>NC_141689.1:2118613663-2120052907 GCF_964263255.1 Lissotriton vulgaris
TACAGTGTCATTAGAGGAAGCATGTACATGAGAATCAAGAGGAAAAAAAACATGTAGCATTAAACTTATGCATATGATCGTAAGACTCAGAAGAAACATGAATATTAATGCAATAATGCATCGACTGTGCAAACTTTTACAGTATTGTTCTCTTTTGTCAATTCGCCTATGTCTCTGACTACTTGGGTCTATCTTATACATGTCAGAAACCTGTCTAACCGCTTCACCCGAGGGGGACTTAAACAATTAAATGCTGTCTGACTTACTAGACCTCAACTTGGCACGATACTCCTGTTGGGGAGTTTTTTCTAACAGGGGAAGTTTAGAGTCAGTGTCCAAAAGGGGGCAGTCCCTAATCGAAGTCTCTGGACACAGTCCGTGAACTTTTTTAATATGACTGGAGTGTAGCCATCCCTTGCGACCTTCCAGCTTTACAGTGGTCCTCGTTGTCATCAACACCAGTTTTGGCTGCTTCCATCTGGGTTCCAGCGGACTTGATCTGTCGAAATTTCTGACGTAGACAAATTCTCCCGGAACGACTTCATGCGGTTTTACTTGGGTGTTGTCCGGGAAGGCAGCCGCAACCTGTGAACGACAAGATTGTAGTGCAGACATCAAGGAAGCTAGGTAATCTGTCAGCATGTTACTATCGACATCGGTGATCTTTCTAGGCATAGGCGTACCCCACATATTGGGAGGCCGCCCGAAAATTATCTCATACGGGGACAATCCGGTTCTAGAATGGGCTACCATTCGCATGTAAAAGAGAGCGACTGGCAAGGCTCCTATCAAATCTACACCTTTTTCTGCGCAGACCTTCGCTAAGCGTGTTTTCAGGGTTTGATTATGTCTCTCAACGAGACCAGCTGCTTCAGGGTGTCGTACGCAGTGGAATTTCCACTGGTAACCTAACAGGAGTGATACCTGTTTCATAAGCTCGGACGAGAATGGCTGACCATTATCAGAGTACACGACACGGGGCAAGCCGTATCGCGGGAAGAATTCACGAACCAGCTGCTTGGCAGTGGTCGCGGCAGTGTAATCTGGGACTGGATATGCTTCTGTCCATCTGGAAAGGGCACATACAACTACAAGGACATATTTGAATCCTCTACATCGGTCCATCTGGATATAATCCATCTGGAGGACTTCAAAAGGATGGTCAGGAGGATGGAAACCACCCTGTTCCACGGGAACACCTTGGCCTGGATTGAACTGACAACAGATCATGCAGGTACGCACTTTCTGTTTTGCTGCTGCTCGTAAATGCTTGTTGAACCATAAATTCTGAATGCTGTCTAACATGGCTTTTTCTCCTAAGTGTGCTGGACTATGTGCTGTGTTAATGATTACTTGAACCATAGAGTCGGGGAGGAACCATGTGGCTCTTCCCTTCGTCATCCATCCCTGATCTGTCTGGATCCCTCCTTGTTCAGTCCATTTCTTGATTTCATCTGGGGTTGCATGTGTCTGTATGTCGAGTACATCTAGTGTGGGATCCTTAACTGTCATGCAATGTGTCAGTGAAGTTACTTCAGTCTTTGTCGGATCTGTCGGTATGTCTGTCTGAGTCTGAGCTGTGAGTTTAGCTGTTCGATCTGCTAGGTCGTTACCCTGGGAAATAGTGTCAGTGACTTTAGTATGTGCTTTGCACTTCATGATGGCTATGGCTGTAGGCAAATGTATTGCTTCTAACAGGGCTTGAATGAGGGGACCGTGTTGTATCTTGGCACCGTGAGAAGTTAAAAAACCTCTTTCTTCCCAAAGAACACCGAAGTCGTGAACGACTTCGAATGCATACTGCGAATCTGTGTATATGTTTACTTTCTTGTTCTTGGCTAGTATACAGGCTTGGGTCAGAGCGATGAGCTCTGCTGCTTGGGCAGATAATGTGTCAATACGATGTGTTTCTATGACTCCAGTTTCAGTGGTCACTGCATAGGCGGTCACTAACTCTCCTGTGCACGTTCTCATACATGAACCATCCACGTAAAGTGTCAGGTCTGGGTCGGGCAATGCGATTTCCGTCAAGTCTTGTCTGGGCTTTGTCACGGTATTAATGACTTCTATGCAGTCATGTGGTGTCGGGTCAATTGTGCTCGAGGGTAACAATGTGGCAGGGTTAAGTATGTTGCAGCGTCTGATCTCTATGTGTGGCTGAAACAATGTCAATTCGTATCCTGTCAGTCTTGCTATGGTCAAGTGTTGAGTCTGGGTTCGGTTCAGAAGAACTTCCACAGAGTGTGGAACCTGTACTGTCAAGGGATGTCCTAACACTATTGAGTCGCTTTGTCTGATAGCTAGAGCTGTTGCTGCAACTGATTTGAGGCACTCAGGCAAGCCTGGGCTACTGGATCCAATGTACTAGAAAAATAAGCACAAGGCTTGTGGTGTCCTGCTTGATCTTGTGTGAGAACAGATAACGCTGTGCCATCGCGTTCTGTGACAAAAAGCGTAAAAGGCTTGCTATAACATGGTGTCGCTAAAACAGGTGCTTAACATAAAGCTTTCTTCAAGTCATTAAAAGCTTGTGTGTGTTCCTGAGTCCAAGGGAGGACAGTCGAAGTCGCTGCCTCCTGTGTTGTCAACTGTATGAGTGGTTTGGCTAGATATGCATACTGAGGAATCCATTGTCTGCAGTAAGAAGTGAGGCCAATGAAGGCCCATACCTCCTTTTGTGTCTTGGGCTGTGGCAGATGTGCAATTAACTGGATGCGGTCTGGTGTCAGTTGTCTCCCCCATTTGGACAGCAAGTGCCCAAGGTATACCACTTGCTGGGCACAGAATTGTAGCTTCGAAGGGGACACCTTATGTCCCTTTTCGGCCAAGAAATAAAAGACAGTCAGTGACGTGCGCTCGCAGTCACGTTCGGTCCGTGCAGTGATTAACAAATCATCAACATATTGGAGCAGAGCGGTGTCAGCAGGCATGTGAATACTGTCTAGTTGTCGTTTCAGGGCTTGACTGTAAATACTGGGACTTTCCGTGAACCCTTGAGGTGCACGTGCAAATTTGAAGCTTCGGCCATTTAAACAGAATCCGAAAAGGTACTGGCTTTCGGGGTGAATGGGGACACTAAAGAAAGCGTTCTTGAGGTCAATTACAGTAAAGAACGCTGCTTCGGAATCAATAGCCGTCAATAAGGAAGATATGTCTGGCACTACTGGATACTGGGGTATGATGCATTTATTTAGTTCGCGAAGATCAATCACCAACCTGTAGACTGGAGGTGCATTGGGGTCAGTTCGTTTAAGAATTGGAATGATTGGAGAATTACATACATTGGAGTCAGTTTCTATAACTACTCCTTGGGCAATCAGTTCGTCAATAATTTTCAGTAAGGCTGCTACAGCCTCGGGGGGCAATTTGTATTGTCGGATTCGGGGTAGTACAACTCCTTGCTTGAGAGTGACACGATAAGGTGTAATGTGCATACAACCTACATCAGTTGGACCTTGTGCCCATAAATGCGCTGGTACATTCTGCAATCTTGGGTCAAGATCTCGCAACACATAATGACCTTTGAAATCACGTAAAAATAATCTTACTCCTTCCAGAGAACAACATATTACAGCTCCTAATGCTTTCAACGTTTTAATACCAAGCAGATTTTCAGGACATGATTTCGTAAGCAACAAATCTGTAGTACGAGACAACGGACCAACTTCAAGGGGAACTGGTTTTGACACTTCGTTAACAATAGGCTTTCCTGAAAATCCAAGGGAAACATTCTGTGAGCCTGAGAGGGGTGCCCCTGGAACCTCGTCATGACTAATGGTAGTTCTGCTCGCCCCTGTGTCAATCAAAAATTTTCTGTCTTTCCCTAATACCTGACTATGTACATAGGGACCATCTTGATCGACAGGAACCTCAATAGGAGGCAAGCCAACCTCCCTCTCTAGGCTGTTTCATGAGTACTGCTGGTAATCGGGGTAATCTGACTGTGCATACTGGTACATTTGTTGCGTGACATGTTGCGTGGCAGCAATAGGCTGGGGTTGGGGTACAGCTACTGTCTGTTGTGCTTGCTGTGGTGGTTGCGTGTTCTGTGGAATATGCTGTGGAACGTGTTCTGGTCTAGGTGGTCGCGGTCTTTCTTTCGTTTTGCCTGTAGCAATATTGTGTTTTAAAACCAAACATTCATTTATATAGTGACCTGGCTGTTTACAGTAGTTGCAATTCCCTTTAACAGGAGCTGCAGAATGACTAGTCTGTGTGGTACCCCTCTTCTGACCATCTACTGGGACGGACTGGGCAACTAGTACTTTCATTTTCGTATCTTTCATACGTCTCTGTTCATGTTCGTGTTCCTCTCTAATTCGGTTCTGGTGGTACTGTAACATTTGTAACATTTGGGAAGGGGTATTAGCTTGCCATGTGCTTTCGACTTTCAATACTCTATTTTTAACTTGTGGTAAGGAATTCTCGACTAATTTGGTCACAAAAAGATGTGGATATGACTCGCTACTTGTTTTCAGGCCACTATTAATGATTAAACATTTCTCGAATCTAGAATAAAAATCACTAGTGTCTTCGTCTTGTTTCTGTTTACAGGCTGAGATTACATCCCAGTCTTCCTTTTTAACTGTCAATAACCTAGGCAAGACTTGTACTAATAATCCTGGTAACGCTTTGGTTTTGTCCCCAAGACCTGTACCTGGGACTCGCCTGTTGTCTTCGTCTTCTAATTCAGTCCAAATAATCTTTTTATCTCCCACCTCCCATTCTTTTCGTAGATGCCAGCCGGCAACAATACCTTTAACATCTTCAGAATGTCGGAATATGTATAATCTCCCATGAGTAACATGTCTTTTAATTCACGGTGAAAACCTGCTGGATCTTTATCATGACAGGGCACTAATTTCTTCATTTCCAAGAATTCCATTTTGGTCAGGGGAGTGTATACGAATACTCGCTGTAGCTCACCCCCTGTGGTCTGGACGGAATGAACTTCTCGTAAGGGATTCTGTCTGTCTATGTAAAATGGTTGTCTTACTGGGGGTGGAACAGGAACGAAATGTGGAGTCAGGAAAGTTCTGTATTTGTGGCGTTGTTCTAGAATGGTATTGATTAAATCGCTACCTAGGCCTCTCCATCTTTTTAGGAGTAATTCTTCCAGTATACTATATAGGGGACCTGGATCAGAATGCTGACTTTCATATAGCGTGATGAGATGCTGGATCATGTACATACCAGCTAATCGCTGTTCGTCTGGGGTAAGACTCAAAAACGTTTGCGCTACTGAATCATCTTTATATATGCTATCATTTCCAGCCCATTGGACTGCTGACCGTGCTAATTCCTGATCACGCATTGTACTAAGTTCATTGTAACCTATTCTTTCTTTCAGTATTTTATCGGTGTCTTGAAATACATGTTCAAGAGAACATTGTTCTGGTATGGGAGAAAGGAAACGTTTCTTGCTTTCTAGACGAATGGGTCTGTCAAAATGTCTGTCAAAAGAATACTGTTTAGCAAGTCTCGCTCTACCTACGTACGCTATCATCCCTTAGTTTTCTTCGGTATCATCTATCTCGTCCTCTTCTGTGATGTCATCCTCTTTCTCAGCTCCCCTAGCTTCGTTTTCCTTTTCGTGGATTATTATTATTTCTTTGCGGACCTTTCTGTGCATGGCTTCTATGCAATTCTGTTTATCATGTTTACCATCAGCTATATTGTTACTCCAATTTATCAGTATGTCCATCTCTTCTTTGCTTGTACCTGGCCGATCTCGTTCCCTTATCAAACAATTTATCAGAAACCGTAAGATCATTCTTTGTGTCTCAACCTTTTGATGTGCCATGGCCTCGCGAATGCATTCTGGTCTCTCCCCTGTTCTAATAAAATGATATATATTGTCTAGATGGCTAGTCATTTCTGGTAAAAGAATCAAATAGTTCGTAACACGTCGTAAACGTATCGAAAATAACATCATGTCTTCTTCGCCAGGTACTGAGTCATATCTACAATCGGTAATGTACTGTCTAAGGGATTGGAAAGTCGCTGCTTTGGGTGTACGCTGTAATGCTAACTCTCTAAGCGTTGTTCGTTTTACTTGTGGCGGGGTGCGAAAGGTGACCTCCTACGGCGCCTCCTGAAGCGGAAGCGTAACCATCAACTAGCTGTGATGTTGCTGCTGGTGTCATTATTTGAAAAGTAGGTGCAGGTAATGTAGGCGGACTCTGGGTTGTCGGTATAGCGAACGGATTGTAAGGACTGACAGTAGGAGGAACAGTAGTAGTAGTAGTGACAGGAATAGTTGTGACAGGGACAGTGGTGACAGGATGGGAAATGACAACGGATGAGGAAGTCGAGTCTTGAGGGGGTGGAGGTAACGCGTCTTGAACAGACTGAACGGGCTGAGTAGGCTGCTGTACATTATTAGCTGGTGGTACGCGTACGTTGGTATATGCTGGAGCTACGTCATCTAAATAGGAAGAAAGGAAAATGTCCGCTGCAGTTTGTTTGTGACGGAATTTAGTCGGGACCAATGGTGGTGGCAAGTTACGGGGTGCTTCCGGGGTCGCCTTGGGCAGGCCCTCGGCAAGAACTGGATACAGTCCTGTAATAAGTGCATTTCTTTGTCTGTCTTGTTGTTCTATTCTGACTCGTTCTCCCTCTTCTAGTAACTCTTTTTCTCTAGCTTTTTCGGATTCTTCTCTACTTCTCTCTGCTTTCCTGATTTCTTTTTCTGTTCTTCTATGGGCTTCTTTACGCCATAATTCTATGGCATCTTTCTGGGATTGTCTGGCTTTCTTTTTCCATAATGCTTCTTCTACTCTCATGATGCAATCAGCATCCCATGTCCCTGAGACAGGCCATCTATACTTCTCTTCCAGACCCTTGGTATAGTCCACCCACAAATCTAGGTACAGTATGGCATCTAAGCCATGCTTATTGTACATAAAATGTCCAGGAGTGTCCCTAGGTGGGACGGGAACTGCTTCTTCGAGTATCCCTTTCCTAGTTCCTATCTGATGTAATTTTGAGAACAGTGGCATTTTTGGACTAACTTGAACGTGAACACAGTAAACACGGTAATGAATAGCAAACAATCATTCATACCACGACATTAAAACACATTGAAACATGTCAGACTGATATTACCTGGTACATAGAAAACACAAATCCTGAAAGTCTCGAGAAACAATACTAGAATACTGGATTACTAGATGTACTGCTAAAACAGTACAGAAAATACCGGTCCCATAAAGAGACAAGTCATACCGCATTCACCTAAGTGAACACGTCTGGACCAGGTCTGTGTACCCAGACCTGTCTTGACCGGGCACAAATTAATGAACCCGTCTAGATGCGTTCCCAACAATGGTACTCACCGGGAAGCAAGAACTGAAGGCCTCGGAAACTGGACTGGACTGGACTGGTACGGCGTCTGGCAACTACGCTTGCGCTTCGGAACAGGTGGGCCTCCGGATACCTCGGACCTTGCACTCTCGACTTGGGGCTCTGGTCGGGATCCTCCGCATTCCTCACCGCCTCGTCTGGATGCCGGACCGCAGTCTCCGTCTCCTCCGTGGGCCCGAGGGAGATAGCAGGAAAACCCGCAGGTGTGCACGGATTCCGTCGCGGCTGTAGAAGGGTCAAGGCCTGCGTAACATCGCCGGCGAGTGGGGAAGGGGGGGTACCTATTCGGGCGCCAGTTTATGTGGTAAATAAAATTACCGTATCATTTTTCCATATAATTAAAAGTCAAAAGGATAGCTCAATCAAATGAGAGGCAGAGTCCGTGGAATCTGAGTCATACGGGCTTTAATGAAATACCTCGAGGTATGGGACATCGAGTCCCATCACCACTAAGGTTCAGGAAGGGACATTCAACATTTTATTAGCATCACACATTATATATAGTAAAACAGTATACATGGAATGGATACAGTAGGCGTAACAGGTGAAAAGAGAGAGATAAGAACACATGTGCGTAACAGGAGGTGTGTAAGAAGGCGTACACATGGGCGTGCACTTGACATGTCAGAGAAACGTCACATGAAACGTCACAAGTGGGTGGATGCATAGAGAAAGTTTGCAGGATCAGCAGAAACCTATGACCTGGATGCGCGCGCAACTGAGAATGACGTGTAACTAGGGAGAGCTGGGGGCTTTGACTTTTGCACGAGTAGAGGAGACTAATGTCTGGGGTGTCAGAACGACCTGCACCTATAGCATATCTGGTATCTCATGTTTGGAGGATGTAGTGTCTGAAGTAAAAGGTCTCTCGGGCAGAGGCCGTTCATCACTGAATGCTAGTGCGTGCGTATGAATCTTCATGTAGAGTGCGGGGGCCATGGGCCTACCATGGTAACGGGAGCAGTAAATTACTTGCATGGAGACAGGAAGGCAGGGCCCTTTGCTCTGCAGCCGGGAATATGTTTACCTATTTCACTAGACTGGAATGTGTTTTCGCGGAGGCTGAGCAGATAACTGTAGGCAAAATAACGTGTTGGCAGGCAAGCAGGCCGAGCCGGGCACCGCTCGTCTGTGCAGGATGTAAGGCAGAGGTCAGGGATGCATACAGCTTTCAGAGACAGAAGAGACTTGGAGCCTCGTTTAAGGGCCTAGCCCTACTGGGCCAGGAAACATGGAGAAAAACGTGAAAGTGCACCATGTAAAGACGTTGGCACCATAGGCCTAAAAGCCTAATGAACGGAATTTTCATGCATGACTGGATAGCTGACATGTTAAGGTTGGACGCAAATGCATATGCGTTTATCTAGCATGTATAGAAATGAAGTTACACGACATACAAGGAACATGGGTGCATGGATAGGGTGCGAGTGGGGGACACATTGGCTACCTGAAAATTTCTATTACCTCAGGATCCCAACTGTAAGTGGTGCAGTTCGAGATTATTAATATAAAGAGAAAATAAAAAAGGCGCCAGGATACAACCTTGGCGGACCCCACTGTTACATTGGAAGGAGTCTGTGCATCCACCCTGCATATTATACCTAACTTGTGCTGATGTATTACTGTGCACTCCCTTAATATGTTAATGATGCCAACCTCAATCCCCATACTAGTCATCATGTTCCAGAGGTTACCCCTCTGTTAACATGATCAAAGGCAGCTGCCAGATCCATAAACCCCAAATAAAGGGATTCATCACTGGCCATAGTGTATTTGGCTGCTATCATGTAAAGGTTCAAGCATTGGTCGCTCGTAGAACGACCCATCCTAAAACCGTACTGTGCATCTGAAATGATGTTATTTGCTTCAGTCCACCCAGTCAACCGGTTTAATATCCCCCTTACAAAATTTTAGCAGATACATCGATTAGGGAAATGGGGCGATAGCATTGTGGGTCGTCCCTGTTACCCCTTTTAAAAATGGGGACGATGGTGGCAGTAGACCATGAGGGCGGTAAGCCACAGTGGATTGCAGTATTAATGACTCTAGTCATTATAGGGGCCCATAATTCCACTGAACTAAGGAACAGGCCAGGCGGGATTCCATCCGGGCCTGGTGCTTTATTTTTTGATAGCCCCTCGATCCCGACCCTGATTTCCTTTAAAGAAAAAGCTACCAGCTGACCTAGGTCTGTGTTCCCTTTATCATACTGGGTATCTGTTTCATGGTTATATAGACCCCTATAGTGAGTGATCCACATATCGGGCGTGATGTTCGTTCCTAATTTAGGGACCGTATCATCCTGGAATGTGGGTCTATTAGTTATTTTCCAGAATTCGGTCATGTCCCTCTTTTCCCCAGCTTCTCTAATGTCCGCCCAACCTTCTGCTTGTAATGCCTTTTTCCTTCTGCTAAACTCACTTTTATATTTTTTCCTGCAGGACGCAACCCGAGTGACATCCCTAGGCTTTGCTTTGATACTGTCTTTGAGATCCCTCAGTGCTTTAGAGCAGTCTCGGTCAAACCATCGTGGATGGCTACCAGTCTCCTTTGCTGGGGCGCTAGACTTTAACAAACCCATCTACCAGGTGTGCTATTTGTTCAAATGCTGTGAGTAATTGCCGCCCTTCAATTCTTTCATCTAAACACGCCTCAATGGATGTTTTCCCCGTCTCCATTAGTGATTCATAAAACCTTTCCCCATTGATCTTAGACCACCTTAGGCGTCTACCCTGGTCAATAGCCCTCTCAGATACCGCTACAAACTTTTCCCTAATTGGGGCGGGCTGGTATAGTATATCCAACAACAGGGGGTTATGGTCGTTAAACGGGTTCCATTCTATGCCAACCCTAGAGACTCTATTTATAATGGCCCTTGAGGCGATGATATAGTCAATATACGAAGAGCATCCTCTCCCCTTGAAGGTGGGTGGCAGGGTCTCGTCCTTTAACACATGCACCATATCCAAGGTGTGGACCAAATCCTGGTTCGCTAAAAATTTTGTTAAAGCCTCGCCTTCTGCAGTGTGCTCAAAGTGGGCCCCGTTGTCCTTTGGGCATCGCGACCATGTCGAGTCTATTGGAAGAAGGGCTGGGCAAAGATAACAATTGAAGTCCCCCACAATTAGACTATTTGGGGAGTGAGTTTTGGCTTTGCAGGTAGGGACTTGGCACAGTCTATACTCCAGTTCCCATATCAGAGCATTACATCCCCCACCCGCCACATTATTATACACATTCAGTATTGTCAGGTTGAGTCCTTTACCCTTGAGCCGCACCTCTTGGATATCATGAGAATGACGATTAGTGGTTGACCATGTGCCAGGGAGGTTCAGGTCCACATATACCGATAGCCCACCCTTTGCCCTGCCTGATGTAGATTTCCTTGTAAGTGTAAAGAGTGGCTGTCAACTGCCCAAGTTTCCTGTAAGCAGATTATGGGGAATTGATGTATATACTGGCACCATTCTTTGTTGCTAATTTTAGTGGCCAAACCAGCGATATTCCAAGACACCATTCTAACTGCCTCATTGGCCACCTTCCCCCATATGTCTCCCCTGCCTGGAACTTGTGCGTGGGCTGGTTGTCCCTTATCTTTGCTCACATCAACGTGCGCTAATTTTTGGGGATAATTAAGCTTTAGGGGGGAAACATGCACCTTACAGATTACGGACGACTTTATAGTTGAGCAGAGGCCCTTTTCAGCGGCCTTTCTGAGTAGAGTGTCCACGACCCAGGTTCTGATGGCTGAATAAGAGGGTTACATGATTGTTCTGTTGGTAACTCAAAGGCCTATGGTTGGGTCTCGGGGCAACTATTCTTCTTGGGTAAAAGTAAGTTAAATCACGTATAGTGATGGCGTTGCCCACGTTTTGTGGAAACCCATTTACAATGTAACTGACTACTCTGTCATCTTGAAAATGTATGATGACAATGTCACCCACTAAGTCCTTAATTCTTTTCCCCAACCAAGCTAAACGTCTAACGTTAAGTATTGCCCCGTTTATATCTGGTGGAAGTGGGCAATTCTGCCTCAGCCAATGTATGACTTTATTTTTTAGCCCACGTTGGTCTTCTGCACATCCATCCACAAGTGCTGGTACCCCGGTCAGGACTGCAACAAATGGCGCCGCTTCCGGGGGCAGCTCTACTCTGGGTTTCTTCGCTGGGAGTGTCCTAACGATTTTTTCTTGCTCAATGGGTTTAGAGGTTTTTGTGGGAGGGTGTAATAATGGTCCATTTCCTGGTTTGTCTAATATTGCCCCCTCTTGTATCTTCTTGGCATTATTCCTACTATTTATCGCTTCAGTGTTAGTCGTTAATATTTTGCGGGGTTTCGGTTTGGGCAAGGACGTGATTTTGGTACCCTTCTGAGCAATGGTATTTAGCGATGGTACAGGGTGATTGTGCTCTAGTTCAGGTTTGGAGGGATCTATAATTGCCGCTTTGATATCC
Source organism: Lissotriton vulgaris (assembly GCF_964263255.1). Lineage (NCBI taxonomy): Eukaryota > Metazoa > Chordata > Amphibia > Caudata > Salamandridae > Lissotriton > Lissotriton vulgaris. The sequence continues at coordinate 2,118,625,484 of NC_141689.1, forward strand.
CCTAAATCTTTTTCTAACTTCTCCATTTGGCCAGTTAATCCCTTTAATCTCTCATCTAGTGGCAACATGAACAATCTTAATAAATGCTCTATGCTGCCCAATAAATTTGTACTAGATGGATCATTTAGCTGGGTGGGTATTGACTTAGCCATCGGGATTGGTGTAGATGCAGGTACATTGGGGGTAGGTTTAATAGAGTTCCCCCCATTTTTACCAATCGCCTTGTTTTTAAGTAGAGAGTCCCCCCTCTTTTTTCTTCTTTTGGGTGGTGGACCTTGGGCTCTGTGTTTTTTTGGTGCTCCCTTTGCTATAATAGGTAAGTCCACTTGCGTTGGCAAAGTGTCGGGCAAGGGTTCTGTGCCTGCAATCAGACTACAATTCAAATATGAGTCATTTATAGTTAAAACATTGACTACAGCTGGAGGGGGAGTGTTTTCTTGTAAAAGACAGTCCCCAATTACAGGGGAAATACTATGGATTGGGGAAATCGTGAGCTTTGGGGAAACTATGGATGTTCTCTTGATTTTAATAAATTCGATAGAACGAGGTCTCTCCGCCCGTCGCTCAGACAGAGCGATTTCCTTGTCAGTCTCAAGGTCCCTTTGTCTCCTCGGGATTTTTTAGTGATGCTGCTGAGCAATAGAGAATTAGTCATCTAGTTTGTTGTGGCATCATACCTTGACTTCCTTATAAAGGTCGTTTTAGCCTTTTGCAAATTAAAGATTGGTACTTAGGTCTTCAAATAAAAATCTTATTTTTATTAGAACTTTTTCTCTTCAAAACACCTTTTGCCATTGAAAAACTGTGGTGACATTTTAGTGCTGCAAAATCACTCAACTCAAAAAACTGGTGCATTGAATAAGGCAAAGAAAAACAGCCATTAAGCTTATTCTCACAAAAATACATTTTCACAGCATGTAAAATGTGGGTCATAGATGTTTAAGATATAGAACTTCACTGTTAAAAGTAGAACAAGTGGATTGATATATTTAAAAAAATGGTGGCAAGTACAATTATGTGCATTAACGTAGGGGCAATTTCTTCAGGGCATGAGGTCTTAATCCACCTTTCTGGACACTGTTTGGTACACACGAGTGAGAGGTAGTAGCCACGGCCCTTCATACCAGTTATCCACCTCGTCACACAGGAACTCAATGAGAAAACGCGAGTTGGAACAACACAAGTGTCTTACTAATGAAACAGGGATCACAATAGAATTGAGTTCCTGTGTGACGAGGTAGATAACTGGTACTACCTGTCACTGTGTGTACGAAACAAGGGTCCAGAATGGTGGATTAAGACCTCATGCCCTGAAGAAATTGCCACTACTTTATACAGGCAATGAAACATGTTGGATCATTACTAAATGGTATGCAAGCATGCAGTTTGTTTTTATTTTGAATAGACACACGATTTGAGAATTTGAGAATTAAGTGGTTATTTTGTGGCTTATCTCAATTTTAACCTCACAGGGTCTATTTTTGTTGTTCTTGGACACACATTTATTTTTCACTGGTTTTCTGGACACCAATGTAGCGCAATATTGGAACCAGCATACATGCAGATAGGGCAGAGAAATTATTAAGCAAAGATGGTGGAAACAGTAGAGGAATAACATATGTGGTTTGGGTCTGAAGTCTTTAATGAAAAAATCTACATATTGTCCCGGGGGCTCTAAAATGGACGACCTGGGGGAGTTTCAGTGTTTTTTGTGTATGTTAGGCAGAGTGTAAATCGCAAGTGTCCTAGGAGAGTTAATATTAAGAAAGAGAAATTCACTATCAATCAGAAATCTTTCTATTTTGCCCTTCTCTGTGATATCTTGGATAAGGCTTTGCATTTAGTTGGTTGGGTATGTACCTAATCTCAGATAGTTGTCAGTATTGGACAATTGTCTAAGAATCTGTTTAATATGGGTCAATGTCCTGAACCATGATGCCACCACCTTTGTCAACTGGTTGAACGACCTGGGTATGAATAATTTGGCGAGTACCTGATTTTCACAAAGGGAGAGATTGTAAGGAGTAAAGCCCAGTTTAAATTCTAATTAACAGATTTGTTTGAGAATTACTTTCTCAAAAGTGTTTACCTCCACCGGGAGATAACGCCAGGGAGGAGAGAAGATAGATGGAGGACAGAAGTTTGTATTGGCAGTACAGGGGGTACTGGGATTTTCTTGGAAGAAAGAATGTAGGTGTATTTTTATAAAGATCCGTAGCATTTCAATTTGTAGTTCCCAGAAATTGGGGCAGAAAGTTGGTACAAAGGAGAGCTCTCTGCTCAACAGTGATATTTTCATCTTCTGATAGGGTGTGCGAAGATAAGTTTAAGATGGGTACTGTCTGGAAGTCGTCCATGCTGGGTAAAGGACTATTAGATATGTTATCACTAGCTACCATGGATAGTACTTCTGTTGAGTTTGTCAATCCCCTGGGGCTGCAGAACCCATATTGGAGACAACCTCTACCTCGTCAGGTGTGGTGACCATGCCCTGTTTTTTTTTAATATCCTTTTATTAAACATACCACAGCTACGTACAGTAATTCAAAAACATTTGAGAATGCAGTAGTCAGAGCAAGATAAGTGATCTTTAAGAGGTTTTATAGCATTACCATCAACAAGAATTCAAGAAAATCTTCATATCCTGTGGCCTAGCCCAACACACAAGCCTACAAAATATATTGTGGAACTTAACTAAATCAGCACTGTGTTCCAAGTCTGTACATCTCGTTAAACCAATACCTGAGAGTCATAGTTCTATGCAATCAGACTAAACATGATTCGACTTGCTCATGTCTTTAATCGTTATATATTGTTTACACAGACCCCAAAAACTCTTTGGGTGGCTCTGTGGGGGCATTAGCTCACTATATATTTCATTGCGAATTGCAGAATATCATGTCCTTACCCCATTCAGATTTTGAAGGAGGAGGGCCATGTGACCACCGCATCGCTTCTCTGCGCTTTGCCAAGAGCAGTCCCGACCCTAAAAGTTTCCTTACGTCTTTGTTAAGTGGTTTCGTATATCCTAAAAGTGCAGTCAGGGATCAGGTGAGAGTGGTGTTCCTATTACTTCTCCAAATTCCTGAAATATTTGGGACCAGAAAGCGGCTATCTGGGGGCAAGAGCAAGCATCATGTAGAAAATATGCGCCGCTTATACCGCAGCATTCACAGCAGTCTGACTCACTCAGTCCGTACCTACAAAAACGCACCAGAGTATATTATACCCTTTTAAGGTATTTACAATGAATCAGTCTATGTCTGCCGTTCAATGACACCTTCTGCGTAACCTCACAGCAGTACTTCCATTTATTGTCATCTAGTGAAATACTTAAATCGGCTTGCCATTGCATCCTGGCCGAGGAATAGTGTGAACTCCGGTGACATATCGTATATGTTAGACACTAATTTAAACCGAGACTTTGCACGTAGTAGGTAAGTGAAGGAGGGCAGTGCAGGGGGTTCTTGAAATTCCTCACCCAGCAGCACCCGCTTGGCATGTCGTATCCTAAAATGGTGAAATAGATTGAGTGAGTACAGATGCACCCTGCGCACCATCAGCAACCTCCTTCCAACTGCAAACCCCGCCCTCCAGGAAAAGATCGCCCATATTGTGAATGCGAGCCTCATTTATTGACTGGACTACCGCCCCTCTCTCTGGTCATTGGGAGTAGATGACACCCTTCCAATTGTAGCAATGGTGAGTATAGTAGTGCTGCTGCTTGTCTTTTTAGTAAATCATGCCAAGCGTGGACGGTCGAATTTATGGAGTCCAAAACCCTGAAGAGTCTACTAGGAGGCTGAGTGAGTTGCAAAGGGAGTGGAGATGGGTCATCCACTATTTTCTCGATATGAAGATGTGGGAGAGTGGGTGAGTCATAACACCAGTAATAGGCATGGGAGCTTTGTGCTGCTCTGTAATATAGTTCATGATCTGGTGCACCCAACCCATCCATGGAGTACCGAAGTGTAAGCTTATCCATCTTAACACAAGGAGATTTTTCCACTCACGCCAAGCGTACCATTCGAGCACTTAACCTTTTGAAAAAGTGTTTCGGGATTACCAAATGGATATTATTGAAAAGAAATACAAATCTAGGCAATACTATCATTTTCATCAAGGAGATATGGCCTAAAAGGGAAAGTGGCAATATTATCCATTTGTCAATATGTTCCTTTAATTTGATAATCGCTTTTCCATAGTTGTCGGTTAGTACTATCTCTGAAGCGGTGTGCATCTATATACCCAAATATCTCGCTGAGTCATTGGTCCATTGCAGCGGAAAATCTAAGTACCGGAATTTATATAGCGCAAATCACCAAGCGGTTTCTAAGCGCTTGCTTAGAGAACCCGTCCTGGTATTCCCCTGTAAAGTAAAAGGGAACCATGGCTGTCGTTATGGGAAAATAATGGACTTATTCCAGTTGATATTTAACCCAGAGAGGCTGCCGAATCTGAACACCTCTCGAATCAAAGGGGCCAGGTTGGTAGCTGGATCTCTGGTGAACAGCAGCACATCATCTGCATAAGTTGACAGAATGAGATTGTACCCTGGATATCGAATCCCCCAGTGCTCACGGTATTCTCTAAGAGCGCACGCCAAGGGTTCAGCCACGATTGCATACAATAGCGGGGACAAAGGGCCGCCCTGTCTGGTGCCCCTAGATATCATGCAGGGGGGTGTAACATGAACCCCCAACCTCAATCTGGCTGTCGGTTGATTGTACAAAACTGAAACCAATCTGAGAAAAATCTCTCCAATGCCCAGTCTGTGTAACACTGCCATCATGAACGGCCATTCAATCGAATCGAACCCCTTTTCCGCATCCAGGAAGACTGCTGCAGCTTTGATATCTGGTCTGACATGTTGCATTGCTCCAAACACTGTCCTGAGATTTTGGGTAAACATGCGTCCCGAAACAAACTAACCGGAGAGGAGGGTCTAAGGGAACATTTAGAGACCTAGTGTGGACCAATACCCCATTCAAAGCTTAATAAACACTAGCAAAGGTACACCAGTCTATCAGGTCCAGGTAACCTTACGGAGTCCCAATGATCTCACAGACAAAGAGTTGGAAAAGGAGGAAAAAATACTTTTGTTCCACATAAACAAAAAACCGTAGGGAAATCCTAAAAGGAGGACGGATTCCCATCACTCAGCTAGGTGACATGCTTAATCATCTGGGATCTCCTCTTGGTTACAAACTAAGGTAAAAAAGGGCTACAACCATCTGTCTATCAGAAGGGAGCTCACAGATGTTTGTAAATGTGCTCTGATAGATGGAGCTCTCTAGTATCTATCCAGAATGATCAACTAAAATTTCAGAGTGACGGGCGCAGTGCAAGATCAAAAAGTGATGAAAAGTGCAATTTGAAATTGAATACCAAGAGAGAAAATATTTGTGTAGGTATCTCTTGCTATCCAAGCTAAAACACAGTGCAAGAGCAGTTTTAACAAAATAACTGTTAAAAAAACGGGTCTACATGTTTCATCCAAGGCCATCCTCAGGACCACTGCATATACAGGACCACTGCATATACTGTTGCTACTGTGTATGTGAAAAAAGAAAACTAATTGTGTCAGAAAACAAATTATAAACTTTGAAACAAGGTTGGAATGAATACAACCAGAAAACCTGAATTCCAGGCATACTAATCCTTCACAAATCACTGGATGCAGATGGCACCTGTAAAAAAATATGTCTATGAGAAACAGTACCACTCAAAACATAAAAAAACGGACAGAACGTGAAACATGCGTTTTCATCGTTCATAATGTGTTCAATTACTTCCTGGATGGATATCTATACCATGCAATGCTCACCCGTAATTCACGAGGACCGGAGCTCACCTCACCTGGCAACAGCTCAGAAAAAGAGGCCTAGTCTGGGGGTAAAGAGGGAGAAAAACATAGAATCGAGGGCTGTCTGTTTTGGTCCCACAAGAGTAGGGAGGAGGGGAGCGAGTCTGTTGGCTAAACGTTTGGCCAATATTTTCGTTTCGACATTAAGAAGTGATAAAGGTCTGTAGGATGAACAAGCCTGAGTGGATTTACCTGGTTTTAACAAAGTGATTATAAGAGCCTCCCTCATTGTCTGAGGCATTATGCCTGTGTCACCAATTTCCTCAAACAGCCTATTGAGGTGGGGAACCAACAGGTCCTTGTAGGCCTTGTAAAAGGAGATGGTGGGGCTGCCAAGTCCCGGAGCGCTAGAATTCAAGCCAACCTGAATCTCCGTGGGATCCAGTGGCCTCATCAAGTACTCCCTGTGACCATTCGAGAGCCAAGGTAACCGCATGTTCTAAATAATCCAACTAGGCTGTTTCATCCACTACAAGCTTGGAACTGTACAATGTTTGATAATACTTGTAGAATTTATGTGCTATATCCGACGGGTCCCTCAGTATACTGCCATCCTCCTCAATAAGTTCTGAAACCCCATCTAAGTCTCTTTGCCGTCGCGCTAGGGCGGCAAACACCGCACCCAGTCTGTCCCCCTTGCCATACTCCATATGCTTTGGCAATGGCATACTTTGCCATGTGTTTGACCTCATTTTCAGCCTCCTTGCTGTACTCTTCCATCATTTTTTCCAGAGCATTGGATACCTGTGGATCACTGCCCTTGAGAGCATTCACTTCCAGCCTACCCAGTTGACTTTCAAGAGTCGAGAGTCTGCCCCTAATGGAACAGAGAATGCCCACATGCTTACTAATAGTGACTCCAAATATGTAGACTTTAAATGCCTCCCAGACTGTGGAGAAAAGCTTGACCGAACCAATATTAATGTTAAAAAACTCAGAGAATGCCGTGGCCAGCTCGGTCTTGAATACCGAATCTAGTAGTGAATACGGAGGGAACCACCATGTGAACAGGGCCGCCACCCCGGCGTGGGGTCTCAACCTCCATGATGATTAGAGAGTGATCCGAGAATGTGCAAGGCATAACCACGCACTCACAAACACAGGGAAGGAGTGACCCAGACAAAAGCATGTAACCAATTCTAGTGTGTATGTCATGAGGGGCAGAATAGTGCGTGAACCCACCCGCTTCAGAGTGACTAGCCCTCTAGATATCATCCAAGCCCAACTGCGTTGCTATGTCGGAAATGTTTTTTGAGGCAGCCGAGGCGCGTCGGGCCAGCCCCACGGACCTGTGCAACAGTGGGTCCAAAACACAGTTGAGATAACCTCCCCATAGTTGTGTTGACATAGGATAGTCTGATGCTTGAGCTAGTAGAGACTTGAAGAATAGAGGGTCGTCATAGTTTGGCCCATAAATATATACAGCTTGCATGTCCAGCCCTATTCCATGACATGAAGAGAAATACCCGATCTAGGGTTGACCCAGGTTAACACACCTCTAGCATGGGAGGAGAATCCTGCCACCTGAAATGTACCTTTAAGCCTCCTCCTTCTGAGCATGCTATTATCAGGGGCAAGGTATGTCTCCTGCAGTAAGGCTGTCCATTCAATATGAAGAACAATCGCACTCCAGGCGTGGATGGTGTAAACAAGGCAATAAGGTTAGTAGGTGCAATTTGGTTATACCTCCTGGGTACGAGGGAATTAAATGTATTAGAAAGCGCTATCCCAACAGTGGAAAATGTCCCCAAATGCACTCTGAAATTTGTTTCAATAAAGTTAATTGAAAATCTCTTAATATTTTCATGCAAAATGTATTTCAAGTTTCTTTCTTTTCCAAATATTTATCATTCTTTCCAAACAAAAATCATCTTCAAAAATTTCAAACAAATCCCCAACGCATTTTGGTCCCCTGAAGAAGGGCTAGGCCCGAAATGCATTGGGCATTTGTTTAAAATTATTGAACATAATTTTTGTTTGGAAAGAATGATAAATATCTGGAAAAGAAAGAAACTTGTGTGAGGGGATGCACTGAGCCATGGTATCCCCCTGCAGTTCCATGCACCAAGTGGCAGCACCGCGTGGTGCCTGCTGTGCATGCTTTTTTGACATCGCGGACGGTGCTGCAGCCAGCAGCAGCGTCTGCAATGTTAAAAGGCCAGAATGCGCCCACCAGTATGGCGGGTGCATCCTAATCGCACTGGTGGGACCACCGCACGTCTGGCAGGCGGTCCCAAAAACGTTATGATGGCGGGCGGACTGATGTCCACCCGCTATCATAATAAGCCCCCAGGTTCTAATTGTATCATGATTATAGCCTATGGACATCACCAATTTGGTGTTGTCGATATATGATAGAATCTCCTGTGGAAGACCGTATTCTCTACCAATTTTATCTCATACAATCTTAGCCTGGGGGCCATGTAGATGTTAGAGAGGTGTTATTAACAAATTGAAATGTAAATGGTGGAAGAGCTCTATCTGTCAGGAAAACCATCAGCCAGGCTCAGGCCTGGGAATGAAGAACAATGTCATGCAGCCATTTTATCAGGATGGAATGAGATACTGTATCAAAGGCTGCAAATTGATCTAACAGTATTAGTACTAACAGATTTCCTATGTACAAGCTAGTTCTAATATTATCTGTGACTGGCAGTTAGGTGGTTTTCATGTTGTGTGCAGCCCTACAGCTAGATTGTAATGTTTCCAGTAAGTTGTTTTCCTCTAAGTACTGTGAACATGGATTAATAATTATGTTTTCAGTACTTTGATAAGATAGAGCAGCAGCAAAATTGGTGGAAAGTTCAACAAGTTTGACAAGGTCTGCTGAGCGTTTTTTCAGTATTGGTAAGACATTGACATGTTTCCACCTCATTTCCATAGCTGAGTTCCGATGTTAAAGAGCTTTGTAAGGTAGGGAACGAGTCATGAGAGGAAGGTAGAAAGATCACATTGGCTGGAAAAGGATCGCCTAGAGATCCAGTTTTTACTGTGGAAATCAAATTACAGGCCTCCTGCTTGGAAATCTTCACAAAACATCTGGTCCTGCATGGTTGCTGTATGAAACTAGATCGATGGAAACAAACTAGTTACCAAAGTCAATATATATTTTCTCTATCTTATTGTGAAAGAATGAAGGCAGAGAATGACATAGCTCTTGGAAGGCAAGGATCGTGGCATAAAACCCTCCAGTTGTGTAAATACCTTAAATATGTTAAAAATGCCTTTAGAAGAGGTGCCATGTTTCTGGACCCTCTCTATCAAGAAGCCTCTGTGAGCTACCTTCATATTTTTGTAATAGCATTTTAAGGCATTTGTTGGAAGGTGGGTTATTAGTATGGGTAGGTAGGCACCTACCACTAGCAATAAGGCCACCAACACAATGTTAGGTCCAGACAATGTCTTTATAAAGTATTCTACCCTTGGTAGTTGACAGCGAGCAGACAGGCTTAACCTAGGAGACAGGTGTGTAAAGCATTGAAAAACACGATACATTAAATAAGTAAGACACAACACACAATAAAAACCCACAACCAATTAATAAAAACAGGAAATATTGCTATGATTAAAATGATGTCAAAAGGACAAAAATCCAATATATGGAACCAGAGATATGAATTTTTAAAGAATAAACACTTTCTTGCACTTAAAAACACATAGCACAAACTTAGAAACTCTGGTCAGACTTGACCAAGAACAAGTCAGAGTTTGAGGCAGAGCTGATGGATCCCTGGTCAGATGCACTAAGCGGGAGGTGATGGTTCGCGGACCTTTCCAGCACGTCGGATTTATAGTGGCTTCATCGGCTAGGTTCAGCTGTAGCCCTTGGCCAACTCCTGGAAGCTTGGAGCTCTGGCGCTTTTAGTGGGATGAACCTGAAACACAGGCTGGCTTGTGGTTGAAGGTAGTCAGCTTCACTCTCGATGTTGGATCAGTCACCTTATGGAGCTTTTTCCAAAAGTTGCTCCAAACTTCTGGAACTACACCCTTAATTTTCTCTTGAAGTTTCAAAGTTTCCACAATACAAATCCAATATTCCAGAGTCTCTGAGTTGCTCCTTGGAAGTTTGGTATGACACTTCCCACAATGCACCTAGCCAAATCCATACAAGTCCTCTGGAAGCACTCCAGGCTGGGGACTTTTTGGGGGAGATGGTGCAGGTGAACTCTGTTAACCTTTTACTTCAGGGAGCCCATTCCTTAATCTTTTTTGAAACAAGGCAAAGTCCTCAGGGCTGTAGTTCGAAATGTGCAGCATGAGCAGTCCTTCAGAGTTGAAAACATTTGGGAGCAGACAAGGGTTCCAGCAGGGCAGTCCTTCTTCTCGTTGTAGTTTCAGGCAGCATATCTGAGTTGGTAGGCAGCTCTCATATATTTATCCAATATTCTGGGGTAACAAGCAGGGAAGTAGCCATGACCAATGGAGCACGTACAGGGTGCCACCCAAAAGCGTGACTGCTTCCTCCAAAGTGTGGTATATTCTTGTCCCACAAAGTATTGCACTTTACATTTCAAGATGTAGAATTCCTCTTCTTGAGAGTAAGAGCTGGCTATGCCAACCTACTGGTGTGGCTCATTTCCCTTAACACTCCCTTTCCAGTCCTCCTGCTAATTCCATTCCGGGGGCTGCTATCTGGCTGGGGGTACAGGAAGACAGGGTAGGTCTGGCAGGCATTCCTTGCTGTCCTTCTTTTTGAAGCCCAGCTTGATTTACCCATCCCCATCCTGGCCTGGTCTCTGCAGCTGCTGAGCTTCCACTATCAGATAACCTCTATCTCTGTGCTGGCCATATATCACCTCATCAAACAGTTTAGCTAAGCCTGTTAAGGGCTGGCCAATTAGGAGAGACTGCTAGAAAGCTGAATTTTGGCTGACAGAAAAAAAGTTCCATAACTTCTTTTCAGTATTAATTATGAGTGGCAAGTAGTTGGGTTTATCATTACCAACATTTATGTCCTTGAAATATTATTTTAGCTCACTCCTGTCAATAGATTCACCGTATTACAGCATTCCCATGTTAGCCTATGGAGCTAAAATGCTACAATGGTGGAAAAATAAAATTGGTAGTTTTTCCCTCACATTAAACATCTTTTAAAACATTCCTGCCTATTTTTTCATGGCACCCTACTGTGGGAGCACCCAGGGTAGACCTTAGGGGTGACCTATTAGTAAAAATTAGGTAAAAATGTAAAGGACCTGTAAATCTGAATTTGAATTTGCAAGTAATTTCAATTTAATTGCAGCTTGCCAAGCAGGGTTGACATTCAAAATGACAGCAGGCAGCAAAGCTGTGCACACATAAGTGCCTCAAAGCTGCTGGGCCTTTAAACCTACATGCCCTACCATATACTGGGGACTTACAGGTAGGTTGTCAGTGTCAATTGTAATTACACTTAATTACCATATACATTTTTATTCAGAGCACTGGTCCAGACCCTGGCCAGCAGAGCTCAGAGCGCAGTCAGCCGGTTACCACCAGTATCAGTAAGAAGATGGGTGTGATCTGGGCAAAAATGATGATTTTCTCACAACCTTTTTATTCAGTAGCCTATCATGTATGGTTTTGGATCTCAGTCATGCTTTAGCTAGCCTCCTGCATATGTGTTTTAATTCTCATAGGTTGTCATTGTACCATTTTGCCCCAAACTGATGATGACTGTTCCTTCTTAGTTTAAAGGGAGGTAGTTTATCAATTGCTTCAATTAAGTCCCCCTCATAGCTGGAAACTTCAGCTTCTATTTCAGTGAAGGGCTAGGAATTGCAAGCAATGCCCTAGACTATCATTAGTTATCCTTTTCCAGGGCTATGTCATCTATGGTTCACTGACAAAATATCGCCTCTGGAAATATCGTCATACCAAAATATCATTGTCCAAAATATCGTCATCCTATATTTATAGTGTAAATGAGAAAAATATTGATTTAAAATATTGTCATTAATAGCATTGTACAAAATATCTTTTTCAAAATATATATATATAAATACAAAAATGTAAATATATTAAAAAGTATCACTAATATAAAACTAATTCAATATATTTCATTAATTTTGAAATAAATATAACAATTTTACTTATTAAAAAAATTAAAACACACATATATTTATATATCTTTACATATGTATGTAGGTACATATGCATAATAGAAACTATTATTAAACTAATAATTTCAATTTATATTTTAACTTAAAAATTTATGTTAGATGTATACCTATACCGAATAACATAATACAATAAAAAAAGAAACCAATTTCATTAGAATTGAAAAAGAAACAAAATAAAAAATGATCAATTTACTAATTTTTTAAAATTATTATTATTAGATTTACATTTTATAAAAATTAGTTATAAATATTATATGTTTACAAACACAACAACATAATACTTACATTTGAAATAAAGTGAAGTAAACTATATAATTCTATAAATAATGCATATACTTTTCCCTCTACAATTTATACACTAGTAGGGAAAATGTTTGACTCGGGGGTAACATTTTCTATTCCCACACCAAGCAGTGCAACAGTATGGAAGATGTTTAATTGCAGAGGGGTAACATTTTCTATTCCCACTCCAGTCAGTGTAACAGTAGGGAAATTATTGGACTCATGGGTAATTGTAACTATTTGCCCTTCATGCAGTGCAACAGTATGGAAAGTGATGGATTGCAAAGGGGTAACATTTATTATTCCCACTCCAGTGTATGCAATTGTAGGGAAATTGTTGGATTGTGAACGGGTAAAATGTATTATTCCCACTCCAGTCCTTGGAACAGTAGGGAAAGTGTTGGATTGCGGAGGGATAGCATGTACTATTCCCACTCCAGTCGATTCAACCCCTACACCCCTACATACCTTACAACCCACATCTAAAACTTAAAATTTAAAGAAAATATTAACAAATTTAGCACAATAAATTATCAATTACTTAATTTATTTTTATTTAAAAATAAATAATCATTAATTAAAATTAATTTAGTTCCCACCCTATATCCCTACAACACCCACAACCCACACCTGAAAGTTAACTTTAAAAATACAATTAATTACACAATTAACATAAATATTGATAAACTAAGTAATGAATTTGAATTAAAAATCAATCACTAGTTAATTATAATGAATTTTCTTCCGACCCCATCCCCCAACAAAATTCACTACCTGCAGATTAAATGTACAGTAATTCTTTCAATATAATTAATATAATTATTAACTAATTATAATGAATTTACTTACCAACCTATCCCCTAGAAAACTCGCAACCCGCACCTAAAATGTAATTAAAAAACAAATAATTGCACAAGTTCAAGTTTTTTATTTATGTTTTGGAACTCGTGAGAGGTCCACATAAAATTTACAACAGCATAACAATTCATTATTACACAGTAAAGATAGCAGACATATTGATACAGATCCAAAAAGCAGTTAAAAATTCTTGAACAAAACATTTCATTGGGGGGCTTAAGGATAGCTTCAGAAAAGGCACTAGCAGATAAAATACCAAGTTTTAAGCAAATTGGTCTCACCCACTTACGACGGGATTTTGACAAAGCCGGGCATATAAACAAGACATGAGAAAGGTCTTGGATCGAGCTGTTACACAGAGTACACTTGTTAGAGGAACCATACCACTTGGATAAAAGGTTATTCAAAGGCAACATATCTTGCCTTATTAAAAACCAAAAACGACGAATGCCGTGGGGAAGATTCCAAGAAACATAGAGTTGCATGGTTTTAAAAGCATAAGAATTAATCACCGGCAGACCACCTTTCTTTGTCCTTATCTGGTCCCTATCCAACGAGAAGCTTAACTTCCACGTTGCTAATTTTAAGGAGGCTTTTAACTGATATATAGATAATGAAAAAAGAGCAGATTTTTCCAATTGCAATAACGAGACCGCCTTTCTAAAGTTTTTTACAATTGGAGAATACTCTTTTAGAGGACCCAATATTTCCCTTTGAATAAGGTGTCTTAATGTGGCTGGTTCACATTTAGCTAGGTAAAAAATCCATCTTACTATCCCAGCCAAGCCCTGAACCCAGCTACTTCTCATGCCATACTCAAGCCTAAGAGAGGCCACTGAGCAGGCAGAATTAACAGAAGTTAATTGCCGCAAGAGTCTGCCTTCAATGGTGTGGAGAAAACCCCAGTATCTCACATCAATAAGTTCAATGCCGTAAAGCAAAGAAGCAGGGATTTTTGCGCGGAAAGCTTCTAGCAGATGGGAAAAATGCAGTTTTCCTGTGGCTTTATAGAGTGCATTTAAGCCCTTTATATGGTTGTGAATAGCATTGAAACGTCTTTGACTCTAAAAGCACCATATACAATATGATTTTATAATATTGTAATGATCAATGGTGTGAAAATGGATATTTAAGTCTGTCATAGTGATTACAAACAAACAGACACATCTTATACCCTGCCTTTGGCCATTCTGTTTTTCGTTGGTTTGTCTTGTGTTCTGTGGGTCACGGCTGTGCCCACTTGTCATTTAATGTTTTGAATCACAATCAACTGAACTTATATAAAAATAAATTCTTGTCCGGCTGGACGAAAGACATACAAACTATTTAAGCGTATGATTATTGTGCTTGTCCATTTTCCTTCCAAAATAGGGACCACTGTTCTCTAAAACATGTTACTGCCCAAGGTCCCTATGGTATACCTTCTGGGTTTCCCTTGATTTGTATAATAGCAACTGAATTAAAAACATAAGCAATAATTATACAAAACATTTATTACATATTCATTTCAAATATAAACTAAAATACATACCAATAATTTTAAAAGCTATATTATAAACAATATTTTTGTAAACAGTATTAATGATTTTGATAAATTCAAAATTGATATTACTTACCTCAAAATCGATATTCTTGACAACGATATTCTTGAAGATGATCTTTCTACATCACAATAGTTTAGACACGATATTTTGGTTTCGATATTTTGTCTGAAGAATGTCATGTATTGATCCTTACTATAGTCATTGCTCAGACCTGTCCTCGTCCCCAAATTAATTTGGATGAGGAAATGATCCATCCATGAGACAGGGCTAGGTGTATCAAGCTTAAATTCGTTTTTATTCTCAGAATGAAGTCCAATGTATGACTAGCATCATGTGGGCGGCTGCAAACAAACTATAGTAATTCTGCCATCTTCAGCAGTTTCTTAACCTCATTTGTCTTCTAGGTTTTCTTCTTGATAGCTAAAATCCACCAGCATTATAACTTTCACTGCCACAGTAATATGGGAGATCAGCAGGTTAATCAAGTTAGAGATAAACCCATTTTTGGGCCCTAGAGGATAGTAAATCAAAGCTCTTTTCCAGCTCTAATGTTCAGATCATTATCTTGAGCTGATTCGATAAATAGGAATCAATTATTAAGACATTAAATAGGTCTTCAAATATTATTACCACTCCACTCCACTTCCTGCCAAGCCTTTCCTATCAAGTTTGATTGACTGATAGGCGATTGGGACTTAATTATATGTCTTTATTTAAAATATTTTTAGAGTGCAACTGGGACCAAAACTGATATGCTGGTGCTGTAGCTACAATTGAACGTACATGGAGAACAAGAGGTGAGGGATCTAGAGATTATATTGATACAGACATCTATTATTTGGGGGAACAGCCAGGTCTTTAAAGCTTTTCTAAATTTCAACAAATCCGTCAGACCTCTCTGATCAGATGGTGACCTATTCCAAAACTGGGCGGCCTTCACTGAGAAGGTGCAACCCCTTCCTGGTGCATATCTTTTCAGTCTGCTCTGCAAGAGCATAAGACACTTATTCTGAAAGGCCATGAACACAATATATATTGCTTTAAAGAGAATCCTCCACTCTAAAAGGAGTCAATTACGTTCCCTTAGAACCTTGGGTGCTGAGGATCGCCATGATCTGTTTAGTGACAGTTTTGCTGGGGACACCTAAACTCTGTGCAGTCTCGTTTCAGTAGTTAGGGGCTCCTAGTGGAAGAGAATTGCAGTAATATAATCAGCTAAGTATAACACTCCTCACAATCAATGATTTAGCATGAGAAAGTAGAAAAGAGAACAGTTTTCTAAGGCTTCGAAGCAAAGCCAAACAGACACTAGTCACATTGTTTGTGTGCTTTTCCAAAGAGAGACTGTCATCCAAGGTAACTCCCAGTTTCGGAGAAGCAGAGCTCGTTCTCTGTGGGGAGTGTGCAGAAGTTCATAGGAAGGGGCTTCGCAAGCTTGTTCCCAGAGCAGCACAGAAATTCTGTCTTGTCCCTGTTTAAATTCAGGAAATTCATACTTATCCAATGTGCAACGTCTGATATGCAAGTCTGGAAGACTTTTGCTGCATCTGGCTGATTATTGTTGCAAAACCGAATCAGCTGTGGGTTGTCTGCGTAGTTCACCACAGAAATATTCTGCATCTTAATTAGAGCAATTAGAGGCTGCATGTAAATGTTGAACATCACCGGGCTGAGCCCTGTGGCACACTTGTTTAGTGTGTCTACAGATTCATTGATAGGGGGGTAGCGCCACTGCCTGACAACGATCTTGCAGATAGGATTATACCCACTTCCATACGGTCCCCCCAACACCCAAGCCTGCCAGTCTTGTGAGGAGGGTATGGTGGTTGACAGTATTGAAACTCAACAAGTCAAGGGCTATGGACTGACCGCTGTCTATTTTCATACAGATCCTATCCACTGCAGTCAATAGAGCCATCTCTGTACCGTGTCCTGGTCTAAAGCCAAACTGTTCATTATTAAGCAGGGAATAAAACTCCAGATAAGATGATAAAATCTTACTGACATAATGTTCCAGGATCTTCACTGGAAACAGAAGAATAGAAATAGGCCTATAATTACTCAAAACTGCTGGGTCTGCTGATGGCTTGTTCTGCAGAGGTTTGATCATGGCCTTCTTCCAACTACAAGGTACCAGGCCTAATTTTGGTGATTGATTACAGAGTAGTGTTAGTGACGGCATCAGCTCGTCCATCCATTTTTTCCATTGTTTCAGCATACGTGAATCTTGTGGAAATCCCAATGTTGTGGACATTGCAATTGTTAACAGAGTTTCCTCTGAAATTGTTTCAAAGGATTCAAGCCCATACGTCATGTTCTCTGAGTAGTCAGATCTGTCGCCACTCATAGGCCTCAGTCTTTCCGAGGCATTTTCTTTCATCGGCAAAGGGGTAACACTCATAGTAGTGCAAAACTGGGAGGTGCTGGTTCCAACTCAGATAGATTACTGATATATGATTGCAACGGTTAAGTCAGTTAGGTTAGCAGAGTGGAGCCCTGTTTACATAATGAAACAGATGTCAGGACTTGAAGATGTTATGAGGTCCTATATCTGGCTATTTTCGGAAAGTAAAATATCTGAGGTAAATACTGTAAGGTCCAATGTATCATGTTCAAGAATTATGTTTAGAGGTCTTGCACATATTTGTTATGCCTCTGTTCTTTGCCCGCTTCACATGCCCTCTGATTTAAATATTGTTCCACCTCACGTGTTTCTCCAAGCCGTTCAGTTTCTCGTGGAGGATAATGATTTATTCAACCATAGTAGTCAGCTGCTTCAATGGATATTGGTGGGCCCACCACCAACAGCCTGTCGGTGGACGGTGACAAGCTCACTGACATCGGAATAAGGGCCATAGTTATGAAGGAGAGAAAATACCTTTACATATTAAAGTTATGAGGGGTATAAATTTTAGAGTTGGCTCCTGGCTCTGCCACAATCAATCTTCACCTACCATTATTTATCATGCATAGATTGGCTTGGGTTTGTGGAGGACTAAATTGCAGCTCTTGTTGTGGCTGGGAGTGTGGAGAAATTCAGAAACACACTTTACTAGGGCTGGATTATCTGATTGTCTTGTACTGGACCGCATAAATTTCCAAGGATCTGGCGGTCTCAGAATGATATACAAACCCAGAAAATACTTTGCAGTTTACATTGGACCTGATAAAAGGCCGCTTTTTTAATTGGAGTATTTACATGCGCAGAGAGGAAATTCAGGAAAAACAACCCGGGGAGACCCTATGGACAGAAAGTGAAAGGCCTGCTCCTGAGATCTAATTGTCATGTACCTCAAATATATGGCATAGATTTCTACTTATGCGATTACATTTTAAGCCTGGTCTTTTCTAACTGGCCTTTCCCACCCAAAGTTTGGCAAACCTTACCAAGTGCACTTGTGAGGGCCGTTCAATTCAAAGATCACTGAACTGTATGTTATGTGGCACTCTTTACACCACTCAACGGAAACGTTTCCTGATTCCAGTTTTATGAAGTGCAAATATTAGAGCGTATGAGTATGCTTTTTTTCTTACAACGACTGCGAAGTCCAGAAGTTTGTTACACAGTGATTAATGTGATAAAATATTCACTGACAGCAGGAAAGACATATTGAACATTGACTGGGCCTAATGTATTCTCACCATAGGTTTAATATTTGTAACATCCTTATTTTTTATTACTCAGGTTTATACTGTGATTATTTAAGGGTAATTGCATTTGTGTAACATATTTTAATCATGCTTCTGTGTTTTTTAGAATTTAAAATTGACTATTAATGTATGCATTTTTTAAATGTTTTTTTATTTTATTTTGAGAGTTTTCTATCATGCAAACATGGCACGAGGGTATCAGAGCACTGTGTGGGTACATGTTTCACTCATACAAAAGGTCTACAAATTAAACTATTTACAGGTATTTCTTTCATACTTTAAAGAGTCCTGGATGTCTGTGTGTTGTCTTGAGGATCTTTTGAATAATGTAAGTGTCAACCGTAGATGTCTTTTAAGGCTGTGTCCTTGATCGATCTTTGCTGGTCATCATTCCATAATTGCAGAGAGACTACTGCGGTACATTTATTCAATGAAGTAGTATTTCAACAAGTGTAGTTTGAATCAGGCATAAAGTGGCAGATTCTTTTAGAATATTGTCAGTGCTGCATCCCTCCATGTTGTGTTTGTATTGGGGTGAAGGTGGCTCAGCTGTGGTCATTTATTTTCAAGTGTATCTCTGGGTCACCACTGTGTAGGCTCTATGGTGGTGGGGAAATCCTTCCAGGATGGTCCTTCCATGTTCTTGGGGCTTCCCTGGTGAACTGCCAGTTGTGGTCTGTTCTTGTGGGAATTTTTTTTGTCATAATTATTGTTTTCACCTCCTTCTTGAAAATAGAATTCAATGGACTGGCCCGTGTTGCGGGTAAGAGGGCATTACAGATTCTGGGGACTCCTCCAGAGAAATTCAGAGTATAGGTCGACACCAATCAATTTTGTAACCATGAAGGGACATTTGCTGCTTCAGTAACTTTGCTACCCTAATCCCTTCCCAAGCTTTAAATTCAGACTTGGTCAATTTTTCGTTGCTCAAAATCCTCAGGTAGAAAAGTAACAAACCAGGGCATCATGAGGCTGGATATCTCCAAGACATGATCAAACTGAAGCCTTTCTATTCAGATAAAAAAAATCTGAGATTAAGACAAATATGGATGTCTTGCTTCCCCTGGTTGCATCTACCCTGTGGTAACCTCTGCATTATTTGCATATCTTTCTGAGGTCAAAGAAAAGGGGCATGACGGTCATTTAAAGTTTAGCAAAACAGGAACACTACAATAATTTGTTAGTGGACTTTCCCTGGGAAACTTATGGTTCCTCCATTCTGTTTAGAATTAAGGAAATTTCTGGAAATATCTTGGTGAAAACTGATTGTACTTGCATTTCAGTGCAGACCCTCTTTGGATACCATTATGGGGGGCATGTTTACCCTGGACAGGCAAAATGCACATGTTCCCCTCTCATATCAGGGCTGTTAACGTATAGGTTTCTTCTGCTATGGGAGTTGGTTTTCAGAAAATAAATGATTTTCCAAGTAGGTACATCAAACCTGCAAAAGATCCATACCTGACATAGAGCCACTGCAGTGGCTCTACTGAAGGCACAGAGCTCTGGCAGGGAGCTCTAAATATGGTCTCAGCCTTCCACCAGGAGAGCAGAGGCAGTAGTAGTCAATTTATTGTTTAGCTAATAAAAACCGTAACAATTTGTATCCATACCATAATAAAACATCTGTCTGTGTGCTAAAACTACTGAAGATTAACAACCTTATTTAGGTGTTACATTGAGAATAATTTTTTTATAAACGTTTTAGGTTAAAGTGCATAAACAGGAGAGGGGCAGAGGCAAAGTACATAATGTAGTGCAAGATATATAACATGCAAAATGTTGGCGAATTAGCAAAAACAGCGTGATTCCTACAGAATGTAACTACCGAAGCACCTGAAACAAAGTGCTTCAAACAGTGCAAAAAAAGTTTCCTTCAACAACTAGTACCTCAGCATGACATAAGAAACAATGGGACTTTGACGTTTTTTAAAAAGCCTTTTCTGAATCCCCTCATCAATAAAAGGGGATTCACTTATGAAAAGGGTGTGAGGGGGAGAGACTTTAAAAATCAACAGGAGCAATAAACTGTCCCAAGCCCATATGATTTAAGGGGAGTGGATGAAGATGGAGGGCACAGTGATTTCATGGACAAACACAACTATTGTTTTACAAACTTGGTGGCTCGAATAAATATCATGTTGCTAATTTCCCCTTTCCCACCCCCATTTCCCAGTTGGGCCAAGATCCCCTTGACCACACTGTGGCTACGATTTAGATTGTCCCCTTGTAATAGTCTGTTATCAGTTTTTGGGTAGAGGGAATGTGACAAGGCTTTGAGATTTGAGGTTCTAAGTTCCTTGACAAATTTCCCTCAGCTCGATAAGGCTCTTGTACCTGGTTGTGTGTAACACAACGCTGAGGCCTCCAGACAAGTACAAACCTCCTGATTCAGGTATCTAAGCTTCAGGTTGTCCCCTTATAACCTTCCGTCATCAGCTTTTGGGTAGAGGGAATGTGACAAGGCTCTAAGATTTGTGGTTGAAGTTGGGTTCTAAGTTCCTTGACAAATGTACCACACCTCAACAAGGCTCTTGGACCTGATTGGGTGAAGCACAACGCAGAGGTCTCCAGACAAGTACGACCTACCTGGTCAGGTAGATTGGCTTCAGAAAAGACCTCCTGGAAGCCTTCAGCTTGGAACAACAATGCAGGAGATGCAGCCATGATTCGCATCTGTACTTGCATAGCCTTTACTCCTCTCTCACCCTGTGAGGCCCATGTCGGATATATGTTGGTTATTGCTAAGCCTAGTAGGCACTAATACAGGAATTCTCTATGAGCTTTTCTGTGAAAGGCTTCTAGTAGATATGGTTGTGGTTTTCCAGCTTGGTACAAGTTACTCAGGGGAAGAGAATAGCAGAGGTCTTTAGTAGGGATAGGTCTTGTTTGTGCAAATTATTTTCAGTTGCCTATTATGTTCCCTTTTCAAAGCCATGTAGATAATGTCTTCTGATTTTGATGCTGGTTCTTCAATTTAAAAGGAGATGATGGCTTCTTATATTTGCTGGTGCCAGGGATTGCCTGGGGTCTCCAGTACAGTTTTTAGACAGGCTTTAAGTGAGTTGGTGGGTGCTTTCATGACCTGAATGTAGTATTTCAGCACATCTGACTCACAGACTAGAGTCTGTATCGAAAGCGCAAACTTCAATTGGAGTCTTGCCCTAGCAGAGCAATTGAAATATTTTCTTGTAACTTGTTCACTGAGTCTGAATTCGGGAGACTATATGGGTGATAGATTTAGGACACTCTGTGAGGAAGACACCCAGGTAACTTTACTTCCTGGCTGATTTAATGATGTTGCTGCACATGTGGCATATGCAGTATTTCTTCTTTCTTAAATTCAGTACCGAGCGAAAGACAAGACCTTGGTCATGTCATGGTTTATGATAAGGTGTTTTTTCCCATTGTAAATGTGGAGGCTGCTCAAGGCTTGCTGTAGACCGACTGGTACGGTCCATTACCACTATATCATCTGCATATTGCCAAATGTGTAGTTTGGTCTGACCTATCCTTGGAGAACCCAGGGAGCCACCCTCTAGAGCTTTGCCCAGATTTGCAGTGTATAAGTTGAAAAGAAGGGGGCGCAAGAACACAGCACTGTTTCAGACCACGGAAAGTGGTGATTTGAGAGGTGGTAGTATGATGATATGTTCTCATTTGCACCCATGTGTCGGTGTACAGGGCAAGAATGGCCCCTAGTGGTTCCTGAGGAGATGCACCACTCCTTTAGTTTTCTACATAGCGTGTGTTGTTCTACTCTGTTTAATGCGGCACTAAAATTGATAAAGCAGCAGAAGAGTGATAGTTGGCCTTTACTGCTAGGTGACTCGGGCTGCTAGTGCCATGATATTATCCAGTGTTTATGCTGCGGCTCGATACCAAGCCTGGAAAATCGGCAGGACATCATGGTCTGTGACCCAGGCCTCCAGCTGCTTTAGCCTCTAGGTTTAGAGTGTCATCAGGCAATAATTTTATGGATTTTTCAAATCCCTTTTCTTAAGTATGGGGCACAGGATAGACCCCCCCCCATGCATCTGTGACTAGGGCAGTAAAAAAGGTATGGTTCAAAAGGGGAGTTAGCACCTTTGAATATAACTCCGGTGTGCATTTAGAGAGTAGAGATCATAATTTCCAGTAAACTATTTGCCAACAGGCTGCCTGCCAGTTTCTAAATGATTCTTTAACTTAAAAAAGTTTATTGATTCTGGAAAAGTCACTTCTGATCTCTTCTACAGCACCCAGATTCCCAGAATAGCTACTAAGTATTGGTATTTGCTCCAGCCAGTGCTCCATCTCGGTATACTGTATTCTGCTTGCCTCTGGTCTGCTGTACCATCTTCAGAGTCGATCAGGTGGTCTTTAGATTCAGGAGCATCGGCTATGTTGGTGCTCCTGGATCTATCTGCCGCTTTTGATACTGTGGATCATGTGAGGCTACTGTCAAGGCTAAAAAACACAGGCCTGGAAGATAAGGCTCTGGGCTGGCTACAGTCCTATCTCACGGATCGTACCCACAAAGTAGCCTTGGGCCCCCTTTCCTCAAAACCTAAACCCCTCTGGTGTGGTGTCCCTCAGGGCTCGGCCCTCAGTCCACTACTTTTTAATATTTATCTGGCTCCTCTCTTTTCCCTTATTGCTAATTGGGGTGTCAAGGCGATTTCATACGCCGACGACACACAACTAATTTTCCCCTTCTCGGACGTCTCAGAGGCAGCCTTCAGCAATATGAAGGGATGCTTGCGAGATGTTGCCAAATGGATGAATGCAAACAAACTCAAATTGAATGCGAGCAAGACGGAAGTCATCTTCTTTGGCAAACATACTCGGCCCCCCCCAAGCCTGTGGTGGCCCTCCGAAATGGGTATCCCTCCTCTACCCAGCACCAACGCGAAAAATCTGGGAGTAAGATGGGATGAGAGTCTCTCCTTTTCTTCACATATACAGCAGGTCTCTGCGTGCTGTCTCCATAAACTTAGAAACCTTCGCAAATTTCTGTCCCTTCTGCCTGAAGACTGTCGCAAGACGGTGGTCCATGCTACAGTCACTTCCAGACTGGACTACGCAAACGGCCTCTACCTCGGCCTACCCAAATATCTGGTGCAACGACTGCAGATCGTGCAGAACGCGGCTGCGAGACTGCTAAAAAACATCCCTTTTAAACAGCATGTCTCTCCGTACTTGCGCGATCTGCATTGGCTCCCTGTAGCCTGCAGAATCAAGTTTAAAGCTCTAACTCTGGCGTTTAGAGCCCAAAAGGGGACCTGCCCCTCCTATTTAAAGCTTAGACTCCCCAGATACTATCAGGAGAGATGCTTGCGCTCTAATTCACGAAACCAGCTCTCCATCCCCCGCGCCAAGAGAGCCAGACTCGGAGGCAGATCTTTCTCTGCCTGCACGGCGACACTCTGGAACGCCCTACCGGTCAACATCCAACTGGCTCCAACGGAAGCCAGTTTTAAGAGGCAGCTAAAGACCTGGCTCTTTTCCCAGAATAACTAAACACTCTCTCCCCTTTCTCCGTCTATTCCTACCTGGAAAAAATGATCACTCAGCGCCGGGACACCTCCTTGTGAGGTAGCTGTTCGCGCTATATAAATATCGGTATTATTATTAGAGGAGGGTTCCCTTCTGCCTTTTGTGTCCCTTTGTCAGGGAACAAGATCAAACAGATGACACTTGGAGATCAGTTCCTGTCCCAGAGTGCCAACATAAGTTGTTTTTAAGTATTCTTTCCCAGCAGTCACGCAGAATGTTGATTCTTCCTTCATGTATCCTTTAAGGTCTAGAAAAGTTCTAAAGAAATGGAGGTGAGATGTATTCTTATCTTGTGATCTAACCGGTGTTATGAGAATTCCCTGCATCGAATTCTTGTAAGGTTCCCATGGAACCGGAACTTACTTTTTCAACATCCTTCTCTCAATTTACCACAAGATTAAACCATTGCCTCTCATTCATTATACTCACATCTTCTCTTTACAGGAGTGTGATATAGCTTTTCAGTCCATCCCATGAAAATGACAGGTTACCGAGTGCTGGAACTAGTTATCCCACCCCAGCTGTGGACAAAGATGGAAGTCTGAAAGGGTCTGAATTGAAAGGGTTCTTTCTCCTGAATCCCTAGGTTGGAGTTTCTACCTGAAATATGTAGCTGTTTCGACAACCTTTTTTGTTGATGTCTGTTCATGTGAACAATTTTTTTTAAACTCTTTTTATTGAAAATCACAATAGACAGTATGATTACATTTGCCAGTGCATACACATTTGGGTATACGTTCACATTGGTTATGAGAATAAATGACAGGGTGAGGAAGAAATCATAATACAAACCAGGAGAAGTCCACGTAAAAAAAGCAGCATTATTTAGTCAGCCAAAGCTTCTCCTGCTTCTAAAGGGCTCTCCAATGCCCCCCCTGTATGCCTGCCATGGCGCCCACACCTTTTCCCATTTCTTTATGAACCCTCTATTTTTATAGACTATTTCCTCTTCCCTCTGGTACCAATTCATGCCTTCTTCCCAATCGGTGACTGAGGGAGGGAGCGACAGCCCCCACCCCCTAGCAATATTGCGTTTCCCTACCCCTGCTGCAAAGGTGAGCCAGATGGTGACGTATTTGGGTCAAACCGTCTCTCCCTTGATGATTAGCCGGTGCCATTTTGCGTCTAGTGGCACATCTGTACCCACCACTCTGACCATAGTTGCCGTGACACTGCGCCAGAACTGGGCGATTTTAGGACGTTTCCATAGGATGTGGAGAAAAGTGCCCTCACTCTGGCAACAGCGGACGCGCAGTGCTGATGGAGATGTAAACAATTCTTCCACAAGCAGGCATCCCTACAAACTTAAAGCGACCTTGCTATTCACAGCAATCACTTATCCATCTACTACAAGCCTCACACTCAGCGGCAGTTGGCTCAGGTAAGCGCGGTGTGGGAGTGCAGGGGCACAGCAGGGGGAAGCCGGGAGACGATGGAATAGTTGTTATTTATTTATTATTTAATTATACCTATGCCATCATCTGCCGACTTCCCCCAGCTCCCACCCCCAGGGATCTTTCTGTCCTTGTATTTCATGTGAAAGGGGGTCCAACTTTCTCAATTCCTTCTCACAGCGCACATATCCCTAGCTCAGCAGGTTCAGTTCACCTGGCATCCTTTTTTCAGGTGCAGAAGTGTTCTAATGGGGAACCTTGTAGTGTACCATTGATGCCCGGCACTAGACATGGATGGGGGCACTCCATAACCAATGGGATAAAAGTTCCCAGTGGCAACGATACCCACTTTTAAGTAGTTCCTGTTTGCCTTACTGCAAACAGGCCCACAATTCCATGTGCCCGAGCATTTTAAAGATGGGAAAAGCCTTTGCCTAACTGAACTTTGGCTTGAATGTGTGTGGGAGTGCCATAAGCATATCACAGTGCCCTCCAACATCTAAACCCAGTTTGAAGCAGGCACTGCACGCACAACAAACTAAGAGACGGAAGACTGGTAAGGCAAAAGCAGGGTCCTTCACCTACCAGACAGGGAATGCACAAGATTTATTGTGGCACCCTGTTTTCTCCTTTACTAGTGTACCACAAGTATTAAATGTGACTTAACAGACCTGTCAAGCAGCATTTAACACTGTGATTTCAACTAGATGCCCCAATCCCCTGCCTCCTGCCCATTCAGGTCAACCTATGGTCCTGGGAGGCATTTGTCTCTTTCACACCTATTCCTGGGTTTGAGCACACCCTGGAAGCTGACAGAAGCTTATGGTAATTAGCTGTCTGACAGTTCAGGTAGGTAAAGGTTATCTCTCTAAAAGTTACCTTTCCTTAATATTTTTTATTATTTCACCTCACATTGAATTATATGTTTAATACCCCATGCACATTTTGGCCTAACTATTTTTCTAGTTTATACCAATCCTGGGATAGCAAAATATGTATTTTAATCTGTACTCTGGGTTTCTTCATAGGGCAGCCAGGCCTACCATGGTAAAAATATTGTGTATGGCCTTGTCAATGTACGCACAAGGTGCCATTCCTTTTCTACATGCCCCATGTTTAAATTCCATGCACCCTACCTTGTTGGCTACAAGGGTCACATAAGACTGACTTACTAATAATTAAAAGAAATGTTTTTGTACCTATTAAAGAGGGATGTTGTAAAAAGACTAACTGCAGGCTATATGCTTCACCAGTCAGGCTACAATAGTAGACCTAAAGCCATATTTTCTTACTTCTCTCTGGTGGATGGCAAAATAAGGGCTGCAGTTCACAGGAGAAATGTATCTTTCCACACCATATACTATGGCATTATAGAAAAGTTAAATGAGCCCAATGTGTCTTGTGGATACCTGGCAACCACAGAGTAATCATCGTCAATCCATGTGGAATTAAAATATACATTTTGGTGTTGTTAACCAAGGTAGTTATTGGGGCTGTAAAATGTATTGTGTGTTTGTATTGCATAGTTAGTATTAAAATGGTAATCGGACTTACTAGATAATGAAATACACCAATAAATTACCCTTTGAAGTAGAAATCTCTCATCAAATCACTAAAATATGTTGTATTAAGTATAAAGACGTGTTTTGCCTCGTCCCTGTGAACTGCAGCATTATATTATGCTTTGCATCTGTTTTATGTATTAACTATCAGGCTGTCCCGACGTTGTCCGGGAACAATTAGGCTTCAGGGCTCCCGCCCGCCCCGACGTTGTCCGTGGGTCCCCCGGAGCCTTCCTCCACATATTGCAGTATTATACCTCTATGTTTACTTTGTACGCTTTTGTAACCTGCACACGTAACTTTTTCCTCCTGTAATGCACTGTTTGGCTCACTTTTTTAATGCTCCGTTTGCTTCCTCTTGCTACCTGCACACGTCACTTTTTCCTCCTATACCTCTATGTTTACTTTCTACGCTTTTGTAACCTGCACACGTAACTTTTTCCTCTTGTAATGCACCGTTTGGCTCACTTTTGTAATGCTCCGTTTGCTTCCTCTTGCTCACGATGTACGCTTTTGTAACCTGCACACGTAACTTTTTCCTCCTGTAATGCACCGTTTGGCTCACTTTTGTAATGCTCCGTTTGCTTCCTCTTGCTCACGATTTTCATTTTTGCTTAATTTTTCCGCCGCTCACCGCTCCTAAATAAATAAATAAATAACCTACCTCATCCGCCGCTCACCGCTCCTCCCCGCTTGTCCGCCACTCCTCACCGCCTGTCCGCCGCTTCTCACCGCCTGTCCACCGCTCCTCACCGCTCCTCCCCGCGCCATGTCCGCCGGTCCTCCTCGCGCTCCTGGACGCCGCTCCTCACGTCGGGCGCGCACGTCGCGGCCGGCGCTTCTTCCAAGGGACTGCTTTTTTTTCAGTACATTTTTTATATAACGTATATTTATTAAGTTTATATAGCCTATGTCCATCTGCACACCCTGACGATTCCAATGATATATCGGGTGTGCGGATTGGCGCTGTGGTTCCCGAGTCCACCCGCCTCAAAGGTTCAAAGTTCTTCCTTTATAATAGTAGTATAGATTTCTCACAGAACATACCTTTGGTTTCGCTATGCCTGCTTTTTCACAGACGTTTCAATTTCGTTCAATCATTATCATCTTCTTACTTAAGATAAAATGCTACAGGGTATTCTGTCAGGTACATATCGATAAGTATTAACATTACCCATACAAAACATTCCATGTAGTCCTCTGTTAAATAGCTGTTTTTAGTTTCATGGGCCATATGCCATGACAAACCATAACAGTGATATTTTGTGAGGTGCTGAAAGGGATTTCAGGTATCTGTACGCAGCACATTCACTATATAGCGATTAATTAGCAACAGTTTTCATTTTCTATTCTTAATCTATTTTACTTAATTTGCTTCTTGACAAATTGTGAGGGCTATCTAATCAGCTGCTAATTTCCATTAACGTATTCCATTCTCCAGTAGAGATTTTACTGTACCAAACTGGGTTTTCTCTCTCACTGAGCTTCCTTTCAATCTGACCTGTATACATGCATATTTAATTCTTTTTATGCTCTCATTAAACTTGTTCCATTTGTAGCTGGTCAAATTCTACTTCACTTTTGTATGCAACAAAATTTGTGTTGTTGTGAGTTTCATAAATGAAGAGCTCCATAGTTTAATTTCGCTAAAACTAAATGTATTATACATAAATTAGGTCTCTTACGCTACTTGGATTTGGGAAATGTAAGCAGAGTGTATTATTATTTAAACATTAAGTGGCATATGTACAAGGCCCTATCGCCACAGGAATGTCATTTTTTGTGACGTTTCCCTGGCGATAGGGGCTTTGCTTTTTTTACAGGGCACTGGTAAGCCACTTAATGCGGCTTAATGCTGCCTTGTAACTAAGGCCGGTTTCACGTAATGCTTACCATGAAAGGGGTGGCCAGTGGGTGTTGCAGTGGACATTCCAGCGCAACACCCATTGATTTTGCTGCTGCCCCCTATTTGCAAGGGCAGCCTAATTAGGAGGCAGCACCAAAATTAAGACCAGGGAAAACCTTGTTTTAATTTGGTGAAACGAGGAGATATGCTTTTTTTCTCCTCGTTTTTTCTTTTTCCGTGTGTGCTGCCTTGTGCAGCACACATGGCAAAAGCAAAAAAGCCTTTAATTGTGTATGTACAGGAAGGTGACCATTCCTGCACATAAACAATCTTTAAACAGAAATGACATTCTGTGACTTCCATGTGTGCTGCATTAAACACCACACATAGAATTGACAAAATGGCAATTCAAGGTTGTTTATGTGCCGGAAGGGGGTCAGACCTTCCTGCACATAAACAATCTTCCCCTGCACGCAGACACCCTTGCACTATGGTGCAAGTGTGCCTGCATTGGTGCTGCACTGCTGGTGTTGTGCCAGCGCAGGGGGAAACGCAAGGCTGCACCATATCCTTGCAAATATGGTGCAAATTTGTGTTTCAGAAGTGGCGGAGTGAGGCGTTAAGCCATGATGTCTAAGGGCTCACTCCACTACTTCCTTGTACATATGCCTCTAAGTATGCTTTTAAATTATTGTCTTGTGATCAGACAACTCTCATGAGAGTCATATCATGAGTGTGTCTTTGTTTATTTCCTTACATTTGTGATTTTTATATCCTCCACAACAATATGCTGTATGTCATTTACAGCTGCCCCACAGCCAATATAAAAGTTTGTTAAATACACACACAACTACACTGTTAGCAATATTCATACACCCTTCACTGGAAAAACGAAATCAAAACTTTTGAATTTCTGGACTATAAAATGACACATTGCATTACTCGCAAAGTTGTGAATACAGTATGTAAAGACTACACAAACAAAGTAATGGAGTTTCGCCCAGAGGTGTTCCTGAAATAATTTCTTGGCCACCATGATGTCTCTTTTAAGGTCTTTTCTGGCTTTGGAGATTAGAAGCAATTGATCTTGGGTGGAAGATGAACCCTGAGTTCTTAGTTGTCATAAATGTTTATTCAGTTGTTGTTTTTGAAATCTAAGGCTTTTGATGAACCATGCTGCCCCCAACGATTTTCCTGCTTTTCTGCCAGCTGCATGTTTGGACCATTTTTGATTTAGCTCTGTGGTGAATGACTCCCAGGCGTGGATGCTAGAAGGTGCGATTTTGGATTTCTCCAAGATACTGATACATGTTTCCATAAAGTCGCATATATTGTCCTCTTTCCAAATGAGGCATTTGAGGTTATGGCAATGAGTTGTTGCGGCATTGCGTTAATGAGAATTGGATGTGTATTGTTTCTTAAGAGCGTAAAAGATTGCGGTTGATGGTTGCTCTCTGCTCTATTCAAGATTTAAAGTTTGTGATCTGAGAAGTGAGGTTGTGGTCCATGAAAGAGTAGTCGATAATTGAGGCTGACTCTTGTATAAGCTGCTGGGGTGTCTATCAGACTGTGACAATTGAGCATTCGCATTGAGAGATCGTACAGGTGAACTGCGCATTGCTTGCCAGAGGTTGCACTTCAAGTTTTTGCCTGAGTGTGCCCCATGATGCTGTTTGTTTCTTGTAGTAAGGTCATATTGAAGCCCCTGACCGAATGATGTTGGCATCGGGGTAGGCAAGTTTTAGAGTGGCAAGTGAGGCTAATAAATGGTCAACACTTGCCTTTTTTTGTTTGAGCGCAGGGTGAATGTAAATGTTCATTATCAGAAGACTGGTGAAGGCAGGATGTCAAGTTTGACGCATAGCAACCAGGGGAACTCAAGGTCTATGGCAATGGCAAGTCCGGAAGTATCAGTTGAAATAAAGGTGGAGAGGCCCCCTTTTGCTCTCCCTTGGTTAGTCCCCTTTATGGCTTCATTCTGGAATTCCTTGTAACCTACTAGGGGTGGATTGAGATAGCCAGGTTTCCTGGAAGAGGAGTATATTATACTGTATATTAAAATCCATGAAGTCTGGGTCTTCTAGTTTCATGCTAAGGCCAAACACGTTCCAGGAGCAGATTTTGTAGCCTTTGGGTGAGCTTGTGCCCCAGCTTGGAAGATTTCAGACATGATTAAGTGCTGGGGTCCAGTGGACTGACTGGCTTCAGGATGAGCAAAGTTGATTGTGATTGTCCTAGCCTTGGAATCTTTGTCTGGGAGAGGACTTTGGTTATCCGGGCCTTTGGCGCCTTGTAACAGACCCTGCTGGATGTATAGGCATGTATAATGGGCTGGGGTAACTTGGGGGGTCGATCTTTTTTAGCTCAATGCCCCATTTTTCAAAGAGGACCCTCTGCTGCAAGATTTGCTCTCTTAGAAGGGAGTCGGTGAATGGGGCAGTGATTGATTCTTGGAAATCCACAGAATGCCAATTCTGGTAGAACTCTATACTTTCAATGTCCCTGGAGTTAATGTGGCTTAAAGAAAGGAGCGCCTTAAATAGTTTTAACAGAACTCTTCTGTTAAGGAAGTCTTGGTTGCCCCTTGAGACATAGTGGGGTATAAAGTCCAGTTTTTTAATGTTTGGAAAAATCTCATGCTGCGGCGTATAACCAGCACCATATTTCATTGTAGTTGCTCCCCCTGTGGGTCCTGAGAACATCAAGGGTGAGTGCGGAGAGACGTTAGTATTGTTTTGTGCGGAGCTTTGTTGACCTTTATGTTTCTGGTGACGTTGCATCGCAGACTTGGCTTGTCGGTTTTGTCAAGGTTGTGGCAGTCTTTCCAGAGACCTAGTAAAATACGACTCCCCCTCCGATCCAGATTTCCTTCCACAGATGCTAAAGTACAAGTCTTAAAAACAATAAACAAATTAAGATCCGAGGGTGCCCCTGGGCCCAACAGCCTCCCAAACACCTTGTTTCAGCACAATCCACCATTGTGGGCAGACTACTTGTCTTCTTTTTTTTTTGTGGATATTCTAACCTCTAACACAATCCCTGACACTTGGAGGGGAAGCATTCCAAGCCTAATATACAAATCGGGTTCTCATTCCGATCCTTTAAATTATAGATTGATCCTGTTAATCGATGTGGAGGCTAAAATCTACGCATGAAACCTCCTGGCAGATTTAGAGGACTGGGTGGTGCGAACAAACCTTATTCCTCATACACAACCGGATTTAGGGCCGGTATTGGCCACTTGAACATTTCCGCTGTAACCCTTCTGGCCAATCAAGCCCTCACAAAATCAAGGCCACTTTACGCATGTTTCATCGACAAGGTTTCAAGAGCCAAGCTATGGGCAAAAAACGCACAAATGGAGGGCCCCAGCTGAGTTGCTGGAGGCCATAATCAACCTGTACTCTCAAACGTGGGTCCAGATGAGGAAAGGAGATGGGCTCAGCATTATTAAGAAGATCTGCACATTCAACTGGCTAAAACAAGGGTGCGTGCTGGCACCCTGCCTCCTCAACATCTACACCACTGATCTGGACGAGCACTTTTGGTCAATCCAATCCGACCCTCCGAAACTTGCCACAATGCCCACATTCAGCCTTCAATATGCGGATGACATCATTTTACTGGCGCAAACGCCAATTGGTTTGCAACGACTAAGTACTGAACTTGGGGCTTATACCACCTCGGTCCAACTAACCATCAATCACTAAAAAACGAAGGTGGTTCGCTTTAACAAACACCATAAAGCCGATCACAAATTCACTTGGACCTTGGGCAAGCGACCTTTGACCGAGGTGTATTCATACAAATTCAAATACCTAGGCTTCCAAACTTACTTTCAAGATTCACCTGTCCCAAGCTCGCACAAAATCCAAACGGCTGCAGTTTGCCTTCAAAATCTTAAAAAACAAGCCTGCAGGCAGCTCCATTGGTCACCTACTAAAGGTTATAGCAGCAAAACTCCTGCCTTCCATTTCATATGGCACAGAAATCTTGAATGGCAAGGATGGTACAGGCCTGAACCTGGAAAAATCAATTATTTTCAAGAAACTGTTTACAATTCCCTGCCATATTCCGCAAGCTCAAATTCGCCTTGAGTATGGTCTAAGAAACCAGATACCCTACAGACAAGTTGCACTATTGTCAAGTACTATTGGAGGATGGGGGATGCAGAGGAAAACACCCTCGCCCACCATTGTTGGGCAGAAATCGAAAATCAAGCCAGCCTAAAAAATGCAAATTTCGAAGCACTGAAGACCTCGCTCTCAGCACTAAAGTTAGAGGAGGCATGGCTTACAGCTCCTACCTACTCCAGCTTTAAATCTGTGGTCAACAAAGCCATAAAACGGCACTCTTTATTATTAGACAAAACTGCACTAGCAAAAAAAAAAAACACGCCTGGACCGTGATACAGACACACCAGAGGTTGGAATCCCAATCCTACTTGCTAGATCCTTTTCTGCATCAGAAAAAGCACTTTTTAACGCTACTAAGGCTTGGGTCATAGGAACTTTCCCCAAATGGAAATACTCATGGCAATCAAAGGAATGCCACCTGTGCGGAGCTTGGGATGAGGCCTTACTGCATCTACTATGCATCTGGCTGTTCTAATAGAAACGTGCAATACAGGCCTTCAGGAGGTCTTCATGAAGGAACGAATAAGAACTTGAGAGCTGCAGTGATTCACTGTCTCAGGGGCTCATCCGTCCCACTGTCCTGCAGAGCCAGAAAATGTTCTAAAAAACGCAGCAAGAGAACTGGCCAATGCAGAATCGGTTAACCAACACATGCAGTATTAGAACATCTGGCTCCGAAATCCTCTGACAGCCTTGCTTACATGGTAATATTTCTTAAAATAACGCCTTTTTATATCTATCACCAAAAGAATAACAATGTATATCTTTGCAAGTTTTACTCATGGTGGTTTTCCCACCCGTTTATGATTTTTTTTAATGAAATCAAAATAAAAGAATATTACTTACTTACTTACAGTTACCTCTGTATTTATCTTGGAGACCATATCCCCAAGCAGAAGCAGTGGATTCTCTTCAGAAACGTTAGAAGGGATTTTGGGGGTATGCGTTCTCACCTTTCATGATGATTCAGAGGGTGCTTCAGACGGGGATGTCCGATAGTTCTGATCCCTTCTTTTTGGACAGCTCAGCTTCGGTTCCCAGGGATGTTGGAGTTAGTAATAGAGGAGTCATGTTTGATTCCGGTTTCTGAAGACATGTTGTCAGGTTCAAGAGGAGAAGTTCATCCTTTCATTTTGGAAGGGTCTTTAAACCTTCTTGTTTGGAAGATTTCAAGGGACAAAAACAATGTAAATGACTCTCAAAACAGGCTCAGGAGTTGCTCAAAGGGTCTTGGGCACCTAGGCCAAGGAAACGTTATGTTGGAGCATGGAAAAAGTTGGTTAGTTGGTGCATGGAGAGAGCCTTGGATCCTGTGGAGGCATCTCCCATTAAACTTTCACATTTGTGATCATCTTTATTTGATAAAGATCAAAGTTTTAGAACTATAAATTAGTTATAGGTCAGTGGTGACAGCAGGTCATGCCCCAGGAGGGGGGTTTTTCCATAGGAAGAGATATTTTGATTTGCAGAGTTATGAAAGGAATTAATTTGTAGAGGCAACCTAGGTGTAGTTCTTTATGGGATGTGAATTTAATTTTTAATAAATTAGAGTGTTGACCAACTAATATGTTTTTGACTATATGGCAATTATCTTGAAAGATAGCAACGTTGCTATGTTTGATTTCATTTAGAAGAGTTTCAGACGTAAAAGCCTTGGAGGTGAGTAATCCTTAGCACAACCCAGAAGAGGTGATATTTCATATTCCAAAAAGAACTAAGACAAGGTCTTCATCATTGAATGTTCCAAGATTTGATGAACATCTAAAATTATGTGTTGTGCTGTGTTTGAAAGAGTATGATTACAGAATGATTGAATTCAGAAATTATAGCATAACTAAATTGTTAATTTCTTATATGAGAACTTTTAATCCTCTAAATTCAGTGACTATAGCGCTTTGAGTTAGTTTATGTAGGCTTGAAGCAGGAGTGGATATTCACAGGTTTGGTGCACATTCACTCAGAGGTGAAATGGCGAATAAGGTTTTTTCTTCTAGAGGTCTTCTTTAGGGGATTTTGGAGGTGGCTGATGTGGCTAATGCTAATATGTTTACAAAGTTGTATCTGATACCAATGGAACATGTTTCATCGGTTGTGTTTTCACACCTTTGAACATGCATAATGTTAGCCTCTAGTCTTGAAATGAAATGTAGATTCTCCTAGTTTTATGATGGGAGAATCTGGATTTCATTAAAGACATGTAGCTAGCATTATCCCACCTTCCCTTCCCAGGTAAGGATACTTTGGAGGGAGAGTGGATTTGGTAATATTTTCAGGATTAAGGAATATATGTTTTTGAAGTAATTATTATTAAAGTTACAGTTTACATTCAATTTTATGTTGATTTTTCCAGAGAATCTATAAGGTTGAAATCCTTCAAAATAGAAAAGAGTGGAGTTATCGATCATTTTGTTATTTTTTCTAATTCCAGTTCAAGAAAGTGTAGCTTTGGAGCAGTTGTAGAGAGGAAGATGGCTGCGGGACTTTGGTTTATATAGACTATAGAATTGGTTCTATTTCTAGAATTTTAAGTATGGTTAAAGTTTGCTTTAAGGTGCTGAATGGAGAAGCAATAAAAGGTTGATGCATTATGCTAGCCTCTATGTCTTTAATAAAATGCAGATTCTCTTATAATAAAACTAGGAGCCTCGAGGTTCCCAAAAGCACAAAGTTTGTAACTTCAAAACACTTTTTTACAATGTATCAAATTGCTTTTGTAAGGCAGAAATGTCTTCCTGACTTACAAAATGGTTGTTAAAAATCATTTCTGGACTGCAAATGGGAGGCAGAATGCAAGAGATATCCCCTCCTATTTGTGAAAGATCCAGCAGTGGCTTAAAACTACAACTGCGGTAGCCAACCATCGAACTGTTTCTGGCCCCCAAGCTGTGGTGGTAACTCATTTTGATCTGGACTGATTAGGAAGCATGACTGTCAACCTTTTGAGGGAGCCTAGGCAAACAGACTGTGTGTTCAATGGACGGATGCATGCTCATCCTTCCGTAGACGTCAATCATAGCAGGAAAAATGTTTTTATGCAGCGCTTGTTCTGATGAGGGACACACACAGCTATTTAAAACGTGTTCCTGCTAGGAATTTGAACGCAGGAATGCCATTCTGCTATCCATTTCAGGCCTCTAAACCTGCATATCCTGGTAATTGCAAGAGCTGCGGAAATGTCGAACACTTTGTGACCTTCTGCAAATCCACCTTTTGAGACGTGAGTGGTTAATACAATCACATCATAAAAAGATGGCCATATCACAATCACATCCATGTGCGCCAACACCAAATTAATTGTGACCTTATCGTTAGTAGATCAGGCCCTAAATATCTGACCATTCCCAAAAAAGGACTGGAGTTGGAGAGGAGTTTTATTATACTCACAAATTCCTGAGTTGGTGGTGGTTCTCGAACATATCATGGAATCTAGTTGTTTGAGTGAGTCAGACTTAGACATGCGATGGTCTGTGTGAATCGGGCCTAGAAAATGTATCATGTCATAACATGTCTTTCTTGTAGTTCACCTCTTTAGAAGCAGAATCAACATAGCTCATGTTAAAATATATATTAGCCCCATGCCCGTTTTTAAAGAAAGCTTTAACAGGGCTTTCAAGAAATCTAGAATGAGATAATTAACTAGAAATAGTCTTCATTATCATATGTGCTTTTGGATGAGTCAGATATGGCTTGCGTTTACAGTTTCAACCCAATTAGATCCTGTTTTTGTGCACTGTCCTTCGTAGGTCACTTTCGCGATTTTCAGTGTATTATGCACATACTATACTGATGATGTAAATTGCTCAATTTCATCCTCAGTTCACAGTCTATGCTCTGCGTCGTTCTTTCCTTTCTCTTCATATGCGTGGTGCTTTCTATCGCAGAAGTGAGTTACTGCGTTTGATTATTGTTATTGCTTCAACACAGGTAATTTAGAACCCACAATCCTTAGGAAAAATGTCGTACTATTGAATTATTTTCGGTGAATCCTGATAGTTACTGATTTCAACCCATGAGAAGCAAAAACCTTATTTACATGTCCATTCAAAATGAAAATATGCTTCAAAGTTCAAAAAAAGCTATTGTGGGGCTCTATTCACATTGTGACCGAATTCTTCTCGGTATTGTAGGACAAAAACCATAAGGCATGATCGCATGGGTTAGATAAGGTGAAGAGCTGCTGCATAGGCCGTCCAGGGGGATTTTACCGACTTTTGCAGGCAAGAATTGTTGGGATTGAAAAGCACATGCTCAAAAAAGTTGTCATTTTTCCAACTCGTTTCCTTTGATGTTTCCCTGTAAGTGAGAGTGTCTCGCCGCTAGACTTGTATTTTGGCGCATTCAAATGTCTTAACACTAAGCACTGAGTGAAGGTAGCCATCTACACTTAATCTTAAACATTAAACCACCCCTTTTGATAATTTACATTTTCCATAATTTGCTGCATATGAATTTCATTGCAATATATTTTCTATTCTTTAAATTAAGCACATTGAAAGATATCCCTGACTTCTACACGCAAGAAGTGACATTCCAGAACTCTGATGACATTCTCACTCAAGTCCATGTTCCTTATTGCAAAACGGATTCTTTCAAAATTTAAAATTAATACGAGCCAAACTTCCTAAATTTATGGACTGGAAGAATTACCCCTTGGAAGTCTTCTTGCTTGGCACTTGGAAACTTGCCTTGGCTTCGCCAGTGGTTACTGCTCAAATAAAGTCAGAACCCCAATATTATACCTGGACTTTAGATCCAGAAAATGTCCTAGAAGTCTGTTTTTGTTGTTTACCACCAGCCAACACTGTTAATGTTTAAGAAGTCTAACATGGAAGATGCCATCGCCAAAGCCATGCAAGAAACACACTTAATGGACAAGAAAGAGTACTGTCAAACAAATCCTACTTAAAGAACCCTACAAAGCTGCAAATAATGCTAACACACTTAATGGACAAGAAAGAGTACTGTCAAATAAATCCTACTTAAAGAACCCTACAAAGCTGCAAATAATGCTAACACACTTAATGGACAAGAAAGAGTACTGTCAAACAAATCCTACTTAAAGAACCCTCCAAAGCTGCAAATAATGCTAACACACTTAATGGACAAGAAAGAGTGTACCGTCAAACAAATCCTACTTGAAGAACCCTACAAAGCTGCAAATAATGCTAACACACTTAATGGACAAGAAAGAGTGTACCGTCAAACAAATCCTACTTAAAGAACCCTACAAAGCTGCAAATAATGCTAACACACTTAATGGACAAGAAAGAGTACTGTCAAACAAATCCTACTTAAAGAACCCTACAAAGCTGCAAATAATGCTAACACACTTAATGGACAAGAAAGAGTACTGTCAAACAAATCCTACTTAAAGAACCCTACAAAGCTGCAAATAATGCTAACACACTTAATGGACAAGAAAGAGTGTACCGTCAAACAAATCCTACTTGAAGAACCCTACAAAGCTGCAAATAATGCTAACAGATCTAGGAATGCAGTCTGTCGTTCCCAACTTGAGAAGTGTCACTCAGAGACATTTTAAGTCATGCGCAAAGTGGGCTCTGGCTCAGGGCCCCAGCCGTTCAGGAGGCCCCCCGGATAGAAACAGCTTTTTTTGCAAAGTCTTGTCCGGATGATATTGAATACATTCTTTAAGAGATTGTGTTAAATACCGTAAGAGTCTATTACAGACATTTTTCAGACAACTGTTATGTTTATGTTTCATGCAACATCTATAAAAATGTTTCTTTTAGTTCAAAACAGGACAGTACCTATGAGAAATGGGAGGGTGCCGCAGAGAATATTTGCAGTATTAGTGAGCTGCTGTTGTGTTACAATATTGTCACTATCCCTAAATATTAGATGTAAACACATTTAGAATTTGGAGTACCTGTGCACTGTCAGTGACTTGATCAAAGAGGGCATGAAAATATACAATTTAATAATAAATGCAAAGCTGTTCCAAACAGGGCCTCCAACATCCTTAAAAATGTGCCTGGTGCCACTACTCCCTTCCCCGGCCCGAATGCCCCGAATGCCGCTGCCTTGCATTACGAATAAGAGGCCGCGGATTTCAGAAGATCAGACAGGATGTTTGCTTTTCATCACCATACAATCGGAATGAATTTTAAATCAGTGAAGAACCAGTAAGGGGGCACGGGTGTTTTACAAGAACTTACTAAGACATGACACTTTCTTGCCTTCACATGCCACTGTTAGTATTTTTTTATTTTTAAATATAGGTTACATATTTTGTTGATACTGTCAATCTCTTTCGGTGTGTAAGAGTCTGGTGCGTGCACACCCTAACGTTTCTTGTTACATTACATTTGCGTGTGGAGGAGTGTGGCTCACTGATTAGAGCAGCAGACCCTAATGCAGAGGTCTGGCCCGGGACCAGGGTTCAAGTCCCGACGCGGCAGGGTCCTGAGCCCAAAAATGTCCACGGACTCGATAATTCTCGCCTCGGTGCCTACTCTAATCATGGGGTCCCACGCTGCAACTCTGGGCAATAGCTTGCTTAATCTCCACTACGGTGGCCCACCCGCTGCGGGATGCCTGGCTTTCACCTTGGGGATGCCCAGTAGGGGTTATCTCACAGGGAAAAGCCAGGACGGGTTCCCAAGGCAAGCGCCTTGATGCCTTTGGGTGATACGTGCGCTATATAAGTCGCAATACATACATACATACACCTGGTGCTTAGGGTGCATGAGACTGTACTGCTTATACTGTGGTGGTTAGTGCCCTTCAAGCTCGTGCATGAGTGTGTGGAGCAGGAGGTTTGTTATAAGCAGCGCTTCTTGGGAAGAATAAGATGTTGTGTTACAGTTGTATTGTCTACCATAGTATGCTGTACTGTGATGTTTTAGTGACAGGTGTGACCATTCTTCCTTCATGATGCTTGACATCTGACCTCATTGTAGAATTTGTTATGATATGCGAGATAATTGTCGATGACTTCGTTGTATGCACCAACATATCCCTTGTTCTCACATAGCCTGTTGTCTTGCTCCTCCACAGCATCATCATCACCTCATCATCATCACCATCACCTGAGAGCACTTCATTTGGTGGCAGTGGAGCCTGATTCTAAAAATGCTGCTTCCTTCATGTGTCCTCTGCAACCAGGAACATTTGTAGGTGGTGAAGCTGGCAGAAAACACCTCTCTAAACTTGGGATGCAGAAAATACTGCCCGAGCTCACCACTCGACCTAAACAATGCTTTCTTATATAGTTATTGAAATATTTGTTGTTATGCAGAAGGAAGTGGACACACTGGAAAAACGGCTACACCCAGCCTATTTTAGTTTCATTCTGTAGTGGCAGTAAAAACGTCCGGTTGATGACCTGCTGAGGTATTATTTATACCACACGTATTTAAAAAACCCTTTCTGTGATTAAATCATAAATGCTGTCTTCATATGGGCAGACACTGGAATTGTATTTTTAGGATTGGATTGGTAAAGGGCACTGTAGAGCTGGTCATACAAACCAATTTACAACTACTAGGGTAGGATATGTCTAATTGTTATCTTTGTAATCTGGCATTATGAACCATTCCTCAGCAAGTGTGCATGAGGAATTGACTTTAACCCTTGCACCATGCTACACTGACAGCTGCTGCTCTCACAGGACCCTCTGGTAAAGAATTACGCCCTGCCTTCACAGAGTAGCTTATTCACCAGGCAGTTGAGTCCCTACCAGTAGTGATTGCAAATGGAGTTGCAGCACGCGCAATGTATTTCGTTTTATTTATTTATTTCTCTACTTACCTCTGGTCGGCTGTATGCTGGAGTTTACTACCCCGCACCCTGCCCCTCCCCCGCCTACCACACTGCAACACTCACCTCCCACTACGAGCCGCTACTGGTCCCCACCACAATCAAAGCAAAGAGAGCACATGTACTGGCACCCACTGATGAGGGACACACACAGGGGCAGAAGGGTGGATAGATTGCAGATTTGTGAATCGATTGATGTGAGCATAACTGCTGCTGATAAGATAAACTAAGATGCACTTAGGGTGTGATGTAATGCCAGGCTGGAGTAGGAAATATGCAACAACAACAAAAAAATCAGTTGATGTATTGACACCTTAATCATACTTCTCTAACGTATTCAGAGGCAAAGAACTGCTTGGTTTCTGATAGTAGGGTGTCACCCGACTCTGTATTCCAAAACCTCTCCTGGCAGTCCATCCACCTCAGGAAGGCTATTCAATCTAGCATCTATTTAGCCAGATCCCTCCAACACAATTCGTTCATGTTTGTGATCATTATGAAAAGCATAGAGTTTGCAATCATCAAAAGGCAACAAAGGACCCCTTTCTGGGAGAACACCCCAAAGGTCCCCAGGGACATTGCTCTTTTGTTTTACAGAACCAACCCTTGCACCTCAATTAGATTAACATACTTGATAAGAATTACTGTTAAGAGGAAATCCCTAGGCTTGATATACAATAGTAGTTACACATACATCGATTTGGCAATAGTAAGTGCAAGGTATATTAATACTAGTCAAAGTTATGTACACCTGTATGCATGCAATCTATGTGCATGTATGCAAATAAATTTGCTATATCTCTATGTCCGGGCACCATTTATTTTGTACAAACCTCCATCTGATATCTGTCTGTTCATCTTTGTATTTCTTTGTGTGTGTTGTCTGTGACTGTATTTGTATATACTGTAAGACTGTATTTGTGTCTCTGTACAAGTTGTCTTGGTATATACACATGCCACTGCGTTGCCCAGCGCGAAGCTTTGACACAGGATTGACCCAGGACCATGCCCTCCTGATTTCTAAACACAAATAATAATATTTTCAAGACATGTTGAAAGTTGACCTGACACGATTCATTTGAGACTACGAATTCCTCCTCATGTTGCACAGCTACGTTATAACAAAAGCCTTGAAAAAGCCCTGGTGGACTTGACCCAACGGACGAAACACGTGTCGGCTGACATCCTTTGATCAATGTGACTCTGAATCAATTGGATTCTTTTGGAAGAGTTATTGAAAAGAAACACAACAAGGTGTTTCATAAAAAAATAAAAAAATAAAAAGTACTAACATTTTCCTCTTTTTGCTGCTTTTCTTAACTTAAATGGAGGAGTACTAACTCGAGAAACATTTTTGCACTGCCTAGCATTGTTAGTATATTTGTCGTAAATCTGCCTTTTCTGTATGGTAAGACCAGATTTTTCACCTTTTTCTTGACCATATTTTTGCTGGACTTAAAATTTCTGTGCACTGTGACCCCATCTCAACTGGAGCACGGCTCACACAGCTAAACGAAAAGGGCCTGGATCATCAGGTAGCCTTCATTAGCATGAGGTTACTCCCCAGGAAACACAGATGGAGTGCAATAGAAAGGGAAGTCTTTGCAGTGGTCTGGGCTCTTAAGAAGTTGAGACCATATCGGTTTGGTTCTCACTTCCAGGTTCAGACAGACCACAGACCTCTCAAACGGCTAATTCTGATGAGGGGTGGGAATCCCAAACTGTGGAGGTGGTCCATCCTAAAGGGAATGTACTTCATGGTAGAACAGCACCCTGGAGCTGACCATGCCAAGATTTGGCATGGTCTCTAGATTTGTCCTCCTTAGTGAGGAGAACTCCGTGAGGATGGATAGTTTTGCTGGCTTTCAGCTGGAAAGGAGCATGTTGGATCTGACAACGTTGGCATGGTTTCCCCCCAACATTTTGCCTTTCAACCTCCTGTTTTGCTGACTTTGTTTTTGTCTGCTTGTTTCTTGCTCTGTTTTACATTTTGAGGTTGTAGATCTGCTCTTTGTTTTGCTTATTTCATTTTCTGCTCGTTTTTGTGCCCTTTTTTTTACTTTTCTGCTCTCTATTTAGCCTTTTCTTCTAATTTTTCTGCCTTCCATTTTGCCTTTTCTGCTCATGTTTCTGCCCTCTGTTTTGCTCTCTTCTGCTCTCTTTTGCCCTTTTGCTCATTTTCTGCCCTCTGTTTTGACTTTTCTGTATGCTTTTCTGCCCTCTGTATTGCCTTTCTGCTAATTTCTATGCCCTCTGTTTTGCCTTTTTTGCTTGTTTTCTGTTCTCTGTTTTGCCTTTTCAGCTCACTCATTTCCTGCCCTCAGTTTTACCTTTCCTGCTAATTTCTTCTTTCATCCCACTCTTTCCTGTCGCACTTTTAGCCACAATTCTGAAAATGCCACTTTTGGAATATTGAAATGTTCTTGTCCTAACCATTTGGTGCCTGCAGCCTGTTCCTGGGTCGCATGACTAGGTGTTGCTGGCAGCTGGTCTTTGTGTATTTCTCGTAGACAGTGAGACAAAGGGACAATTGATGTTGGCAGAATGAGTCGAAGAATAGGCGGAGGTGTCACCTACCACACTGGCACATCACCAAGGTTCTGCCTGAACACTCTCACAAAGGGGTTGACACTGGTCATTTGTGATCATAGGCAGGCTAGTTTGACCTTAATGAGGTGTGAAAACTGCTCCCAGAGTGGAAAAAATAGCCTGGGTCTGGGTCGTTTTTTCCCCCTTGCAGTAAGTCAAGTTAGGGTGGACCCAAGAAATTCATTACCTTGTAAAAGGCCAGAAATTTCACAAGTAAATGTAACGTGAGACCTGGGAAAGGCATCCCTTTGTTCCCCAAGTCAGTCTGGCCTCAAACCAAGTGGAAGTGAAGCTACTCTCAGAACCAGTTTTGAGTGGCACAAAATAGGTGAGCCCCCTTACCATGGTCGAGGAAGCAAGCATCTCCTCATCTTGGATTTTAGTATTAAAGTGATCTGTGAAATTCTTATGGTAGACTAACCAAGAACTTCTGCAAAGATGGATAGAATTGCCCTGGGAATCTTTACCCAATTGTCAAGGCGGAGCAAGGAGTCACTCACCCCCATCCACAGATAGTGCCTACTATATATATGATACACAAATCGCCCACCTCAGAACAGTTTCTGGACCTGCAATACAACAGAAGAGGACTGGACCCTGCAGGTTGTAACTTGTGAGGAGCCCTAAATGACGAAAAATGCATCCTCTTTAACACAGAGAAGTGAACTTCAACAGCCAGTTGGCTGACCTCCTGTGTGGCTAAAGGACATCCTGTGTGCTTACGCGGATACAACAAGCTGCAAGAGGTTGTTTCCCTAAATTGACCAGTTGGCCAGTATGAACTGGACATGGAATGGCCCTTGCTGGCAGCTTCAGATGAAGTGAGTCCTGATCCCTAAGCACTGTTCCTAACATCCTGTGAGTCTTGGAAGAGACCCACAAGTTCTGTCCCAGAACCCTTGAAAAGTTTGAACTCTGAATAATTTAGATTTCCAAACTCCAGAGTCACAGGGGACTTCTCAGGAAAGATTTCAGATTTTGATCCAACTTTCTCAAATATGACATGTAGCTTTCCCTGGTGGATAGTTTTGAGTTCCATAAAAAAGACTGGGGGGGGGGGGCATAAGTATCAAAGGATACATTTGCGATTCTCAAATAGCGATTTTTAGAGAATCGCTAT
Organism: Lissotriton vulgaris; assembly: GCF_964263255.1. Taxonomy (NCBI): domain Eukaryota; kingdom Metazoa; phylum Chordata; class Amphibia; order Caudata; family Salamandridae; genus Lissotriton; species Lissotriton vulgaris. The sequence goes on from NC_141689.1 coordinate 2,118,669,753, forward strand.
TTGAGAATCGCAAAACGCTACATATTCCTTAATTGCAAATCGCAAATTGCGATACACAATTAAGGAATACCTCCCCATTCATAATGAATGGGAAGACATTCTCAATTTGCGATTCTCAATTAGAGAATCGCAAATGGAGAATGCAATTTCAAGGGTGTAAAAAGGACACCCTGTTGCACCCCTGAAATGTACATATGTGCATATGTGGAATACATACATGCCCTAAGGGCATGTATGTGAGACACATGGCACTTTGAAAAATGCAAAAAAGTGAATTTTTCAAAGAAATCACAAATTTCCACCAACTTGAAGTTGGTGGTAATTTGCGATTTCTTAAGGAGAAATCGCACAACTTGGGTGCTTTTTACATCGCATTTAAGGAATTGTAAATTGTGATTCCTTAAATGCTTTTGCAAGATACGGAATCACAAATTTTGTGATTCCCTATTTTGCGAGAGCCTTTTGGGTTGATACATCCCAAAAGGCTTTTTCCTGTTCGCAAACAAGCCGATCCTGAGAATCGACTCATTTGCAAACGGGAAATGGGCTTCATACATATCCCCCTGAGTCAGAAGGTAAAAATACTTTACCTAGATGAGCTTACTTGGTGTCCCTATACCTGCTTTCCATCTCAGTTGGCCTAAAACCATGCCTAGTTCCTAGTCTACAGTGTCCATTGACTATCATTGGCACTTGCTGATTTTTGGCTCTATTATTACTTCAACTATTCAAAAATTCTTATTTCCCTGTTACCCTTATTAGATTTGTGATTTTCTGATGTAATTTTGTTTACTATCTTTACTATGCTTTTTTTAATCAGTTTGGGGTTTTTATTGTTTGGTGTTTTTACAACATTACTATTTTGGTACTGCATACATTCTGTACACATTGCCCTAAGTTAAGCCTGCCTGCTCTGTGCCAGAGACACCAGGGGGCTGAGCTCAGGTTAATTTATTGACTTTAAGGTTTAATCTAAAAGGTTAATATTATTATTTTTGGAGGAGGGTAGACACCAAGCCCCAAATAATAATATAATTTTTGCTGTGCTTGTGTATGTGCATTAAGGCTTGTATTTATGCTGATCTAGTTGCATGGCTTTGTTTTGGTGCTAAGGTATGGGCTGCTCTAGCTACTGGCATGTATGTTTTAATGCATGGACGCATGAGTCATTACTTAATGTGTGCATGTATGTTCAACAAAGCAACTGAGCACACTACTTCTGTGTCCAGGTTCAATGAGTTGAAATTGTAGGGGATACAGAATGAATGGCGCCATTGCAAATACATTATCCACATTTGTGGGGCTGCAGGAGGTACAAATTGTTTTTCCTTTGTTGACATTCGTCAGTCTAGGTAGGTGGACCATGGAGCTATGGTTTATTGCGGAGGATGTAGTACACTTCATGTGGACTGTTACTCATAATCTAGATGTTGTGGGCAAGTCAGTAATTCATTCTATGTATTTTAGTGTGCAATTATTACTTTAACTGAGCTGATGGTTATACCAGAGATGAATAAGTCTATCTTACAGATGCAGTAAGTATAATTATTTCTTTGGTCAATCATCTAAAGATGTGACCATCTAACATTAGCTAACCAAACTTGCAAGGCCAAATGTATTGTCTGATAGATTTCCTAATTAATTACATTTGTGGTTATTTAATCTCCATGCATAGTATACAAATCAATTGTTAGCTGTGGTATCACTAGGTATAGGGAGGGAAACAGATGGTGTTGAGTTAGCTATTGTAGATAACCTCTTCAGGAAATTACATTTGGCTCGGAAAAGTGAGGTCACCACGTGCTACTCATAGGTCTTGATTCGATATTTTCTCTGTGTTCTCTGTGTTCCATCAATGCACTGCATTCCCCTATTTTGTTATTGCAGTGCAGCAGTTTTGTTCAAATCATATTTCTAGCATATTTCTATATAATGGATAAAGTCCACAGCAAATCGCATTCCTAAATAACTCAAAATATTAAGTCATCATATGTTTACCTTATTGGGTCTAAGTTTATAAGTACCACGCCTATATTTGTGTTAGATAAGGTGTGCCAGCTTTGTATTGTACCCATTTAAATAGAATCCCTCTGCAATTCTACAAATCTAAGTAGAACTAGAAATTGCACCGTCACATACATCCCCATTGCTCAGTGCTTCTTGCTTGAATCAGGGAGAATGTTTGAATGTCTGTATAAAACTATCAATTCAGTTATACAATACTTAACCAAACAGTTCCAAAGCCCTATTCAAATAGCATGGGGTGGCTCTATAGAAAAAACATTAGAAATGCTGTACAATGTTGATTACGCTATAGTTCGATCCAGAGGATGTGTCCTAAATGGCAAACCCTATTGTACACTCCACATACTTTTCTAGGCACTCTCCACAGGAAACTCACTATCAGTGGTTTTTTGCAAGTAGATACATGTATGTAGAGTAATACAAGAATAAAAAGTAGAATTGGGCAATGTACCCAAGACTGGTCTGCATGGTCACCTCAAGGAATCAATACTTTGGAAGATATGAGATTACACGTGAATTGAGCCACTTTAATATCCTTTATCAATGGTACTATGTACCACAAAAAACTGAAGTCTATGAACCTGAGCCCTGTTGCAACCTGTTGATGTTGTGGAGCAGACGGTTGTGGCATTAAGCATATTCTTAGGTTCTGCCTACATTTAGACTTCTTTTGTTTACAGTATGGGAATGCAAGACACAAGAGGATAGAAATTGGATGGCTCACTGGCACTGCTCCATGATGTCTCCAACATCCCAGGGATGGTGAATCTATGGAGAAGGTGGTTGCTGACCTTCTGAGTAGAAACCATGGTATGCATCTTAAGATGATCAAAAACACTGATGGTACTCAATGATGACACTTAAGCACGCAACTGGTTTAAATACATAGGCCCTTATTTATGAGGCCTTGCGTCAGTTTTGCGCCGCCGGTGCGTTACTTTTTGTGACGCACCAGCGGCGTACAAAAGGCGCCTTGTTGCGCCATATTTAAAAAGTGACGCATCTAGGTAGATGCGTCACTTTTTAAACCCCTGCGCCACATTATACCTGCGTCAGGTATAATGTATGCAGAGGGGGCGTTCCCCCGCGAAGAGCCTCGTAATAGTGACGCAGTGAAATCTATGAGATTTCACTGCGTCACTTTTAGGATGCTGTTGCGTCAAAATCTTGCGCCTGCCTCACAGCAGGCGTAAGACTGACGCAAGCCCTTTCACATGGGGCTTTCCCCATGTGAAAGGACGCATTGCTGGAGTTGCGTGACTTTTGTGACACACTCCAGCAATGCGTCACTTTTGCGCTTACAGATGCGTCAGAAATACTGACGTATCTGTTAGTCCTTGCGATATGATGCGTCATACATTAAATATGACGCATCATTGGTGTCACAAGGAGTGACGCAGTTTAATGTGAGCATGTCACTTTGACCAGCTGTCATGCGACTTCAAGCTTGACATGCACACTTTAAATCTCTCCAACTCATGCTGTCTAAGTCAGTTGGGTGGAGAGCAGACTCAGGCCTGCAGTACCTGTAGGAGCTCGGAGCCAGCCCAATTCAACCAATCCGGTAGCTTCTCTCATGCTGGCTAAAAGCATGAAAGCAGCTTCTGGAATGGTTAAGGGAGTTGGCTCATAAACCCCTCACTGCTTTGTAGCCACGGACTGTTGGAGCAGAGAATACTGTGAAAGTACTTTGTTTTTTTAATTTAAATCATTTTTTGTTGCACATTGTCAGGCAGTGTGAGAAACACGCACTGCCTTGAGCCTGGACTCCAAAGCTCTCAATGTTAATGTTAAAAATGTTAAAATTTTGTTAAAGCGCAAAACAGCTGCCCCAGCAACGGGGCGTCCCGGCGCTGAACCTAAACAGTACCTGAGGGGAGGGGTGAAACCGCAGGAGAATTAGATTAAGGAGAACAGATGAGTTTTAATTTCCTTTCGGAAGGTGGTCAGGTTGGTCAGGGTACTGATATGCAGAGGCAAGGAGTTCCAAAGTTTTGCCCCTAAAACTTTGAAAGAACGGCCGCCCATTCTGCTGAGCTTGGTTCGAGGAACCGCCACCAGGTGCTGTCCTAGCGAGCGCAGGGTGCGCTGGGGAGTGTAGGGTGCCAGAAGTGGACGTAGGAGTTCAGGACAGTTTGATTTAAGAATTTTAAATGCAGTGGTGAGAGTTTTGAATTGAATTTGAGACTCAATCGGCAGCCAATGTAGTTTCCGGATGGTGGCTCTAGCAGAGCACCTGCGAGGAAGGCCCACCACGGGCCGAGTTTTGAACCCGTTGCAGCCGTGCTATTTCTGTTTTATTAGCCCCTAAGAATAGAACATTGGCATAGTCCAGCCGAGCAAGGATAATAGATTGGACGATTAGTTGGCGAGTTCTGGAGTCGAAGAAGCCGAGTATCGGACTGAGACTCCTCAACAGACCCACACACGTAGCTGCCACTTTCTTTGTGTGGGACTGAAAGTTAAGCGAGGAGTCCAGCCAGACACCCAGATTCTTCACCACAGTTTTTGGCACGGGAGTGGGGCCAAGCAAAGAGGGCCACCAATGATCGCTCCAATGGCCGGGGTTTTTTCCAAGGAGAAGCACCTCAGTTTTCCCAGCATTCAGTTGAAGGCAGTTGCAAGTCATCCATTGCGCAACTGCGGCTAGGCCATCCCTGAATTTAGCAGCCGAAGTTGAGGGGCCCTCAGAAAGAGTGATGACCAGCTGCGTGTCGTCGGCGTACGACACCAGCGTGAGGTCCCACTATTTTGCCACTACTGAAAGAGGCTGAACGTAGAGGTTAAAAAGGGATGGACTTAGCGCCGAACCCTGGGGAACTCCCTGTCCGATGGAATGGGGTTGGGAGACGAATGGAGGGGCTGAAACCCGGAAGGACCTGTCCTTCAGGAAAGACCGGAACCACTCGAGGGCAAGATCACAGATCCCTATGGCCTCGAGTCGTTTCAGCAGGATATTATGTGAGACCGTATCAAAGGCTGCGCTGAGGTCCAACAGGATCAGCGCAGCACTTTGACCGGCATCCAAAATGCCCCGGAGGTGTTCGGTGGTAGTCAACAGGGCAGACTCAGTGCTGTGTCCTGGCCTGAAGCCATTTTGGGATGGGTCCAGGACATGATTTTGGACCATGTGATGGGACAATACTTTATTCGCATGGGCTTCTGCCAGTTTGGACGCCCATGGGAGCAGCGAAATAGGTCTGAAGTTTTCTGGCTTTGTGGGGTCTAGTGTGGGCTTTTTAATGATAGGAGAGACCCATGCTAGCTTCCAGCATGTGGGGACCACAGCCGAGGAGAAAGAAAGATTAAGTAGGGTGGCAAGGGGGGGGAGAAAGAAATCTAGGGAGTCCAGAAATTTGGCTGGTCTCATGGGATCTGTGGGGGAGCCGGACTTAACCTGTCTGCACAGTGTAGCTAGGTCGTCGTGGGATATATCTGGTATTATTGACAGTCTAGACATACCAGCCATAGGGTTGAGAGGTTCCTCACCTTTTCTATGAAGAAGGCGGCAAGGTCCTCACATTGTTTCGAGGAGGTAATACAGGAGACTGGGTTGGAGCTATTTTGGAGGTTTTGTACGAGTTTGAAAATCGTTGTGGTGGGGTTGGACCTTAACTTGATTTCCTTTGCATAAAAGGAAGCGCGAGTGGTACGAATCGCTTTATGATACATTCGTAGTTTTGACAAGTAAAGGGCTTTGTCACTGTCCAAATAGTTCTTTCTCCAACCGCGTTCAGCTTTTTTACACTCCTTTCGCATGGTTTTAAGAGTCTCATTGTACCATGGGTTTGTAGGGGAACTGCGGGTTTTAGTCCATGTAGCCGGGATTATGGTGTCAAGCCCTGTGACGATCCAATCATGGAAGGCAGCATAGGCTGTATAATTAATATCAATAATGGCCCATTATGAATAATGTTTACAAAGGAAGGTCTCGTTAGTGGCATACATGAGATTCAGGTTGGATCTGATGAGGAAAACTCCGGGATGCAGACAGATGTGATGAATTTGCCTTGGACAGCAGTGAGAATAATGGTTGAGATCTAGACTATGATAAGGAAGAGTGGCATACATGAGATTCAGGTTGGATCTGATGAGGAAAACTCCGGGATGCAGACAGATGTGATGAATTTGCCTTGGACAGCAGTGAGAATAATGGTTGGGATCTAGACTATGATAAGGAAGAGAAACTACAAAAGGAGAAATTAATTGTGAAGGATACTCAAGTTGTAGATATGTTCAGCTCTGACATGATAAGGCACCATAGAAGTGCTGATTGGTGGACTTAGGCACATTTTTCCAGATTTTGTAAAATTATGGGTAATGAGCCCATTAGAGGAAGACCTTTCAGGTAGGTCTTGAACCATTTGAGTATCTTATCCCTGAAGCCCATTCTCTGTTTAATTGTCTTTTAAGTGGATTCTGGTCTATTGCATAAGCTGCTGCTGCCAGGTTTGGAATTACCGCTAGGCACATTTCTGCTTTGGTCAAGATTCATATAATGGTGTCCATTACTTTCAGTGCATTTGTTTCAGTACTATGTGCTTCTTGGAAACTTGACTGGGAAGAGCTTAGTAGGAGTTTTCCATTGTGAAAATGTTTAGCTGTACAGCTACACTTTTCTCCATTTTGTTGCTCAACCAGATGAGTTTTGTGATTCGTCTATAATTGACTATTCTCTCATCAATAGCATTTGGTTTCTTGGGGATTGGGGATACTTGCTCTACTATGAGAATGCAAGGGTATACACCTTGTGATAAAGATGCATTGATTAAATCAAGCCACATAGCTGCGAATAAATAAAGATTTACTTTAATTTTCTTGGCTGGGATATTTTTACTAAAGTAAGAAGAAGGATGCATGGTCTAATTAGTTTCAGGAGCCCTTCTTTTTTGAACGCCTAGAATTAATTCCAGGTGATTTGTGGTTTTTGTGTTTGTTACTTGCACCTTTGAATTTTGCTTTTAATTTGTGTGATTTTAATATGCAATAATAAAAAGAAACTATTGCTTTTCTCTTTGGATGCAGTTGTAGTTTCATCTGGAAGGGGCTTTGGGATTGGCTTTTAAGAAATTAAATTAAGACTTAGCTGGGTTGCCCACTGAAAAGATTTGTTCTTGGAGATAGCCGACTAGGATGGGAAGTGATTTAATTATAGTATATTAAATATGACTTTTTAGGAATTATTAATTATTTTTAATTTAATTTTGCGATTTAGTTCTGTAGCGGGTTGTAGGTTTATAGGGGAATAGGGTGAGAAGTAATTTAATTGCTATCAAGTAAATATTTATTTTTATTTATTGGTATTGATAATTAATTTATTGTTAATTAGTTATTAATTGGTAATTATTTTACCTACTGATCAGAGAATGATCTAGAATTGAAGCGGATGCAGTAAAAAGTGTGGAGATTTTTGAATGACTTCATGACGGTAATTGTGGTGATAGATTTGGTTGTATATTGGCAAAGTCTAAGAAACCTTGATGCAAATGGGGTAGTCTTCTACATGAAGCTCATGATTTTTTTATCTCTCTATCACAGGAAGGGCAGGAACAAGTCCGGTTTATTGAGAATCAGGTTGGGACCTTGCAAACAAATGAAATTATGAACGGGTCAATTTATAAAAGGGCAGCGTAGTGTCTGACTTTGCCTATGATATTGAGGTGAAATAATGTGGGAACATGAGAAGAAGGAAGTCTAAACCTATAAAGGATGGTGGAAAGAGAAATTGCTGCTTAATTCAGACACTCTGTTCATCACCACCCCCTTTTCTGAATTGGAAAGAGAAATCAGGCATGACAGAAGGGGATTGGAGGTTAAAAGAATAAAAAGAAAAAGAAAGAAACCTTCAAGAGCCCAATTACCTGTTCTATGTGTTCTTTTGTGTAACAAGTAATATTGTTAGGATAAGTGGTGTGCTGCAATCTTTGCTATAATAATTTTTTTATTAATTGGTAATTAATTTTTATTAATTGATACTTATAGTAATTGTATTAACTAATTATTCGGAGCGGGTTGTGGGTTTATAGGGGAATAGGGTGAGAAGTAATTTAATTATAATTTATTAATGATTGCAATTATTTTTGTGTATTAGTAATTAAGTTACTGGTAATTAATTATTAATTGAAACATTTTGTATTACTTAATAATTTTTGGTATTGAAAATAAGTTTGTTAATTAATTAATAATAGGTCATTAATTATTAGTAAATACTATTAATTGGTAACACCTACCTACCTCGCTTTGCACAGGTAAACTTGATGTGCCACCAATACACTAAAGAGTGTACCAGGCTCTCATAACGAGACACACACGAGACATCTCTGATAAAACCCGCTGCTCTGCAGAGAATGCATTATCACAACAATCTGTCACGAGGGAAGGAGGTACCGACCCAGCGTGAAGCCAGCAAAGTGGAATCTGATCAAACAGAAACATATCCCACATACCCCTCATCAAGCGCTAGCTACTGCCAGCTGGCAAGAGCAGCAACAAACACACACAAACTTTCTCCATTGCAAAGGCTGTGCTGAAATCTGTTAGAATGTTCAGAAAGCAAATTAATTAATTATGCAATATTTTGTAATTGGTAATTAATTTTAATTAATGTTTTGTTTGTATTGAAATTAATTTATTTTTATTTAAATATGAAATCATTACTTTCCCTACTGTTGCACTGGAGTGGGAATAGTAATATTTACCCCTACACTATCCAACACTTTCCCTACTGTTGCACTCTCTGGAGTGGGAATAGTAATTTTAACCCCTACGCTATCCAACACTTTCCTTACTGTTGCACTCTCTGGAGTGGGAATAGTAATTTTTACCCCTACGCTCTCCAAAACTTTCCCTACTGTTGCACTCACTTTAGTGGGAACAGTAATTTTTTCCCTCCCACTGTAGTGTAGTTCCTATATCCCTAATAGACTCTGTGCCTTGGAATAATATACACTATAGATTTGACATGGGACTGAGGTCAGTATGTCTCTATCGAGTACATTAAACTTAATTGTGTGTGCCAGCTAACTCAGAGGTCATTAGAAACTTTCTCGAATGAACAAGAAGGGATTAGTTTCTGACAACCGGATAAACATGACAACTTTGTTTCCCTTAGAGTCGGAATAATATCTTCAGAGTTGTGGAAACAATAGATAACCATTTTACTCAGTCAATCGTTCATGCTTCGTTTCTACAGAGTTGCACAGAAATAGAGAGACGGCGTTTCAATAAAAAGGGTTTATTGAACAGTCTTCTTTCTCATGCAACAGATATGAACTGCTACAATCATAAGGCAGAATGCGCAGTGTAATGCTTACAGCGTAAACAGTAATATAAAATAATACTGTAATAGCATGGTCTGTCGCTATGATTTATATAAAAATACATACACAAATAACACAGGCTAAAATACCCAACTGGTGCTTCTAAAATACACCTACCCCAGTGTACCTAACCTAGGTCTAGTACGAGGGAAGAAGTAGGTGCTGGTTTAGCATAGGTTTTAGTTTTGCCAAGATTTGCCAAAGGTTTCTCTAGGTTCTAATCAGCTCCATACCATAGAGCGAGAGAGGTTGGTATCTCTTTCCCGGGACTCGATTTCCCAACACCCCGCAAGTGGAGTCCGAAACACTGGAGCTGGATTCTCGACAGGAGGATGACAGCTTCTGGTCAGTGCGTCAGCTGGGGAGTTGGCTTCCTTCGGTAGTTGCTGTGGCAAGCTGCGTCGTGCAAGAAGGTAGTTGAAATGCACCGCACCACACCAAGCTTTGCCATAGCAAGTGAAGGTATATTTATACCTTGAAGGTGTTTAGAAATGCCAGTATTGACGTAAGAGTCGGGCATATGAACGTCATGAATAAACCTCTAGGGAAAAGATGTTCATGCATAATAATGAGTTTCTTGGAGAAGGGGATGTCCCTAACGGCTTAAGAGTCTGTTTTTCCAAGAAATCGTTGTGACGTAGATGAATAGATGTAAGTAGCCATGCCTGTATTTGTGTAGCATGGGCTATGCCTAAATAAGGACTGGATCTCAATGTCTACATAAGGGCAATGTGAATTGTACCTATATAAGGGCATGAATCTGGAAACGCATATGGAATCTAAATCGATACACAATACCCACTCCGCTTTCGTATTACTAAATTCTAAACATGATAACATATCTAAAAATATATCTACACAGGAAGTGCGTAAAGCATGTTACAAAGGCATTGTAAATAATGTATTCAACTATTGCATTGGTGCTGTACACAATAAAGCAATGTTTCATTCTGAGCATATGTTGACATTTAAAATGCAGATTGAATGAATCATGAAAATATACAAATGGCTCGTAAATACAGAAGAAAAAGGTCTGAAACCATTTTATGTCAGATTACATAAAACTGTTTGTGGACAAGGTCACATATTGTCTCTGTAAGTATTCAAAGAATTCTGTTCTTTATGAATAGTTCTACGATAAGCAGATTACTTGTGCCAAAAAATGAAAAATAAAAATTTTGAAAAATGAATTAATCATAGGAAAAGGTTCTTTGTTTTGTAAAAAAATGAAGGTCAAATTCAAAGTCTCTCTGAACACTCTGTGCCAAAATCAAAAGTCGGTGTTAGGGCTTGGAGAAAACATGTAATCTTCTATGTCTGTAGACAAAAAAGTCATCTACCATTGTAGGCGCAAGTTGGATTACCTCGTTTAGAAGATTAACCGCACATAGATGTGAAGCATCGCCTTCAGCATTGGTCGCATCAGCAATGTTCGAATTGGATGGTACCTGTGTCCCTTTATTTCCTTTTGTACCTCAGCATTTTGCGTCTATGAGATCTCAATGAATGCCGTCATCAGAATTGGTAGCCGCTGGGGACCACACAGAGCATGGGCCATTACCGGTTCAAGCATAGTATCAACATCCGTTAGCATGACTGATGGAAGTGTCAGACAGGTGTGTAGCACACATTCTTCTCCGCATAGCAGGCAGTGTAGAACAGGTAAGATGCAATCTTGACAGATTGGTCTGAATGACAGAAACCATGAGGTATTTAATTCTCGTAGACTAGGTAACCCCGAAATTTGGACGATGCGCTCACAACACCACATTGCCAGTAGAGTTGTCTCCAAGGAGAACTGGGTGTCGCTGGTGATTTGGCTTGCCATATCGTAGCAGAAATAGTATCTCTGCAATGAGTCCTAAAAGGAGGGGCAGTCCGCCAAACACAGAGTGCATGAAGTTGGGAAATATTCAGAGGACTGCTTGAAAAGGTGCTAACAGTCTGCAAAATACGTTCCTAAATAGATATACAATACTGCTCGTATCAGACATGTTTAAGATACGAGTTAACATATAGGGCAGTTTATATTCCAAAGGGCATATATCTTGGCAGAAGTAATTGTGACTTGTAGATCATAGGTTTCTTTGGCCAAGGTCAGTTTTTTGCAAAAGAATGGCTTTCATTCTGCTTAGAGTATCAATTTGTATAGAAGAGATGTTCAGTGAAGGCCATAGAGGCAACTCCCTGACTGCCTTGGTTTGTGGAAACAATACTTGCATACAGCAAGTGACCCTGGATGACACAGTTACTAGATATGGTATACCTGGCAACATGCCACAGCAGCTGTGATAGTTCAACATGAGGTAACGGCCATTTAAAAGTTGTTCAAAAGTGGATCAATCACTGTAGCTGGTGAACCTTCAGGTGACAGGATAAGTTGTTAGAGGAACCAACACAGGCCCAGTGTAAATTATTACCCTGACAAAGGAGAGTGCCGCTTAGTGCATTTTTACAGTTTGAACTGCTAAGAAACACCTCACGCCCCCCACTCCAACATCTGTGTGTGTATGGTAATTCCCAGGATGTCTTTACTCAACCTTTCATATTTGCCTGCTGGTATGTGTTTTAAGCAATACTGAAAATGGAATATTACAACAAGCAAGGTGATTGTTCCATGTATAATCCATTCAGTAGATGTTTTTTCTGCCACTGTAAATGGTAATGTTTCCAGTTTTTCAATGCTCAGCACCGTATAGTCTGCTCCCCTTTGTGCCAGTTTGATCTGTTTATCAGTGAGGTTGGATTCTGGAAACAGTGATGTAGTATTGATTAAACGCCAAGGCACATAGCCTAAACAAAGATTTTGTAATGTCCAGCCTAATAGCATAATAGAACGTAGTTGCATCTGACCATGTTGCAACATGACCAAGTCCTGTTCCATATAGCCGAGATACCCGCCACCCCCTCTCAACACAATCCCCAAAAGGAGTGAAACCGGAAACAGTTCTTGAAGTTTTTGGAAGTGGGATGGAGTGACCATCCCGGCCGTATTTATTAAAACAAAATTAAAACATTAAACGTTTCATGTTATGTACAATTTCATTACCATATTGCGATGTTTGGCTAACCTTAACAGATTCTCTAATACAGAGGTTCTCCTAGCCGAACTAGCAACCTACAAAACATTTCTTGACATATTGAAATTGTACAACCTAACGTTTAAGGGCCAACAGCAAGGTCATAACCGGTGTCAAGATCCCTAACCGGACTTACCCCTCCCACTTGGGATGGGCGACAGCACGGAGGCGTACCTCAAGTGCAACTACTACCAATTTCCCTTGACTTGACGGGGGCACCTAAAACTCGACGCCAGTTAAAGGTCGTTCGAATACTCGTGTGAGGTATCTAGAAGGTATCGTGGCCCTTATCCCAACCCCACACAACTTACCGCATCTGCCGTCGCAGATGTCACTGGCCCCGGGAAATTCCCCAGGAGGGGGCTGTAACCCCTCCTACAAAGGAAGGGGCCTTGACCGCCTTTCCTTTACTTCCGGCGACCCATCCTTAGAAGGGACCGCCTCCCCATTGAGGGGCCAATGGCCACCTCTCCCGAGCGCTCCCATCCGTGTTGGGTGACGCCCACTCATAGGGATCTACTAATTAGTGCTCACCGATCATGACCTTACCGCCTACCAAAATAAATACGACAGTGCAAATTAACCTAAGAATACATTGGCCACTATGACCGAAAGAGCATACATCAAAATTCGACACTAACTGAATATCTTTAATGGCAAACATACTCAAAACGAACATTCTTTATTAACTCAAAATCAACATGGCACTACAACCTGGAAACGAAAACAAAAACAAAATTAATCAACTTTATTATACACAACTGGCTGTCTTCAGGGGCTGGTGGGTGGGTCAAAATTGGCTCTTCGTTCTGTCCCGAGCTCACGTGCAGCGAGGAGGTGCAGCTTCAGAGCACAAGAACAAGAGGATGTCTTCTGGTCTTGCGTCCCTTTTTATCCGTCTTCAGGGCGGGCGTATACCCGCCCCTGCCTGCCCCTGAGGGCGTGGCTGGCTGCGTCGGTGTCTAGGCCAGCCCACTCTAGGGCGGGAACGAGCGCGCCCCAGCTACGCCGCTTCGGGCATACCAGCTGAGACGCGCCTCCCGCCCAAAATGGCTTCCCGGGGGGATCGAGGCACTCGGCCATAAGTTCGGGGGGACCGATTCGGTCGCCCCTTTCCATATAGCCGAGATACCCGCCACCCCCTCTCAACACAATCCCCAAAAGGAGTGAAACCGGAAACAGTTCTTGAAGTTTTTGGAAGTGGGATGGAGTGACCATCCCGGCCGTATTTATTAAAACAAAATTAAAACATTAAACGTTTCATGTTATGTACAATTTCATTACCATATTGCGATGTTTGGCTAACCTTAACAGATTCTCTAATACAGAGGTTCTCCTAGCCGAACTAGCAACCTACAAAACATTTCTTGACATATTGAAATTGTACAACCTAACGTTTAAGGGCCAACAGCAAGGTCATAACCGGTGTCAAGATCCCTAACCGGACTTACCCCTCCCACTTGGGATGGGCGACAGCACGGAGGCGTACCTCAAGTGCAACTACTACCAATTTCCCTTGACTTGACGGGGGCACCTAAAACTCGACGCCAGTTAAAGGTCGTTCGAATACTCGTGTGAGGTATCTAGAAGGTATCGTGGCCCTTATCCCAACCCCACACAACTTACCGCATCTGCCGTCGCAGATGTCACTGGCCCCGGGAAATTCCCCAGGAGGGGGCTGTAACCCCTCCTACAAAGGAAGGGGCCTTGACCGCCTTTCCTTTACTTCCGGCGACCCATCCTTAGAAGGGACCGCCTCCCCATTGAGGGGCCAATGGCCACCTCTCCCGAGCGCTCCCATCCGTGTTGGGTGACGCCCACTCATAGGGATCTACTAATTAGTGCTCACCGATCATGACCTTACCGCCTACCAAAATAAATACGACAGTGCAAATTAACCTAAGAATACATTGGCCACTATGACCGAAAGAGCATACATCAAAATTCGACACTAACTGAATATCTTTAATGGCAAACATACTCAAAACGAACATTCTTTATTAACTCAAAATCAACATGGCACTACAACCTGGAAACGAAAACAAAAACAAAATTAATCAACTTTATTATACACAACTGGCTGTCTTCAGGGGCTGGTGGGTGGGTCAAAATTGGCTCTTCGTTCTGTCCCGAGCTCACGTGCAGCGAGGAGGTGCAGCTTCAGAGCACAAGAACAAGAGGATGTCTTCTGGTCTTGCGTCCCTTTTTATCCGTCTTCAGGGCGGGCGTATACCCGCCCCTGCCTGCCCCTGAGGGCGTGGCTGGCTGCGTCGGTGTCTAGGCCAGCCCACTCTAGGGCGGGAACGAGCGCGCCCCAGCTACGCCGCTTCGGGCATACCAGCTGAGACGCGCCTCCCGCCCAAAATGGCTTCCCGGGGGGATCGAGGCACTCGGCCATAAGTTCGGGGGGACCGATTCGGTCGCCCCTTTCCATATAGCCGAGATACCCGCCACCCCCTCTCAACACAATCCCCAAAAGGAGTGAAACCGGAAACAGTTCTTGAAGTTTTTGGAAGTGGGATGGAGTGACCATCCCGGCCGTATTTATTAAAACAAAATTAAAACATTAAACGTTTCATGTTATGTACAATTTCATTACCATATTGCGATGTTTGGCTAACCTTAACAGATTCTCTAATACAGAGGTTCTCCTAGCCGAACTAGCAACCTACAAAACATTTCTTGACATATTGAAATTGTACAACCTAACGTTTAAGGGCCAACAGCAAGGTCATAACCGGTGTCAAGATCCCTAACCGGACTTACCCCTCCCACTTGGGATGGGCGACAGCACGGAGGCGTACCTCAAGTGCAACTACTACCAATTTCCCTTGACTTGACGGGGGCACCTAAAACTCGACGCCAGTTAAAGGTCGTTCGAATACTCGTGTGAGGTATCTAGAAGGTATCGTGGCCCTTATCCCAACCCCACACAACTTACCGCATCTGCCGTCGCAGATGTCACTGGCCCCGGGAAATTCCCCAGGAGGGGGCTGTAACCCCTCCTACAAAGGAAGGGGCCTTGACCGCCTTTCCTTTACTTCCGGCGACCCATCCTTAGAAGGGACCGCCTCCCCATTGAGGGGCCAATGGCCACCTCTCCCGAGCGCTCCCATCCGTGTTGGGTGACGCCCACTCATAGGGATCTACTAATTAGTGCTCACCGATCATGACCTTACCGCCACAGGCCCGGATAGTTGACCGGCTATCCGGGCCCCCCACCAAAACTCCTAGCTAAAGGTCATGTTCCAACGTTTTTAACCATGCTAAGAAGTCTCCTATGAGTAACTCATTTCCCACCCGAGACAAATGCACACCATCCCCCATATACATACTGTCATCATTAATACAACCGTGCGAGATAGAATGCAATGTCCTGGAACGGAACAACCTACTCATTTTGTTATTAAGTTTCCTAACAGAATGGTTCAAAGCAGGGATCGAAATAGCCCCCCGCCACACTTTTCGTGGGATCATATGAGACCACGCAATTATGCACCCCGGAACTCTCCTCGCCAACCAACTTACGGTGGAAAGCATTGCCTCCAGGAGAAGTCGTCTACCGGTGGTGACCAAATCATTGCCCCCTAAATGTACTATGACTATTGACGGCGGTGACCTCGTCCGCCCTAACAAACCCTCAAAGTAAGCTTGAAACTGGTCAATACAGAGACCGCCCCTTCCGTAGAAGGACATCCTGTACCCGTATTCCCCAGCTAAGTGAATCATGTCACCTGCTTTGAATACGTCTGCGGCACGCCTCACGTATGAGTGGCCCACGACCCACACCTCCTTTCTCACAGCCGGTGATGTCTGACCGCTGGCCCGGTGTTGGGTCGACTGCATAGTCCGCCCCGCCTCGAAGGCTTGCGTAACTGAAAACCAAACAAAAGACAAGAAGCGTGAGTACATTGTTACAGCTTCACAACATGTGCAACCGCACATACCTCTTATAACAATTGGAGGACCAACGCCCCACTCGTTTTACTTGTTCCACATTAAGACCCCTGGCTGCAGCTTCGGTGGCAGCCCCTATCCGAAAGGAGTGGGTCCCAAACTCACCCGGGTCCAAGCCTGCTGCGGCAATTGACATCGCGAGCACCCGCTGAAACTGAAACTTTGTCAGTGGGGTGGCGTCCGCGTGTCTCAACATTGTCCCCCCCCATGATGCCACCCTTTGTGCTAGGTAATCCTCTAAACACCTCACCGGACACATGGAGGATCCTGGAATCCTGCGAATGACTATGCAGTCTCCCACCCCATTTTGATCGGTTTTCGACTTGACAAAGGATACCGTCATAGTCTCACCCCTGATCTGAACGTGTTCCCGGCACAAACCCCCCGCCACATCCCGCTTGCTCCTTGCCACCAGCTCACTTATCCTCATAGCCCCGTGAAATGCAAGCGTAAAAGCGGCTCGGAACAAACAGGCCTCGAACTGAGACGAGCATATGTCGGGGAGTGTGGCCAGCAACTGGGACAACCTATCCAGACCTATCGGGCGCCTCTCATCTACTCTGCGACCCTCAAGGCGTTGCCACCCACGCAGCGCTTTCTGTACAGCAAAAGACGCTGTCGGGTCCTGGATATTATGAGCCCTGGCAACAAAGGAGATGGCAGCACGATGCCTCTGGGCTGTAGCCACCGACTTCCCAGCCTTACGCAAGGACATCAGAAAATGTACTACCCAATCCTCATGCCCCCAAAGTCCCCCTCTCTCAGTCCCCAAAAAGGCCAAATAAGCCCGAAACGCCCCTTCGTATGCCTTCCTCGTCCTTGGTGCTAGACTCTCTCCCACGAGGTAACGAAGTTCGGGGCACCGAGAGACCAGAGAGCTTCGGGAAAGGGTGCTGGCTCGGGGTCCGCTGAGGGAAGGAAACCCGAGAAAGCCTGCATTTGAAAACGAGACAGTGCATCAGCAGCCTGATTCATCACCCCCGGGACATGTTTTGCTCTGAATACCACGTTCAGTTGCATACACAGTAAGACAATTTCTTTAAGCAGCCTCAAAATCATTTTACAACGTGCTGCCTGACTATTAATGCATTCTACAACGGTCATATTGTCAGACCAAAATATGACAGAATGATTTTTGAAACCATCGGGCCAGGATCTGAGGGCCACCAAAATAGGAAACAGCTCAAGGAAAGCAATATTACTCGTCAGCCCCTCATCGTGCCACCATGTTGGCCACTTTTGTGCCGACCATTTTGTGCCGAAGATGGCGCCGAAACCCATGCTTCCCGCTGAATCCGTCCATAGACCCAGCTCTTCAGAGGACAAGGCCGGTTTGTTCCAGACGACTCGACCATTGAAATCCGCCAAGAATGCTAACCAAATACGCATGTCTTGGCGGACCTCGGCCGATAACCTCGTGCGATGGTGACCCTCTTTTAGGCCGACCATCGCCTGTGCAATCGAACGGGAGAAGGGGCGGGCCATCGGGATCACCCTTAAGGCAAAATTCAACTTCCCCACCAATTGCTGCAATTGATGCAGCGTAACTTTAGATGCAGTGATACACATTTGCAGGGCTGTCTTGAATTTCGATACTTTGGAAGCTGGTAAACGAAAACAACCCTCACTAGAGTCCAACTCGATCCCGAGGAACTCGAGGCAAGTCGTGGGACCCACAGTTTTACCTGGTGCCAACGGCACGCCAAATTGATTCATTAAAACACAAAATTCAGTCAAGGCCCGGGCACATTCATCATCCCCAGCGGCCCCAAGGAACAGAAAATCATCGAGGTAATGCATCACATTCCGAAAACCTGTTTTCTTCGTGTAAACCCATTGCAGAAAACTACTGAATTTCTCGAAATAAGCACAAGATATCGAGCACCCCATTGGCATACACCTGTCCATGTAATACAAACCTTGAAACATGAATCCCAACAAACGTTGATCATCCGGGTATACCGGGAGCAAACGGAACGCTGACTCGATATCTGATTTCGCCATCAGCGTCCCGGGCCCCAGGCGATTCAAAATGGCTACGGCCTCATCGAATGATGCGTACCGCACCGAACACATTTCTGGATTAATTGCATCGTTTACAGAAAGGCCATGAGGGGCTGATAAATTGTGAATCAATCGAAACTCACCCGGGTCCTTCTTGGGGACCACCCCTAAAGGAGAACAAACAAAGTTCGGTACCGGGGGGACAGGAAACGGGCCGGCAACCCGACCTCGGGTAACCTCTTTCCGGATCTTATCCTGTACTACAGTAGTATGCTGCAAGACGGAAAGTTGATTTTTGCACGACCCGACACCCTGAAAGCTACCCACCGGGATGCGGAAACCATATGAAAAACCGTTTCGTAGCACCCCAGCAGAAGTACGATCTGGGTATTCGCTGAGCCAGGGAATCATCGCCAGGGTATCAATCGGGGTTGGTAAAGGCGCCCCTCGGACTATATTAGACCTGTTTAGCGCCTCCTCTACCCCCATTTTCACCCGATTTGGCTCTGCACGAGGACTCAGGATGGGGTGCCCCACAACCACTACATTCGTGTTTGAACTTACAAGACCCCGGGGGCCTAGTACATTTGCTTCTGTTGAAGTTGAAACAGAACCCCCTCTTCCCTGTATTGCCGGCGGGTCTCGGGTAATCGTCTGTACCCGTACCCGACCGAAAGGGCGTCCCCCCATTTTGGCGGGAGGACTCACTAACAGCACTCCCCACCAATGGCACTTTCAACATTCCGGACTCTTTCATCTTATTCCATGTTAAAGAATCGTAACAGTCCCAGGTTAAACTTTTGTTATGCTCCATCGCTTTCCTGAAAAGGTTGTCATAACAGAACCATTGGTTACCTTGGTGTGATGTCGAGTACCCCATAATTCGTGACTGATATACTGGAAATTCAGGGAGCAAATCAGGCCTACGTTCCCCCAAAATTGCCGTGAAAATTCCCCAAGCATTACCCCAGTTACCAATATTTTCATTCACTTTAAAGGCGGCCATTTTTGCGCGCCAAACACTCGGATGCATCAGATCCTTTTGACCCTTAACAGTTTCGACCTCATAGTGATCAACGAGCAGGGAGAAAATGTTAACGTATTCCCCCGCCCAAATCTTTTCCTTTATTGGCAAAGGAACATGTTGCCCCAATCTTTCTCTACGAGAGGGTGTTGACTCATCCCTTGCAATCGGCAATGGCCGCTTACCTGCACCGGACGCTGCTTCCGTCCCTCGTGGCTTGTCTATCGCCGCATCCGGCGCGGGCACCTTGGCTGTATCACGTTTCTCGCGCAACTGCTTTATGAGAGCTTGCGCTTCGGTAGCCATGGCGCCCCCATTACTGTCCCCCAACCATGCTGCTAACTGTGCCGCCAACTCGGGAGGCATATCTCCGGCAGACGTCGGGGTAACTATCACGGGAATCGGATTCCCCTCATCCGGTACCGGGGCCGGTACCTGGGCTGGCGCCTCGAGCGGAGAACAGGGAACCGGGACGTCTCCCCCGACCGGCCCCCTTCTCGGCCTCTTTGGCTTCCCTCCGGCCGGTGGACGCCCCGATCCCTCCTCGCCGTCTCGCTCCGCCAACCGCTTCTTAATTTCGGACATATCCTTCATGAGTGCCCGAACCAACTGGTCAGTCGACATTCTCTTTGCTCCTTTCTTGGGCATCCTTTCGACGAAGTATCTAAAAGACAAAGAGAGAGATTAAAACGCTCAAAATTGGCTCTTCGTTCTGTCCCGAGCTCACGTGCAGCGAGGAGGTGCAGCTTCAGAGCACAAGAACAAGAGGATGTCTTCTGGTCTTGCGTCCCTTTTTATCCGTCTTCAGGGCGGGCGTATACCCGCCCCTGCCTGCCCCTGAGGGCGTGGCTGGCTGCGTCGGTGTCTAGGCCAGCCCACTCTAGGGCGGGAACGAGCGCGCCCCAGCTACGCCGCTTCGGGCATACCAGCTGAGACGCGCCTCCCGCCCAAAATGGCTTCCCGGGGGGATCGAGGCACTCGGCCATAAGTTCGGGGGGACCGATTCGGTCGCCCCTTTCCATGATGTCTATGGCAGAAGACACTATGCTTTTCAATGAATATATCCTGGAAGACAGAGTTGTTAACCCATTGTCAACTACAGGGAGAGATTTCTCTAAATTAATACGATCAATTTCTCGTATTCGTTCTGCAGTCTCTGCGTACGTAATCTTCCATATTTCGTTATATGCAGCATATATACCGGCATATATGAAACGTTTTTGACGCAGTTTTCTTGGTCCTAGAAAGAATTCCCTAAAGTCCGCTCCATCTTTAAGTAAAGATAAGTGTTGTTTGATGCGGGGGGACACCATGAGTGGATTGGTTGAGCAATTGTATGCTATGGTTTCTAATTCTGCAATAAAAACAAATTAAAAAAAAAAAAGTAAAGATAAGTGTTGCTTTACATCCTTAAGTGTAGATCTTTGTAACCAATCAAGGCAGAGCTTCCCTACACTGTATGTTGTTACTATCCCAGGATGCTGTCTTTGAACATATCTAGGGTCTGGCCTACTGATTTTACACCTTTGTGTTTTGTTCTGGATTCTATCTTGACAACTGTTTGAGTCTGTGGGCCAGATCAACCATTCATTCCAATCTGGATCTGTTCTGTTGTGATGCAAAATAGAATGTACTTCGACCTCCCCCTCTGAAGTGTTTTAGCTCTCAGGTGTAGGTGTAGGTATGGACGAATTGTTCATGTCTTTGATCTTGGCTAACCAAGGCAAGACGTCTGTTGGACAGTGTCATTCAAAAACATCATTTGCTCAGGGATTATACAGGCTCTAAACATAGCTTCTACACCCTGTACCTGCCAATCTTCCGTACCCCAGACAGTTTTTGTCTCAATGTTGTCTTTCCAAAAGTCGAAACCTAGTCCAGACAGTTGGACAAAAAACACTGCAGAATAAATCTGTTTAGTATTGGTCAACGTACTTTTCCTTCCTGTTTTGTTCACATTTCTAAAGTAAAATGTTTCTGGATTGGATACATTGAACCCTGAAAATTATTGATTTTCATAGCAAATGTTTTTGAGCTACCCTTTTGTGGCACAGGACAATGTCCCCATTGGTTATACATTCATACATTTCTAGAATTTGCAGATTTGTGCAAGAAATGATGACCAGAATGATTATAACAATACATTTGTTCATAGACTGAAGAACCTTCCAAATATTCATGATTTGTGAATACTGCAGACATTTCAAAGTCTGACATCATATTATTAACAGTCTCAAAGTCCCACTCATCAGAAAAGGTACTAGAAGAATCAAAGTCACTTATGTACATCTTGAATTAGTGTGGAATCTTCAACAGCTCTGACGGGCCAAAAATGTCATATTCTGTTTTGTCCCAAGCTATACCATCAGGTATAGGAACGGCTGTGATGTTCACTGCTGACAAGTCTCTTTGTTCACAATAGGATGATTTGTGTGGCTTGAGGAGTAAGATGACGTTCTTACTTGCTTCCTTCTTTTTGACATATCCTCAATTTATCAGCATACCCAGAGTTATTACTAGAGTAAACCAAAGTAGAAGAAAAAATATTCCCAACACAATCCAAAGTTCAATCCATGGTGAAACCAGATAAGTCTTTTCCAGGTGATGAAAAAGTTCAGTTGTTTGTTCTTTGAAAGTTCTGCGGGCGTCGTTTCAGGTTCACTGGGATCCTCAGAAAACTTCTCAAAGTTAATGAGGCAGTTCAGTCAATGGTTGGAATTGCATCAGGATTCGTTGAAATCGCTGAAACCACTTGATCACTTGTTACTTCGTTGTAAACAGGTGTTTCATGACGAACTGTTATTTGGGTCTCAAGAGGAACGAGTTCCATAGCTTTGTTGCATAGGCCTTCTTTTCTCACTGCAGATTCTTCAATGGTGATGAGTCTCTCAGTTTGAACCTCTTGGATTGTAGCTAGAGGAGTGCGTCTGCTACTTACTCAGAGCCCACATGGACTACTGCTTAGTATTGGCCACATAGTGTGGTTTGATCAGGTCGATAGACACAAATCTGTTCTCCTTTTTACCAGCAATGGACAGCAGTAAAGCTGTTCTTGATCTGTAGATTGCTAGGACAGGTCCTGGTTGTCTGTAAGAAGGCCCAAATTCCTTCTTGTCCGCGATCTTTTCTCTGACTAGATCACCAAGCTTTGGGATCCAGACAGGCTTTGCTGGAAAGTCAAAAGGAAAAGTCAAGCCCTAAACTCCAAGCAAGGTCCGGTACAGACAGGAACACAAGCATCTGCTGTAATTTTCCAGCCTACATAGAACTTGTCAGTGAGGTAAAGCTTGAATCCTGTGGCACAGTGCACATGGCATACTTGTGTGTGCACACTCATCACACTTAGTTTGTAAACAGCTGCAAACAGCAGCTAATGCAAGGACTATTTAAAGTAATCTCAGCCACTGCTGATCACTCAGAGCTGCATTACAATCCATCATTTTTCACCCACTAGGCCCACATTGATAGAGACCATCCATATATAAATCTGTATTTTTCCTGTTCCAATAGAAACAGTCCAGATTAGACTGCTTCCCCACTTCACCTTCCAGATGTGAACTAAAGCACTGCCAGCCCAGTCTGGCCCTACTTAGACCCCATCTGCGGCCTTTGCGATTGTCTATCATGAGCTTCTCCTGACAAGGTTTTAATTTATATATAACATGAATGCAGATGCTTTCATTGGTTTCAGAATTTCTTCAAATATAGGAAGCAATGTGTAGAGCAGGGTGAATTTCATTCTGAGTTCTCGGGTTGTTTCAATGATCAAGTACCCTATCTTGGCTGTGCTGAGCCACATCCTAAAGTGTGTATGAACAGGCAGTCACTGAGAATACACCTAATTACAGAAGAAAATGGTGGTTGAAGATGTGCAGATCTTTTTTCAATTTCTTCTTTGGAGGAGGATCCAGCTTGGACTCCACTTTTGTCCATTAAGCTGGCCCTCTTTGATCGTTACATAAAAGTCATACCAAACTTTTACTGTTCACCACTTTCCAATTTCACCAGCCACCACTGATAGCACTTAATACAGAACTTTTTCTGAGCTAGTCAGTATATACCACTGTGCAGGTGTAAACACCAACAGTCATACCGGAGCTGGAGAAGGCACATTAGTGAAAAAGAGAGAGGATATTTTAAACTACCCACCTCTCTCTCTTTCAGTGCAAGTTGGCCTAGCCTAATTGTACGAGAGGGTTCTGGGATCCCTCTATAACTGGATGCAGTATATGCCATCATTCACTGGTGGGTGGCTATCTGAGTGCCCACTTGATACCATATTCCTGCTTCACAAGGGGAGCTCTTAAAGTACGCAGTGACTGCACCACCTCAAATGTGGCACTCAATAAGTGCTGTTTCCAGCAGTTTTCTTGTCCTTATGCAGGGTACTGTGAAATGGCGCAGGCATAAGGGCAATGGCATGCCCTCATTTCCATGGATCCACAAACCGCTGGAAATGATGCAACACTCCTTACAATCTGGCGACACACAATTTGCCCAGCATGAAACATGTTTCAAAAGAAACAAACTTCTCTATCCATGTCTGTCATCTTGTCGGTGACAAAGGGTTACATTATTTTCCGACATCTATTTATTATTATTAGTTCCTTCTAATTCATTGAAGCTGATGCTGGGATCTCAGACTACATTCCAATGTTGGCTAAACAAAACTCAATGACTACAGAAATTGAGCAGTCATTTAAATCTTCAGCTTACCTGCTACAAAATAATTTGTGGATAAGGATAATCATGTTCTAGTTAATCCAGCCGACAAATGTCAAGAAAAATTCCCTTTTGGGTACACTTTAAGATCATAAAGCTAATAGCTGTCACATTACATTCATCCCAGAGCAATAAATAAAAGTTAATTAAAACAAAGAAGATTTCTTTGTCATTTGGTACCCTACCCTTTTGGTTGCTGGGGTCCCTCTCTTTTATTAGAGCTAGTTAATCCAGCCTACAAATCAGTCCATTATTGAATTAATCAGGTATTCAACTAAAGTGTATGCCTAGCATCATGAGCATTTTTCTAAAATACATTGGGCCATATGTATCAAAAAGTATACAGCAGTGCTCTCGCAACTACATAAAAATGTCACAAAAATCAGTACAATAACAGGTATGATCAAATGAACAGAAGCAGATTCTTCAGTGTGTTTCTTGTCCCAGCAAAGAGATGATTTATTGCATCCAGACTTGAGAAATGTCACAATATGCCGACACGTGTTTCGTCGTGTGCCGTTGAGTCAACACGACTCTTCAGGGCTTTAGACTCGACACCAGGAATGGGTCGAGGGTAGTCTGGAACTAATGGTACTGTTCTATGCGGGTAGATTAGAGAGATACACTGTTTATTTCTGGTTCAAAAATATAGGTGAGTAAAGGTAGAGTATCCAGTGGAATCAAATTCCGTTGTATCAGCTAAGTTCCGCCCTATCGGGTGTGTCAGAATCTTCACAATAAAAACGCTGGAAACGGGTAAGTTTCAGGCATGTAGGTCAGATCCTGTTTAATCAGCTCTGTTCCGCCCTATTAGGGTGACGGAATATCCAAAATACCAGCGCTGGAAACGTGTATGTTTCAGGCAGTGACCGGGAGGGGATCCATCGATCATAAGGCATCCAAAAACGTGTTCGTTTTCTTGGTAAGCGGCGTTTCTTAGTCTGGTATCCCTCCTCTTTAGGTTCCCGGTGGCCGTCTATCGCGAACATACACGTTTCCAGCGCTGGTATTTTGGATATTCCGTCACCCTAATAGGGCGGAACAGAGCTGATTAAACAGGATCTGACCTACATGCCTGAAACTTACCCGTTTCCAGCGTTTTTATTGTGAAGATTCTGACACACCCGATAGGGCGGAACTTAGCTGATACAACGGAATTTGATTCCACTGGATACTCTACCTTTACTCACCTATATTTTTGAACCAGAAATAAACAGTGTATCTCTCTAATCTACCCGCATAGAACAGTACCATTAGTTCCAGACTACCCTCGACCCATTCCTGGTGTCGAGTCTAAAGCCCTGAAGAGTCGTGTTGACTCAACGGCACACGACGAAACACGTGTCGGCATATTGTGACATTTCTCAAGTCTGGATGCAATAAATCATCTCTTTGCTGGGACAAGAAACACACTGAAGAATCTGCTTCTGTTCATTTGATCATACCTGTTATTGTACTGATTTTTGTGACATTTTTATGTAGTTGCGAGAGCACAGCTGTATAATTGTTGTTTAGTCTCTGACTTTTTAGACGGTTAAGGGTGTTTTTCCGTCTGCTCTTCATGCACTACACAGCTACCCTTTCAAACTAAACACAGTAACGTAGAAATTGAGGCAGTGCGCCCTTGATATCGTAGCTTTCAAAAACCCCCTAACAGTCTTACCTGTATCAAAAAGTAATTTTGTGATTCTCAAATAGGGATTTTTTTGCGAATCACTATTTGAGAACCGCAAAATGCTATGTAGGATTTGCAATAAATTTTCCTACATATTCCTTAATTGCGAATCACAAATTGCGATTCGCAATTAAGGAAAACCTCCCCATTTATTCCTATGGGCCTAGAGGCCCATAGGAATGAATGAGAAGACATTCTCAATTTGCGATTAGCAATTAGCGAATCGCAAATTGAGAATGCAATTTCTTGGGTGCAAAGGTGTTCAAAAATGACACCCTGTTGCACCCCTGAAATAAGCATGAGTGCACATGTGGCACACATACATGCCCTAAGGGCATGTATATGCGTCACGTCGCACTTTGAAAAATGCAAAAAAGTGCATTTTTTCAAAGAAATCGCAAATTACCACCAACTTGAAGTTGGTGGTAATTTGCGATTCCTTAAGGCCAATTTGCCCTTTTTTGTTTTTCTTACATTGCATTTAAGGAATCGCAAAATTTGCGATTCCTTAAATGCATAGCAACATAAGGAATCGCAAATTTTGTGATTCCTTATTTTGTCTTAATACATACCATTTGTCAAAATTGCTTTCGCAAACGCCAAAATTCTGCGAATTTCGGCGCTTGCGAATGCAATTTTGCTTGATACATATGGCCCAAAATTCTTAGATGAAAGTTAAAATCTTTAGATTTATACTAATGAGGAGCACCCGAATAAGGCTAGTTGTGAAAAATAGACACTTTACGATAAGGGAAGTAAGACAGATTTTCCAAAATATTATCTGTCACTTAACTGAAGTTGGAAAGGTCACCTCCTGTTTAGACTATACAAGTGTGATGAGCAGCAATCTTTTAAAAGACAAGACTGCTACATTTCAGAAAATTAAGAATGCGGTGCTGTTTGCAATTAAGCTAATGCCATTTGATTACTAGAATAGACCATGTTTTCCTTGATTTCCAGTTGAAAATAGGATTACTTTCACTAAACTAAAACTAGACTTTATATGTTGGTCTCTCTTATATTCTTCCTTGACTTTTGACCGGCATATTTCTCAGGGACAGATGCATAAAAAGGTCATTTTTGAGACTTCTATAGACAAAAAGGATGACTGAAAATTGGCAGCTGGGACAGGTAAAATTTCAGGCCCATTACGAAAAAGCCTTTGAATTGCATGTTATTACTACGGCCCAACACCTAGTATACACTACAGCATCAATATTCTCAGTGATGAGATATTAGCACCGAGAGATGATTCATTTTGTCATTTCTCTATATGAAGGTTGTTCTGCTTTTATGTTCTTAAGGCACTTTTTTATTCTAAGCAATCCTGCCTGCTTTTATTGTTATGCTGTAGTATAGTAGCTTTAATTTGTTTAAACTAAACTTTCATTGCATGTGAAAGGAAGTCTTATGTTATTTTAGCTTCTCAAGTACTGAGCCTAGATGCCCCAAAGAAGCTGTCAATCTCCTTTTGTGTGACACTGTTCAAAATTGACTTTGTCAGGAGTTATGCTTTAGGATCAAACTATGCCACTTCGCATCTCCCTCTCTGTGAATTTTTGTAAAATCATTACAGCCTGCGAAGGTAGCATTTTAAATCCAAAATTTGACACAACGCAAGTAATAGGAATAAGACTTTCAGATGACAACAGGCATTAATTGAACAGAACAGAATTTTAGATTGACCTGACTTAAAACTAAGTAATAATTCTGCCATAGAATGGATTTGAACCTGGAGCTACTGCAGCAAAGGGTACTGTTTATGTAACATAAATTGCAGAAACTCCTTTGTCAGCATTAACACAGTATAAGATGATGTGATGTCACCTTTGCAATGTGTGCCAAAGATTTACAGCTAATTTTAAAGGTTGAGCTCAGCTACTCTTTTGCTCTCATATTACAACAGGGTTTAAGGCGGTCAAACATTGAATGCGCAAAAGTAGCTAATATTCTGGAAAAAACTTAGATTTTGGCTTGTGTGGATGATCGCAGTTGGCGGGGGGGGGTGTAAAAGGACAGGCATGTGTTGAGGCAGTCGGGTCCTAGGTCGTAGAGGGCTTTGTGTGCGTGGGTAAGGAGGCGGAACGTTATTCTCTTGTTGACGGGAAGCCACTGGAGGTCTTTCAGGTGCCCGGAGATGTGAGCTCGGCAGGGGAGGTCCAGTATAAGTCTGGCTGAGGCGTTTTGGATGCGTTGGAGTTTTTTCTGGAGTTTGGTGGTGGTTCCGGCGTAAAGGGTGTTTCCGTAGTCCAGTCGGCTGGTAACCAGTGCGTGGGTGACCATTTTTCTTGTTTCGGTGGGGATCCAGCGGAAGATTTTTTTAAGCATGCGTAGGATGTTGAAGCAAGATGAGGTGACGGCGTTGACTTGTCTGGTCATTGAGAGGGAGGAGTCTAGGATGAAACCTAGGTTGCGTGCGTGGTCAGCAGGTGTGGGTGCAGTTCCCAGGGCCGGTGGCCACCAAGAATCGTCCCAGGCAGAGCGGGATGAGCCTAAGATGAGGACTTCAGTTTTGTCCGAGTTCAGTTTTAGACGGCTGTCTTTCATCCATTCGGCTACATCTTTCATTCCTTCGTGTAGGTTGGTTTTGGCGGTACTGGAATCGTTGGTGAGGGAGAGGATGTGCTGTGTGTCGTCTGCGTAGGAGATGATGTTGAGGTTGTGTTTGCGTGCGATGGATGCGAGGGGACTCATGTATATGTTGAAGAGGGTGGGGCTGAGTGAAGATCCTTGTGGTACACCACAGATGACTTCGGTGGCCTCTGATCTGAAGGGGGGGAGGCGGACTCTCTGAGTTCTTCCGGCGAGGAATGAGACTATCCAGTCTAGTGCTTTACCTTGTATCCCGGCGTTGCTAAGGCGTTTGATAAGGGAGGTATGGCAGACTGTGTCGAATGCTGCGGAGAGGTCTAGTAGGATGAGTGCGGTTGTTTCTCCATTGTCCAGTAGTGTCCGAATGTCGTCAGTTGCTGCGATGAGGGCGGTCTCCGTGCTGTGTTTGGCTCGGAAGCCGGATTGTGAAGGGTCGAGGGATTTGTTGGATTCGAGGAAGGCGGCGAGCTGATTGTTGATGGCTTTCTCGATGACTTTGGCAGGGAAAGGAAGGAGTGAGATGGGGCGGTAATTCTTGAGTTCGGTGGGGTCTGCTGTGGGTTTCTTCAGGAGGGCGCTGAGTTCGGCGTGTTTCCAGCTTTCTGGGAAGGTGGCAGCGTTTAGGGAGCAGTTGATGACATCTCGGAGATGGGGTGCGATAACGGAGTCTGCTTTGTTGAAAATGTAGTGGGGACATGGGTCGGTTGGTGATCCTGAGTGGATGGAGTTCATCAGACGGATGGTTTCTTCAGTGGAGATTGGGTTCCAGGTGCAGAGGTTGTTAGAGGGGTGTTTAAGTTCAGGTGAGAGTGGTGGGGCTTGGATTCCGGTCTCATTTGCGAAGCTGTTATGTATGTCTGCGATTTTGTTGTGGAAGAATGAGGCTAAGGAGTCGCAGAGGTCTTGGGAGGGGGTGATATTGTTCGTGCCGGCGGGGGGGTTGGTGAATTCTTTGACAATGTTGAATAGTTCCTTGCTGTTTTGGGCGTTGTTGTCGAGTCGGTCTTTGAGTGCTGATTTCTTGGTGGATCGGATCAGTTGGTGGTGTTTGCGGATGGCGTTCTTGAAGGCTGCCTGGTTGTCAGAGGTTCGGTCTTTTTTCCAGGCTTTCTCGAGGGTGCGGCAGGTCTTCTTGGAGTTTTTGAGGTCCTCATTAAACCAAGGGGCTTTATTGTTGATTTGTTTGGATTGCTGATTTTTCAAGGGTGCTAATTCATCAGCGCTGTGGGTGATCCATTGTGTGAGGTTGGTTGCTGCAAGGTTTGGGTCCGATGATTTTGCAGGGAGGTTTTGTTGCAGTGATGTGAAGAGTTGGTCGGTTGTAATTTTGTTCCAGTTTCTGCGCGGAATTGGTTGAGGGAGGTTGTGGGTTGTAGTCTTTTTGTAGCTGAAGTGAACGCAGCTGTGGTCTGTCCATTGGTGGGCTGTGGTGTGGTCGAAGGAGATATGCTTGCTGGAGGTGAAGATTGGGTCGAGCGTGTGCCCTGCGTTGTGAGTGGGGGTGTTGACAAGTTGTTTGAGTCCGAGATTGGCGAGGTTGTCCAGAAGGGTGGTGGTGTTGCTGTCATTGTTCTTTTCTAGGTGGAAGTTGATGTCTCCTAGCAGGATGTAGTCCTCGGAGGGGAGGGCGTGAGGGGTGACGAATTCAGTGATGTCTTCGCAGAATTGTGCGCGGGGTCCTGGAGGTCTATAGATGAGGGTGCCTCTGAGTGTGGACTTCGGGTCGGTGTGGATCTGGAAGTGGAGGTGTTCGGCGGTAGCGAGGTTATCGTCGGAGCTGGTAGAGATGCGGATGGTGTTCTTATGGACGATGGCGATGCCTCCTCCTGTTTGTTTGGTGGTGCGTTCTTTTCGGATGATCTTGTAGCCGTCCGGAATGGCTATGGCGATGTCGGGTGCTGAAGATGTGTTCATCCAGGTTTCTGTGAGAAAGGCGATGTCCGGCGCTGTGGTGTCAAGTAGGTTCCATAGTTCGATGGCGTTACTGTGGACCGAGCGAGTGTTGAGCAGGATGCACTTCAGATGGTTGGGGTCGGAGCGCGGTTTGGAATCTGAGGGTGTGGTGGGTTTCTTAGTGCAGTTGTACTTGCAGGAGTGGCAGGTGAATGGTCCATGGGTGCGTCCAGATTCGGCTTGGTAGCAGTTTGGTGATCGGCCGGGATTAAGGGCTGAGAGGGTAGCTGCATTGTATGTGATGCGGGAGGGGTGGGGTTTGTGGGGACCAGGGGGTCTGGTGCTGGGCGCGGTCTTGGCGCGGACGGGCGTAGACGGGCTTACCTTTGGCGTACCTTCAGCGCGGCCGCAGCGCGTGGACGCTGCGCGTAGGACCATCTGGCTTAAATGGATAGTGGAGGGGGCGGAGCGTGGGAGGGGCAGCTGGGAGGCTGGGAGGAGACACGGGCCACGAGCACAACAAATGGAGGGAGGGAAAGTGAAACTGGGGCACGGACACACAGAAGCGGACAGCTAAAACCCTGTAAATGCAGCGCAATATAAATAAAATATGCTTTAAAGTAAAACGAAATTACACAGGGCAGGCAATGCAGCGCTTTTAAAATAAAGTGAATTAAAATGTGATATTCCCTAAATAACGATACCACACAGGCAATGAGCGCTAGTCTGGCGTCGAGGCGCTAGAACTGCAGGCGATGTCTGGCAGTGATTAGCAGGAGTGTTTCCAGGTGGTCGGGGAAGTGAGGCAGGGAGTGAGAGGGAGCGACCGTCGAGGAGCGAGTCCAGCTGGGAACTTAGTTGTGACCTGATGGATTTTTCTGGGAGGACAGGAGTAGGGCAAAACCTCACACTTACATATGAATAGGCTGTATCTCATCCACACACAAAGGGCTGCATACCCCCTGTTGTGAGTCAGGAGCCAGTGCAGGAAGGGAAGAGCCCTGTGCACTTCAATGAAGAACCTTCTTTAAAGTATCATCCACTTCAAAAGCACAACTGGGTATAGGTACTAGACCCCTGACCAGTGGAGGCTCCTCTATTAAGGCAGCATAGCATCATCCCAATGCTTCTAACCCCTTCCACACTCATGACGAGCTGGGCTCGTCATGGTGTAGCCTCCTCATACACTGATGACGAGCCCAGCTCGTCATAAAACAATGAAAATAGCAATTTCCCAGCACAGGAGGGGAATTGCCTTAGCAGCCATGGAGTTAAGCAGTGTAAATAAAGGAAAAATAAAATGATAATTACTCAATGGTTTTATCATGTTATTGTTTCCTACTGCAAACATGCGGCAGCTTGGCAGGGCAGGGCAACTCTGCTCTCAGAATAGGGGCGGAGTTGTGGGCACTCTGTAAAGTGTGCATGAGGGTTTGTCCCACCGTTTCGGCCGGCCAAATATTCATGCGCACTTTACATGCTCTCCATCCAGGCTCCATTACAGCCTGGGTGGAGAATATGCCTAGGTCAACAGTTCCTGTTTGAGGACCGAACCATGGTACCCACATCAATCACAATGCTGCATTTCAGCAATGTGATTGGCTCAGGGGAGCCTGAATGCCTGGGTGCTTCCTGTTCTGGCAGAGGGAGGGATGAGGAAGAGAGGTGCGGCAAAGAGGTAAGTGGTATTTACTTTTTCTTTCCCCCCTCTGTGCCCCACTCACTCCCCTAGACCTGAACCCACTCTGCTGTGCTTCAGGACTGCCACTCTGCTGGAATGCTGCTCTGGAAGACTCTTGCCTTCCTTGTTGCTCTGCTAGCTGCTGCTCAGTCAGACGGGGTAAAGACAGGACCTCATCGCTAAAACCAGAGTAGCTGGCTAGTCTTCAGTTCTAGGACTCTTGGACATCAAAGTCTTCCACCCTGCTCCTGCGCCTTACCCCTTGAAAGTGGACCCAGGTACTTGCCCTAGTGGAACTGACAAATCCTCTGTTGCAAGAGCAGAATTGACGCATTGCAGCTTTTGTATAAACAAAACCAGCACATTGTATTCAGAACCAGCGCATCACCATTAGAACCACTGCTTTGGAACCACCGCATCACCAACACTGCAGAGAGACGATCGACACATGCCCTCGGTAGTGAGGAGAAACTAGGTGCATCAGCTTTGGAACCATTGCATCTCTAAACTAGCACTACATCTTTGGAAGTGGAACATTGCCATCATTGTGAGGAGAAAATGAACACATTACCTCAACTGCTGGATCGAAACCGACCCATCTCTCAGCTGCAGCTCGCTTCTTCGTGTTTTCGACAAGGATCAAGTACTTTTGTTCAGAAGACCTTGACTGGTCAATGTATGAGGCCCACGCTCCATCATTGATGGCCTGAATTATTGAGTTTGTCCCAGTCCAGAATGACCAAATATCTCACATAGGCGCGTATTGCTTCTAAGCGCTATTTTTGCATATTCTTAAAAAAAATATTTCTCGACTTCTTCCCATTGGATTTCAGCCATAGGGGTCTTGTTTTATTCATTAAAGCTATGATTCTAAATTGGTGTGGAGTATTTTTGTGGTGTTAGTGTTTGAAGTGTTGCACAAATACTTACACATTGCCTCTTAAGTTAAGCCTTACTTCTATGTGCCAAAGCGCAGCGTTTACCTAGAAGCATCATGACTCTAATAGAGGGTGAGAACAGAATAATTTAGGGTGAGTGGTGACTTACCCTGACTAGAACTGTGGTTCCTTCACAGACAGGCTGCATACCTCTGCCAACCAGAAACCCAATTTCTAAAAAATGTCTTTAGTCTAAAATACATTTGGAAATGATTCTAGACACAACATTTAATTTCTTACCATAAACATATTAATATACCTAAATCCCATCATTTCCGAGTCCCTCCAACACTCAGATAACATATATTCTATAAAAAATCCATGTGACAATGAACAGAGACATATTGTTGTATTTCAGGTTTTTTAGTATTTATTCCCTAGTTCCAGATATTATTCTTAGATCAGCCCCTATGAGTCTGGAAAACCAGATATTCTATTCTTCTTCCCTGTTAGCAATCGTTCTCAGCTGAATTCCTTATTTCATTACACTAGTGATTGAATGGATCTGATTGGGATTTCCCATGTTAATGACCTGTGGGGCCAAGATGGAGTTGTGTCCTTTGCTTTGCTCCAGCGCACATTCGATCTGGCACTCCCTTCAGTCTAACATTCCCTCGGGGACGCAGCCCCCAGAGTCTTCCCCCCTGGAGAATAGGCTGCTAGATGGCCACCTCCCAGAGCGCGCCATTTCCTTCAAATACAAGAAACTTATTAATCACTCTCCAGACCACACAGTGCATGCAGCGACGGTTCCCCCTGCAGGGCGGAGGAGCATCACCCCAACTGCTGTGAAGGGTCAGCAGCTACAGCAATTTGATTTATTAACCCTCACTCACTGTCTCCTCTCGGGGGGGGGGGGGGCATATCAACTGCTGATTGGCAGCAGGAATTACTGCATTCAAGCCTAAAGTGTGCATGCCCAATTTAACGGTCACCTTGCGAGGGCCGTCCCAACATGTGGTCTTCAACCGGCACCTATGTATTACCTGAGTGAAAGAAGGCGGACTGGAGGCAAAGGCTCCTATTCTGAAAAGGAGCGCTGTGTGAACCTGCTCTGACCAATCATGGAGCTAATCTCGCAGAGAGCAGCTCCAGGATTGGTTAATTTTGTTTGCTCTTCACATCGGGCTCCGTGCGTTTTTTCTGTGAACAAAGTAGACTGCAGATTCCCAAAACTCCAGCCGGATGAACCAACATCGTCAGTAAGTACTTTTGTCTGTTATTTATGTAAAGAAGTATATGATTTCCTGATTTGCAGGGAGGTGTGCACAACCTCGTGCTGCACGTTGTCATGGCTCTGTACTGCATGACGGGCCGCGCCTGCAAACGTGCTGGTGAGGCTGTGAAGGGGTTGTTGTAGGACTCTCCCACCACTGCACTTTCATTTTCCATCCATGAAGCCTATATGTGCTTCACTGTCACAGCTTTCGAATCCGGAGCAAAATTTTCCTCATATTGAGACAGCTAGACTGACCAATAAAAAAGAACAACTCGTTTCTCTAGATAGACACTGGATTATGCTGTGCGCTGCCACGTGCTCTAAGGACATTTCTGTCTACAAACAATTATGATAATAATTTCTCACTTCGATTCTCATTCTCACTGGAACTTACATGTTTTTGGTTCCAAAATAAACCGTGTTTGCAGATACTGCACACTAGCTTGATAAGCATTTTTGAGCCTACTGAATGTGGAAGAATGTGGGAGCTGGCAACATAATTTGTGTAGATTAGCAGATAATGTGTTGTTTGAATGGAAACGTTTTTTAAAACGATGACATATGTGAAGCTTTTATTTCTGTCTTCTGTTCAATCGTTGCTTTCCTGTTCTGGCTTATCATGATGTACTTCACTCCATCAACACTCAGCCTAATGCCACTTTGTATGCACCTGCAGTCAGCCGCAGCCCTTTTCTCTGATTTTAAAATACCAAGACACCCGAGTCCTTAGTCCCCACCCTTTCATGAGAAACCCCAGAGCTGCAATTTTAACACATTCATTGAACCAAACTGTCCCAAGACAAGCCTCTTACCCCTTCCATGCTCATGACGAGCTCAGCTCGTCATGCAGTACACTGGTCGTGTGCTTATGAGGAGCTGAGCTCGTCATGAACAATGGATTCCAAGGATTTTCAGCACAGAGGGGGAATTGCTGCAGCAGTATGTAATAGTCGTTTGCAGATGGTCGGCAAAGGGGCTATTTACCTTGAGCCATGATGTGATTACAGCCTTCGAATTAACATATGCAGAACTCCTCTCAGTACGCTCAATACCGCCAAACCCCCAGACTTATCATGTTTGCTAAAACAATGTTAATTCGAACCGTAACTGACAACCATGCTGTACATTTATATTACATTACACACAGATTGAAAGTGTTCTTATAGACCTGTGTCAAAAGTGCAGCACAATCTACAGCGCTTCAGCTAGAGAACCAGTTTACTTTCTTTTTATCCGAGGCGCAGGTGTGAGGCTTAATCATTTTCTTGTATAGACCGCAGCACGATCTGAATAGCCCCAGGCAACCCATGTACTTTAAAGTAAGGAGCGCACTGGAAATAAAAAATGATTTGCCCAGGATCACGCAGTTTAGTCCAGTGGGGAAAGAGGGATTAAAACACGGTCTCCTGGTGCAGCAGTCTGTAACTTGTCCACCTAACCACACCCCTCCTCTTCTCCTCAGGACACTTTTCACAGTGAAGACAAAAGGATGCATGCATTGCAATGTATATACGGAAGAGTGAAAGTGACTAGCTCTGTGCACATTGTCCTTCAGGGCACAACATTCTGTGGTGCACTATCTCTCTGATCACAATGTCTGTTTTACCCTAGCCCTGTTTCTTGTTTTCTGATTGAAATCCTGAAAAATGTCCCTCTTGAGACTTATGTGTTCTTCCCAGGATATCTCTTTTAGAAATACTGATATATTGAAAAGAAGTCCTACACTCCCCCTTAGATCTTTTAAAACACCTCTCTTTTTATTTACTGATATGGTTTTAAAATCCGTTTAGGGTTGGGACCACCATGCCCCCTTGATAGGGCGGCACCTGCTCAGTAACTAAGAAACTGGAGGTTGCGGTATCATATCGCTTGTGCTTAAGAGACCTGTGAGGGTGGTACTGCAGAGAGTGCTGTGTGCTGTGCTCCGGAGGTTGGTAGTGAGATTGCACAATTAGAACTGCTGGTGTATCAGACCTTTCCTGCTGGAGGGCCGGAAGTCCAGTTACGTTACCCTTGGTGTCTCGTTTAATTGTCTAGCGCTATATTGCTACTAGTGCGCCTCGCTGTGCGTTTAGAGTTCAGCTCCCTTCACTCGCTTGTCTTCAAGACTGCATCATAGATCAGAGTCTGGTGGTTGTTAGATTGGGGTCATCAGTGGAGTGCACATGGATATTATGCTTCATTGGCATGTATGTTTGCTTGTATGTGTGTGTGAGCTTTATTGTTCTTTCGTATATTCAGAGGTCGGTACCTGTAGGGGTGTGCCATGTTGTAGGGTTGGCAGACACGGATCCAGCACATTCAAAGCATTTGCAAATATGTGTTGGTGGCTGTTCAATGCACATCTGCTATCTTCCCCTTCCAGTCTCATCTCTGGGTTTATGTGCAGCGACTCACGATGTGCAGTTCTCCTTTACTTTAATTCCTGACGCTCTTCTTCTTTCTTATATTTTTGGCCTCTGAGCATTATCTGTCACCGGCCTACATTGCCACTTGATGACTGGTATAAGCATTGGCAGAGAGTGCTAAATTGGGTTGGCGGTAGCACAACAGCACTGTTGAGGGCCCTAATGAAAAAGAGTTTCTTACACTGTGTACTGAATGCTCAGCCGCGCTCCATCAAATGAAGATCACATTTACTGTATATGGTATGCCATGCTTTATGTCTTAAATGTGTGGAGCATGGAAGCGCAAGAGGTTGTGTCAATAACCAGGGAGGTGAACTGTGGTTATATTCAATAAGCAGCAGCCTACGTCATTATCGTATAGAATCTCTTCATGGAAGTCAAACCTATACTTTCACAATTGCCTTATTAACCTTCTTGCTTTCTCAAATTAGCTTGAAAGCGCACCATTTGCCCTCTCTTTTTTCAAAATTGTCTTTGCAGGGAGAACTCCCTAAAACGCCCCCTATAATGGTCAGGCTCGATCGCTACACTCGCGGGCCACAGGGACCTCCTCAGGAAATGTTTCGCCTCACCACTTTCAAATGTCACCAGCCACCACTAAGTACATGCACAACTGTGTACTTTTTGTGTACATACCCCCATAGACAGATTTGGCTGGGGGCCCTTTTCGGGCCCCTTTCCATGCCTTTCCACCAAGCATTTCATGGCGGGGTCCCCAGCCATGAAATGCTTGATGGAAAGGCCGGTTGGAATCTGCTCAGCAGTAAGCATGAGCGGGAAATCCGTTACGCTCGCGGATTTTGCGGATTTTTGGGAAATCCGCAATCCGCAAATTTTGCGGATTTCCCGCAAAATCCGCAAAAAAAAATCCGCGAACGTAACGGGTTCAAAAGTTGAAACCCCACTCATGCAACTATTTTACAATGGCGCCAGCAAGCTGCCAGCGCCGTTGTAAAATAGTTCCAAAGTTAGCTTGCACAGGAACCACTAGATAAAACGAAGCAGGTGCTGCTTTATTTTATCTAAGTGCTTCCTGTGCAAGCTAACTTTGTAACTATTTTACAACGGCGCTGGCAGCTTGCTGGCGCCATTGTAAAATAGTTACAGGCACAGCCTTACACAGGTCACTCAAGGGACCCCTGCGCCCTTCAGGGCGATTGCATAGTAACACACACATGGTCGCTCGAACTAGTTGATGCTCAAAATCAGTGACTCATTCATTAGCTCAAAAACAATCATGAGTGTCTTCGAGGCTGGACAGGTGTGCCTCTTCCCAAATCTACTGTGGAAAATCAGCTGTGATGCTGGGTAGAGGGCGGCCTTTGCATGGTCGCTCGAACTAGTTGATGCTCAAAATCAGTGACTCATTCATTAGCCCAAAAACAATCATGAGCGTCTTCAAGCCGGGACAGGTGTGCCTCTTCCCAAATCTACTGTGGAAAATCAGCTGTGATGCTGGGTAGAGGCCTTTGCATCCTTGACTTTCATGAGCGCAAACCCCGTGCTGTTCCTGTGACCAGGAGCTTCTTTCTCTTCATATAATTGTGTTCGCACGGGTTGCTGCAAGTTCGCACGTGTTTTGTACAATTTCCCAATTTGCGAAATTGTACAAAACCCTCGCGAACTTGCCGAAACCCGTGCGAACATAATAAAAAAAAAATCCGCAAATTCGCTGGAATTCGCGGATTTTGCGTATTGCGAGTTCGCAAATCCGCAAAATTTGCGAACGCCAGATTCGCAAAATTCGCCCATACCTACTCAGCAGTGGCGTCATCGGTGCTGCTGTGATTCCCCCTGCTTTCCCCACTGCCTTGGGATCCTGGAGGTTACGGCGGTCTTGTGGCAGTCCCTGCACCACAATCGTAATACAGCAGTCGGACTGCCGGGTTGGTGGCTTAATAATGCCCTAAACCAGTATCCTTAGATTCATTTATGGGAGCAGTCCAGGTGTATCAAACAGAGTATAGTATGGAAGGTATGTGGCCTCAATTGAATTTGCAAAAGCTTCAATCTTTCTATTAAAATATTTTTTTTATTATTTGTATGTGTCATCAATTGTCTATTTGTATGATGAATGCTTTATTATACATTTTTTGTGTATTGTTATGTGGTTCAAATCATCGACAATGCTTGGGACGGCTTCCCCAGATCCCAGTAAAGGCTCAGTGTGGGGTCCCACATTTCTAATAATGATTCAGTTGGGGTCCCTGGGTTCCAGTAATAATTAAGTGGGGGTCCCCAGAAGTCAAAAAGTTGAGAACCACTGGTGTAAATGTGTCTGGCACTGTGGATGCAAAATACCTTATATCAGAACTATTGTGATTTAGATTTACACAACCTCTCAGCATGTTCTCTAAAATTTACAGCAACCTTTGCCAACAGGGTTCCCTTAACAACTATTAACATAAATAGATTAATCAATCCTGGTATCCTAGAAAGTGAAAGGACATAGAGATTATGGCACAATTTAAATTGTACACTTTCTTCATTACAAATCTAAGATCTAAGATCTAAGCGCTGCATTTGACACGGTGGACCACAAGATCCTGATCCAGCGACTACTCAACTTGGGAGTGAGGGACAAGGCACTCAGCTGGCTTTCATCTTTCCTGAAGGACAGAACCTTCCAGGTCTGTGAAGGGAATATACGATCAGACCCATTCCACCTCCAGTGTGGGGTCCACCTAAGCTACCACCTACTCCACCTGAGAAGGTAATTGAAGGAACTCTTGCACCCAAAGCAGTTTGTGGAGTCAGTGAAATAGACACCTCTGCAGCGTGATGAGCAGGTCAGTGCCAGCACTCTTTATCACATTCATATTGGTCTGTATAGGCTTTACATCTTGTAGCTGGTGTTTTACAAATAATATATAAAATACAATGTTACAAAATTACTCTATCAAAAAGGGATTATAAAACACTACTAATGCCTCTGACCTGAAATACTAATATCAGAGTTGCACAGATAATGCACTCCAAGGGGCTGAAGCAGGGATGTGTCCTTGCCCCATCCCTGTTCAACCTCTTCCTGTCTGATCTTCCTGCAGAGCTCAACAACTGCATCCACCATGCCCCAAATTTAGGAATCCAAACAATATCAAATTTACCGTGTGCAGACGATTTAATATTGATCAGCCGAACTCCAGTCGGCCTTCAACACCTTATAAATACCACAAGCAACTTTTCAGTTAGAAACAGGCTAACAATAAACTTGGAGAAATCAAAAGTGATGATCTTGAATCGAAGGAAACTAGGGCAACCTCAATGGGAACTTCAGGGGAAATTGTTGGAAGTGGTCGATGAGTACAAATATCTTGGTATCATTTTCGACAGGAAGGGTTCATTTAGACAACACAAAGCAACTATTAGAACAAGAGGGACTGCACTGGCAGTAGCACTAAAAAGGATCAAGCAAACAATAAAAGGCCCTGATCAATCGCCTCTTCTAGAAGTCCTTCGTGCAAAATTGCTTCCTGCCATCACCTTTGGAAGCAAATGCATGAGCGGAAGAGACAAAACAGTTCTGGATAACGCAGTGTCGAAATCTATTTGATTAGTTTTTATCCTCCCCCGATATGTCTCTCCAGCCCAGCTAAGATTAGAATTTGGCCTCCAAAAACAACAAGTAGCAAGGAAGGGAGCTTACGCAAAGTGTTGGTACAAAATAAAGGGAGCAGAGAACAGTTCTATGAACTCATACTTTTGGAAAGAGATGAACGAAAACAAAGATAATCCAGCTGCAGTTTATCTACAAATGGCAGTAAACCACCTAGCCTTGCAAGAGCTTCGGGAGATCAATGGCCCACAGAAAACCTTTAACAGGGAGAAGAACGTGACATGTTGTGAAAATACAGTGCATCTGAGAGTGGACAAACACCCCCCACAAACCTTGTGTCTCACAAAAATGTAACACCCTGTACTGTAACACAAAACATTTGCAATGGTACATCACACATACTAAGTAGGCCTCAAAGAAGACACCAAGCACAGGCTGCTACAAATTAACTTCTAACCATGGAGGAGCTTAATGCGACGTAAGGGCACTTAGACACAGGTGCTCATGTTTAACAGGAAATAGGTGTAGGCATCCTTACAAGAAGGAAAAACCTCTCTTTGGTGAAATCCATTTTAATAGTGCAGCGAAAGCAACTCTTAGCCATGAAGGCACTAGGAGGTAAAGGTTATGCTCTGTTTTCTGATATCCATAACCATCTTAAGCAGCATGGAGTTCCTCACAGAAGGTGCTATAGCACTTGGTAGTGCTCTCATTGATGAAAGCATGACATAAAACTTCATCAGCACCACATGCTTTCAACTATAAAAGGCTTTGGGAGATCAGTTTAAAAACTAGCCATAAGTGTATTCTAATGCCACACTATTACTGTCCATTGTGAGATGGCAGACTACAATAGTGATATTGTGAAGGGCTGGGGGCACGTTGAAATTGCCTCAGAGTATTGTAGACACTACAAACAAATGTTAGCAGTGTATCACTTGCTGAGTTGCATACAGGAGGGCACAATAGAGTCCATAGTCTTGACACACCTCTTTTTGTTACGGGGTCAGGGACACCAAAGATTACTGGAAAATTAAGAAGAAGCTTATTTAGTTAAACATTGTTCTTGTGCATAATTTGTTATATTAAAAAAAATAGAGGTGGCCCGTCCTTCATACTTTTTTCTGTATTGTATCTGAGAGTAAGCATACTTTATGGATACAAAAGCAAATATTATGAATATGTACTTCTATGGTAATGTGTAATATTCTCATCTTGGAAGTGGTTCCTGTGATTTAGCTTCTGCCTAATCTTCCTTGTGCAGCCCTGGTTGCAGCTTGTGGTTGGGGGAGCGGTGGAACATCATATTCACCACAGCTGTTATCATCTGATTCAATGGGGTTCCATGGGGCAATTTTGTATAAGATGGCACAACTGGAAATAATATTGCATGCTGTTTCTAGAGAATTCTGCAATGGATCTTTACTTTCTAGTAGGCACCGGAATCTGCTCTTTAGGAGGCCAAAGGTGTGTTCCATTACTGAATCTGTGTACCTATGTGGAATATTGTAACACCTTTCTCGGTGTCTGTCTGCATTCAGGTATGGTGTGTCTATCCAGGGTCACATTCCATATGATTCACAAAACACTAAAAAAATCCACGGGTCATATGGGTCCAGACAGCCCTAGAAAAACTAGATCTAAGTCTCAATGATCTCATAGTCAGAGGACCAGCAGGGAAAAAAGGTAATCTTTTTAAAGAAAATCCTAAAAGGAGGACGGATTCCCATCACTCACCAAGGTGACATGCTTCATCATCTGGGATCTCCCCCTGGTTACATGTTGATTTAACCAAGGACTGCGACCTTCTATCTACCAGAAGGGACGTTGCGGATGTTTTCAAATATAATCTATGGAATGGAGCTCTACAGGATCCAGCAGAAGTGAAAAAAAGTTTTGGAGTGATGGGCGCAGTGCAAACAAATGGGCGAAAGTGCAATTAAAATTGGATGTCACAAGATTTTTTGTTAATGAGTATCTTCTGATATCCAAACTAAATAACAGAAATCCAAAAAGTATAAACGGAATTATGAATTTTTAAAGACTAAATTAAAATAAAGTGCATATAAGGACATCTGGTTGTGCTTCACCAGGGTAAATCCAAATGTTCAGGCCAACCGTGATGGGACACGTGTCGTCAACAGAGTTGAGATGCGAAAAGCAAAGAGACAATGCATCGAACTGCTGGATCACAGGGGATACGTCGTCATTGAGCCACGCAAATCAGAGATGCATCATCATTAAGCCGCAGGAGGTAGGTGATGCATCCAGAACTGTAGGTGAATCACCACATAGTAGGTGATGAGAGGTCAGCGATCCTTGCAGCAGCAGCCAGGCGTTGGCAACGAGAGGGATACACAGTTCAGATCGGCGCAACGTCGTTGATGCTTGGATTCTGGCAGTTGCAGCACTTTATATCCAGTTCTAAGGGCCCAAGAGTGGAGTGACACCACTTGGCTGGGCAAGACTATCATCTAACAAAGTTCTAGATGCTGTTGCAGATTGATGAGAAGTCTTTGAAGTCCCTGTGACTTAGGACAGGGGGCAAGCCAGCATGCCCATGAAGCTTCTCTGAGTTCAACTGAGATGAGACCCAGTCCGTCCTCAGCAGGGCAGAGGGTAGCAGGCAGCAGAGCAGAAAACAGTTCTTTCTGAGCAGCAGTCAAGCATAGGGCAGTCCTTATAGCAGCACAGCAGTCATTCCTACTGGCATAGTTATTCACAGGTCCAGAAGTATACTAAAGTGGTGGTATTAGATGTCCAGTAGATATACCCAACTGTGCCTTTGAAGTGGAGGGGACTTCAAAGAGATGCCTTTGAAGTGCACAGAGTCCCTGCCCTTTTTGGCCTGGCTCCAGACTCATTACAGAGGGTATGTAGCCATTTTTGAGGCGACAGGACACAATCTATTCAGGTGTTAATATCAGCTTCTCCCACCCATCCTGCCCAGAATGGCCCATCAGGATGTGGATGGTCCATCAGTCACACCTAATCTCCCTTTCTGTGTGGCTGTCTAGATGTAATGCACAAAGCCCAGTTATCAACTATCATAGATATGTATATAGAAACAGGCAGAAGGCATCCAACGTTTAAAGTAACTTTCTAAAGTCTAACTCTAACTTCACCATAACTTGGGAAATTTAAATTGTGATTCCAAAGCTCCCAGACTTGGGGGTCCCATCTCTTCCCAAATGGAAATTATACTTTTAAGATGTCATAAGGAAATCCCAATGTTAGCCTAAAGGAGAGATAGGCTTTGCAGTAGTTTTTCTCTACTAGGACATGTAAAGCATAAAAGTAGATGTCCTTCTTTGTTAGGACACTGCACCCTGCCCTTGGGATGTGCAGGGCCTACCTTAGGGCTGACTTATAAGTATTAAAAAGGAAGGTTTAGGTCTGGCAAGAGGATGCACTTGCCAAGACGACATGGCAGTTTAAACCTCCAAACACAGGTGGTGCAATGGCAGGCCTGACACATGTTTAAAGGGCTACTAAAGTGGATGGCATAATTAGTGCTGCAGGCCTTCTAGTTGCATTTATTTTACATGCCCTGGGCAAATGTAGTGCACTTTACTAGGGACTTATAGGTAAATAAACAGTGCCAATTATGGATGAGTCAATCAAGCCGTGTTTAGTGAGAGAGCACATACAGTTTAACACTGGTTAGCAGTGGTAAAGTGCCCAGAGTCCTTAAGGCAACAGCAACGAGGTAAGAAAAAGAAGAGGAAGAGGTCAAAATGTTTGGGGTGACCCTTCAAACAGGGCTATTTTCCAACATTACATGTCACCACTGTGCCAGCCATATACTGTTATCTTATTCCATGGGAGTTCACAATTGTAATTAAAGAGAGTTTGCTTTTTGGGAAGGATTTCAGAAATAAAGTTATGGGGGATAATGGGGGGAATGAGTATTGAGAAAATAGGTATTTGATTATAGTGGTAGAAGCAAAACCATTTATAATGAAAGAATATTGCTGTGTATGTATTGAAATAGTGGATTAGTGTGGCAAAGGAGTCTGAAAGTTAACAGTGTAGCATGGTACCCAGAAACCATGGGTCTTGATGGTTCCAAAATAAACAGTCCTTATACTGACCCTTACGAGTACCCAATAGGTTGTTTGAGCCCATCCAGATGATATTAACCTATCCAAATCGGGATAGAGATCAATGATGAAGCATGCCACCTGTAGGTGAGTGAAGTGTTTTCTACTATTATATCTATAATCCTGTAGATCATCAGATCGCATACGTAGTAGTGTGCAGCTGTTATTGGGCCTCCGTACTATGTTGTGTGAGAATAGCGTTTCAAGCTGGCCCATTTGGCATTGCCAGAATAGCAGATAAACCGAAAGGCCAGTCCAATACTGAATTAGGAAGAGATTCAGATAGAAAGTCAGTCTCTGAACTCCCAACTAGAACTGATTATAGCACAGACCGTTTGCTGTGCCTGTTTCTTCAGCCTAGACATAGTCTTTTCTGCATACCCCTCAAGTTCCAGTTATGTTTTCCCATTAAGTTCTGATGCCGATTTACCACTGTATCTCTTTCATATACTCTACAACTTAAGATCAGTTCTAATTTTGTAGGTCTGAATATTAGTTTGTTGATAAACAAAGCATACTGTTACTCAATTGTACAATAAATAAAGATCTAAAATTGCAAAATGTATTTTGGGCTGTGAACGATCCTCCTCCTCATCATTTCATCATACAAACCACCAAAGCGTATCATATGAACTGGTAACGTGCACTCAAAATAATAAAAAGAAATCCAACAGTTAAAAACAGCAGTGCATTTACCATAACAAAATATAAAACATAAATTAAAATTTAA
The DNA here is from genome assembly GCF_964263255.1 of Lissotriton vulgaris. NCBI lineage: Eukaryota > Metazoa > Chordata > Amphibia > Caudata > Salamandridae > Lissotriton > Lissotriton vulgaris. The sequence goes on from NC_141689.1 coordinate 2,118,714,679, forward strand.
ATTAAAACTGAGCCCTCAACCACTCATCGCAAAGAAGTTTAAGTTTGTCGGACTGCTGGATAAAATTAGTAACAGCGAAGCAAATGAGAAAAGAAGGACAACGCTGTAGGTGCACTACCTGAAAAAATCTCAGAATAGCTCTCATTAGTCACCGAGGCTGGATGTGTAAACTAATGAGTTATAAAAACAGACATCTTGAAGTTTTGAATGTTCAAAAAAGAAAAACGTAATTGAATAACTTGCTGGTAGGAGTTATATATCTTAACTTATTTATGTAAGGAAAATATACTTTAAATCTATATAAATAGTAGTGCCCCCTGGCAATGATACACAAATTCCAATCAGGAGGGTTTATACAGAGAGATTCTATGATAAAAGGAGAATTCCAATTCTTCTTCTCTGCAGTGTAGCTAACCCCCGAATTCCTGTACAATACACACTGGCTAACACATAAACGTATGTCCATTGTCAACCAAACAAAGTGCAGTCCAAAATGCAAAAAACAAGAGTCTAACAGTATAAAAGAAAGAATGAAAAATGTGTTAAAGCAGAACAGCAGACCTTAAAATGTATACAAGAACACAGCCACCACTGAAATTCAACCAGGTATAGCAATAGCAGCCTTATATAGAGAATGGAAAATTCGTCAAACAGCTATCGTCTGTTTGATAAAAATAGAAATTGCAGATCTTTTTGGCCTCTGGTGATGTGGGCTATCTTCATCTAAGAATCATATTAGATGTTGGTGATCTTTCCTCATGCATATAATATTTGATATTGAGTCTGCAGAGCTACAAATTCGAATTAGATCATTAGGCGAAAATAAAATAGTTCAAGAGCAGAAGACCGTGAAGGTTTTTTTAATGTTTTATCTAGAGTGCTTGCCAGACGCCTTGTTCTCAAGTTTGTTAAAGCCGGCCTACGATTTCTTCCTTATAAGAAATTTATCACAGATGGATGTAATTATGGAGTTATTTTAAACATTTATTTATTTCAAATGAAAAATTAGGTTTCTATATTGACTATTACATTTCTGAGATACACCCATTCTCCGGCAAAGCAGTAAATTATGGACCACATCATGAATCTTGATATCGCGACTCACAAGGATACTTTCATTAAAGGTTACATTTAATTTCATCCCTTTATGGAATATTCTACAGCATTGCATGCATTTAACCTGTAGCATTTTTCATAACCCCTAATTTGTACTGTTAAATGGCCTGAAAGAAAGCATCATTTTAGTCAGAAAGCTAATATTTATTGGCACTTACCTTTTCTGTCAGCATCCCAATATCCTAGTATTGATTATTATATTACACCTATTCGTGTACACATGTTATGTTGTTTAGATGGCCTAAACGTTCTTGACATTGCATGACCTTTTAAACTGCCTATTTAAGATTAATTTGACAATCTTGGAAATTATTATTTCATGAAAAGTAAAGGGATATGATTATGCAATGTGGTGCAAGTTGCAGCCACAGAAAGACAGCAATAAATGTGACAGACAAGAGCTTCTACTATAAGCCCTGTTTGTCTTTACCAATGGATGATGTGATGGAGGTATCTGCATTGAGTGAGCCTTCGCCATACAAATCAGATCCTTTCCCCTTATAATATGGGCACTTTATACAGTTTTTTAATGACAGGATTGTGCTGTGACAATATAGCCTTGCCAGATTTACACCTGGGGTGGTACGATGAAGGTGTGTGCTGGAGAATAACAGAACTGAACCTGTTTTTAGGACATTGTGCTATCTAAACCACAAGCACATAACTTGGAAATTCTCTGAGCTAGTGCATGAGCTACAGACAGAATAGCTTGGAAACCGGGCAGAGAGACCGATGGCTCCGGAGTACTGCACCTCCGGATAGCCGTCATGACCCTTGGCCACGCCCACCCTCGGCAGTGAATCGCCACGATAATGGCGTTTTGGCGTTTGAGGTGCGGAGCTGCGGGAAAATGAACCGCGGCTCGCTGTCCTTTTGATTTGGAGTTTCCTGGAGCTTGGAGTGCCTAAGAATTTGTGGCAAAGAGAAGATTCCCGTGCAAGCGCTCCCCCCGCCTAATCCACCCCCTCGCCTGGCTGCCCCGTGAGGAGACTTTGTCAGGATTTGTGGCTGCTTGCTTCACAGGATAAAAGATTTATTCCTGCACCGCCGTCTGAAGGAAGGAAGGCTCTTGGCCCTGGATTGACAAGCAGTGAGGCAGGCTGTTCTTCATCTTTGTTCATCATGTCCGGCACACTTTCTGCAAGTTAAAGGTGAGGTGGGGGAGAGCTAAAAAAAAAAGAGACATTAGGGCTGTACATTAAGACTGTTTACTGTTTGCTATTGCCATTTTGCAGTATTTGTCCTGAAAACGTTTTTTGAACCCAGCGGGGTGCCATGGGGAGACAACTGAAAGACAACGAAGGCAGTGAGGAAGCAAGTAAAACTGCGAAAATTGAGTTAACTGCCCGTATCAAAAGTAAAACACGCTTAGCCCTTGCCAGGAAAGCTGCACGGTTAGCTGCTAAAGAAAGGGAGAAGGCTAAGAAAGGAGAGGAAAGCTCAGTCTCGCCCATTTTGGGGAATGATTCTGCGGTTGATAGCTCTGAAGATGAACTTCACATTACTCTAACTTCTCCCCCTAATGGAAGGGTAGGAGAATTAGGAGAAGTAGGAGAAAAAGATGGGGGAAAAAGCCACATGGAAGATGCAACTGAAAATACTCCAGCATCAATTAAAAATGGAGCTGGGTCGAGTCACCTCCAGGCGAGAAAAATATGAACAGAGTGCCTTACTGTATTCAAAAAGGAAGTAAAAAGTCTACTAATGAACAAAGTCATGTCCTAAATCTAAGTATGGGTCGTATTTGGCTGCATGTCTTTTATCACATCCCCTGTTGCTCCACAATTGTTTGCTGATTAATGTCTTTTGTGGGATATAGATCTGTGCGGCTGATAGCACATTGTCTAATGTAATTTGTTCTGCAGATGCTATTGCTCTATTATGACAATTTGACATTTTGTTTGTATTGACTACCTCTTCCACTGTTTATTCTTCTACTGTAAATCTCTCTGATACCCTCGTGGGTCACGTTCGCGCTATATAAGACTTTATAAATATAGAGAAAAAGACTTTCCCTTATTTGAAAAAAAGACCGTGCGCACTCCCCAAATTTCAGCTGTCCCGCTTGATAAAAATCCATAAATGGAAATTTAAACTGAAACTTCAGCTTTATCCTCAGTAATAGTGGTAGGAAATGACTCTCTCATACAACTGCCTGAGATTGTCCACAAATGATATGTGTAGCTCCCTCACCATCAAGGTCAAGTGGCTCTGTGGTGGCAGAAAAGCTTCAACCAAGCAGTATAGCATCTGAAATGGAAGCAAGTCCGATCCTGATTAGTGAAGATCCTAATCTCGAGACTCTTTCTGAGCAGAGTCCACCATCTGCTGCAGCTCTTCAATCTCCCTCCTGCTCACATGTCGGAGTGCATCAAGTAGGGAACTTAAAAGGTTTAACGACCTGCAATCTCAACTTCGGCGTCCCAATTGTTTCAAAAGGGGGAAAATGGCAGCCCCGAGAAGGAAGTGAGCTATCAAATGGACATCCGCGACATGTTAAACCTAATTCTGGATGAGATCCGGGAGATAAAGTCAAATCAGCAAGTTGAGATAGCCGCTCTACATTCAAGATTGGAAAAATTCGAAGAATCAATGCAGGGACTTCTCACAAGATTGAACAAGGCGGAGGAAAGAATATCGGCTCTTGAGGATCACATCAATCAAGCAAGAACAGAGGCCGAAAAGACTGCAACTAAAAAAAGCCTCCTGGAAAGCAAACTTGAAAGCAAGCTCAAGGAGCTTGAGAACCATTCCCGAAGATCCAATCTCAGGATAGTGGGGGTACCTGAAGGACTGGAAGGCTCAAATATGCTCCAGTGGGTCAACTCCTTTATTCATCAAAAAGTACTACCAGAGTTTGAAGGTGATCTGTCCATCATGAGAGCACATCGGGTCCCGGCTCAGAGGTTTGCCAATTCAACCTTTCCTAGAACTATCCTAATGAACTTCACTGACTTTAGGATCAAGGAAGAGATCCTATCAAAAGCATTTCAACAAAGGCAATTTTTCGTTACTGAGACAATTAAATGCAGAATTTTTTCAGACATGACTGCTGCAGCTGCACGCCGCAGAAAAGAATATGTTAAAATTCTCCACCTGTTTAAAATGAACGGCACCCAAGCCTCAATCGCTCAGCAGTCTATGTTAAATGTTCTCGTAAAGGGAAAGTTTTATGTGTTTTCCAATCTTGAAGAAGCTTAATCTCTCTTAAAAGAGATAACTCCAGAAACGAATGTTTGAGTAATTAAAAACAGCCCGCTGAGCAATAATGGTTGAGCTTGAGGGAAAAATTGCAATTAGTTCAAAAAGTTTGTTTTTCTCGGTAATAAAATAGAATAGGATAAAAAAAAATGTTGTACTGTCGAGGGGGGCACTGTGCTTAAAGGGTCACTAAGGGTGTAACAAGAAGACACCCATGCCATCTGAAGGGGGGGTGTGGTCAGCGTGGGGGAAATGGAAGGGGCCACTTCCCAGGGGAGGGTGGGGGTCCACTTGGGGAGGGAGGGGGGGGTCGGGGTGAAAGCAGTTAAAAAGAGCAGAAGTTGTAGGCAGGGTGTGTACCAAATTTTGAATGAAGGATTTAATGACGCGAAAGGTTTATTATGGAAATGAACAAAAGTAGTATCCTATCAGTGAATGCCAATGGTGTTTTAAATAAACAAAAATACGGTGCACTCATAAAATGGGCAGTCTCTCTAAGCCCCCATGTGATATTTCTCCAAGAGACTCATCTAAAAACCAACACCCCCAATTTATTTATCCCGAAATATTTCTCTCATGTGTTTTTCGCTTCAGCTGGGGTGGCCCAGAGAGGCGTTGCAATTTACTTTTCAAGGAGACTATCTGGAGAAATCTTAAAAATAAGAAGGGATCCCAAAGGGAGATGGTTATGGGTAGCAACTAAAATCCAAGGGAAAGTAATGAATTTCGTAAACTATTATGGGCAAATATCCGACGAGGTGTCTAGTATTTTAGAAATCAACAACCTTCTAAGGGGGGGTTCCTGGTCAGATCATCATGGGAGGAGATTTCAATTACATACAAGATTTAAAAAAAGACGCCTCTAATAAAAATAAAATACAACTAAAGCCTAATACTAAAAAAGTTGTGGGCGCCTTTATCTTAGAATATCAGCTTATAGATCCATGGCGTGCACTAAACCCAGAAGGTGCATTCTTCACCCGCTTCCAGACGGCATCAAGAATCGAATATTTCTTGATATCAAGATCGATTCAGATTTTAAATTCATCCATTGGTTGTAATCCCTTTTCCGATCATGGGAAAATAGAGCTGGAAGTTAATTTAGGTGGTGAGGGCAGGCACCAGTCCAGGTGGCAGCTGGATCGCACCCTGCTCCAGAATCACGACTGGGTGGCTGGTTTCGGAGAATGGATCTCAGAATACTTTAAAATTAACAATGATTCAGCAGAACCATTCTCGGTCCGGGAGGGATTCAAGGCGGCAGCACGTGGTCCGATATTATCTTTTACATCCGCCCAGGTCAAAAAGAGGAGACAAAAGATATCTACGCTCCAAAAGTCCGTAGATAAAGAATATTCTTTACAGTTCCTCCTTTGCCCGAATCACCTGGAGCAAGCGAAGGCAGAATTAAGGGATTTCTTTGTATTGGAAGAGATCAACAGTTCTAGAACCTTCCAACAAAGGATATATGAGGCTAGCCAATTGGCAGGAAAGCTCTTGGCGAACTTTGTGAGGAAAAAACAGGAATCTGCTATGATAGTTAAAATCCGAAATCCGTTAAATGACCAAGAGATAGTAGACAATAGTTCGATTCAAAATGCTTTTCTGGAGCATTTTAATCACATTTACTCCACTGAATATCAAGTAGAGGAAGGTCTGATTCAGGACTATTTTATGAACTTAGATATCCCAAAGATCACGCCCAATCGGGCTTTACAACTAGGGTTAGATATTAATACAGGGGAAATAGTCGATGCTATAAAGGCAACACCAGGGGCGAAAGCCTGTCGGCAAGACGGGTTCCAATTGAATTCTATAAAATCTTCACAAAAGAACTAGTAACTCCCCTAATGAATCTCTTTAATTACATCAAACTAGGAGGAGTGGTATCCGCGTCCTTTAAAGAAGCAATAATAATATCTTTTGTAAAAAAAGACAAAAGTCCAGAAGATATCAATTCTTATAGGTCAATAAGCCTACTGAATTCTGACTATAAAATCCTAATGAAAATCTGGGCCCATCGTTTTATGTATGCGGCACAAGAAGTCATACATAACGATCAGTCAGGATTCATAGCAGGCCATGTTATGGCTTCTAACACTGAATTTTTAATTCAGGCACTAGACTATTTTAATGTAAATTCAACCCCCGCCTGTATCCTAATGGTCGACCCGGAAAAAGAGTTCGACCTAGTTAACTGGGCAACCCTGTTCCATTTTCTCCCCATAATGGGTGAGCCGGTATTACTCCTTTATGAAGCCAAAATCACCGGCATAGGAAATTGGTACAAGAGGCTCCATTGTGCCGGTCAATTAGACACGGTGGATAGCCATCTTGAGAAAATACTTAGTCAAACTCAATGTAATTTAACAAACAAGGAATGGGAAACTATAAGTTTGTTAGGCTATAAATCACTACGTGCCGCTAACTTTAAGAGTATGGCCTTCTTGTCCCGTTGGCTAGCGTACTGGACTCGGGAAGCACTCGAGAAAAGGTTCCCAGAGGTTGAGAATAAATGCTTTAGATGCCAAGCCGCCGGTAAGGGGGGTTGGCTTCATACCTTTTTATTCTTGTCCTTAACTGAAATCTTTTTGGGAGGCCATACTCACAGACATTGAGGAGGCTATAGGGAAAACACTAATACCCTCAGCTGAATTGAACCTCTTTGGTATATCCAAAGATAGAGGTACTCTCAATGATAATAAGGAGATATTTGTGTTTATTTCTTTTACAGTTGCTCGCTCCCTAATACTCCAAAATTGGAAATCTAAAGAACCTCCATCCCATCTAAAATGGTTTAACAAAATGAGGAGGTCTCAGAATTTCGAAAAAAGATTATGCCTTTAGAGTGGGAGCAGTCAGAAGTTTTAAAAGAAAATGGAAGTATTTTGAGAATTTGGAGGCAATAAAAGGGGGGTTAAGTTAAAAATTTGATTGGATACTCAAACTAAATCTTTATGTTTTTAAAAGCAGTCATGAAATGTTGCTAGATTTAATTAAACAAGCAAATTTCTTAGCTCAGGCACTTTATTCCAGGTTGGATTTCACTGTATTGCACTTGCACTTTACATTCAAAGCTTGCAGATATTGCACATGGCCTGTATTAGGTTGGATTGTACTGTATTGCACTTGCACTTTATGATCAAAGTTTGCGGACTTTGCACATTGCTTGGACTAGAACATTTATTAATATTTTGTGTAATAAGGATTGCAATAATGACTGCTTTCGAGTTTTATGTATTTTAAATTTCTACCCCTTTTAATTTGTTCTTCAATCATGTTCTACTCATGCGTGACTCTATTAGAAGAAGGAGCTTTTTTTTTTAACCCTGTTTTTATTTCCATTGCTCAAATTCTTCATTCATGAATTGTATTTTTACCTCTTTCTGCTCAATAAAAAAAAAAAAAAAAAGAATAGCTTGGAAACCGGGAGCAGTGGTTATCTCTGACTGTTTCCAAGCTGTGCTTATTGCAACTCAGGTACTTACATGTTTTTTGTTGTCTAGATGCAGGCAAGGTTTCAGAGTACATGGTAAATTTCCATGAAATCCGCCAATGTGGTTTGGTACCTAAAGACCATTTCCGCCCACCCTAATGTGGCAAAGACACTCCTTCCCTGGAAAGGATACTATGTGTCAGAGTTCAGCCAGCATAAAGATTTCTTCCTGGCATGCCTGTGACTACTTGGTAGTAATAACTGCTCCCGCAAGAAAAAGGGTCTGTCTCACCCTGTTTTCATCCCAACCTCGCAAAAGGAATTACTTGGTCGAATTTAGAGATTTATTAATTAATTAGATAATTTACCATCTGTTGCAGTGGGTGAGGTTCATTTCATGATCTAGATCGTAGATCTCAGAGCTTAGGCTTCAATATTAAAGCAGTGAACAAGCTCAGATGTGTTAAGCACACACATGTTAGTGTTTACACATAAAGAACATTTCTCTGAGTGAACTTGAAACTTGTGAAAAATCACCATTAATCTTTGGAAATTGTTGCTAAAATCTGTAATTCTGTTGGAAACCCTGCATATTGTTCTGCTGTTGCTGAAAGGGAGCCAAAAAGATATTTCCATTGAACGGCCTTGGATTCTGCATGTTTTGAACACAAACTGGACAGGCTTTGGCAGCTGATGCTTCATTCCATTTTGTGTCATCTATTTCAGACATTCAAAATGTTTATTCAACCAAAATCTGGTCTTAAAAGCACATAAAAATGAATACAATCACGATTAAAAGCAGCTAAAATGATCAAATCAACAAATTACTAATACAGAATATGCTAAAAAGCTAAAAACAGAACAAAGTCATTCACATTCTGTAAAATCTCCTAAATTTCATAGCAGCAATAATAAAGTTAAATGTGGCTATGCAAATTTCTGGAGAGGCTAAGGATTGGATATATTCTAAACCCTCTTTGTATGAACTAAAATGTTTATGCGGAAGAATAGGATGTAAAATATGAACACTTAGTGAATGAGACGAAGTGCAAAATAGCATAAAGTGCGCAGTTGATTGAGATGAAACAGTATTACAGGGACATTTTGAAAAGGATGCAACCCATAAACCAGCCAAGGGAAAAGCGACTAAATGGTGGGTTAAATTAAGCCTCAAACTTGTCAAATAAAATCTATGCTGTGGTGTGGCAAACCATTTTAGGTATGGTTCAGTTCCGGAGACATTAAAAATTTGCATATAGTTAATAATACAGCTTGAGCCAAGGGACTTTTTGACCCGCACCTCTTCACATAGTGTAGCAAAGGTCTTTTTAACCCTCTCTTTAGTCTGGAATCCTATATTTTCAGGAAAATTATAGAGCATACTCAGATCTAAGGAATCAAATACTTTTTTAACATAGGCCAGCCAGATTTAAGCAGTCTTTCAGAACTTCCCTGGAGAAACCAGCCCTAGGGGTACCATAAGCTTAGGGGGCCATTTGCAGTTAACCCCAAAAGAACGGCATCATCTGCATATAGGAGAACGGGCACTGTGTGGCAGCCAATTCTAGATATGTATTTACTATATATCCCCAAAGCTCTATCAATGAATATGATATCAAATATAAACAAAAAAAGGGGACAGAATGCAACCTTGCCTCACTCCTCTACTCACCCGTAAAGGTTTAGTAAAATCCCCTGAATGTGTATAACGAACTTTCAGGGATGAATCCCAATGTAATCATTTTACAAGATCCAACAAAATAGAGTCCACTCCCACCTGGCCCATTAACACCCACATCTTCTTCCTATCTACATAGTCAAAGGCACAGGAGAGGTCCATAACAACCATATGGAGGGAACCTCTCCTGGCTTTGGCATACTTGCCCCATAAAAGATGTAAATTTAGGGCCTGCTCCACTGTTCCCAGGTTGGGGTAAAAACCATATTCGAAGAGTGAAAAAAAGGAAGTTGACTCTACCCTATCCTCTAGTTTTTCAAAAATAACCCTCCACAAAATCTTGACAGTACAGACAATTAATGATATTGATCTATAGCAGACAGGCTGATTCCGATCAGCCTTTTTAAAAATTCGAATTCTTATGGCCTCCCTCCATGACTCCATTAGATTGCCCTTAATTGCTGCCCTCAGAAAGTTAGTTAAAAGTGGGGCACAGAGATTGATGTTATATTTTAAAACATCATTAGGAACCCCATCGGGCCTGGGGCATTATGTTTGCTGTGGCCTTAATGGGCAAGGTAACTGAGGGGAGATTTATAAGCTCAACCAACCACTCCTCCTTTATTAATGAGGTATCTAACCTACTCTCCGTATTAAGGTCAATTGTCTGAAGGGCCGGATTAAAAATATTAGAAAATGGTTACTCCTTTCCTGTTCAGGGATATGACACTCTATACCTTCTGGAGAGTTTTGTGAAAAAAAGAGCGGGTTAATCACTTCCCAAAACAGCCTTTAATCTTTCCCATTTGATGCTTTCTCTAAATCCTTCCATGCTTTTGATCTGATTTCATGCCTTCTCCTTTAAAGAGTTTGTCTATTATTCATTCTAGCTGCTCTAATCTTCTCTAAGGGGCCCATTAGGATGTCAGGCGGATCGCCACTGCCATGCAGGCGGTGGCGATCCGCCCGACATCCTTGCCCACCCACAACCCGGCCGCCACCCATTTCCCCCCACCATATTACTATGGCAGGGGGACCGCGGCTGATGGAAAGACCATCCGCCGCTTCTCCGCCCCGGTCGCCTTGCGACCCAGGCGGAAAAGGGTTGTATATGGTGGCGGTGTCTATCAGACACTGCCAGCCATATTAGGATTGGCATTTGTGAATGCCTTTCCGTGGCGTCAAAATTAACAATGTTGGTGAAACCTTCCACAATCATCTTAGGAGCAACATCAAGGGAAAGACAGCGGGTCTTATCATCAGACACCTTACTGATCAGATTACTTAGGAGCCTATCTGATTCAATATTCCTTCAGCTTATACATGCTCCTTTATTTTTGGAAACATTTACATGTAGCTTATTGGTTAAACCCTCTTCACCTAGGAGGTTAAAATCCAAGTTTATAGAAATCTAATTGTAGTCGCTAAAAGGAAGTAGACATACCTCATAGTTCAAAAGGTGACAAACCAAATTACCTGTTATAAGAACAAAATCTATAATACTCCAACTGCCTCTTCCTGTAAATGTTGGGCAGCATATAGTCTCAATGGAACCATTTTCTGCATTCCCAGTTGATTTTTGTTGAGCGCGTCTAGGAACGGTCAGGCAGCACTAGTGGCTTCCTGCCACAGTGGCAGGTGGGGCTTGTGGGATGTCCCCTCTCTCTGGATGCAAGGCTCTCCCCACACAGCAGGAGCCCCTGTTGGTTTGTGTAGAGCGCCTCTGGGCGCGGAATGGTGGCATTAGCGGCTTCTTGCTGCAGTGGCTAGTGGGACTCAAGGCTCTCTGTTTCATATTCTGCTGCATTCATTTATGGCACAGACACATATGCTCCTCCATGCACTTCTCTCAATGGAAACACTGTCTTAACACTCAGAATCATTCACACTCACAACTGTCTTTGTTCGGCTCTTTTTAGATTTTCAGACTTATCCGTTCGTTCCGTCCATTCCTGTTGATAATTTGTTAAGTCTGTCCATATATATTAATCCATGAGCATATTCTGCAAAGTTCTAGTATTCTGGTTATTCATTTGATTTCAATCATTCCTATTTTATATGACTCAAAAATTCTCTTTTGTTTCAAATCTACTTTAGCTAATTCCTGAAGTTTCTCAAATGCTTGATGATAAAGTTTCCTTGCTTCTGCACCCAAGTATGCCAATTCATCTTTATTATTATTGTTATTATACTTAAGAATTGTGTTTTATTAACTAATGTTACTGTCAGAAATGTAAAATCTCCTTTTAGCCTATAAGTGTTCATTTCCACCCTTTGTGTCTCTCCATGTGAAGACGAACTATGCACTGCCTCATCTCTGCAATCACTCAGCTCTCATGTCCCTATACCTTGTGCCTGTGCTGTGCCACTAGACCCTCATTGTATGGAGGTGGTCTCCCATCAGTCAACAATCTATATATCAAACAACTTGACCTCTCCCACTGAGCCAATCTCATTCTTAGCTGTCTCTTTTTGTCATCTTTTGGTCTGATTTTTCTACAATTGCTATGAAAGCACCTACAATTTCAAACACTTACTACCTCCATGCTTTCTTCCAAAAACGCACTCTCACATTCATCCAGTGGTTGGCCGACTTTCCAATCTGCCCTTTCAGCATTTTTTTATGTGTCTTCTATTGGCCACATAAACCCACTCATTCAAAGCCAAAAAGCAAGAACTGTGCAGATCTAGCCTGTGACTGCATGCCTCAAATTTTCAATCTTTTTCAGTTCAAATGAACCATATATATGAAACTGTAACTTTATTTGTTAGCAGTAATTCTGCTCCATTTTTTGAGTCAAAGACATGTATGTAATCCAAAACCCATCTGCATCTCATGTGCAGGGGTATGAATTTGGGCATGGAGACCTCCTTCATTAGCATAAATCACTTGCCTATTCAAACATGCACCCATTGCCATCTCAACTTAGCTCACAGCACACAATATTAATTCAACTGATCTCAAAATGCAATACGTAAACAAATCAAATACTGCACCTTCCCACTGGGATACAGGACATTAAATAAAATTAGCAACAAGAATGGGACAGACCCCGCACTTAAAGTGTTTTCCATATCACTAAGATAGATTCTTGACCAGTGATAACCTATCCTCAAGTCAGTGCATCTATTTCCTGTGCGCAAAGAAATGAATGGCCCAACCCTGATTAGTTCAACAAAAATAGAAAGATTTCATAGCACTTTAACTGATAACCTGACTTGACGCCACATGCCTTCTGCAGAAATCTTCAATGTTTACCTTTGAATGTTAGATGTCCCTGAATCCTCTTACCTTATATACAAATCCAGAATCTAAAATATTTGCAGATCAATCACAATAAATCATAATATTTTCATCACAACCAAATTTTAAAAAACGTCAGTGATTCAATCAAAACTTAACAGTGCAATACAAATGTTGATGGTGTTGTTCATGCCATTAACATACCACAATGCGATTTATACAATACGTCAGAACACAATTAACTGACTCCAAACCATATGCTGCAAGACAATACGAATATCTTATCACAATCCAGATTTTTTTAGGATAATGATATAACCCCTGCAATGTCAGTTACGGTTTGCACTGGTTTTCATAAACCATCTTGAAATTGAAATATGTAATTGCTTTCTTCTAATACTAAGGAAGACTGGACACACTGGTGATGTGTAAGTTCCAAAAGACAAGGACTCTAGGCAAATAAAATAAATTCTACACAGGAAAACCCACAAAGGACAAGATTCAAAGCTCAAACCATAAAAGTTTATTTTAAAATAAAAGTCATACTGAAAGCAAGAGGGCAATTTGTCATTCAATTCAAATCAGCATAAATGTATCATAAATCGAGAGAGATGTGTAAGTATAAAGATAATAACAGGAATTACATGAAATCTTCTTCTTATGAGTGAAAGGAAAATTCTAAAAAATATTCTAAGTATAAAGTCAAAGAGCAGTCCGCCATAAGATGATGCTCAATTGAAGTCTCGGAAAAGTCTAGCATACATCCCCAAAACACCAAATGTTATACTTTCACATGAGTAGAAAATCATGCTCCTTGTATGGTTTGAAGTGGCACCAAGGGCTGAACTAGTAAAGTTAGTTTTACAGAACCCAATCATCATTTCAGAAATTACATTTCATAAAACAGCCTACACTAGGACCCCAGAAAATTATTAGTTTATAGTCACCTTATGTGTGCACGCAGTGGGAAATGATATTGCCCCACTGAACAATACCTGTTTGAGAAAACTAATGAAGCACAGTATCCTTGAGTATAGTATCATTATGTGTGTTTCTCCAGCAGGTAGGCTTCCTCTGAAGCACATTAATTGTCATAGCACAAATAAACAGTACCATGGATATAGCATATGTTTTTCTATTTCGTGAAGAAAAGAAGCACATAGAGTGAATGAAAAGATTGACACAGTGTAACTTTAAATGGCCATGTTTCTTCCGCAGTCAACGAGACCCAGTAAGTTAGTTTTGCGGCCTACTTATGCTAACTTACATACACAAAAATGAACATTCATTTTCATGAATAAATCTGCAATCACAGAACTACTTTAAATTTATAGAAATTCATGAGTAAGACATTAGTCACACTTACTCATACACCAATCTTTATAAAGCAGGTGCAGTGTTCTCTACTGGAACAATACAATTATAGTTTCCAATTTATTGGTGAAAGTAGCATTTCTTGATAGGTTACTAAATATCATGAGGCATAATGATGCCAATCAAAAAAGAATCACATTGTACAATTTCAAAATGGATCATGAAACAGTTGAATCACTAAGAGGGCACAGTGCTGTTTTCAATGGGTAGGTTTGAGTGGAATTTCAAGAGTAAGTGAGGAATAATTCTAGAGAAAGTCAAATTTACTTGCAGAAACATCTGTGTGACTCTGGAGGAAAACTGGTACAACGATACAAAACTTAGCATAGAGGAACAGTAGCAAGAATGTTCTTGTGTTGTAACAACCAAGTAGCATTTATATACCAGATTCTGAGCGCACACAATTGACTGAAACCTCTGGCTTCACCGATGTCTTCCTTGACACGGCTGTCACACCAGCAATTGAATTCTCATCCAGCACCGTCCAAACCTTTTATCCCGGCCCTGAAGATGATCCTAAGCTATTGGATCAAAACATCGTCGACCTGTCAGCACAACTGATGGCACATCCCTCTCATGGTTCAATAGAAACTGTTATCAATTGGCCAATAAGATTATGAATTATTGAATTGAACCACCATATTCACAGTACATATCTCTTCACATTTGTACCTTGCACTGTTCCTTGCTGATAACACATTGTCACTTGCATCGCCACCCTGTGTGTCATGTACACAATCGAGCACCAAGTCGAATTCGGGATGTTCAAGCAATTTTTTTGCATACAGTGCTGTTACAACTGTATTTCTCCTTATCGTAGTTTATACCCAAATATATGATGCCATGTGCACAATTTAAAAAATCTCACTGATAGTCTCGTTTTCTTTCATGTAATGTATTGTACATACATGTCTAACTGTCCTGCCTAATGATACCAGTTGAGATATTGTTGCTTTCTTCAAGTTTGAAGGGGAGCACTTTTTTATCGGAAGCCAATACAAATATTTAAGTGTGGTATCAGATGGGAAGTGGAATGGCAGACTGGAATTCAGGAAAATAGCTGTGTTTTGTACCACCTGAAGTTTAGCTGTTAGAGCTTCATGTGCGGCAACCATAAGGGCATTTCCATAATCTAGGAAATTTATAATATGTGCATGAGTGATAGATGTTTCAGGAATGAAGAGGCAGCCATTGGAAAGCTGTCCTGAGAAGGCACTTGGTTCTGAAACAAGACCCAAAGATTGAATTTACCTATCTTTCGTAGAAGGGTTATCATCTATCAGTATGCCAGGATTTCTCAATACCCTTTTGTAAAATGTAAAATTAACCTAGGGTTTTGAATGATGCATTTACCTGGTGGAGTATTCCAAAGAAAAAGGTCTAGAATTTAGGAATTACTTGAATAAACTGGCAAAGAAAAATCGGTTTACAAGACAATTCTCAATATTATTCTTGGAGTAGTATGGTAATTGTGCATTCCAGATTTATAAAAAACATTGTATTGCTAAAGGTGAGTGCGAATTTACCCCGTCCGGATTCCTGGTCACATTGGAATAAGCCACAGAATAAAATGTGGTTGTCCTTTTTAGTATATAAAAACCAAAGTCCAAGACTGGAGAACAAGTTTCTTTACAGGATTGCGAGAAATCTGAAAAGATAGTGGCTCTCGAGACAACATGTACTGATCTGTAATTATTGCTGCCTATTTGTAGCTTCTACTGGACTCCTTTGTTGGAGCTGCCTTCAGGTAAAACTTTAATTAAATATTAACAACAACTTGGTGTATAGAGAATTACTTTGCATGAGTCAGACTAATTTCCAACCACATTTGTTAGATTTGCTGGCATATTAACAATTCTTGGCAACAATTAAAATATACTAAACAGAACGTGCATTTGTTGTGCTGTTTATTGAAAGAATTGGATCTTTTGGCCAAAAAAATTTGCTCTGACTCTAGCCAGGAATGTGTATTAATCCTTTAGACATGAGATGAATGGCAAAACAGGTTCTAAACCTGTTTTGGCTCACACGGCACATTGTGCATTTTTACAAATCATGCTTGACCATGCAGAAACATTTTATTTCCTACAAAGTCCTTGGGAACGAATTTATCAATAGGACATTAGGGGGCTGATTAACAGAACTAATCTGAGGTCAAATCCTAAACTTGCTACTTTTGGTATTCACAGAATGCATTTAGTAGTAGTAAAGTTAGGATTCCTAACTTTATTGCTACTAAACTGAGACAAAATCCTAACTTTACGACTTTCAGTATTCATAAAAGGCATTTAGTAGTAGTAAAGTTAGGAGTCCTAACGTTACTACTACCAAATGCTTCCTGTGAATACCAAAAGTAGTACGTTTAGGATTTTATCTCAGATTAGTTCTGTGAATCGGGCCCATGCGTTGAAAACAGTAGGGCAACCAGCTTATTCATGGACCGGAGACCCATACCCCCTTCACATGTGGCACCATTCCTCCCATCCTCTCTGAACAATGAGAACCTTATAAAACATAAGGCTGTCATTTTTATCCCACTCTGGCCTGACAAGATCTGAGAAGTAGTTTAATAATTGGGAGGGAAACAAATCCTCGTTTGAGCATCCTTCCATGCATGTTTCTTCCAAGTTCCATTCCCTTTACCAGTGGTTGGCAAACAAAAGCATGCCTCACATTATCATCAGGATGTTTGACAGCAATCACTTCCTACAACCTCCACCACCTGCATAGATACTGGACAAAGGTGGATTGAGTAAACAGCTGTCACCTCTGAAAAACAGAACACCCGATAAAAGCAAATAAAAGAGGACTCTGCAGACCGATAATGCTGTTTGAGGACCGCCAGCATCCAGGAAAATAAAATACAATAGAATTATATGTGGTATCTGTCTATCTAGCATAGCAGAGCTAAATAAAGGTATGCTCTGCGAAGAAGCAAAGAATGAGCCAACAAAAGGCGCAGTCTCAAATAACATTTCTTGGGACCTCTACGAAGCTCCACGTGGATGCCTCGTATTTCTGTTTGGCATTGCACCCTTTCATTCCCTCTCCGAGGATATCTAGTAGGTTCTACTTTTCAGCTATCTTTTATGTAGTAAGGGTTCATAAGGAAATGATACTCAAGTAAATCCAAGTTTGAGTGAAGAGGTATTTAATGGAGCATCCACCTTCTTGAAGATCAGCAATGCAACTGCTTACAACCGATCTTTCAATATGTAACATAACAAACCCTATTTTAAAGGTATACAAACCAAGCACAGAACATTGTACAGAAAACATTCTACACAGAATGAACTATGAGAATTCCCGAGGGAATTCTCACATGATAAACATTCTATTATAAACACCATACTACATTTTGTCACAAGCTGAGGTGACAGGCTGCTACTAGATATCCCAATGGAGATTTTCGCCTTGCCCTAACTTCACAGGGATACATAGAAATGGCCTTTATAGCAGCGCCCATTCATATTTTACACGCTGCTCATTAAGTATGAAATAATGTATGCCCAGAAGCAGCCATTGCTGTTTGTGAGACATGAACATTTTAAGTATCTGAAATGGACAATCTAAGCTGGCAAGAATACAGTTATTAAGTATGAAGCTACATGCACGCCATCTAAACTTAAATTTAATGAGATTTGGAATAACAAACACAACATCCCTATTAAATGGTCCAAAAATTCAGCAATTAAAGAACTTTACACATCATTTTCAGAGTCCGCTAATCAAGGTCAAAGGTTTTGCCCGTAGGCTCTTCCTTAAAAGTAACTGGGTCAGGACATTTACATAGCCTGTGCCATGAACTAAAAGCCTGAATCGCTGGAGCTAGGCAGCTTTTTTGGCGCTAAATGTAACGCAGGGGTGTGCGTCATTCTTTTGAATACTGCGAATCCCTGTATTTTAAAACTGTCGGAGAGTGGTGCTACCAATTTTGACGTAACACCGCCCTGCCAGTTTCTTGTAAATATGCTCTCAGGTGTTGCCAAAGGTCAGTGTGCTACCAGTGGAAGTTTCTTAGCCACATCATAGTGTCAAATTCTGTCACATAGAGAACATTGTTGTTAAAATGGTTAGAATACAGTCATTTCGAGGGACCCCATTTTAACTCCCACAAAAGCACTGTTCATGACCATAACATGATATCACTACTGACATCAGAGCTGACATCATCCAATGCACTAAACACCTTTACATCCCATAATCATTGGGTTCAAAAGTTGGCAATGCCAAACAGGCCATGTGGCTACGCACTAAAACCACACAAACCATGAGTGAGATATGGTAAAGGCCCAAACCAGTGGTAATTATCCTCCTCTGGTGCAGTCCCAAAGGGTTTATGAATAGGTTTCTTGGATGCCAGGGAACCTAAGCTATTCTCTAGTAGCTCAGTATCACTATGGGTTGCTTGCCATTATTCTTTCCCCTTACACACACACATGAATCGCGATGGGGAAGAGGTTCTGTAAGGTTCCGGTATGGGGAAAGTAGGGTTGCACAAAGGTTTCTGAACAGAGAAGAAATATTATAAAGGGATAGATTCAAACTACTTTTAGAATAGTAGAGGCTTCTGAACAGAGAAGGAATATTATAAAGGGATAGATTTCAAACTGCTTTTAGAATAGTAGAGGCTTCTGAACAGAGAAGGAATATTATAAAGGGATAGATTTCAAACTACTTTTAAGAACAGTAGAGGCTGGTTAATAATTGCCGAGGGAGGCAATTCTAGTATAACGACAAACAGATTATCAAGCAATTCCATTGTATGAGCTACTAAACAAAAAGAGAGCACATTCACAGAAGTTAAAGGTTTGCACAGGTGTATTGGCGACTTCAGGTTTGGACAGTACAGTGTCCCTGAGATATCTACTAACACAAAAGAGATTTACATTAATTTAACAAAACGATTTTACAAACACAACTTTCTAAATGTAATAGTCAGATTCTGTGCATCACGTGCCATATTAAAAAGCTAACATTGGCATGACCACCTCAGAGCACTAAAAGGCAAGTACAAAAACATATAGATGAACTGATACCCCACTCTAAGCACATGCAAACAACAAATCCGAATCTCACCTGTAACCCACTGACTTGAAAGCATTTTCGAAAAGTGTTTCCTATTCATGTCATCCCTTAATGTCTTGCTTCGTAGTTAATCAAATGAAAGGAGATTCAGATAGTCGCGTGACTTGTCGTTCCTCCGTAGAATGCCTGAGCTGATTGCAGTTTGTGATTCCTATACATTTTTTAATTAAAGAGAGTGACAAAATTCTTTTCATTGATGCCTTATTGATAAAGTTCACAATAATAATATTGTACACATTTTAAAACAGTTTTTACTTCTATGTTTTTGTTTTCTTGTTACCACTTAGAGAGGAATGTTCAGTTTGTGCAAGAATGATTTCGCAAATTGAAAAATGGAAGTGATAAAAGAAAATTGTTTGTTAGCCGATGGGCAGGGAGCAAAGATAGTTTAGAAAAGGGAATCACCCCAGAGCCACAGCAGAATCATAGCACTCATTATTATTCATGATGTGTGTTTTGTTTGTTGCCGTTTTCCTTGTATGGAAAATACTAAGACAAGGATCGTCATAGCTCAAAGCCATGCGGTAAAATGCCACTGTTTCTGTCCAAGTAATTTGCACATATGCTGTCTGCTTTAAAAAAAAAAGTAGATGTTTTGACAAGAAAAGCAAACATAATTTGATCAAATAAAACTTAAACGTAACTAAAATTATATTGTATGCATTGAAAGGTGAAGGCTGCAATAAAAAACAATTTCCTATATTTTTGTTCATCAAAATTCTACCATTATTTATGTATCAGTAAACAGTTAGAAGAAACCAATTGGGCACTTTTTAAAATCCGATAGTACTGGGATCGTAATTTAAAAGGTGCAATAAACATCACCCATTTCATTTATTCATTTATTCAAATTTATATAGCGCCTTATCACCCAGAGGTCTCTAAGCGCTTGTCCAAAAATACATACTGAATACTCACGGGGCCAGAACACTTAGTACGAGCCCCAAGCCTCCCGGAAGGGCATGATTTTAAGCATCTTCCTGAAGGGTAAGAGGCTCGATTCCTTGCGCAGATGTATTGGCAGGTTGTTCCAGGGCCCTGGGATCGCATTGGAAAAAGCACGCCCTCCCATAGCAGATAGTCTGAAACGGGGGCTGGACCACAAGAGTGGCATCTGTCGAGCGGAGTGTCCTGCTGGGAACATATGGAACCAAGCGCTCCTTGATATATCTTGGCGCATTTCCATATAGGGCTTTGTGTTTATTCTTTGCCTAATTGGCAGCCAGTGGAGCTCACGCAACAAAGGTGTGACAAGTGTCCGCCTCGGATTTTTAAAAACCAGTCTAGCTGCATCATTCATGACTGTTTGTAGCCTAGTCAGCTGTTGTTTGGGGAGGCCAGCATACAGCATTGCACGTTGTGCCCCTTAAAATGACACATTACGTGGATTTTATCAGCAACACTTACTTTGGAGGAGGTGTGGCCAACCATCATGGCTGTGCGGACATGATCTGGTTCGGCTCCGCGTCGAGCCACGCACTCTCCGGCTTTGCAGCATGTCCCCCGTGAAGATTCTCGGGTGCGACACACACCTCGGAAATGCTGCCACGACGCACGCTACTAAAGGCAAGTTCATGATGAGAGAAGCGATTCTGAGGCGGAGGACCGGGCCACACTGGATGTTTCGGTGAACCTACAAAATGCCCCTGGTACCTTTGCTCGCTAAACGACATAGCTGGGCGGGCGCCCCTTAGCAACATGGGAGTGCGGCCCGTGACCTATGCCCCACTGTGCGTATCTACCTTTCTCTGCAGTGGGACCCCATCCTCTGTGAGCATTTGAGGTAACAGCAGGGATGGACTGGAGACCCACAGCTGACCCGGAGTCAGTTCGGCATTCCCAACGCTGCCGTGGAGACTGGGATTTGAATGGGACGAGGGACTCTCGACCGCATCGCTTTATATGCGGATAATGTTTTGTTTTTCATAACAGACATTAATAGGACAGGACAACGGCTTTTGTGCATCATGTAAATCTTCGGGGAAACATCCGGTTTATTTATGAACCCGCGTATATCCACATTCTGGACATTAGGAGGTGTTGCAGAACTGAGGCCGGAATCAGACATGGGGGTAGGAGAGGGATTCCCCCCACAGAAAAGACTGACACAAGTTATAGATATTGGACCGCCACCACCACTCATCATAAAACCGCTAGATCTGTGGAGGTTATAGAAGAAGGATTGCCCTGCTGCTTGATAGATTGCCTTCCTGACTGAGACGGAAGATTGGACCTGCTTACCTTCACCCTAGGCTAATTTTTTAGGCCTCCCTGCAATTTCTGAGCTGATCTTCTGCAACTGGACCTATCTGCGCTCTACTCACATCTGCTATATTGAGTCCCTGGGCCCCAAGTGGTGCCTCCCTGGTGTTGGACCTTATACTTGCATCAGAGTGTACTCCTCCTTATGAAAATGGGAACATTCTGAAGTTTGGGCTCCTTGTGAACAGGCCCGTTCGTATCAATACTCTGCTTCGTATGATAAATGCGAACACAAAGTTCCAGTGAGACCCACTGTTGGAAGGTGGGTTACAGGGAATGGTAGGTAGGCACCTAATACCCGCAACAAGGCCACAACATGGTACAGGGTCCTAAATCGGGTCTCTATAAATGAGTCCCTAGCTCAACCCTTGGTAGATGACACCGAGTATTAAGGCCTAACTTAGGAGAAAGGCATGTAAAACTTTTAAAAACACCAGTACAGTGAATAAGTAAGACCCAACACACAAAAAAAGTCCCACTCCAATTTATAAAATGAGGAAATATTTTAAATCTTTAATAGGACTCCAAAATCATTACAATCCAATGGTGGGAACCAGAGATATGATTTCTTTCAAGAATAAACACTTTATATTGCTTAGAAACTAATAGAGACACTTCTGGACATCTGGTCGCGCTTGACAAGGACAAAGACAAAGTTTGAGGATGAATGCGACGGAGCCCAGATTCGATTAACCACAAGGTAGGCCTCAGTCAAAATGTTATGTTCAGATGTAGAAACTTTTCCGGAGCTTTTTCTGCTGCTCTCCACCAGCCTGGATTTAGAGAGGGTTCACCGGCTTGACTTTCAGGGAACTCCCAGTCAAACTTAGGAAGTTGGCCCTCTGGAGCTCTTTAGTGGTACGCACCTAGAATACGGCCGTGTTGTGTTTAAAGGAAGCCGGCTTGGCTCACCTAGTCGGGTCTGTCACCTGCTGGAGCTTTTTCCCCAAAATTTCTCAAACTTCTGGAGGTCCTTCCAGAAGGTCTCCTGGTGGGTTTCAGGTGTCCACAACACAAATTCAAGGGTCTGGAATCTCCTAAATGGTCCTTGGCAGGCCTGGACTTCACTTTCCACAATGCATTTGGTCCACCCCTTAAATCTCTAAGGAAAGCTCTCCAATAAGGGGACTCTGGCTACAGAAGAGAGTTAAGCTCTGATAACCTGTAGCTGCAGGGTGTTCACTCCTTACTCCTTATTGATGCAAGGCAAAGTCCTCAGATATGTAGTCCCAGATAGTGCAGCAGGGGCAGTCTTCACCAGGCAGGCCTTTCTGTGCAGTTCAGGATTCCAGCAGGGCAATTCTCCTTCTTCTTGTAGTTTCAGGCAGCAGAACTGAGAGGCTCTGCACCTCTCACATATTTATCTAGTACTCTCTGGCCAAAGGCTGGGGAGCACCCCTGTCAAATGAGGTGCAGGGAAACACCCCAAAGCATGACAAATTCCTCCAAGGTATGGCATAGTCTTCTCCTAGAAAGCACTATTCTCTAAATATCCATCATGGCAGAAATTTCAGCAGAGCAGCAAGAACTAACTAAACTTAACCCAGAGTACAAACCTTTCCCCACTCACATATGTGAGTTCCTTCCTTAAACCTCCCATATGGCAGGGAGAGGGGATGGCCCTGGCTGACAGGTTAGCTTGAACTGTTCTTCCTTTGAAACGAATGCTTTATGGCGCAACCCCATGCTCTGGCACTCCTGTGCTCCATAGAGCTCTCCATCAGATAGCCTCCACCCAGCCAGGCCGCTTATCACCCAATCAAGGCAGCCTGGCTAATCCCATCAGGTCTGCCAAATCAGGGAAGAGTGCTAGAGGCTAGATTTTGGCTTACAGAAAAGAAAGTCTTATAACTTCTTTTCTGTACAAGTTATGATAAATTCATCAATGCCAAGTTTCTGGATTTATCAATAACATTCTGTTCAGTTTTTGACTGATATTTTGTACAATCTCCTTGCAATAATTATGCATCCATAATATATTGCCATGTTAGCCAATGAGGCCAACTATATGTGCAATGTTGTCCTCACCAGGGCTTATAAAACCTCTTTTATGAAGCCCCTGCTAATATTTACAGAACCCCCACCCCTGGAACACGTAGGAAAGCCCTGGGTGGGTGAGTTCCATCCCCGTGAACACCTAGGGGATACCTTGGGGGTACCCACAATGTACAAATAAGTTAGATAATCACTTTTAAAGCGCCTGTGTCACCAAAGTCGAATTTGCAGTGAATTTGACTTTTAAAAGCAGTGCTGCAACACAGGGCTGTTTATAGAATGAACTCAGGCTCTCAGCAGTGCACACATGCAATTGCAACAAAGGCTGCTGGCCTCTAAACTGCCACGGTCAATTATAAACTAGGGAATTCTAGGTCGTTTTTATCCCCTTGCCCTATTATCTAATATGTACTTGAAGGGTAGGACATTCCAATTATAAGTGTACCTCAATGTATGTGTTTAACATAGCACTGGCCCTGGGCCTCACCAGCAGATCCCAGGACACATTCAGAGTCAGCTACCACCAGTTCCATTGAGCACAAAAAATGTAGGTGAACAGGCAAAAAAAGGGATTTTCTTACACCCTCTCTTCGGACTGACAACAAGAGTCCATGGCGACCAACAATGCAAGACCTGATCTTCTCGTTAGAGCAACAAAGGGCCTCAATGACCACCTACATGAAGCTACAGAAACAACCATCCATGACGCTTGACCAGCTCTTCATGATGAGACTTTTAATTTAAAGTCCTTGATTGCAACACCTTGTTGTGGAATCTTTATTTGCACATACAAGGCTCCCTAGTGATATTGGCAGTTACACACACTCTCTTTAGTAAGCCAACAGCCAATACATTATTTGTTCATCATTTCTTACTAGTCCTCATATCAAAATGTCAACAGGTTTAGTCAAAGAAACAAGTCATCAGGCATCCTCAGGCTGTAATACAAAGACCTGTTAACAATGTTTGTCTGTCAGATGAAACAAAAAAATATTATTTCTCTGAACATCATTTGTCATTCCTGTGGAGTTCCTCATTACTTTGCCATCTATTGATAAGGCCATGTAATAAAGAAGGAGAATGGAAGCAGCTGTTTTATGAACAAATTCAAGGAAAACATTCCAGCATTTAGCAGTGTGATTTCAGTGCAATGCTTTAACCTATACACCAAATTTAACTCCTGCAGAATATCTTTTAACTGTAGGTTCTCTTGGGATAAAAGCCAGTGTTGAAGTATTGGAAGTAATTGTAGTCTTGGCAGCATTTTATTGTCCATTGTACACAGAAGATTGTGCATGATCATAAGGTTCAGTTTCTGGCATTCGTTAATTGCTTTTCTTTATAACAGGATGATAGGCAACCCATAAGTAACAACAGGTTTATGGATGAAATGCACATTCGAGTCCAATGTGTTCCCCCCTCCATGCTACCCTAAACAGACACCTGCCTTAGGCTGATTCATAGTTTTACATGCGGTGTTCCAGTCATCAGCTTGACTGAGTATGGTGGATATTACCTCCGCTATCCTGAAGGACTACAGTCAGACAAATTTAAAGATAACAGCCACCAAGTGGTCATCTCTTTACCATAAAGGCATGGTGTTTTTTTCAATTCACTAAGGGCCTAATTTATGAGGCTGTGCTTCACTTTTACGCCACCGGTGCGTCACTTTTTGTGACGCACCGGCGGAGTAAAAAATGCGCCTTGTTGCGCCATATTTACAAAGTGACACATCTAGGTAGATGCGTCACTTTGTTAACCCCTGCGCCACATTATACCTGCGCCAGGTATAATGTATGCAAGGGGGGCGTATTGACGCAAGAAAAGGTCATGGAAGTGACGCAGTGAAATCTATGAGATTTCACTGCGCCACTTCTAGGACTCAAATGCCCCAAAATCCTACGCCTGCCTCACAGCAGGCGTAAGACTGACGCAAGCCCTTTCACATGGGGATTGCCCCATGTGAAAGGACACATTGCTGGAGTTGCGTCACTTTCGTGACACACTCCAACAATGCGTCACTTTTGCGCCTACAAATACGTCAGAAATACTGACGTATCAGTAACTCCTTGCGACATGATGTGTCATACTGTAAATATGACGCATCATTGGTGTCGAAAGGAGGGTGCAATGAAAAGTGATGCATCGCTGTTTTCACGCAGCGATGCGTCACTTTTCATAAATGAGGCCCTAAAGGTTTAGTGGCTGGCCACTGTCATCTTTAATGTCCATTTACCAAACATGTTTTTTTTTTTTATCAGAATCTAATTCCTAAAGCAAGAGTTAGTTTACGAATAACATAAAAATAATGATCTCCCATATCCTATTAGTTTTCTCCCATGACTTTGGAGTCAATATTAATTTCTATCCTTCGCTACTAGTTTTTCATTGTGGAATGGACTGAGAAATAAACGACATTACACCTTCCATCTTAAAAAGGATAGGTGTTTTAAAGTCCTAGCTTCGGTTGCCCTTACTCTGCAGGCCATAGAAGGAGGTTTTCAGTCAGGGAAGCCAATGAGGGTTCCATCGACAGAAAACTTAAGGTCTGTGCTAGATCTGGGAGTCTCCAGTTGGCAGAGGTAGGTACCAATATTTAAATAGGGACCCTTGCTTCTAGTCAGGTTAAAGGGGATACACTCTTTGGATAACCCCTGCTCACCCCCTTGGTAGCTTGGCACGAGCAGACAGGCTTATCAAAGGCAATGTGTAAAGTATTTGTACCAACACTCACAGTAACACAGTGAAAACACCACAAATGGACTCCACACCAGTTTAGAAAAATAAAGTATCTTTATCTAAACTACACAAGACCAAACTGACAAAAATCCAACATACACAGTTCAAGAATATGATTTTAAAAGAGTTCTAGGGTTTTCATCAAAATAATCCACAGTTGCATCAGTTTTAGCCCAAAGTACCGGTAGATGCAACTACGGCAACTGCAGCGTCTAAAAACAAGCCCTGGGGAGGGGATGCGACAACCCCGCTGCACGTAGAAGCGTGTTGCATCGAATCCGGTCTGTATGGGGAGCGAGGCGATACCTTGTATGGATTCCGGGGTGCAGGTTCTCCATTAGAAAGCAACTTGCACAGGTACGATGTGATGATCTACGGGACGGCGACGTTCTTCAGTGCAGCGGCGATCCGCGGCCCAGCGTTGATCTTTTTTTGTCGCGGCCCCTCTTCAGTCTTCCAGCTTTTCTCCTTGGCAGAGGTTCCTTCTTGATTCCAGGATGATCTAATTTGCTGGGGTCTGGGTATCCCTTTTTATACCAATATTCTCTTTGTTCTCTGAAGGCAGGGAGGCCTTGGCCTAGTCCAAACCAGTTCTGGTCAGCCCTGGAGCACTCTGTTTACATGACTCATTCTCTCCTTTGAGAGAGAAGGGCAGGGTCATCAGCCGCTCAGCAGGAGGTGGAGCCAGCATTGTGGAAGGCAGGCACTGCCCTATTCAGGCCCAGGTGCTATCCCCTCCCACCACTCAAGATGCAGATGAGGCTATTCAGCCTAGTGCAGACTCATTCAGCCTCCTGGAGCCACCACAGCCCCTGTCACACACAAACCAGACAGTCAATTCACAAACAGGCCAAGGCACACAGAAAGGTCAGACAAGAAAACAGCCACTTTCTAAAAGTGCTGTTTTCAAACACAGAATTTAAAAACCATCCTTCCTAAAAGATGGATTATTAAATTCTGAGTTCAGGGATACCAGACTTTAATGTTCTATCTTGCTCCTATGGGAAAATATGCAGGTAAACCTTATACACAACATTCCCCATTCTAGTGGATGGGCAAGATAGCCTTTCAATAGTGAAAAACGAAATTGGCAGAATTTCACTATTAGAGCATGTCACCTACATTAGTACAGGCTCTACCTTTCACATACACAGCACCCTGCCCAGGGGGATACCTTGGGTCTTCCATAGGGGTGTCCAATGTGTACAGAAAGAGAAGGGTTAGTCAGCATGGCAGTTAGCAACGGTACACAGGCACTGCAGTGGCAGGCCTGAGACACCATTTTAGGGCTACTCATGTGGGTGGCACAATCAGTGCTGCAGGCCCTCTAGTAGCATTTGAATCACCAGCCCTGGCACTCTCAGTGCCCTTTACTAGGGATGTTCTGGTCAAACAAATATGCCAATCATGGATAATCAATCACAATAACAATTCACCCAGGGAGCAGTTGCACTTTGACACTGATTAGCATTTTCAAAGTTCCCAAAGCATCTAAACCAGCAAAAACGAAATCCAGCATAGCGTAATAAATACAGGAGGTAAAGGCAAAAAGTCAGGGGAAACCACGCCAAAGTGGCCAGGTCCAACAATCTGCCTGTTTACTAAATGAGGCAGATGGAACTGGGTGTTGGCTAACATGGTACCACGTTGCCCGTGTGAGGGAGTACTCTGTCCACCAAATTCTAAACCAGGCCCAAATTCAATTCAAAACAATAACTGTTTTTTCAAATGGTATTCCAAAACTATTAGTCCATTACTTTAGCTGTCTACTAACAACCAATATGTGTTTAACAAGTTAGCCTGCTTTATGTAAATGTAAATGTAAATGTGGGATACTTGTATAGCGCACAGTTACTCTTCCCGAGTGTCCCGGCGCTGTAGACCGCTGGGGAACCCGTCCTGGTTTTCCCTGTGAGATGGTCCCTTTTTCTGGGTATCTCCAGGGTGAAACCAGGCATCCCTGGCGTCTGTGGGGGGCCGTTGTAGAGATGAGGCAAGCTAATGCCCAGAGTTGCCGAGTGTGCTCCCCGGTCGGAGTAGGCACCGATGCGAGAATTATCAGTCCGCTGATCCTGGTCCAAGACCCTGCCGCGTCGGGAATCGAACCCTGGTCCCGGGCCGTTCTCTGCACTCGGGTCTGCCGCCTCTAACCAGTGAGCCACACCTCTCCACCCTAGCCTAAAATGCTTATGCAGGCTAGTCTATACACATAAAATTGGTTTATGGAAAAAAAAACATCTACCAATCAAAAATAAACATACTCCATTCCATAACAATCATGATAATTAGTCCATAAAACACCCTTTCCAAAACATTTGCACGGAAAATCAAAATAGACAAACAAAACTTACTTCAAAATAATTTTTTTATTTGAGTTTGCATGTCAGTTTTTGAGATTCTCATAGAGTAATCACACCATGGTCCGGAAGTACATTATAGTGCTTTAGTCAATACAACATTCTATCTAATTAACCAATGATGCTATACATCATAACACGTTTATATTCCCGTGGATATGTATATATTAGATTCAGTAAACAGTAGTACTTAATTATTTAGTCTAATTTCAACAAAGTTGAACGTTTCAAACCCAATTACGTTACTGGAGTTATTGGTGACTTGAGTTTGATTCGTTTGACAGTTTCATGATGGCTTCCGGACATTTTTTTTATAAGGAAAAAGCGATTTAACAACTGCAATGTATAGTCAATGATCCTACAAAGTTTAATTGAATACGCTCCTCTAAAATGATTCCTCACCGTTTTAGCTGAGAAAAGGGAACAACACATGTTGTTACATTTCTGATATTCTACATGTTGTACAGACCTAATATTAAATCTTCAGTTCATGAAGTTTGTTATGATATGATATTGTGTCTTGGCTGTGTATAGTTTTATCATTGAAAGTATCATAATAATTGCGTACTCCATCCTGAACTCTTTAAAATTAGGTAACTAATTAGATAGTACATAACATTAAGAATTTCTAAATATATAAAAATGTATCTTAAAATGTTAGAGTGAAGAGCTCTTCCTAGCTTTTGCCTCAGGCTTCCATGTCCATTGAAAGATACACATATTACATCCTTTCATATGCCCAAGTCGGCAGTCAAGCAGGTGTCTATGCACACGTTTTCATACTCATAGATTACCAGAGTCCATCCTCCTGTCGGTGGTACAGATGACAAGCACAAGTGCAACCTAACAAGTAAGGGTTAACCAAAAATGAGTGCGCAAGGGGCAACCCCCAGGGTCAGTTGGAGTAAATCGCCACTGCCTGCTTGCCCAGCATCTGTTTTCAATCTACACAAATACCATCTATAAAGATGGTCGGACTGTATCCCCAGATTTGGCTGCCATTGAGCTCTTCATAATGCAGAAGACTTCCTTCTTATAGCCCATGCACCAAAAGGGTTGCAAGTGGAGTTGACATCCATGGAAAAATAGTGTGCAGAAAAGGGCTTGAAAATAATCACAGAAAATAAAGACACTTATCTTCAGAAAAAAAACAATGATCCAACGGAGCTGTCATCGTTAAGGGCACAAAGTTCAAGAAGGTCAGCACATTCATTGCATTCACCCACCCACCTAGACCTAAATCCGACCAGAAATATGAAATTGGGAGTCCAGATAAAATTTGCAATTGAAAAATCTGAAGTTTCACTTATCTCAACTCTCCGGCTTGCCGGACACACGGAAGCCAAATTTTATGAACAAAGATGTATAGGCAAAGGTGGGAAGCCAAATAGCCCACAGAGCAGAACTCTGGTGCCTGTACAAAAGCATGGCCAAAATCAAGCTAAATTAAAGGGCGTTCTAGAAGACATTGCCTATGCTCCCGACAAGCTTCCCCAACACAATACTGGAAAGGCGGGAAATTCAATCTAGAATTTGGACCTCAACTCTAGAATCCCGTCACAGGTCGACTAGACCTTTGTACCTGTTCAGCAAATACACAGGTACTAATACAAACATAATCCTACGGAAAAATCTCAAACGACTGAGAAACAGCACTAATATGATTTCCAGGACCACTAAGCTTGCAATAATTGCTATGATCTGGGTCCTGGTAGGCATAGAAGAAAAGAAGAAATACATCAGGATAAGTCTGTCCCTACACTATACTAAGTGTCATCCCTACAACCGGATCTTCCCTAACAAAAGGTGTCAGCCGTGGTGACTTCCAAAGAAGTTCACTCACTCAGTTCGGACTTAGCCTCTTAAGTTCATCTCGCAAGCAGCTCTCTGCCTACCCAGCATCTTTCTTTGCCCTTGTGCTCTTCTACTCTGCTCTCCTCCCGGGGTGCTGTCCCTAATACGAAACCCACAATTCAGCTGGCACGCCCCAAGAGACGCCCCCCTTGGAGAGTTGGATTTCAAAGGGTCGTCATCTTGATGTCTTCATCCTTGTTCGTTGAAAAACGGCCTTGGTCTCACAGTCGTCTCCTCTTGAAGTTGCTTCCCTAAAATTCCACATCCACTCCTCCAGGTCTACAACTATTTTCCTACTTTCACATACGATGGGCCCTTCTTTACTATCTCTGGCTAACCTTGCACCTGCAAAGGAATCGCACATAAATTGCTTCACAACAACATGCTACTTGCAAATAATTCTTTAAGGCAACCTTCTAGGAAAGGGCAGTTCCATGATTTAAGCTAGCAGTCACATTCCTGACTCGACCTACACAACCCGTTATCCCCAGCTGCGCCTCTGCACGTTTTGAGATGACACCCCCTAACTTTGGCAAACAGTTTTACTCATTAGGTTTGCATCATTATAGAAAAAGAAAAGAATACATTTCACAACTAAACACTTCTATGTCGTTCACATGTATACAATAATGAATTACTAAGCATACATTGGAATACATGATGTTTCATTAAACACACTTTAACTGGACTAACATTAATTTCACAAATACATTTCTAGACTGCATGACATTAATACTTCAAGAAACACGTTATGTTGCAGCTATGGGAAATTCTGATACATGTATTCATAGCTTTGTGTCACACTTAAACATGATTAT
Source organism: Lissotriton vulgaris (assembly GCF_964263255.1). Taxonomy (NCBI): domain Eukaryota; kingdom Metazoa; phylum Chordata; class Amphibia; order Caudata; family Salamandridae; genus Lissotriton; species Lissotriton vulgaris. Next base: position 2,118,745,841 of record NC_141689.1, read on the forward strand.
AAACCCCTATATATGCGGGTGCGGATTACTTGTGAATATGATGCACCCCTACAATTTCTAACACAGTTTTGCGCTCTCTCAGTCCCCCCTTTGATGACCTGTGTCATCACCACCATCCCACATTCCGATTTTTAAACAGCACTTGTTGCAACATTTCCTCGCCTGAGCATTTCCAAAGCTCTTAATCTTCGGTATTGATTATCCTGTAACTCTTCCATTCTTTGTGCCTGTCCCCTCACTGCTCTATCCAACCTATTGGACCTATAGCATTTGTTCAGTCTCAACAAACCCCATATTCCAATTACACAGGCTACTATGATGAGGAGGGGCTCCAGAATGTATTCAAGAAAACTCCTACCCAGGTTAGCAAACCAACTTCCAACACCTCCAAGACCCTTGCCAACCTTTTCCCATGTGTTCTCTTGTGTCAGATCATTAATCTCATAGTGGATAGCAGTAATGTTGCGTATATATTTCTCAAGAGGTTTTGAATTGTCTGGAATGTAAGTGCAACATTCCTGGACCTTCAAAAGTTTACAGACTCCCCCCTCTTTTGCTAATAGGACGTTTAAGGCAAGGCGGTTCTGGAGAACCATTGCCCTTATCGATTGCATTTCTCCCTCCACCAGCATTAGTGATCTAGCAGTACTGGCAGACAACCTATCTACAACTGTTGCCAATCTTCGTATCTTTACATCATTCAAAATCACTCCCAACATTGGTATCGCAGCTCCAAATATATCTCCCACTATTGCAGCAGCACTTTCTCCTCTCTTCACTCTTGTCAACTTGCCACCCTCTATGATTTCTAGATCCTTAGTATGGTATATTTTGGGGAAGACAATTGCTAAATAACATGATCCGTACCAATTATCCGGTAGTTTCACGTATGCATTTTCTCCACAGACAAAATATACATTCGGAATCACCTGCATTCCCTTCAAGAAATCCTTTGTATAGTATTCTATTTGGAAAGCATGTTCACAACTTACTTCTCCCACAAACACATTCTCATAGTAGGTTTTACTCCTGTATATACATAGTTTCCCTTTTTGCACTCGATCTAAAGCTATTGGACCATTACTACCCTTCCTTTTGTGTGACTTTTCCTCCTCTGTCCAATCTGTTATCCATTGGCCCGAAGCCTTTAGGATCTTCTGCCTCCTATATCGATCATCCACCTGCCCTATAAACTTTTTCTCAATTTCTGACATTTTACAAGTCAAATTATTTCTTCGGGCATATGAAGTATCCAGCGTTCTCCATGGAATGAAAAATTTCCTTAATCGATCTTCACTCTTATAATAATCCCACTTGTTCAAATGCTTATAATTTGGGACTTCTGGTAAAACAGCATCATAATTCGAAAAATAATACTCAAAGCTATTGCGTCCATAAAATATACTAAGCAACAAACTGCATGTGATTCCATAAGTTAATGGCAAGTGATGGTACCTAATACCCTCATCTACTGAAGCAGGCAATTGCATACACACATAACAATCTTTCTCATCCATCGCGTCAATGTACTCATACAGCAATTTAGCATAAGCATTCTTCCCAAAGTTTCCTTTGGACAGATCAGCATGTAATCTACGACTTTCTTCAGCTAGCAAAGCTTTCTTGGCTCCTATGTCTACCTCTTTTTGGCTAGGAGTGGTAGGTTTAGGAGTTACCTTGACCTCCACTTCCTGCTCCTGTGGTGCTAAATAAGAAACTAGAACTACAACAAATATAAAGAAAATCACTAACCCTAATAGGGTACCTATAATACATTATGCCCTACGAGTCGGGTTGCCAGCCTCCACGATCTTGGACAGTGTGATTCGATTTTAGCAGCAACACAAAGTCTCGGCAATATACAGTCTCTTGCTTGGCTTTATGAATTTTCTCGAACCACACCTAGAAGCAGAGGTCCCCTTTCACATTTTCATTGTCCATTTTGAGTTCAGGTGACCCTACCCTTCTCCGTCCTCTAAGGGATGTCCCTGAATTTCTTCTTCTTCCACTCGGCCCTAAGTATCTTCTATAGCTTATTTACAAAGTCTTTACTGCGCATCAATGATCAGGTTCTCTCCGAGTGCACAGAGTACGTAATCTAAAAGTCCATATGAAGTATTATTGAATCACAGGCAGGTATTTCAGGACCAAATGTAGGAAAAGTCAATCTATTTAGGATCAAATCACTTATCTTGCTTAGGAAAGGGGGATTAGGAACGGTGATTGTCAGTAGGCCTTCGATTTCCAGTCCAGGCACCAACAGTATCACTTCCAATTTATAGTTCGGGCCGTATCGGTCACCAGCACTGACCTCACCCTCCCGGATCTCAGTACACCTGGCATTTGTCAAAGGGTAGGTCCACTCCGGAGTGGCGTATCTTCTGCAAGGTACTCTCACCCTCCTTGATCTCCTTGGACCCTTCTCCTCTGACTCTTGGTCTCCTGTTTCCAGGTCTGATTCTTCGGATACAGGCGCAAGATCTTTTTCGGAGGTCAATCTCACGTTCAACCTTTTCCGCCTTTCGGGCCAACTTGCCTCCGTGCCCCTTACTCCTCTGACCCTTGTCGGCACAAATTGCTCATCTCGACCTTCAGCTTCTCCAGAGTTGGGATCACCCTCACAGCAGCTTTCCCATTCAGTGGCAGTTTCAGTATCACTGTCGCTGTGATCTCCCTCAGCTCGGCCGGAAGAGTTACCAGCTTCTTCAGACACCCCCACAGCTTGACTTGTCCCCTCTTGTGGATCTTCCTCCACAGCTGGATTTTCTTCTACAAGAGGAGCTGTTTCTTCCAGGGGTGCTGGGGCTCTTCGGGTGTGGGAAGCGTGTATCCAGTTTGGCAGTCCACCACACTTCACTGCCGTGTTCGTCACCAGAATGACTTGGAACGGCCCTTGCCAGTGGACATCCAAACAGCTCTTCCTCACGTGCTTCCGTACTAGCACCCAATCTCCGGGGCACAAGTCGTGACAGAGGTCTCTAGAAGTCGGGATTTCTGTCGTCTGCACCTGCTGGGACACAGAATGGATGACATCCGATAATCCTTTGCAGTAATCAAGAATCAGATCATCTGTGATATTCAGCAAGGCCGCTGAAGGGACTGAAGGCAATTTCATAGCTCTTCCCATCAGCACCTCATGGGGTGAAAGACCTGTTCTCCTGTCTGGTGTGCTACGCATGCTCATCAACACCAAAGGTAAGGCATCTGGCAATTTCAGAGATGTGGAAGAACACACTTTCGCCATTCGTGCCTTTAGCGTTCCATTAATTTGTTCCACTATGCCAGAAGCCTCTGGCCGATAGCTACAATGCAGTCTCTGATCAATATTCAGTGCAGAACAGAGCATCTTCACAACTTCACTGTTGAAATGTGTTCCTCTGTCCGATTCCAAAGAGGTCGGGACCCCGAATCTAGGTACTAGCTCCCTCAACAATAATTTATCTACTGTGAGTGTATCGCACCTACGAGTGGGATATGCCTCGACCCACCTGGAGAACACACATACAATGACCAAGACATATCTGAGGCTGTTACACTTCGGCATCTCAATGAAATCCAATTGCATTCTGTTGAAAGGCCCTCCAGATCTTCCCACGTGACTCAACGTAACTGGTGTCCTCTTTCCGACATTCATCTGTTGACACGTGACACACCTCTGACACACCGCTTCCGCAGCCGTTCGGAAATTAGGGTTGTACCAAGTCTGCCTAAACACTCGTATCATAGCATCTCTTCCCAAGTGTACAGAACCATGTATCTGGCGAGCCATCGGGCTCACTAGTTCATTCGGCAACACAGCTCTCCCATCTGCCGAAATCCACAAATCCAAATCCCCTTTCGTACAGCCAGAAGTCACCCACACTCTTTTCTCAAAATCTGACGCTTGTTCCTGCATCTTTCTCAATTCGTCCCAAGTGTCTGCCACTTCAAGTACCATGTTCAGCTCGGTCCCTCCGTGCATTCCCTCAACAACCTGGTCCGTGAAGGAGTAAGCTTGCTCGGCACAGTAACGTGCTACCTCATCCGCATATCTGTTACCCAGGGACACAAAATCAGCACCTTTACTGTGTGCAGTGCATTTTACCACTGCAATTTCTGCGGGTCCCTGCAGAGCTTCCAGCAGTAACCGGACAAATTCTCCATTCCTGATAGGAGAACCTGATGATGTCATATAACCCCTTTGAGACCATAACTGGCCGAAGTCATGAACCACGCCAAACCCATATCTGCTGTCGGTGTATATGGTGACTCGAATCTTGTTGGCTGCCAGACAGGCACGCGTCAACGCAACTATCTCAGCTACCTGAGCGGAGTGTACTCCTTCCAGACAGGCAGCTTCGACTATTCCATGAATTGTGCAAACGGCAAAAGCCGCTCTCAACTGTCCAGCATTGTCCCTTATACATGAGCCATCTACAAAGAGAATTTCATCTGGGTCTTCTAAAGGCTCATCAACAATGTCTGGTCGTGGCTTGGTGCATAGTTCAGTCACTTCAAGGCAGTCATGGTCTTCACAATCATCATCTAAAACATTTGGCAACGGCATCAATGTAGCAGGGTTCAAAACCGAACATCTTTTTAGGGTTACATTCTCTGCAGCAAGTATGACCTGCTCATAACGTGTGAGCCTGTTGTTAGTCAGGTGCTGCGTTTTGGTCCTTGTCATTAGTAATTCTACTGAATGTGGAACGTGTACCACCAATGGATGCCCCATCACAATACTCTCACAACGCACATTGCTGACACCTGTTGCAGCAATGGATTTGAGACATCCGGGCAAAGCTGCGGCCACTGGATCTAAAGTAGCCGAGAAGTATGCAACTGGCCTACGGGCACCTCCGTGATCTTGGGTCAAAACTGCTAACGCGCAGCCCTCTCGCTCGCAGCAAAACAGTGAAAACAATTTAGTGTAATCAGGCATTCCCAGGGCCGCAGCCTGGCATAAGTCTTCTCTCAACGTTAGGAAAGCCATCATACAGTCTGTGTCCCATGGTACCGGATCACTCACGTCCTTGAGCGTCAGTTTCTGTAAAGGCTTCGCTTTCAGTGAGAAGTTGGCAATCCACTGGCGACAGTAGCCAACCATTCCCAGGAACATTCTAAACTCTCTTTGTGTGGTAGGCACCATCATTTTCATTATTGCCTCTATTCTGTCTGGGGACACTTTTCTTATCCATTTCTCTATCCTGTGTCCCAAATACTGTACTTCTGGAAGACAGTATTGTAACTTGCTAGGAGATACCTTGTGACCATTCTCCGCCAGATGGTTCAACAACGCAATGATGTCTATTCTACAGGCATCTTCTGTCTCTGACGCAACAAGGAGGTCGTCTATGTACTGTACAAGAACCGAGTTCTGGGGCAGTACTAGACTTTCAAGATTCTTCTTCAATAATTGATTAAAGATCGATGGACTTTCTGTATAGCCCTGTGGGATACGACACCATGTTAATACACGGTTTTCCAGCTTAAAAGCGAAAAGAAATTGACTCTCTTCGTGTAACGGGATAGAGAAAAATGCCTGACAAAAATGGATCACAGTGAACCACTCAGCCTGTGCTGGAATCTGAAACAGTATCACTTATGGATTCGGTACCACTGGGCAGCATGGAACAACAATGTCGTTTACCTTTCGTAAATCCTGCACAATCTTGAACTTCCCGCTAGGCTTTTGCAAGCCCATAATCGGAGAGTTACACGGACTGCCCATTGTCTCTTTTAAGATTCCCTGTTTGATCATGGACTCAATCACAGGTTTTATTCCCGCAATTGTTTCTGGGGTCAGATTCCACTGAGGTGTTCATGGAAATTCTGCAACTCGTCTTACTTGTATCCTAACTGGCTCTACGCCTTTTATTAGTCCTATCTCTTCTCCTGTGAAATCCCAAACCTCTTGTCTGACTGTCTCTCTCAAGTCCCAGGGGAGTTCCTCCACTGTTAGTGCAGGATACAATTCTATGCACAGACGTGTGTTTGCGACCTTAAAGGTGGCGTCATCGTCGTTTGTCTCCAACTCTACTCCCTTTGGTGTACAATAGAAGGTGCAGTTAAGTTTGCACAACAAATCCCTTCCTAACAGACACACAGGACTAGAATCACATACCACGAATTGATGGTTGTCACGGAAGTTTCCTATTTTCACTGGAACTGGTTCGGTCAGTGGATTCGTCATCTTCCTATTCGCTACACCCACAACTTGAATGGTCTGACCTGACAGAGGCAGGTTAGGAACCACTGCGGACAGCACAGTAGAACGAGTCGCACCCGTGTCCACCAGAAAGGTAGTGGGGTGTCCAGCTACCTCCGCATCTACAAAGGGTCCTCTCTGGTCTATCTCTAAGGCCGCTCCTAAGGTGCATTCTTCCTCCCCTTCCAGACACCTTCCTGTTACTGGGCTGAAAGCATAGTATTCATCTCCATCTATCAGGAGGGGCATCTGCTGGTATATCCTATTTCCTGCTCCGATCCTCGGTGGCTGGGGAACGGGGGCTCTAGGAGCGGAGGTCCCCCCTTTTGCCACTTTGAGCTTGACTACTGTGGACCTCGGAGTTTGGGAAGTCTGGCTCTCCTCTTCCTCTCCCTGTACTTGATTCTCTGGGTTATGGGGACACTCACGCCTCCAATGCCCGATCTCGTGACACTGATGACACCTTGTTGTCTTTTTCAGAGTCGCCAGATCCACCCTTGGCCTTCAGCCAGCCTTTTCTGGCTGTTCGATCTTCTCCCCAGCGTTCCACTCCCTGACTGACCCTGTCCTCCCGATTGCATTTGGACTAGCACCAGTTTATCTTTAAGTTTCTTAGTCTTAGAGTCTATCTCATCACTGCAGTATCTCGCGTATCTCAGGATCTCATCTAGAGGCTTGTTTTGCCAACAAATCAGATGTTGCTGTATCATTAGACAGATCTCGGGTCTCAAGCCCAAAACAAACTTGGACACAAACTGTCCCATATCCTTCGGATCCATCACATCCAGACCACTGCACTGTTTGAATATCTGTAGCAGTCTCTCATAATACTCATGAACTGTCTCCTTTGGTTCTTGTCTAGTTCGATCTATTTTCACCCAATCTATGTCTTGTGCTGGCACCTTGGTTTTCAACCACGTAATCACTTGTTCATATTTTACAATCACTCTTGGTGAAGGTCCATTTGTGTGTTCATCCCGTTCTGGTTCCTCTGTGGGCCACTCGACACTGACCTTGCACGCTACCCACAGATCTCCCGGAACCACAATGTCAAACAGTGTGTTCAGATCGACCCACAGTACTTTTGAGATCTTGACAAACCTCTCTACCTGCTTGTACCATTCCACTGGGTTTTCCCTCAATTTTGGAAAAGTGTTCGTAAAGGCAGCCAAATCCCCCCTACTCCAGGGTACGTGCACATATCCTCCCTGGGCTACCTCCCTCAAGGGGTATGCCTCTGCATGCATTAGCCCCGTTCCTGTGGGAGTCTCTATGGTGCTTCGTCTAACACTTTTTTTCTTTGACCACTTTTCCTCCCATTTTTCCAATTTTACCCAAATTCGAATTCCCTCTACTAGTTCTCTGATGTGGGTTTTTAATCCGATTACTCTTTTCTCGTCAAGATCTTGGTCTGTATATTGCAACCTATGGCCGCCTTGGAACGCCTTTGTTCTGGTCAAGTCCACTGAATATTTGTTCGCTAATTCTGTCTGTTTCTCGTGAGCTGCCCTAGCTCGACGAGTAACATCCTTCGCGACAAACAACAGTTCATCTGGATCGTAAAGTTCTATTCTTTCAAGAGGGATTGTACCTTCCACTATCTCATCTACTTCCGACTTCAGTCTTAGTACATCTATTCTCCCGGCCTTTATCACTGCTCTCAATGTGCCTTGGCTAGAAGTTTCGCTTGGATCTTTCCCTTTACATTTCTGACTCACTCTTCTGTCTTCCTCAGGGGTGTTATGGGGAACACTCCCTCTCTCCCATCTTTCACAGTTTCATTCTTGTCGCCTTTCTGCAGTTCCAGGGGTAAACGTACATCTATTTTCCTCACTCCCACGGTCCCCATCTTGTCTACTTCCATTTGACCTGCACTGGGATATTTCCCTGTTCTCTGAACCCCACTGTCTGCAATCGTCCCTTGACCTGTCGCTCTGGTTATCCGCAACCGTCTCCCAGGTTCTCAAATCTGGTCTCAATTCTCTAATAAGCCGGGTCCGTGGTCCTCTCAGATCCATCGGTCCTCTTAAGCCCCCCTGTTCTCTTGAGGAGTCTGCCGATGTTGCCAAAGGAGTGCCCCTTTCTATCGGTCTGGACCATTGGTTCCACTCATTCACCACATTATCCCTGATTTCACTGGCGTTTCTTTCCCTGTCCATTTGTGGTAGACTCTCGCTTTGGGTCTGTTCTAGGTTGTACACTGACACTATAGGACCTATGGAACAGGTACTGTAAGGGCATCTGGTAACCTTTGAGCATTGGCCCCCTCTTCACAGTGTACCTTCTGTACCGTGAATCTTCCAACTACTCTTGCTTCCGGGGCCAGTTGAGGTACCTCGCTTTCCACCGTGACGGCCCTGTTCCCTACTGGACCTAAGTCGCTCTCTCTTAGGATACCACCGTCCACTGCCGATGTTCCCCTGTCTGTTGGTGGTGGTGAGGTCCCTTCTACTTCTGGATTATATGGAGGCGGTCTGTCTGATAATAGCCTCTCTATCAGACTATCTTCCGTTTCACTGTCATCATCTTCTGTATTCCTTTTCTGTGCTTCCTTCTCACTAACCAACAATGGGTACAACCTATCCCCTTCTATGGTTTGTACTCTCCATCTCTTGGCTAGTGCGTCCCCCCTCGCGTCCTGTACTGCTCTAACTGATCTATTCACTCTTTCTTGTCTTCTGTCCCTGTTTTTTTCGTGGGCTGCCCTGATCCATGCATTTAATGCTTCGAACTGCGTTGGCCTAGGCAAAGGTCGCAAAGAAGACATAATTGCTTTGAGCTGATACAACACCTCTAATCTGAATGTTCCGTACTTAGGAAACGTTAGTTCCTCATTCCCTTCAGTCATCTTACACCAGTTCTCAAGCCACAATATAGTATGTAACCCAACGTTTGTAGACATGTAATGAGCAGGCGTATCCTCGGGTGGAGCCTCTTCCCCACCCCGAGGTTCTAAACTCTTCTCTCCGGAAAAACAACTTCCCAATCCTTTAAAACATTTCATGATGAAATCCACAACAATTTCTTGTTTACTATGCTCGTTTACTTTACAATGACAATCCACCAATCCCAGCGCAGCTTTACTCTGGCCGTCCTATCCTAGCACGGCTCTTCACTGACATCACTCACTTCCCGCTAACCACCCTATCTCAGCGCGGCTTCACACTAACCGACCTATCCCAGCGCGGCGCTTCCTGACGTCACTCTCCTCTGTTTGCAGCAGTTCCCCTCCTTTCTCCGCTCGTCTCTCGGTCATGCATGCGTCCCAATCATACACTTTGAAATGATCACTTCCGACCAAGTAATCACTTCTCTGACTGTACGTCCACAGTCTAACTGTAATTGTCACCGACTGGCAAATGTCTGTCCAATTAAAGAGCAGACAATCGCCTCTCTGATAGGTTTCATACACACGGTAACTTCCGACCAGCGTCCGTTACCCACGCATTTACACATTCGTTCCCCCTATCTCGGTCCTGCGGGAAATCAATGGTACCTCATGATCCCCTTTCAATGGTCCACAATTACTGTGAGTGTTCGATACACCCGAACCACTTAAACTCTCCTTGAGCTTAAGATTTTCACCGGTTGCGCGCGCTCACAACCTGATCTCCTTTCACACTACAGGCATTCAATCTCCGCTAGACAATACAACACAACAACACAATGCACACCGCAATCTAACACGCATGACCCTTTTTCTACTCACACTCTTACGACCTGCTGCTTTCTGCCGCACCGTCACTCTCCGTCATCTTCCGTGGATCGCCATTCTCCGTCCGCTGCTCTATGGACGCACATCTTCGGATGTCTATGGGCCTTGGGAAAACCTTAACCTATGTGGATTACCTTCACTCCAGAAGATAAACCATCCTACTCTGCTACCAACTGGAAAGGCGGGAAATTCAATCTAGAATTTGGACCTCAACTCTAGAATCCCGTCACAGGTCGACTAGACCTTTGTACCTGTCATAGAGTGTAGAAGGCAATCTTTTTCAACAAAATCAATTTGGGTCACTTCCATTTCCTTCCCCAAAGAACCACTGACAAAAGGTCAAGTTTGAAGATTTATTATAAAGCCAAAAGCAGTTGTGTATATAAACACCTCAGTAAAAGGTTCAGCAAATACACAGGTACTAATACAAACATAATCCTACGGAAAAATCTCAAACGACTGAGAAACAGCACTAATATGATTTCCAGGACCACTAAGCTTGCAATAATTACTATGATCTGTGTCCTGGTAGGCATAGAAGAAAAGAAGAAATACATCAGGATAAGTCTGTCCCTACACTATACTAAGTGTCATCCCTACAACCGGATCTTCCCTAACAAAAGGTGTCAGCCGTGGTGACTTCCAAAGAAGTTCACTCACTCAGTTCGGACTTAGCCTCTTAAGTTCATCTCGCAAGCAGCTCTCTGCCTACCCAGCATCTTTCTTTGCCCTTGTGCTCTTCTACTCTGCTCTCCTCCCGGGGTGCTGTCCCTAATACGAAACCCACAATTCAGCTGGCACGCCCCAAGAGACGCCCCCCTTGGAGAGTTGGATTTCAAGGGTCGTCATCTTGATGTCTTCATCCTTGTTCGTTGAAAAACAGCCTTGGTCTCACAGTCGTCTCCTCTTGAAGTTGCTTCCCTAAAATTCCACATCCACTCCTCCAGGTCTACAACTATTTTCCTACTTTCACATACGATGGGCCCTTCTTTACTATCTCTGGCTAACCTTGCACCTGCAAAGGAATCGCACATAAATTGCTTCACGACAACATGCTACTTGCAATTAATTCTTTAAGGCAACCTTCTAGGAAAGGGCAGTTCCATGATTTAAGCTAGCTGTCACATTCCTGACTCGACCTACACAACCCGTTATCCCCAGCTGGGCCTCTGCACGTTTCGAGATGTCACCCCCTAACTTTGGCAAACAGTTTTACTCATTAGGCCTGCATCATTATAGAAAAAGAAAAGAATACATTTCACAACTAAACACTTCTATGTCGTTCACATGAATACAATCATGAATTACTAAGCATACATTGGAATACATGATGTTTCATTAAACACACTTTAACTGGACTAACATTAATTTCACAAATACATTTCTAGAGTGCATGACATTAATACTTCAAGAAACACGTTATGTTGCAGCTATGGGAAATTCTGATACATGTGTTCATAGCTTTGTGTCACACTTAAACATGATTATAAACCCCTATATATGCGGGTGCGGATTACTTGTGAATATGATGCACCCCTACAATTTCTAACACAGATTTGCGCTCTCTCAATACAGAAGGCAAATGTCTGCTACAGAGCCATGCTAGATAGATGCACACTACCACTGATATTAGATGGGCTAATACCTTGGAAGCCTAGCAGAAAGAAACTGGTGGACAAAGACTGGAAGAAGCATTGCATTATGAACCCTTAACACAATGACATGTTTGCCTTCAAAAAGGAAGTAATACTGCCTGGCCTCAAACTGGAAATTAAAGAGAAAAACTTGAGATCTTTACTATTCAAAGGTCAAATATGCTGATTAAAAAACAATTCGCCAATCTCCTACAAGAGATAAAAGTAAACACTTTGGGCAACATCTACACAGCAGGTCAAACTGATGAAAATAACAAACCCCAGAATGAGGCAGTTGGTAGTTCATTACAAGTAATACGGGTATAATATTGCTAGGCACAGTTAAAGGTTTCAGTAATTTGAGCCTGAAGCTCATATCCTGGTAGTTCTGACACAGAGCAAGCAGGCTCAACGTAGAAAAAAATGCATAATGAATTTAGGAGTATCAAAACATTTGAAAACTCAGGAGCACAACATAATAAAATCTCTATCCAATTTATAAACATAGACATTTGTTTAATGAGTAAAATAACACAAAAATGAAACAAAATCAGTGAGGGGAACCTGCAATTTAAAATCTCAAAGTTTTAAGTAAATTTAGTGCTAACAAATGCAAAATGCCACTGGTAGTCAATGACTGCAGTAGACCAGGACTTAAGTGTGATTTCATGGCGACTTGGATGGAGAATGGGTTGGATGTAACAACCAGGATTGACTCAGTTGAAAGTTTTACTTTGGGACTTATTCTTTGTCAAGTCAAAATTGTTCAGCGGGGCAAGGCAAGAGGCTGTATATGAGGAAGTAAACATGACATCCAATAGCCATTTGACATGGTTCTGGTAAAGCCGTTGGTGTTGGTGAGAAAAGCTCAGAGTAGGAGAAATTGAAATTTCACAACTAGCAAAGCCCACTAGCTAGCCTGATACATTTGGGGCCTTTGACTGGTCATGAATTTTACCTTGGGACTCCTTTACAGAGCTAGGTATCCATCAACGAGATAAGGCTGCAGGTTGTATGCGACAAGGGGCTCCACAAGGCCAGATAGCTTCTCTGCAAGGCCCCACAAATACGGATGTGCTACAGAGATGCTCCCGAAAAGGGGGTGGTGATGAACAGAGCGTCTGAATTAAGCAGACCACTCTTACCCGGTCCAAAGATCAGGGCTTGATCCATCACCATTTTTTAGCTCACTGCACCATCCCAGCTCAGAACCTGGCTACATGCAAATTAGTCTATTCCTGTCCCAGTGCATGATGGGAACAGGGCAAACCAAACTACCAAGCAAATTCTTATACTGGGAAGGAAACAAGCTTCCGGGGACCAGTTACTGGCATTTCAGCCGTCGTCGGCCCGGCTTGCTTGAATCCGGATGGTGCAATGAGCAAGGAACTCATATCTGAGTATACCCCTTCACGCTTATGGTGGACAAAATGGTTCAGAAAAGAGGGTGGTGATGAACAGAGTGTCTGAATTAAGCAGACCACTCTTACCCAGTCCAAAGATCAGGGCTTGATCCATCACCGTTTTTTAGCTCACTGCACCATCCCAGCTCAGAACCTGGCTACATGCAAATTAGTCTGTTCCTGTCCCAGTGCATGATGGGAACAGGGCAAACCAAACTACCAAGCAAATTCTTATACTGGGAAGGAAACAAGCTTCCGGGGACCGGTTTCTGGCATTTCAGCCGTCGTCGGCCCGGCTTGCTTGAATCCTGATAGTGCAATGAGCAAGGGACTCACATCTGAGTATACCCTTCCACGCTTATGGTGGACAAAATGATTCAGAAAAGGGAGTGGTGATGTACAGACTATCTGATGCACTGGGCCAGGGACAGACTAATTTGCATGTAGCCAGGTTCTGAGCTGGGATGGTGCAGTGAGCTAAAAAACGGTGATGGTTCAAGCCCTGATCTTTGGACTGGGTAAGAGTGGTCTGCTTAATTCAGACACTCTGTTCATCACCACCCCTTTTTCTGAATCGTTTTTGGCCACTATAGGTGTGGCAGGGTATACTCAGACATGAGTCCCTTGCTCACTGCACCATCAGGATTCAAGCAAGCCGGGCCGACGAAGGCTGAAATGCCAGAAACCGGTCCCAGGAAGCTTGTCTCCTTTCCAGTGAAGAATTGGCTTGGTAGTCTGGTCTGCCCTGTTCCCATGATGCACTGGGCCAGGGACAGACTAATTTGCATGTAGCCAGGTTCTGAGCTGGGATGGTGCAGTGAGCTAAAAAACGGTGATGGATCCAGCCCTGATCTTTGGACTGGGTAAGAGTGGTCTGCTTAATTCAGACATTCTGTTCATCACCACCCCCTTTTCTGAATCGTTTATGGCCACTATAGGTGTGGCAGGGTATACTCAGACATGAGTCCCTTGCTCACTGCACCATCAGGATTCAAGCAAGCCGGGCCGACGAAGGCTGAAATGCCAGAAACCGGTCCCCGGAAGCTTGTCTCCTTTCCAGTGAAGAATTGGCTTGGTAGTCTGGTCTGCCCTGTTCCCATGATGCATTGGGCCAGGGACAGACTAATTTGCATGTAGCCAGGTTCTGACCTGGGATGGTGCAGTGAGCTAAAAAACGGTGATGGATCAAGCCCTGATATTTGGACTGGGTAAGAGTGGTCTGCTTAATGCAGACACTCTGTTCATCACCACCCCCTTTTCTGAACAGAGATGCTCCCAGCAGGGAAATCCTGTTTCTTTAGTGCTGAGACAACATCCTTTGGGAAGATTGGCTTACACGGCATGTCCTAGTGCTACAGGGATCTGGAAGTTCAAAACTATTTTAAGTGTCAAAATTGTTAGTAAAAGTTCAGTTAGACACAGCCAAGGATCCAACAACCTCAGGAACATCACTTGGGCATCAAGACTCACTCCCGTAAAGCCTACCAGCAGGGTCCAGGTTAGGTTCACTAGGTAAAGGCTCCTTTTGAAAAAGCCTCTTGCAACCAGTGGATATGGATGTCTCCTGACCCTCCTTAGCCAATATGGGAATAGGTACTCCCAGAAATAACCCTACCTTCTTTTGGAGCAGCTGTGCTGTTCCCTACGGCAAACAATTCCACGGTGCCAATCACTCACTAAATCAAATATGGAAAAACCATGTCCCTCTTGTGCAGAGCTTGTGTGCCCACCCATAGTTGTGGCCAGAGGAACATTCCACTTATTGGGGTTGGTGCCTGCATGACTGGTAGGCCTGTGCAGGTGTCGTCTCACATCTGGTTGTAACAAGGGGGAGGCCACTTTGAAGTCATTGTTGTTCAAGGGCAACTGCCCAACTAGCTTTTCTGCCGGGGAACAACTGTCCTTCCACCATTGTCTCTGCTCTAGCAACGTTCTTCAGATCTCATCAGGGCCATTCACCAGCTGGATGAAGGTTGGAGGCTATTGCAAATTAACCCCTAGAGGCTTCAGGCAGGGGAAAGGTATTTGAGCAAGTCAGCCTTCCTACAGTCAAAATAGTTTGTGGGTGCTAGTCACTGTAAGAAGGGTTTTTTCACCTGTCAAGATGGTTTAGATTGACCGGCTGAGTTCCAGTTTTATACTGCAGCTGCCAAGTTGCAGTGGCAGGCCTTGAGTAATTAGTGGCTGCTCAACTATTGTATGGCACAATATGCTGTAGGAAGTAAATGAGTTAGATGACAGTCTGTTACAGCGAACTATATTAAACATGTCTGTTACAGTTTCATTGCCATTAACATTACTTCCTAGGGTTATGCCCAGGCTCCTAAGTGAGTATACCTCCCTCTCTCCCTACAAGGGTTCTTTAATATTATGCATTTGTTATGGCATGATCGCCAAAGAACATCAAGGCACTGCCAATAGAACATGTTTAGGTCAGCTTAAACATTTCAAATGTGAGGTGTACTATATAGACTAGCATTGTGTGCTTTTACAATCGTATTACAACAAAACCAGAATGGGATGAGTAGATGGGGTAGAAAGTGGTATTGCAACATTGCTAGAGAATGGGGAGATTTGGCCACAATCAAAACATTTTTGGTTGCATGCTGAATCCAGGAGAGGCATAAAGGTTCCAAGGCCAAAATGAGTACATATGAATAGGGTAATAAGGATTGCCTTCACATAAGTGAGACAGCTCACCCTATTGCCCTATTAACTGCTCTCACCCTGTTTTAACTTGTTCTTAATACTGGCGTACTTTTAACTTGTGCCTTCATGTAACGCAGCTGGTGCTAGTGTAAAGTGCTCTGATACCCGATACCTTCGGGTCAAGTTTGCACTATATAAAACTCTGTAAATAAACTTGTATTTTAAATTGATGAATTTTTTGCTAAACCTGCAAAACTGTTTAACTTGAATTTGAATAGGGGGGCGCTAGAGGGCGCACGAGCTAATGGCCGCACTTCTGTGAGGCTCTGGCTGCCTGGCCAGACTTATCCTGCATTTCTCTGCTTAACCTGGGAGTTGGAGCCTGAAACTCACACCGAGGGTGGACCTACAGGTGCTGCAGTGCCTGACCGAGTTTGGAGGGGATCCGAGGTCCGACGCCTGAGATACGGCTTTGAGAGTCTCCACCGGGAGAAGACGCCTCGGAGGTGCGCTGTGGAGCACGGGACGCTGACCTACGCGAGGCCGCGGCTTCCCACGAGGCGGCTAGGCCGCAAAGTCGCGGAGCGCTGCCTGGGAGACGGGCATACAGCGGGCAGAGCACCGGCGGCGAACGGAGGTGAGTCTTGCCACCGCTGGCAGCGCCGCAGCGAGAGACAAGCAGGGACCCGGTACCTGGGTCCGGCTGGCGCTCCCGGTACAAACAGTGCGTCCTGCCTAGGCCTGCCACGGAGATACCACTCCACCCGGCCTCACTGTGTGCCTCGCTGCCGGCCTCCCTGGAGCACCTGAGGGACACTGTTACCGCTGGCTCTAGCGGCTGTGATAGCGGAGCACCCCTTGTTGTAAATACGGAAGGCCGCCTGGCAGATCAGATAAGTGACCATCCTAGGTGCGGACTGGGCCCCGTACTGGCGCACTACCATCACCCTCCTAGGCGCTCCTGCCACCGAAGATTGCACATCATTGCACGGGCGAGCTGCGCCCTCCCAGCCGGCGCGTAAGCCTCCAAGACGCCCTGGACATTGCAGTTGAGGCTGGAGGGGGGACAGGGGGCCGCTGGGACTTGCTGACCTGTTCATCGGCTGGTGCTGCCTCGGTGGGGATCGCCACGTTGGTGGCCGCCAACTCGAGCTCCATAGTCTGGAGGAGGGGAACCCGATCACTGTACGCCATTTGCCGACCCTGATTGGCGCCAACAGACTTGGCACTATGGGCAAGAACGACGCTAAGCAGCCCAAGCTATCCTTCGAACCCACAGCCTCCAAAAAACCAACACGAGGCACCATGGGGTCCGGCTGCGCCTCGGGGCCATCGAATGCTGACACATCCTCTGCCCCTGTCGCTCCGGAATTGAGACTGCTTATCGACGAGATGCGGCAGGGATTCGCAACAATCGTGGATAAGGTCGACCGTTTGTCTTCTAGGATGGACGGAGTGGCGCAAAAGATAGAGGTCCACGAGGAGCGGCTGACGGAGGCGGAACGGCGCATCTCCACTACTGAAGACATGTCCAATACTCACGAAACACGCCTAAGCCGAATGGATAACGTCCTCAGAGTAATAGCGGCTAAGAATGAGGAGTTGGAGGCGAGGAGTAGGCGCAATAACATCCGCGTCACGGGAGTTCCGGAATCCACCAATACCGGACGGATGGAGGACTATGTGGAACGCATACTGATAGCCGCAGTAGGTAAAGAGGCCTTCTCTAGTCAGTTCATTGTTGAACGGGCGCACCGCTCTCTGGGCCCGGTCCCCAAACCAGGGGCGCAGCCACGTCCCATCATCGCACGGCTACTCAACTACCGGGATAGGGATGCGGCGCTGAGGGCGGCCCGTACTAGCCGTAACCTGAATTGCGATGGCGTGCAGTTCTCCCTGTATCCAGATTTCACACCCATGGTACAGGACCAGCGAAGAAAATTTCTGGATGTGAAAAAGAAACTAAGAGACATGCAGGTAGACTATGCTCTTCTTTACCCGGCACGCCTCAGGGTAACTCATCAGGGCAAACAACACTTCTTTACGAACCCGCAGCAAGCTGAGGACTACGTAAAAAGACTCCGCGCTACTAGGAGGGACAGGCACAATGAGGAGGAGGATGAGGCAGGAGGACATCCTGCCGAACAAGAGGACTCTTGATGGTGGCCTACTGCTCGGGTTCTCGAGGACTCCTTTCTGAACTGCTGATGCTTGCTTCGGAGAATGTTCCCTTGGGATGCTAGGACTTCCATACCCTACCTACGGAGCCAATGATGACTACTACCTTGCACTCTAGATGAGCGGTGGGGCGATAGGGGCTTTTGAACGTTTTTGCCCCGCCACTGGTATGGTGTTGGGAATGCGCGTACTTGTGGCGCAGAGGAGATAATTAGGTGCAGCGGACTACATGTTGGCGACAATCTTTGTTTGCATAGTACATTAAATGCCGAAATAGAGGCGTCGGAGGGGAGCAGCCCTCACAGTCGTCTGGGCGCCGAACTGCTCGTGAACTACTGGAGCCTACTTCGGAGCATGTACCCTGCTTCCGGCGGGGCGACCCTACCTACCAGTGGCGGCGTGAGCAGATGCTTGCTGGACACGACAACTCGCTACTGAGAACTGTATGGCTTGCCCAATATGCGCCACTGGAATGACTAATGGATTGCGTAAACTGTTGGTGTTACAGGTGGAAAGGGGGGGAGTGGAGGGACCTTTGGTTACTCCCCCAGTCCTCATGGTTGACTCAGCCTGGTGGGAGGCGAGCGGGAGATGTTATGGTGTGATGTGAAGGCTTCGGCCCACAGGGGTTCTATATGCCAGGCACCACCCCTTCTTCTCTGTCTTCCCCGTATGGCTTGTGCGGGATGGGAGGGGAGTGCAGGGGTGTATGGGTGCGTGCCTCTAATGCCCCCAAGAGGGGATACCCCATGTGGCTTAGTTATGGTTTTTGTGAGTGGGGATTGGGGTGGTGGGGGGGTTTCTGATACTGGCAAGTTTGGGTTGCTTCAGTGGGTGGGGGGAGGGACGGGGCTACGGGAGCTGAGATGTTGCGCGTGGAGGGAGGGGGGGAAGTTACCTGTTGGGGTGAATGTTGTTGAGAGAGGTAGAGCAATTGAGGTAGAAATACATGGAAAGTGTGCTGATGCTAGTGTAGCGGAATGTTACTGTGTGGATGATCGAGCACAACGATGGTTCATGACGTTGGAGAGACTGGTACTGGTTACGCTCCTGCGAAGGGCTGGAGGGCTGGAGATGTACATGCTTTTAGATTGTGATGATAAGCGCGGGTGATCAAGCCTTATCTACTGTATCCATATTGTCCTGGAATGTTCGAGGTCTTAATGACCCACGGAAATGTAGGAATGTAATTGCATATCTGGATAGGCACCAGGTGCAGATAGCGATGCTGCAGGAAACCCACCTAAGCCCACGATGTGATCCTCGGTTCGCCAGTCGATGGGCGCATGTGAGAGAATTTTCTTCCTATTCCACGTACTCCAGAGGAGTGGTAATTCTGATAAATAAACGGTTGATGTTTCAGAAGCTGGGGGTCCGGACAGATGGGGAGGGGAGGTATGTGATCCTGTGGGGGCGCCTGGGTACCGATGTGATAATGCTTGTGAACTGCTATGCACCTAATGTTGACACACCGGGGTTTTTCTTGACACTTTGGGGCCATGTGCTAGAGGTCGAGGCCACACACATAGTCTGGGGGGGGGATTTCAACCTCTCGCTGCATCCGGGGATGGACAGATCGGATGGTAGTGGACAATATAACACCAAAGCTAGGGACACACTACAGGGCATACTTACGGAGGCGGGTTTACTGGATAGTTGGCGACATTTACACCCGGGGACTAGGGAAGGAACCCACTTTACTACATACGCACGATCATGGGCAAGAATCGACTACTGTTTTGTCTCTCGGGGCCTGGCTGGCGGAATTGTCCGGGTAAAACATCTGCCTCGTACATACTCGGACCATTGTCCTGTTATGACGGTTATGGAACTGCCCGGATATGCAAGAATGCGACCCCCGTGGAGACTTTTCCCTTCGGCCCTACTTGACCCTGTCTTTAAACAGGAACTCGGTGAGGAAATTGAGGCCTTCTTCCCTAGGAACAAAGGGTCCGTCGACAAGGTCGAAACGATATGGGAGGCTTTTAAGGTTACCGTGAGGGGTATCACAATCTCCAAGAGCTGTGGCGTACTAAGGGAAATCGTCCGTACATTGACTGCTCTTGAGGCAGAACTTAAGACACTAGAGGCGGAGATGGTCAGGAATCCCAGCCCTGACCTGGAAAGGGCGTTTAGGGCTAAACTGTCGTCATATGAAGAAGAAGCTGCCAGAGAAGTGAAGTTCCGGGGCAAATACTGGACCGCCAGACGGTACTGCGAGGGAGATAGGCCGGGGAAAGTTCTGGCAGCACTCACGAGACACCAACGTTTCGCCACACACATCCTGGAAATCTCTGATGGTGAGGGCAGGTCCTACCGGGATACTAAAGGGATACAAGACACCTTCCTCCTACATTACCAACGCCTGTACTCCACTCAGCAGTCAAATGCGGTGGAGTATGGCGACTTCCTAGACGATATAGCACTCTGCTGGCTAAGTGACAGCGATAGGGCATTCCTGGGATGCCCCTTCGAGCTGGACGAAATCCGGGAAGCGATCATGTCGCTCAGCAATGGCAAGGCTGCAGGGCTTGATGGCCTTCCGGCGGAATTTTATAAATGCTATATCGATATAATGGCACCGGTACTGAAGGAGGTGTTCGAAGAGTCGCTGGAGGAGGGAATACTACCAGGCTCCATGAGGGAGGTGGCGATCACCTCGCTACTGAAACCAGGGAAGAACCCGGTGGATACCGATGCCTATCGACCCCTGTCATTGCTAAATTGCGATGCGAAGATACTGGCGAAAGTGCTTGCGACTAGGCTTTCCCTCCTCATGACTACTCTGGTCCTGCCAGACCAATCTGGCTTCATCCCGGGGAGAGCTACCTCCCATAACCTCCGCACACTGTTCTCCCTCGCACCCACCATATCGCCCGAGCTTCCGGTCGCTGCTGTGTTTTTAGACGCCACCAAGGCGTTCGACTCGGTGGAGTGGGGATATCTCTTGGCTGTCTTGAGCAGGATGGGGTTCCCCCGGATGTTTATCGCCTGGGTGACACTACTATATACCTCCCCAGTCGCCAGGGTTGTTGTTAACGGTGTGCTGTCGGCACAGATGCCGATCACGAGGGGAACTAGGCAGGGCTGCCCCTTGTCACCCCTGCTCTTTGCCCTGTCAATCGAACCGCTAGCCTGCAGGATCCGACAACTACATAAGGCCAGTGCCTTTAATTGCAACCAACGGCAGATTGGCATATCCCTCTATGCGGATGACGTCACTTTATATGTGCGACATCCACAGGACAACCTCAATCCGCTGCTACGGGAGTTTGTTGTATTTGGTGGTATTTCAGGGGTACACATCAATTGGAAAAAGTCGCAATTCTTCCCCCTCACGGCATCCGTAACCCGCTTTCCGCTAGACTACCCCTTGGAGTGGTGCGACTCTGACTTGAAATACTTAGGAATCGAGGTGTCGCTTAACAAAGAGGACCTGATCCGACTAAATTATGGCGTGGCCATTTCACAATTGTCTGACAACGTGACCCGCTGGATGGCCCTGCCGCTGTCGATGGCTGGTAGAGCATCCCTGATAAAAATGGTGGTTCTCCCACGGTTTCTATACTTATTTCAGAATATACCTTACTACCCTGGGGCCTATTTTTTTAAACGTCTCCGATCTGAATTGCTGCGACTCTTCTGGGGGGGCAAACAGCCGCGCCTCAGCTGGACTGTCCTCACACAGCCATATGACAGGGGGGGATTTGATGTGCCAGACCTGGAGGTGTACTACCTCAGTGCCCAGGCTCAGCATGCCTACCATTGGGTTAACCCCGCACCCTTCATGCCCCAAGTTGCCGCTGAAGACTGGATCGTACACCCACTGCCACTCAGGGGCATGCTGATGGGTTCGGTGGGGGATGTCGAAACGCCGCCTACCACTGTCACCTGCACCATAGACTCATGGCGGAGAGTGACGAAACTGCTCGGCGCTCCTATGCTCTACTCGCCGGCAATGCCCCTCGCATACCACCCGAAACTTTCGCTGCTGACGGAACGTGGATTCAGATCCATGTGCACCCGAGTACATCTTAACACCTGGGGCGACCTGTTTCAAGATGGACGATTTCGTTCCAAGGAACAGATTTTTCAGAGCGCCCCGCCGACGCCAATGGAGGTGTTCTACTATATTCGGCTTCGCCAGGGTATGAGGGATATACTCCCCAGCTTTCCGGAGGAACCGGGCATAGTGCTGCCTATGCACATATTGCTGATGTCGGACGGCAGGCATTTGGTGTCGAAATTGTATGCGGCCATTCGAGAACAGCGTCCCCCTGTCCTGGCCAAGGCGCGAGCTGCCTGGGACTCTGAACTCCCCACGGCTCTCACCGATGACCAATGGAACTATTGCTGCTCAGTCACGGCCAAGATCTCCTCCAGCTGTAGACTAAAAATTATCCACTACAAATACGTGCAGCGATACTACTACACTCCAGTTCGGAAATTGCGTTTTCACCTTTCGGAAGATGACAGATGTGCGAGATGCCGGGCCGAGGGCGCAGATTTTCTCCACTTGGCCTGGGAGTGTGGAGCTATTCAGGTGTACTGGGAACAGGTGCATGCTGCGCTCCAAATTATGATAGCTGGCCCTCTTCCCATGGACCCTGTGGTGATGCTGCTGGGCTACACCAGGAATGTACCCAAGGCTGACCGCCGATATGTTGATATAGCGCTGCTGCTTGCAAAGAGGAGAATCGCGTGCAGATGGGGGAGGGGGAGAGCGCCCAAATTTAAGGAGTGGTTAGACGATCTCAAGTACTGCCAGGATCAGCATGGCGTCTACGCAGAGCTGATGCCTGCCCGTTGTAAACCCAGCGACTTCTGGTCCCCCTTGCAGGTGTACTGGTTATCTCAGACGGCGCACAGCGACTTCTCTGGAGACGACGAGTCGGTGCCGGGCCCATGATCGTGTATGGACACCTCACGCCACACACACCACACTATATACCACACAGCAAAATTGGCCTGAACCGCCCTGCCCGGGGAGAGACGGGATGATAGCCGTTGGGGCGAAGCTAAGCAGCCCAGCAAATGTATGACACACACAGCATTGCTTGGACGACCGATCGCTCCTTGTCTTCCACTACTCTGACGTGATGGGCCAACGGGAGGGACCAAACACTATGACCCCAGCCGCCGCCAGTCGTTAAAGATGGCTGCTGTGCTGCGAAGTGATGTGCCCTGATTTGTAGTGCGCCACATTCTGCTCACTCTCTTGCTGACTACCGTTGGGTAACCTGACGGACAGCGTTCGCTCACTGCACATAGGACATGACATCATACGGGGGGGTGTAATTAGTTGAGCACTCACTGCCAAGATGGACGTGGGTTGACGTGACCTGCGATGTTTCCCACCCTACCTGCCGAACTACCTGTATATTTCAGAGTGGGTCTATATCTCCGCAGTCTGCACCCCTGGTTGAATTGGGGGGGGGCCTCAGGGGGCGATGCATCTCAACCCAGGACACCAATTGCAATGCATGTACTGGCCCAGCTCTTGCGAAGATGATCTCTATCCAGTGTATGTACCAAAACCAGTATTGTATCGTATTGTTAATGCTCTGATTTTCATGCCTCTGTGTTGAATGCCGCTGATAGACTAAAAATAAAAAGGTTTAAAAAAAAAAAAAAAAACTTGAATTTGAATAGGAAGCGTGTCTTGCTTACCTGCACTCAGTGTAATTGGGAGGGCAGGAGGGCTCAAGATCGCGACGAGGAGCTGCTGAACCAGAAGCCCCCGGAAGCAACATTGTTGGGGGTCAGTGGTTCAGTTGCAAAATGCCAATTACGGGTAGCCATAAAAACAGGGCAGTGGTACGGCTACGCGTAGTCAGTGCCACAGTTGTGCCAAAGGCCAGCCGTGTACGCCCAATGTCCATTCAAAAAAGCTAAAAACCCAGTGGTCAAACATTTGGAAAACAATATGCAGATCCTGCAGTTATAACATTTGGTTAAATGACCAACACACATCGTCATGCGCACTCTGGATCTTCTATTTTCTAATACAGAATCCACAAATTTTTCGGAGGACAGGCCCTTTTCCTGGACCGATCACTTTTTAATTTCCTTTACCCTCAGGGTGCCGGCAAAACTAACCGGCCCAATTTCATCTTCAGCCATGCTAAAGGCTGCTCCTTTCGCACGCTGGCGGCCAAAAATTGGAACTCTCTCCCAATGAACATCAGACTTGCAGAGACTGAGACAATATTTAGGAAACTCTTAAAAACCCACCTTTATACCCTATAGGTCTCTCACTTTCTCCTGCTGCTCTCTCCACAGTGCGGGGACACGCCGGGATGGCGTCACCAGGCGCTTTATAAACTCCTTTATTATTATTATTATTATTATTAAAGAGAGCCTTTAGGCTTATCACTCGTAATTCACTTTAGCACCACTTTTACTGAAGTGACCCAAGTGCCCTAAGGACACTTTCTGTGCAAACGGAATCAGAAAGCCTTCAATCTGAGTTCTCCGACACACTGGACCAATGTGCCCCAAGACTAGGAAACAAACCTGATAGGAAAACACCATCTGAAAAATGGTATTCGCCTGAACTTAGGATATGGAAAAGAAAGTGTAAAGCACTAGAATATAATTTGAGACTGTCTAAAAAGTACAAGGATAGACTGTCCATCAAAGTAGAGATGAGAATTGACTACAATGTCATTAAAAGTGCTAAGAAAATCTATTTTGCACAGCGAATAAACGATAACAGTAACTCACATAAAGAGCTCTACAAAATAGTAAAGGAACTATGCAAACCAGCAAGCATGTCCCAAACCCTGCCCCCCTCAGTAGACTGCTGCAATTTCTTTGCTGATAATATCTCAGAGATTTACTTTTCATTTAGAAACCAATCCCCCTCAGTTGAGACAGACTGTGAAACCCTGACTTCTCACCCTGAGGCACAATTACACTTCTGCAATTTTATCCCCTTCACAGAAGAGCATGTCGCAAAAACAATGGCTGAAGTAAAATCGGGGTCTCCATTTGAACCATGACCTCACTTTATCTTTTCCCAACTCTTATCAACCTAATGTCCTCACGTAACTCGCATTTTCAGAAACTTCCTGGACTCTGCTGTGTTCCCAGAGATCTGGAAAAAAACCATTGTATTTCCATTACTAAAAAAAGCAGGCATGGACGTCCACAACCCTCAAATTAATGGCTAATCTCCCAGCTCCCATATCTATCTGAAGTAGTGGAAAAGCTGGTTAGCAAACAACTGTCCGAATTTCTTGAAACCAATGAGTTCCTGGACCCATCACAAACTGGCTTCAGAGCTACCAACAGCACAAAAGCAATAATCCTGGCAGTCTCAGATAATATTAAAACCCTAATTGACCAGGGCAAAGCCGCCACCCTGATCCCTCTGGACTTGTCAGCGGCTTCCAATAAGGTCTTGCATGGCTTCCTACTGAGCTCCTTACATGAAAGGGTATACATTCTAAAGTCCTTCAATGGTTCAGCTCCTTTTTAAGAAACAGAACACAAACAGTGCAAATGGGCCTTTCGCATCCAACCCAAAAACCATCAAATATGGCATCCCACAGGGAGCCTCCTTGAGCCCCACCCTCTTCAATCCCTATGTATCTTCTTTAGCCAAAATCAGCAAGAAATGGGGATTCAGTATCTGCTCTTATGCGGACGACACACAGCTGCTGATAGCCCTTGAAAAAAGGCATGAGAACACCAGGATTAAACTGATTAACTATCTTTCATAAATGGCGACTTGGATGTCAGACCCCTGTCTGAAACTGAACACTGATAAGTCAGAGATCCTACTCTTTGGAGTAGCCCACCTCATCTGGGAAGCAACTTGGTGGCCCCAATCATCAGGATCTGCACCTGTGCTCAAACAGGTCCTAAAAAACCTCGACATTCTTATAAAAAATTCACTAACCATGCAGTACCAAGTCTGCACTGTGTGGGAAAAGCTTTGCTACATTAAAACTATTAAAAAGACTGTTTTATGGATCCCCTTGGATTGTAGGAAAACCATCACTCAGGCCATACTCATAAGCAAACAGGATTATGGAAATGCGCTCTATGTGGGCATGGCAGAATACCTTTTCTCTCGTTTGCAGGTAGTCCAGAAAGTGTATGCCAATTTAGTGTGCAACAAAAAGCAAATACAGCTCAGCTTCAGAATGTATGAGGGAGCTCCATTGGCTGGCTTTGCGCCAAAGGGCTAGATTCAAGCTTCCAGTCCATGGACACAAAGCCCTACACTAGCACGGCCCCACAATTCTACAACATAAAATTGAATTCTATGCCTCTACACGGAATCTGAGGTTATGCTATCAGGCATGGGTAAAAACCAAACGTATTAAGAAAGCTGACACAGAGGCCCCTAACATTATACCACCCTCACTCAGTTTCTCACTTTGGTAGCGCCATGATATCCACTTGGATGGATGTTGAGCTTATAAATTTATATATAAATAAATATATTTAAATGAAATAAATAGTAAAGCATTTTGCTAAATTGGGTGGGGCCAGTAGGTTACAAGAGTGTGTAACTAACATCCTAACTGTCCATCAATTCCATTGTTGAGTGGCAAAAATAGTACCTTCTAACATTTGGCAATATGGAGAGTTAAGAATTTAAATCAAGTCAAAAATATATAGATATATATTTGTATATATGCCCACTAAATACTCCACGTTATAGTTATGTGAAAACATCAGTTTAAATTTACAATTTTAAACAAAAAAAACTGACAGTCACCATTTATAGTTATATCAAGTAACTCTAACTCGTTCCCCTGCCATGTACAGTGTTGTCATCATAGATGTCATTTTAAATGTTGTATTGATGTTATCAATAACGTAATAATACAATATGTGATGTGTAATGTAATATGTGAGTTCAAAAGTAATGCATTGTGAGTGCGAGAGGTATAGTTACTTGAAATAACTATAACTCGTACATTTTCAGTGTTTTGGTTTAGTTTAAAATGTTACATTTAAACTGAGATTTTTGCCTAACTATAACATAACTTTAACTTTGGACCAGTTTTTTTCAATGAATTTCTTTTTTGTAATGCAAAGTAAGATATTATCATACCTAACTAAACATCACTTTAACCTTCAGTTACTTCAGTGAATTGCAAGGGTTATTTTCAATGTAAAGTAATATTTTATTATCATACATAACTATTCTGGTCCCCTGCAACACATTGCCGTGACCATGTGCAACGTGAGGTTGTCCTTTGGCTGTGCATGGCATCAGTTATCTGTACGAACAACACACATATGCTGCCAATCCATCACAGACACTTATGCATGTCTTTTTTTTAAATTATTTACTGTGGGACTCTCATACAAGCCAGCAGGGACCAGCTCTTCCGTGTCGAAAGAGCAGGGGAGTCCTGCTTGCTCCAATGGCAGCATTGTGGACAAAAAACGATGGGTTGAAATGCTACCCCGAGTAATTGTCAGTGGTTACACATATTGCAAGCATTCCTCACATCACCTTTTGTGTTGTTGAGGCATGAGGGAACTACCATGAAAACTGAAGCATTCCATCACTAAGTGTAAATGATGTGGAGTAAAAAACATGTAGTGGACAAAAAACATGTCCATACAGGCCCCTGTTTTTAATATCCTTGAGGATCTTGGAGCTGGGTATATCTCAGACCAGATTGCGGTTGCTCCCATAATGTGCTGGCTAAGAATCTGGGCACAACCGGCTCCCAACTTAAATCAGCTGATCGTACAAGACTGCATTATGCTGGACAGGGGTTTAAATATACCTTGGATTCACTGCATCAAGTCTCAAATGGCCCTTCTTAGTTGCCCTGAACTATTTTCAAACCCAACATTTATGTCCAAACCGTAAGTGATTAAAGACTTGAAGCGGAAGTTTTTGAATAGAACTATGCTGTGTAGGGAGCAAAGGGATTTACTGAAACATAAAGTGAGGAGTTTTGTCACATTGAGCATACATAGCCAGTTGCAACCATATCTAACATATATAAATAGACCTTATCATCTGTTTGTGTTAGTTCGATTTAAGCATAATATGGTCTTCTGGCTACTGGCCTTTCCGAAAGGGTTTTTTAAAGAGGGTCAGATAAGACCCTGCCCTTGTGATAACTTCTCAGACCAAAATCTTCTTCATATGGTATTTTTCTGTGGGTATTATAACTCGCTGCGCATGAAATTTATTATCCCCCTCCTGAAAGGTCAAAACTTCAAAAAAGTTAGGCCGGCGTTAGCCTATTTGCAAATTTTGTCATCGCCATTGGTGTGTTGTGGGGTTCCCAGCTATTTAACAGGCGCCATTAGGCGCAGGAACAGGCTGATGATTCATATATGGGACAATTTATTTATGAATTACTGTAAGGATTTTATCATTATTATTTGTATTTATTAACTTAATATTTTATATGCTGGATTAGACTATGTTGTATTGGTTGGGTTTAAAAAAAAATTGTGTATACCACGAAACAAGGATAATAATGAATGTATTTATGAATTGTTTGTTTGCTCTTTGATGGTTTTAATCTAACCGAATAAAGTTATACTTGACTTGACTTGACTTGATGTCCATACGTACACCCTTCTTTCTACCCATTTTCCCTCAGTTTCTCAATGCTGCCTGCTTGTGTCCTGTTTCATTGTTTCTGTGTCGAACTATATGGGAAACATCACTTACAACGCAACTTTTACCACGCAGTGCCTTTACGACGCAATTTTTACAATGCAAACCATTACAACGCATTGCGCTGGGGGGGGCGCTCTAGGATAGGGAATAGGTTTAATTTACTGTCCAACACCTTCCCTACTATCCACGGGGACTGGAGTTGGAATAGTAAATTAAACTATTCACTATCCAGCGCCCCAAAGCACTATGCGTTGTAATGGTATGCGTTGTAAAACCCGCGTTGTAAAAGCATGCGATGTAAAAGCATGCGTTGTAATGTCATACATCCAACTACATGTGTGACTATATTTTTGTTTTCATTATGTCAGCTCATGTGTCTTAGCATGTAGATACCAATATATGGCTCTCACTGTCTAATTGTGTACCATTTCTGATTATTCATCATGCCTTGATTCCTCACAATGTCATACTTCATACCTGCGCTCCATTCCTACTTTCTCATTTCTTGCCTGCAGTTTATTTTTCTCACCTGCCAACCAGATGCATTGGGTTGGCTACTAACAACTGCTCTGTTTAGGTAGGATCCTTACATTCAGGGAACAGAGACGGCCCTTCTTTCTGTAGTGGAAGAGTCAAGAGGGATAGTTGATGCTGGTGGCACCGCGCTGGTCTTCCTTCTCGGCCTTAGCGCGGCCTTTGATACCGTAAACCATCAGATTCTGATCCATAGGCTCTGTAAATCAGGTATCACTGGAATTGCCCTGGCTAGGCTAAAGTCTTTTCTGAATAACAGATCCTTCCAAGTTTTTGATAATGAAGTCACTTCCAAACGGACACCCCTCCGTTGTGGAGTGCCGCAGGGATCTTTTCAAGCCCCACCTTGTTTAATGTTTATACCTGCACTCTCGCGGAGAGAGTCTTACCCTTTGGAGTTCATATAGTTACCTATGTGGATGATGCGCATCTGGTGATTGGGCTCAATAAAGCAGAAAGTTCCCCTCCCTGCCTTCGCCTCTGCCTGGAAGTAATTGCAAGAAGGATGAGCGACTCTTTCCTAAAATTGAATGGGGGAAAGAGTGAAATTATGATCCTGGGTAACCACTCTCCCCATGATTTGACTGAAATATGGCCTATGTCCATGGGTCCATTCCCCACCCCTAAGACTCAGCTAAAGAGTCTAGGCTTATGGATTGACCAGGAACTCACATTTAAATCTCAGGCTCGGAAGACATCTGCCTCATATTACAGGATCCTTAAAATGATCCGGAAGGTTCTTCCTCTCCTCCCTTTTCAAGCTAGAAAATATGGTCCAGGCTCTGGTGCTATCCAGACTGAATTATGCTAATGCCCTTTACTTGGGTTCTTCTGTTGCTACTCTCTCCAAAATACAGACGACTCAAAACTGGGCAGCAAGACTTCTACTGGGCATTCCCAATTATCACTCTGCTAAATCTGCCCTTAAATCACTCCACTGGCTGCCAGTCCAGGAGAAAATTAAATTCAAAGCCTTGTGTATCGTTCATAAGTCTTTGTTTAAAACTGGGCCCTCCATTCTTCAGGGTATTATCCAGCCTTTTGAGCCCAATAGATCCCTTCGCTACAAAACTAAGAACTTGGCCACTATCCCTAGAATTAGGAAGGCTAGAAGCGGAGGTCAATCTTTTTCATTCAACGCTGCCAGACTATGGAATTCCCTTCCTCCCCACCTTCACACAGAATCCAATCACCTTTTCTTTCAAAGATCCCTGAAAACATTCCTCTTTCCGAACTGAGTAACACTGCCCGCTGCCACTGTAAGCGCTGGGATGCCTCAGGGTAGCCATGTGCTATATAAATGTTTTTACAATTATAATTACATTCACATGGTTCCTAACTCATTACTTCAAGCTTGCTGTATTAATCCACTCTCCCATAGCAATTAGTGCTTCGAGATAACATTAGAACATCATAAAGCATTAAACAACGAAACAGTATAAAAAAATTAATCTCTTTATGGTGTGTTTTTTGTTCCTTCTCATCAGGTTGTCTATCTGTGCTACAAGTTTATTTAGATACTTTCGGCACAAGTGCCTTTTACACAGCACATCAATCACATTAACACATCTTTGAAAAGGAAGATCATAAGTAGTTAGAAGAAGATTAAAATATTATATGTCTTAGAAGTGTCATGTTTTACATTTATGATATGGGTGGGAATTGGTTAGTGGAGTGTTTCAAAATGGTTGATTTTACTGTATTAGCTACTGCGTTATTTTCTTCATCAGTCTGTACATTGGCTCTGGCAAGTATTGCGTTGCTAGTGCTATTTGAGCGTGGGCAGCATTAAGTATGTGTGGTACTTCAAGACACTTACTTGTGCTAACGTAACATCTGTAGTTTCTCCATAATCTGTCTGCACTTTTTGCTCTAGGAGGTGCATTAACTCTTGCTTCCCAACTCTTTATACTGAGTTTATGATATGAGACAATTATTTTACTATGGTAACTTTCGTGGTTTCTCCTTAATCAGTCTCCATCTTTTGCTTCAGTAAATTCTTCATCTCTTTCTGTCCAACTCTTTCTTGTGAACTGGCCCATCAGTCGTGTTGTTGATTCTGTTAGTAACCGGTATCTTCAATGGCAGTGTGTTCAATAGCAATGGTCAGGTTCAATAGCTTTATTGCTTCTCTTAGGAATTTCACATATCTTACTGATTGCTGCACATCCACACCACTCAGGCTCTCAGTGATGGCCATATTTAGGCTTTCCTGTTTTCAGTTTCTATTTTTGGTAAATTCTGGTGTTTATTTCCCAGTTTTTTCAATACCTTAAAAAACAGTGGTTATCAGTGGTTACACATTTTCGTGCCATTAAAAAGAACAGAAACAGTGTTTATTGGTGTTTATGGAATTTTAATTCAATTTTAATTATTGCTTGCTTTCTGCACTGATAGTGCATGTGTATAGGTAGCATATGCACAGGGTTTATGGGGTCCAAATACATTTTTACTGTACTAGAATGGACTACAAAGTTAATAGCATTCTTCATTAACTCTGAAGCTCTGAAGATTGGAAATATGCTTTCAGCATACCATCTAGCAAGTGACAAGTATCTCTTACAGGAAAGCACTTCAGCTCAGGTATAGATTTTGACAGTCCATCATACACCTTGTTCATATACGTAGCTGAATTACTGCTCATACAAACAATATCACTCCAATCTTTATTGAACTTGGAAGGAGTTTATTTTAGCAGCATTCCAAGTGACACTGCATTCCATGTTTACTAAAAGCCTAGTGTCATGTTTTCACCACTATCTCAGATGCTTGGTGACAATATTTTTTCACGTATACCTATCACTACATATTGGAATGAATTTTTAAAGACTGGGGTGTTTGGCAATGTATTTACAATCAATACTGACTCACTAGAAAAGGGGGCTGATGTATCAAAGTATTTCACCCATTCTCTGTGGGTAAATGTGATGGTACATATTAGGAAAGATTCTCATGAAACCAACCATTTTACTTATTAGTGAAATTAAATGTAGTCAAAATTTCAAATCTGATATTAATATTTTCCGATTCTCTACAGTTTATAAAATAACTAAATAAGACCTAAAACATGCTTCGAAACACTGCATCTTTAGACCAAAGACTACAAAACTGAAAAAAGAAGAGAACATGTTTTAGTGACATCCCTGAACAACAAAACTCAAGCAGAATAATGTTACGCAGTCTTTTTTCATGCTACCTTGCATAACAAAGTTGTATTTGCCCATTCAGGAAGAAAAAAAAATACTCTTTCACTCCTCTTTTCCTTTCTATGAATGGTACCTAGTTTGTGGTTGCAAAGGTGTTTTTCAGTGTTTATATGTTTACACCAGTGATGGCTCTTTTCCTTTCGGTTGGGTTTTATCCGTTATTAGAGGTTTAAACCTTAAACCAGCTGGCCTAGCCTTATTGTATTGTCGTATGTCAAGTTTGATAAACAACAGTCTCAGCCAGAAGGATCTTAGATTCTTTAGGGCTGGGTAGACATGTCTCACGTGGGTGAAACGTTCCTACATGTAATTGCTTAGACAGAATTTGTGATTCATTGATCCATCACAATGACCAAAATTGTGGCCTTTTCAGTGGAATTAAACTACAACTCAAGAGATCTTTTTTAATGAGCATGTTCATGGGGCTGGCTATATATGATGCTTTCCCCAAATCTCGGTACTCTCATATATACCGGCATGGGCTTTTCAAGGAAGCAATTGTTTGTCCTCAATTCCAGATTGTATCTTCACTCTTTTCAGCCGGAATTTTGCAGTAAGCTTCATGGTTAAATTGAGTTTAAAGATATTTGGTGCCTCAAAAGCTTCATTTGCCTTTTTCAAGTAGGGTTCCACACATGTATTTTCATCTCGGATACCTCGCCTTATGACTTCTTTCAAGGACCCTGGGGTTGCAGCTATAGACGTCCATAACATCTTGTTTGTACTTTGTCCAGCCAGAAAGAGATGTGATCTTTAAAAATCAGTGAGCCACACATGAGTGCTGGCAAAAATGTGGCATTGATTATTTTACAGATACCTTTAAATCATGATCCACTCATATTGGAGGCCAGTTTTTTAAACCTCATTGACAGAGCAGAGCAGTGTAGATTGGACAAGAGGTGTATAACATGGGATCCACACTGATTAAAATTAATCCCCAGATATTCGAGCCTTGTCACTTTTCCAGAACCACCTTGTTCATTGAGATAGTATATTTGGCGGCACCTTTGTTGTGGACTCCACAAGAAATTATTTTTGTTTTGGCATGATTGGCTTCTAGTTTGTTTTCCACACAATATAGCAAGAAGGCAGCCATAGATTGCTGCATCTCTAAAATGGTGTGATTGAATAGTAAAGTATCATTAAGGAGAAAGGATAAAACCTTGTGTTACTCCTAAGGTGGTCCTGAATTTTTAGGTTGTGACTTTGGTAGATGCCATTTTTACCTTTAGCCAGGTTCCCATATCTAGACTTCTAATGGCTCTTAAAATATTTTTTCAAGATACCCCAGTGTACAGCTTCTGCCAGAGTCTCCCTCTGTCCACTCGTTCGAAGGCGCCCTTAAAATTGATGCAACATATAGTGGGGGCCTTTTTGATATTAGCAGCTTAGTTCAAAGAAAAGAAGATAATCTTCTGTGCCATGCTCATGCCTAAAACCCGATTGAGTGATAGGTATTTGGTCCTTAGTGCTGGACCATTCCTCTAACTCGTTGTTTAAGATGTTCATGAAACATTTATAATTCAACATCAAGTAGGGCGATGAGCTGGAAGTTAGAAGGATTATTGCATTGCACTCTCTTTGTGGATTGGAGTGAGTATGGCACATTTCCAGCTGTCTGTGACTGCATTCCCCCACAGGTAGTTTTTAAAGAGTACACTAAGCAAGGCACCCCGGCCCTCTATTGCAGATTTAAATATTCTCGTAGGCAAGCTATTCAGGCCTGGGGCTTCAGCAGCTTGAACAGTAGCCAGTACACGTTTGTTGGAATATTGGCCAACAGAGAATCACTCCAGTGCAGTGCAGCAGATTTTATTGAAACGATCGAATAATTCTTCTGATGGGTCATCCAGACTACAGTCTTTTTTGCCAGTGTTGTACAGGTTGAAGATATAGTCTGACCATTTGGCAGCTGACAAGGCCAGCGCTATTTTTTTGAGTATTTTGGCTTGATCTTGTCTTGATGAAATTCCAAAATGTTGCTGGATTTTTAGTTTTCAAAGCCTCATGCAGTTTAATTGAAGCCAGTTCTTTATTGCCCGAGAGATTTTCCAGACTGTGGCTCTATAGGCATTCTTAGCTTTCCAGATTTCTGCCACTTGTGTGGAAATGTTGTTGCTCTTATGTGCTGACCTCCACAGTTATTTAATTCTCATTTAAGAACTCTCAGTGGAGAAGTGTGGCTCACCCGTTAGCTGAGGCAGACCCGGACGCTGAGGTCAGACCTGGGACCAGGGTTCAATCCCCGACGCGGCAGGGTCTTGAGCTCAAAATGTCCACGGACTTGATAATTCTCGCTTCGGTGCATACTCAAATCATGTGTTCACACTCTGCAACTCTGGGCAATAGCTTGCTTAATCTCCACTACAGCCCCACCGCGATGGGATGCCTGGCTTTTACCTTGGGGATGCCCAGTAGGGGTTATCTCGCAGGGAAAAGCCAGGACGGGTTCCCAAAGCAAGCGCCTTGAGACCTTACGGTGAAAGGCGCTATATAAGAATGTATGATTTACGATTTACGATTACCGCAGGGTTGCATGATCCCATATGGGTCTGTGTGCTTCCTGCCTTTTAGGCCTTACTTATAAATCTGCCAGTTAGCTTTTAAGTGAATCCTGCCAATTTGCACTTGAGGGAAGAGTGTTTCTTGCCTCATATTGTAGAAGTTCTCTCAACTCCACCTAGGCAGGTGAGGGAGCTGTTGGCCATCTTATTTCTCGCAGCCCGAAATTTACCCTCTGCTGTACCGATTGTTTGCAGTTATACCAATATGGGTGTGTCACTGTGGAGAGTACAGGATTGCCTTGCATGATCACTTGTCAGTGTATGGAGGATTTGAAAGTTGCTTGCCCATGTGAAGTGCTGGGTAGATATCCAAATATAATCTATTAGAGATGCAAAGGAGCTTGTTGTGTACGTGTGATGCTGGTTGATACTTAGCCCCTCGTCCATTTAGAATTCTAAAGTCTAAGGCATTTAACGAGGAGACAAATTGCTGGCCAGCCTTATCCTGTTTTAAGCATCCCAGGATGATCTCCAGGATGATGCCCCATGCAATATTCTCTTCTTGTTGCCCAAGGGGCTGTTCTGGAATATGAAAAGGAACATATTGAAGTTGCCAGCCATGCCCCACATTTCTGCAAAGTGTTGCTGTCTTAGGAGTTTAATTTCTAAATGTCTTCAGAAGCTCTTTTCTTTTTGGCTGTTTAGGATTTATGTAGGTGTTGCCAATGATAAGTGCCGATGACTTTCTTCTTAGTCCAGAGGATGTTACTGTTATCATCATAAAAATGAAGGCAACAATGCCACTAGCAAGGGTTCTTACTTATTGTTCCAGTACATTATGGACCGGAATTGAAATTTCTCCTTATAGATGTCCCCCTTTGGTGGATCAACTGGCGAAATAAATTCATTGTTATCCTGGCATATATGATGGGCGTCAACTGCCAGGAGCTTCTTCAGCCAACAGAGTGTTTTGTTAGCTGCCTGTTCCATTGAAATTTAAATCGTCTCTCCTAAAGATCTAGGAT
The DNA here is from genome assembly GCF_964263255.1 of Lissotriton vulgaris. Taxonomy (NCBI): domain Eukaryota; kingdom Metazoa; phylum Chordata; class Amphibia; order Caudata; family Salamandridae; genus Lissotriton; species Lissotriton vulgaris. Next base: position 2,118,781,491 of record NC_141689.1, read on the forward strand.
ATTGAGATCCCTTGGAATTGCAGAGTGCAGAGCCTTGCTGGTAATGCAACTGGCTTCTTGCCGGCAGCCAGGGATATAGTAGATTCAAAGGTTGTATTATACTTATTCTCCATTTTGTCTGAATCTTGGATAGGAGTCCACTTGCCAGACTATCTCCTTGTTTATGAATCGTATTTTTGTGTGTTCATTTAAGCTGTCCATGTTGCCATTGATAAACATAATATAGGTCAGATCTTTTGATTCTAGCAACCACAACTCAGGTAGGGCCAACAGCAGATTAAGTACATTGCTCGAGTTCAGAATGTCTTCCTGGCCATGCAAGATATATTCCAGATGGAATATGAGAATCTCTTCCAGACCCTCTGCTTACTGTTGGACCAACACTGGCTCAGCAAAGCCTTTAGAAGGTCTGCTGGAGAGGGACCTGTGGGGTTCAATCCCATAGAATTTGTCAGAGCGGCAGTGGGATTCCAGGGGAATATGTCTGACCTATCCGACCATCCTGGTCTGAGGGGATTCCCAACCCATTTGAAATGTCATCCAAATTTGTAGTTATTGAGCGCGATCGGATAGCCATTGACAGTGAGGTATTTGCCAAGAGGTCTCAAGTTTGGATATATTGAGTGCCCCACCGCCGGAGTAGGATAGAAGGCTCTGGGGGACGGCCTGAGGCATATTGTCCCTCCCCCAAGCACTTTGTTGACAACCGATCTCTGTGTCCTGTGTATGGGCAGCTAGGGATATAGTATTTATATTGCCTTTCACTTTAGTTCTAATATCAGTTGGATAAGATAAAGTAACATCCGTCTGCTCCATGTGTTTTTTTGGGACACTAGCATGATAGGAGCCAACCAACAGGGTGATGTTATCTCTCTCCTAAGGGCTTTGTCGCATATGGGTGATTGAAGGCACAGTCCTGATGTTACATTTAGCTTTTGTCTCTTGTTCAGTTAGTTGCATTAAGTTGTTCACAGTCTGAGCCCCAATAGTCACCCTTTCTTTTGACGCACTAGGGGCATATGAGCTGACTACAGTTGTCTTTCCAGTGATTCTGACGTACTTGATGGGCTAATGTGAGAAGGACGTTGACATGATTCCGAGGGGCCCCGCATGGGTGTTGCAGTTATTCTCTTTCAAAATATAGGATAAAGTTCTGTCTTTGCTTTATGTTTTTTTTCCTTATTTAATTTTTTCAAACATTTTCTGTTCTTCTTTGAGAGCTTAATTAAAGAGGAATCCACTTGTGCCAGGTTGCATGATTTTAGACTAGTTGTCTCTACTGAACTAACATTGCGTGGACTAATTGGAACATTTTAATGTAGAGCCGCGTTCACCATCTCTTAATAAGGAACCAATTCCTGCATTGAATCTCAATGTGTAGTGAGCAGTGCTGCATCAGTATGGGAAGAATTTCCTGAAGTACCTCTTGTTTTTTTGTTCCTGTTGCTTGCTTTGAACTCTGTAAGTAAATCCGAAATGAGCCCCGGGAGGGCTGAAATTCTTTCTAGGAGTAAAGAGCAATAGCAAAGATCAGGGGCCTTGTCCACCTGCTTCTGAGCTTTCATTGTGAGGGAATTTTGATTGTCTAATCAAGACATTCCAGTTTGTCGGCATGCATCATGGCCACCTGACTAATAGCTGTCAGAGTGCTGCCTATAATTGTACACCAGTTCAGTAGATGAAAATCTGTGGTAGTCACATCCTTGATTGATTTTTGAAAACCTGTGTCCTGCCAGCGTTTTCTTTTCTTTTTTTTTCTATAAGTGGATGAGCTGGAGACCATGTGCCCCTTTTTACCCCTTGGTTCAATGGGGCTTTCTGTCATGATCAGTTTGGGTTCATTAAATTCATTACTGGGGAAACCGTCAAATGGGTCCATGGCCTTGAGGAGCTCTTCGTCCCTTATGTAGAGTTCCTCTAACTTTTACGACTTTATGAGAAGAGCTCTATGTGAGCTAAGCATGGAGGAAGGATTGCTTATGACTGGCTTTAAAATGTTATCTTGGAACCCTTTGGGCATACTTGCTGGAATGGTGTCTGAGCAGCAATCACTGTAATTGTAGGCATGGTTTGTATTACCAGAAGTATTAGGCTTTGTTATAAGCGCAGTAGGTTCCAAAATACTGTTACCCCCTGTTGAGGCACAGCCTTGAGGTGGCTGTCCTCTGAATGTGTCAACTATTATGGCTTTTGGGGACAGGGGCCAGGGCGGAATTGGAGACAAGCCCACCGTCATCTGTCCTGGTGCCTGCGGGGTATGAATATTGACATTGCTTGGTGTACATTATTTTTGTTTCCTTCCTGGGGCGGAGATGGGTGGTACTTGACCCTCTCTGGAGGGAAATAATCCTCCAACACTGCCAGTCCCTTGAGGTCCAATGAATATTATTCAGCAAGGACAACCTGGGTGTTGTGATCTCAATCTAAAAGCTTTGGGCCAGGGGAATTATTAGCAAGATATGACAATGTATGTTTCTTGCTTTATAGTATTTCCTGATTCCCACTGGCGGTGTCACTGTGGTCTTCATAGATACATTTTTTAGGATTACTATCTCCAGACTCTTTTTTCTGGGTGGGAAGTTCCCCTGACTTTCTTTTGCCAGGGATTGCCCTTACACCTGCTGGTCATATTACGTTGATTGCACAGGATTTAAGTGATAGAGAACTCCTTGTGTGCATTGCATACACCCAATTATAATTATGATATTCACTTAGGGGAAGTCACTTCAAGATAGAATGTGCACAACGTGTTTGATGAAATTTGTTGAGAACTGTTCGCGATTGTCGCACATTGGTGAAAGTCTTTTAGCACCTGGTGTTATGGGCCGTGGAGCACTGTGCCTGGTGCAGCCACATCCCCTCCCCGGAGTGGTTAGCTGTTGTATTCCAGGAGAGGGTCATGATCAAGCCAGAATTTCATGAAATGGCAAGGAGTAGATCACTTCCCTCACTGCACCAGACCGAGCTCTCAGTGCGGCCAGGAAAAACACTGTTGCTTGCTTTTTTACTCTTTCCCTTATTGTCAATGAGCAGATAGAGAAAAGGTCAGCTAAATATGGCTAAATGGATTGCACAGCTAGTTGTACTGCAGCTGTGGATTAGCTGTAGGGTGGCTGTATGGTGTCTGTATAGCCATGAGCAGGCTGGAGTGAAAGCAGCATGGCAGGACAGAGAAAACGGGTACTACAGGGGAGAGCTTTTTACAACCAACTTGTACTTTTAGTTCGAGGATAAACTAATTTTGTTTTTTCACTTGTGCATTGTAAATGGAAAGTCCCAAGCAATAAAGGGAGCCGGGAGCAGAGAGCATGAAGCAGAGAGTGCGGATTGCGTTCCCATTGCTGAAGCAAACCACGCAGCCTAATACCACCTGCTTCTGCCTCAAAGTGGAGAATACCACAGACCTAGCCTAATCCACCTTGTCACTGCTGCTCCCTTCAACAGCATTGCCTGGAGGGCTCAACCTCCGGTCTAAATGGGTGCCCCCCACTCGCCGGCCTGCACCCAGAGAGGGGGGCGAGAGGTAGGTGAAGACCTAAGGCCAAGGCTTAGAGGCCAGGTGTTCATCCGCCTGAGCACTGAGAGGCTGCAGCATGACCATCCTAACTTGTCCCTGGTGTGATGACAGCACGTCAGGCACAATCATTCAAGGTCAGCATGCTTCACAGAGGTTAAATGTGTAAAGTATTTATACAGCACTTCAAACAGTAATTAAGTGAAAATACTACACAAGAAATAACCCACACCAAGATAGAAAAAGGAAGTAACATTTAATAAATAATTGACAACAAATTGACAAAAATCCAGAATCAGAGATAGGTAAATTTAAAGATTGAAATGAAAATAATTCCTAAAAGCACAAAGCGTCAACTGTAGTTTATCTGGTTGTGCTGAATCAAAACAAAGTCACAAGTTCAGGCCGACTGAAATGTAGAACGGACTGTATACAGGGACCAGGTTAAGCCCACTAAACAAACTACCTTAATTTTGGTTGCAGAGTGTTGCGAGGCCCCACGTCGAAGATGCGTCTCACAGAGGTCGTTCTGAGGTGCTTGGGGCCACGATGTGAAGTGACACATCAAGGATGCTCTGTGCAAAGGGTTTTCAGGTGCGGTACTGTGAGGCAAAGCATCATGCTGCATAGTTTCTGCCCACAGGACCAGAGATGGAATGTTTAGGTCCACTTACAAAGGTCAATAACTGGGGTAGAACCACTTTGGGGGGCAAGACTCACAGCAGAGTCCAGGTGCTTGGATCAAGGAGGTTGGAGTCTTTTCTGCCCTGAGGCTCTGATCTTGAGGCCAGACAACTAGCCTATTGGAGTGACTCTGGGTGTCCAGGGTTCATGATACAGGTACAGTCCTTTTCACTCAGGCAGCACAGCGTAAGAGGAACATGGCAGCAGGGCAACAGAGCAAATGTCATTCTTGCAGAGCAGCACAGCAGTCCTTCTGAGTCTTCCACAGGTCAAGAGGTGCACTGAGGAGTTGGGTCTGAGAGTCTAATATTTATTGTGGGTGCCCACTTTGAAGTAGGAGAAGGTTCCGAAGGCTCTCCACCCCCAAAGGAGCATTGGAATTTACTGCCTCCTTTCCCAGGTGCCAGCTTGTCTGGGGTCACAAAAGACTTTTGTCAAATCCTTTCTGAGTTTGCTAATGTGTAGTCTTTGGGATGTGTAAGTGTGGTAGGTGATAGCTCCTCACACTCATCAAGTCAGAGATGGCATGCCAACACCTATTCCCCCTTTGTCTCACTCTCCGGGAGCAATACACAAGTACCAACTGCCAGCTATTTTTTTTTAAACATAGTTTGATTGATTTTTCAGATAAACTAACATACAAAGGTCAATTGTCAGTATCGGTATTAACTGTGCATTCCAAATAAGAGAAAAATAAGAAAAATAAAGGGAAAGGGGCAGAATCAGATAACCTAGTATCATGTCCATATGAAATATACCGTAAAACTTCCAAAAAGTAATACCAACTGCCAGCTATAACATGTAATGTTACCTGGGATAAAGGATACAGGGACGAAATGGTTTCAACTGGAAAATGCCAACTTTCTAAAAGTCAAGTTTGGGGTGCCAACCCGCACACCTTTTCAACTGTATTTAATCTAAAGCTTTTTATTCTCGAATGATAGATTCAATGTTTGCTGTTGACTGCTTGTGGTCCAGCCTAAAGACCTGTTCTACAATAGTGGGAAGTAAGTGCGGAAAAAGTCCACGTCAGTCACTCAACGCTATGTTGTGCGGTCCCTAAAGATTCAACCACTGGTATATGAAGATAAACTTATGAACCAGAAAACTTTTTCATTTCATCATGATCAAAATGATTTATTATGTCAACAATTTGTATGACTAACTTCATGAGTATTCTATGTGTATTCCTACATTCAAACTGAATGCAAAGCATATTACATCATATACAATTCAAAATTGTTCACTATGCATTATCAAAAAGCATAACATAAATGAATTAAAGCCAAATGCATTTCGTGGTGTGACCCTTCCTCCGGGGCTTATGGGGCATATAATCAATACTGGGCAATAAAATTATCGCCGCTTTATTGGCAGGAAACTGCCGCTAAAGTGGCAATAATGGGCTTGATAATATGCCCTAGAGAATTCCCATAGAAGCCCACATTAGATGTCTAACCTGGGTTTCTACGGGAATTCACAAGGGCGTATTATCAAGCCCATTATCGCCACTTTAGCGGCAGTTTCCTGCCAATAAAGCGGCAACACTTTTATTGCCCAGTCTTGATAATGTGGCCCTAAAATGCAATGTATTACAAATGACAGAAGATGCCAAAGATAGAATGTCTCATGCATAAAAAATACAAACTATGCAGTGTTTGTGCTTGCTGCCGCTATCATCAGTAAGTGACAGCAGTGAAAAACATGGATGAAAGTGAAGTGAGAGTCAACCATCGCCCAAATTCAACGTCAAGTGTAAAAGAAAACAAGAGTGAAAGTCCCAATACAAATAAAGATCAAATGTGAGTTGCTCTAAGATGACAATCAGACCCCAAAGTGTGGGCAAGTGAAACAATTAGTGAAGAGTAAGCTCATATTGTCTCGCCATCTACTAGGAGTCAATATGTGATCTGCAGTATGTATGGCACGTGTGCTTCAGAATTAGAAGTCAGTGATGGTTAGGATTCATACCTCGACAATTCATCAAACCGAGGGAGCGAATAGAACCAGAGGTGTCTGAATCCAGAGATCAAGAATCTGTGGACAATATCGATGCTGATAAGAAAGTTTGCATTCACAAGTACTAAAAAAAAAGCCCAAATGACAAGTGTTAACTCCCAGTTACCTGCTGATAAATAAGTGTCCCAAGCTTTTTATGTCAGCCTGAACGTTGTGCAGAATGAGATCTATAAATCGAAGTTAAGATGCCAGACATGGAGAAAAACGAGACCAAAATGCTCCCAATATAACCAACTACTATCTGAAAGCTTACCTAATTGTCCTGACTGCCTGGAGTGTAGCAGTGTTAATTCCGTCGTGAAAAATTATCTGCAAATGAAAAAGAGTTCTCCTTAAGAAATCACGAAAACAAGGATTCCTAACTTGAAAGGTCCAGCCCTGTCAGCCTCAACCATCCTGCACTTAACGGGACGTTAAAGTTTTCAAAGGAACACCAATGGCCTCCGAGCCTCCGCAATCTCGAGCCTGAGAATGCCGAAACGCTAGTGAAGAGAGTGCGTATGTCGTCACCATGTGTCTCATGGCCGGGGACCGTCCAATGCACAGAACGGGTTCAACACACTAAACCCTGTCCTATGGGCTGTTTATGGACTATCCCTAGGGGTGACTTCTATGTAGTAAAAAAGAAAGTTTAGTCCTGGCAAAAGATTTATTTTGACAGGTCAAAATAGCTGTTTAAAACTGCACTCACAGGGTACAATGGCAGGCCTGGGACATGTTTAAAAGGTTACTTAACTGGGTGGCAAAATCAGTGCTGCAGGCCCACTAGTAACATTTAGGGGCCGATTCCGATTCGGTAAAATCCCTTTCAAATAGCCGTACAGGAACATATTTCCCGTACGAATCATACTCATAAAATGTCCCCGAACGTATGATGAAGTACGATTCTGACCCAAAGCAGATCTCCTTACGAATCGGACGAAAGACCATATGACTTAAAAATCTGTACGAATCGCATTTGGAACACGCAGTACGTGACGTCTGTACGAATTGAAGCAACATTTTCCGACCCAGCAAGTACGATTCGTCTTGTCAACACTCCGTACAACTCTCAAAATGTCCGGAAAAGCGGATTTCGACTCAAACCGCATACGAAACGGACCCCCCCTGGGTACGGTGCGTACACCCCATGATTTCAGGGGTACGGTGTGTAGGGGTTTGGTGCATACACCCCATGATTGCAGGGGTACAGTGCGTATGTGATTGTGTGGCTCTCCGTACGAATCGCTCATACGCGGCATTTTCCGTACGAATCGCGTTCACATTCCCCGGCCCGGATCGTACTTGTCGGGTCGTACAGCATGTTTACGATTCGTACGGTTCACTGTGAGAGTCCCGGTCTTACGGATTTTCCCTTGATTTACGTACGGTTCGCAACGATTCGGTCGTATATTTTTCAAACGAATCGTACTACGCGATTCGGACGGAATTGTACGAGTAGTACGGAAAGGGCTACGGATTCGATTAGGTCGTACGATTGCTTTACCGAATCGGAATCGGCCCCTTAATATACAGGCTCTGGGCAGATTTCGTACTACTTTACTAGGAGTTTAAAGGTAAATTAAATGTGCCAATTGAGTATAAGCCCATTTCACCATTCTTGGGGGAGAGTGCACCCATACTTTAGCACTGATTAGCAGTAGTAAAGTGCACAGAGTCCTAAAAGCCAATAAAAACAGGTTTAAAAATCAGGTCAAGTCTAAGATTTACCTTTTGGTGATAATTCATTGCTCTCTGCATGCACTTTTCATTTGTGACCTTTTATTTTAATCATAAATATGCAGCACTGCAATTAAAAACATTAATCTCTTTAGTACAAACATATGATAAATGTAGGTTTGCAAGATCACTGCATCTACATCAAACACTGTGATCCATTATTTCCCTTTCGGAATTATTATTAATATATACATTGGTTAATCAAAGCAGCTGATGTTTACAGCTCCCAGAATGCACTGATGTATTACATCAAGGCCTAAAACTAGAAACCTGTCGCTTATCATTTACATAACATGCTAGCCAAATATGTAGTTACTTTCATAGTCTTGCCTTCTAAATACAGATGTGCCTTGTTATTAATCAAGGTGAAAAAATTAAAGAAAATGCTACACATGTGTATTGTATTTCTGTTACTGTGATTGCCATATATTTGGAGCCAGATTCAAAGCCATTGCACTCCTTAATCAGATTGACAAGTGCAAATGGCTGACTTTACAAATGCAAGGATTTCATAAAAGATAGTTTAGTCATAAATCTGTTAGTTCCTGCATAACATTACACCCACCATTGTGTGATATTTAGTGAGTGTAAGTAATGGATTATAGTGATTTTTCTGTCTGCCTATTTTTCATTTTCCTACAGTCATTTCCTTCATGCTAGTCCTTATTGATATCTACATATAATCCTGGGGATCCGGACTAGTTTACCTAGTCCTCTCTCTATCCTTTGATTTGGCATTGTGAAATATTTTACCTTAAATGGCACAAGAACCTTAAACTTAATTATAAAGAAAGAGTGTTTGAATAACATCATTTACATTGGAAAATTTGAAACAACGGGACATAATTAGTTCAGTCTGTCTTTTAAAGTGGGTACTGGTCATCTCCTTATAGCCCTATAACTTAGGATGCCATCATCTTCTGGGTGCGTCCATTTATGTAACGTGATTTTCTTAAGGATTTACTAAATTGGCATCATATCCTCCGGGACTAAAACATCCAATTTGTTTCAGAGGTGAAATGATATGCTCATACTACCTTACTCCTAGAACACCTTCTCTGGTCTAATGGTTTTTTCCGCCCTGCACTAGACCATTATACATTGAAGGTTTCACAATGAGCTAATAAATGTAAATGTAGCTCTTGCTAAAGTCAATAGCATGCAAGCATTTGTAGGGAAGTAACCACGGTAAATCCCGTTGAATTTACAGTACTTTTATATCAATCACTGATAAGGACAAATGTGTCCTGTATAACGTTTTTAGGTAATAATTAATAATGAATTTGGGTGTACATTAAAATACTCATTTTTATGTGGCAAAACATCCAAATAATATAGGTAGTTTTTATTTCGTGGCACTTGTGCCATACTGTAACACAAGATGCAAAGCTATTCACTTAGTAGGAATACATGACAATCTCAATGTCGCAGTAACAGAAATTGTGCTGGTAAGTACTTCTTGTTAAGTGTATCCAGTGAATACAATTACTGGTACTAGCTTACTCGTCTTGTAAGAGTGTAAGTGTTCTCACAAGTTCAATAACGAAAGAGGACATTAGTGCTGATTCTTAGCACATTTATAGCCATTCTTGCAGCTACATTCAAGATTTGGAGTATACATCAGTGAGGACAAAGGCCCATTCATCAATAATCCTTCCGCTTCTACATCAGAATGTGCTAACCCTACAGCTGAAGAATCAATACAGCGAGAGCACGACACGCTCCTTTTGATCCATCAGCGTGCTGGGTGCCCTGTTCTGACACTGGCATGTGAGTGCTGGAATAACTTTCAATACTGTCCATGACTAAGAGAAATTCCATTAGAATAATTCACATATGAATTGCAAATTCGTTGTGCTAGTCGAGGCAATTTGAGTGAAGATTCAATAAGCTTTTATTGCAAGGCAGCACATTTTAAAGCTTTATTTCCAAAATCATCCTTTTTTCATCCAGTGTGAAAACCACTCCAGAATATGAATCTGGCGAAGGACAGATGTGCAGTTCTTGGTGAAGACTTGAAAAATGTCTTTATAGTGGGATCTGAAATACAGATTATATGTAACCAGAAACGCCTTGTCTATTAACAGGACATTCCTTTTCGGTGTTGGAAATACCATTCGTTAGCGAAACAGTGTATGTCTTTGCTTATTTTCAAAACAGTAACTATTCTTTCAAACTTAATCATGTACTACTCAGTATTTTCTGATCAACACCTCCAAATGTATTCGCAAATTATGTGCGATTTCACATGATTATGCAATAAGGGTCGTTCAGCATTTAGTGCTATTTTCGTAGCACAAGACATAGACCCGAGGATGTATTTTACACTGAGAAATAGCACTAAAGGCAAAAGAACATGAAGAGCAGCACATTTTTACCCCAATTTACTCCTGCCATTTAGTGCTATTTTCTTAGTGCAAAATACTCACTTACATCCTAGGATGCATTTTAGGGTAAGAAAAAAGAACTACATGCAAAAGCAGCATCACATAGTTGTTTTTGTAACTCTTCTTTAGTTTAGTTTATGAATTATGTCATCCACAGAAAATGTACCTAGTAATTTACCTTTTGAAATGTGTTTTAGCAGTTGAAAGTACTTTACCAAGAAAGACTAATCCCTACATGCCCACGCTTGAAAACTGGACTATTTGTTAAATTTTGGCACATTTTCACTATGACATCCACGTGGATATTTCAAGTGGAAAAATAACAGAGCTGTAAATTTGAAGAAATGCCTTTTAACTTGTTTACACTAGGGTTCTCCAAAATTCATGACATTTTCTTTTGCATAGTTCTGTGTATTTCGAGGAAAAAGACACAAAATTATAAGTAATTAAGTGAAACGTCTTTCATTTACTGCTATATTATACATAATGCGTCATTGTGTCCAGGTGTGGTGAGCAATAACCGCTCATCCCCTGCGCTGGTGCACAATTTGCAACCTCCAGAGAGTGCAACAGTAGGGAAAGTGTTGGATAGCGTAGGGGTCACAATTACAATTCCAACTCCAGAGAGTGCAACAGTAGGGAAAGTGTTGGATAGCGTAGCGAAAACAATTACTATTCCCACTCCAGAGAGTGCAACAGTAGGGAAAGTGTTGGATAGCGTAGGGTTAAAAATTACTATTCCAACTCCAGAGAGTGCAACAGTAGGGAAAGTGTTGGATAGCGTAGGGGTAACAATTACTATTCCAACTCCAGAGAGTGCAACAGTAGGGAAAGTGTTGGATAGCGTAGGGGTAAAAATTACTATTCCCACTCCAGAGAGTGCAACAGTAGGGAAAGTGTTGGATAGCGTAGGGGTAACAATTACTATTCCAACTCCAGAGAGTGCAACAGTAGGGAAAGTGTTGGATCGCGTAGGGGTAACAATTACTATTCCAACTCCAGAGAGTGCAACAGTAGGGAAAGTGTTGGATAGCGTAGGGGTAACAATTACTATTCCAACTCCAGAGAGTGCAACAGTAGGGAAAGTGTTGGATAGCGTAGGGGTAAAAATTACTATTCCCACTCCAGAGAGTGCAACAGTAGGGAAAGTGTTGGATAGCGTAGGGGTTAAAATACCATACTTATAAATATATATATTTTTTAATAATACAAATATGATCTCTTAAATAAATATAAAGCATTTACAATACATATACATAATTATTAAAAACATGATTAGCTAAATATATGTAACCTAAAATAATTATGAAAAAATACCATTTTATAAGATTTAATTACCAATTAATAAATAATTAACAATTATAAAATTAACTTAACAATGATTTTTAATTCATTATTACTTAATTACATTCAAATTAGTTCCCACCATATTCCCCTATAAACACACAACCCGCAACAGAACACATTTATCAATTAATGAATTATTTAAAATTATTTACCAATTAATTAAAATTATTTACCAATTAATAAAAATGAATGTATGCTTCCTACTAATTAATAATTAATTCTACCTAATGAAATTACTTCCCACCCTATTCCCCTATAAACCCTTAACCCGCTACAGAACATATTAATCAATTAATCAATTCATTAAAAATAATTACCAAAATAATTAAATATAATTACCAATTATTTTAAATTAATTTATGATTCCTACTAATTAATAATTATTTCAACATTATTAAATTACTTCCCACCCTATTCTCCTATAAACCCATAACCCACTACAGAACATATTTATCAATGTTTCAATTAAATAAAATTAATTAAAAATAATTCTCAATTAATTAATTAATAATTCCTACTAATTATTAATTAATTTAACATAATTAAATTACTTCCCACCCTATTCCCCCATAAACCCATAACCCGCTACAGAACATGTTTATCAATTATTCAATTAAATAAAATTATTAAAAAATTATTCTCAATTAATTAATTAATAATTCCTACTAATTAATAATTAATTTAACATAATTAAATTACTTCCCATCCTATTCCCCTATAAACCCACAACCCGCTACAGTACTAAAAGACAATATTTAATTAAATTACATTAAAAATAAATAATAAAACATAATACATACAATATAATATACACAAAATGTAGTTAAAAATCGATATTAGTAACATCGAAATTATTTACTTCGATATTACTGACATCGATATTTAAAACTTCGATATTACTAATATCGATATTAAGAGTGTCGATATTACTTACCTTCTATATTATGTCCCTTCGATATTTAAACTTCGATATAATTGTATATCGAAATTTAAAACTCGATATTTTGTCTGTGTACCCATGATAACATCTCTACATGGTAGAGTTAAAGGGGGGCTCTGCACCTATGTCTCTAACTTAGCTAATTTTAAAAAATTGACATGTTGTTCGAGGATCGTTTTTATCAGATTATTAGCCTAGTGGTAGATGAACGCTGCACAGTAATAATAGTGAATTATTATAACAATGTCCCCCACAATTTACTTGAAGGGATTGTAAGGGCTATACCTTGCCATTTGCAAAATTTGCAGGAAGTAGGGAGTAAAGATTTGATCATAGTCTTGGGGGGATTTTAATACTACTCTCTGCCAATATGCAGATACTGGGAATTGTGGAATCACATATGATATGGAGACTATATTGCCCCATTTTCCACATACAAGGTATGGCAATAGTTTAAATGAAATAATATTTCAATTTGACCTGGGTTTTGCCAATACTTTAAGTACTCCCTCTGTTCCCTTTTGTCCCACTTTTAATGGCTGTGGAACTTTTTCCACAATAGATGTTATCTTGGTTTCAAACCGGAAAAGCTCAAGTATGGTTGACTTCTGTAATCATCAAATTGCACTAAGTGACCACTTTGCACAGAGTGTGGGTATCTTGCTTTTTAGTCAAGAGAAGAGAAAGACTAATAGTCCCAACCCTATAATGGAGAATGTATCTCTATCTAGGCAAAATGGTTATACTTTAAGGTGGGATAAAGTGGAACCCAAAGATCTTATGGTTGATGTTGTAACGAATTACTATGTCAATATTATGGCCTGCTTGGATGATAATACCTCACCCAAAGAAATTGTTGATGGTTTTATCCATATCACAGACTACATTAAGAGGGCTCTTACTGTTAATGTAAATAGTGGGACAAAAAAGGAAAAAAGGTTGATTTAATTCAAACTGTACTAAGGCCTAAAGAAAGCTTAAGCATGCCTTATACATGGAAGAAAAAGATAGGGATAAGATTAGAGATGCACGGAGAGAGTATAAGTGCGCCCTAAAAGGGAGAAGAGACATGCTAAGAGCTGATACATGGAAAACCTTACGTGAAGCCTCTAGTGCTAGAGATTCCAGCGCCTTCTGGAAGGCAGTTAACACACCATTTCTTAGGGATAATTACATAGCAACAATTGAGGTGGCCATTCCAGAGCATCAGTGGATAGAGCACTTCTCCACTTTGTATGATGAGCTATTCTTAGGGTCACACGATAGCTCTGTTGTGGAGGCGGAGCAAGGTACTTTTTTCAGGGATCAAGGAAAATCGCTCCATTTTGAGTTAAGTGAGGTAAACCTGGCCATTGCTGCAAGTACGGGTGGGAAGGCAGCAGGGATAGACAGTGTCCCTTTTTACATCTTTAAAGCTAATATTACCTTATGGGGCCCATTGTTGACACAAATGTGTCATGCTTGTAGTTCTTCTGGCTTCGTCTCGACATGGTATGAGTCTATTCTGGTACCAATATTTAAAAAAGGGAATAGGTCTGAGCCGGCCTGTTATCGACCTTTATCGCTGTTGGACTCAACGGCAAAAATTATGTGTCTAGTCATATTGAATAGACTCCAAGATCGGGCGGAGGACCAGTCTGTGATAAGTGATCTGCAATTTGGTTTTTGTAAGAAGTTAGGCACAATTGAGCAGGGCCTTAATTTAAATATGTTATTGAATAAATACATTAAAGCAAAAAAAGGGAGCCCTGTACTTGGCCTTTCTACGATTTATCATCGACGTTTGATTGCGTAAGGCACAACAAATTATGACTGACGTTAGAGGAGTTGGGTGTGGAATCAGTTTTAATTTCTTTTTTAAGAGCTATATTTAGGGGCAAAGGCAAGGGTACGATTCGTGGCGGGTGGGGAATGCACTGGCCACCTTACAGTGAGATGTGGCGTGAGGCAAGGCTGCGTCCTCGCCCCGTTTCTTTTTACCTCATACATAAATGATCTTGAAAAAGTTTCCATTCAGGAATGTAAGGACCCACCAGAGGCTGGTAAACGCCCCATTCCTGCATTGTTATACGCTGACGATGCGGGCTTAATGGCCTGTACACCATTGGGACTTCAAAGAGTCGTAACCAGTTTTGCAAACTTTATGTCAGAACAGGGCCTTACTATCAATTCATCTAAAACTTTTACTATGAATGGTGGATCAGGATGCCTAAAGACTAGATCAATTTTTATTGATGGAAAACGGATCGAAAGCAGAAATATATTTTCCTACTTAGGAATCTTATCTGACCGTAGGGATCATGGGTGTAGGCTGTAAAAACAAGGATATTATTGTATATAAAAACTTTATCTGCACTCTCAAATTTCAGTAGGAAATTAGGCAGACATCTCACAGTGGAATTATTAAATATCTTTAAAGCAAAATGTGTTACTGTAGCATCATATGGAGTGGGTATATGGGGGTATGCGGATGTAAGCTCTATTCAGGTAGCTGAAAATATGTTTCTGATATGGACCCCAATGGTACCTCCTCCTTTATATGCCACCGAGAACTAGGGGACATATTATCAAGGACCGGTGTTAAAATGATCGCCGTTTTTCTGGCAGGAAACTGCAGATAAAACGGTGATAATGGGCTTGATAATACGCCCTTGTTAATTTCCATAGAAGCCCATGTTCTGGTGTTAACATGGGCTTCTATGGGAATTAACAAGGGCTTGATATCAAGACCATTATCGCTGTTTTATCAGCAGTTTCCTGCTGATAAAACGGCAATCATTTTAACACCGGTTCTTGATAATATGCCCCCAGGTTTGACATATCTGGAAGACATTATAAACATTCCACCTGTTCTGCTGTGGCATAGGATATGGACAACAGAGGAAACAAAGTTTAATTGCTGGATTCTAGAAGATTGCACGGGTCTAGATGGGGTGATATATATTAGATGGCTGTCTTATGTTAAATTGTTTTTATATAACTAAGGCCATCAAGAATTTTATGATGATCCACCCGCCATGGCTAAGTTGTCCAGTAAAAATATCAAGAATGAATGTCTGAGCTATCTGAGTGAGCAGAGACTTTGTGCTGAAATGAGTAAAACCATGGTGCAAGCACATAATCTTACATTAACAACTCTTAACATGCAGTCATACCTATGTCTGATAACGAATGACTATGATAGATTTTTACTGATGCGTTTCCGCCTGGGTACTCTGTATAGATAATTAAGTTTTCCAACTGTAAATGACTGGTCAAAATAGTTATGTAAGTGTCCGTGCGATGACATCTCTGACCAGTCCACTATACATGTGATATTTTTCTGTATATTTTACTCTGTACAGAGGAAAATGTGGATCAAACCAGTACCTCATTTGGTATGAGGTCCTGTAGACCAGCACTTGTGGCTCTCCAACAATTAGAGACAGAATTTGTCGTAGCCTCTGTCACTGCTTTTTAAACAAAATGTTTTTAAATGCAGGAAAACGATTGCGATGTGATAAATAAGTTAATGAAATTATGATTGTGTACGTGGTGCCATGTCTATCAGTGTAAATACTAATATTTGTTTTATATATTTTAACAATGTTTTTATTATGTGCTTTTATGGTTATATACATGTAACCGAATAAAGTATTATTGAATTGAATTGAATAGAATAAAGTTTACATCAATGACAAGGACAGTGATAGTCTCATAAAAGAATACTTAGGGGCAATCGTATGTCTTTGTGAGATCTGAAAATGCCAGAACTTCAAATTATGTTAGTAAGTGATGCAGAAAGGTAGTTTTGGAAATTATTTAACAAACATTACACAGGAGTAAAACAGATCAGCCTTAGTAAAATGGATTTTAGCCACACCACTCTTATAAGAAGGGACTGAACTGAAATATCAGCACGGTTCACATCAAAAAAAGCCCACCTGGTGTTAGAAATGGAGTTTCTGGTTGGCTAGGGTATGCACCTAAGCCAGGCAGAACCCACCACTATAGTCAAGGCACGGGAGTTACACAATGAACATAATCCCAGCTCACTCCTTGCTAGCTTGGCAGAGCAGTCAGGCCTATTCCAGGGGCACTGTGTAAAGCGTTTGCGCAACACACTCTCACACTAGTGACACAGTAGTCACACCACAAAAAGAAACCGCACATAAGGTTATATAAAAATATCTTTTGGATTATTCATAAAAACAGATAAGACCACAATCACAAATATTACTGTGCCACTAGGCACTTATCGTGATGTCACATAGATTACACAAATCATTTTCCCAATCAGGCAGTTGTCATAACCACCCCTGCAGTGCATTACAGTAAATACTTGTAAAGTGCAGACATCATAGAAATATCATCCTGCCTTTGTATCTCCCTCTACCTGTGGTGCAAACCCTGGCAATATAACCCCCAAACATATTCATATCAGGGCATAGTATACAGGAATAATCAGCATTACATGACCATGGGTTACAACAACAGTAGGAGTGACACCTCCGCTCCTAAGGGGGTACCTGGTGTCCTTGTGTCCTTCCCGTAGGCTTCTGGGCCA
The DNA here is from genome assembly GCF_964263255.1 of Lissotriton vulgaris. Taxonomy (NCBI): domain Eukaryota; kingdom Metazoa; phylum Chordata; class Amphibia; order Caudata; family Salamandridae; genus Lissotriton; species Lissotriton vulgaris. Next base: position 2,118,798,647 of record NC_141689.1, read on the forward strand.
CGTGCCCGCCTACAACAGGGAATGCGGCAATTCACTTGACCCCAAGTATGAGGCTTCCAAATCAGTCCCAAACACAGCCAAGGGTGTAGCAGGCTTGGGACCAGCCACACAAACACACAGCCTGTGTCGGTGAGGTGAACTAGCAGGGTCCGACCCTTGTAGCACCAGGGGAACTTCCCTGCACTCTGGGCAAGTCAGGAATCTCCTAGGCCGCCTCAGCCCCCTGCAGGGTCAAACAGCACAACCCTTGCCGCTTCGGGTGCTATTCCTCCCAGAGGCACCACTGCTCATCGTAATTCTTGGGTCGGGCCTCGGGAGCTATGGTGCGTCTCCAGACTCTGGTAAGGCGTCACACACTTATCGCGGGGAGGAGGATTGCCCAATCCAGTGCTCACTGTGTACTTTCAGGAAAAACCAAGCTGCTTCTCTTTTCTCCACTTAAGGATACATGCACTCACCATGCGCTTGTTGGTGTAAATAAAGCGTTTGCCCTAAACTAATTTTTCCCACCCACAAGGCCAGCCTCCAAGCCCTGGGATGTCTTTGGGGGTACCCGACCTGGGTGGATGCAGCAGGCCAGCACACAGAGTTCTCACAAAGAAGATGCCAGTCCTTCTTGCAGCCGCAACAGGCCACAGTTCAGTACAACAGACTAGGGAGTTCAATGGTGGTTCCTCCTGGCAGCATGGCAGTTACTTCTGGTCAGGTGCAGTCTGTAGAGCCAGTAGCAGCTGGTTACAAGTCCCATGCAGTGTATCCTGAACATCGTTGGGTCACAGCCCCTGTACTTATACTGCCAATGTATTTGTTCTGGGGGAACTTCAAACACTATATTGAAGTGCACAACACCTCCATTCATATTTCCAGCCGAATCAATCAATCAGTCATTTGTTAAGCGCACTACATACCCGCGAGGGTCTCAAGGCACTGAGTGGGGGCCACTACTGATCGAACAGCCAGGTCTTTAGTGTCCTCCTGAAGGTTAACAGGTTTTGGGCTGTCGTAGGCTCAGTGGGAGGGTGTTCCATGTCTTGGTGACGAAGTGGGAGAAGGATCTTCCGCTGGTGGTTGTTCTTCGGATGCGCGGGACAGTGGCGAGTGAGGGGTTGGTGGAGCATAGCTGGCGGTTGAGGGTGTAGAAGGAGAGCCGTCTGTTGAGGTAGGCTGTGCCGGTCTTGTGGAGTGCCTTGTGTGCGTGGATGAGGAGCTTGAAGGATATCCTCTTGTTGACGGGAAGCCAGTGTAGGTTTCTCAGGTGAAGGTGATGTGGCCTTGTCGAGGTACATCGAGGATCAGTCATGCTGAGGCGTTTTGGATGTGTTGTAGTCGATTGATGAACTTGGTCGGGGCTACTGCGTAGAGGGTGTTTCTGTAGTCGAGACTGCTGCTGACGAGGGCCTGGGTGACTGTCTTTCTTGTATCTGTCGAGATCCATTTGTAGATCTTGCGGAGCACGGACCCAGGCCCAAGACACTCCACAGGGGGCAGAGACAGCATTGTAGAAGGAAGGCACAGCCCTAGTCAGGTGCAGGTACGACTCCTCCCACCACTCCAAAGGCAGACCATGCCAATTGCGTGGCAAGGGAAACTCCTCCCACTACTCTAAATTCAGCCAAAGTATATACAGCCAAGCACTGAGTCACCCAGGAATGGCAGGACACACATCTACCCCCCTTGTGACTGTCTAGAGTGAATGCACATCTCCTCTCTCCTGTCAGTCAAAACCAGACGGTCAATACACATCTAAGCAGGGCACCATGACACATAGCACACAGAAATGGCCACTTCTAAAAGTGGAATTTCTAAAATAGTAATAATAAATCAGTTTTCCCCACTAAGCAGGATATATCACTACTATTCCAAACATACAAAACATGGTCCCGCTAACCCTCTCATGTCAGGCATTACCACTGAAGCACATATTAGGGAATCCCCCATGCAAACCGATGAGAGGGCAGCCTCATTGCAGTGAGAAACCAAATAGGCTATTTGTCTCTACCAGGACATGCCACACAGTTAAGGAACATGTCCTACCTTTTACCTACACTGCACCCTGCCCATAAGGGTAGCTAAAGGCTACCTTAGGGATGACTTATATGTAGTAAAAGGGGAGTTTCAGATGTGGCAACCATTTACATGCCACGTCACTATGGCAGTAAACTGTGCATGCAGGCCCAGCAGAGGCCTGAGACAGGTTTGAAAAGCTACTCCAGTGGGTGGCGCATGCCCACCAGTAGCATTTAATTTACAGGCCCAAGGTATAGGGGATACCACTGTTAAAGGGACTTATAGGTAAATTAAATATGCAAAACAGGTGTAGACCAATCCTACCAAGTTTACAAGAAAGAGCACATGCACTTTAGCACTGATCAGCAGTGATTAAGTGCCCAGAGTCATAAAACCAACAACAGGTCAGAAGAAAATACAGGAGGAAGGCAAAAGGTTCTGGGATGACCTTGCAAAAAGGGCCAAGCCCAACACCTGTAATTTTTTAAAACTGGTTAAATACTTGCTTGGACCCTTGTCCAGTCAAGCAAAGCACATAGGAAAGGTGTGCCACACCTAGAAATATCTTTGGTTACTAATGCCGGAGAGAAGTCAGAAATGATTGTTTAGGTCTCGCCTTAGTACAGCTGTAGCTGTCTGTCAGTAACCTCACGTTACCAATGGAATTAATGTATACATATGTGCAACACAGATCATAGAGAGAGTAGGCAGTTGGTCATTTCTCATTTAGCAATTGCTGTTTCACATTTTTTAGATATTCTACATTCCTTAACGGTCACTGTGTAGGACCATGTAAATGTGGCCCTCTTCTCCTTCTGCTGCCCCACCGCTATCCATGCTTTTGACCTCATTACATTGTATTACTCACCTTGGCAAATCCAACAGCATCACTATCACATCTTAAAGTGTTGCGTTTTTATGCTTCTGAGATGACAGTGACTTTGTGTCTTACAACATGATGGCTATCATGAAAGTATGAAATAAATGATACCCTAAGATGACTGTCACATTACATCTCTATAATGTCACAGCTATCTTGCAAGCATATGTACATATAAAGAATTAGAAGATATCCAGACTCCAGTAGTGGCTTTACCAATGCAGAGCGGCATGGAAAAAGCCAATATTTTGAGCAAGCATGGACTAGTTAAAGAGAGACCAGATGAATTCGAGAATGAATGGAGTCTCTGGGCTTTTCAGACCATTAATCCTTTCCTGAAGGTGTACCAAAATTAGGGCTTAACCGTATATTAAAGTGAATATTAAATGCCACACAGCGAAATTTTGCAGAATAAATCCCATTCCATCCCATTGGTATTAAAATAGTCTTTCTAGCCAAAGTCAACTATTGAATAATCCTGGTGTCTTACGGTCCTCATTGAAAGTCGTTTAATTTGAATTCTGCCTGTTTCCTCTTGTAATGCTCAGCAAATATCATATTACAATTACATTAAAAAAAATTTAATTGGTGCTCTAAGTCATTTCTGCTTTACTTTTGACCCAGGTGTAGCCAAATAGGTTTGGAGATCATTATGCCCTCAAGTACATTTTGCTTCCTCTCTCTTTTTTCTAGTTTTTTTCTGTTTCTGGCATTCGTTAATATATGTCCAACCATAATATTAGAAATGTAATTAGGTCTGACCTGCCGATATGGCAGACCGAAAGTTGTTGACTGTTCTGTAAGCCAAACCTCAGGGCGCAATAGAGGCCAGAAAATTACAACTAAAGAGACATGTGCTTTAGAGGGTTCCTAGTACCGTTGAGAGCACCAATCACACCATCTCTTCCAAGAGGAAGAATACCTTTTGTGGGTGTCGGCCGACCAGTCCTCAGTGATAAATCTGTCAGACTCACGTGAAAGGCCCGGGACTTTCCATCTGTCCCTGAAACCTGCCAGGCCAAAAGAACAAGTTGGCCCGATATCACCAATGGATGGGGTTTCTGAACAGGGTCGAGCAGTAGGTTCTCTATCCAAGGAAGAAGAACTGGGACTGCACAACTCATTTCCAGGATGACCGAGAATCATGTTTGAGCCCTCCACAACGGAGTGATCAAGATGAGTTCTGCTCGATAAACCCTTGTTCGCGCTAGAACCCTGGGGATCATCAGAAACGGGGGAAATGCATAACACAGGGACATCTGCCACTCCTGCAGGAATGCATCCGTGGCCAGGGCTTTCGAGTCCGGCCTCCAACTGAAAAACTGGGGAACCTGCCTGCTGAGAAGGGATGCAAACAAGTCTATCTGAGAAGGACCCCAAAGATGGGTCAGGTTCTGAAATTCTAGGGGCAAAAGCCTCCAAACGCTGTAGTCCTGCAGATGGGGGGAATGCCAATCAGACACCTTGTTGCTGTAGCCCGGAAGATATTCAGCTACTACTGAGATTCTGTTCTGAAAACAGTAATGCCTAAAGTCTTTGGCAATCTCTGCTAACATCCAGGACCTGGTACCACCCAGTTTGTTGACATATCGAACCGCCGATACGTTGTCCATCCGAAGAAGGATACAACAATCTGTCTTCTGGGGAGATAGACATTGGATTGCAAAGAAACCAGCTAACAGTGCCAGGCAGTTCATATGCAAATGCAGCTCTTCCGGTGACCAACGCCACTCGTGGACAATTGGCCGCAACGGGAACCCCATCCCCACCGGCTGGCATCGGATTCGATTATCACATCCGGGGCTGATCTGAAAAGTGCTCGGCCGTTCCAGGCCTCCATCTGGCTAAACCACCAGTTCACCTCCAGCCTTCCCTCCTCTGAGAGAGGAATCTGTTCTGAGTAATTGAGGCCTTTTCGGAGATGGCGGATCTTGAGCCGTTGAAGGACCGGGTAGTGAAGGGGGCCCGGGAAGGTTGCCTGAAAGGAAGAAGACAAAAGACCCACTATTCGGGCTAATGATCTCAGGGATGTCGTCTGTTTGTGAAGTGTGACCTCAGTTCCCGTTAGATGGCCCTGATTTTTTGCATCGGAAGCAGAAGCTGACAAGTCACAGAGTTGACTAGGAAACCCAGAAATTCGATAGATTGAGTTGGGGTTAGCACTTATTTTTTTGGGTTGACAATGAACCCCAAATTTTGCAACAGACTGATCGTCCAATTGAGGTGTGTTTGAACTACCTGGGGGATGTTGCCATAGGTATGATGTCGTTTAGATATATTATGTTGTGGACTCCCCGAGCTCTGAGCGACTCTACCACTGGTCTCAGAAGCTTCATGAAGCACCATGGTGCCGACGACAGGCCGAACGGGAAAACTTTGTACTCGTAGAAAACCCCTTTCCATGCAAACTGTAGAAACCGCTATGAGGGGGAAATCTGGGAATGGACAAATACGCATGCAGCCGACCATCCAGTCCCCATTCTTGGAGGAGATCGCGTAATAGATAGATACCCTCCATCTTGAAGTGTCTGTAAATAATCTACAAGTTGAAATCTCTGAGATTTAACACCAGTCTGGACTCACCCCCTTTCCTCTCTACTAGGAAGACATTGCTTAGAAAACCATGATGGTGACTTGTGGAAACCACTATTGCGCCTTTCCGTAGCAAGGACTCGATTTCTGTTGAGATAAAGATGAGATCTCATTGGGAAAAAGACAGCCGATGTGGGCGAACGTCCTATGAAGGGGACTCGTACAGTTCTAGCCTGTACCCCTGTACTGTTTCCGACACCCAGGCATCCTGAGAGATCTTGCGCCATCTGCTGAGAAAACTGCCTACTCTGTCCCCAACATCACTTCAGAACAAGGAATCAGAATCAGGCTTCCGGCATCCTGTTGATTATTGGAGTTGCCACCAAATCTGCCACCTTTGCGGAACCTGTTCTGTGATCGTCGAGTGGGGTAGAAGGAGGAGGTATTGGAATTGTTGTCATGATACCCTTCTCTCTGCTGGCCACGCTGTGCACCTTGATTGTATCCCCGGCCAAATGAGCACCCATGGAAGCATCGGGCGCTGCCAAAAACCGGGTGGAAAGCCTGTTTGAGCGATCCTTGGGCTTTTTCTAGCCCGCTGAAGGTAGCCACAAACTTGGTTAGCCAATTTGGGGTCAAATTTTAGGAGAATGGATTGGCAGTGCTCTGTTGAAAGTGCACAATTGGCATTGCCAAATTGGCACACTGTCCTCTGAGCCCAACTAATTAGCTCATCAGGATCAATGGCCAGAGACGATTCCTTGGCCCTGAAGCCAAGCTCAAGGATTTTGGTCAGGAAACCAGCTATATCTAATAGTTTGTCCTGACCGGACCTCCAAGATCTGTCCAGGCCCTTCTTGGGGTCCTTAGAATATTTATTTAGGTAGGTTAGCATCGAGGGGTCCACCTGCGGGGTTTCTGCTACTTTATCCGCCAGGTCAGGCCTAGGGCACTCAGACCAAAGCCTCGCCCGTACCTCTTTATTGAATGCCTGGGGCGGGTGGGACTGGACATAATCTGTCATCTCTTGGGGTGGGAGCCAAGCAGTAGAATTAGGGTGGATGATGTCAGCAGGTTCAAAGTTGAGGACTTTAGGGGACAGGGTCGGTTCTGAATGTTTCTCCTTCCTTGCTTTTTTGGAGGGATGAGGGGCCTCCTCTTTGTCAGTGGAAGGGACAGAGGAGGTGTCTTGATCATCATCCTCCTGAGATATCTCAGTGAATGTGGCCTCTCTACTGGAAGTAGTGCGCTCCTGATCTTCCATTGATTTAGCCAATCTAGAAAAGCCTGCAGCATGGGGATTCACCCTTCCTTTACCCCCAGATCTAGCCCGAGATCCTGAAGAGGGAAGCCAGCCTTGTTGCTTGGCTTAGGTGCAAAGATGACGTTTTAGGGGTGCAATTGCCCTTACCAGCACCGAATTCACGGAATGTTGGACACCCACATGTTCTGTAGTCCCAGAGGGTTCCGCTTCGAAATAATAATAGTCCTCCTTGTGGTACTCAAACATTTTAACACACCAAGTGTGGAATCACCGATCCTGGAGAACTGCCTGTGACTGTATGAAGTCAAAAAAGGTAGGTAAAAGGTATGCAGAAGAGTTCAGGGGGAGTGGTAACCCCAGGCAATCTCAGACTATTCACCAAGGGTGAGTAAAATATCAATTTAGGACGTGGAGGGAGGAAGAGCTTGCCGAATATCCACTCTAGGCAAAGCCTGTGTGCTATTGTGCAGCCCTACAGTGTGTGAAAATCACTAGGGCGCCAAAACAAGCCTTTCTGCACTTTAAATACAAAAGCACGAAGAGTCTGAAGCATAAAACGCTGCTTTGGCATTCACTCAATGCCCAATAGTGAATTAGACAGGTACAAATAGCCGCCGCGCATGCACGTTGGCTGAGGCTCGTAGCAATAGAAAGAGGACTGCGCTTTTCTCAGACGCACGTCCTCGCTCCTCGGCACCTCCCGCTCCACGGAAGGACTGCGAACACAAGCGTCTGGAGACAACCGCGCGCGCTGAAATCACTGAGTGTTGGACGGAGCTACCAAGGGCGCTGCACAAGCGACGGTGAGCGCACACCAGCGCTTCAAAGCCCTGCAATTTAAATCATTATTTAGGGGCACACTGCCACAAGTAATCAAAGCCATGCAAGTTAAATCAACATTTAGGGGCAAAACGGCACAAGTAATCAGCAGATACATTTAGGCATGAAAACATGCTCACAGCTATCGCAAACACAAGCATATAACAGTTAAAACTGCTATATCAGACATCTCTTCCACAGTATAAGTAAAGTAAAGGGCTTCAGAGCAGCAAAGAAAGAGGACTCTATGTTCATGCAGGGACCTTACATATCCTGGGACTCTATGGTTGATCACATCGTTTTTTCTGTCTGTGTTTTCATTGGCTGCTGTGAGCTTCTAGTAAAGAAATGAGAAGCATAATCGGAGCCTCCGGTCCTGACATTGAATTAAGATAGGTTAGATTGTCTGAACTTTCCCCCGTCCACAAGAGGGTGTGGCCACGTTCGTTCTGAACAAGACAGCTTGAGTCTTGGAAGTTTGCATATTCTTTCTGAGTGCAGTTTGCAACCTAACCCAAAAGTGGGTCTCCCTGCAGATTGCTGGTAAATATAAGCGTATGTCAAGAAACAAAATGGTTATCACCTAGGTTGAAGATGAAAAGGTGCTATTATTAATCATCAAAGACGAGCAACGTTGCATTCTGAACTAAATTTAGTATAACAAAAGAAACAAGAAAAAATCGAGCACAAAGAGATGAAAAGAAACTCCAGAAAATGCATAATAGGGTGTATATATACATCCCTATTTCGGTTTTAATTAGCCAAGTGCAATTTCAAATCACGGTGTACTCATACTAAGATAAAAAACCCTTCCATTATAAATGGCCCTTTGATATGTTTCAAAGAAGGTAATTGCACTGGTTAATGTTGTAAATGAACCTTATTTTGTGAACATTTTAGTCACCATTGCCTTTTGGTTGAAATAGCAATTTTTGTAATTGAGTCTGTAGAGGAAATCACGCAAAGGAAAAGTGCATATGCTTTTTTTGCCTAAGGCACGTAATTCAACAGAATCGGACCAAAGACGTTATCTCTGTAATTGTGGTCTTAGGGCCCGATTCACAGAACTAACAAGAAAAAATCCTAAACTTACTACCATTTTAATATTCACAGAAGGCACTTACTCATTTTGGTATTCACAGAAGGCACTTACTCATCAATGAGTAAGTGCCTTCCATGAATACCAAAATGAGTAAATGGTAGTAAGTTTAGGATTTTTTCTTAAGTTAGTTCTGTGAATCGGGCCCTAGGATTCTCAGTTACAGTAACAGGAATCATACAATTATTAATTACTAGCAGCCCGTCCCGACCTTGTCCGAAAGCAATCAGGCTTCAGGGCCCCCGCCCGCCCCGGCTCCCGCCTGCCCCGACATTGTCCGTGGGTCCCCCGGAGTAGCAGCCCATCCTGACCTTGGCTTCAGAGCTCCCGCCTGCCCCGACATTGTCCGTGGGTCCTCCGGAGCCTTACCTCATCCGCCGCACCTCCCCGCGCTCCTGAGTTCACCGGTCCGCCGCTCCTCGCCGCTCCTCGGCGCTCCTCCCCTCTCCTCCCCGCTTGTCTGCCGCTCTTCCCAGCCTGTCTGCCGCTCCTCGCCGTTTGTCCGCCGCTCCTCCCCGTGCTCATGTCCGCCGCTCCTCCCCGTGCTCATGTCCGCCGCTCCTCCTCGCGCTCCTGGACGTCGCTCCTCCCCGTGCTCCTGATGTCAGCACGCACGTTGTGGCCGCGCTACTTCCATGGGACGACTTTTTTTCTTGTAAATTTTTTAAATAACGTATAACGATGTATCGGGTGTGTGGATTGGTGCTGTGGTTCCCGAGTATACCCGCCTCAAAGGTTCAAAGTTCTTCCTTTATAATAGTAGTATAGATAAATATTCTTACTCCAGAATACTATATTAACTAACTGCATTTCATTTATGAAGGTGGGTTGCACCACGTGGAGAGGAGTGGATACTTCATGTGCATTAAGGACACTTCTGCAGTTTACAATACATATGAAGCAAACATAATATAGCTATCCTCTGTGCAGTCCGATGCATCGGTTTCACCTCATATGTGCTATTGAACATGTTATTCACCAGTATTCCTATCCTTAGAAGCATTGGTGACTTATCCTCTTTTAAAAAGGGACTAAAACTCATCTTTTCCCAAGGACATTGTAATTACAGCTGCCATTATAATATTGTGCTCAGGCCATTGAGGATCACAACGCCAGGATACCCGTGGGGTGACAGTTGCACTCTATAAATGTGCCATACAATACAATACAATACAATACAATACAATACAATACAATTAGTACAATTCAAGAGCTCCTCGTCCCACTCCTAATATGTGTTGCTCTACTCCCTTCAACACCTTCCCATGTCCAATATCCCCAAAAGAGTAATACTTTTCTTTATCTCACTACTCTTAAGGTTTCTCCCTGCCAACAGGCACTTCCTGTTGTCACATGCAAAATGTATCAGTGTCATGATGGGAGGGAGGGCCGGTAATCTGAGTGAAATGTGAAGCTCCTGATTTGAAAAAATTAAGATTAATAATGAGTAATAGTTTCATTAACCCCTCATCCTTGGTCCTCGTCCTAGTTAAAATATGGGAGGATATACACGAGGCTCGTGGGAAACCTATAATGTTTCACATAGACTTTATTCATCCAATATATCCACTCCAATGGATCACAGAAATTGTCAACAATTAGTTCATTACAGCTTTCAACAGCCGTGTGGCAAAGTTAAAAGAATCATCCCCATTTACTTCCAACCTATAATGTGCCATGAAAGTGTTAGGAGTGGACCAAGTAGCTGACCATCATATTTCCTGTGGAGTCAGGCCAGCTGACTCTGCCCTGGATTTAGAAACTACCCTGGTAGTACGCACTTTCAAATTTTCCTATATAACACACTCCGCTTAAACATAAGCCTGAGCGATGGTTTGTTTTACCCACCTACTCTTAAGTCGCAGTTGCAACTTTCTTTCTTTTATTTGACACCCCATAAGCTATAAATAAAATGTTCAAAGAACACAACTATTTTGTTCTGGGCAAATAAAGCACCAACGTTTTCATAGTGTCTAATGACTTAGAAAGCCTGAGTTCATAACATCATCTATCATTGGCAGAACACAACACTGTGAACACTGAACTTGCTTTTGAGCCTTAGGTATGAACTTAGGATCAGGTCTCAGCACTGTTCATTCTTGAAGTAATGTTAGATATGGGCACTTAATAACCAATGTTTTTGTCACCCCAATCTCTTGCTTGATGATATTGCCAACAAAAATACCACCTTTGCCAAGGCCCAAGTCATGTCTGTAGACTCCAGTGATTCCAACAGCTTTTCCTGCAAACCCTTGCGAACAACAGACAAATCCCAGGTAGCTGTAAGAAAATGGGTCACTGGTATTTACAACTTAAAAGTCTTTCATGTTTTAAAAATAAAGGAACACTCTTTGAAATATTTCTTTATCATTTTCTGAAACCACTACCCATCTACCTCCGAGCCTACATCATGAAAGGATATAGACATAACACAAAAGCATCTTCTAAAACAACAAAAATGGGAATTTGGTCCCAAGACCTTTCATCTAATTTCTTCTTTTCACACAACTTCCCACATTTCTCCATTGTCATGCATATAGTGCAAGAGTTGAAGGCACTGCATATGAATTCCTTCCTTCTTTGACCACCCTAAGCCCTGGAAGGTCTGTCTTCAATCTCCAAGCTGTGGGACACAAAGTCTTAAACTGTACCACTGACCGGGATAGAGACTTAAGGGTTGAAGAGGAAGCTTAAGATATCAGCCATCTGATAACAGGGTCAGCAACAGCAACCAAGGACTTCTGGGCCAAAACAGAGCACCAGGATTTCTTGTACCTGCTCCCTTCGAATCTTCTGCAATACCCTTGTAAAGAGAGGTATTGGAGGGAATGCAAACAGAATCCTTGACCATTGAGATGACATTGTGTCCACTGCCCATACATTCGGTTGCCAAGTCTCTGAACAGAATTAAGGCAGAAGGGCATTGATCAGGTCCAACTATGCACTCCCTAATGTCTCCAGTAACAACTGCAATGTCTCCTTGTTTAGATGATTTTTAGATTGAGATTGGTAAATTGGAGCTCAACCTGCCGGCCTAAATAATTTCCACCTAAGGAATATGCATTTGTTTACAATTATAACAGGTAAACCTCTGCCCATGTGAAAATCTCAATAGCTATCTTGAACAACTCCCTGTTCCACATGCACCCTCTTGCCCATTTACTTTTGCCACTCTGCTGTCTTTTTTTACCAGCATTGAGATGTATTCTATATGGGGTGCAAACCTCTGAAGGGCATACAATACTGCCATCAACCCCTTCCAGTTGGAGGCGTTCCCTCTCTCTGACAGTGACATACATCCTCTTTCTTCCAACCCCCTTGTGTCATTTATAACTATTGGACTCCGGCACTGAAAGTAAACACCCTGTGAGCGACAGCCTCAAAGGGGAGGTCATGCCAATCACAGGGGTACACTGAACCATAGTGTTCCAGAGTTTATATAGGTGTTTTCACTGTATTCTAAGTGTCCTACTGCATAGCACTGGTCCTGGGCCTGGTTAGGCATAGTCCAGGGTCAGTCAGAGTCAGATATCACCATTACCACTTAGCAAAAAGTTGGGGGGTACCAGGGCACACAAGGCCTTTGCAATAAACAGCTTTTGTCTGTATTCCTATTCTCCAGCCTGAGCTCTTTCCCCCTTCTGTGTGTCAATAGGTATCCCAGTAAATGTCCTTAACTGTTCTTGTGTAAGACTGGACTTCTGATGGTTCTCTATGAATCCAGAACCTCTACATGGCTGCACACGTCCTTCAAACTGGACTTCACTTTAAAAAACAAGAAGCATCAGAAATCAGCCAGTAATCAAGACAAGAAAACTAATGAATATTTAGCATTTGTAGAAAAGAAAATTAATTGCAAACCTCAGGAACTGCTGACTGTCCTCCCTTATTGGGACTACAGTTGACCGGTACTCGCAGTTTCACTCCATGGAATTCCTCAGTCAGTCAGTCAGTCAGTCAAGAATTCTTTATTCGATAAAATTAATATCATAAAAGACATGGTGCAATCATTTTAAATAATAAACAAAAAAAAAGTTAAAACAGTTCATTAGCATTATTAAGAAATACAGTATAGTTCATTCATTATCATTAATAAAAAATGCAATACATTTTAGGAAAATTTTATAGCACTGTAAAATTGGTACCTTTAAAATCCACAGAGTTACAGAAAATCTCCTCAAGATTCCACACAATTCTACCAGTGGGGGAAAAATCTGCAGCTCATGGTGCCATTTAGTGGCGGTAGAGCTAGCAGTGCTGAAATTTATAGCGAACTACATCATTCATTGTGCAACAGCCCATTGCCACTTGCATTGATTTTGCTGCCCCTCAAGTAGAAAATATACTCTAGCACCCGCAAATCTACTTGTATTGCAGCACTCTGACCATGACCACTCGCGAATGCGGCAACCGCCCACATTAGAAAATCAAGCTCGAGCTCACCAGCTCGTATAATCTGGAGGCTCACATTAGAAAAATTCCAGCACATGGCAATTGACAGAATTTGGCAAGATGTTTGCATTAAAGAATAATGCAAAGTGGCCAAAATCCTGCCAATTCCAGAGGTGGAAACCGAAAGTCTTAAAATTAGGATTTTTCTCAGTTTAGTAGTAGTAAAGTTGAGAAAAATCCTAATTTTAAGACTTTCGGTATTCACAAAAGGCATTTAGGATTCCTAAAGTTAGGACTCCTAACTTCTGTGAATACCGAAATGAGTAGGTGCCTTCTGTGAATAAACAACAAGAAGAAGGACACTAGGGTCTAAAAGTGGTGTCGCAGAGTGGAAACTAGAGCGAGACAGGTCATCCAGCTCTACCTTTTGAGTGATAACCAAGGCTTGAAAAATTCTCATCAGGCCACCCTTAATGGTGGAGTGTCGTCACATGAGATTAGTAAAAGGATCCAACCATCGCCCTGACCATCTGCTGATGGTACGGAGGTGGATACCAATGGTGTACTCCAGCCAAAGGTTTCTCAAAGGTGGTGCTGATGTGGTGCAGTGCAATAAAGAGGTGAAATAAAAATTGAGCAATGGAGCAAAAATATGTTTAATAGGGGTTGTCCCAGTGTCAATGATTAAAACAGGCACGCAAGTTAGTTATGAATTTATGGCTACCCCGTTGCGTGGTGCAGGAAGGTCAACATGTTTCTGTCATAAGGATCTACTATCCGGCTTTCATCAGGATCTAAAAGGATTGAATGCTACTGCAAAGAACCAAATAGTGGTTCGTGATAAATAATAAATGTGTAATAGTGTAATCAAAAATTCAAAAAGTCTTACTACCAGGACCTTGGAGCCCCAATGTGTCCTTGCGAAGTAGACCTTGAATTCTCACCTAGAAAGAAGGAGAAAATTACCAAACTACTCATCATTGAACTATAAACCTGTCCCATCACCCAGAACCCACTCAAGACACTACAGGAGTCTAATGATCTTGGTCCTGTATAAGGACCAAGCCCTATGTATTCTCACTGATATACATCCCTTAGCACCCCTACTACATTTACGCAGGGGCATAAGAACAACGATAAAAGATTTTTCTTATATCATATACTCACCCAGCTTTCTGTGGGTGAAGACCTCACCTCTACCGGCATCCGCTCGGGTATGTGAGGCCCCGCTCTATGTATGCACAAACAGAAAGGAAAATTGTAGCCACCCTGCATAATAATTCCATAGTGCTACTGCCACATCTGTTAAATCTATACGTGCACACAAATAAAGCCTGGTTTTCTCTTAAAAAGTGACCCCTCAATTCGGCTCAACCCATTAGTGGAAACCCTTGCTGGCTAAAGAGAGCATGTCTCCCTGAGATTGGAGACTCTCTGTTGTTGCTCACTACATGTAATACTCTATCTTTCCTCCTTAAAAAACAGGCTACCAACACAAGTGAACTTATGTTAAAGCCAAAGCAAAGATTTAAAGTTCAAGAGGGAAAAAAAGAAGTCTAAACAAAGTAACATGGGGACAGACACGGGACTCACCTATCCGTCGGTACCTCTCTCCGGCATCCGAGAGGAAGTGGAGGTGACGGTAGGTGGGTCCCGTGTCGCTTTTATATGTTTCCCAATTGGTTAATTGCTTAATAATTGGCAATCCGGATGAAGACGCATTCGCGCCACATCTGCGTAATAGGAAACAGCCTCCCACGTTGGTCCGCAGAACCCTGTCAAGTGCGCATGCGCCAAACTCAGCCGCTATACACCTTGCAGACAAGCACCGAGTGCGCATGCCCACGCCTCGCAACACCATAACGGCAGGTCAACCACGCCAGTGTTTCAACCGGCAGACATGCGTGCAGCTAGACACACTAAGCTCTATACAGCAGTGTAACCCGGGCTATCGCCGGTGTCGGAATCAAAGCATTAAGGCGAAGACTTAACACTAAATGAACACCACAAGTGCCCAAGGGTACCAACAGCTCGTTGCTTGTAGCGGGTCCTGATTATAAATATAGTGCAGTAATGAACGAGTTTACATGCACCCGCTTAGTTCTACAATTGCGTGAGCTCTAATTATAGTAGTGTGAAGAAACAAAATTACACCTATAGAGCCAATAAGCTAAGGTATATGCACTAATTGAGATACCAACTATACCCGTTGTGGGTGTTACTGTTATAGGCATACAGATGACAAAAGAGTACAACAATGGCCAATAGCCCACGTTATATATGTATTATATAATATACCGTTATAGGCATACGGATGACAAGAGAGTACAACACTGGCCAATAGCCCACATATATGGAGGTACAGGGGGCAAGAGGCACTAGATCCCACAAGATTACAATGTTATCAAGAGAGATCATGAGTTTATTAAGTCATATATTACTGATATGCGCCCTCTGTACTGTCTAATACCGCTGAGAGTAACCTCATGTCATAGTGATAGTCTTTTTTTTTAAGTTCAAGTTTATTGAAACCAAACAGAAAGTGCAAAAGTGAAAATGCATTTAAGAAATAACAATACACAAGAAATAATAGGATGAAACAATGCAAAAGAATAAGAAATCGGATTCAATAAACAACTCACTCTCGTTCATGAAAAAGAAGGAGAGAGAGAAAAAATATAAAAACAAAATAAGGGTAAAATGGAGTAAAGTAGCATATGCACAAATTACATTAAATGCGAAAAATCAAGTAACCATATATTTATAATTGGGAGAATAAACTGCAAAAATGATAGGCAAAAAGACAACGATAAAACTTTAAGAGGGTTTACGGACTTCATCAGGTGTATTGATGGAAACATTATTAACAGAGGGGGGAGAGGGAGAGGAAGAGGAGGAGAGGTAATTGGTGAGTGGAATCCAGAGTAGGGCACGTTTGATGGCAAGGGAGATAGGGTTAACATATTTGGTATCAAGTCTGTGATTAAAACAGATAGCGTTCCACCAGGCAGAATAAGTAAGTTTTGAGGAATCTTTCCAATTGGAGGTAATCAAGTGAAAGGCCACTGCAATAAAAAGACCCAATAACTTATAGTGAGAAGGGGATTGAGGCAACTCAGGGGAGAGGGAGCCTAGAAGAACGGTGGAAGGGAAAAACGGGAGTTGAAATCTGAAGATAATGGAGATACGGGACCAGATAGCACGCCAAAAGGAAGCAACCTTAGGGCAGTGGAATGAGGTAGTGTAGCTCACTGGTTAGAGGCGGCAGACCCGAGAGCAGAGGACGGCCCGGGACCAGGGTTCGATTCCCGGCGTGGCAGGTTTCTGGACCAGGGTCAGCGGACTCGATCATTCTCTCGCCTCGGTGCCCACTCTGATCAGCGATCACACTCGGCAACTCTGGGCATTAGCTTGCCTCATCCTCACTAACGGCCCCACCAGACCGCTGGGGATGCCTGGTCTCACCCTGGAGATACCCCTTAAGGGACCATCTCTCAGGGAAGCCAGGAAGGGTTTCGCAGCGGTCGAAGCGCCTTGGGACCCTCCGGGTAAGTAGTGCGCTATATAAATGCCTATACATTTACATTTACATTACAATAACATATGAGATAAGTCAGCAGAGGGAGAGGAACAAGACCAACAGGCCGGGGAGAGATCAGGGGAGAAAGAGGATAATCTGGACGGGGAAAACAATAACCTTTGGTAAACAAAATAAAGGGTTTGTGTGGTATTGGCGGCACGAGAAGTTTTGTGGAGTTTAAACCAGAGCTTGTTCCATAAAGAAATGGGCCAAGTGACTGATAAATCCTGTTCCCAGGCCAGTTCAGCGCGTGATTTAGTGCGTTCAGGAGGTGTTAGCAGACAGGAGTAGATGCGTGAAGCTGAAGGTGAGGAGTTTAAAAGAGGGGATAAAAGAGGGTAAAGAGGAGGAAAGTCAGACGAGAGTGGGAGGGTTTGAAGAAATGAAAGAAGTGCAGGGAGTAATAAGTCATGCTGTTTGTTAAAGGAGTTGGGGAGAGGAAATTGAGACTGAAGTTCAGAAAAGGAGAGGGGCACTCCATCATGAAGCAATTGCGAAATCCACTTTAAACCTTTGGAATTCCAGGATTTCCAGCAAAAGGAACGGTTTTTGATGCGAAGGAACTTGTTGTGCCAAATGGATTGAGAAGATAAAGAAGCGAAGGAAGGATACGAAGAGGGGATGTGGGGAGCGAAGATGTGGCACGAATGTGCGATAATAGGAGAGCGTAAAAAAGAAGTGTGAGCTGAAAAGGCCAGAACTTCCGAAAAGTCGAGGGGGGAGATAAGAGACTTCTCCAAAGATAGCCATACTGGTGGGTGGGTGAGAGGGTCTGTAGACAACCAACAAGCAGCTTGTTTCAGAGAAAAGGAGTAATGATAAGATTTGAAATCGGGGAATTTCAGTCCACCGTGAGATTTATCTTTTTTAAGGAAGGGTAGTGCAATCCGAGGAGGTTTCTTTTGCCAGAGGAATTTAGACAGAAGAGAGTCCAATCTTTTGAAATAATAGTGAGGAATGCGAACAGGGATCATGGAGAGGGAGTATAAGATAATAGGAGCCAACATCATCTTAATTGAGTCTAATCTGCCCCACCAAGAAAGGAACAACGTATTCCATTTAGCGATAGAGTCAGAAAGTTTCTTGGAGATGGAGTCAAAATTAATTTTGAGAGTATCCGAAATGGAAGGGGAGAACCAAAGGCCTAAATATTTAATTTTGGAAGGTTGCCAGGAGAAACCAGTGTGGTTAAAATAGTGACGAAGGCAGGAGATATTAAGGGGTAGAATCTCGCATTTATCACGATTAAGGCGATAACCAGAAACCAAAGAAAAAGCTTCGACTTGACGAAGAAAGGAGGGAATAGTGCAGTCAGGATTAGAACAATAAAAAAGAATGTCGTCTGCGTAGACTGAGAGTTTGACTTGATTGGGACCAGGGTTATAACCAGTAATAAGATTGTCTTGTCTGATCTTTGTTAAAAAGGGTTCTAGCGCAACAATAAATAATAAGGGGGACAAAGGACAGCCTTGGCGAACTCCTCTAGAGAGAGAGCAATAGTCTGAAACGTTACCATTTGCGAAAATAGAAGCTCTGGGGCCAGAGTATAGGAGGGAAATGAGGGAAATCAATTTTGGAGGAAAGTCAATCCAAGAAAGAGCGCGGAACATAAACTCCCAGCTGATACGATCGAATGCCTTTTCGGCATCTAGTGCAATGGCCGCTAAAGGATATTGAATGGTAGAAGCCTTGCTGAGGACATTAAAGAAAACCCTCGAATTATCTGATGATAAGCGTCCTTTAACAAAACCAGATTGCTCTGGGCCAATAATATCAGGTAAAATGGGATCTATGCGCAGGGCAAGTAATTTGGCAAAGATTTTGTAATCTGTATTTACAAGGGAAATGGGTCGATAATTTTTACAGAGTGTATGATCTTTATTGTCTTTGGGATCAATCAATCAATCAATCAGTGACACTTATATAGCGCGCTACATACCCGTAGGGTCTCAAGGCGCTGGGGGGGGGGGGGTGCCGCTACTGCTCGAACAGCCAGGTCTTCAGCTTCTTCCTGAAGGAGAGGTGGTCTTGGGTCAAGCGCAGGTCGGTCGGGAGGGAGTTCCAGGTCTTGGCGGCCAGGTAGGAGAAGGACCTTCCTCCTGTAGTCGCTCTTCGGATGCGGGGGACGGCGGCGAGGGCGTGGTTGGCTGATCGGAGGTGGCGTTTGGGAGCGTAGAAGTTGATCCGGCTGTTGAGGTAGCTCGGGCCTTGGTCGTGTAGGGCTTTGTGTGCGTGGGTGAGGAGGCGGAAGGTGATTCTTTTGTTGACGGGGAGCCAGTGAAGGTCTCTCAGATGTCCGGTGATGTGGCTGGTTCGTGGGATGTCGAGGATGAGTCTGGCTGAGGCGTTCTGGATCCGCTGGAGTCTCTTCTGGAGCTTGGCGGTGGTACCGGCGTAGAGGGCGTTGCCGTAGTCCAGTCGGCTGGTGACGAGGGCCTGGGTGACGGTCTTCCTGGTCTCGGTGGGGATCCACCGGAAGATCTTCCGTAGCATGCGTAGGATGTTGAAGCACGCCGAGGAGACGTTGTTGACTTGCCTGGTCATGGAGAGGGAGGAGTCCAGGATGAAGCCCAGGTTGCGTGCATGGTCTGTCGGTTTGGGTGCGGTGCCCAGGGCGGGAGGCCACCAGGAGTCGTCCCAGGCGGAGGGTGAAGAGCCCAGGATGAGGACCTCCGTCTTGTCAGAGTTCAGTTTCAGGCGGCTGGTCGTCATCCACTCGGCTACCTCTTTCATCCCTTCGTGCAGGTTGGCTCTGGCGGAGGCGGGGTCGTTGGTCAGGGAGAGGATCAGCTGGGTGTCGTCGGCGTAGGAGATTATGCTGAGGTTGTGTTTGCGTACGATGGCCGCGAGGGGGCTCATGTAGACGTTGAAGAGGGTGGGGCTCAGAGATGATCCTTGAGGGACGCCGCAGATGACTTCGGAGGCCTCTGACTTGTACGGTGGTAGGCGGACTCTCTGTGTTCTTCCGTCGAGGAAGGAGATGATCCATTCCAGCGCCTTGTCCTGGATTCCGATGTTGCTGAGGCACTGTACTAGGGTGCGGTGGCAGACCGTGTCGAATGCCGCGGAGAGGTCTAGGAGGATGAGGGCCGCTGTTTCTCCATTGTCCATCAGGGCTCGGATGTCATCGGTGGCGGCGATGAGGGCGGTCTCGGTGCTGTGATTGGCTCGGAAGCCGGACTGTGAGGGGTCGAGGGATCCGTTCGTCTCGAGGAAGGCGGCCATCTGCTTGTTGACGGTCTTCTCGATGACTTTGGCTGGAAACGGGAGGAGCGAGATGGGGCGGTAGTTCTTGAGTTCGGTGGGGTCCGCTGTTGGTTTCTTGAGTAGAGCGCTGAGTTTGGCGTGTTTCCAGCTCTCAGGGAAGGTGGCGGTGTCGAAGGATGTGTTGATGATGTCTCGCAGGTGGGGTGCCATGACAGCGTCGGCCTTGTTGAAGACGTGGTGAGGGCAGGGGTCGGTCGGTGATCCGGAGTGGATGGAGTTCATCGTGCGGATGGTGTCTTCGGTGCTGATCGGGGTCCAGGCGTGGAGGGTGGTGGTGGGGGGTGGTTGTTCGGTCATGGTGTGCGTTGGTTGGTTGTTGAAGCTGTTGTGTATGTCCGCGATCTTGTTGTGGAAGTATGAAGCGAGGGAGTTGCAGAGGTCTTGCAATGGGGTGATGTCGTTGTTTCCTGCGCTGGGGTTGGAAAGCTCTTTCACGATGTTGAAGAGTTCCTTGCAGTTGTGTGCGTTGCTTTCCAACCGGTCCTTGAATGCTGTTTTCTTGGCGGCGCGGATCAGCTGGTGGTGCTTCCGGGTGGCAAGCTTGAAGGAGGTCCTGTTGTCCGGTGTAGGTTCCCTTCTCCAGACTTTCTCGAGGGCTCGGCAGTTCTTCTTGGAGCTCTTGAGTTCGTCGGTGAACCACGGGGCTTTCTTGCTGCCGGGTCTGCTGGGTGGGGTCCTCAGCCGGGCGAGCTCGTCCGCGCAGATGCTGATCCACTTCGTGAGGTTGGCGGCGGCCTGGCTGGGGTTCGCTGAGCTGGCAGGAGGGTGCTGGCTCAGGGAGGTGGCGAGCTGGTCTGCTGTGATCTTGTTCCAGCTTCTGCGGGCGGCCTGTTGCTGGTGGTGGTGGGTCGTCGTTCTCTTGAAGGTGAAGTGGACGCAGCTGTGGTCCGTCCATTGAAGCTCTGTGGCGTGGCTGAAGTCGATGTCTGTGCTGGAAGAGAAGACTGCGTCGAGTGTGTGTCCGGCGAGGTGGGTGGGGGTGGACACCAGTTGCTTGAGTCCCAGGTTGGCGAGGTTGTCCAGCAGGGTGGTGGTGTTGCGGTCGTTGTTGTTCTCCAGGTGGAAGTTGAGGTCCCCCAGGAGGATGTAGTCAGCGGAGGGGAGGGAAAGCGGGCTGACGAAGTCGGCGATGTCCTCGCTGAATTGTGTGCGTGGTCCAGGGGGTCGGTAG
The DNA here is from genome assembly GCF_964263255.1 of Lissotriton vulgaris. Classification (NCBI taxonomy): domain Eukaryota; kingdom Metazoa; phylum Chordata; class Amphibia; order Caudata; family Salamandridae; genus Lissotriton; species Lissotriton vulgaris. The sequence continues at coordinate 2,118,819,658 of NC_141689.1, forward strand.
ATCAGGGTGCCTCTGAGGGTGGTGTTCGGGTTGGTGTGGATCTGGAAATGCAGGTGTTCGGCGGTGGTCAGGGTGTTGTCGGTGCTGGTCGTGAGACGGGATGAGGCAGATCATTGCTTCCTGAAAAGTACCTTGGGAGGAGCCATCATTGACAAAGAAATTGAAAAGAAGAAATAATTGAGGTAGAAGTTGCTTGGAAAATTGGCTGTAAAATTCAATAGTAAACCCGTCAGGACCAGGGGCCTTGCCACGTCTAAGCACCGAAACCGCATGGGAGATTTCGGCTAGAGTGATGTCAGATTCGAGCGGGGAAAAGTTAACATGGGAAGAAGAAGGGGGAGTGAGAGATTGAAAGTAGGAGGTCAAGTCATCAGGAAGAGGAGGGGATTCGGGAGTATAAAGTTGCTTATAAAAGGAGACAAAATTACGTAGAATCTCCTCATCTTTAAAATGCGAATCTCCATTCGAGTCAGTTATGGAGGCAATCCGAGTCCTATCCTGACGTGTTTTGAGGTAGTTAGCTAGAAGTTTACCCATTTTGTTTTGACCTCCATAGTAGCGGGCACTGCATTTCAGTAGATAAGAGGCTGCGGCATCAGTGGAGGACTTGTTAAAAGCAACTTTTTCTGAAATAAGATCTTTAGGAGAGGAATCAGAGGGGGAGCGATATTATGAGTATTCTAACTTTTAAATTTTTGCAAGAAGAAGGGAAGATTGACGCTCAAAACCTTTCCGTTTTCTAGAAACATAATTAATTATACATCCTCTGGCCGTTGCCTTGAATGAATCCCAGATCATGACAGGAGAGGAATCAGGGGTGGAGTTAGTATTGAAAAAGTCAGTAATGAAAGCATTGAACTGGTCGGTAAACTTGGAATCAGCCAAAGGGAAGTTGTTAAATCGCCATATGCCAGGTGAGGGAGAGAAGGGGAGTAGTTCAAAGTCTACTAGGACAGGGGCATGATCAGATATAAGGATGGAGCCAATTTCAGAAGTAAGGACACACTGGGAAAGGGATTTGCTAAGGAAGAGGTAATCGATGCGGGATTGGGTTTTGTGAGGAGGGGAAAAGTAACAGTATTCCTGGAGATCCGGGTGACAGAGTCTCCAAATGTCTGTTAGAGATTTACGTCGAATAGCAGAAGTAAATTGATTATGCATTTTGGATCGAATAAAGGTAACTGGGGAATGTCTGTCAAGGAAAGGATCATGTATTTGGTTACAGTCGCCACCAAAAATAATGTAATTGTCGTTTAGGGAAATCAATTTATCTGAAACGAGGGGCCAAAAGGAGTGATCTACAGTAACTGGGGCGTAAACATTGAAAATAACAATAGGCACGTTATCTACAGTCAATCGTAAAATTATAAAACAACCATCTGAATCAATGTCAAGATGAGTATCAGTAACAACAAACTTTTTATGGACTAATATGACTACGCCATTCTTTTTCCCCAAAGCGGGGGAGGAGAAAACATGACGGACCCAAAGTCTTTTCAATTTAGAAGGTTCAATGTCATTAAGGTGGGTCTCTTGTAACATGGCAATGTCAGTTTTTAATTTAGCCAAATGAGCTAGTACTCGTTGTCTTTTAATTGGACTATTTAACCCTTTAACATTCCATGAGGTAACTCTGAATGATATACAGTAACAGTAATAAATGCAAATATGATGCAAACAATGCAATAAAAAGTGCAAGAATGTAATATATGAAAAACAATCCTATTGGAGAAAAAAGCATACAATGCAACAAGCAAACATGAAATGGAAGTACGCATTAACTTGGAAAAGAAGTAAATTCGAGAGAAAAAAGAGGGAAGAAGGAAAAGGAAAAGGAGGTGAGAGAAAATGAGAGTAGAGAAGAGAAGAGATAAAGGAAGAGGAGGAATCAAAGAAGAGAAATAGAAGAAAAGAAAGAGGAGCAGAAAAGGGGAAAGATAAGAAGGAGAGAAAATGTGAGATGAGGACAAAAATATTGGAGAAAAAGTGCAGGGAAAAGGCAGGAAAAGATGTAAAGAGTACAACCTAAAGAGAAACAACGAGAGGAATACAAGGGAAAAGAACATACCTACAAGGAAAAAATCCAAGGAAACGAAGGGGGGGGGAAGAACCAGACGGGACGGCTGGGACAGCCGGGAGCGAACAAGACGGAGGACCGGGAGGCACCACATCAAAAAAGTGAAAGAGCTGTGGGAGAAAAACATGAGCACAATATGAAAACTCGGAATCAAACAAACGAAACAGAGAAAATCAAAACACAAAATGTTCGATAACAGTCAAATAAGAACGATATAGGAAGAAATTAGAATAAACAATAAACAGTCATCAAGAGACTGCGACAACGACCAAAAAGGGAAACATATAAGAGGAATCAGCCAACACTGGAAGAGGAAGCGTCCATAGATTCGGTATGATGAGCATTTATGAAACTCTGTAGGCGGATCGGGTCTTCGTACGTAGTGGTCCTGTTGTTAAAAGTAACCTTAAAAAGGCAGGGGTGGAAAAGACCATATTGAGCGCCCATTGCACGAAGAGCAGGTCTCAAGTTGAGGAAAGCCTTCCTCCGATTCGCAGTGGCCTTGGCGTAGTCCTGGGCGAAGAACAGAGTGGATCCAGACCAAGTAACACGTTGAGAGGATTTGGCAGCGGAAAGGACCTTCAATAGATCTGTGTATTCCAAGAAATATAGGATAACACCTCTAGGTTTTGGTGAGGGAGCTGTAGGTGAAGACGGTTGACCCAATCTATGTGCTCTCTGGATGTTGAGAACAGTGCCCTCTGGCATATGAAGAACTTTAGGAATGAAGGATTTAAAGAATGTAATTGGATCAGACCCCTCCTGTCCTTCCTCAAGGCCGTAAATGCGGAGGTTATTGCGCCTGTTACGGTTTTCCAACTCCTGCACGTGGCGTTGAAGCAGAGAGACTTGAGCCTGAAGAGGAGAGACTTTAGAGCAAGTGTCCGTGATGGAGGGAATGGACTGTTCAATTGCTGTGACTCTGGTATCAAGTTGAGTCCAAGTGTCAGTGAGAACTTGTAGTTTAGCGTTGGTATCTTCCAATTTGGAATTGGTTTCTTCCATAAAGGGATGTAAAGCCCTTATTTCCTCCAACAACCCCTCCATAGAAACAGGCGAGGTGGACTTCGGTGGAGAAGAGGAGTTCTGCCTAAGACGCTTGGTGAGAGATTTCCCCGAAGGCGCTGACGCAGTTTCAGAAGCTGCCATGTCATCAGACGGGGGAAGAGAGTCTTGTAGGCGTGAAAATTGGGAAAAAAATTTCGAGTTTTTAATAAAAATATGTTTAGTTGGAGTTACTGAGGAGAAAGCTCCTTTAGACATGCCCATGTAGAGAAAAAGCAACGAGGTGACCAAAAAGTATGATGAGGAGGAAGAGGAATCATAAAATGGCCGCCCCGAAAATGCATTCACTGTGAGCAAGGTCAATGACGCAATAAACGTATATAGTAACTCATAATGTGGCGTAATGTAGCAGGAAAGCTACAAAAAAGGCATTAAATATCCCAAGGAGTTGCTGCAGCTCATCAGAGGTAAGAAAAATCGGCACCTCAGCATTGCGAGTAAAAACAAAATGGCGGTCGCGATATAGCGACAGAAGAAAGGGACTCACATTACTGGAAACCCGGTGAATTTCAGTCCAGAAATGAGCCTGGGGGTTCCGAGGCTGTTCAGCATGAGGTCCGATGCTTTTGGAGGAAAATGCGGCGCCGAGGCAGCACGAAGAAGAAGCAGCCGCCCGGTCCCGTCGAGGAGCTCTACACGGGAGCCGCCATCTCCGTCAGGCGCCTAGCCATGCCCCCATAGTGATAGTCTTTTAATACTCCATATAAAGCTCTAACAGAGTGTATTGTTATATGGTGTCCGGTGTATTATATAGCATGCCCCATTTATATCATGGTCCAGGGAATGTCGTCATTCAACCCACAGCTGTCACTCCTCAATCTGTATATCCATTTTTGTTCTTTGACAAATAGGAATCTGGATATATCGCTGATGTGGGGTGGAATGAAGGGTTGTTCAATTATCACCGATCTCAGATCATCTGCCTTGTGATTTTTCGTGATGAAATGAGTGGTCATTCTCGTCGACTGTTTACGGCACCGAATGGTGCTCTTATGTTCACTGATCCTTAATTTTATTTTTCTGGTAGTATGTCCTACATATTGTAGTGCACAAGGACATGTGATCAAATAGATCAAGCGTTCAGAGTTACAGTTCGTATGTGTTTTAAGCAACCACGGTTTGTCAGTGCCTATGTCAATCCTGTCCGTTTTAAATGTCTGAGGGCAGACACTACAGGACCCACACGGAAAATGTCCCTGGACTGGAGGCAGATCCCACAGTCTACTGGTGTCAGAGAATGTCGTTATCCTGGGACGTGTGTGCACCAAACTGTCTCGAATGCTCGGCGCTCTTTTGAATGAGAAAAGTGGTAAAGGGATCTTTGTTTGGGCAATGTTCAATATCCCCCAGTGGTGTCTAATGGTCTTTTGGATCTGATTGGAGAGAGTGCTGAACGTACTCACAAAAGTGAGCCTCTCCAAAGGAGGTTTTTTTGGATGTCTCTCTAAAAGGGCCTCTCTGTTGTTGTTGGAGGCTCGTTTCCAAGCTCGCTTCACTAGGTGTTTAGGATAATGTCTTGCCTGTAGCTGTTTAGAAAGAACCCCTGCATGATGGTTGAAGAGTTCTGTGGAGGAACAATTCCTCCTAAGACGTAGGAACTGTCCTACTGGGAGATTATCCCGTAAAGCTCGAGGGTGATGGCTTTGATACGTGAGTAAAGAATTCCTTGCCATGGGTTTTTTGTAAAGTTCACTTTCCAAGTGTCCTTCATGTGGAAAGATGGCTATATCTAGGAACGCCAGGCGCTCCTTGCTAAATTCCACGGTGAACTTCAAAAATTCATTTTGAATGTTTAGCCATTCATGGAACTGGGTAATTTCCTCAGACGAGCCTCACCAAACCACCAAGATGCCATCTATGTATCTTTTCCATAGCAACACCTGAGAGTGGAATGGGTTGCTATGGTTGAGTACAATGTTTTGCTCAAAAAGATGTACATAGAGGTTGGCGAGGCTGGGAGCAAAAATGCTCCCCATTGATGTTCCGGAGACCTGGAGATAAAGTTGGTCTTCAAATTTGAAGAAATTCTGCATCATGGCCAGACGGGCACATTCCATGATAAATGACTCGGGAGTGATGCTATTGATTTCCCGTGAGGACAGAAGTTGTCCTACTGTCTCTAGAGTCTCTTCCTGGGGAATACAGGTATATAGAGACTCTACGTCAAAGCTGACGAGAAAGTCAGTTGTAGTGTCAAATGCAATGGTGGGAAGGAGTCTCAGAACATCTGCAGTATCTTGCAGATAAGTTGACATTTCATAGACAAGAGGTTTGAGGAAAAAATCCACACATGTCGACAATGGTTCGAGTAAGGAACCTATCCCTGCGATGATTGGGCGCCCTGGTGGCGATCTAACTGCCTTGTGTATTTTTGGTAAACAATAGAACCCGGGCATTACCGGGCTCGATGTTACCAAAAACCTAGCCTCATTTGCAGTAATCTAGGCCTCTGCAAGGCCCTCATCTACTAGAGTTTTGATCTCAATGATATGCCGTGAGGTAGGGTCACTTGGTAGTGGCTGGTAGGCACTCTTATTGCCCAGTTGTCTTAGGCACTCAGCACGATAGCTGGAAGTATCCAGAATTACCGTGGCACCGCCCTTGTCTGCGGGCTTGATTGTAATCGTTTGGTCCTTAGATAGATTAGCCAAAGCAGATCTCTCTCTGTTAGAGAGGTTCTGAAAACTCCGATCATTCCGGTCTTGTAAAGACAAGATGTCGTGAGTTACAGCTTTTTCAAAAGTTGCCACTTGTACTGGGACCTGATGAGTTAAGGGAGTAAAAGTGGACCTAGGGCGCAGTCCAGTATTAGTCTCCCTCTTGTCCTCTGCGGCAGTATCTATGTCTTGACCTTTAAAGAAAAAGTGCAAACGTACTTTCCTGAACATTTTTTCAAGTTCACACCTGATCTCAAAATGATCTCCCTTATTAGTTGGGACGAAGCCCAGTCCTTTCTCAAAGACGGCTTCCTCATCCAATGTTAGAATGCGTGAACTCAAATTCACAACCAAAGTTTGGTCGCTCACATGTTGGTCGATTGTTGTGCTGCTCTCCTGCTCCTGGTGTTGGGGAAGTTGGAATCTGGTTCCCAATTTACTGTTTGTGGGCCTCTTCTTCTGCTGTAGCTGCAGCCACGGCCCTGTCCTAAAAAAGGATCGGGATAGAATTGTGGATAGGCTGAAAATTGTTGCATGGGTGGTCCAAAGGGAGGGTAACCCCAAGGAGCTGGTGGCCACCATTGGCCTAAACCCTGCTGATAATTCTGCCTGCCCCTCTTTTTATTGGGTCTGCGTTGTTGTCCGCTGCCCCTGGCTTGTGATGTGGTGGAGCCATCTGAATCGGTGGATTCTGACCCAGATGTCGAATAATTCGACCCTGTACGTTTGCCCTTGCTGTCAAATGAGGGCGCTACCCAGTTGTCACTAGTATATGGATAGATCTTAGTCATTGAAAATCGAGCCAGGTCTTTCTTGAATTTATCAATTTTATTGATCAAGATGTTATCTCAATATTCTTTGTTTGTTTTGTTAGACTCATCCAGATTTTTCTTATAAATAGAATTAGAGGTTATGGTAGCTTTAATTTTCCCCTCAAGGGTCTGAATCTCTATCAGAATTGTATCAGCCATCCTCTTAGCAGTGTTAATAATTAGGATCCGCCAGTCTCTCGTGCACCCCCAAGCTATGAGAGACCAATCACAGAGGAAAGTTTTATCTGTCAGGAACAGTCTCGGTGTATTGGTTACAATCAGACGAGTTGGAGCACATTTATCTCTCAGATACTCTGCCATAGTGAGGCCATGGACAGATGTCCGTGAATGTGTTTTTTTTAAATTGAGTAATACAACCCAATCATCTTTCGGTGTACTTGAAATCTCAGGTAATGAATCTAATATACTCGGGTTACTCGCAGTTTCACTCCATGGAATTCCTCAGTCAGTCAGTCAAGAATTCTTTATTCGATAAAATTAATATCATATAAGACATGGTACAATCATTTTAAATAATAAACAAACAAAAAAAACACTTACAAAAATAACCAAAAAGTTAAAACAGTTCATTAGCATTATTAAGACATACAGTACAGTTCATTCATTATCATTAATAAAAAATGCAATACATTTTAAGAAAATTTTATAGCACTGTAAAATTCGTACCTTTAAAATCCTCAGAGTTACAGAAAATCTCCTCAAGATTCCACACAATTCTACCAGTGGGGGAAAAATCTGCAGCTCATGGTGCCATTTAGTGGCGGTAGAGCTAGCAGTGCTGAAAGTTATAGCGAACTACACCATTCATTGTGCAACAGCCCATTGCCACTTGAATTGATTTTGCTGCCCCTCAAGTAGAAAATATACTCTAGCACCCGCAAATCTACTTGTATTGCAGCACTCTGACCATGACCACTCGCGAATGCGGCAACCGCCCACATTAGAAAATCAAGCTCGAGCTCACCAGCTCGCATAATCTGGAGGCTCACATTAGAAAAATTCCAGCACATGGCAATTGACAGAATTTTGCAAGATGTTTGCATTAAAGAATAATGCAAAGTGGCCAAAATCCTGCCAATTCCAGAGGTGGAAACCGAAAGTCTTAAAATTAGGATTTTTCTCAGTTTAGTAGTAGTAAAGTTGAGAAAAATCCTAATTTTAAGACTTTTGGTATTCACAGAAGGCATTTAGGAGTCCTAAAGTTAGGACTCCTAACTTCTATGAATACCGAAATGAGTAAGCGTCTTCTGTGAATACCAAAACGGTAGTAAGTTTAGGATTTTATCTTAAGTTAGTTCTGTGAATCGGGCCCATAGTCATGATTTTCCAGGCTTCTGGTTGTCATAATGTGGTTGGGATTTAAAAGTGCAGCCCCTCTACCCTGGACCCTGTCTGGGAAAGGACATATATTCTCTTCTAAGCGTGTGCCAGCTTCTTCTGAAAAATATATTTTTTTGCAGGAGGGAATGGAAATGAAACATGTGTTTTCTTTCATTAGCTGACTTCCTAATCATTTCTTGTCGGGAGTCAAATAGTTTGTCTGTCAAGAATGGGGATGATTCAAGGACCTCTGTGATTGCTTAATCTTCAAAATTTTTAGCTACACAAACCTTCAACTTGCTATCGCTGCCAATGATGTAAATTCTGCCCCTAAAGAGTCAAAAGCGTCTGACAAGAACTGAGCAAGAAGTTCAATTTGCCCGAACAACATAATGAGATGTTTACTTCTTGTAAACAATCAAAGAGGATCTAAAATTTTTTTCAGCTACTTCTGTGTCGCATACACAGCTTAGGTATTATCCCTCAGAACAAAGTGTGATGCTGAATAACTCTTTTGACGGCACTTTTCACCTTCCTGTCCACAGCATGGGGGAGTAATGATTACTTCAAAGCCTGAAATGAAGTGGACACAATGCTGGGCAAAGATGCATTCATCATTGGAACCGGGGAAAAGTTCACCTCAGACTGGTCCAAAGTTAACCTTTTGATAAAATCCTTTCATTCTTTTAGAACTATGGCCTTACTAGATCGTGGAAAGGAAGCGCCTCCCTCTGAGCAGCTGGGTACTGCATATGATTCTTCTTACTCCTGCTAAAAGGAGACGTCACCTCCACCAACTGACGGCTTTGTATGTATTTTCCTTTCATCACCTTCATTTGTGACTTGCTATGAATCCAGCCTTTGCATTTTATACTGCGGTTTAACCAACTCTGGATTCACCACTTGCTTTTATCGGAGACTCTAACACCACCAGCTCCGATTCTGTCTCAGCAGGTGATCCTGGTGACTTAACATTTGAGCACTCTTTTTATGCTCCTTTGTGATTTGCAGAGACTCCCCCATCAGTATAGCATGCACTGATTTGGCTGCACTCTGTATGCCAACCAGCTGTGCCCGACTGGCTCCATGTAAGGGAGCAACAATTACATAATTTCCCCTCTAATTATTGAGGCTTTATAAACAGAAGCCCATCCTTTAACAACTTTTATTCTTACTTTTTTGGTCACGCTAGAACAAACACTAATCAATCATTACCTCCTTGTTAGTATTCCTCGCCACATGACTTACAAAGTGAGCTTCAGCTCCACGCCAGAACCCTCCAAAGCAAAAAGTCAGCCTCCCATGCCTCCCATCCCTTCCCAAGATGGCCGACCCATTACCACCTGACCTCTATAAGAGGCAAGCCGGCCCAACCCATCAGCCTGTTTTTTTCGTTCTGCGCACGTCTCTCCAAATGCGTTAGGTAAGTGGTGCCTGCTGTAGCAGGTATGTGGGTCTCGGGTTGGAGGTCCTGCTCTAGCGGACCTTCGGTTCCTGGGCTCTTTCCACCCTTTCCGCTGGGTTTTCTGTCCAATTAGGCTCTGCTCCAGCGGGCCATGGGTTCCAGGTGGGGGTGGCTGGGGTACAGTTTGGGATTGTGGCCGGCGCTCTGCCATGCCTCGCCCTGTACTGCCGGTCCTTTTGTGTGCTCCTATAATTTGCTTGGTGCCCGTTTTTTACGCCGCCCTCCTGCTTTTCATGGCGCTGCGGCGGGGGCTGTGTTTGGGGTTTCTCCAGCCCTAAGTTTCTGCCTGCGGTTTGCTCGCGCCGCCCGCCTGCCCCTCGTGGTTTTGCGGCGGGCGGCGGCAGTGCTGCGCTGCTGTTTTCCCTGGAGGTCCATCATGGATGGCACAGCAGGATTTGTTACTCTCTGTTTCCCTCTGCGCGGGTTTCCGGTATGCCTTTGGGTAGTCCTTCAACTGGCTGCCCGCCCTTAGTTGCATGCCCCCCGCCTGCCCCACAGCGCTGCTTTGCAGCAGTCAGCTGCTATTCTCTGCCGTGTTGGGGTTCCCGCGTCCCCGCTGGGAGGGTGCTTGGTTTCCCTTTTTTTCTCGCCGCCAGCCCCCGGGGACCTGCGGCAGGTGTGCTGTCCTGTGTACCCCGCACTTTGCTGCGGCGGTGCTGCACGGCTCTTACCGTGTTCTGCTATTGTTCCTGTGTTGGGCTCATTCTTCCGGGGCGGGGTCAGGTGCTGGTTCCCGCTCTGCTGCTCTGGTGTTGCCGGTCGGTTCGCCGGCTGACCCGCTTTTTCCTGGGGGCCGAGGTTGCTCGGCACTTTCGGTAGGTACATTACGCTGGTGTGCTTATCAATTGTTTTGGCCTGATTTTTCCCTGTTCACTGGACTTCTCGGTGTTGGCTGTGATGGTACTGTTTTTCTTCCCATTTGTCTCCCGGCTTCATTGGGTTGGGTCTGGGCTGCTGGCATTCAGATGTTCCTCGCTAGGAAGGCCTCTGTGGGGCGGGGCCTGTCTCCCCCCGGCTTCTCTCAGAGCTGTGCTCCTCTGGTGCTAGGGTTCTGGTTTTCTGCCGATATTTATTTCTTCTTTATGCGTTTTTATATAGCGTGGACTTTACCTGAAGGTGTCAAAGCACTTCACAGAGGGTTCAGTGATGGTACATGAGGTGAAGATTACATATGAACAGATTGCAACAGCATACGTTTAGTTTCTCCTTTCTCCTGCAGCGGCAGGTTCCGGTCTATGGGTCCTGTCTGTGGGCCGATGTTGTTCCCATTGGAGGGGTTTGGCGGTAGGCGTACAGGCTGCGGCCTCTCCCATGGTGGTTCTCACATCTTGCACACCCGTGGTTTGTTGGGGTGCTTTGTGCCCACACTCTTCTTTCTCCCCGCGCTGCAATTCCCGGTCTGCCTCGTTTGCGGCTGCTGTGGTGGTGTGTGGTCGCTCCACGTTTACGTTGTTTTGGGGTCGTGGTGATCCTCTACTGGCGGGTGCTCTTCCTCTATAGGGGTGCTATGAGTTCGTTTTCCGTGTTCTTTTCCATCTCCTGGCTTGGCCAGCTTGGGCTGTCGTCCTTGAGACTGGGGGACTGTGTTCCTGTCTCAGCATCAACTCTCCACTTCCTGTGTCTCTGGGCACTTCACTTATTCTCCCCGTGCTTGGGTGCTGGAATTCCCTTCTGGGGGTCCTTGGTCATCAGTTTCCCTGATAATGTACTCTAGTCTGTGCTCTTCTGGACGTGGTTTTGGGCCCTTCTGGGTGTTTTTCCTGGTCTGGTGCTCGCTTCGGAGGCTCTTCTCCTATTTTTGTGTCATACAGGGATGATTGGGTGTACGTTGTTGTGGCATGGGGCTGGTTGTAATAATGACTATAGTGTATAAAACAAGGACCCCCTGAGAAAAGAACTAGCTGTACTCCTAGGTCAGGGATAAATCATATAGGTAAACAACAACCTAGGCAGGCAGAATACTTGTCAAATAGATATTATATGCGCAAAGGATCATATTCAAAGTGAGGTTAAAAAACTGAATTTATTGGCAAATACATGTAAAATTCATAAAATATTACAAAAATAATTTCAATGAGACAAACATATAATAAAAATAGCTAAAAGAACTATAAGAAAATATACAACATGTAAGGCAATCACAATATAAAAAGCACAATTAAAAAACAGAAATCAAAATACAGAAGAAATGTTGGTGGCACAAAAGTAATAAATCTCGACGCGCGTTTCGGCGACCAGCGCCTTCTACAGGAAAAGGCACACAGTAACCTAAGTGATAATGAACATTAATGTATTAAAACCAAATAAATACATCACATAATACATTTAATAAAGAAGAAAAACACAGGTACTGAATTCTAAATAACAAATACTATTGTATTGTAGCTAACATTTGTTAAAAAACCTCAAAGAAATGGCATTGTAAATTTGGTCCGAGGCCTATCTATAGACAAGTTCATTATATTAATAGATACAACAAAAACATCATAGATTTCTGTGCTCGTTTCTCTCAGAACCCATAGTGACAATCGATGTAGACACTAAATTGGAAAATTCCATAGTACTGCAAAAAATGATAAATAAAATGACTGATGAAACCCATATTGTCAAAAATAGAACGCATGAGGGACATTAAACACAACGTGAAAGGGCTAATCATGATTGGAATTGAATGATTAATGATTAATAAAAAAGCTATACATCAGTTCGTCTATGTCAAAATAGCTTACTTACTTAAGTCTGTATACGTTAGAAGTTGCCAAATCACATTATTGTCGAGTAGAAAGAAGAGGATATGGATAAATTCAATTAAGGGTGAGGATAATCCTGAATTCTTTGTTACGCTGTAGTAAGAAAAGTAATACATTTTAAATGTTTAGATTTTTAGATAGGCAACACAATCTCATGCATAGCTCTTCGATATTTTCTGTTATTATATAGGTATGGGGAGTATCTTACCTATTTTCATGAAATCGATATTCCAACTAAATAGTAAGGTATCTAAAAAGGTTATAGCACCATAACCTAGGACGATCTTAAAAATAGGGGAAGAAGAAATAGTCGATATCAATCTTGGAAGATGGGAATATATTTACCAGTATTTTAGGTATGAATGGATACATCTACAACAGGATGTTGGTAATGTTCTGTCCGAAAGTACAATCTATAAATAATAATGTCCCAGGATTACAAATAGGAATCCTACAATGAAGACAGAGTTTTTATACGGCATACCTAAAGAAAATTGATGTTCCTTTTAGTACGAATACAGGCGATGACTGTATTAGATTAGTTTGCAGCAAGTAGTACTCTGATTAAGACGTAAATATATTGGTAATCTGAAAAAAGAAGAATTAGCAAAAACTAATTGCCCATTTATTGAGGTAGCAAAAGTTACGTAATCCATTAATTTTCAAGAACGTTTTAATCTGGAGTTCAGTACCCTAGTAATTCATATATTTTCGTAGATAACAATTACCTGATTGTGAGGATAAGTAGATAGTATCACCGCGCTGTTTCTTTAAGCGAAGCCTCACTGTGCTTTAGTGGAGATAGAAAATGAGCACACAGTTAACTACATTCCTCCGAAATGAAAGAGAAAGTAGGAACTAAGCGCTTCTCAATAATCAAGGCTATCTAGTTAACCGATATCCGGTTAATATTAGCGATGTCAAAATGCGATAAGATGGCACTAAGGTAGTATGTTAATTCAATTCCACGTTATTCATAAGTAGGTAAAGAAATCTTTTTTTGAAAAGGTGGCTTCGTGAAAGTCGCCTGTCTATTGGCTTAACAATAATATGTTGACAGATATACTTATGCGTAAACTGAGGGTAATAACAAATAAATGACTATAGGTTAAATATACCAAGATCAGGGTAAAAGGCTTCGTAAAAGAAACCCATACTACGGACTCAGTGGCAAATTAGTTATTTATTCGGGCCCCTTTGTGCAGTCAAAAGATAGCATGTCAGCGTTGTCAAAGTTCAAACTACCTGAAATAACGATGTGTAACACAACAGCGCGGCGACCTCACGTTTGGTAGAGCAAAATAGTGGATTCAATATCAATTTGCGTAAGGTTGCGTTGAAGTTTAAATATTTATCGGTGACGAATCGCGTCTTTCGATTATAGTCACGTGTGGCTCTATGTTTATGGTGACGTAGTGCCAGCGTCGAAATGGAAATAGGGCTTGCAAAAGAAGGGATTCTATAGTCACGAAGGGGCAAACAGGGCATAGAAATAGTGAATGGACTTGTACAGTCACTATGAAAGATCCTATTTATACATAGTTACCATGATCTTAAAAAAAAGAAAGTATTTATTCCAATAATAAACAAAAAATGATATCCTACAAAAATTATATTAAGGGATAAACATATATATATATATACCAAAACGGGCAAGCAATGCTTATGGTATATAAAAAGATCATTATAAAACTAAAATACAGAATAAAAGGGAGCACTAGTGTTAAGCAGGATCGTATGAGGTCATCATACGATAGCATTCTCCCAAGTAATTTCGCTGTTTAAACCATTTCTAAACGTGTCCAGAGTGAAAATCCAAAAGACTTCACTTTTTTTCTAATCCGTTCACCACCTTTGGTGTCGGGAATATTGATTTTTTCTAGAATGCGCCATTTGAAGTTTTCAGGACTGTGGTTACATTCAAGAAAATGCTTCACTAAAGGAGCAAGCAATTTATTTGTTTTTATTGCGGAGCGATGTTCCGTCAGGCACGTTTGGATAGGCCTTGACGTTTCGCCAACATATCCTAGAGAGCAAGGACACTGGATGAAATATACAACATTTGCAGTTTTGCAGTTCCACATATTGGTGGCAGAGACGGTATATCCATTATGTGGAAATGTCTCACCTTCCAGGATGTTAGTACAGGATTTGCACATAGAACATTTAAATGTGCCTTCAATAGTTTGACTAGTATGTATAGACTGCTGCATCAAGATTCCTTGATCAGAGTGGCCCATAAATCTTGAATGGACAATTTGATCTTTAATGTTTTTATTTCGCCTATGGGCGAAAAGCGGTTTTTCTAATTTCTGTTCCTTGGTACAATTACTATTTAAAATATGCCGTGAGGAGTTAATGACTTGTTTAACTTTAGCATCCAAAGTCGAATGTCTGGTGACACAAACCAATTGTGAAGTTTGTTTTTTCTGTTTCGTTCTTAAGAGATGATCTCTGTCGAAGAATCTTGCTCTCTTGTAAGAATCCCTCACCAGTCGGTTAGGATACCCTCTTTCTAAAAACTTTTTTCTCATGTCGATAGCCTGTCTATCGTAATCTCTTATATCTGTACAGTTATGCCTTACTCTCAAGAATTGAGAGAAGGGGATACTTTGCTTCTGATTACGGGGGTGGAAGCTTTGGAAGTGTAATAGTGTATTTCTTGCCGTCTTCTTGACAAAAAGATCTACTTTGAGTTTACCACTGTGGTGTATAATCATGATATCTGGAAATTCCACTCTATCCGAGCTCACATGGGCTGTGAATTTAAGAGTAGTATCCGCAGCATTTAGCCAATCCAGAAATTCTAAAAGAGTCTCTCTCCCATTGATCCAGACAAAAAATATGTCATCAATATATCTGGACCAATGGGAGACAGACTCAAAGAATGGGGCAATTTCGTTGTAAATACATCTCTCTTCAAAGAAGGACATATAAATGTTTGCCACCGATGGGGCTACCGAGGTGCCTATACTAACGCCTCTAATTTGGAGATATAGATTCTGGCCAAACTCAAAAATATTTTCAGTAAGCACTATCTTTAGGCAGTCAAGTACAAAGGTTTTAGGACATGGTACATTAAATGTATCAATAAACCATTCAGTTGTTTCCATTGCTTCAATCAAGGGGGATGTTACTGTATAAAGATTCAACATCTAAGGTGACTAAGAGATCACTATCAGGGTTAACATCAATATTTTCCATTTTTCCAATCATGGCTCCAGTGTCTCTAATATATGATGTTATCTTTGGGACAAAGGGGTGAAGGTGAAAATCAACATACTTGGATAACGGTTCTGTTGCAGTGCCTATCGTTGAGACTATAGGTCTGTAGGGAGGATTCACAAGATCTTTATGCATCATGGGGAGTCCATAGATGCAGGCAGTTTTCCCAAGATTAAAATTCTATTTGGGTCATGCCTCCTCTTTCTTTTGCATTAATTGTCATAGATCTAATATTTCTAGTTATATTGTTAGGAGGATTTGATCTAATCTTAGTATAAAAGGTAGTGTCATTTAACATTCTTAACATATTTCGTTCATAATCATCAGTGGCTAGAACAATGACTCTGCCACCTTTATCGCTATTTTTGATAGTGATCTGACTATTTTTAGCTAAAGATTTCAGTGCATCATACTCATTTTTATTTAGATTATAGAGTGGTTTAGGCACATATCTAACTGTTTGTTCTAACTTTTTTAAGACTACTAGTTCAAAAGTTGCTACTTCTGGTCCTAATTGGTCGAGGGATGGACTAAAGGTGCCTTACATGTTGTGTATGTTCTTATAGTTCTTTGGACTATTTTTATTATTTGTTTGTCTCTGTGAAATAATTTTTGTAATATTTTATGAATTTTTCATGTATTTGCCAATAAATTCTGTTTTTAACCTCACTTTGAATATGGTCCCTCGCGCATATAATATCTATTTGACAAGTATTCTGCCTGCATAGGTTGTTGTTTACCTATATGTAATAATGACTATTCCAGATTTATTCATATATAAGGTATTTATTCCAAGCAGGTAAAGGGGATAGATGCTCCATCAGAAAACTGACTCCCCACTGTTCTGGAATACATGACAGCAGGGATACCACACTGGTGCTGCCTTACTTCGGCCTCTGACGGCTGGTCGGGCCTCTCGCTGGCTCGCCTTCCAGTGATTTGAGACGTGTATATGTTCTTGTCTGATACTCGGCCTTTCATCCATTTGAGGTCGATAAAGTGAGTCCCATTGAGTTGAGTAACAATATACATCTGTTATTCAGCACCAGGACACCTTCGGGTGATCATGCGCTTTACTAATACACCTGTTATGTTATTCTTAAATGCTTGTGTATGTTGCTCAGGTGTTGCACTGTCACGCTGACGGGCGTGTTTCTTTTACGCGGGATAGAGTGTCTTTTGCATTGTTGCGTTTGGGGGCGTTCTTGTCTCCCGTCCTGTGTTCTCCTGCCCCCACCTGCTACCCACTTTGTACGGGGTCTGTCCTGGTTGATGTGGCCTTCGGGGCTCCTTGGATTGTGGACATATGCATGTCGGATTGGGGTCCTGTTCTTCCTTCAGGCTGCTTCTGTGGTCTCCGGGTGGCCTTTGGCTTCTGCCTTCTCCTGCTCCTTGGCTAGCGGCCGTCCCTTGCACCCTCCTCCTGGTCGTTTTTTTCTCTTCGCTTCCTAGGGGTTGGGGCTCTGTTGCTCCTAATGGTTCGCTCCTGTTGTCGGCTGTTTGGCTCCTCGGGTTGCCCTGTGGTTCTCCTCCCTTGGCTGGCTGTCCCCCTTCATCTGGTTTTGTGTGGCCCCCTGGCTATTCTTG
Source organism: Lissotriton vulgaris (assembly GCF_964263255.1). Lineage (NCBI taxonomy): Eukaryota > Metazoa > Chordata > Amphibia > Caudata > Salamandridae > Lissotriton > Lissotriton vulgaris. The sequence goes on from NC_141689.1 coordinate 2,118,836,637, forward strand.
TCTGGGTTGTCCACCCTGGTGGTGTCCTTCCGTAGGGTGGGTTTTAGGCTCCCTGTGCCTGGGTGTCTGGCCTCTCCGTATGGTTGGTCCCGGTGCTCTGTGGCTCCTCTTCCCGGGTGTTGGCGTCCTCTCCGCCTATGGGCCGTGCTTGTGTCTGTGCTGGGTTGGTTGGTGCATTTGTTGGCAGTTTCTCATCTGCCTTCTGTTGGCCGCCCCTGGCTTGTTTTTGCCCAGCCTCGCAGTGGCTTCTTGTTGCTCTCCTGAGTGGTTTGTGCTCTGCCTCGTTCCCTCTGGGGTTTGCGGGCTTGCCTCGGTCACTCTCTTCCAGTTTGGGTCCCCGGTGCTGTTTTTTTCTTGCTGTCTTGTCCGGGCTCCCTGCTACGCCTGGGCTTGTGGGCCTGACCGGGATGTTTCTCCTGTTGGTGGGACTCACTTGGGTTCTTCCCGTTTCTGCTCCTGCGGATCTTGGCTCTGGGTTTGCTCTGTGGTCTGTGTTGGGCCTCTATGGGATCTGGCTCCCTAGGTTTTGGGATTTTGTGTCCTGCTGCGTTTTTTTCTTGCCCCTTGGGGCTTTTGTTTCACGCTGTGCTTGTGTTTGCCCGGGGCTGCTGATTTTCCCAGCACTCTTCCCCGGTCGGGTCCAGGGCTCTTTGTGCATGTGGGTCCTGTTCGTCTTTTTCCCTGGTGGGGTTACTGGGTCCTTCCGGCCCGGGTTTTCTCCCTGGGGGTGAGGGTTTTCACAGGCTCGTTCCGCTCGGCTGTTCTGGATTTCTCACCTTTGGTGGGTTGCTGCCTGTGGCCTTGCCCCTGTGTTCCCTTCAGTTCCTGTCGGATCTCAATTTTTTGGCTGGGTCGGTCTTGGGTGTGGGTTTGCGTCACTGTGACCTGGTGTTTCTGTTGGCGGGCTCTTCTGCCTGCGGTCTTGATTGCGTGTCCCGAGGTTTGTTGGTTTTTGCCTCCTGGGTGCTCTCCTCGGCGGCTCCTTTGTTGCGTGTGGGAACTTGCAGGGGTGTTTTCCTTGTCCCCTGCGCTGAGCTGTCTCACTCGTCCATTCTGCATTCCTCTTCCTTCTGGGTTCGTCCTGCTTTCTTGTGCATGGGTCCCCTGGTGGGTGTTCGCCTTCCTGTTTGGAGCTTGGCCTTGGTCCTGGGCCTCTTCGGTACCCTTGCTGTCGGGTTTGTTGTGATTTCCTGTGGCCTCCGGGGTCTGTTTTTCCTTTACACCTGCCTGGGCTCTCTCTTTGCGGTCTGTCTCCCGTCCTGGGGTCCTTTGGGCGGCTGTGTTCTGTGTACCGCCTGCCTCTCCTTGCTGGTTGGGCTTGGGTGCCTTTTCTTTTTTTGTTCGGGTGGGGTGCTGGATTCTGCACCTTGGTCCGTTCTTGCGGCTCCTGCCGGTCTGAGTTTCCCATATTCCATTTGCTTCTGCCCCTGTTTACCACAGGTTCTGGTGGTTTGTTTTCTCCTCCCCTCCGGTTTTTGGTTTGGGGGTGGTTCGGCTCTCTAGCTGTGTGCGTGTGGATGTGGGCTCCGGTCGCCCTGTGTCTCTTGCTGCTGTGGCCTTTTTGTTGGGTCACTGGTCGGGTGCCCTTTGTTTCTTCGGTTCCTGTGGTGCCCCGGTGGCTCATGGTCTGTTGAGGTTTTTGCTCCCCTCTCGCTTTCGGCTGTCCTTTGGGTGGTCGTGGCATGTTTGGTCCTACTGGCTGCTCCGTTCCTTCTCTGTTCTCCTTGGCTCAATGATTAGAGCGGCAGACCCTGATGCAGAGGTCTAGCCCGGGACCATGGTTCAATTCCCCGCCTCGGCGGGTCTTGGCCTCAAAATTCCACGGACATGATAATTCTCGCCTCGGTGCCTATTCCAATCATGGAGTCCCACTCTGCAACTCTGGGCAATAGCTTGCTTAATCTCCACAACGGCTCCCACAACACTAAGGATGCCTGGCCTCCACCTTGGGAAAACCAGGATTGGTTCCACAGCGGTATTCGTACAAGCGCCTTGAGACCCTTGCGGGTGAGTAGTGCGCTATACAAGTATCAATTTACATTTACATTTGTTCTTTGGTTGGGGCACGTTTTCTGTGGACACTTCGTGTCTTTGGGGTCCGGTTTTTTGGCCCTCCTGGTGTTTTTCTGTCCCAGGCTGGTCTTCCTGCTCCTGGTTGCCTCTTTCTGGGGTGGTACTTCCTCTCGCTGGCCTGTTGGATTTTGCCCTCTTCTGTGGGGTCCCTCGTGGTCCATTGGTTTCTTGTGAGTTTCCATGAGACCACTTGGCTTTGGTATGTGCTCACTTTGTAAGTCATGTGGCGAGGAAGACTAACAAGGAGGTAATGCCCCGGTTAATTCCCGGTAATCTTCATTACTCCGAGTATAGTCTTCCTCGCCACATGAGTTCTCTACCCTCCCTCCCTGTCTGGCTATCGGCTTCATGTTTGCGCTTGGTATTTTCAGGCTGATGGGTCGGGCCGGCCCGCCTCTTATAGAGATCAGGTGGTAATCGGTCGGCCATCTTGGGAAGGGATGGGATGCATGGGAGGTTGACGTTTAGCTTTGGAGGGTTCTGAGGTGGAGCTAAAGCTCACTTTGTAAGTTATGTGGTGAGGAAGACTATACTCGGAGTAATGAAGATTACCGGTAAGTAACCGGGGCATTAACTTCTTTTCACTTGCTCCAAGGAGAATAGAAATGCTTGCAGTTAGCATGCATCAGGAAGTGCCTGGGGGCTAGCAGGAGCCATTATAGTAGGGATGGAAAGAAAAAAAGCCTAGTCTTCGTGAAATATTTGATTTGTGAAGAATCTGTAAGGGAAGCAGAAGACTGAGAAGAGCAGCAACGGAAAGGAGGTAATACTGATAGTAACAAAACCTATGTGAATCAATATTGACCCTGCTCCACACTACTAGGACAACCAACTCTCCGCTGAACGGATATGCAAGCAATCCTTCATGCATTTTAATTCTTTTGTTTCACACTCTATGGCACAGTGAGCTCACAATGCACAACTGAGCTTTTCGTTGCCTCTTATTATAACAGTGAGTAATAGGTACATTTTGGGGTTTATTTTGGCTCACCATTTTCTCAGGATTCACTGTTTGGCTCTTGCTAGTGGTATAACTGTCTAACTTCTTCAGTGGTTGATCGTCCCACGCATCCCTCGTGACATCTTTCATAAAGTATCTTTGATCTAGATTTTCTTTTTAATCTTTGATATATAATCTTGCATGTTTCCTCCTGTCCCTTAGTGCTATCAAGTTGGTTCTTGTTTTAAGGATATTCATTATGGGACTGATTCAAAGATGGCTTTAGATGCAGGTGAGAATATACTACTGATGTGTTCTCCTCCAGGTTTATTGCTGCCTCCATAAATCTGAAATGTTTCTACTGCCATTGAGCTCCAAGTCAAATGTTATCTCGCTAAAGTCTAGGCTTCCCCATTAGCACTTACAGTTCACTTGTTGTAAGAAAGTGAATTATTCATTGGGGTGAATGGGAGTCCACCACAAGGAATAAAACCGCAAACCTATCAGGGTAAAACACAGTTGTAGCAATTTAAACACAAGCTCAATTCCCTGGTAGCGATGGCACAGAGCAGACAGGCTTAATTAAAGAAACATGTAAAGTATTTAGCAGTAATAGAACAGTTGCAAAGTCAATACATAACAACATAAAAAAAAACACAAATCATATCACACCAGTTGACATCCAAACAACTGGTGCTCCTGGTACATCAGAGATTTGGTGACTGTTAACTGAACCCTAAATGCTTACCTGAGGTTTCCTACATTATATGTTTTGTTTTATTTGCATGGTAATCTCTTTTAACTGAATACCAGTTAAACACAAGGGCTTGATAAAGGCATAATTCAACGTTTATAGATTATTCTTGTCACCACAGTAATTATAATTACCTTGCTCCTGGCCTATATTGTGAGTTGAAATATATTCAAGTGTTCACGTTCCACCTTGCTGCACCCAGTAGTGGATTTAGGCTGCCACAATGCATGTATTTTATGTTCTTGTGAGATTATCATGCCCTAATAGAATGTTTGGTGTACGCCATTTTAGGTGTAGCACTTCAGCATTTCCGTAATTAATCTTGTAACCAGACGGACGAGATTTATGTTTTGTTTGTGATAATATGAGCATGTTGTCTTCTGCATATCTCATTGTGCTATCTCATCAACTGCCATCTGTACATTTAAAGCTCTCTTGTTTACCCTTTTGAATGTGGTTAGAATTTCTAGCATCAATATCAAGAGCAGCAATGCCAGAGGACATCTGTGCAAGATTATTGTGAATCAATTTTGTAGTAAGTCACCACTTACAAGATATTCTGTGATAATGTTTGTATATTTGTGGCTTATATGTAGACTTGCATTCATCCTGAGTGTAAACTTCCACTTATTCCTGTCAAGCGCCTTCTCAACAGCAACAAATAGATCAGTCTTTGTGTCCTGACCATTCTGGATCTTCCAGATTGTTTGTAGTCAAATATTGCTCTTGGTTATGCTGTGTTATGTCATCAGGGGTCTATAAATTAGATTCTGACGTCTTCCCTGATTTTAGTTAAATTTATCCCAGTCGTGCATTGATCTTGCTTTGATTATGGGTCTTCTTTGAATGTATCTAATTGTTCAGAGAATGTAGCAAAACAATCAGAATGCCTCAAAGCCATCTTTAAAGGATTGTTGATGTAGTCATAGTCCCTGCTTTATTTGAGATACAAGTAATCTGGTTGTGTTCTCCATTCTATAGTGCCACAATACTAAACATTCTTGTAGTGTTAGAGCATTTTAAAGTATTCTTGTTTTCTCATAATCCATCTATGCTTGTGATCCCTTTATATTCATATTTCTGTTTATATTATAACAGCAACTTCTCCGCTCCTTGTTCTGGTTCTGTTGCCAGTGTCCCCCCGCCAACTCCCCCCCTGTAGCTTAGCAGCCTACGGACTCTGCTCGCTGTCTTTAGTCTTGGTCCTGCTCCCCCCGCCCCCCTAACACCCACTGTCTGCTTCCACCACTGTTGGTGTCTGGGCCCAGCAGCGGCTGGTTTGTGACGGTCCCTTCCCCCACTATGCGAACCCTGTGGTAGAGGACCGGCACCGTGGGGGGAGTGGTGTCTAGCGCAGGCCTGCGGCGAGGGGGCAACAGGGACCAGGGATAGGTGCTCGCAGGTGGGGGTAAGGGTAGGGACCAAAAGGGTGCCCCACGCTCAAGGCCTGGCCACGTAACGTAACGAGGTTGGTCTGGTTCACAGGAATACTCCTCCAAGACAAGACACGTTAAGCTCAGCGGCCCAGTAGCTTAGCAGCCTGTCTCGGAGTGACTACACAGGGCACGTCGACCCAGCTATACGAAGCAATTATAACCACTACCAAGTGATCACAACCAAGCAAGTACATATAACCGAACACCGTCGGCAACATAGAGAGAGTTGGGAAGACCCCACCTCTCATTCAAATCTATACCTTCACTGGCCAGAACAGTCCGGCGAACAGCCCCTCCAACACTAAGAGAATGAGCTCAGGGAAAATGAGAAAACCCCCGCCTACAACAAAACGGAAGAAACTTAAACATGCGGGAGTCACGGAGGAGCACCCACCTGCTGACACAGTGAACACACTGATCGCCAAGGCCAAACCCCCACAAAATGGATGGGAATATTCCTATAACATGAGCATGGTTCCCTAATGTTGTCCGTCAACGAACGTCTCAAAATCCCACACTCTTCTGGATTATTTTTTTTTAAAAACCCGGGTAGGTCCAAGTTGACTCCCCCTCCCTCCCTCTTAGAGGCAAACAAGCCATGTGAGATTGAGAGAGACACAGATATAAATATGCAACAGTTCCAACTGCAACCATCTCTAGCCAGCAAGTCTGTCCCTGTCATGGGCACGTATACTTTTGACTCTAAGTTCGTCGACCAGATCATGGTCTAGGACGCCCCAGAGGCCCAGTCTCAGAAAGCCATTCAAAATCTATCATCAAATTCCCAACTGCACTCAAGCCGACCTCCCCTCCAAAATGACTTTTCAAATCAAGAGGCATGCCGAAGTCAACCACCACCGGCTTGCTTGGGAAGGGATTCCCAAAATTTACAGTCTAATTTCCACTCAGCTCCAACACAGCCTTCTTCCCATCTTGATCCATGCAAGCTAGAGGCTCGCCTTAAACAAGTACCTCTTTTGACTTTTATCCCTTTAATCCCTAACCAAAGCTCCCAACCACGGCAACCCCACCAATCAGATAATCTCTCACCCCCCCTTCCCCAAACCCACGGAGATCCCAGGGAAAGGCCCTCAGTGTCTCATTCTAATTTAACCTTTCCACAAATACACGCCCAAAAGAATTCGGACCCTAAAATTGATCTACTTAGCTAACCAATTTCCCATGCCCCAAGTCCCTTAGAGGGAAGTGTTCACACGATAAATCCTCAACAACTCTTTTGCGTATCACCAGTGGAAAAAATAGTTTCCCCAAAACCTTCCCAATAAACGGACCCCTATGACCAACTGTTAGCGGAACTGTCATTCTTTTTTAAAAATCCCCAGAATTCGCCCAATTTAACAACAAAAACTGAGTCACAGTCAGATATTCCTACAAATTCGAGTATTTGGCCCCAACTATTACTTACTTTTCAATCAACAGTCACCACTTTAAACTACCATTCGGACAAACAGGACACCCAGGTTGACCTGTTGAACACCTTAGCACTATTCATTGCAGGTATAGATAACAAACTGCACAAACTAAACAGTCTAATCATAGGAGCGCAATCAACTTCTAAACTAGTCTGCTGCTGCTCGACCATTATTGACTCGCTGTCCTCGCTCCCGGCTTTTCTATCCACCGTCATAAGCGAGGTTAAGCAATTAAAGGGAGGCAACCAACTTGAATGTTTGTTCCAGCCAAATCAAAAGTCTCCATCTGTGACCCCAGACACACTTAACTCCTCACAGGGCTCAGTGCTCATGCAACAGCTGAGCGGGGTGCCAGATTCTTTGGCAACAGAGACCGTCAACCGAGAAGTGCACCATTCCAAAGGTTCCTTTACTGCAGCAGTACTGTCTGCGCCGTCAGTCACAAACACTGACCCAGCAAAAGGACACCCCCACCTACCAACGTCAACAGGGCGATGGTGCCTGCTTGTGCTGTCACTGTGGCCATACCCCCTTTAGGCACCCCCTTGGCCCCTCCCCCCACATCAGTAAGAGGGAGCGTAAACGACAGCGCAAACAGAGAAACAAATTAAAATCAAATTCAATACCTGATCCTATCAAATTATTTCCGCTGTTTGTAAACGCCAGTAATAAAAAAGCTTTAAACGCTCTTCAATTAACATCCTGGGCAGTAAATCCAAGTCACAGCATAATTAAGGACGATTCCGTCCCGAGTGCCTCTCAACAGACCTTGGGCCGTAATCAGGACTGTAGTACCTCATCTACAGAACCTTTAGTAACCGAGCGTCAACCCCTAACTGTCCCACTAAGGGGCATCCCCATGGACCCAGCCCAGTCAATGACCACAGTCATGACAACACAACCTCAACCTGCTCCCCTCACAAGTACACTTATGCAGGCCAATCCAATCATTGGATCTAGTTCTGTAAAACCAACTCATAATAGTAAATTAATCCAAACAAAGCCAAGCACTTGACCCAGCCTTGTAAAGGAAACCCATAACACCAAACCAACTTTACCTGTGCATACTTAGACATTAAGTAGAGTCCTACAAATTCCTCCTCAATCTCGACCTGACTCAGATGTAGGCTGCCTGAATGACACATTTCCCCACCCTGATCTAAGCCCCAGCAGTAAGGATGTTAAATGTAACTCACAGGGTGCTAAAATACTCCTTGTTCCGGAATACACCTCAAAGGGTCGACACGACACCCTGAATAGGTCCAACATAATAACATTAGTGAATGCAGTACCGGGCTTTGAGGTCCTTACATCTGAAGACATCGAGTCCATTGAATTCCTTCCACCAAGAGGTGCACAACTGTCTGAGGTAACCCTGGCGTCATTCAAATCACCAACATGGGCACGAGTACTCATCAAACACAGGGCTATTTTTCGGGAATGGGGTATCAAAATTTATTCCTACAATTCCCCAGGTTACCCTTCACTGTTAGCAAATCACCAGGGCTCTATGCAAAAAGGCAGAGCCACTGAACCAGGAGTCAAAAGCAGGCCTTACTCGATTCTAAAAAAACGCTTTAGGCACCACAGAGGAGACCCCAATCCCCATGAACACCAACTCTTACATAGACAAATCGCAAGATTGGGGGTGTCTTCCGGCAGTACTGACTCTCAACAAAATGGCCTGATACCCAGGCCTACCTCCTTCAAATCCAAAGTGCAAAGCTTCGAGTCAATCGTTACTTCAAACGCTTCCTTTTGTAAAAATTTTAATTCCGGACCGAGACCCCACATTTAACTTGTGCTCTTGGAATATTAGTGGTCTCCAAAATAAAATCATCAGTCAGGAGACACACTCCTTCCTATTTGGGCACACCACAATAGCACTCCAAGAGACATGGGCTACTCAAAACATCCCAGTGACTGGTTTCATCAAATTCTGGAAACCAACAACGAGAGACTGTCACTACGGCAACCAAAAAGGGGGCCTGTCGATTTATGTCTCCAACAAACTGAAAGGCCCGATTGTCCCTCTAAAAATCGACGAAGACTGGGTCCTGGGAGTGAAAATCAACTCATCGAACAAACAACGCCCGCTTATATTGCTTAATATCTACATCAATCCCAGCACTCGTACAAAAAAGGTTAATTTAATCCGTTTAATGGAAATCTTGTGGGACCTGGCTGTGGACCAACAACACGCCGACTGCATAATCACAGAAGACTTTAACACCAACCTCTTCCAGGGCAATACGGATGACCATGAAGGGCTAAGCCCACTCTTAGTTGCAGAAGTAGAGGTGCAATCTAAACCACCAAACTAAGTCCACTGCAGCCTGGGAGAACTTTGCGTGTTGCAACTTTACAGTGCAGGATTTCTTGTAATGAATGGAAGATCCACGACCGACACACCGCCAAGCTGGTCCTGGACGAACGGTCGCAAGTACTCATATTTAGACTACACCATCTGCAATTCGGCTCTGATGAAACAGCTGGAGAACTTTAATATTTACCCGTGAACCGAAAGCGACCACCGTCCCCAGTCCGTGATTCTCAAAATAAAGCCAGAGCACCACACACCAGCTCCAAATACATTTACAGGAACGTACTCTGAGAACTTGAAACGTCTAAGATGGAGTGACGACATAATACCCCGGGTCACGGAGGCAAGTCTGGTCTTCTTTCCAGACCGCCCGATCCGGGGTTCTTTCCAGCTGCTGCATGGTCGACTCTCTGCATTACAGCTGATACCTCTTTTCCCAACAAAACAGCATTCTCAGACGGCCTTTGCTAGCCGCCAGTGCGAAATTTCACAAGAGACAAGGACATTGAAGACAACTAGAAACAGCGCCTTGCGGTCTCTGATGAAATCTCCAGGAGACAACAAACGCCTTAAGGCATACAAATCTGCTCAAAAATCTTTTAGGCAGGCAATACAAAAAGAAAAGCAACTTCAAGAAAATTAATTCTCGTAGTAGTGGTTTTGGGCAACATCAAGGCATCCCTCCAGTCTTCCTCCTCGAGTGGACCCACCCAGGTCTCCTATTGACTCCTGAGTCCATGGTGTTTGGGGTGTTATTGATTAAGGAGCGATAGATAAGCGAGACCCCTCCCTTCCCCGGGTTTCCCATCATGGTCTGCACTTCTGGAGGGCTGTGTTCTGGGAGTGTCGTGCCATTTGGTATGTATGTGTTGCAGGCATAACGTAGTTGTAGATTTTTATAGAATTACAATGGGTGGAGGGAAAACAAAGTCGGTAGCTCTTTGAATGAGCGTATATGGTCGACAACCCATATTTCTCCTAATTGTGAAATACCAATCAGGTCCCATGCCAAGAACCCCTTCAACTCACTCACCTCCCTAAGCCAGGTACCTCGCTAGAGGGAAAACAGCCTGGCCAACGATTTTTTAACAACGAGTGGCCTTAACAACGACTCATAAACAACGACCTAGAACTGAACCATGACCTCCTTGACAACTACTTCATTAGACAATGAGTGGCCTTAACAATGACTCAGGCCTTTAAACACGAAAAAAATGTAATTAATTTAAAGTACACTTAAATGTAAACGATTTTTAATAAACATCTAATGATCGATTTTTACAATTACAGACTAACTTACAGAGACAGTTTTAAGTTATCTTGTGAGGCCTGTAGATGGCACTGTAGAATTGTTTTCAAATGATGTCTCACAGGCGGGAGGATCCTTGGCACCGTCAATGGGCATAGGGATTTTACTGTCCCTTCCAAGCACGCAATCTTTGGTGCAGTTCATGTGGGATCCAGGTAGATCGACCTTACCAGTCGCAAACCAAAGGAGGGGGAGGGCGGTACCCAGCCTGTCCCTCAGAGGCGGGTAGTTCTAAAGATGCTAGTGATAAAGGTGCCCACTCTGAACCCAAGGATGCTATGGTGCAGATGTAAACAGCTGAGGCATCCTTTTAAACAGAGTCAAGTCAGGCAGTCTGTGCCATCCGCTGTATTCTAGATGCCGAAAGTTTAATGAACTATGAGGGTGCTTCACAAACTTCCAATTTTGTACGCTATGCCATCATTGCACTTAATAGAAATACATTCCAATGTTTAATTGGGTCCTGATTTGAATATATTTAAATGGAAATATCAGGAAAAATCAAAATATTTGAAAGTTGTAATTAATTATTTGGAAATATATTGTACGTTCATTTAATAAAAGTATTACTTTAATTTAAAAAACATATTTTAGAACTTGATGTTTAAATATTTGATAGAAAAATATATCTGATAAATATCCTAATAAAACATTTTTATGCATTTAAATGAAGCATTGTTTTGAACGTAGTGGTAGATTTGTTTTATATGTAAATAGATTTTTTATACGGTTCAGTGAGTCACGGTTCAATACTTAGTGGTTGAGATTTGGTCGTTGTTTAGCCTTCGTGGTTTAGCCACTTGTGATTTCTGCTGGGTCAACTTGTTCACCCAATGGCTGCGGCACAGGGAAGCGCACCACGCCAGCAGAACTGATTGTGTTACCACCAGCAGCGTCTTGGGGATAGGTCTCCTGTTCATCATTGTTTGAAATGTGAGAATTCTTAGGTCATTTAGTTCAATTCTGTAACGGGGGGTCAGAGTAGCCCCCGTTAAATCACTTGTGTAAGGTGAGCAGGCAGGTTGCGTTCTAGGGAGTATAAGTATTGGTTAGTCATGCCCATGCCCCGGTCAAAGGGTGGGATCTGGCAGCAGGCTAGAGCCACTCATGGTTTCCTCCCGCTCCAGCAGAACTTGGTGGCAAAACTGTCTAGCACCTTGAACAAGGACGGAGGAAGGTAGAACGGGGTGTTTTGGATAATGTATAGAAACTGGGGAAGAATCATCATCTTAAAAAGGATGATTCTCCCTAGGGGATTAAGCGGCAGGGTGTGCTACCTCTGGAAATTCTCCTTGGCCCTTCTCACTCACTCGGTATTGTTGAGCGGCCATGCTAATTCGGGGAGTAGTGCGACCCAAATATTTAAACGATTGCAACCTGATGGGTATTGTTGACTGCCAGTCGAAACAATCCCTTGATAGGTAAAGGGGGACCAAGGTTGACATGCCTGGGTTTAGATGTAGGCTGGAGATCTACTCAAAGGAGCCTAGTATTTGGAGGCATCTGGGACCAAATTGAGCAGGCTCCATGAGGAAAACTATGACATTGTCTGCCTAGAAAGCGATCTTGTCCTCGCGGGAGCCTTGGCACTTAACCTTGAATCTAGTCATCTGACCGAATAAGACAAGCCAGGGGCTCCATCGACAAGGCAAAGTGGGGCGAGAGGAGGCAGCCCTGTCTCATACCCCTTCCAATCTGGAAAATCTGCGAGAGATCTCCATTGATGAGTACCCTTGCTTTGGGTTTGGAGTATAGGACCTTAACTAAACTGAGGAAATGTTGGCCCAAGCCCATTTCGACCAGCACACCCTCCAGGTAGTACCAGTCGACAGAGTCAAACGTTTTTGGGAAATCAATGAAAAGTAGTGCTAGGTAGGGGGTAGTGACTGGTGATTCGCAAGTGCCCGGTGGAGGCGTCGGAGGCAGTGTCTCGTACCCTGTGTCGGCATGAAGCTGCATTGGTCCAGATGGATCAGTTTGGCGAGGTAGGGTCTGAAATGTTGCGCCAGAATATTTGCACATATTTTGATCTCTGTTTTGATGAGGGAGATTGGTCCATAGTCTGCGCAGTTTGGCGAGGGTGGCTGGGTCTTTGGGATGACAATTATAGTTGCCAAATCAGTTTCTGGGGTCAATGATCTAGTGTTAGTGGCTTCATTAAATCAATCAGAGAGATGGGGGACCATTTTGTTCCAAGACACAGCGTAATATTCTTGTGGAAAGTCATCTGGCATGGTGTTTTCCCCGATGCAATTCGCGATAAGGCCTAATTGATTTCTGCAGGCATAATGGGGTGATTGATTGCGGCTGACTCAGTCGCACTGAGGCGAGTAAGGTGGAGACCGTCCATGCTGATCAGTTCCGAGAGGGAGATCTTGGGTCGGTGAGTCCAGTAGAGTCTGTAGTAATAGTCAGTGAAGGTCTGGGCCACCGCCAGGGAAGTGCAGTGGGCAGGTCCCTCGGAGTCTCGAATTTCTGGGATTATGTGATTAGCTAAGGGGTATGGGGCCAGTCTATGCAAGATCTTCCAGTTCTTTTCTCCTCAACTGTAGACACAGGTAATGGAGGACCTCCATTGCAACTTAGCGGACTCCAGAGAGATTTATTTGCTCCTTCTCTCAGTAGCGCAAGCTGCAGTATTTGGGGACCGTCTCGCGGATCAGGCGTACACCTCTAAAGACGAGTCACCCGAGCCTCAAGGAGGGTGATCCGACTATCTTGGCCCAATCGCTGGAGCTTGAAGAGGCCTTTAGCGAAGCCATGAATGGTAGCCCTACCCACTTCCCAGAGAGTAACCGGGGTGGGGACAGAGCTGTGGTTGTTGAGGAAGTATTGTCGAAGCACCACTTCAATTGCCTTTTTTTTTCTATTTTTATTGCTTTGAAAATCAGGGCAAAATTACGTTAATCAGATATGCACAATTAGCTGTAATCACATCAAGATAATAAGGCAACGCTACCCATCTTCATACCCACATATCACAAAATCAGCAGTAATGGCCCCCTTCCCCGATCGCCATCAAAAGTACCATCCTATTATGGGGAAACATCCTCTATTTCAATTTCTGGCAGGTCCCAGATGTATTCTCTAAATTTGTTCCATGCCCCCAGACCTTCTCCCATTTTCGAGGGCACCGACAATGGATAAAAACCGCTTTCTCAGCTACCATTTTTGAAGCGTAGGCAGTACCTCCGACCCCCATAACATAGCAATGTTGCGTTTCATCATCATCATACCTAAAATAGCCCAGTCTTGCTCTTGGTGATTGAGGTCATTCGGTTCCCATACATTCAGCAGGCAGCGTCTTGGTTCTGGCAGGATCAAGATTCAATTGCCTTTTTGAAATCTTTATCTTGAAGGAACCAAGCGTTCATCCTCCACATAGGGCAGAGTGTATCAGAAGAATCGCCTATACTGAGGAGCAGAGGTCAATGATCCGAGATGCCCCTAGGGACTTTACTGATCTCTTTGATTCTCTGGCAGTTAGCGGCCAGCATGAAGATCATGTCTATTCGCTTATGTGTGTGATGCTCTGCAGAGGTGGGAGTGTAGTGCCTATTACGAGGATTCCAAGTCCTCCAAATATCACAGACGCCCAGAGTGCTGGCCCAAGTGATTAGATCTTTGGCTTATAGTGTCCTTGCGGCAGAGGGTATACCTGTGGTGTCAAAACTCGGTTGCATATCCACATTAGAGTCACCCTGTATTACTATCTCCCCCAGGGGCAAGGAAGCAATGATGTCACTAGTTCACCTCAGGGTCAGTGTAAGCATCATTGAAGGCATGTATATGGAGAGTAGGTTGAGGACGTTCCCATCCATTGTTCCGGTCAGGGTCACAAAGCATCCTTGAGGGTCATTAGAGTGAGCACAAACGAGAGGTTGCGTCTCAGGAGAATTGCCACTCAGCGTGAACCCCAGTCAAAGCCTGAGTGTCAAACCATGTCATACCCACATTGTGCAAAGAAGGGACAGTGGTTACCCAGAAGATGGGTCTCCTGGAGCAGGAGTATATCAGATGCATGTCTTTGGGTATATCGTAAGACTGCGGTCTGTTTGACTCTGTCGAGCAGAACAATGACATACCTTTATACATTATCTCCTTTATTTTGTGCATGTGTTATGGTTACCTTGGGTAAACCTGAGAGTCTTTAGAGCCGGTAGGACTTGTCAGGTTATTATCTGTTTGTGAAACAGCGCCTCGGTTGCTGTTAGGCAGACTATGTGTGTGTCTATCATGGTGTATGGATTGAGTGCTGCAATAACAAAGCAGTACAATCCAACAGAAACATAGGACAACAGTCCCAACCCCCTCCCCATCCATTCTCCTCCACCCTATACTTCGAGAGAACTGAAGCATCTGTCTCCCTATCAAACACAGGAAATAACAGGCTAAACTAGAACGCTTAGATTCAGAGTTGCATGGAGGACCCCCCTCTTAGTAGGATAAAATCATTGCATCGGCAGATTTATCTGGGTGTAGTAGCATGCTGAGATCGTCTATCTGTAGTTCCTGTGACTTCACGACCAAGTGCCCATAATTTACGGAGGGGCCTTTGAGGCCAGGAGTGCCGGGCTACGAGAGAGATCTGAGTCATTGTAGTCTATTCCCAGGGTCTCTGAGGGTCCTTCTCTCACAGGTGAGTGATCCAGGAATCCAGAACATTGCATGGACCGGGACTTGGATGGTGGTTCTTGGTTCACAGGGTCTTGGACGGTACTTGATGGTGAACCCAACAGGACCCTGCATGAACCGCGGCTCCTGCGGGAGTGCGTGCATCTTCGTCTTGGCTTGGGAGATCTTGCGAGGGAGGTGCGCACCCCTTTGTGGGGACACTTGGTTCCGGCTCTGAGGGTTGTTCTTCGGTCAGCCAGGTCCCAGCCAACTCTGGGGTTTCAAAGAAGTAGGTCTTGTCCTGGAAGACGGTATAGAGGCGGGCCGGGAAGAGCACTCGGAATTGAAGATTGAGAGTGCACAGTTTTTGCTTGACTAGAGTGTATGACCTTCTTTGGATTTGAACCTCCCTTGTGTAATCATGATAGATCATTATAGTCTGATTCTGATAGGTCACGGTGTTCTAGTTGTTGGCTTCTCGCAGAATTGAGTCACTGTCTTTGAAATTGAGCATCCTGGCAATGATGGGTTGGTGTGGAGCACCCAGAGGAGGCTTGGATGCCAGAGATCAGTGGGCATGTTCCACTGCGAACCTGGCGGATAGTGGGTCTTTGGGCATCCATGTTCTGACCCATTGTTCGACGAGAGCCACCACTTGCTCTTGTTCTGTTCCCTTACGAAATCACACCAGGCAAAGATTGTTGTGCCGGGACCTATTTTCAGCGTCTTCCGCCCTTTTATGCAGTTCTTTGGTGTGGGTTTGTAGGGTGCTACTTGCTCCTTCAGCCGGTTGACATTGTCCTCAACTGAGGAAATGCGGGATTCGGTTTCTGAAATGTGAGCCATTGTGTTCTGGAGGTCTTGCCGGAGCAGAGCCATGTCCACGCTAACAACCACAATATTGTTCTCCACTGAAATTTGAGACGAGCTAATGGCTTGCAGGATCATGGTAGGGTCGCAGTTGGTCGGGGTGGATTTCTTGGAGGCCCCTGCTGGGGACCCAGGCTCATTGGTGGTGTATTGATCCATCTTAGTCTGCAAAGCAGGAGGTTTAGGGCCACGGTCTTTACCCATGGTGTCTGAAGACACCATGACACTGGTTTGGGTTATTTCTAGGGTATAGTCTATCCCTCCCCTGATAGCTGTGCTCGCCTTTGACCAAAAACCCTGCAGGCCCAAATTGGGTTGTGTAGGTTTGTGGTGATGTTGGGGGGGTCAATGGTTTTGCTTGGGCCAGGTATCCCGTATGTGGAGTGGTTCCAGAGCCAAAGGTACCTTCAATCTGATGCAGGAAGGGAGGGAATCGCCCTTGTGATACAGCTGATATGCCCCTGGATCACTCTGGGCTCCACAGCGACAGGTATATGGGAGTAGCCTGTTATAATGAAGTGCTGGCGAGTGCTCAGCCAAAGCAGGGTCCAGTTGCACCGCTGCATCTGTGGTGGGGAGCCATGTCGGTGGCCTGTTCGATTGGGCCTCAAGGGGTGTTTAGAGATAGGAGAAGTTTATGAGCCAACATCCGTCAAGTACGGGCTGCCCGTCTGTCCTCTGGTCTCCCCGGACGTACTGCTTTGTATTTCAAAGGAGGCCAGGACGGGTCCGGCAGTCACTGCCATTTCAAGATGCATCTTATGCCCGGAAGACTGGGTGCCTTCCAGGCCAGCCACCAGTCCCGGGGGACTCCACCAAGGGTCGCTGTGGAGGTGCCCGCCACTGGCCGGCGAGTCGAGTCTATGGGATCAGACTTACTTCAGCAAGGAATTTAATGAAGAGCCTGCTTCCAGGGGCCGGCCGGCCTGCGGGCCTCATACACCAGGCCCGGCCAAGCACTGTGCGAGGGGGCTTTGTCAAGAAAGTAGGGCCGTCGCGTTCGATACACCCCCAGCCCTGGACACTGTCACTTACTTGTCCACCAGAGAGGGCTGTGCTGGGTTATTATCATGCTAAAGTTTGGAGGTGCCGGATGTCTTCAGAGGTGGGTGTGAACCTTCGGACCTTCTCTCTGCAGGTGGGAGAACTCGGAAGCATTTTGGGTGTGTTGCAAAAGGTGTCCGGGCACCTGCAAGGTCCAGGGGTCCTCGGCGAGGCACCGGGGATGCAGCAATCTCTGGTTGTGGTGTGCAGGAGGTGAGACTTGGTCCCTGGCTCTCCACAGTGTTAGGCTGAGAGCTCAGTCCGCCATTTTGATAAAGGCGCGATCAGCAGGCTCAGGGTGAATCTGTACGAATCTCAGCATTTTCAAGTCAGACTCACCTCCGGTGCCTGCTGCTGATGCTGGCAGGGTGGATTACCTTCTTGGAGGTAACATCTTGACGCTCCTAGCCACGCCGGTCTCCTCTCATTTTAAGTGTGTGTTTCTCCTGGCTGACATTTTTTTAATCTTTTTCCGCTGTAAAATTCCGGATTTCCTTGCAGTCTAAATTATGTTCTAATTCTGAAATGTCCCTATCTGTTACTGAAATTACCTAATTCCACATATCCTATGGGAGCCCTAATGTAATCTTTATGTCTGGAAACTATTAACTTTTGCCGATAGGTTCCTGTAAGGAGTGCACTACTAAATATAGTTTTGGTTCTATATATGGTGTTGGTTGACGTTTGATAACTATTTGTAGTTTTTGATTTCCATACTATGCATCACAAAATATGTCATTATAATGATGGCCATGTGATTTTTTCCCCATCAAAACATAATTTTTTCTATTTATCTGCACACATTTCAATATGGCTTTATTGTTGAGTTCAGCCCAATGTAGAAATTCTTTTGAAAAGTGTCATAGAAAAACCTTTTGAAACTTTGAAGGAAACCTATGATCCATAAGCAGAGTCCATAGGCAGTACCACCTCCCACATATTGGTTGTGATAGGGACAATCATTCTGTTATTAGTTCAAAATTCTCAGCTCTTCCATGTCCTCCTTGAGCAACAATAAATTATTTGTGCCCTGCGCAGACCTGGTCTACTTACCTTTCCTGATTGTGGCTATTATTGAGTCCCAATGGCAGCATCATCAACACTCTGAGAAGTGACTAACTAGGAACGGAGGCCAGTGCAGATTGGAAGACTGTGGGGAGTTTGCTGGGGGCGGGTGGTGGGATGCAACTAGGTGAGCAGGAGGAGCATTGTGTTGGTTGACGTTGACTGAGAGTTAACTTGGAGTGATTTCAGCCCGGGCCTTAGCGTTTGATACAGGCTGTACTGTCTGGTGCTCACTCACAGCTTGCGTTGCTGCTATGCGTGGAAGTGGGTATCTGTAGGCAGTCTGTGGGGCTTGTGAGGTCAAGGTATGGGGAAGAAGTGAGGAGGCTGGGGACAGAGCATTTGGAGATTTTTTCAGCTCCCTTCAAGTTCCGTGCAGGGTTTGGACATGGGCCACTCTGCCTTCACCCACAGTCACTCCCTTCACCAGTCTCCTTCTGTAGATTTTACAACACTTCATACCCCGTAACTGGGGATCACCCACTCAGGCACTGTGGCAGATTTCACCCCTATGCCTGACTCATAATGAGTGACCAAGTATTTTGAATTTGACATCAATGTAATTGCATCCACTGTGTTGATTGCTGTTTTTAATCAAACTAGATTCAAATGTCATATTTGCAATATCTATTCCTGACTTTGTAGATTCCAGCCTTGCTTTTTGTTCTCATTTGATGGTGTAGGTAAAGTGTTTTATCTTTGTGCTCTCCTCATCACAACTGATGGATGTTTGCTGGCTGCACTATGAGGATCTTTCTTAGAACCATGTTTTTTGCTATGGTTCTCTTTGAGTATTTTACTTTGGCTAGCTTCTGTATTGCTTACTATGTTGTATGAACCTTAGGACCATTTCCCATTTCTTAGCATGTACTAGGGTGGAACCTTACGGACTTTCTTGTCTTTGTTGCATATGTTGTTTTCTCTCCTTTTTTCATTAACCCTCCTAGCATTGCTTTTGCCTACTTTTATATCATTTTGTTTTAAGGTCTATTATGTGGATCTCTCTTCACTCTTTTTCATTTCTGCTTGCTACTTTTGCAAGTGAAAATGATTAATGTTTTCTCAGTTTTCGTCCATTCATCTTTTGAGCTGGTTTACAAATCATCTTTGTTTTTATAGACATTGGATTTTTCCTGCCTTCTCATTTTAAAGTCATTGCTCTAAGTTTTTATGTTCTCCCTGTGTTCCAGTGGGTTTGCTGCTGTAATTGCTGAATATTCGTCATGTACCAGTAATTTCATGGATCCCGCTGTTTATAAGGCATCTCTCTCTTCCTCACTGCCAGTGTCCATGTCCATTTAACACTCCTATATTCACAGCAGCCCAGTAGTTTCTTTCATCCTGTAAGAACTCCTTCCTTTTCCCTCTCCTTCCCAATGAATGTGCTTATCACATTAATTGGCTCTACAAAAATTAGATCTCTACAAATCGCAGGCATGTCTACCCTACTTCTCTACTTCACACTAGCTAGCCATAAAGGTACTTTTAAATATAGTTCAACTCCTTCCTATTCGGAAATAGACTATGGGGTTGTCTATGTTTTTGGTTATGCACTCAGTCTCCTAACAGCAAATAATGTCTAGAACATTATGACCAGTTTACTTTTTGACAAAAGAATGTTCTATGAAGGTTATGAAACAACAGAAAATGTACTTAGAAATAAGCTATATTTCATAACAAAATAATGTTTAGGTCTGAATTATAATACTGTTGCAAAACATAGTTATGTCCTATGGTATCCCGTGAAACTTATAATCCACTTTTGTATATTTTGATGCACTGCATGCAGGCTCAGTTATTCATAAAAACAAACTGTTTTCATATTGTTTTTTTAAAAAATGTGTCTTTTTAACACTGCTTTATTTTTGTATCAGACAGGGTAACGGAAGTCCATACTGATATCTATGTGACCAGCTTTGGCCCAGTTTCTGATACTGATATGGTGAGTTAAGCAACTCAATTCATGTATTTAAATACATTTTAGGAAGTGTAGGTTACATATAAATGGAAGTCCATGGAATACTCCATCTATGTCAAACAATATTTAAACATGTTTGCCAAGAAATTCTTTTAGTTGTAAGTGAACATCCTTGCTGCATTCCACATCTTGAGTCCACCTTACAGATTTGATATTTTCAGACAAATCTGATTGTAGACTTAATTATAGACATGGATTTCAATTGTAGTATTGAATGCACAGGGCCATCCGAGTTCTCCTCTACATCGTTTCACTGCTATCTTGCCAAGGGCCCTGAGTACGTCCTCACACATGAATCACTGAAAATGACATCATAAATGCCTACATCAACAATGGCTTTTTTTTGGACTCAATTCTCAATTACAGTTGGCCACATACAGAAACTTCTTAAGAAACACATACATGGACCATGAACAGCTGGTCATCTATTGATGCATCTTAGACCTTTCCTATATTGCTAAATTCATGGAGAGTTCTGTGGTCTCCCCAATTGTGCTGAGTTTCAATCTGGTTTTATTTACGGACACTGCACTGAATATTACATGCATGTGATTAGTAATGACACCGTACCTAACATTGATGAAGACAATTTTTACCTACTAATTAGACCTGGGTAAAATGCAAATGAAATCATTGAAGTTCATGAAATTCATGAATTTTCCATTATGAAATAACCTTGAAATTTCTCAAAATTTTTAATTGCACATGTTCTTGTACTTTGCAAGCAGGTGAGATTAGTTCACAAAGAAAATGTCTTCTGAGAGCTACGCTATTCTTATAACAGTTTCATGCTGGTCCCCTGAATGAAAGAGTAATGCATAATACCAGCAAGCATTTTTTTCTAAGGGTATCATTTTGCATAACTTAGTTTTCATGAAATTATGTAAACTTTCACAAGAACAAAGTACAATATTTTGCCCACCCCTCCTACTAATTATCTCATGTATGTGTCATGCTATGTTTCGCTGCACCACATCTATTATAATTAGGCTACCTGGTTTTAGGTTTAAACCTGTAATAACTGATAAAACCCCACCGAAAGGAAAATAGCCCTTGCCGGTGTAAACATATAAACACTGAAAAAACACCCTTGCAACCACAAACTAAGTGCCATTCAAAGAAAGGATAAGATGAGTGGGAGAGACATTTTTATTTCTTCCTGAAGGGGCCAATACAATGTAACTTTGTTATACAAGGTAGTATCAAGAAAGACTGGGCTAACATTATTCTGCTTGAGTTTTGTTGTTCAGGGATGTCACTAAAACATTGTCACTTCTTCCATCTGCTTTTTTTTAGTGCTGTGGTCTTTGGTCTAAAGATATGGTGTTATTACTTCAAATTCAATAAAGATTGGAGTGATATTGTTTGTATTTGCAGTAATTCAGCTATGTATGTGAAAACATTGTAGGATGGTCTGTCAAAATCGATACCTGAGCTGAAGTGCTTCCTTGTAAGAGATCCTTGTCACTTGCTAGACAGTATGCTGAAAGCATCTCTACAATCTTCAGTTAATGAGGAATGCTATTGACTTTGTAGTCCATTTTGGTGCAGTGAAAATGTATTTGGATCTCATATACCCTGTGCACATGCACGATCAGTGCAGAAAGCAAGCAATAATTGAAACTAAATTAAAATTCCATAAACACCGGAAAAACACGGCTTCTGTTGTTTTTAATGGCTCAAAAATGTGTAACCACTGATAACCACTGTTTTTAAGGTATTGGAAAAACTGAAAAAACCCCACCAGAATTTACCAAAAATAGAAACTGAAAACAGGAAAGCCTAATTATAATTCATCTTGCCATCCCTCAATAAGGCCTGTCTTTCACCTACAAAATTGATGACAATCAATCCTAAACCTATTGTAAATGCAAGCACATTATTTTATGTTGTTCTTTGTGCAGTCCACACAGCAGGGTGTATGGCATGTTAAAGTAGGACATGCACTTACACTAACTAGCACCCAAAAGCTTTTTGCACTGTAAGAAGGCTCTGGCTAGCTGATATAAAACAAATTCATGCAGGGTTAAATATTTATTCTACTATCTCTGGATTAAGGGAAAATAACTTTTAGAAGGTTACATTTCCCTGCCTGAAACACCTTGATGTTTTATCTTTCCAGCCGTACCCCCATGGGTAATTAGTCCTGATGAAGTCTGACACCTGATGCCAGAGCAGAGACAATGAGTGCGGAGAGATATTTTCTTTTCCACTGGCAGGAAGAATGGTTGAGGCGAACCTAGGAACTTAATGTACTTCAAAGTGGCCTCCGTTGTCACAAGCACAAATTAGGTAACACCAGGAAGTGCCACAGCTTTCCTCACAGCCAGGCAGGCATCAAATACAGTGGGGGTAATTTGCCACCAGAACTAGTTTTAAGTGACCACAGAGGAGGGGACAGCTCTATACCCTGTCCACACGTCTGTGTGGGCATTGCCCCTGAGAATTGTAAAAGTGAGGGGCACTGTGGGATTGTTCATATAAGGGCAAACAAGTGTTGCTCAGATATTAATTTACCTTAAGAATTGAAGAGACAGAAGGTATTTGGCAAAACAGGAACAATTTGGTTCATTTAAATGCAGTGACCCAGAGAGTCTCGGCAGAATGGTTCTGAGGAAAGTCTCTCATTGTACACAGTTTTGTCTGGTATAATATTCATCTTGTGGGGTACATTTAAGTGATTTATGTAAAGCATCTGAGGCTCTCAAACTCTGGGAGAGCTAGTGTGGGCCAGTGTGTATGTGTCCAGATATCCAGCGTGTGATCACTACGTGTGGTGTGCATGTCATGTCCTGATTGCCTAAGTGTTTCTATGTACATGTGGTATCTATCTTTGTGGTATTTTTGGAGAATGTGAGCCTTTGGCCATATGTGTTTTACTCAGGCATTTGCCACGGACCTGTTTGTAGTGCAACTCTCTATCTGTGGGATTGATCAGGGGTTTCCCTCGGTGCAGTTTATCTTTGGGCTAAGAGAGGACCCAAATGTGACCTTAGTGTTGGTCACAGGACCTGACTAAACACGTATCTCTGACTCTGGGTTGATGGGGAGGTCATCTTGGGTAAACCTGGCTTAATGGGACTGCAGAAGAACAGACGAGGACTGGGCCTGCTGTCTGCTAGCTGAGAGGACCACTGAAGGAGTGGACCTGCTTCCTCTTCTACCCAAAAGCGGTACAAAAGGGGGTGGTGATGGACCCAAGGCAGGGACGTAGCCTTCAAGCATCAGTTGGCTGACCTTCTGTTTGGCAACATTGCTAGAGAATGTGTAAAAGGTTTTTTTCTTAAAGTGCTCAACTGAGCAGTGCCAGCTCGACCTAACCTGGACCCTATTGATGGCCTCTGCTGGAGTCAGTCTTTACTCTCAAGTACTATTCCTGAGGTCCTGAGATCCTGGGCAGTGTTTAACTCGACTTCTCCTAACACCCCTGAAAACTGAACGCTAGAAAATGTTTGGACTTCCAGAACTCTAGAGGACCAGTACATTCCGCCCCAGCCAGTTCAACCAAGGTGTGATCTCAATGGGCTAAGAAAACAAGTTTCTCCCATTTGGAATTTCTCCGTTAGCAGCAAATCTGATTTAGCCGACTGACAATGAGAAAGTATTGAGTTTTGCGGAATTCAACATCACATACAGTTACAGCATTGCTTCAGTGGAGCGACTAAATTTGAAGGTACAAAGCTTGACTGAACAAGGTGCCAAAAGTATCTAACTGTTGAGAGGACTTCTCTGGGCACAACATTTTAATCTCTAGTGTTTGGAGCTTTTCTTGCCAATATCGAGACTTCAGTTAATCTCGTCCAATGCCTATCCGACCTTGTGAGATTTCCTTGGATACAGTCTGCTACCTTACAGAACTGAAGAATTTTTACTTCCAGAAAAAACACTAAGTCCTAAAGTAAAACATCGACTGGACCAAACCTGGTTGAAGTAGCCGGGCAGGGCCTAATTCCGGTCAGCCTCAAATCGTGCCTAGGTCCCGGTCTACCGAGTCCATTGACTACCACTGGTATTTTGTGCTTTCTTGACGCTATTTTGACTAACAGATTTTTAAAATGTATATTTCCGATTTTCGTTATTGAATTTTTCCCATTAGGGAAACAAACAGCCCTAAGGTAGGCCTGTTTGCTCAGTGCCATAGCTTCGAGGAGGTTGCACTCAGAATTATTTAGCGATTTTGAGAGTTCACCCTAACAACAGTTGTAATTATTCCTTAAAGCGTGCATTCATCCATCCCAAATAACTATCCTTTTCTTACAATTGGCATTGAACACTTTACAGAGGATACATGAGCCAAGCACCCGTCTATGGAAGTAGCCTTCATTTTTATACTCGAGGAGCTTAGATTAGGGATAGCAAAGAGAAACTCTCTCTAAATTATTGTTTTTAAACGTTTTTTACCACTTATTCACGAGATTTGCACAGATGAAAAGTAGTATGACATTTATGGCAGAGGCATTGGGCAGACTGACAAACTGTTATCTGCTTAACTGTACGTTTTCTACTGAAAAGAAATAAAGAAAACTGGGCCAATGTCTCAAGCATATATTGAACAGAAGGATGACTCCGTAAAGTGATTTAATATAAGTAAACCAACAAAATCAGTTATGATTGCATAGATGTATCCTGCAACTTCATAATAATTACACACATTTAAGGTGCTACAAAATATATATGTGAATCAGCATGGACCTCAATGTGTAAAAGCGCACAGTACAAATAACAATACAAATTAAAAATGAAAACGCAAAAAGCAATGGCGTCCACGTTTTTGGATATATTTCTAGATATGTGTTAAATATAAAGGCAGTGCGGAGTCAAAAATTCCTAGTAGTTAGTATAAATGCAATCTACTGATAAATATTGTGTTGACGTTTTGCCCAACTAATAAGCATGGATAACGAACGAGACTCCTCCATGCTAACTAGTTACGCGACCCCCAGCATACTATTGTTGGTGCAGCGGAGGAGACCCATTAACCACCTGGTCTCCTTACTTCTGTGTAAACACATACTTGTATGGATGGTCTTGACAAATCCCAAATGATGAAGGGCGGTTCCGAGTGGTGACTGATGGGTATCTCTGACCATCTATCGAGTTGTCAGTGTATACCACGCTTTTGTCTAGTCAGTTTAAGGGCTTTTCTTGTTGTTGGTCTGTTCCCTGCCCATTGTAAAATCACTTCTTTCTTAGACCCTCTGGTACTTCTTTGTTTTTGTTCTGTATTGGGGACAGTCTCCAGAGACTGGTCTTTAAATATTCCCCCGGGTCCTACCTCACCGTAGTGTTTTTGTACATTCCTGAAAAGGCCCCAAGGAGGAAAATGTCAAAAGACAAAAACCTCCAGGTAAGAGCGTGGTATGGAAATTAGCGGAAGCATAAGACCAGGATTGGCAATTAGGACGGAACTTTAAGCTAGAAGGCAACTCCAAGAGCAATACATTTGCTAAGAAAATATTCCAGGAAACAGGAGAAATAAAAACCATACATGCCAACATTTTAGAAGAGGAAAGAGAGAGATTCTAATGAAATAATCAAGAGAATGTATTTCCCCCATTGCCTTCTATTGAAGTAACGGCAATTTCAAGTCTCCAGCCTGAATCGCATCTATTGGCGTGTATGAGGATCAGATAATAGAAATTCAAATACGTTTCTTAAATACCTGTCAAGAGCACAGAGAAATTACCATGGCTGGTAGAGAAAATGTAACACAAATTTTGTGCACTTGCTTGCAGCGGCAGGTTACTTGCAGTGCATAATCCAAGTCACACTAGAACAGCCCCTACCATCTGAAGCCCGCCTGAGGAACTGGGCTTCTGCATGCCAGAATCGGCAAGCTGGAGACTAGCCTTGAAATCGGTAGTCTCCCGCCTGAATCAGGAGGGTTGGTATACATGATAAAATCTTGGCCAAAAATAGAACCAAGGGACAAAGAACACAATGAAAAATGTACTTCTAAATTCATTGCGGTGCAACAATGTATTCTGAAGCTCCTCCTTTTATAGTTGCAAACAGAAAGTACTCATGATCCTCCTCTCACCAGTTTGAGATGGGCTGCAAGACATAAATACACCACTGAGGCAAACATCCTGAATTGTGATCTATTTCCAAACAAATTAAGACCTTAGGCATTCTAGGAAATGGATGTCCAGAAGAGTCCTAAAAATTAGCTCACTGAGTTGTATCAAGCACCTAGGTACAGTAGCAGATCAAACGCCACAAGATAAGAGTTCCTTGCCACATGAAGCGCCACTACAAAAACTTTCTCCCACCTGAGATAGACCACTTGCAAAGAGATTGAGGACAATGTTGGTGTCTATTCAAGAAACCTGTCTAATGGAAGAGCTCAAAATATAATATATAATATAACAGAGATCCACTCTACAATGAAAATATAGTCTAGTTCTGGCTACATGGTGCTGCAGGCCTGTACTACTCTTGATTTCTTAGAAAAAAAGTGAGACAGATAACTAATGAAGGCTTGCTATCAGTTACATTTAATTGGCTATGGTTTGGTGTTTTCTGCCAAAAGCCTAAATTGCATGCATGTTAATACTGTGAGTAGAAGGATGTAGTTTCTTTTCCAAACCTGACTGTCTCAAAATAGAAGGTGGGTTCTTCTTTTCGAGCCCAAGGTGATTAGGCACCTGGTATTCATCATCTAGCAGCATTAAGAGAATAGCCACTCATCCTTGCAATCTTGATGCTGCCAGAGAACCCTTTAGAGTTGCCTATGCATGCATCTTATCTGCTTGGCAGAAACGCTATTGAGAGGCTATTCATCCCCAAAGGGTGGCCTCTAATGTTGCCCACATTGCAGAAATAGCTGCATTTTGCTTAGATGGTTCTTTTACGTGCACCCTTAGGGGCTGATGTCATCATTGGTTAGGAGAAGGCAATCGTTTTTTTAGCTAATGTTGCCCTATCTTTTCTAATTAGAGGTGACTCATAAAGATATTGAAGATTTTTCACTCCTTCCTGTCCAAATCCTTTCACCGGTGAACTAATGCAAAAACTGCTGCCTACTTGGGAATGGGTAATATGTCCTGGCAAGGGCCTGCTGATGGTCTACATTCATAGTACATACTCCTTAGCTGAGATAATGAGGGTACTCCCAGTTTATTGCTACATACTCTCTGCAGCATGACTAGTGCCTTCTCTGGTTTCCAAGGGCTCAAGAAATGGTCACTAAAAAGGCTGTCCATCTTTGTGTTCACACCTGTATATACACTGACAAGTATCCAAGTCAGATCTTGGGCGTTCTTCAAGATATGAATGGGAGTGCAACCTCTGCTAAACATGTGATAGTGGATCACTGCCAGAATATTGGAAACACAAATTTTGTGTGGATGGAAATTGAAATTTGAATTACTTTATTCGATATATTGCATATCATAAAAGTACATACATTCCGCACATAAAATCACTTTTAAAATAGTATATCCAATTCACAAATATAAAAGACAATAAAAGTTCTATGTACAATATTAAAAAACCTGATGACAGGAATTAAAGTGCAAAGCAATAGTATACATATGGACTTTCTATGCAGGCAAGTTCTCGGCTATGTTTGTAGTTATCGACATAGTACGTGTGAGCCAGGCACTTGATAGATACTTTGCAACCCCACATACAATGAACAGAGATGTTGTGTCTGATGAGAGGATGCGTAGGGCACCCTATAGTCACTAACTCCCAGCTGCCTGCATACTGGTTTTAACCATCTTGATCTAGCTCTTTGGTAAGCTTCACAGGCAAACAGGAAGTGAGGTAAGGATTCAGTCACACATGAGCAGCTTGGGCAGGTAGAATGTGGAACTCGCGTTCCTTTCCAGCCCTCCGTAAACTTGTTAAGAGGGAGTGTCCCATACCTCATTTTCAGAAAAAGTGATCTGTCTTTTGGAACTTGGATGAAGTCTAAGAATGGTTCAAGCTTCCTAGTGGGCTTATGCTCCAGAAATTGGGTGGTTAGTGCTCCCCACTTTGAGCTCTTCAGTTCTTCTGAATGAACCAACTCCCAATAGATTTTCTTAACAGCCTGCTTGGGAGGTGGGGACTGGGAGATCCAAAATTCAGCCAAACCCAGATTCATAACCATGTGCCTCAGTTTGTTGAGTCACTGTATCTTATTCGCACTATTCAGGATGATCAGTTCATCCAACACCAAGGCATAATTTGCCAGTTCTGGTGTCCTTCTCAGGCACACCCAGAACAGCAAAGGGCTGAGGCAAACTATATCTGAAATCGAGCGTTTGCCCGTGTCATGAAAGAGGGGCTTCAGTAGAGTCGAGGTAGGGAGGGAAACTAAGTCCCTCAGAAAGGTATTCTCGTCTCTAACCAAATCAACTGTGTTCTCGCAGCCCCATAATTCAGAGCTGTAAACTGCCTTCCCTTCGTAAACAGCAAGAGCCGGGGCTATAGGCCTGCTGACGGACATTCGCTGGTTCCTCAGAATTACTCCAGATACTCTTTTAAGGTATAGGAGCATTTTGGCGACATGGGAGTCCCATTTCATTCTGTTATTAATCCTGACTCCCAGGTAGTCAAATGCCTCCACCACCTCTAGCGGCGTTCCTTTGAGAGTGATGTAAATTCTCTTTGCTATTTTTAATGGGGGAAGTACCATCAGCTTTGTTTTAGTGGTATTGATGGTCAGTCTGCGTTCGTCACAAAATAGACTAAATCTGTCCAACAATTTCTGGAGTCCCGAGGGAGTTTTGGACATCAGGAGGGTGTCATCTGCGAAGAGGAGGGTGGGTGTTTTCTCCCCCGCCAGGACCGGGCATCGGCAGTGTCCTCCCTCAAATGGTCTACCACCCCATTAATAAAGAGGGAGAACAATGTCGGGCCATCACACAGCCCTGGCGCACCACCCTGTTCACAGGTACCCTCTCTGTTAGTTGCCCCTGACTCCCCCATCTGATTCTGGCGTAATTGTCCTGATGAAGTTTAACAATAAACTCCAGGAGGTATTGCGGGAACCCCATGTCCAACAGCACCTTCCACAGTTTATCATGGGGCACCAGATCAAAGGCGCTCTTCAGGTCTATGAAGGCCAGATATAAATTCCCCTTCATGATGGTCACAGATTTCCAGTATATAGCGCAGAACCTGAAGACCTGGTCCATCGTTCCCACATTTTGTCGGAAGCCCACCTGAAAGTGATTCAGTATATTCCCTTCTTCAAGCCAAGTTCCTATTCTGTTGACGATGGCCCTGCCAACTACTTTCTGGATAGCATCTATTAAACTAATCGGTCTGTAGTTGGCAGGGTCCTCCTTATCGCCTTTCTTGTAGATAGTTACTACTTCAGCGCCCTTCCATGAATCTTGGACGGA
The DNA here is from genome assembly GCF_964263255.1 of Lissotriton vulgaris. Taxonomy (NCBI): domain Eukaryota; kingdom Metazoa; phylum Chordata; class Amphibia; order Caudata; family Salamandridae; genus Lissotriton; species Lissotriton vulgaris. Next base: position 2,118,865,814 of record NC_141689.1, read on the forward strand.
ATGTCCATGGAGAATTAAGTTCATTAGTAGGGCAATGAAGTCAGTCCATAACTTGGGGTCATATATAAATAAATCACCCGGTAACCCGTCCGGGCCTGCTGCTTTGGACGGGGTTATACTCATAATAGCATCATGAACTTCCCAGATTGTAAAGCGTTCTACAGGTACATGCCTGTCTATAGTTAAATCATGTGTTGCCCCCAAAATTTGGCCTGTTTCATCCTCATCACAATACAATTTTGAGAAATGGGAGTGCCATTGCTGCTCGGTTATATTGCTAGGGAGGGGCTCTACTCCTCTTCTATCAAGTTTATTTATCAGATTCCAAAACAGTGTAGAGTCCTTCGAGCAGGCAGTGATCTTAAGTTGTTGCCAATGCTCTTCCTCCCAATCCTTCTTTGCCCTTTTGATGCAGGTATTGTATTCCTTTCTGGCTACCCTAACTTCTAACGCATCCTTACTCCTAATAGAATTCGATATAGCCTTTCTCCTTTTCCTGCATTCAGCCGTATACCATGGGGTACCCGTTTTAGTTGGATTATTCTTCATAGGCCCTCTAGTTCCCCAATAGTAAAAAATAAACCAATTTTCTCTGACACTCTTGTGTTGAAGGAGTCCCCTGATCTTTAGTTGTGTTTGTTTCATTTTCTTACGCCCCTTGCTAAAACAGTATGTGAGAGAACTTAGATCTCAGGCGCTATGAGAATTTCCTTTTAGGTTGATATCACTCAGAAGTGGGAGTGATTAGTAACCCTGGGTGGGCAACTTCGCTACGCCCACGAAGTGGGCGTAGTGTTGCCTACTTCACCCTTTGCAAAGTAGGCGAAGCAGGCAATACTACGCCCACTTCATGGGCGTAGCGAAGTTGCCCACCATCCGCCTCCCTCCCACCCTCACTAAATGCTTAAATTACCTTAAAAAGGAATTATAAAACCACTTACCTTGTCCTCTGCGTCCCCGGGGCTCTCTCTCGTCATTGCGCCGCCGTCTTAGATACTAATGCGCATGCACGGGCGGCCGCACATGCGCATTAGTATCTAAGACGGCGGTGCCGGTGGCGCGATGACGAGAGGGAGCCCCGGGGACGCAGAGGACAAGGTAAGTGGTTTTATAATTCCTTTTTAAGGTAATTTAAGCACTTAGGGAGGGCGGGAGGGAGGCGGGTGGCGCGTAGTGGTGTTACGCGAAGTGTGTGGGTGGGCGTCGTTTTTTGCCCACTTCACGTAGCTTCGCGAAGCCCCACTACGCCCACCCTTAGTGATTAGTTTAGAAAGGTTTTTATTATCTTTCTTTGGGTATAAGTGTATTGTAAATAATATTTGTATTGTACAGATTAGGTTTGTATAATTTTGTCTGTGCTAGTTTTAGTTTATTTGTGTGCCACTTTCTTGTGATACATTTATATGTCTGTATAAATTTGTGATTTAGCTCTTTTTACATTAATGTGTACTGAACAAGATAATTAATTATTTCTTGTGTCTTATCATTAAATGTTGAATTAATTCCTCAATACCTTTCTTTCTACTTTTTTCATCTTTGATGACCCTTGCTCCGGTATGGGAGGGTGATGTGGGCAGAACCCCTTTAGTATTTTCTACAATTTTCTCTATTAGAATCTTGTAGGAGTCCGTGAATTTAGAACTTTGTTCAGTGACCTGAACAGAATTAAAACGTAAAAGTTCTCTAGTCTCTGCTTCAACTAGTTCTTTGATACTGATCAGTTTATCTTTTTTACACATCACCCTATTCCATTTTAATCTACGATTACAGTTAGATGGAACTACCTCTTTTGCAGACAATAAAGGACCATTTGGTGCGTCCCTCTCGCTCCCCCATCTTATTTTCATACAGAGCGGATTGTGGTCACTGTCCTGCGGCTGTCTAACTTCCATATCCACTAATGTGCCCCAAGATCGGGTGTCAAGTAGAATGTAATCGATACGGGACGGGCAACTAAGTCTATTATAAGTCATCGCACCATTTAGGTCTGAAATGGTCCTGCCATTCAAGGAGCGTAGAATGATTATGTTCTAATGTTAGCGCATTTAGTTGGATCGCACTAGGTGTCCATTTCCTAATTGGGACGGGATAGAAAGTCTTGAATCCTCTTCGCTACTTCCCAGGTGATCTTCTTCGCTTAGGGGTTCGTATGTGCAATTAAAATCTCCCCCCACAATAACACTAGACGAGGGGGGGATTCCCGCTAGTGCCACCTCGAGTAGGTGAAGTTTGGCCTCCCGGGGTACCTCTAGCATACACATTAAACAGCTCCATAGAGCTTCCAGTATTGGGGCCCTTAACGGAAATATGTAATATATCATCAGTAGATAAATTATGCACAGTGAGTGTACAATTCAGGGCCACACTAATCCATATATAAAGTCCTCCCGATGGGCGGCCTCTCCCTGTGCTGGTTGCAGGGATAAAATGGGTGGAATACCCACTTTTATACAGGGGGATCATACTCCAGGTTTCCTGGAACATGCAGATCTCATACATACAATAAATTCATTCAATCCTGCATTTTCCATTTTTTTTTGGAGACCCGCTATGTTCCATGAAAGCAACTTGATCACATTAGTATTTGCGACCATCCGTCTAGTGGATGCTTCGGGAGCCGTTGTCTCTACTACTTTTCTTAGAGGGCGTCGCACTTTACTAGAGTCATTAGTCCTTTTTCCCCAGTGAGGGGCCACCTCGTCATTATGCGCTGTCGCCTCCACATCTATCTGACTTATGGTCGAATTAATCTGATGCTCTGGCATACGCATATTGTTTATTTGTGCCGCATTATTCAAAAGGTTCTCCTTTGTTAGTCAGTCTATTTTATTGAGATCTGAATCATCCCCAGGCCTAGCTTTGGACCATAACGAAGCGTGTCTAATTTGTATATTGGAGTTCCTGGGGGGGGCAGTTTCTGTACTCTAGGGCTATTAAGTTCTCCGCAATTGCTGCATTATCAAACTGTATTTCAATGCAGTCTGTTAGTGAACTAAACAGGGACAGTCTTTTTACACTAATCATGTCTTCCCTGATAACCGATCTGCACTCTCTCACATGGCGCAGCCAGTGAATGATTTTATTGCGGATTGATTCGCTGCCCTCATGGGCATTGGCAACACCAAGCTTAGTGACCCCAGTGAAATAGACATTGGCATTTGGGGAACTGAATGGTTTATTGATCCTTTTGTTACTCCAAATTTCCCCAGCTTTTACCTCCTACCGAGTCACTAAAATATTTTTAACCCCCATGTGAATCCTTACACTTTAATGATGGTCCCCGCGATTTTGCTACATCAGCATAGGAACTAGTGATATTCTGCCCGGCAGGCGTACTAACTAGAGAAGTTTGCACTGAAATCTTGGATAGTGGCCCTCCTACTGTTTTAGGAGCATTCGATGGTACTGCTCGTGTATTAGGGGCTTTTTCCAATTTGGACACTATTACTGTTTGAGGGCTCTTCATCACATGTAATTCCCCCTGCTTCATTGATGCCATCATTAGTTTTTTTTAATAAAAGCTATGTCCCCTTCCAAGCTTTCCATTTTCTTCATGATTGTCCTGTTAAAATTCAAACATCAAGGGCATTTGCCTGTACCATCCAATACCTCCACAACCCCCCAGGTCCTTGTGATAATACCTCGCTTAGGGCCAGATGTAGGTAGCCCTTTACCGGTCGGAAACGGCCAAAAATACCGATTTTCAGCAGTTTCCGACCGGTTAAGGGCTATGGAAATGTAGGGGCTAAAAAAAACTTACATTTTCGGTAATTTTACCGAATCGGTAATTTTACCGAATTGGTAAAATACAGAATCGGTAAATTTACAGATTCTGTACATTTTACCGATTTGGTAAATTTACCACTTGGTAAAAATACCGAAAATTTATTTTGTGATGTAGGTAGCACTTCTATCAGTGCTACAGGGCCTTTAGAATTCGGTATTTACCATGCAATACAATTGCATGGTAAATTACGAATTATTGTGTACATGCACATCTGTGCATGTACACCTGTGCCATGTGGCACACAGACATGCCTAAGGGCATGTCTGTGTGCCACATGGCTCAAAAGCCAGTTACAGGGGTGCAACAGGGTGTCAAAGTAACACCCTGTCCCCCTTAGCAATTCAGTATTTTTACAGATTTGGTAAATACCGAATCGGTATTTACCGAATCGGTGAATACCGAATCTTACCGATTTTGGTAAAAAATACCGAATTTTTACCTACATCTCATTTACAGATTCATAAATACCGAATCAGTAAAATTCGGTATTTATGAATCGGTAAATGAGATGTACCTACATCTGGCCCATGATTCCCCGGATTCCCCTTCCAACACAGAAAATCGATTAGAACAAGTAATACCCTTTTCAGATGGTTTCTCCTGCACGGACCGGATTACATTTTCTATTGATTTGGCCGGAAGATCAGTCTTACTACTCAAGTTGCCCCCCCCTGGAATCTCTGTAACATTTACCTCAATGGGATTAACAGGGGGAGAATGCATTTCATCGGCAAGATGTGTATTCTTTGACTTCTTAGAAAAAATTGCAGGGATCACTTTGCTCCTTTTCAGTGTCAGGCCATCGAACAGGGGATCGTGATTTCCCACCTCTTTCATAGATGGGGCCCCCAATAAAATATCTTCACAATCCTCAACAATAGATTCAATACTAGTTAAAACACAATTAGTTGCGGAATGTTGGGACTTTTTTGCCTTCTTCCCTTTTTTTGTAGTAACAGAAGCTCCACCCCCCTCCATTGCCTTTCTCTTGCCCATTATTTTCCACTGACCCTCCTAACTCGTTTAGAATATTGTCAGACTGGTCTGATGTGTCCCACAGTCAATATCAAGCGGCAACTGCCCCACCCCCGAGTTTGCACAGTACCTTGGTTGTGAAGGTGATCCTGTACTTCACACGTTAGAGGGGTGGCCCTGCCCTGCCTTGTCCTGCCTAGGACGGCCGCAGACGGCCCCGCCCTTGTCCCGGGCTTCTCCCGGCACTGCCCGCGTGCGTCCCGCGGTGCGGGAGGCGTTCCGAGTTCTTAAATCTCCTGCCAGCACGTTGTGGGCGTCAGGGATGTGCGCTGCCCCCGGGGCTGCTGGGGCATGTAGTTTGATTTTGAAGAACTACAGCCGTTCCCCTCACGGCGTGGCGAGTCCTGCCGTTTCCCTAACGGCACTGGAAGGAGAAGTGACGCCATTGCCGTTGCCCTCACGGCTCGTGGTATGCTGGTTTGTATGGCCCCCTGGAGCTCTCGGCGCCCCGAGTTCTTAAAGAGCCTCCTGGCGCGTTGTGGGCGTCAGGGATGTGCGCCGCCACCGGGGCTGCTGCGTCATGTAGTTTGATTTTGAAGAAGTACAGCCGTTCCCCTCACGGCCTGGCGAGTCCTGCCGTTTCCCTCACGGCACTGGAAGGAGAAGTGATGCCGTTGCCTTCACGGCTCGTGGTATGCTGGTTTGTATGGCTCCCTGGAGCTCTGGGTGCTCCGATTTCTTAAAGTGCCTCCAGGCGCGTTGTGGGCATCAGGAATGTGCGTCGCCCCCAGGGCTTCTGCGGCATGTAGTTTGATTTTGAAGAACTACAGCCGTTCCCCTCACAGCGTGGCGAGTCCTGCCATTTCCCTCACGGCACTGGAAGGAGAAGTGACGCTGTTGCCGTTGCCCTCATGGCTTGTGGTATGCTGGTTTGTATGGCCCCCTGGAGCTTTCGGCGCTCCGAGTTCTTAAAGTGCCTCCAGGCGCGTTGTGGGCATCAGGGATGTGCGCCGCCCCCGGGGCTGCTAGGGTATGTAGTTTGATTTGGAAGAACTACAGCCGTTCTCCTCACGGGCTTGGCGAGTCCTGCCGTTTCCCTCACGTCACTGGAAGGAGAAGTGACGCTGTTGCCGTTGCCCTCACGGCTCGTGGTATGCTGGTTTGTATGGCCCAAATGCATTTAGCCTACATAGAGAAAATGGCCTGGCTGGGGCGCTCTCTGCTGCACCTCACCAATCAGAGCGCTGCCATTGCAGCATTGCGATTGGCTTAGGAGAGCAGGAGGAGGGAGGATTCCCAAATCGCGCAAGAAATCGGAGCAGCAAGAGCTGAGGAGGCGGGAGGGATGCGGTTGTCAAGGCAGGTACATTTATATTTTATATATATTCCCCCTCCCCCAATGCGAACCTACTCGCCTATTTTGCCAGCCGCGACTGGTAGAAAGAAATTTGCAATATAGTGGAGCTCCTGGTTTCAGAGCTATTGTGCTTATTTATGACTAATTACTTTTTCCTGACACATCAGACGGACGCATGTTCCGAGTAGTGAATACTAAACATTAGAGGGAGCTCAGTGTTTCCATGACCGCATTATTTGCTGTTCCTAACATTGTTAAGTTTTGGCAGCATTAATTATGTTTCTGTTTCCCTTCCAGCACGACTTAAGGGCAGTGATATCTGAATTTTGGTCATTGCAGTCATATTGTGTCCAGATTTATTCATTAGTGCTCACTGCCTCGAAAGGCTTGTGCAATGTTTAGACTGCCTCTGTAATTGGGGCCATTTGCAGTTTTGGCAGATCCAGCCAAGTACATTTAAGCCATCCCCCAGCAGGAAACGGGGAAACATTTCGCATTTTTTTACCCTGTGGTTGGTAGTTTCGCTGTGAAGATCCTAAGGCCTCCACCTGGCCTCCACCTGGTCCAAGGGGAAGCTCGAGCTGAGTTACCCGTGGGGTTCCCACGGGCCAGAGAAAAATCCATTGGAAGCCAGGAACCAACCATAAAGGGACTCCCGTCCTGGCCTGCAGCCTCCGCTATGCCCCCGCTACCCCAGTACCCATGCATTTATATGACCAGAGGAGACTGATGCAGCTACCACAGTCAGGTCTGCTTCAGAGATGGCCACATCGCTCTCCGCAGGGGCCGCACTTATAATATCGGTCCACCAGCAACAATCAGGGCACCCGCAGCAGCCCAGCCGCTAGGCGTGAGGCCTACTTTCACTCTGCTGCCGGAGGAACAGGTTTAATGTAGGCATCAAGTCGCTGATGCACTCTGGTTCCAAACTGCACAGAAAAAACGTGGCTCGGCAAGCCTAAAAAACATTTGTGCCAGTGTAGAAACTGAAAAGGGCATCGACAGGGACCCGCTGGAGTATGTGCAATGCTCCCTCTGGGTGTCCCCTTGGCGCTCCCATTAGCGGTTTAATCACCCTCCTTCTGCACCAAGCTCTACATTAGGCATTTCTTTAGCGCATTATGCCATCCGAGTGCTGAAGGGTCATTGTCTATGTCCAGTGCACCTGAGGCTGACTGTTGCACACCCCGGGGCCCAGTGAATGGCGGGGTCTGTGCAAAGGGCAGCACTGAGATACTGCCATCTTGTAGCAAAAACCGAGGAGCTTGTTATTTCCCAAGGAAACCATTTGGCGCGAAGGGCGCCCATTATCGCAACGTCCTGTTTCACTATCTACTCCCACACATTTTTGACTTTTCTGTAGAGTATAACTTGGTTCATCGTAAAATAATTATTTCTGGCCACCTCTCCACGAGAAGGTCTTTTAAAGTGCAGTACAACTGGGTATGTAAACATTCTTTACACTCACACATGAAGCTACTGTAAGTGCTCCTCTGCTTTTCACAACCTTATAATAAATTCATTGCTTGGTGTGCAAAATTAACTGAGAATGTGTTTTGAGTTTAGTGCATACATTTGCCTGTTATGAGTGATTTATTAGCACAGCATACATTCAGTGGTTACATTTTTCTATTTGTAACCATTTTGATTTTTAGATATTTAATTTGTTTCTCCAGACCTTCCTAAACATAATTTTTTTAATTCTGTTTTCCTGACATTTATTTTGAATGTCGGTGATGTTGGAGACTATTCTATTTCAGAGTGACATTTTGTAGAGAAATGTTAGTTTACGTTTTTATGCAACATCCTTAAAAAAGTTACTTTTAGATCAAAACAGTACCTCACAGACATATGAGAAATGAGAAGGCGTCACCGAGATTATTTGCATTATTATTAGTGAGCTGCTGTTGTGTTGCAACATTGAAAACACATGTCATCAATATCCTTGAATATAATAGATATAAACACATTTAGAATTTTTGAGAAATTACTGTGCACTCTCAGTCACCTGGTCAAAGAGGGATTGAAAGAGCTAAAACTGGACCATACATGCAAAGTTGTTCCTAACAGGCCTGGGCCCCTCTAAATATGTTTGGGCCAGGGCCCAAAAAATTCTTAAGATGTCCAAGTTTGCCCACTCTTTTTTTTAAAAAATTCCTGGGGGGAGACCCCTCCCCCCCCCTCGATCCCTTCTTAGGTTGTTCAGGCTCGCACGCTACTCTCGCTCGCCGCAGTGCACTTCCACACTAATTTGTAAGGCTTACCACTTTCAAATGTCCCCAGCCGCCACTGCAAATTTTACTAGTTATTTATTTTGTGCCAGACATTTATCAACCAGACAGGCACATTTGTTTAGGCTCATCCGATATATTTATGTTTCGTGCAACATACGGGACACGGACATGGCCGCGTCATTGCACAGTAAAAACCCAAAAGATGTCATGTATTGAGTATGTTCAAGAAAGCTACCTCATAATATTTCAAAATGTTGCATATCTATTTAGATTCTTCTCTCACAGAACACTACTAAAGTCTGAGGTGAAAAGCATCAGTTTTCAGTTTTTGGGTACTTTAACATCTGTGGTGGGACAAAGTAGCAAAACGACAAAAAAAAGGAGGTACATTTTCAGGAATAAAGGAACATTGGTGGGAATGGTTTATCTGTACAAGTTGTCTAATAATTTCAGCCTTAAAACTGCTACAGGAAAAAAAGTCTACCTTCGATTTTGCTAATGGGTCTACAAAGCATTCTACATTTCCTGCACCTAACATTTCTAAACCAGTTGGGAAAAATCGCCATTTGAAACTTCACTACATGCAAGCGACTGCAACAGAGAGCAGCGGCAACCAACAGAGGATAGTACTGGCAGGTGCGCCCTTTTGGTCACTGGGGGTTCCGGCGCTTAGAACATATTAAAAGACCTTGCTGCGTTTAAAGGGAAATCAGTTCATTGATCATGAGTGAGAAGACAAGGGGGCATATTACCAACAACTAGCGATAATTATCGCTATGTTGGTTTAGCGGCAATATTTTTATCGCCGAGCTGCGGCGATTTTTATCGCTTAGGAACCCTGCTATTATCAAGGTTTATCTCCTAAGCGATAAAAATTGGTCGAAATGCATGAATATTGCTGAAAAGTCAGCGATATTCATGCATTACCGAGCTAATGCTCTTAGTCATGTTATGCACCTACCATTGGATAACATGGCTAAGAACTGCTCAGGGGCAGGTGTTAGCTTTTGGAGATATTCGCGCTTAGCGCGAATATCTCCAAAAGTTGGTAATAGGAGATACCGATGTTAGCGACTGTTTCCAGTCGCTAACATCTTGGCACGCCCACTTTGCATGTCATTAGTGATAAATATCACTGACATGCAAAGCGGGGCCCAAGATGGTCGCTATCTCCTACTAGCTGTCGCTAACTGGTGTTAGCGACAGCTAGGTAATAGGGAGATCCTTTTATCTCCGCTTTCTTGGCTTTTAAAGCCAAAAAAGCTGAGATAAACCCCCTTGATAATATGCCCCAAGATTTGCACTAAGCATTTATCTAAATAAATAAACAATATTCTAAATAAAGAGTTATTCTATCCAGATATCAATGGATCTATTTCCTGCAAGGCACAGAAAATCTCTTCATTTAATTGCCTTCTGCAAACCCTGGAGGTGTCAAGAAGTTACGACCCACCTACAGACTAGCTCTAGGTGGTGTGATGATATATTTTCTGCTCTAATCCCTGATATACATATTTTTGCTACTGTTTCTCAAAATAGCCCTTCAGTAAACTGGTCTAGGTAATCAGACAATATAAAACGCACCCCACTGATATAATACAATCCTACAGCACCCTATCCCCAAAACGATTAGTCGCCATAGTCCTAAAAATGTTCTTTGCTGTTTGTGTTGACCCCTAAAGCATCATAAAATGGATGAAAAGCAGTTTGTCGGTGCAGTATACATCGCACAAAAGGATTAAAAACAAACTATCCCCCTTTGTTTCAAGTAAATATTCACAAAAATTCAAGGCTGCATGGGACGAGTTCCCGTTCTCACGGTAAAGATTATATGTTAGCAATACTGACCTGCATTTCTGTCATTCTAGGACATTTTCATATAAATATATCTGTACATTTATGTGTTTCGTTCAAAGTTGATGCGATTCGAATCACATTCTTTCTGTGTTGCACCACTGTATCATTTAGTCGTCTAAGAGCATCAAATAAATACTTAAAATAGACAAATTAACGATGCCACCCACAACGATAGCAGAGCAAACAGATTGCACCTTGTGTAGTTCAGCTTCTACACTATTATTTGTAAAACAAAGACAAATTATGGGGCATTAAAAAGCACAGCCCTGCAGGAGCCTGGCTGTGCTATCTTTTCACATGTACCAAGGCATTCAATTGACAGCAACAAGCTGCCTTCAAAGTTCAACATGGAACTGTTAAGCAACCTGTTTTTAGAACATTATTTGCCCTTGAGTTCCCATATCCGTCGACTCTGTTCTTTGGAAAAGAACTGAATGATGACCAAGTTTGAACATTATTTAGTGAGCATCTCCAGAAGAATGCGCGTTGTCTGGTTTTACAGCCCACAGCCTTGCTTATTTAGTTCTGCAACAAATAGTCTCCTGCAGCTAATGGTTACTGGTCCTCTTAAGCCCCCATACCTCTTCACATTTAGCGGCGCCCACTGGTAAAATGAGATGAAATGTCATATTATACTTACTCCCTGATGGCCTGTGATCAATCTCCTCACTCCCAATGTGTAGCACATCTTCTCCAAGTGGAGCATCAAAGCAACTGGCTCTATCTCTGCTACTCACAAAAACGAATAACCCCGGTACACCCATCTCCACCAGCAAATACCTCTCACTCGCCGCTATTTTGCTCGTAAAAATGCAAGAATCGTTGTCATAAATATTAAGGTACTAATTTCTAAGATGTGGTACCCAGATGCACTTCAAACAGGAGACTCTTGTTGAAGTTACATACTTATATTCACAAAATGAGGAGCACTTAGATGTTTAGAAATCTCTCGAGTTCAGGGTTAGCCTTTTGAACAAGAACTGTCTTCAGGCCCTTAATATGCACTAAGAGAGTGTAACTCACGGAATTCAGTGTAGCATGTTGTAAGTAAGCTGCAAACACTTCTGTGGTGAGTACAAGTAGTTTATTCAGGAGAACAGCGGTAAGTAACCCAACGCCTGCTGACCAAACTCTAACTGACTCCAATAGAACATTATTAGCTGTAGAGTCAGAGTGATAAGCATTCTGGAATGTGTGGGGAAAAGGCATAGAGTGTAACAAAGATCATAGAGTATTGCAATACAAATGATTTACAACATAGCACAATCACATGGATTTACCTGAGAATTTAGTGAAGCTGAGCGTAATTATGCGAGAAGAGTAATTCTGGTTTAGCACTATTTCTTAGTGTAAAAACGCCAACCCATATCCAAAATGGGCACAAGAGTGCTAAATGCAACAGAACACAAATAGCGATCTTGTGCAACTGCTCACGCTTGCTAAATGTGCTCTTGGGGTAGAATTTTCCCGCAAGCACGATTTACTTAGAGCAAAAGGCACCCTCACATCTAAAACAAATGCGAGGATGCATTTTCCGCTAAGAAATAGCACTAAATGAAGTCGAACATGAATAGCGAGTGCGAGCAGCCTCTTGTGCTCACAAAATGTGATTTGGCAATAGGAGTTTCCCCCCAAAATTACTCGTAACTACTCGGGCAGAAGAAATTGTCAAACTATCGGAAATTCTGGGTCAATGAGGAATTACCATAATTACTCCGGCCAAATTGTAATACCGCAGGGGCCCAGTATGCACCTCTGTTGACCCCAGCTACAAAAAAATTCAGAAGCGATCAGTAAGAGGGTGGCAGGCTCTTGAGTTTACATAGTCCTTTTCATTAGAAACAGCTGAGTCAATTTCAATTTTCAATTCAAATTATCGTTATACGGTACTTAACAAGATACCATTAAAGAGCATGAAAAATACATACATACAGTTTTTTAAAAACAGTTAAAAAAATGTTAAGAAAATTTTCAGATAAAAAAGTTCATGTAAAATAAAAAAGGAGTACATCATTCATTCAGTGAGGGTCTCAGACTGGGTTCGGATCAGAATGTACAGTTATTTCCCTGGTGCTCCTCAGTCTTATGGCAATTTTGATAAAACTTATGACACATAACAGAGTGTATGGGTCTGATGCTTTTTGCAAGAAAAGGAGGGCTGCTTTGGCATGCTTCAGTTTTCGATTTTTCAGAATCCTAACTAAAAACTTCTTTCTTGGCTCTGAGTAAAAAGGGCATAATAAAACAAAGTGAAGGGTATCCTGCGGAGACCTAGTGTCGCAGCCGCAGGAACCCTTCGCCTCTACCGTAGGTGTGAAACCTGCAGGAACTGCCAATAGATGGTGAAGTAGATTCAAACGGAACCTAGTCATATAAAATCTTTCCTGCGCATTATGCATTACCGCTAGGTATGGTTCCATTTTGAAATTTGTAGATACCACTGAGCCATGTACCACCACCGAGAGTTTTTTGTTTCCAGTAAGGGCCCTCCTTGTTGATGCCCATGCACTGAATGAGTTTTTGGCCAGTGCTTTATTCTGTGTGGTCATCAGCTCTGGGTCAGAGAACAGGTCTTTACAGCCAATATATTCCAAGGTGTCCTTTACATATGTGAGCCATGGGATTTGTTCCCCTTTATCCCGGCTCAGGCAATCCATGATAATCTGTCTGCTGAGGCAAGCCTCGGGGTTTGTCCAAATCCTGATCCAGGCCATGATAGGTTGAATCTTGATTTTGTCCTCAATATAGGGCTCTCCCAGTTCCAGGTGAGTTATATGTGCGGGGGTGCTCTGGGGAACCTTAAGTAGTTTTTTGAAAAATGTATTTTCCTCAGCTTGTATCTGCTGTACATGGTTAGTTTTGCAGCCCCACACTTCTGCTCCATATGACACCTTGGCACAGGATACGGCTCTGTATAGATTTTATATCTGTTCCAGGGACCACCTGCCTAGCCTCCTTCCGAATGCCATTATAGCGCCCGTTGAGGCCACCAATTTGGATGCTTGTTTTTCCGCCAGATTCTTGAATTCCAATTTCTCGTCGAAGAGAACGCCTAGGTAGGAAAATGACTTGACTCTTCCCAACTTATGTCTACCTATGCTGTACGAGAAAGTATTTTTTGGGTTCCTGCCTGTGGTCATAACAAAAGACTTTTCCAGGTTTGCTGAAAGGTCCAACGAGTTCATGAAATTTACAAACCCATCAATTAGCTTTTGTAGTCCGAGTGGGGTGCGGGCTAGCAGCACCGCGTCGTCCGCATAAAGGAGGACGGGTACCGGACGCTGGCCAATCTTGGGACAATCCACACCCAATTTCATAAGTTCTTTGTCCAGGTTGTTTATATACAAAGAGAATAGGAAAGGCGCTAAAATGCAGCCCTGCCGCACACCACTTGTGCAGGGAAATGGTTCGGTCTTCATCCCTTCGTTGTTGTAGCGAACTGTAGCCGTGGTCTACCAGTGTAATGCCTTCAGAGTATCTACTAGTTCGTAATCCACCCCCAGAGAGTTCATCAGGGCCCATAATTTCTGTCTATTAACGAGATCAAAGGCCGCTGAGAGATCCATAAACCCCATTTGGATAGTCCCCTTAGCTGCAATAGTGTATTTGGCTGTAAGGAGATATAGGTTTAAACATTGATCTGTTGTGGATCTCCCTTCTCTGAATCCATACTGTACATCAGTTAAAATATGGTGGTCCTCTGCCCAGGCTTGTAGGCGGTTTAAAATTAAACGTCCTAGAACTTTGGCCGTAACGTTTATCAGGGAAATAGAACGATAACATTGGGGGTCGTCCCTGTTGCCCTTCTTATAGATTGGAACAATGGTTGCGGAGGACCAAGAGCGAGGCAGTCCTGCCACTACTGCCTCGTTCAAAACTCTGGTCAGAACGGGTGCCCATAATTCAATGTTACTCAAATAAAGGTCGGGAGGAATGCCGCCGGGGCCGGGTGCTTTATTTTTTGACAGCCCTTGAATAGCTGATTTTGTTTCTCCTAGCGAGAACTTTAAACCTACAGGTGTTGATGGTTTTGTCCCTTTTTCTTGTGGTATGGTCCCCGTATGGTTATAGAGACCACAATAGTGATTGCGCCATTGTTCAGGGAGAATGGTATTTACTATGTCCGGCCCTCTTGGGTCTTTAAAACATGGGTCATTTATGATTTTCCAGAAAGCCGACATGTCACCCCGCTCTGCTGCTTCCCTTAAGTCCTCCCATGCTCGATTTTGCAGGGATTTCTTGCGTGTTTTCAGGGCTTTTTTGTAATTGGATCTGCACCCTGCTATCTTGACTTTATCTTTCGGTTGGTCAGTGAGGCTTTTTTTAGATCTTTCAATGCCTTGGTACAGTCGTGGTCAAACCAACGTGGGGTCAGGGATGTTTGGATCCTGTTCGGGGTGAAGATTTCAGAAGAGTGTCTACAAGTTTGGCAATTTCCTCAAAAGCCCTAACCACGATTGGGCCGCCCATGTTTTCATCCAAGCATATTTGCAATTGTTTTTGACCCTTCGTCACTAGGTCAAGATAGAACTTGTCTCCATTTATCTTGGCCCATTTCAGCCTTCTCCCTTGTGATGTCGCCTGTTCTATGGCCTCAGGTACACCCACTGCCACTCTGAGATTCATGCATTTAAAATCCAACTTCAATGGGTTGTGATCACTGAAGGGGCTGAAAATGAAATCAAAGTGTGTGATCCATTTTTTGAGTGTTGGGGACACCATAATGAAGTCTATGTAAGAGTGACAACCTCTTCCTTTGTACGTTGGGTTGGGTTCTGTCTTGTTATCTATCTTTTATGAGGTCCATTACGGGCAATAAATTATGCCTCTTAGTGAAACTCTCCATCTCCTTTCCTTCGGTGGTGTGGGCAAAGTGGGGCCCATTTTCCTCCGTACACCGTGACCAATCCTTGTTTATAGGTCTTAGTTTTTCACAAAGATGGCAGTTGAAATCCCCTGCTAAAATGGTGTATGGTGAACCCTTGGCATGATTAGCTGAGGACAAATTTTTGAAATAATTATCCAGTTCTTTCATGGTTTTATTTCTGTCTCGTGTGCCCACTGAGTTATACCAGTTTATCAGTATGATTTTTAGACCTTTGTGCGAAAAGCCAATCGCTTGCATATTTATGGAGTCACAGTTTAGGTTTGACCAGTGCCCCTGGATGCGAAGGTCCACATATATAATTAGTCCGCCAATAGCTCTTCCGGATGGTGCTTTTGCTGCAGGGACCCCAAAGCTTTTAAACCCCTCCAATGGAAATTGACTAGGGTCGACAGTCCAGGTCTCCTGGAAACAGATAATATGGAAACTGGTTACAAACTCTCTCTACTCCTTCACGTTGTATTTAGCTGCTATCCCTGCAATGTTCCATGATAAAATTCTTATGCCTTGCTCAGACTCCGCTTTATGTTTACCAGCAGCCATGAGGCAGTTGACTGGTGCCTCTCCCGATGTCACTGAGGTGTCCATTTTATTTGGTAAAGAACCTCCCCTTGACACAGTTTTCTGCCCAGACTTTAGATTGTCATTGGTGTTCGCTACTGCAGATTCATGGGTAAGTACAATAGAAGCACTGCTTAGCTCTGCTAAGGTGGTAGGAGGCGAGCGACCTGGTTTTCGCCTTCTTTTCATAGGGCTGTCCTCCGTCAGGCTAGGATTACATTCCCTATTCTATTGGAATCAATCAACATTGTCCAAGGTACAGAACCTATTCCAGTGTGAGTGCATTGCGACTATTGGATCATAGAAGGGGAATGCCTGCCAGGGGGTCTGCCAATTTTCTACTCTATGGAACTGCATGGGTTGAGGAGCACTATTCACTCGTGCCCTATTTGTATATGGTAGTCCATGTTTTGGAGGCAAGGGGTAGAAGTATGATAAAGGTAGGGGGTGTATGTTTGTTTGTGGTCCCAGCGAGGGGGAATAACATATATGGGTAACTACCGAGGTGTCCCTGAAATTAATTGCGATAACATCCCCCGCCACAGTTTTTGCACCATTTCCTATCCATTGCCCCCTTCTTACAGACAATATTTCCCCGGACATGTGTAAGGGCAATGGTTTATTGGACCTTAGCCATTGAACGCATTTGTTTCTTAGCTCCCCTTCATGTTCTCTTTTCCCTTCCTTTAGGGGAGGTAATCCTGTTAGCACCACTACATACGGTAGTGCTTCTGGTGGTAGATTAATGGAGTTCAACCGCACTCCAGGTTTTGCTCTTGGAGCGCCTGTAGGGGTGGTAGTTTTAGGTTGGGTGGAATTTCCTATTTTAGCATTACTTTCACTGGCCTTAGCTAATGGTGTGGAGCTTTTTCCTTGGTTTTTACTTTCCTGTGGTACTACGCCCTTTATATTAGTCGTTGGGTGGGTATTGGTTTTCACCGGCGTGTTATTTTGTGGGACTGCATTATTTATTAAGTTGCCAGTATTTGTATAAGAGGTTGTCTTTCCCTTGTTTGTGTGCTCTTCAACCCCTGATCCAGTATTATTAGGGTTACCTAAGGCTATTGTTGATGCTTGGGGCGCCAGTCTAGTTGGTCCTATCACTCTGTTGTTTATGACAGATGTTAGTCTTAAGCATGGGCGAATTTTGCGGATCTCGCGTTCGCGAATTTTGCGGATTTGCGGATTCGCAATCCGCAAAATCCGCGAATTCCCGCGAATTTGCGGATTTTTTTTTTTTTGTGTTCGCCCGTGTTTCTGCCAGTTCGCGAGGGTTTTTACAATTTCGCAATTTGCGAACTTACCTGTCAGGTCGCAAGTTTTGCGAACTTGTTGTTTCTACGTGTCCAGCCTGTTTGGGACACTCTTCTTCATCACTGCCACTCTCTGTCACCACTGCCACTCTCTGACTACTCATGCCACCCTCTGGCCCACCCATGCCACCCTCTGTTTCATCACCACACCCTCTGGTTGTCCAGTGTACATTATTTTCGGCAAAGCAAAGCACACCTTCCCTGCCTCAAGTGACCTGAATTAATTTGGGGCTGATTAATGTGTCACAGAATATTTTTTTAGCTGGCACCTGCTTCCTTAGTGCGCCCTGATTAGTGATCTTTTGCACTTGCTAAGTGCTTTCATTGTTGCAAAATTAGTTACAACACCTCCCCTGCCCCAACTGACAATAATGAATTAGGGGCTGATTAATGGATTTTAACTTCCAGCCTGGCTCCTGCATGTCTCCCTTAGCTGTAATTCAGGACCTTTGTGGCATATGTGTAACTATTCTGAGGTTCAGAGCAGGGTCACATAATAGTTTCAACTGGCAACTGAACTCTGGAGGGGCCCCTCAGGAAGCACTACAGGAAATGGCTACTAATGATGAGCCTGAACTTTTGAACCTGGTAAGTAGTTACTTTCAGTTTTGCTAAGAGCGTATTTCTGCAATTTTGCACTTATTCGCGGGGCGCGAACTCACGCGAACAGTGCGAGCAGTGCGAGCAAAATCCGCTGCTCGCGGATTTGCGGATTTTGCGGGAGATTCGCGAATCTCGCGGATTGCGAATTTCCCGAAAATCCGCAAAATCCGCGAGCGGAACGGATTTTCCGCCCATGCTTAGTTAGTCTATCCAGTTTGGCCATTAAGGGCTTAAGCTGCACCCTGATGGTCTCTTCTAATTCTGCCTTTAGGTCTGACACCATATTGGCTACCCAGCAGGGTATGCCAGATACGGTGTTAGCCATCGGGGTTATCAGATTATGGTTGGCCTTTGAGTTCTTTGCCCCCCTTTTTACTATTCAGCTTGCAAGCACTTTTCTTCCTAGGCTTTTGGGCAGGCTTGCCTGGGTTACTAATTTGTGTAGCTGCCCAAAGTGACTGCATTAAGTTTATAGGATCTGTGACTCCAGCAGTGTTATTTGGAGTATTTGGGATTGGCTGTGCACAGGGGAGCTCTACATAAGAGGAGGTTAGTGAAAAACTTACGTCTGGACTATCTATTAAGGATATCACCTGGCCCTCCTCTGTGTCATGGATAGCTACTGTGGGTGCTAACGAGAGACGCCTTTCTGTGTTCTCAATAGCTGTTGCCACGACCCCAATAGTCTGTTGCAACATTTTATCTATCGCTGTTAGAGTTGGGAGAGGCTGCGACGGTGGGTTGTCGCCTTTCTGTCTGGTATTTGATCTTAACGTGGGCATTTTGCTTGTTTTGGATCCTCTCTTCATATTTTAGTGTGGCTTCCTCTTTGGGGTGTGCGCCTGGTGATGGCTTGTAGAGTTAGGATGAAAAAGGGTAGAGTATATAAGTCCAAGGCCGACCCGATGGGCACGACTGTACCTTAAATGCAGCAGGTCGATACAGGTCGGCAGATGTTAATGGTGTGGCCCAGCCCAGCCTTGTCTGGCCTTGGAGGGCCGTAGAGGGCCCGCCCTTTGCCCGGGCTTTGCCCAGCGTCCCGCGAGACGGTGATGTCTCCGTTTATATGCGCCTCCTGGCGCTCAGGGATGACGCTGCCGGCGACGCGGACCCCAGTAGGGCTGCTGGGATTTGTAGTCCCGCCCCTCGCCGGTCTCCTCTCGGCAGCTCCCGCTCCAGATGGGAAACAAGCAGGGGAGCAGCTGGAGACTGGCGGGCGGGTCCGCGAGGCGTGCTGTTGCTTCTGGCAGGTGTCGCTGTGGCTTTTCAGTAGTTCGTGGCCCTCAGCATTCACACGGGCATTTCAAAAGGAGTTCCCACTCCCAACAGTGATGTCTCCGTTTATATGCGCCTCCTGGCGCTCAGGGATGACGCTGCCGGCGACGCGGACCCCAGTAGGGCTGCTGGGATTTGTAGTCCCGCCCCTCGCCGGTCTCCTCTCGGCGGCTCCCGCTCCAGATGGGAAACGAGCAGGGGAGCAGCTGAAGACTGGCGGGCGGGTCCGTGAGGCGTGCTGTTGCTTCTGGCAGGTGTCGCTGTGGCTTTTCAGTAGTTCGTGGCCCTCAGCATTCACACGGGCATTTCAGTCCATAGCTCAAGGCCACAGAACAGAGCAAAGTTTGTGCCAGTGTTTCCCGGTGCTAACATAGTAACTTATTTCTTGACACTAACATAAGTTTATGTCAGTACATCACATAGTAGTGCTGTCTCCCTATTTTTATTTTTTATAACTATTTTTATTACAGTTAGAAAACATAGCACAGCGATTTGCAGTGACATTCCAAGGGAAAACAGCAAGATACATCATATCAATTGTCGGGTCTTTCACAGTTCCTATACATTCTCGTGCATCAATCCTATTAACAGGTGCACACAGCATTCCCCTATTTTCACTCTATTTCCCCAAAATGTTTGTCCATTTATTTGGGCACCCCCCACCTTTGTATACCACCCTTTCTGTCTGCATGCACCAGTCCAGGTTCACCTTCCAATCTGTCAATGTTGGGGCAAACTCAGCTCTCCAATTCCTGGTGATTATGCGTTTGGCCACCATGAGGCTGAGTGTAACCCAGAGTCTATCCCCCAAGGTCAAGTCTGTCACTTCCCAGATGTTCAATAAGCACCACTGAGGTGAGGACACTATGGATTCATTACACAATATCATCAGACAGTTTATTACTGCCTTCCAGTACACCTGGATTGTCCGGCAGTCCCACACCAGGGGGAATAAGGTGTCCTCCCAACTACAGCACTTAGGGCACCATCAGGACTCAAGCCTGCCCATCTTAACCAGTGTTGTGCATGTATAGTAAGTCCTATGGAAAATCTTATGTTGCACCAATAGAAACTGATAGCTACTTCTCCAGGGGACGCCATTGCTTCTTGCCACTCATAATCCTCCAGTTGCCCTAGTGCTTCCATCCACTTGTCGCGCAACCTTATCATGGAATCAGGGGCATTATGCAGAATTTTGCGATATGTTTGACAGATTGCTTTTGTCTGCATTTAGTCATCTAGGAGCCTATCCTCCAACAGAGAAGACTCAGGAAGTCTTCCCCGCTTGGTATTGCTGCTCTCAGTGCATGCTTTATCTGGAGGTAACAGAATATCTCTGAGGGTGCCAATTGGTATTCCTTTTGTAGGTAGCCAAAGGACTTTACCTCTCCACTTGGCCTGAAAAACTCCATGCAGGACAGGCCTATCAAGTACCATTTTTCAAATCCCTGATGGTTAGCTAGGAGGCACAACTGCACTGAGTCTATCAACAGTGTAGCCTGGGTAATATTTCCTTGCCATCTATGCCAGATTTTGACGATGGATGAGATCAAGGTCAGTTATACGTTGTTATGTTACCCCCCCATAGATGGCCCTGAGATAGACACTTGGGTGCATATTTCGCCTGTCCATTCTATATGCAGATTCACCCCATGGGAGATGGACCCAGTGAGTTCCTGCCTTGAGTTGGGCTGCCTTGTAGTAGTATTGAAGAGCCAGGAGTGCTACTCCTGCATCGTACCAGATCCTTGACAATTTTTAACAAGATATTCTGGGGACTCCTCCATCCTAGAGGAGCATCCGCACAATGGCGTCGACTGCCCGGATGTATGAAAGTGGAACCATCATTTTATGCAAAAACCACAGTTGATGGACAGAATGCAGAACAATGTTATACATTCACCCCAGCACAGAGATCTGGGCCTAAATCCATCGTTTTTTTGCACTTCACACCACCCCAGTTCAGACATTGCTACATGCAAATCCGTCTGACCCTGTGCCTTATGGGAACAGTCCAGCCCGAACTGCCAAGCCATGCCTTCCCTGGACCGGAAACAAGCTTCTAAGGACCAGTTTCTGGCATTCAAGCCGTCTTCAGCCCGGCTTGCTTGAATCCAGTGGTGTCGAGAGCATGGGACTCACGTCTGAGCACACCCACCCCACTCTGGGTGACAAATGCAAAAACCACAGTTGATGGACAGAATGCAGAACAATGTCATGCATTCACCCCAGGACAGAGATCTGGGCCTAAATCCATCGTTTTTTTGAACTCCACACCACCCCAGTTCAGACATGGCTATATGCAAATCAGTCTGACCCTGTGCCTGATGAGAACAGTCCAGCCCGAACTGCCAAGCCATGCCTTCCCTGGACCGAAAAACAAGCTTCCGAGGACCAGTTTCTGGCATTCCAGCCACCTACAGCCCGGCTTGCTTGAATCCAGTGGTGTGGAGAGCATGGGACTCACGTCTGAGCATACCCATCCCACTCAGGTTGACAAATGCAAAAACCACAGTTGATGGACAGAATGCAGAACAATGTCATACATTCACCCCAGTACAGAGATCTGGGCCTAAATCCATTGTTACAGGTACACTTTCCCTAAGAGGGACAGGGGCAAGCTCTCCAATGTTGCACGTCTTCCCAAAGGGGTCTCAGTGGGGGCTCTAAACTTCGCTCGTGGCAGACAGTCGGGTCTTTAGTAATATAAATACACAAATATTGAAACCAGTCCGTGACCACCCAAGCTCCGCAAGACCCAGGGCCTCGAGGATCCCTCCCATGAGTATGTATATCAATGACTTTCTCAGTTTATGGTGTACCCCGAGTAATTACGATAAAGGTCAAAGACTTGGAGTATTCTATGTAATGTAGGATATGGGCTTGCCTCATAGAGAGGGATGTCATCTGCAAAGTGGGAGATTCTATCCTCTCAGTCTTCAGACCATCTCAGCCCTCTGATTAATGGGTCTCCCTATATCCAAACCACCAATGGTTCTAGTAGTAAGGCAAAGATCAGCAGGGAAAGGGGTAACCCTTTCTCGTGCCCTGTAGTAACTGAAAGATCACTGACCCATCTCCGTTCACTGTCACCTGTGCCAAGGGGTCTGTATATAAAAGCTGAACCCATGATAAAAAACTTTGGTTCAAATCCTTGCTTCTCTAATACTGCATACATAAAAGGCCACTCTTGTGTCAAAGGCCATTCAGCATCTATTGACACCACCACGGCATCCTCCTGAATGTAGACTGCCCGTCCCAATACTCCTTATAGGCACCTCAAGTTGAGTGCAGTTTTCCTGTCAGGCATAAAGTGACACTGATTGGAGTGGACCAACGTGCCCATTACCTGAGCTAGTCGAGTTGTTAACAGTTTTGCTAAGATCTTGTTTCCACATTCAGCAGGGAGATCGACCTATAGGATGTACTGAGTTCTTGGGGAGTCCCAGCTTTATGTATTACCACAATTTTAGCAATTCTCTGGGCCACCAGCAATTTCCCAGTCATGGCTTTCCTGGAACATCTTCAGTCGGTAAGGGGCAACTTTCACTGCAGTGAGCTTGTATAGTTCAATGGAGAGGCCATTTGGGCCCATTGCTTTCCGTGTTCAATGAATAACTGGTCTGGGCGGCCTCACTGTCAGTTAGATCTTGTTCAATTTGTTCCCTATCAATGGGTGTAATGTGTGGCACATCAAAGGTAGCTAACAATTCTCGTGCCTCATCGATGGTGGTCTTCGCAGTCAGCGTATATAACTTTGTGTAGTAAGCCTCAAAGGTATCTGCAATACCTTGTCTATCGCTTACCTAAGCCACTCTGTAGTGTAGTTCCTATTTTCCCAATAGGCTCTGCGCATTGGAATAACATAAACAGCAGTGTAGACGAAGGACTGAGGTCATCTAGGTCTCTACTGACTATGTTAAACTTAATTTAGGTTTGCCAGCTAGCTCAGAGGTCACTAGAAACTTTCTTGAATGAACAGGGAGGAGTGAACTTCCCTGATTAGACAAGAAGGGATTTAGTTTCTGACAACCGCATAAACACGACAACTTTGCTCACTCAGAATATAGAGTGTATCTCTAGAGTCGTGTGAAAACAATAGGCAGCTATTTCACTCAGTCAATCGAGCATGCTTTAGTTTCACCAGAGTGCAGAGAAATATAGAGACAGGCGTTTTCAATAAAAAGGTAATATTTTATTGAGCAGTCTTCTTTCTCATGCAAGAAAAATGAATTACCATAATTGCAATACTCATCATAAAGTAAAGTGCGTACAGTAAAAGTAGTATTATGAAATAATACTGTAAAAGCATTGATATGGTTTCTTAGCCATATGATACTTTAAAACGGATAAAATATATACATACATAAAAGCATTGACTAACAAACTGAACTGGTGCTTTTAGGATTTGCCTTCCACCCGTGTACCTGATCTAAGCCTATGACGTGGGAAGGAGTAAGTAAGTTGCAGTTTTTAAGTTAAGTTGGGTTTTTTGCCAAGTATAGGAATCAAGAATTCTCTCTAAGGTTCTAATCAGTTCCGTACCTTGGTTGGCAACTCGGGAACCCTGGAGCTGGATTTTCTCGGTGTGAGAAAAGGCAGCTTCTCCAGCGCGTCAATAGGGGAGGGGCGGTTTCCTTCGGCTCTCGCATCAGCTGGGCTCCGGATAAGTAGATAACCGCTCGGCTCCACACCACCGTGTGTTTGCTTAAGGCAACGTTGGTATATTTATACCTGAAAGGTGCCGGGTTTGACGTAAGGTTGGACATAAGACGTCAATAAAGGATGTCACTAAGAACTGGCTGTTCCTTTAGTGCTCGCAGGAGTTCAATGACAAATCAAAACAAGGACATGGGGAATTCCCAGGTTACTGAAGGTTTGGTGTTTCGAAAGAACTCGTTGTGATCTCTAGGAATCTAAGGAAGTAGCTTTGCAGTGCTTTGGACTGCATGGGCTTTTTACTGAATATGGATCTGATTCTGATGCCTTTATGAGGATACTATTTATTATAACCACACAAGGGCATGAATCGGGAATATCGAATTAGGGTCCTACATAGAAATACAACACCCACTCCACGGATTAATGTCCATCGTTACTAAAAAAAAACATAAGATGCATGTGTGTTTTCCAACCCACCCCAAAATACATAATTGCATTTGAACTGGTGTATGGATTATACACGAAAAATGAGTATTGGTACTGTACGTCTTTTCAAGCAAGTTATCATTTAGTTAAATGTATGTATTTCAGTTAAATGATTTGCGAAACTTAAGAAATGAAATTACCCATGAAATGGCTCTTGCATACAGAAAAGAAGGTTGAGACCATTTCATCACATATTATTATACTATAATATACATTTGCTAGAGGCTGAGGTAAAATGTTGTCTCAAGTGTCTCTAAAAATAGAAGCTCTGTTCTTTAAGAATAGTTCTACTTTAAGCAAAGTACCATGTGCTAGAAAAAATGGTAAATATTTTGATTTGAAAGAAAAAATGATTTCGTTTTTCAGGGGAAAAATAGTTTCAAATGTTTTCAGTTGCTTTGTTTAACAGAACTTAAGGCCAATATCAGAGTTCAGGGAACGCTGTGTTCTTGTTAAAAATGTCATTCTCGTTGCTCAGGGGAGAACATCATTTCAGACAGACTCGCAAAAAAAGAGTCTACAACATCAGGTGAAAGTTCGACCAAGTTTGAAAATGCTGCAACTGTGCAGTTCTCTGCGTGATTGCTATCATCGATGTTAGGATCAGCAATGCTCACAGAAGGTTGTACCTGTTGGGTTCTGCTTTCCTCTCGTACTTCACCGCCACCTATTCGTAATGGTGAAGTCTCAACGAATGCCGTCATCAGAATTGGTAACCGCTGGGGACAACACGTTGCATGAGTCGTTACCGGACCTAGCAAAGTATCGACATCCATTGGAACTGCTGATGGTAGTGTAAGACAGATGTCCAACACGCATTCTTCTCCACATAGCAGACTTTGAAGCACAGGTAAGATGCAATCCTGCCAGATTGGTCTAAATGAAAGAAACCAAGTTGTATTCAGATCTCTTAGCCGGGCCAATCCGAGGACCTTAGTTATACGGTCTCGGTATCGTATTGCTAGGATCGTTTCTTCCATCGTTGCTGGAGTCTTGTCTGTGGCTTAGCTTGCCATATCGGAGCAGAAGGAACAAAAATAAAATTCCTGCTACGAGTCCCAAAATTAAAGGTAGGCCGCCAAAGACAGAATGGACAAAATTCGGGAAGATGCCCAGAACTGTTTCAAATGGTGTTAACCGTCCCGAAAAAAGTGTCTTAAATACATGTGCGATGCCACTGGTATCTGACATGTTTAAAATTTGGCTTAACATTTCTGCGAAATGCATGGGGCAATTTGTCGATAAAAGGGTATGCATCTCTGCAGCTGTCCTTGCAATTTGCAGGCCATATGTTTCTTTGGATGAGGTCAATGGCACAGTCGTCTGTAAAAGAATAGACTTCATTCTGCTTCGAGTATCAATTTGAATAGAAGAGATATTCACATGAGGCCATATTTCTGCCTCCATGTCTGGATTGCTGTTTGGATACAATACTTGCATACAGCAAATGACCCTGAAGTAACAGTTACCAGATAGCATTCTCCTGGCACCAATCCACAAAAGCTGTGGTCAGTTATTATAACGAAGCTACAGTTAGAGAAATGTATAAAGAATAGTTCTATCTGTTTTGCAGGAGTGCCTTGCAGGTGACATGAAAGGTTATTCGAAGACCCTTCGCAGGCTCCATGCAAGTTAATACCTTGACACAGAAGTGTACCGCTCAGTGATTTTTTACAATTATTACCACTAAGGAATACCTCCTTTTTCCTTTCACTATAACATCTGTGTGTGTAAGGTAAATCCCAGGTTGATTTGATGTAACCTTTACCCAACTTTTCATACTGGCCTGCTGGTATATATTTTTGGCAATATTTGAACTGGAAAGTCGTTATCGGAATTGTAATTGTTCAATGTATTATGCATTCAATGACAGGTCTTTCTGACATTGTCAATGGTAATCTCTCAAGTTTTTCAATGCTCAGAATTGTATAGTCTGCTCCTTTTTGTGCCAAACTGATTTGTTTATCAGTAAGGTTAAAGATAGAGAATTATGACGTTACATTAATTAGACGCCATGGCACGTAGCCTGAACGTAGGTTTTGCAACGTCCAGCCAAGCTGTACAATAGAACGTAATTGGGACTGATCATGTTGTAACATTAGTAAGTCTTGCTCTATTATATCAAAGGCAGAAGATACAATACCGTCCAATGAATAAATTCTGGAAGACAGAGTCGTTAACCCAGTGTCCACAACAGAATGTGATTTTCCCAAATTTATACGATCAATTTCTCATATTTTTTCTGCTGTTTCAATTTGCATTACTTTCCAAGCTTCGTTGTATGCAGCGTATATACCGGCCGCTGTGAAACGTTTTTGACGCTGTTTGCTAGGTCCCATTATGAAATCTCGCAAGTCAGCACCTTCATTAAGTAAAGTCAAGTGTTGCTTAATTTCAGCCAGTGTGGATTTCTGTAGCCACTCAAGGCATAATTTCCCTACACTGTATGTTGTAACTATCCATGGATGTTGTCTCTGGGAATATCTTGGGTCTGGCCTGGTTATTTTCAACCCCTGTTTTTGTTCAGGAATCTATCTTGACAGTTGTTTGTGTCAGTGGGCCAGATCAACCATTTTTTCCAATCAGGATTCGTGCTGTTTTGGTGAAAAATGTGGGATACGTCTATTTCCACATCTGTTGTGCTATTGTAATCAGGTATGGGTTTCGGAATAGACAGTTTGTTTAAGTCTTTTATCTTAGCTAAACCAAGACAAGTAGTCCGTTGAATGGTATCATTCAGGAATAATATTTGTTCCGGGATCATGCAGGCTCTAAATAATGATTCTAGACCTTGTACCTGCCAGTCTTTTGTTCCTCAGATGGTTTTTGTTTCAATATTATTTTTCCAAAATTCAAAACCAAATGTAGACATTTTGTCATAAAACTTTTCAGAATAAATCAGTTTAGTATTTGTCAGCATGTTTTTCATTCCTGTCTTATTTAACAATTTAAAATAAAACGTTTCTGCATCACTGATGTTAAACCCTGAGAAGTATGGAAATTTCTCGAAAAATGTTTTGGAACTTACTTTAGGTGGGGTTGGGCAGTGTTCCCATTGATTATAAGTAAAAACATTTCTAGGTTGTGCAGATTTATGCAAATAGTGATGACCATTGTGGTTGTAACAGAATAATTCTTCATAATGTGATGAACCCTGTAAGTAATCATGTTCTGTAAATTTAGCTGACATTCCTAATTCTGACATCATATTATTAATATTTTCAAAGTCCCAATCATCGGAAAATGAATTTGGTATCACAAAGTCACTTAAGGAAATCTTGAACTGGTGTGGATACTTCAGGAGCTCAATCGGGCCATAAATATCATAGTCAGTTCTGTCCCAAGCAATACCCCCGGTATTGAGTTGGCTGTGATGTTCACTGATGACAGTTCTCTTTTCTTGATGTGAGAGGATCTGTGAGACTTTAGGACCAAGTTGATGTTCTGACTTGCTGTGTCAATTGTGCTATATTTTCCATCAATGAATCTACCCAAACATAAAACCATGATGAGCCAAAGCAGGAGGAAAAGTACACATAACACAATCCAAAATTCAATCCAGATGAGATCAGATAAGTCTCTTTTAGTTGGTGAAACAGCTCGGTCATTTTCTCTGTGAAAGTTTTTGTTGCTGGCTTGTCTCCATGTTCACTTGGATCATCGGAAAAGTCATCAAAGTTGATAAAATAGCCAGATGCAGTTCTGTCAATTGGTGGGATCGCTTCCGGATTTCCATTGATCTTTGCATTTTCTTTTGTTACATTTGTACATTCTGAAGCGTTGCAGATTGGTGTACCTTCACGAATTGTTGTAATTTGGGTTTCAAGAGGCACAAGTTCCATGGCTTTGTTGCATAGTCCTTTTTTTATTTACTGTTGGTTTATCGAATGTGATTAGTCTTTCAGTTTGAACCTCTTGGATTGTGGCAAAGTTTGGTCTTTTGCTATTTCTTGGGAGTCCACTTGGCCTACTACTTATTATCAGCCACATGATTGTGGTTTCACCAGATCGATGGAAACAATTCTGTTTTCCTTTTTACCAGCAAGTGGCGGTAATACTACTGATCTTGTTCCGCTGACAGCTAAGACAGGTACTGCTTTTCTGTAAGAAGGCCCAAATTCTTTCTTGACCAGATCCCCAATCTTTGGAATCCAGACAGGTCTTGCTGGGACAGGTGGTTCTTCAGTGGTCGTTGAATTAAACTTTGTTACTTAGAATTTTTCTTTTTCATTCAAGTCCTGTAAAACAGCCAAACTGTCTTTGATGTCAAAGGTTTTTTCTTCTACCACTGAAGTATGACAATCCAAATCCTGAATTCTCATTCTAGTTCCAAACAAAGTTCATACGGACTGAAACCTTTTAGAGAATTTCTTGGCATGTTGTTAAGACTACGATGGACACTTATTAAATGTTTGATCCACCCATCACCCGAACCTAATACTCTCGCCGTTATAGATTGCTTTATGTCACGTTTTTTTCTTTCCACTACCGCATTTCCCTCAGGATGGAAGGGAGAAGAGTACCGCAATGCCCATGCTGGTCATGGCCTCTTTGTAAGCTCGAGAGCTAAAAGCAGGACCCTGGTCAGAATGTAGCATGCCAATTGCGTATGTGCCGATAAAGACTCGCAAATCTTTTATAACAGTTCTGGAGTCAGCCGAGCGCTAGGGCCTACATTTTTAAGTGAATTCAGTCTTAATAATTATGGGGACGCATTTCTCTGGCTGGATTTCTGCGCTATAGATCGCCTGATGCTCTCTAATAGTGGTATCTGGGCTGCTGTCTGGTCCGGTTCACAACTGCGATCTCTGTTGCAGTCCTCACAATTTTTTGCAAAATTGTAGATGTCTACGCTCATTCCCAGCCACCAGTAATTTGATTGTAATGTGTGCGTCTTCAATCAAGAAAACTCTTGGGTTCGTGTTTGGAATTACTCTATCCCCCACTCCAGGGATTTGAGCAAAAGGAACAGAGTTTGCATCAATTATGTATGTATTATTGAATGGATAGTTGAGAGGTAATGCTGCATAATCGTCTTTTAATGACGCTTTTACCGCCAGCATGGTTTCTCCATCTATTTGTTTTTCGGAACGCTTTTTAGTGGCTACGGAAGCCGGTTGAATCGCTACCGCTGTGGCTCTGTTAGCCAATGAATTCCCTGCAACGTGAACGCCATCACGTCGATGACTCAGTGCGTGTATCACGTGAGTCTTTTGTAGTTCTTTCTGCAAAAGAACTACTTGTTCCTAAAGATTTTTGTGCTTTATTGTGGCACCTGTGTCATCTTTGTAACCGTTTTTGTTTCATGTCTGCATGTCACTGTTATATGACTTGATGCAGTAATGCGAATCGCACACTATTAGTTTGTGGAATTCGTGATCGACATTTTCAAGCGCCATCTTTAAAGATCTTATTTCAGCTAGCTGAGCTGAACAGTTTCTGAGTGATTCAGTTTTGGTAATCATTGGTTTGAATTTACCAGAGCGCCAGCGACCTTTAACAATCGCGCACGCTGCATTGTAGGATTTTTCCTCTATATCGTTATGATGTGCAAATCTGTCCATATAGATCACACAGGTATATTGTTCGAGAGGCAGAATTCCGATTGGTAGAGGGTATTCTTGTACATATTCTAGATCATCTAGTTTTTTCAGTTGCGGGTCAAAATAGTATTTCACGTCTTCTGTAGCAAGATAATTCTCCCATTGTATCCCTTTTTGGATCTAATGTCACTGTTTTCATGTTCGGTGGACTTATTAATGCCTCAAGGGCTGATTCTGCTGTATAAACAGTTATTCTTTTGCCTTGGGCTAGGGCTCTTTCTTTTGCTACAGTAGTATGAACCTCTGTCAGAATTTTTTCTGTAGAACTGAATTTCATTTCAGCCTGTGTATACAAATGTGATTTGTAAGCTATTGGTACAGTTTCTCCCTCATTAGAGGTCAGGTACGTGAATCCGCATCTTCCTTAATTACTCTGATTACCAGATTGCGTATGTTTTCACGAGTTTGTAGTTTTTCTTTTAACTAACATGTCTGTCTGTAAGGATCTCAAAATTTCTGTGTGTTTTTGAGTCCAATGTATGGGTTTGAAATCAGGTTTTATTAATTCATAGAGAGGTTTAACCCTCTCTGCATAATTTAGAATGTATGTTCTTCCGAAATTCAGGAAGCCTAGTATTGATTGTGAATTTCTCAGCATTTTTGGTGCTTGGAGTACTGCACACTCTGCCAGGCTTTTGCCTTCACTTGATAATTCATAGCAAAAAAAAATAGGACTGCCAGATGGGCAATTCTGGACTTTTTAAAGTTGAATTTGTAACCCTCTGAGGCGAACCCAAGAATTATGGTGTTCACTCTTTATAAGTGAGTCTCCAGGTCATCATCTGTAAGATAGATGTCATCGACATATGATAATGCTTCATCATCATATATTTGTTATAATTCTGTTACTATGGCTGAGAATAATCCCGGCCAATTCTTGAATCCCTGTGGGAGTCTGCAAAATTGTTTTTGCGACCCCATTATTGAGAAAGCGGTCAAATACCTGCTTTCAGGTGCAATGTTTTGACAGAAGAATCCATTAGAGATATCTCATGTTGTTTTATATTTCTTGCGCACGATGTTGTTCATTAGTGCTGCACTGTGTGAATTTTGTACTGCAAAAGTTTTGCAACAGGAGTTTAAATGTCTGTAGTCCAAAACTAGACGATATGAATTGTCTGGCTTGGAAACAGGAAACAAAGGATTGTTCATTTGTGAGGTGCATGTTTCAATCACCCCCTGCTATTCAAGTTGATCTAAGATCTCCCTGACTGGCTTTTTAGCTTCTTGTTTAACTGGGTACTGTCTTTGTGCAGTAGGTTGATTTTTTAACTGGATTTTGTGGTGAGGAGAATCCTCATCCCATCCTACATGATTTTTATATAAGGCAGGGGCTTGGGCCACTGCCCATTTTCTTGCTAATGTATATTTTTTATGAATTGGGATATGATTTGAGAAGGCAGGCATAATCATTTCTTCGCCATGAGGGCACTCCCTGACAAACTCTGGTGGCCAGTCTTTTTCAGCTAACAGGATGTCATAGCCTTTAGAAAGATTCTCCCAAAAGAGACCTTTTATTTTCCTAGTTTTATCTCCCTCTATACGCAGTGTTATTTCATATAGTTTATGGGGCACACTGACTCGTGTGCCTGCAGTTTCCACCTAAATGTATTCATTTGTGTCCACTGTCTCCAGAAGATTCATCAGGATCTTGCGAGCTATGGTCACTTCTGCTGCGCTGTCTAGCATTGTCTGGGCCCACTCTACGTTTTTCAGTTGTGCCCTCAGAATTCTCGGCATGTTTAATTTTAATACTTGCTACCTTCTTTCTGGGAAATTGTGATTTTTTACTTGGATGAGCAGGTTCTTTGTCTTTGGACTTGACGTGCTCTTCCTTGTGTTCTGATCGTCCTCTTCTTTCCGATTTCTTTGAAGAAGATCAAGAAGGATCTCGATGGACGAGTATCAATGTCTTGATATCTGTCAGGTTCCTTATTTTATCCCTATCTCTAAGATTATATCTTTTTTCAGAGGGTTCCCTTTGGGGAGATTTGTCTCTTCCAACCGGTGATTTATTCCTCTGTTGGGGAGACCTTCCTCTGGACTGGAATTGTTTTTCCCTGGGAGTGGATTGCTTATTCCCATCCCAGCTATTTTTTGTAGTATTTAGATTATTTTTAATGTAGGTCTTTTCAGGATTTTCAATTAGTTGGGGTTTTACCGGTTTCCCACCCAAACTATCTCTTCCTAATTCTTCATAGGATTTTCTATGATTTTAGCAAGCTCAAATGGTTGCTCTGTTATATCTGTCTCCTTCAATTTCTGGCGGATTGCTACACATGCTGCTTCTCCTTTTATGTTGGCTAATAATATAGCTGAGACCTGCTTAAAGTCCTTCAGTAATTTAATACCCAGAGTTAAAGCAGGTTCTGGACCGTATTCATTTTGAATCTGTCTTAGGACATCTGGAATAACCGCCATAGACGGAACACCATGTGTTTTTGTGTAGATAGAAGCAAAGACTGTACCCCAAGTGTCACAGTCCTCCACATGTGGTGCGATCCCCATTGGGAGGCAGATAGTCAGAATTCTGTGTTTTTCGTGTGGGGTAGTATCAGGAAATACTGCCTCTATCTGGGTGATTTTTTGAGCCAACTAGAATGGAATTTGTTCCAGTTTTGCGGGTGCTTTACCAAGACACGATTGTATGTTCTGTGGTGTAATCTTGTTTGTGTTCCCCTGATGAGGGGTCAGTTGTGGGATGTTAGTTGCTGGTTGGACTGTTTCAGTCCGCATGACATATTGGACCAATTGTCTATGTATTTTAAATAAAAGTTTTAGCTGAGCTAAAAGTTCCCGGTCCGACATTTTATCAATGTCTGGGTGTGGTGTGTAGCTGGCTAGAACCGGCCACGTGGCTCCTGGTCTAACTAGTGGACCGTGCCTGGTGATGTGATTTTGATGTTTTAGGGAGCCTTTAAACCAGAGCAGGTGCTCTTGGTATGTTAGTGGGATTTCAACGTCCTCGAAAGAAGTGTATATATCCGGAGGTTCCTCTATTTTGTAATAGTGGAAGTCTTTTGTCACAGCGTGTGATGCTGGAAAATGTATCCATGAATAGAATACCTCTGTCTGCCGAAACTCGTGTGCCTCTATCACGAATATGACCGTACCACCTCTTGGTGATAGTCCATTCTCTATAAGTTTAGGAGTTATAGTTCTTCTTATATAGACCGGAATGATTATAGCATTCGGGTCATTTTCTTGAAGACTTGAGTCTTCCGCTAAAAGTCGAGCTGCTAATGCTTCTTTCTCTCTTTCGTCTTCACTTTCTCCCATTTTACTGCCAGAAAGTTTTGTTGCCGATCAAGTTTCAAGGAAACAAAGATTAGGTGCACAATATTTTGGATCACTGTATCCTTCAACGTTGATTAAACCAAAAACTAATACATAGGATTCTCATCCTACTAAGTTCCGGCGGATATTAACCTTTCACCCACTCAAGACATCTATTGGAGTTTTTACGGGAAAAAAGGGGTCAGTGTAAAAAGCACGACTGAGTTTCTCTAGTGTCTTGCGTTAGATTATCGCCTTACCAAACATTGGGCGCCATGTAGTGTAGTTCCTATTATCCCAATAGGCTCTGCGCATTGGAATAACATAAACAGCAGTGTAGACGAAGGACTGAGGTCATCTAGGTCTCTACTGACTTTGTTAAACTTCATTTAGGTTTGCCAGCTAGCTCAGAGGACTCTAGAAACTTTCTTGAATGAACAGGGAGGAGTGAACTTCCCTGATTAGACAAGAAGGGATTTAGTTTCTGACAACCGCATAAACATGACAACTTTGCTCCCTCAGAATAAAGAGTGTATCTCTAGAGTCGTGTGAAAATAATAGGCAGCTATTTCACTCAGTCAATCGTGCATGCTTTTGTTTCAACAGAGTGCAGAGAAATAGAGAGACGGGCATTTTCAATAAAAAGGTGTTATTTTATTGAGCAGTCTTCTTTCTCATGCAAGAGAAATGAATTGCCACAATTGCAATACTCATCATTAAGTAAAGTGCGTACAGTAAAAGTAGTTTTATGAAATAATACTGTAAAAGCATTGATATGGTTTCTTAGCCATATGATACTTTAAAACTGATAAAATATATACATACATAAAAGCATTGACTAACAAACTCAACTGGTGCTTCTACGATACGCCTACCCCAGTGTATTTGACCTAAGCCTAATACGTGGGAAGGAGTAAGTAAGTTGCATTTTTTTTTTTAAAAACCTTTATTAGTCTTGCAATCAATTACAGGTACGGGCCTACAACCTTCTCGGCCGGCCGCGAAGCAGAGTAAAAGTATAGCAATCAATGCAGAAAGTCAGAACAGGTCAAAAGCCAGGGCGATAGGTAGACCAGGAGACAACTCGTGGACAAACGATCAGGTCCGAAATCAGGATTACAGAGGTTCATTTTTAAATTGATAAGAACTGAAAAAGTGCCATATAATCACATGTGGTCCTGCAACACAGCACACAATCAGGATATCAACAATTAGCATAAATACAAAAGAAGTAGTGGGGTAAGGCACACAAATCAGAAGAAACGTAAGCACAAATCCAATGGATAGCAAACCCTAACCCCACCTCTCAAAACAATACACGTTACAGGAACCATAAATGAAGACGACACTATAGAAAAAGAAAAAAGACTAAAGGGCCATGGAAACAAAGAAAATACTAATCTAACACCCATCCCGCAACCCCCCACCCTGCACACCCGCAGAAGGTCATGGCCTACCCCCCAGCCGCGTGCCTGTCGCCCTAATAGAACCAGAAATACAGAAAGATAGGGAAAAGGAAAAAGAGGAAGAGAAAATAAGCGGAGGAGGGCCCTCATCTCGCCGCCCGGACCCGCCCTTTACCCCTACACTTCGGAATCCCAAAAAGGAAACAATACCATAAGGAAGAATAGCAAATCCCGAGCACAAAAACAATGAAATATCGATCGAAGATACCCACTGCACCGTCTGTCAGCAATAAAGCATATAGATTGTAAGCCACCTCATCCCTGACCCTGTCTGGCAGTAGTACCGCCCGAAGTCCTCTCGTTAATCAATGTAAAGCACAGCCCTGAGGGTCCAAACAGTATGGATGAGCCCGGACGGGGCAAAGCCGTAAAAGAGCATAGTAATCCAAATCTGTCCAAATGTAGATAGCAAAGATCAGGCAACAACAACGCCGGTCCCATGAACCTCACAAAGCTGGCAAATAATAACATCATCCAGGAGAGGAGAGTCAAAGAGTCTGGCCACCACCGCGACACAACCAGGCCAGTCCATGAAGGAAAACAGCACTCCACCCCCAGCCGCCAGCCGGACATGTGTCCCAAAGATACCTCCATACGAGCAACCAAGACAGTCCGCGCGGGCACGGGAGCCCGGTCTTCAAGTGACCCAAGGTGCCCCCGAGGATCCGAAACCTCCTCCATGGACACAGCAGCAAGTCCATCGGCCGACCCCTGGAAAAGGACTGTGGCCGCCATAGATGGAGAAACAGCAATGGCGTCCATCCTTGCACCCATGTCTCGGGCACGGCAATCAATAGTCTCGTGCAAAACTGTTAGGGCAGCCAACACGTCCCAGGGTGTGAACTCCGTCGTGCGTTGCGGGCATCCCGGCCCCATCCTTGCAACAGCCACCCAACCTGGACGCGAACCGCAGAGAGGGGCACCAGCCACCATCTTAATCCAGTCGGCCACGTCCCTCTTCACCATATTCAGGGATCAGGCCTTACTGTGAGGGCACCGCGGGATGGGTCCCCAGGGCAAACGAACTGTGGGGCAGGGTCCAGAAAGGAGAGCCACCAAAAGGCTAAAGTCCCGCAGGGCCCCGGGAGTCGCCCGCCTATGTCGGGGGCAATCTTTGGCTATGCCCGGGCAATAAAATTTGGGGAGGGGGCAGGAGTCAAGCGCCCCCCTCAATCCTGCACCACACACTGCCCCTCAAGGGTCCCCGACAAGCAGGTCAGGTCTTCACCGCTGGCAGCGGTCCTTCATATCATCGGCCCCCACCGGCAGGCGACCCCGCCGCCATCAACGGCCGTTGGTGCTGCAGCTGCGGCCGAAGGCTCCGCCTAATCAACGCCCCGTCTCACCATCGCATGGGCCGCAGAGCAGTCGGGGAGAATTCCCAGGATCGGCGGCACGCAGGAGCTGCGGAAGCAAACGGTAGGTGCTCTTTTTCTTCCCTTTATCAAAGTATGCCTCCGTGGGTCAGGATATTCGGCAGGATAGACGTGTGGGGCGAAAGGGCTAGCGGAGCCAAGCGACTATGCGGCCATTTCGAATGCCTGCTTGGCTCCCCCTAAGTTGCAGTTTTTAAGTTAAGTTGGGTTTTTTGCCAAGTATAGGAATCAAGAATTCTCTCTAAGGTTCTAATCAGTTCCGTACCTTGGTTCTAGAATGAAGGAGGTCTTGTATCTCGCATTTAAGGACTCGATCTCCCAGCAACCCTCAAGGGCAACTCGGGAACCCTGGAGCTAGATTTTCTCGGCGTGAGAAAAGGCAGCTTCTCCCACGCGTCAAAAGGGGAGGGGCGGTTTCCTTCGCCTCTCGCATCAGCTGGGCTCCGGATAAGTAGACAACCGCTCTGCTCCACACCACTTTCGGTTTGCTTAAGGCGATGTT
The DNA here is from genome assembly GCF_964263255.1 of Lissotriton vulgaris. Lineage (NCBI taxonomy): Eukaryota > Metazoa > Chordata > Amphibia > Caudata > Salamandridae > Lissotriton > Lissotriton vulgaris. Next base: position 2,118,902,032 of record NC_141689.1, read on the forward strand.
GGTATATTTATGCCTGAAAGGTGCCGGGTTTGATGTAAGGTTGGACATAAGACGTCAATAAAGGATGTCACTAACAACTGGCTGTTCCTTTAGTGCTCGCAGGAGTTCAATGAAGGTTTGGTGTGTCGAAAGAAATCGTTGTGCTCTCTAGGAATCTAAGGAAGTAGCTTTTCCGTGCTTTGGACTGCATGGGCTATTTACTGAATATGGATCTGATTCTGATGCCTTTATGAGGATACTATTTATTATAACCACTCAAGGGCATGAATCGGGAATATCGAATTAGGGTCCTAGATAGACATACAACAACTCCTTCCACGAGAACTTCAAGCACCCACCTCAACGCCCCCTTTCTCTTATCCAGCTATGCCAGGAGCCTTTCTGCTCTATCACCGAACTCGTATAGGCAATGTTGGGACACCATGTAGCTAGCCCTGACTGCTTCCTCTACCGTATCTGTGCAGTCCTTACATTTAATGGCTTGCTGGTGTTTTCCCTCAACATGATCAGCAGACGTAATTTTAGTCTCTAGTGACTGAATCTTTTCCAGGGTCTCTGTTTCAATTTTATGTCCAGCAATTAATGAGATACCCTGGCCCCTTATCACCACCTTATAGTCCTCCCGTAACACCTCCGCCACATCCACCGTTCTTTCATTAAAAAAAAAGAGTGGTCAGTGGCTACATGAAGTCCCACCTGAATTTGCGGAACTTTAAAGCACCAGGGGTTAATCGGCATCACACATCTCTCAAGTCAGGTGTTTCGACCATATGTCACACAAATTGGGGAATGGTGAGAAATTCCTCTCGCTAACTGTTGTAAATTGTTAAAGGGTGGCAGTTGATTGACCAGACCGAATATGTAGTCTATGTGGAATAAGCTTCCATGTGCACCTGAGAGAAGTTATATTGATGGGCAGCAGGATTGAGGTTCTGCCATATATCTACTAGGCCCAATGCCAACAGAAAATCAGCCAGGGCTCTAGAGAGAGCCTTAGTCTCTGAGAGTCAAAGCATGAAGTCTTGCGGAAACATACCGTGAATTAATATTAAACAAGCACCCTCACAGTGTCCAGAGAGTGCTACGAATTGCCTGTGATGTCATGGATAACCTGATGAATAATGAATGGAAAGGCTTTACGGAGAAGGATATCAACTCCCCTTGATCCTCATGAATAGCCTGCATTGGCCACTAGTTTTCCACCTTCCCTATTCAATGCACAATATTTGGTCCCCTGTTAGTGTTTCCTGGAGGAGGACCACATTGGGCAAATGTTGTTTCAAATATTGTAATACCACTCTATGTTTCATTTTGTTCCCTAGGCAATTCACATTCCAGGAGAGAATTTTAAAATGAAATGACGATTGTTTAGTGTTCCCATGGGATCTTCACTGGGTGCTCATTGACCGTGCTGGGGGCCCTAATCTCATAAAGGAGCTATAGTCCTTTAACCACATATGTTGGCGAGGGAACTCCGCTTCTATTCCTTCAAGTCTAAGCGGGATCTGGAGTGATGTACGTTGTCCAACTGTACTTTGCGATTGCCATGCCTCACCATCACTGCCATCAACACACATAGGTAGAACAAACATGAGCAGGAAACCTATGTTAGAATCCCACCACCCAACCTTCCTGCCTCCCTGCACAATGGACTCAATCCCCCCCAATTTTGCAGAGCGCCTGTTTACCCCATCCCTTGTAACCCATTGTAGAGGAATGGCAGCCTACTGGGATGACCAACTTTTGTCCCCTCCACACTGAAAAGAGCTGGTTCTTTATTGCACTGTTGCCGGACAGTCCAGTACCAGATTGCCCACTGACCACATTGAAAACACATCGCACAGCTGGCAATCCAGCCAGGGGGGGAGGAAAAACAGTCTTCCACCCATCCCATCAGACCGCCAAATAATACATCAAAGAAATCCCTCTTGTTGCCTTACCATCATATCCCATCTGCACTGGGGGCCCCTAAGATATTGTAGTTCAAGACATCTTACCCACAGCATCGTCTGCAGTCTGGCTCCGCTGCCACCCCTGCCACTCCCGATCTCCGTCATTCTTTGGTAGTCCGGTGTGGGACCTTTGATCCTTAGCTGTTCGCCAACTATTGAGTCAATTCCAGGATTCCTCAGGGGTTCCAAAAGACCATGTCTTACCCTCCGCTGCCACTCAGAGTTTGTCTGGGAACAACATTGCATATTTCCGCTCCCGGTCAATGTGATTATGGCATTTTCTAGTTAAAGCGGCGGGGCATTTTGAGCCATCTGTAGAATGACACCTCTGTCTCTAGATTTAAAATTCTTGCCTCGATGGGGCTTGGGGGCACCCCAGGTCTCTGTGAGGCACTCGGGACCCAATGGGCCCACTCCACTGATAAGTAGTTAGAGAGGCCACAAGGTTGCAGGGGCTTTAGGATCAAGTCCTCTCCAAAGCTGTCTGTTGCTGGGCCTTTCACTCGCTCAGGCACTCCCAGGATTTGAATGTTATTTCAGGGCGAGGGCCCCTGAGACTCTTCCATCCAAGCCTCCAGGGTGGCAGCAGTAATCTGCAAATCATTGACCTGCTACGCAAGTGTTTTGATGGTGACTTGAAGCGTGGCTATCGAGTCCTCAGTGACATTAACACGAGTGACCAGGTTTCGAAGATCAGCATGCATTAGGCTAACTTCAAAAGCAACTGCATCTATTTTACTCTTTAGGGCTACAAAAACTCCCTGGATTGCCCCCATAATGTCTTGCAGCATGAGGTCCCCACTGTCATGTCTGGCAGCTGTTTTTGGCCTTTTTCCACCATGGCAGGGGGAATCCGGCTTAGGCTGTGTGAATTTGTACAGCTTAGTTTGGTGTGTTACACATGGCCACTTGCCCCCAGATATTGCCTCTTTGCCAGTCTCTTCCAGAGTGTTACTCCAGCAGATCAACTCGACAAATTTGCATGGACAAGTTCACAGAGGGAGGACTAGGTTGCAGCAAAGGGCTCACCCAAGGGCCAAGCGTGGTTGCACTGCAAACAATGTATTGAAGAGCTCTTGCATCCTTACCAGGCCTACTGGGCCTCTCCTGTCTCCTCAATTGAAGTCCCAACCTGAGATAGCAGTAAGAGTAGTAGTTCAACATGGGACTTCTCACCAGATGTGCCGCAGGCTGCACTGCAGGGGTCAGGCGGGGTTGCAGCAGTTCATATGGCGGGGGCCATCAGTATCCGTCTGTTAATCTGAAACCTCATCCAGCACCTCCATATAGGCTAGGACCGGGGCTAAATCAGGCACAGCAGTTAGTATTAAGGCAAAGGGCTGGGCCTGCTCACTCAGAGATGCCACTAAACATCCACCAAGGACCCAATTAGACAGGAGCTTCCCAGGACCAGCACGGACTTCTCAAGGGCCAGGCAGTTCCAGACCCCACTGTCAGGTCACAGGCTCATGCCTTCCCTGCCTACAGGGCGGCCTCACAAGCTCTGTACCACTGCTGCCAGGTTACTCGCAATCACTAATTTCTACTTCCTGTCTTTCCACTCCAGATGGGCTGAGTGTTTGTGTCGAGACTTTTGATATTTAATAGAAAAGTATAACAGCTGCGTCACTGGCTGCAATTAAAAATAGTGTATTTAATTTTAAATCTGCTGTCTTACTTTGCAGTGCGTTAGTGGTCAGGCCCCACTGTACCTAGCCAGGAAATGAAATAACTATCTTTCAATTTGCAACTTAAAATCAGCATCAGCTAAATTTCTGATGGCGTTTTGTCCCATAAACTCAAAGCGGTGGAATCCCCTTCACAGCTAAAGCTCCTGCTATGTCGAATGCCCTTCCATGACTATGATTTCAAATCATTTCAGTGAAATTTACAAACCTAGCTTTTTAAGTAATCTTATGCTGAGAAGTGAATCATGTATTCTTCTAGTGCTTCAAATTGTCTCTCTTTTATCAATGTAGATGTTAGAGAGTCATCCTTTTGCCTTGCTCACCCTGATTTTTTGGTGAATTTTTGTGGTGAGAACGGGCTCTGATTGTTTCCTGGGCTTCGCTGGCAGGCCTAGGCCAGTGCTAAGTGTGAAACACAACATATGTATAGGGTACACTACTTATTAAGGTACACTTACAATTGACCTAACAAACTCTATAACTCCCTAGTAGGTATTAGGGCAAGGGGGATTAATCTACCTTTAACCCCCTAGTAGATAACAGGGCATGGAGATTTAGACACACAGCAGGTTTTATGCACTTTGCATGAGTGCACTTCTGAATGGCTGGCTCTGATTTTAAATGCAGCCTTGCCTTGCAGACTGCCTTTACAATTACATTCTTACAATTGGCATGCCCCACCATATAGGCCCCTAGTAGATAATAGGGAAGGGATTGAAACTGCTTCTAAGAGCCTACTATATAATAAGGCATTGAAATTTAGAGGTCGGCAGACTTTTTGCACTTGCATGCGTGCACTGCTAAGTGCCTAGGCCCATTTCAAAAGCAGCCTTGCTCTGGAGCATGGCCTTTAAAAGTAAATTTACTGCAAACTCAACTCTGGTACTATGGGCACTTTAGAAATGCTAATCTACCTTATTTGTTACCCCCAAGATCTCCCCTAAGTGTACCTGGGTTGGGAGAGCATATAACTATAAGTAGGTTCCTTATAATAATTGTTTTATAAATCCTGGTGAGGGAAATCTGCCCACTTTATTTTTCCCAATTGTAGATACTTGGCCCATGACTAACAAAGCAATATTTTAAGTGTTCATAATTATTGCTCAGAAACGAATCAAATATCTTTCAAAGACTTAACCAAATGGTATTGATACATCCAACAGATTCGGATTACTATTGTTGAATCAATCATAACTTGTACAGAAAGGACTTTATAAGACTTTCTTTTCTGTGAGACAAAATCCAGCCTTCCATCAGTCTTCCCTGATTGGTCTAACAGGTTTAGCCAGGCCCCCTTGATTAGGCGATAAGTGCATTGGCGGAGCAGAGGTTATCTAATGGAGGGTATTCTGCAACTGCAAAGGAATGCCTGAGCAGAGGAGTTGTCCATAAAGCATGAGCTTCAAAGGAAGACAGGCTAGATTTCCAGCCAGGCCCACTCCTTCATCCTGCCATATTGTAGGGTTAGGGTTGGAATTTGCAGCTGTGAAGAGGGAAATCTTATTTAAATGGTTGGTTTAGCTAGGAGGAATTCTGCTTTCCTGGGACAAGACAATGCCGCACTTTAGAGGAAGTGGTCATGCACCTGGGTGGCACCTGCATTCCATTGGTCAGGGTGCCCCTCTCTTGATGCCCCGAAGGCTAGAACAAATATATGAGAGGTGCATATCCTCTCAGATCAACTGAACGAAAATACAAGGAAAAGGAGGACTGCCCTGCTGGAATCAGATTTTGCACCTACAGGCCTGCCCTCTGAATAACTGCTGAACAATGTGGTACTACGCCCTGGGGACTGTGCCTTGCTTCAAGACTAATTGAGGAGTATATTCCCTGCAGCTACAGGTTAACAGAGCCCACCTCCATCATGTGCACTGAGAGTCCCCATCCTGGAGTGTGTCCAGGGGAGATTTAAGGAATTTGCCAGGTGTATTGTGGGAATTGTGGATCAGACATTCCAGAGAATATCCATGCTATTCTAGACCTTTGGGTTTGTGCTTTGAACACTTTGAACACACAATGAGACCTTCAGGGAGCACCTCCTGAAGTTTGGAGAACTTTTGGGAAAAAAATCAATAAGGTGACTGACTTCTAGGATTTGACTGGGCCTCACAGAAAGTCAAGCAGACAAATCCATTAAGAATCTGGTATGCAATGGAGGGTTAAGTGTTTTCGGAAGAAAAATCTCCAGAAACGTTTCTAAGTGTGAAGGTAAAATTTTGACCGGGGCCTCCCGCTTATTGCATCTGACCAGGGCTCCACCATGGTCTGCTTGAAACTTTGACTTTGTGCCGGTCAAGTGTGACCTGATGTCCCAGAGTGGCACTTCAGGCTTTTAAGCACCATAAATGTGTTAATCTTAAAAATGTATATGCACAGTTCCTTACATTAGATTATTGTAATTTTGGTGTCTGTTTTATCATACAAATATTTTCTATTTTAATGAATTGGTGTGGGATTTTATTGTCTGCTGTGTCTCATTTATTTGATGTTTTGGTGTTTTTGCTGTACACTCCGGCCTGCTAAGTTAGGCCTGACTGCTTGTTGTCAGCTACCAAGTGTTGAACACTATGCTAATTTACTGAGACCTTTACTGGATCCAATACAGTGTTAGTGGGCTTAGTACTAGTGGTAGGTGCATACTTACATATACAACATAAGGGAGATAGTCAGTCTGTTTAGTCAGACAAAAACCTCTGAGTGCTCTGAAGGAATGCTCAGCAAACTCAGATAGCTTGCCCAACTCTCGGCATTAGTGTGATTTTCATCATCCCACCACTTTGGCGGAGCATCGTCATCTGGAAAAACAGAGGAGTGGAGTCTATTCAGCCAATGTTGCTCAAAGGCTAACAATGTCAGCTACCTGACCTTTTACTCCAGATCAACTCGGCCAAAGTGATTGTCAAAATATGTGAGTGCTGATGGCATGCAGTGCTGTTGTAACCGTGTAAATAAAAATGACTATGAGGGCGAAAAATATGTTTATTGAAGATCGTCCAAATGTCATGAATAAAAACAACCTGATAGTAAATTTTTTCCATACTATCTCATGGCAATAGGTAAGGTCGACATGTTTCAGCCGCTGTGGTAATGTTACCCGGCTTTCTTCAGGACCTAATGGGTGAAATATGCTACTGCTAGATTAAGACACTATGTGCGAAAAAATAAATATATAATCAATGTGTGTTTCAAAAGGAATGAGTACATCCGTGGTCAAAGACCACCCTACCAGAACTCGATGGCGTGTACATGTAGGTAAATACGTACTCTTCTTTCCTGAAACAAGCAACAAGAAGGAAAGTTAAGCTGAAAAAATGGGGAGCAAAACATTCTGAGCAAAGAGGTTAAGTCAAATATCAAGTCTAAACAGTAATTGACATTACCAGCCCTATAAGTGACTCCATTTGGAAATACTATATTTCTAGAAGAAAATTTTGAAATTACTCACCCAACTTGCTGTGGGAGTATGCCTCACCTCACCCGGCAACTGCTCTGTGGTTGAGGCCCCACTCAATTTGTAAGTAAAACAAGGGAACAAAGGTGATGGTATCATACAACACGGTCCCTCAGTTTCACTTGAAAATAAAATAAAATTAAACCTAAATCAGATCTAAGATCCGGACATTCAGACACCAGGCTGAAATGCAGGTAGGCCCCTTGAAGATAATATTTGTTACCTTATGAGGGGATGATTAAAAAAGAGGTTCATAACTAATGGGAAATGCTGGCCAATCAAAAGCTGGTATATATGGCCATATATTCATAAATGTGAACAGTTGGCCATAGTTGTTAGCAGGTTCAGCCCTCTAAACAAGCAAGGAATATCAAGTCCAAAGTTCTAAAAAAAGACCTAAGTTCTACCCAGACCCTTTGCAAAAGGGTATAACCTGAAAGATTGTATAGATCGTTTGAAACCTTAAGAACATGCACGGGAGAAAGCCAAGCAGCAGAAACCTCCCAGAATATCTCCTTACCTGTCCGTCGGTACCCCCTGTCAAGTTTTGAGCCGAAGGGGAGGTACCTGACGGCAGGATGGTAATGCTTTTTATAGTGCCCCTGATTGGAGCAACTAGTGCTCATCAAATTAATATGCCAATGAACGAGTGCGATGTTATAATGTGTGTTGCGCTAGCGCCAATCGCGTAATGCGAGATTGACTCTGGGTTTTCATCGTGCGATGAAGCACGCATCTAGTGGAGACACTACTTCTTTTGGAAAGCACGCATACGTGCCCGGTGGTATACTCCGTGTTGCGCATGCGCGCTCAGGTTCCATAATACTGTTTTAGAGGCAGAGAAAGCACAGGGCGACGTAAGTTAAAAAGAAATATGAGGGCAAATATTCTTGTTTATAGCGGCATTCCCCTGTCTTTGGATAGCAATTATCAATATTTGCTTATGCATGTTTGTGCATATTAATAACACCTCATATCAAGTTAGGATGACGTTAATTAGAGGCTAAAACAGCAGAGGGCTGCATAAATTAGAGAGTGAGAGACGGGACAGGCGCTATTAATATCATTCCCAATATGGCAGCATTAGGTGTCACCGTTCGGTATTATATCACATTCGTCTATAAGTATTGCACATATTAATCATGCTTAATGTCAGATTGAATAACGCTGTTTAGAGGCATAGGCAGCACAAGGCTTCACGATTGGAAGTAGGGGATGTGGGATACGTGATGTTTTTATTATCTTCAGATGGCAGCATTCTGTATCACCACACAGAATTATTGATTCTTTGCCTGTCGATATTATGTATATTAATAGTGACTCATGTTCAATACGGGCATGACGTTTTTCATGACGGGACAAAAATGGTTTGGAGAGAATGAAATTCCAATCAAGCTACCCACGCCCTGTTTTCCAAAAAAGCAAACAAAAAATGGGGGATATTTACTTTATTTATTCTGTTCATAAATGTTCTATCTCTTTGTTATTATTGCTATAGCCTGAGACTTTTATACAAGAACGATGGAATATGGCCATTTAGTTACCCAGGATGGTTTCAAAGGACAATGCACCAGGGTTGAGTTAATGCATATGGTATTTTAGTGTGAATATTATTTAAATTAAGACCCAGCCTGGCGTGTATCATAGAAAATTAGGGACGTCTGTCATTGTGGTTGAGCTGGCTCCTGGTCCTCGTCATGTATAGATGTTCTAGTGGATGTCGTGCAGAGTCGAACACACAGGTGCCACTACATTAAACATTGTAACAAAAAGCCTAGTATAAGGAGTTTATCAGCGAACAACCATTCGTATGACTTCACAGAGGTTTTCCTATTGAGGATAGTCTTCACATCGACACCCATGGAATGTTATCGTTGAGGCCGTTTGTATCACATTTAAGTTTGAAAATCCACTTTTGTTCTTTAATGAACAGATATCTAGAAATGTCAGTCTCATGTTGAGGAATAAATGGGTGTTCCAAAACCAGCCATCTCATGTGGTCCGCTTTGTGTTTAAGAGCCAGGAAGTGATTTGTCAGGCATGTAGATTGCTTGTTGCAACTTACTGTGCTCTTATGCTCACTGATGCGCAATTTTATTTTGTGAGTAGTATGACCTATATATTTAGTGAGCACGGACATGTAATCATATAGATAACACGATCCGAATTACAGTTCGTGTGGGTTTTCAGAATCCATGGCCTTCCTGTGCCTATATCTACGGATTCCGTCTGTGTAGTCTGTGGGCAAACACTGCACGAGCCACATGGATAATGGCCTTGTACTGGTGGAAGGTCTCAGAGGGTGTTAGTATCATTACTTGACTGTGACCTAGGTCGTGTGTGTATCAGATTGTCACAGAGACCTGGGCCTTTTTTAAAAGAGAACAGAGGCATCGGAATGCTCCTTTGCAACATTAAAGATCCTCCAGTGTCTACGCACAGTCTTTTGCACTTTATTGGAAAGTGTGCAAAATGTGTTCACGAAAGTCAGCCTGTTGTCGTAGGTTTGGTGATTCTATGGTCTAGCAAGGCATCCCGATTGCTATTGGACGCCCTCTTCCAGGCACGCCGCACGAGGCTTTTAGGGTAATCACGTGCCTGTATTTGCGATGAAAGTTCCTTTGCCTGCTTCTCAAAGAATTCCATTGTTGAACAGTTCCTACACATCCTGAGGAACTTGCCTACGGGTAGATTCTCTCGTAGGGCTTTAGGATGATAGCTATTGACGCCAGTAGAGAGTTCCTGGCCATTGGTTTTTTTAAAAAGTTCAGAGTGTAGTTTCCCATTCTCAGGAAAAATGGAGACATGAAGAAACGACAATTTGACCTTGCCAAATTCGATGGTAAATCTCAAGAAAGAGTTTTGTTGATTTAACCAGGCATGGAAGGCTTGAATCTCAATGGCAGAGCCCTGCCAAATCACTAGAACGTTGTCTATGTACCTCTTCCACAGCACCACTTGATGGAAGAAAGGGTTTCTGTGGTTGAGGACACAGTCCTGTTCGAACAGATGGACATAGAGATTGGCAAGGCCCAAAATTTGAAGGAAGATCTGATCTTCGAACCGAAAATAATTCTCCATCATGGCAAGCCTAGCATACTACATGATGAAGCTTGTCGGAGTGATGCTGTCCAGGTCTCGTGCCTCAAGTAAACCTCTGATGGAATCCAGAGTATCCTGCTGAGGAATACACGTGTATAGCGACTCCACATCGAAGCTCGCTATTAGGTCAGTGGTAGTGTTGAACTCTATCCCTGGTAGAAGCCTAAGTACATTGGCCGTGTCTTTAAGGTAGGTTGGCATCTCTGCAACCAGTGGCCGTAGGAAAAAATCCACAAACGTGGATAGTGGTTCCAGCAGAGAACCAAGGCCGGAAATGATGGGGCATCCTGGAGGTGGTCGCTGGGTTTTGTGAATATTCAGCAGACAATAAAAGTAGGGCATCACAGGATGGCTGGTAATCAAAAATCTCGCTTCCTGTGGTGTAATCCAGCCTTATATTATTGAACAAAGGTCCAACTATAATTGATAAAGAGCCAATAATGATAAAGTTTCTCGTTGAACTGCAACATTTATAGATAATTCATCTACTTTGAACGTTTGCAACCTAATTAGGGATAAATCTGGTAAACCTTTACAAAACAAAATTAAATAGTGCATATATTTAGGCTTCCGTTTCCCTTATTGGTTTTCAGATCCACCCAAAAAATAAACCAAATTATCACGAGGAAAGAAAATTGGAAGCATAACATCTTCCCTCTCAAGTGGCATTGATATACCAATTGAGTATAGTCTTCAATATCCTCAGAAGCAATTTTATGAGAAGAAAGACATTGATTGTGGGGACAACAAATAGTTCTGTGCTTCCTAATGTTGATGATGTATATGATATATTGTGGTCTAAATTCATCAACTCTCTTACTAGCCTGCTGATGAGATTTGACTGTTTGGGTGATAAAGGATCATTCACTTCAAATATATGTGTGGGCCTTGTGGAGGTAACAGGTTGTGTTGTTGGCCCTCAAGAGCCCTCTGAAGCCAAGGAGACTTCATCCCCCAGGCAACAGTGAACCAGGAGGCACATTTGCAGAGTGGTGGAGAAAGGGGGCGTAGCCTCCATAGACCTCTAAGCAATCAGGCTGTGTGGGACTTACTGGAGATAACAGGAGGAGTTGTTGGACTTCTAGGACGTCCTTGTGGGCCAATTACTCCTCCTGATGCCTACAGTAAGTCCCACACTGCATGATTGCTGAGAGGTCTTCGTGGGCAACTCACTTTTTCTACCACTCTGCAAAAATGCCTCCTGGTGCACTGCTAGTTGTGGAATTAAATCCCCTTGGCTGCTGATTGTCCTTATGGTGAACAGCCCCTCCTGTTATCTCCAGTAAGTCCCCGCCTGTGGGATTGCTAAAAGGTCTTTGAGGACCAGGCCCCCTTTTTCCATCACTCTGCAAATGCACCTCCTGACATGCTGCTGGATGGGGAATGAAGTCATCTTGGATGCTGAAGCACCTTGGGGGCCAAGAAGGCCACCTACTACTTTCTGCAAGTCCTACACAGCTGGATTCCTGAGAGCTGATCAGAGGTCGTGCCCCCTTTCTCAACCACTCTGCAAACACCAGGTTAAAAGGATGTTATAGTTAGGAAATGGAATAAAAAAAAACATAGACATTCATTGAAATAACCAAAGTGTACAGGGATGTTATAGTTAAGCTCAGGTTTCACTCATACAAAACCAGTGAAATTCAGCAGTTATAGTTAGCTGAACTAACTATAACTTGTGCTCCTGCAATGCACTGCTTATCACTGATAACATCACTTGAATTTTAAACAATGGCAGCCTGCTTTTTTACATTTGCAAATGTTGTTATCCCTCCCAATTTGTTACTCAGTGGCAAAAGTGCTGTGTAAAGTCTTACAGTATAGAAAATTGCTGACTTTTTAGAATGATTCCTATGACAATGAGAACTGCTTTCTATTCTGTGTCTTACTGAATGCATGTTTTAATATGTCCTCTTGATATAAGTTTAAAATACTGATTTGATAAATAGTTTACTGAAGTTTTTATATTTATAATGTACATATGTTTTATGGAAATAGGTATTGAAAACATTGTGTTTTCATTGCGCACACAAATGTGCTTTAGTTCAGCTACCCCCACAACATACTTTAATCTGTATTTTCTAGACTTCACAGTTTTCATTGTGGACCCATTTCAAGTTTTTTTCTGGGAAGTTTTTGTCTTTTAGTTTCAGTCTTAATAGGAAGATATTTTAGTACTAAGTAAGATGTTTAGATCTTTAAACTAATCCTATAGAAATTGCACTGCCTTTTAAATGTAAGATTTCACTGTGTTTTTCATGTGTTTTGAGTTGTACTGTGCCCTTTCATGGCTTATAGAGTAGGATAGGATAGGATGAGGATTTATGAAGCGCACTATTACCCATAGGTGCCAAGGTGCTAAGCGGTAGAGAAGAGAGAAAGGAGAGTGCAGAGCAGCTGACTAAAATGAAAAAAGCCAAGTCTGCAGTCTTAGATCTAAAACCCCCGCAGCTAACAATATTAGTTCTCTCTGTCAGGAAGGAGTGGAGGATCTACAAGGCCTTACCCAAAATTTCCACCTCTTGCAGACGTTGGACCATCCGAGTAGAGGAGACGGTGTCCAAAGCAGCCGACAGATCGAGCATAATCAGTACTACTTAGCCACCGTGGTCAACCTGCATGCGGATGTGATCAGTGGCAGCAATAAGGGCGGACTTGGTGCTATGGTCGGCACGATAACCATTCTGAAACTGATCTAAAATCTCATGGGAATCTAAATAGTTAATCAACTCAATGTTGATGAAGTTCTGTAGGATATTTACGGGACCAGGGAGAGTGAGATGGAACAAAGATTCTTCAATTCAGAGGGGTCATCACTGTGTTTCTTAAGTAGAGGTGTAACAATAGCCAAGTGTCTGGATAGCAGCCGGATCGGAGGATGTTGTTAAACACCTTGCATAGAAAGTCTGCAATCGGGTTGAGGACCAGCTTGAGACTGAGGGGCATGCAGGGGTCAGAGGGAGAGCCAGGCTTAAGGCCACTGAGAAGAACCAGAGTTTGTTGAACAGTGATCTTGGGAAAAGTTGCAAGAGTAGCAGGGGGACTCCCCATTGCTTGGTTCTGAGTGATCTCCTCAACCTACGGTTCTTCAGTTTCCATATGGTCAAGCTCCCAAAAGATTTTAAGGACCTTGTCCTCGAAATAGGCAGCTATTCAGTCAGAGAGATCTTGAGAAGGGGGCAACAATTGTTTCCCGGAAGGTTTGGAGATCTCCTTGATCACCTTGAAGAGCATGCCAGAAGAATTGTCTGCATCGAGGATCTTAATAGTAAGGCAGTAAGATTTATCTTAAAAGATGGGGAGTTTGTACTTCTGGAGCAGAATTTTCTACTTGGTTTTCTCCCTAGTACAAAGGACCAGCCACCTTCTACATTTTTGTCTATCACACTCCCTTCTAAATGATCTGAGTTCACAGAAAACCAAGGAAATGTTGGTTTGGATCTCTTAAAAATGTAGTCTTTGAAAGGGGCAGCAATATGTAGGGCTTGAGTAATCCAGTTGTGAAAGCCCTCTCCTGGTGGGTGAGTCTATACCGTTAAACTGAAATAATGTAGATTGACTGAAGAACTTAGTAAAGCTAGTTCTTTTTCTTTAATAATCACATCTAAATGATTCATAAAGGTACTCAGCTTACACAGAGTCAGCAACCTCTTTCTGGACCTAATGAAAGGTTTAATCCTACTATTCTTTCTGCTTTGTTCTTTCTTGCAATTATTGGCAGAATGGTTTGTTGCACTGGTAAACAGTAAATCATAACAATTGCAGTTCAACCTACAATGAATGCGTGCCATGAAAGATCAACATTAATTTCTAGGCCAGCAAAGAGTTTTATTAAAGAAATTGACTACCCAAGCTGCAACAGTGGTTTGATGGCAATGCTCAAAGGCACATACTGAACTTTGTTCTACCCTAAAGCAGATTCCACAAGATCTACATGCAATTGCACTTAGGAAAGCAGATATTAGGATAGAAGCCTGGGAAAAATTGCTTAAAGCTAGCAAAACAAACAATTTTTATCTTTTTTGGACGACTGTAAACGCCCCTTATTTTGGAGACACTCATAACCCTCCCTATTGATGTCAACATTTTATCATCTAATGGGTTGGGCACTTCTCTCATGTATATGGCAGTGACTCTGAGTCCAAGAACAATCTCGATTTTGTATCTTCCAAACCCTTTAGACGGGGGCCTGAGTTAGCACCTCCCACCCTGAAAAAAGATAAACATGCTATAGAATAGAGCATTAGAAATGAGGCTCCCAGCCCTGATGAACTGACAGTTGATCTACTTATTGACAACATTGACTTATGAGTACCATCATTAACTAATGTGCTGTTGCTACATCAAAATCATGGTCACATTCCACCATAGTTCCCATTTTTTAAAAGGGCGTCAGACATCCTATTTCATTAATTGATTCAACAAGCAAAATTATGGCCAGGATCTTGTTGAATTGGTAGGAACCCTGGGTTACTGAGAAGAGCGGTTTTTCCAAGGTCAAGTACAGATTTAGACATGGACTGGGTACAGTTGAGTAATGTCTGGTTACTAAGAAGGGCTGTCTCCACTTACCCTTTATAGATCTTACCTCAGCCTTTGACTGGGTAAACTGTGGGAAACTTTGTCTGAAAACATTAGAAATGGGCATGAACAGGGCCGGGTCCACTTTCTGGCCTTGCTACATGAAGATGTGACCGGTTGGATAAGATATGGGGTCAACTGGGAATGAACCTCCCTCATCAAAATGTTGTGCAGTGTGAGGCAGGGCATGTGTTAGCTCCATTTCTGCTCTGCTTATATATTAATGACCTAGACACCTGCCTTATTAACGGATAGGTAGATGTACCCAGGGTTGGCTCTAAGAAACTTCCTGCCTTTCTTAATGCAGGTGACTGTGTCCTAATTGGTTGAACTGGTGTAGGTCTTCAGAAGCTGTTGAATACATTCACTTTATTAAATGGATGAATTGGATCTAACGACTAACGCCGCTAAGTCACATGTGATGGTAGTTTTCAACACCTGTTCTAGCCTAAGATCACATTATAACAATGGTAAAATACTTTCTGATGTCCCAACCTTCACCTATCTAGGTATTGCATTTGACCGCAAAGGCACATGGTTGCACTTACTTAAGGTTAGAAAGTACCCGTTCAGGCAATGCATTGAGACCTTTTCAGATCTGTGTGGAAGGTGGGCTCCTGGGTGCGATGATTAACACCTATGAGGTGAGCTGTCACCCTACTGTGACATGCGGAGCTGGGATCTGGGTCTACTGTAATTCCTCAAACTTGCAGGTTAAAGAAAACGTGCTCTTGAGAAGGCTTTTGGCAATAACCAATAGCTTACCCATATTTCTCTGCCACACAGAGCTAGGCCTATGGAGTCTAGAAGATCGATTCAAACTAATATGTTTCTAAGATTCTTACGAATATGATATTTGATCATGACATAACTTAAATTCTCAGTACACTTCCAGTTGAATCTGAAATGAAATTTCCAATGATATAAACTATAAGCTGACCTTATTCCCACTTCAAAAAAGGTCAGATTATCAAAGGTCATCCATCCAAATAGTACCAAAATTGCGAGTTCAATAAATTCTTCCCTTACCTTTCAAAATAGTGACTGTGGCTTTACTTACTATAATTTGGTCAGATGATGAATTCTGTGGAAAATGGTATAGTGATTTGAAGATTTTAGTCACTGCATTATTATTGGTTATAGCATCTTTGTCGGACAGTGCTTCACTACCGTATGTCAGATTTGGAAATAAGTTTGCAGATACCACTTTTAGGAGCGGAAGATGACTAGGTCCCCCTAAAGACTTTTGCAAAGTTCAAAATATTGTCAATCAGGTGTTAGTTCTCCTTTGCATATCCACTATATGTGGGTAAAACTATCCTTTGTCGTCAAAACGTACTACCAAATATTCATATGTTCTTACTTGCTCTAATTGACAGTCTTGAAGATACCATTTGTGCTTATACTTTGCCAATGTGTTTTTGCTACGTTTCATTTATAACCATGCCATTTGCTAGGAAGTAATTTGATATTCTGTTAACCCCTCCCCTGCTGATGACGGAACCTCTCCGTCATCAGCTACGGTTGGGCTGTGCTGATGACGGAGCGGTTCCGTCATGGCCCGGCCGCCGCGCCTGCGCGGCGCTGATTTCGCGCCTGCGCGGCAGTTTTAATGAGCGGGGAGGGTCATGACGGAACCGCTCCGTCACCAGCACAGCTCAACCGCGGCTGGTGACGGAGCGGTTCTGTCACCAGCATGTGGCTGCCGAGCGGCCGCCCCGCCCACTTAGCGCTGCGGCGGAATAGCCGCCGCAGCGAAAGGGTTAATCAGACGTTGTAACCTTACCTTTGCTTGACTTAATAGGATAATATTGTATGCATAAAATAGGTTTGATATATGACTACCAGCTAATTTTTGTGGATAAGCGTTTACCTCATCCTTGGCTTTCAATAAATCTGATAGGAACAAATTAAAAAGGCAAGGTGCGAGTGCACATCCTTGCTTTTAATTATTTTTCTGAGACACATGAGCCATCACCTAGTCATACTCTAACCCAAGTATTTGAATAAAGTAATTGAACCGATTTTAAAAGGGAAGATGGTATTCTTTGCTTCCTCAACTTTTTCCAAAGTAGCTGCCTGTGCACACAATCAAAGGACGATCTAAAATCGACGAAACGTAAATATAATGGTTGCTTCTTTAGTAGATATTTGTCTATTAATACTGATAGGACTGATATATGTGTTGCAGTTCCCAGGCCTTTGAAAAAATCCTGTTTCAATAAGAAGAAGTTTCTGCTTTTCAATAGCCCATGTAGATAGTCTAGATAATAGGACTCCTGCAAAAAGTTTGCCATCAGTATCTTGCAAAGTAATTAATCGATAATGACTGTAGATGGCCCAGTCTCCTGTCTTGTATATAGCTGATATTATTGAGATCTTCCATGCTTCTGGTATTGATGATGACACAATTGCATTTTTAAATACTTCCATAAGATATTCGTCCTAAAGAGCAGGATTTTCTTTGTATAAGGCAAATTAAATCCCATTAGGGCCCGGGCACCATCTTTTTGTTTACAAATATGTTTACATATTTGATCTTCAGTTATATCTAGTCCGTTTCCCAAATTCAATCTTTCCATTCCTATACCATTAAATGAGTTACCATTTTATGACACTACCAGGTTACTATTAAGGTGTGTTATTAAGAATCCTATCCAGACAACTTCATTTAATGTAGGCAATACAGGCATTTTTCTTGCTCTTGGTAGCCCGTTTATCAGTTTCCAGAAATCTCTTGCGTTCTTTTTACTTGTGTACAAGTTTTAGGCCAGAGTGTTTGTTTTGCCTATGTTTTTTTTCCCAAACTAACCTTCTTAACTCATAATTGATACTTTTTGTTTTAGAATGTTTATCTGCATTATCTGGACATTTTTGTATCCGTCTTAACCTGTCGGGGGTTCTTTTTAGAATACGAGTTATGTATGTTAGATGGATTTTATCTCTCGCTCCAGCTTGATTTTTAGATTGATGTTTGTCAAAGTGTTTTGATGCGTAGGTGGGAATACTTTTTTTAATGAAAAGTACCCACCTTTCTATTACAGGTAAATAATCTTCTTCAACACTTTCCTTAACCAATTTGAATGCCAATATACTGGTAGATACTTTGGACTCTTCTTTCCAATACAGTCTCCTATAATTAACTGTTTTTGTTTCTCCAGGTAAAGTAATACATTTTCATGTCTTCTATATAGGAACTGCAAGACCAGTATTTGTTTACCATGAACACTGCCATTTGTTTGGTTAATATGAAAGAATATTATCTTCTGGAATAACTTCAAAGATAATAATGTGTAATCAATTATTGATTTATGACCATGTGACTGGTATGTTCATGTTGAAAGTGTATCTTGTGGGAACCTCCCATTTACAATTCTTAAACCCAATGATTCTATGTCTTTCAAAAGATGTATTCCAACTGTGCTTCCTATGGAACTTTTTACCGGGGGTAGTGATTGTTGAGTAATACCCCATAGATGGTCCTGTTGTAGTATTGCATCATCTCTAGTGTAACTGGAAGAAGATGCAGGATAAGGCGCCCTCTAGCCTTGCTTTGCCGTTCCAGGGAGGTGGGTCCCAGCCGTTGTTGTGACCACCGGAGGAACCAGCCGATTGACCATTCCCGGATTGAAGCCTGGAGAATCAAGTCAATCCTCACCCCTTGGGGCACCAGAGACATCTCAGATGACCCCCATTGCAATTGGAGCTACGAGGTCACCCTCAACGGGTTTCTGCCATCTAGGGAGTTGCATCCCAGGCGTTGTTTTGACCACTGGAGGAACCATCTATGCCATTCCCTGAGGGCAGCCTGAGGATTCCAGTCGTGGCCGCAGTCAGATCCGAGAGATCATGAGGGCTGAGTGCGGGAGGAGGGGGAATCTGCGCCGAGCACACCAGCAGCTCCGCTCCGAATCCTTTGACCCGGATTGCCTGCCGAGACGTTCTTGACTGCCCCAGGAGCCTGCAGCGACAGAGACTCGCAGAAAATGAAGACTCTGCTTTGCCTGTGGTCAGAGTCAGGTGGAATCTAGCACAAAGACGCCGGCAGTGTATGGTTTTCACTCCGGTTACACTCTGGTCCGATCATGGAGGCGTTTTACGGTCCAGCAGATGCCCCCGTTCGGACCTCCTGGGTCAATCTGCGAGCTCAACAGCTGTCCCACCCCCAGGGATTGCACACTTGAATTTTCTACTACCAGTGCGACGGATTTGCACAGAACTGCCTCAGCGCAAACAGAGCTTATTATGCGGACCACCTAATCTGGTCTGAGCAGGTCCGACCACCTGCCCTAGCTCTCCGTCACCTCCTGGCTCGACGTCTGACCCTTGTAATGAGGAGTGCCACCTGATTTGATGTGAGTAAAACAAACAAAAAAATAATAGGTATGAAAGTTGTGAATACAGCCTATTAGGTGGAGAATAACTTTGTTCTCACACGCCTCTCATGTAGTTTGAACCCCTTTTCTCATACTAAGTTCCACCTTCCTGGCCAGCAATCAAAATGGCTATCACCTAATCAGCAGATTTCTGGGAACAGCTCTCTTTCAAGTCACTGTCTTTGATCTGAAGATCCCTATACTTGGCAGACATAATGAAATCATTTTCTACCACAATAGCAGCCATCTTGGAAGGGTGCCCAGCCAAAAGTGGTAGCCATCCTGTAACCTGAGAATCCCAGATAATCATCTACACCAAAACAGTCTCAAACTGGTGACTAAAATGGTAGCCATCTTGTAATGGCAAATGCCTATACTATTAACACCAAATAAGCAAACATCCGTCTTTAGACCCTTACTAAACGCCAGTCATCTTTTACGACTATTAAGTTATCCCTATTTATCTTTTATCAGCATTTAAACCATCCAAGCCAGTTATAATTTACGAACCTTTTATTGGCCCTAACTAATCAGCAGCCATCTCAGTACAATCTATCTCTGTATTCCCTCTACTTCAATTAGTATTAAAACCCCTATGCCGAATGTCAGATACTTGACACCTACGTTAGCTCTCCCCGCACCGTAGCGTCTACCAAAACAACAGCCATCTTGTACCAACTTCACACAGAAGAAGAATTAAGACCCACTAACAACCTGTTGGGAACCTGCGCTCAAACATTGTTTTGTTTATCTTAAGATAGCTCCCCCACGGTACAAAGGAAATTTCTCAACATGGTGGGACCTAGCATGATACAGGATGGAAACAGCGCATCAAGAGATTTGAAAAATGCCTCTAAAACCTTCAAGCACAATTTGCTCAGAAAAAAAACCTGATACCCTGTTCCTAGATCCCTCATACAATGCCAAAGGAGGCACTTTACTCAATAACCTCATATTCTTAACAAGAAAAATTGCAAAATGGTGATTGACCTTTGCCAAGCTATTGAATGTCCAGGAAGATAAAAATATCCCCTACGGAACTAGGATTACGACGGCACCCACGCAAAACCTTAGAGCTACACTGAACATAACGTCCTAAAAAAATTGCACCGTGCTCATTCAAGCAGCTAACAAGGACCTAGAACTATTCAATAAATACTTCTTCACCCTTAAAACACACACCATCACCACAGGAAGGGTCATTCAGAACCTAACCACTACTACCACCCCTTCATCTCTTGATGATCAACGACCCCGTACCCAACCTAGGACTGATGAAATTAGCATTAACAACTATCTTCAGCTCTGTGCTTTAAAAAGCCACTCCATCAACCCACTCCTTGTACCCCAAGGCCTTTCTTCTCCCTCCACACCATCAGCTCATCCTGAAGATAAATGACCCCCTACCCCTACCAGAACTGTAGAAATTAACATTAACAATTCCCATCCGCTCGGTGCTTTAAAAAGCCAGTCAATCAACCCACCCAGGTTTACCTCAGAAACCAACTCCTCCCTCCACCCTATCAGCACCTCTGGAAGATCTACGACCCTTGCCTCAACCTAGATCTGTTGAAGGAAGCGTCAACAACTTGACTTCCTTTTCACACACTCTTACGACTTCGTCATCTAGATCTAGTAAATTCAACAACAACAACGCCCCCCTCTCAACACCTAACTTCAGCTCCCCCGCCCTATCAAGATTCTCCCAAAACACATCTAATTGTCACCGCCCGAAACTTACAAAGCGTTATCCTAGAAATCAGAAACATCCTTCAACTCACTGAAAACTCCCTCTCTACACTTAAAGATCTCGAAAAATCCCTAGCAACAACTGTGAAGGAGATAAAAACTATCCCTCTACCGCTAACTGAAAGATTCTTGCGCACATGCAGACTCCCCAACAATATAACCGACCGTGAAATCCAAACTCTTTTACAGCTATATGAAACTATGATTGGTCATACCACTAATATAGATGAATACGCTATACTCCCTATCCCTAGTGATCCAAGCAGAACTTCCCACCCAAGACTTAGAGGAATACACCGGAATAACCTTCATTCATTAACCGCATAGACTGAGAACCCTGAGCCTACTGTAAGGAGTTCCTCAAACGCGCTCTCCTGCCTGTTACTGAATTGCCGCTCAGCCCCAAAACACGCCTCCGATTTCGCCGACCTTGTCCTCAACAGGAAAATGGATATAATCATCCTCACAGAAACTTGGCTTAATGAATCATCCTCCCCTTGCCTAGACATTCTAGTCCCTCCTGACTATAACATCATTAGATTAGACAGACCGCACAAAACAGGCGGAGGCTTAGCCTGCATGCATCATTCCGACATCACCATCTCGAAATTTCACTCGGAACGCATAGACTCTTGTGAATACCTGGGGATTTCTGTTAAATCCTAGAGTATCCATTTTCACAATCTACAGCTTATGGAAATTATTACCTCAAACTGTTCCCCTCACTCCAAAGACATATAATTGGGTGATTTCAATCTCCACTGGGATAACCCCCTAGACAGCAGGTTAACACTCTCAAAACCTTCCTAGCAGACCATTCCGTGACCCAAGTTATCTCAATGCCGACTAACTCAAAGGGTGCCACTCTTGATTGGATCATATCTAAACAAAATACTATTGAATCACTCTCGGTTATGCCCTGTGACTGGTCAGATCATCACATTATCACCTTCCAAATTCCATCAGGTTACAAGAAAACGTTCTTGAAAAAAAGCAAGCAAAATCATTGGATAAGAGACACAAAAAACATAGACTGGAACAACCTGGCCTCCCAGTGTGAGAAGGCTCTCACTACCCCCAATAACGTCTCAGACGTCGGCGTCCTCACAGCTCACTACAACCCCTCTATGACCATAGTCTTCGATCAAGCTGCTGCTCCGAAACTCAAAAGAATTCCGGATAAAGACAAAAACCCATTGTTCAGCGGAGCCTTAAATGAAGAGAGACGCAATTTTAGATCTACGGAACGGAAATGGAGGCAACATCCCTCCCCCAATCATCTTAAACTTCTCTGGAAATCACGAAACTCCTACAATAAAAGTATCCTACAATCAAAAAAATACTTTTTCAGATCTGAAACAACAATCTAACAAATTAGCCAAATCCTCACTCCTAACATCGAAATCACAGTTGAGTACTGTAGAATTTTCTTCATTTTTCAGAGCCAAAACTAACTCCCTTCAACTCGAACTTAGTGCAGCGGCATGCAACTCAGCCACCCCAAAGAGCAGTCAAGCCGAAATTCCTGCACTGCATGAGCTACCGTTGACCAAAAATAGCTCTCACTGAGCCACTTTTAAGCTCTACGATCTCGATGAGACTACCAAGATTCTAACGACTACCAAACTTAACAACCACTTCAACAACCCTATTCCCTCAAACTGCTTACCCCATATCTTCCATATCATCTCACCTCTCTGGACCAAAATCATCAATGCCTTATAAGCACAAGTTCTTTTCAAGCACTATTTTCTCCAAAGTACAGACAACAGTTCAATACCTGGGGTGTCTATTGAATAGCTGTTTATTCAAAAGTATTCACAATGAGTGAACCAGTCCTGAAGAGAATCCTGTCATTCATAACGGATTCGAAACGCGTAGACCGAGTAGGGTCAACTGTGGATACTCTGGTGCCTAGTTATTTGGCACACAGTTTTGTTTGTATACACCCATATAGTGTTATAATTTTCTGTGAACTAGTGAACAAAAAGTGAAATAACAGTGGTGTAAATATAATTTTGGAATCTTTAAGAATCTTTGTTTAATTGTATAGTTGACCTGATTTCTTCAACTGGTTCACTCATTTCCAGTCTGTTTGTATTTTATGGATGTTTGAATGAAAGTGGTTTGAATGTGATATGCCTGAAGAGTGATGATTTGGTTCAAGTTTTTACTGTCGTTGTGTCCTAACTTTCACCAATAGTTATGAATATAACCTGAAATGGCGCACTAAAATATAAATTGTTTATTTGTGAATAATTTTGAATAAACAGCTATTCAATAGCCACCCCAGGTATTGAACTGTCGTCTGTACTTTGGAGAAAATAGTGCTTAAAAAGAACATATCAGTATTGGCAATTTTCTTTTGTTAATTGTACTTTGGAGGCTCAGCCTTACTGCTTAGAGCCAGCCCTGTTTGTTATTAGTTACTAGCACAAGAGCACTTCCCAGATTGCCTAAAAACAGGCCAAGTCACCCCTATCCTAAAAAAAACAACAGCAGAATACTCCGACCCCAACAACTTCAGACCAATAACCAACATTCCCATGCTAGCCAAGGTCCTGGAAAAATGTGTTCAGCAACAACTGAGCCATCACATATCGCACTTCAATCTACTGAATATTCACCAATCGGGTTTCAGACCACGGCATAGCACAGAAACAGCCATCCTGCACATAGTATATGATGCCCTTCAAGCCATTGACCGCAATAAAACATGCCTGCTAGTTTTACTTGACCTCTCATCAGCCTTTGATACCGTCAATCACGACAAATTAATAGGAAGACTAGAAAACAGGATGGGTGTATATGGTAAAGTCCTACAGTGGTTAAAATTCTTGCTGGAAAACAGAACGCAATCGTACATGATCAACGACAATCTCTCTGTTTCCTCTACTAACCTACTGGGAGTTCCTCAAGGCTCCACACTATCTCCCATGCTATACGTTGAACCACTCACTGTGTTACTACAGCAGGGGAACATCTTCTTCCACATGTACGCGGATGACACCCAACTGTACATCAAGTTCTTCTCC
The DNA here is from genome assembly GCF_964263255.1 of Lissotriton vulgaris. Lineage (NCBI taxonomy): Eukaryota > Metazoa > Chordata > Amphibia > Caudata > Salamandridae > Lissotriton > Lissotriton vulgaris. The sequence goes on from NC_141689.1 coordinate 2,118,925,966, forward strand.
ATCAAAGAGATAAGGACTATGAATCTAGCTCTCGAAATGTCAGTGCAATGGCTAGCTACCAACTTCCTCAAGCTAAACTCTCAAAAAACAGAGTTTCTCTTAATCTTCCCCACGAAGAACTCTACTGAGACAAAAGAGTGGATCAAAATGATCACCGCATTAAATTGCACTCCACCTGTAGTTGACTCCTCTATATCTCTAGGAATCACTTTGGGTAGGAACCTTAACATGCAAAATCACTTCAACGTATTGGCTAAAAATGTCCATTTCCACCTAAGCTCTCTCAGAAAAATGAAACCATTTCTCGAGAACTCGGACCTCAAAACCGCAGTCCAGTCCTTAGTTATTTCAAGACTTGAATACGGATATACCACCCTCGCTGGGCTTCCCAAAATCTCAAACGCCCTTCTAAAAGCCTGTCTCAATGCCGCTGCAAGATTCATAACAGGTTCAAGGAAATTTGACCACATATCGGCACACCTGAAAGCTCTCCACTGGCTACCCTACGAAGCGCAAATCCACCTAAAAATAGATTGCATCACACACAAGGCGCTACACCATTACACCCCCCAGTAAATACCCCAAAACCCTTTCTGGAGGGAATAGACATTCAAGGAGCGCAAATAATCTACGTCTGAACCCCTCAGGGTTCAAAAAGACTAAAACTTCTAACAGAGCATTATCTGGAGCAGCGCCAAGAATATGGAACTCATATCCTCCATTCACCAGAAAAATCTCTTCTACTCCTCTCTTCAAAAAGGCAACAAAATCATTCCTAATGAGCAAATTCCTACCTTAAATCCGCACAATAGCTACACCAGTTCTTCAACCCCTCAACTACCTCTACTCTCGGGTTCCCGGACGCAAAATGAAGACCTACACAAACTTGATTTGTCCTTTACTGCTCCGAACATTTCTTCTCATTACGGCCACGAGAAGTGAAGACCTACAAGAACTTGAATGCTCTTTTACTGCACAGAACAATTATGCTCAATGCTGCTACTCTTTGTTATGTTCAGATTTTGTTGCTGTGTATGTAATGTTCCCCCGTTGATTATGATCACGGTACACCTTATGTAAAGCGGTCTGATACCCTAGCTTGGGTCTGGTTTGCGCTCTATAAAACTTTAAAAATAAAATAAATTAAATAAAGGCCATAACAAATTGAGATTAAAGTCACCCGAAATAATATATTTAGTGTATAGGTCCACCATCATTTACTGTAATACAATACCAGTAAGATTAGTGGCCTAAATCTTACTTGTTTTTAAATCCGGATGTATATATACATTTATAAGTAGTAATGATTTTGATTTATGTTTTTTCCATATACTGAAAAGTTACTATTAAAATGTTGTTATCATTCAAGACGTTTTGTTCATGCTCCATTTTTGATTTATTGCTATGAATATTGCTGGACCCCCACTGGGGCGCCCATATTTGCTTTGTCTAATTGCTGGTTGAAAGTACACATTAAAACATTCTAACATCACTGTTTCTGTTGCCCAGGTTTCTTGGAGGAATATAATCTGAAAAATGCTTGGCATTGAAGATAATTAAGCATTTTGTATTTTAGTGTATACCCCATTTATGTTCCAAGAACATAGTCTTATTGTTTCTCTTTTCTTAAATACTTCCTCCTTAATGCATTTCGGCTTACTCTGTCAAGGTTGTTCTACCCCATGAAGGGCGGCTATGACCCATCCTTGATTTAATGTTATCGATATTTCTTCTTTAGTTTCTCTCATTGGTAATGTTAATAGGTTGTCCGTAATGCCTACAGGGTTTCTTAATGTTGAGAATACTTGATGTTGTTTTTTTTCTGTTGATATTCTGTTCTCTCTTGTAGATTGAATGGGCTGGGATATACAGTTTGAGGGGGAATACTGTTTTATTTTCCCCAATTTAAGAAGGTTTTCTGTTCATTGATGATTAGTTCTAGTAAACAGACAGAATTCAATGTTATTAATGTAATTTCCCGGTTATCTTCTTTATTCGTGACAAATGAAATAGCTTATATATTTTCACTAGATATTTTTTTCAAGAGATAGAATTGCTTTAAAAAGTCTTAGGATATTTCTTCTGATTCGGAGTGTCTTGCCTACCTGTTGACTAATAATCTGGTTTGAAATTAAGTTGAACTTTAACTTTATTATGTTTACAAACTATTTTCCTTCTTCTAACTATTGCAATAATTGTGTGTTTTTTCTTGGATGTACTTATTCATTTGTTGTTACTATCAAACCAGTGGGTTCTGGATACACACATGTTTTTATCTTATTATGGGAATGCCTTGGACTTTGTTGAGCATTAATTGTTCTTTGTATTGTATGAATAGAATTTTCCATGGAGTATCGGTCTCTGTCATCATTCTGATCCTCCTTGGTTTTTTCCTGGTCATGCAATCTTTTTTGCTTATCCAGCTTTGTCGGTGATTCATGGTTCATATAAACAACCATCTCCCATGATGGTCTATGGTCTTCACGCAGCGAGGCTGCTTCCTGCAATCCCATCATGTTCACTCCTACTATGTTTGGTTTAAGTCCAAAGGATTGTCTTCCATTTTGTGGTATTTTCAGGGGCTCATATATTTGCAATTCATGTAGCTTGCTATTATCATTGCATTCTTCAGTCTGAATTGTATTCCTATGATCTTTGTAGAATAGTGGAAATGTTTTTAATGTTTTTTTTTATTTCGCTGGTCTGATTTGCATTTTTATCGTTAATTTTGCTGGTCTGATTCCCAGTTATTTCTTTATTGTGCCGAGGGTTTAATATGTTATTCTCCATCAGTTCTATTGATTGTATTTGGGGTCCAGTGTTTATTCAGTTATTTTTGGTCTTATTTCTTGCTTTATGCTATTTTTTTCTCCGTTTTTTGTTAGAGTAAAATATGGAGAATTTGAATGTTTATCTCCTTCATCTACTATTTTTCTTCTTTAGGTGTAGCCACATATTTTTTATTAGTGCTAGATAACTCCTTTTCTTGCTGATCTTGGCATTTTTCAGTTATTAAGATTTGCATTTCCTGTTTTCCATCCTGTAAGTTCAATGATTTTATGTGCTCTGAATTAATATGTGATTTTAATATTTTGGTCGTTTCTATGTCCTCTATATTTCCTTTCCCCATTTTTTTTCCTTCCCTGAAATTTGGAAGTTTATTTTTAGGTCTTCCAGTATGGTGCCCATAACATCCGGTATTGTGGCCAGTTTATTCATTAATGGGGCACATGTGAAATCTGAATATGACACTGCAGCTTTTGTTTGTGCTAGCAGTATCCAATGGTTCGATGTTGCCAATTTCTGGTCTATACCGGCCGCAGAGCTTGCCATGACATTAAGAAGATCAATTTGTACCTCCATTTTATTAGATTGATAATTTAGGGCTTCAAATGTAAGATGTGAAGTTCTATAGAAAATATCCCATTTGAACCCAAAATCTTGTTTTCCAGACATTGGTACATTGAAAGTTTAAATGATCTTCATCTTTCATATATAAGTCAATGAAACCGTTCCTGTCAATGTCATTGATGTTATCGCATGGAGTATTCCAAAGTTGTAGTTTGTCAAGTTTTATTTTGGGTTCACCCTTTCGTGCTTGTGCTCTCTCACCTCCTTAAAGGTCTCATAGGACAGTAGGCTGTTCTCCAACTCTGGCCTTTTTTCGGATTCCTGTGGAGGGTTCATAGTTCTGCCTATTAACTTATACTCAGATTCATGATCACCTAATACTGAAGGCTCTTGACTTTTCAGATTTTATTTTACTTTTCAGATTTTTTTAATGATTTGAGGGGCGGAGGGCATTCAATCCATCACAGTTTTGTTCTTTTTTTTGTTTCTACTGTAACTTCCAGAGGGAGTAGTGCACCTGATATCAAAACTTTCTGAAATTTACTCATAGGTCTTTCCAGTAAGTAGAGGTGTTCTTGCTTCATTTGTGTTGTTGGAACCAATGTTAACATCTCATAATCAGTAATGTGTCCCCGTTAAAAGCCTTCATTTTGCTCTGCCTTCTCAGAGTCTGAGGTGGACAAGATTTGTAAATCTTGTCCCTAACACATAACTTGCATCTTACTTTCTGGTTTGGTTGGAGATTGAAGATTGTGTATTTCCTTCTCCGTTTGTATAGTTAACATAACTCTAGTTGGATCTTTCAGAAATTCAAATTTATGAAGAACTTTCATTGATTTTTCAAACATGTGAGTAATTGGCAATGTACAGGTTGGTTTCCACCTGTAATTTTAGCTTCAACCTTTTTCGATGTTCTTGAAGCTTGAAGTTTCTTTTTTCTTCTTATGTGGGCAAAAGGTGGTCTTTCATTGCCTGAACGCATACCTCTTCTATTTCCAAAGTAATTATCCTGCTTTCCTGTAATTGTTTCATTGATAGAAATAAGCAATAATATTAGCTTCCATAATTTAATCAGCAGCCGAAAGTTATGTGTCTTATACAGGCTCTTAACTCTTGGTTATGGAACTCATAGGGTTGATCTTCTATGGCCACCTTGCTGCACTGCCTTCCCGCTGCCTCATATACAGCGACAATAGTACTGGTAATACCAAAAAGGGCTTCCATTTACCTTGTGCATAAACCTGGGGAGGCAGCAGGTGGTCAATCTTCCAGACACTAAAGAGCTCTTAGTCCTAAAAGTACTGAGAGTTCTGTAACCCAATCTTTGATTACCCCATTTCCTCTGTGAACTCTGTTGGCCTGGTGCCTGGTGCTGGAGCTGGTAGCCGACATGGGCTGTGCACTATGCTTGCACTGATCTTAATTTTTATTTTATTTTTATTTTTGGAGTTTTATATAGTGCTTGGAAGACCCCGGGGTATCAGAGAGCTTTACAGCATACATAAAAAGAAAACATAAGCAATAAAGTACAGTTGGAATCAACAAGGATATTGGGTAACCAAGAGTAACAAAGTCATTGTCCGGAGGCATAGAGGTGGTGGTTGAGGAGAAATTCTTTTAGTTGCCTGTTGAAGTTCATGAAAGAGGGATTCGTCCTGATGTGAGTAGGGAGAGAGTTCCAGATTTTTGGGGCATTCCCAGAGAAAGAGCAGGAGAGGGCTTTTTGTCTGTCTTTTTGGGGGGATTAAGAGGAGTGAGGTGGAACTTCTGAGGTTTCTTGTTTGTCCAGCTTTTGTGAGTTTGGCGGCGAGGTAATCCGGTTTGCCTGTGTACAAGGCTTTATGTGTGAGGAAGGCTGTTTTGTAGGCGCAGCGTGCTTCGATGGGTAGCCATTTTAGGGTCTGTAGAGTAGGGGTGATGTGGTCAAGTTTCCTGGTCCCTGAGACCATTCTTGCTGCAGCGCTGAGGGTGGCTCTCAAGGGGGCGGTATGTGTTTTAGCTGACCCGGTTAGAGTGGCATTGCCATAGTCAAGTCTGTAAAGAACTAGAGATTGTGTTGCAGTTTTTAGGTCCTTGGGGGGGGTATGAAGGGTTTGATTTTGTTGAGGAGTTTTAGGTTGTAGAGGGCGCCTTTAGCCGTGGATTTGATGTGGGAACTCATGTTGAGGCTTGGGTCTAGAGAGATCCCAAGTGATTTGACTGAGTTTGCTGGAGTGAGTTTGCAGTTTAGAGCGGTAAGGTGGTTTAGCCATTCTTGGATCTGAGCAGGTTGCTCGTGATTTGAGAAGACAAGGATTTCTTTTTTTTCTTGGTTGAGTTTGAGGTGGTTGAGGGTTAGCCAATGTTCTATTTTAGAGAGAGTGGAGTTAGGCGGAGGATGTCATTGATGGAATGACAACTGGGTGTTGTCAGAATAGAGATGATAGTCGATGTTTGCTTGTTTTAGAATGGCGGTGAGTGGTTTCATGTAAATGTTGAAGAGTGTGGGGGAGAGGACTGAGCCTTGAGGAACACCTCGAGTTGAGGGAGAGGTGTCGGACATTGATTTTTGGATTTTTATGAGTTGTGAGCGGTTATGTAGAAATGAGGAGAACCATTTTAGGACATTGCCATCAGCTCCTATGTGTTTTCGAAGGGCGTCTAAGAGTAGGTTGTGGTCAACCGTGTCAAAGGCGGCAGATAGGTAGAGGAGGACAAGTAGGCAGCATTTGTTGGAGTCAAGGGAGTTATGAATGTTGTCTGTAATGCTCAGTATAGCTGTTTCTGCGCTGCATCCTTTTCTGAACCCAGATTGGTGTGAATCGAGTAGGTTATTAGCTTCCAAGTGGGGTTCAATTGGGAGAGAACAGATTTCTCTAGGATTTTGGCTAGAAAAGGGAGGTTGGTGATGGGCCTAAAAGTTTCTGAGGTCATTAGGGTCGGCCTCAGGTTTTTTTAGGAGGGGGTGACTTGACCTAATTTGAGGCAGTCGGGCATTAGTCCGTTGTTTAGAGAGCTGTTGATAATCTTTGTCCACAGAGGGGTTAGGGTGAGGTTAAGGTTCTTGACTAGGGAGGCTGGTAATGGGTCTGCGAAATGGTTGGAGGGTTTGGAGTTAGCAATCACATTGGAAATGTCCTCTTCGGAGAGAGGGATGAAGTCTTTCATTGCTTGGGGGGGATGGGGGCAAGGGAGGGGTCGATGGAGGAGTGGTCTCTGCTTCAGTGAGCGTGTTGTGGGTTGGGGATGGGAAAGGGTTCATAAGGGGTGTGGATTTTCTGTGTTGGGATTGGGGGTGTTGGTCTAGGGAGAGCTCAATTTTGGAGATTTTGTCATCGAAGAATTTAGCCAGATTGTTACACTGCACTTTGGAGGCAGGGAGGTTAGTCTTGGTGGGCGTGGGGGTCTGTCTCTGGATGATGTTGAAAAGTTCTTTGGGGCGGTTTTTGGCTTTGTCTAGTGCCTTCCGGAAGAAGGTGGCTTTCTCCTTAATTATGTGTTTTTTGTAGTTGTTGCGTTCATTTCTGAGTTGGAAGAGGTTGATTGTGGATGGGTTTCCTCTCCAGAGTCTCTCAGCAGCTCTTTTATTCGTTCGGAGTTGAGGTCGTTATTGAACCAGGCTCGGGAGGGGATGTCTCTAACCCTTTTGAGTTTTAGGGGGTTAGTTGGTCAAGGGCAGTTGTCATTGTTCTGTTGTACAGAGTGGGAAGCTCGACCGAGTTGAGGTTGTCTGAGCATGTTGGGAGCAGCGATGTTATTGTTTCTTGAAGGGCCGGGAGGGGGATGTCTTTGAGATTTCTGGACCATTGGTGGGTGATTTGAGACTCGATTGGAGGAGCTACTGTTTGGTTGATACTGAAAAGGATGATGTGGTGATCTGACCAGGCGATTGGGAGAATGTTATTTATGGTTATAGTTTCGCTTCTGGCTATGATAGCATCTAGGGTTGAGCCCTTGTTGTGGGTTTGACCCTTGCAGTGTTGGGTGAGCTCATTTGTGAGAAGGAGTTCATTTAGGGACTGTATAACAGTGTCATTGTCATTGTTCCAAGGGAGGTTGAAGTCACCTAGGAAGATGTTGTCAGAGTCCGCTAGGAAGCACTGAGTTAGTAGGTCTGAGATTTGGTCATTGAACGCCGGAGAGTTCCCTGGGGGGTGGTTGATGAGATGGCATGTTGTTGTTTTGTTGTTTGGGCGTGTAAGGATGGTGTTAAGGTATTTGAAGGTAGAGAAGGTGTGAGTTTTGAGTTCAGTTATGTTGATGTTGTTCTTGTAGATAATGGCAATGCCGCCACCGCGTTGGTCAATCCTATCTTTGTTGATGATGGAGAAGCCAGGGGGGACTAGGAGGTCAAGGACCAGGTAAGATGTTTTTTTGAGCCAGGTTTCGGTGAGGAACGCAATGTCAGTGTTGTTACACAGTATGGCATCAGCCAGCTCAATAGCGTGCTTGGCTGCGGATCTGCAGTTTATAAGCATGCAGTTTACCAGGTCTCTGTCAGGGCTTGAGGGGGGGGGCTTGGGGGATGGTTGTGCATTCGGGGGGACGTATTGTGGGCCTAGGTTGGGGGTTGTCTCTACCTATAACGGTGATTACTTGCATGTGAGAGGGGGGGTTAGTGTTTTCCTGGGGTCATAGGTTTTAGCGAGTATCAAGGCCTCACTCGGAGACATAACAGGGGTTGTTCTTTTTGTTCTGTTGGATTGGGGGTTGTCGGGGGAGGAGCGCCAGCTGGGCGTCATGAGATTGGGCTGTTGAGGTGGCTCATTGGTGTTTGAGAGGGAGGGGGTCGTTCTATTTGGTCTGGAGGATTGGGAGTTGTGAGGGGAGGAGGAGCGCCAGCTGGGCGTCATGAGATTAGGCTGTTGAGGTAGCTCACTGGCGTTTGAGAGGGAGGGTGGTCTTGGATGTTTGCAGGGAGAGGAGGGCGCAGTGGTGTTGAGAAGGATTTTGTTGATGGCATGGGTGATGGTGTTGAATTGGATGTGAAGTAGGGATAGGTTTTCAGTTATGGTTGAGAGGTGAGTCGGCCATTGGTCTTGTACACAAGACAAAAAGATTGTCTGTCTCATGTTCAAAAATCTGGTTTAACACTACTCACGTAAACATTGTCCCTTTCTATTGTAGTCCGCTAGCGACGGGAAGAACTACAGTTCATCCGTCGCTAGTTTCTACCCATACAGGAAGTAAAAGAGTTTCTCTGTCTTTTAAAATACGGAACCAGGAAATATATAAAAATACTGACGCTCTCTATCACTAAGGAAACCATATGCGTCCATTGGTCTTGTATACAAGACAAAAGGATCGTCTGTCTCATTTTCATTGTAGTCCGCTAGCGACGGGAAGAACTACGGTTCATCCGTCGTTAGTTTCTACCCATACAGGAAGTAAAAGAGTTTCTCTGTCTTTAAAAATACGGAACCAAGGACAAGCAGCTGACTCTAATTAAAGCCCTTAACTAACCTATAAATACCGGGCCACATTTCTGTCAGTTTCACGCCGGCACGTCTGGAAGGCACACCAGCAGACCCCCCTGACTACGTAGAAACGCGCACAGCTACGAAGTAAGTTCACTTAGACCAGGGTAGGCTCCAGCATAGAACCCCCTTACCTTACAACGCCCCAATACAAGAGATAGACTTGTTCTATACTCATGTATTCCGTTTTTTTGTCTTTCTGTTTTCAGATACTAAAATCTGGAAGAGGCCACCTAGTGAGACCAATCCTCTCTACAATTTACAATAAGGTATTATCTTTACCAAAAGGACATAATAGGGAGTAATTTAAAACCTAACAGAGCATATAAGGAAAGTAAAGATTAATACTTTGCGTTTTCAATAATATTTTCAGGAATGGTGTGTGTGAAAATATAAATAACGATGGCATAACCATTAGAAAAATATCCTTCCTTCTACGCAATTATTGTTAAGGTAAGAATCCCCTAATACAGTTCTTTTATACCTGTCAAAATGGCATCTTTTATCGAAGCTTTCAGGGGTTAGACACAAAGTAACTCTAGTAAACATGTCTCTGAAAACTAAAACAGGTTAATTATTATGCAGTATACAGTCTTATATATAAGCCCATTTTTATGGAGAGAACCTTTATTTAGATTAACATTGCAGGCTCTTACTATGTAATGGGATTAGCCTCTATATATATGAAGGGACAGAATAATATATATATATTCAGAATCTAAAAGTGGCTTTTTCTGTAGATCATAACTGTGGAACCAATTTGGAGTGAAATAAGTTGTGCCTGCGAATCTTTACTCAACCAAAATAATATATCCTATGAGTAACCCTGATTAAAAATAAGAAGTGGAATCAGCAAATATCAGGTGTCTCTAGATAACTCACTACTCCACATATAATAAAAACGATCGCCTATATATTTTCCGTGATATAAAACCGAGCATATCTATTTCCTTAGTGCTATATATTTCCTGCTGAAACCTCTTCATTATTAAAAACATCAGAACCTCCGTTCTAAGAAATAACTGGAATCTACTCTACAGGATAACTAAGTAAAGTGAGTAAATAAGTAGCTGGTAATTAGCCTCTCAGTACCAATCTCCTTTTTTTTCTCCTCTTTTCAACCCTTTTGTAAATAACACTCTCACTTAGAGCTCATGGTGATTAGCCTCTCAGTACCAATTCTTTTTCTCCTCTTTTCATCCCTCATGAAAATAACACTCTCACTTAGAGCTCATGTACTCTTCCCTTTTGTATTTATGACCTCACTAACACCTCACCTTGCACCCACCTATTTGTTATATATAATTCTAGTTTTTCTCTCTCCGTTCTCCCTCCCCATGCCTTTTTCATTACTATATCTATCAGAAATACTGAAAACCCTAGTTAGATCATATAGGCAAGATGGGTGATAAAATATATTGAGACTTTAACTGTCAGTGTTTTATAACAATCTGTTATATATTGCTTGTAAATTGTCGAGATAAAATAGGACATAGAACTGCTATCCTACTATGTACACATATTGGAAATGTATCATGTAATCAGATATAATATAAAATAAATGTCTATAAAATAACAATTGACCCTTAACGTATCATTAGGTTGCAATTATAAAACTCCCTTTCTGTTTTATTCAACCTCGCGATGTATGCTCAGACAGTAAATGTATACCAATCTATATTAAATATTGATGTATGTACTTTATGTGTTTTATCCTTGTCTATATAGGAACTTGTTGTACACCTGTCTGTGTGTAAAAAACGAAATGACGGGCACCTGATGAAGGCCTCAGGCCGAAATGCGTTGTGTTCTATTCTACCGCATTTGCCTTCATATAATTTTCCACCGACCGAACATATCGTACAGCACCTTTTTTGTATTTAACTGTATATTGTTGTATGTTTTTGTTTACAATAGGTATTGTATGTTATTTATTGTCACTGGTATGAACTATAATGGTTACTCTATGAACTAAGTGAATTTACGTTTTAAAGAAGAAACACAAAACTGTGTTATTCAAAATGGAAAAAAAGATATAAAAATGAAACAAACAATAAGAAAAATAAAATAACCATATATTTTCCATACGTTGCTGTCTAAGCAAATTATTAATGTCAATGTAATGAATATGTAAAATGAGGTTGTAACAAGGGCACTAATATTATCAATTGGTTTGCTATTTTTCTTCTCAACTCATGAGAGGTGAGTCGGGGACAGAGGTAGGAGGGACTTGAGTTGATTTTCTATGCGCGTGAGGTGCTCGTTTATTACTTCCATAGTCTCTGGGGATTGGGGAGAGTGGGTTTCGGGAGGCGTAACTGAGTGGGGCTGTTCATTGTGACAGGGTTTTTGAGTGTTGTTGCGGTGCGGCGGTGGGGAGGGGTAAGGTGGCGGGTTAGGTTGGGGGTGTGGGTTTGGGGGTTTGGGAGAAGTGGGAAAGCGTGTGTCTTCCGATAAGCAGTGCTGTGGGGGATTGAGTAGGGTATTGCTCGAGAGAGCAGGACTGGTTTCGTCCGATGGTCGGGGATAGGTTGGGCAGATGTTCGAGTTTATGTGAGGGGGATTGGGGAGGAGGTTTTGGGGGGGTTGTAGGGTGGGGCAGGGTTGGTTTTTGGGGTAGGAGGTGTGGTTGGGGAGGTGGGAGTGGGGGATAGATGGCAATATTGCTTGTGGGGGGAGGTGGGTCAACGGAATTAGGTAGGTCCAGTCTTTCAGGGGTCAGTATGGAGTTTCCCAGCTTAGGGAAGATGAGTTCGAATTGGTGTAGGTTGAGGTCGTTGGCTTGGACCATGATTTTGCCATTTCTCTATAGGGTTATGGTGGCTTTAATTGGGAGAGGGGGAGACTTGTAAATACATAATCTTTGGCTGTGGGGGATGTTGGTGCCTTTGGTAACTCGTAGGTGGGTGGCTAGGTTATTTTTCCATTTGGCTTGGTGGGTGGTGTAGAAGATAAGGTCAGTTTTAGTATTGCCTTCAGAGGAGTTGTGGTAGAGGTCGGCTATGAGGGTTTATGGTCTAATGCCTGATGGCTGTTATCTGGAACAAGTGTGGGTGTGGCCCTATTTGCACAAGATATGTCTTGTGGCATGGTAAGTGTAGGAGAGTAGGGTCTGCAATCCTATGATCACCCAGATTTTTTGCTTTTGTTTCACTGGTTTACGACTTTCTCTGGCTGTGGGCCCGCTAATCAGACCCACAGCCTGGCTGTTCTCTTTCTAAATTACGATATGTACCCTAGGTGCATTTACCAATTGGTACTGGGCCACCTTATCAGACCCCGTAACGCAGGGCATAGGTGTACCCAGGTCCGCCAGGGGCTGAAGCATGTATTATGCCACCCCTGGCTGGCCTCCTAAATTTGACACAACTGGCTGCACGACAGCTGGGGCGAAGACGTGTAACCACCCTTCGCTTTAGGTATAGTAGCTCTATATCTAACCATACAATGGACACCCGAGTTCCTATCAGTCACTCCTATGGCAGGCCTTAACAATCCTGAAGGCAGAGTGCGTGGGCTCGTGTGAGCTAGGTTCAGGCCCGAGCCGAGCCTGGTTGCAGCTTGCGGAATCAAGACCCAATAGCTGTTCCATGATAACGCGTACCATATCGGTAACTCCGGTGTCGCGTTATCAAGGCATGTCGAGTAAGGTGTCATACGAATCGGGGTGCTGCCCTCTCACCAATTCTGGCGATGAGGTTAGCATCCCACCCTTCTAGAGGGACACGACATGTACGTAACTGTGAACCCCGGTTAAAGTTAACTGAAGCCTCAGCTCCACAAAATGGATGCTGCACCCACAGACACGAGTCTGACCTCCTGCTGCTGGGAGTCCTTCCAGCGAGAAGCACTTGGACAAAGGGTTTCCTGTCGAGGGCGCTGTTCGCACCGTCCCAGACAGGGTTTGTGTATTCTGGGTAGGTAGGGCTTTGGCGAGAAGGTGACTGCGGAGTGGCACCCCTGTGCTCACTACGCATCTGCCGGTTAGAACCAGTTCCAGGGGCGACAGCCCTGGCCTGGGGAAAGTCCGGCAGGGGAGAGGGGCGTAACTACCCCCCTTCCTGGTCCCACCCTTAGGGCAGGACCTAGTCATGTACCCACCCCTTTCTTTAGGATAAAGACCGGAGACCCTTCAAAATTAGATCATCTTTGAATCAAGAATACTTTCTACGAAAGGACTTTGAGACTCTTCTCAAGATTTCTCCCTTGTGGCTAAGGAGTAGTCACCCTGCATCAGCGGGCACCATCTAAGAACTCTGCGGTTTTGCTGTAAGTCCTTCCTCAAGGAATCCGACGGCCCAGCTCGACGAGAACCGGCTTCCCTGGCACCTCTGACCTCTACCCACGTCATCAGCTCAGCTGTGCTCTGTGGGTGCGACGAGACCTCGAGGGACCGGCCATCATCAGAACCTGCACGCTCTTAAAAACCAGCACGACCATCGAGGTAACTCTCTGGTGAGTGCTCTGGGGTCCGAGAAGCCCCGACCCTGAGCCGCTCCAGCACCGAAGTTCAGTCTCCCAGCATCTCCACGATCTGCGTGGGGCCCTTCTGCTCGCTGCTCAGCACGTTGTCTGGTCACTAGCCGCTGGCTTGTGCCCTTCTGTGACGACATCCGAGAATCATCACTGCTGGTCTGGTTGCTCCAGACTGGCCCTTGCTTCCATCTTTGCGAGAAGCACCCCGGACCCTCCTGGTCCACTCAAGACGCCATCTTAGGCCCACCACGTGGCCCTGAGATCTGCCAAGGCTTGTTGCCCCATCCTGGGCCCAGCGACGCCGACAGCATCATCCTTCGTGGGACAGCTCGCACCTCCACCGTGGTCGCCGACAACGCCTCCTGGTCCGAGAGACTGCAGCGCCTAGCGTCGCCCACTCACCTGGTCGAGGTGACGGCCAACCGGTGCCTTCCTGGTACCCTCTGACTACTGGCTAGTAGTACGAACTTGGTCCCCTCTGCTTTCAGGTTTCATCAATCTCCGATCCAGGCTTGGATCTCTACGAACTATTCAGCACTGGTCGCCGGCCAGCAACTCCTTTTCCTTCCGGCTCCTGGCTCGTCAGCGAAGACCCCGACGCCTGTAAGACTTGTGCAGCCGCAGCCCCCGTGGCTAGGTAACTCGGCATTTCGGTGCCTGCATAGCCTCCTTACTCTAGGGTCCTGAGTCCCTCGCTTCCGACTTGCCTTATCGGGTCCGCCCGAGACCTTAACCTTTCCGTGTCCCCGGACACTTGTTTTAATTGTGCACTTGAAGTATTTGCTAAAGAGATTTGGTTTGTGCTTAGTACCCTGTCCTCATAAAGAGTACAGGGTTGTTGTGATTCTTAATAAATATACTGTTTATTTTCATAACACTTGTGTGGTGTCCTTTCACTGGGTGTTCAAGGGGTACATGTGTGGTAAACAGCTGGCTTAACGCGCCCTCTCGAGTCTTTAGCCTTAGACTGCTCGTATCCACGCTACTAGGATAGCTGGTCTATAGGTTGACTTACAACCAAACACCATAAGGGTCGTTGGAACGATACATAGCGGTCGCTAGAATAGCGAACGTTGCATATCGGGCCAACTTCTCACATTGGTGAGCAGCGGTTGGGATTTGAGCTTGCTGTTGTTTTACCACACGTATCCTAAGAATATCTTGTTGAAAGATCGCACAAGTACTGTTAGTACATATAACTAAAGCTTAGAATACTCTGAGTTCTACTGAACCAGCTGTTGTAGCTCCTCAAGGCTTAGCACACCTTGGCTACAACTCTTAGCAAGGGTACAGTAGGTAAACACGTAGTGTAGGTAGGTGCATCACTTACACCACACTAGAAACAGTATGTCGGACAAAGGAGGAAACTCTGGGTCTCCCCTTGTGTCAGTTGACCCTCCACAGGTCATCCCTTCAGGATATACTGTGCTGAGCTTCAAGGAGTTAAGACGACTGTGTCACTCCAGGAAGATTCAGCAGGGGTCTAACCCCACAACGTCCTTTCTGATTGGTCTCTTGGAGACTTATGATGCCAGAAGAGCTGAGAAACTTCGTAGCTCTTCTAATCCAGAAGGAGACATGCCTCCCCTCGAGGGAACCCGGGACGATCCTGACCTCATCCACCTCGCAACTGAGAACGAAGATGGGGAGGAGGATGAGGATGAGGATCTCTCTGGGGATGAGGCAGATAAGGGACAGGTAGAAGTCGTCAGACTAAGCAGGTCCAACTTAAGCAAACATGATAGCGGTACTGGGGGACCCCTGGGGCCACTATCAGGTCAGCTTAACATTGGGAATGGACGAGCCCGATCTCTGTCAAGAGACTCTGGCAGATCCCTTCAAACCAATGGCTCTCACAACTCGTCTCAGAGAGGGATGACGTCCCCTCAGAGGAGAGTGTACGAAGCTAAGGAAAGGGCAGCCAATCTAAGGATTGAAAGGGAAGAACTTGCCCTGGCCAAAGAAAGACTTGCCTTTGCTAGAGAGCAACAGTTAAGTGGGGCAGTCCCCACTGGTGGCAGCAATGTACCTAGTAATAGGGAAAAGAGTTTCGATACGAAACACCTTGGTAAGATAGTGCCCCCCTTTAAACAAGGGGACGACATCCACAAATGGATTACTGCTTTGGAGAGGGCCTGCACTGTGCAGGGTGTTCCCCAGAGTCAGTGGGCAGCTATCTTGTGGCTCTCCTTTGAAGGAAAAGGAAGAGACAAGCTCCTCACCACAAGGGTGGAGGATGCTAACAATTACCAAATCTTGAAAAATACACTCGTTGAAGGGTTCGGCCTAACCACTGAGCAGTACAGGGTGCTGTTCAGGGATACCCAGAAAACGCAGTCTCAAGATTGGTCTGATTTTGTCGATTGTGCCACTAAGGCTTTTGAGGGCTGGTTGCTGGGCAGTAAGGTTACTGATTATCAAGGATTGTATAATTTGATGATGAGAGAACAAATTTTAAACAATTGTCAGAACCAGTTGTTGCATCAGCATCTTGTCGACTCGGATCTGACCTCTCCCCAAGAATTGGGAAAGAAGGCAGACAGATGGGTTCGTACAAGAGTTAAACAGAACCAGGGCCAGAATCAAGGTGGTCAGAAGAAAGCAGACCAGAAGGGTAAAGATTCTAAAGGGGAACAAAGTGACCAGAAGTCTTCGACAGGTCCCCAACAACCCAAAGAGGGTGGGGGTCAGGCTCCCCAAAAGAAGAAAGAAGGCCAATCCAAAAGATGGTGCCAGTACTGTAAAAGTAAATCTCACTGGTTTAGTGAGTGCACCAAGAAAGGAGGAGGGCAGACTCCTGCCACTGCAGCCCCTAAGGCACCTGTGCCCCCTAGTACAGCCAGCAGTGGTAGTGCGCCTCCCAAGGGTTTAGTAGGGTTAACCCTGGGTTCTGAGGGGCGTGACAACTTAGTTGGCACACTCACTCAGGCTGTCCTTGTCAGTACAGGGGACGCGGACGTATCCCCTGACGTGAGCCCCAATACTTTGGGCAAATACCGACAGACGCCTTTCATAAATGGAAAGATGGCTCAGGCCTATAGGGACACTTGTGCCAGCGTCACCATGGTGACGCCTAACTTTGTGGACCCTGGACAGATCATGCCAGGTACAGAATTCCTGGTGACCAATGCAAGCAATGTCACTACCAATCACAGTATGGCAATTGTAGCTTTCTCCTGGGGAGGGGTAACTGGCCAAAAGAAGGTTGTAGTTAGTCCAGACCTCCCAGTGGATTGTTTGTTGGGCAATGATTTGGAGTCGTCACAATGGTCAGAAGTGGAGCACCGGACTCACATGGAAATGTTAGGATTGCCAGCACATGTGTTCGCTGTGACTAGGTCACAGGTCAGGAAATGCCCCACTGAGCAGGTGCTGGATCCTGGAACAACGGACCAGACACCTCCCAAGAAAAAGAGCAGTAGGGTTAAGGCTGCGCCTTCCCCCTTGCCCCAGGTCGAGGATCAAGTCTCAGAGGAGGCTGACCTACAGGAATTGCGGGAAACTGAGCCTAGGGAATTCGAACTTGATCAAGTTGAATTCTTGGGTTCGGGGGGACCCTCAAGGGAAGACCTGGGGAAGGACCAGTTAGACTGCCCTTCTCTTGAACCCCTCAGACAGCAGGCTGCTGCTGAGGCTGCTGGGAACGCCACAGGTACCCACAAGGTATACTGGGAAGATGGACTCCTGTACACTGAGTCAAGGGACCCCAAGCCTGGCATGACCAGGAGGCTGGTCGTACCCTTGTCTCAGCGTGGTTTCCTACTTACCTTGGCCCACGAGATTCCCTTAGCAGGTCACTTAGGCCAGACGAAAACGTGGGACAGGCTTGTCTCACACTTTCACTGGCCTCACATGAACGAAGATACCAAGGAGTTTTGCCGCTCCTGTGTCACTTGCCAAGCCAGTGGTAAGTCAGGTGGCACGACAAAGGCCCCCCTTATACCAATGCCTGTGGTGGGGGTACCCTTTGAACGGGTGGGGATCGACATCGTCGGTCCCATGGAACCACCTACAGCGTCAGGGCACAAGTTTATACTGGTGGTAGTGGATCATGCCACCAGGTATCCTGAAGCTATTCCCCTTAGGACCACTACAGCACCTGTTGTGGCAAGAGCCCTAGTTGGAGTGTTCTCCAGAGTGGGCTTCCCTAAGGAGGTCGTCTCCGACAGAGGTGCAAACTTTATGTCGAGCTACTTAACTGCTATGTGGAAGGAATGTGGTGTTAACTACAAGTTCACTACACCCTATCACCCACAATGCAATGGGCTTGTTGAGAGATTCAACAGGACCCTAAAAGGGATGATTCATGGACTACCGGAAAAGCTTCGGCGTAGATGGGACGTCCTGATCCCCTGCCTCTTGTTCGCCTACAGAGAAGTCCCACAGAAGGGGGTTGGCTACAGCCCTTTTGAACTTTTGTACGGGCATCCTGTAAGGGGACCCCTGTGTTTGATGAAGGAAGGATGGGAGAGACCTCTCAAAAAGCCTGCAGCCAACATAGTGGACTATGTGCTTGGCCTCCGCTCGCGGATGGCTGAATACATGGAAAAGGCATCGGAAAACCTTAAGGCCAGCCAAGAACTCCAAAAAGCTTGGCATGACCAAAAGGCTGTCTTGACTGTTTACCAGCCCGGACAGAAGGTGTGGGTGTTGGAGCCAGTGGCCCCAGCAGCACTCAAGGACAAATGGTCCGGGCCCTACACCATCCTGGAGAAAAAGGGAGAGGTCACCTACCTGGTCGACCTGGGAACTCCCCGGAGCCCCCACAGGGTGCTTCATGTCAACAGGCTAAAAGCATATGTCGACAGGAAGGACATGAGTTTGCTCATGGCCCTAGATGAGGGACAGGAAGAGGAGAGTGACCCTCTCCCCGACCTGCTCACTCAGAATCCTGACGATGGCTCTGTAGATGGTGTTGTCTTTTGTGGCAGCCTCTCCGGACATCAACAGAGCGACTGTCAACAGGTTCTTCAGTCGTTCAGACATATGTTTTCTCTAACACCCAGCCAGACCGATTGGTGCACCCATGAGGTTGACACTGGTGACAGCCTGCCCGTGAAGAGTAAAATCTACAGGCAGCCTGATCACGTTAGAGACTGCATCAAGAGTGAAGTGCAGAAAATGTTGGAGCTGGGAGTCATTGAACCCTCGGATAGCCCTTGGGCTAGTCCCGTAGTTCTAGTGCCGAAACCTCACACCCAGGGTGGTAAGAGAGAGATGAGGTTTTGCGTAGACTACAGGGGTCTCAATGCAGTCACTAAGACTGACGCCCACCCAATACCAAGGGCAGACGAGCTTATCGATAGATTGTCTTCGGCCAACTACCTAAGTACGTTTGACCTGACAGCTGGGTATTGGCAAATCAGGTTAGCTGAGGACGCCAAGCCTAAAACCGCATTTTCAACCCCTGGTGGGCATTATCAGTTCGTGGTGATGCCCTTCGGTCTGAAAAATGCACCTGCCACCTTCCAACGGTTGGTGAATCAAGTCCTTACTGGGCTGGATGACTTCTGTGCGGCGTATCTTGACGATATCGCTGTCTTTAGCTCCACCTGGGAGGATCACCTGGTCCACCTGCGGAAGACGTTAGAGGCACTGCAAGCAGCAGGTCTCACTATCAAGGCCACCAAGTGCCAGATAGGGCAGACACAGGTTGTATACCTGGGGCACCTTGTAGGTGGAGGTCAGGTTCAGCCACTGGAGAGCAAGATACAGTCAATCAGGGACTGGGCTCCTCCAACCACCCAGACTCAGGTTCGAGCTTTCTTGGGCCTGACTGGTTACTATAGGAAGTTTGTCAGGAACTATGGTTCCATTGTGACACCATTAAACGAACTGACAAGTAAGAAAATGCCAAAAAAGGTTCAGTGGACAGCGAGCTGTCAAAAAGCATTCGATGACCTAAAGCAGGCCATGTGCACGGCGCCTATCCTCAAGAGTCCGGACTACTCCAAACCATTCATTGTCCAAACAGATGCTTCTGAGTTGGGTGTGGGAGCTGTTCTTTCTCAACTGAATTTTGATGGTCAAGACCAGCCCATTGCTTTTATAAGCAGAAGGCTGACCCCTAGAGAGAAGAATTGGTCAGCTATTGAGAGGGAGGCCTTTGCTGTGGTTTGGGCCCTGAAGAAGCTGAGGCCATACTTGTTTGGCACTCACTTCAAGATTCAGACCGACCATAAGCCCCTCTTGTGGCTAAATCAGATGAAGGGTGAAAACCCCAAACTGCTTAGGTGGTCCATTTCCCTACAGGGGATGGACTTTACAGTGGAACATAGACCTGGTACTGATCATGGCAATGCCGATGGGCTCTCCAGATATTTCCACTTAGAACAAGAAGACTCACCTGGTCAAGGTTAGCTTATTGTTCCGACGTTTGGGGGGGGGGGTCATGTAGGAGAGTAGGGTCTGCAATCCTATGATCACCCAGATTTTTTGCTTTTGTTTCACTGGTTTACGACTTTCTCTGGCTGTGGGCCCGCTAATCAGACCCACAGCCTGGCTGTTCTCTTTCTAAATTACGATATGTACCCTAGGTGCATTTACCAATTGGTACTGGGCCACCTTATCAGACCCCGTAACGCAGGGCATAGGTGTACCCAGGGCCGCCAGGGGCTGAAGCATGTATTATGCCACCCCTGGCTGTCCTCCTAAATTTGACACAACTGGCTGCACGACAGCTGGGGCGAAGACGTGTAACCACCCTTCGCTTTAGGTATAGTAGCTCTATATCTAACCATACAATGGACACCCGAGTTCCTATCAGTCACTCCTATGGCAGGCCTTAACAATCCTGAAGGCAGAGTGCGTGGGCTCGTGTGAGCTAGGTTCAGGCCCGAGCCGAGCCCGGTTGCAGCTTGCGGAATCAAGACCCAATAGCTGTTCCATGATAACGCGTACCATATCGGTAACTCCGGTGTCGCGTTATCAAGGCATGTCGAGTAAGGTGTCATACGAATCGGGGTGCTGCCCTCTCACCAATTCTGGCGATGAGTTTAGCATCCCACCCTTCTAGAGGGACACGACATGTACGTAACTGTGAACCCCGGTTAAAGTTAACTGAAGCCTCAGCTCCACAAAATGGATGCTGCCACCACAGACACGAGTCTGACCTCCTGCTGCTGGGAGTCCTTCCAGCGAGGAGCACTTGGACAAAGGGTTTCCTGTCGAGGGCGCTGTTCGCACCGTCCCAGACAGGGTTTGTGTATTCTGGGTAGGTAGGGCTTTGGCGAGAAGGTGACTGCGGAGTGGCACCCCGGTGCTCACTACGCATCTGCCGGTTAGAACCAGTTCCAGGGGCGACAGCCCTGGCCTGGGGAAAGTCCGGCAGGGGAGAGGGGCGTAACTACCCCCCTTCCTGGTCCCACCCTTAGGGCAGGACCTAGTCATGTACCCACCCCTTTCTTTAGGATAAAGACCGGAGCGGGGACCCTTCAAAATTAGATCATCTTTGAATCAAGAATACTTTCTACGAAAGGACTTCGAGACTCTTCTCAAGATTTCTCCCTTGTGGCTAAGGAGTAGTCACCCTGCATCAGCGGGCACCATCTAAGAACTCTGCGGTTTTGCTGTAAGTCCTTCCTCAAGGAATCCGACGGCCCAGCTCGACGAGAACCGGCTTCCCTGGCACCTCTGACCTCTACCCACGCCATCAGCTCAGCTGTGCTCTGTGGGTGCGACGAGACCTCGAGGGACCGGCCATCATCAGAACCTGCACGCTCTTAAAAACCAGCACGAGCATCGAGGTAACTCTCTGGTGAGTGCTCTGGGGTCCGAGAAGCCCCGACCCTGAGCCGCTCCAGCACCGAAGTGCAGTCTCCCAGCATCTCCACGATCTGCGTGGGGCCCTTCTGCTCGCTGCTCAGCACGTTGTCTGGTCACTAGCCGCTGGCTTGTGCCCTTCTGTGACGACATCCGAGAATCATCACTGCTGGTCTGGTTGCTCCAGACTGGCCCTTGCTTCCATCTTTGCGAGAAGCACCCCGGACCCTCCTGGTCCACTCAAGACGCCATCTTAGGCCCACCACGTGGCCCTGAGATCTGCCAAGGCTTGTTGCCCCATCCTGGGCCCAGCGACGCCGACAGCATCATCCTTCGTGGGACAGCTCGCACCTCCACCGTGGTCGCATACAACGCCTCCTGGTCCGAGAGACTGCAGCGCCTAGCGTCGCCCACTCACCTGGTCGAGGTGACGGCCAACCGGTGCCTTCCTGGTACCCTCTGACTACTGGCTAGTAGTACGAACTTGGTCCCCTCTGCTTTCAGGTTTCATCAATCTCCGATCCAGGCTTGGATCTCTACGAACTATTCAGCACTGGTCGCCGGCCAGCAACTCCTTTTCCTTCCGGCTCCTGGCTCGTCAGCGAAGACCCCGACGCCTGTAAGACTTGTGCAGCCGCAGCCCCCGTGGCTAGGTAACTCGGCATTTCGGTGCCTGCATAGCCTCCTTAATCTAGGGTCCTGAGTCCCTCGCTTCCGACTTGCCTTATCGGGTCCGCCCGAGACCTTAACCTTTCCGTGTCCCCGGACACTTGTTTTAATTGTGCACTTGAAGTATTTGCTAAAGAGATTTGGTTTGTGCTTAGTACCCTGTCCTCATAAAGAGTACAGGGTTGTTGTGATTCTTAATAAATATACTGTTTATTTGCATAACACTTGTGTGGTGTCCTTTCACTGGGTGTTCAAGGGGTACATGTGTGGTAAACAGCTGGCTTAACGCGCCCTCTCGAGTCTTTAGCCTTAGACTGCTCGTATCCACGCTACTAGGATAGCTGGTCTATAGGTTGACTTACAACCAAACACCATAAGGGTCGTTGGAACGATACATAGCGGTTGCTAGAATAGCGAACGTTGCATATCGGGCCAACTTCTCACAGTAAGGATTAGGAAAAGATGAGTTTTCTTATTACTCCCTTAGTCATTTTCACACAATGCACTTTATAACATGACTATGGTTGGGTAAGTCTGGGTCCAAGGCCATTTCACAACCATTAAAGATGGTGTTTTATATGACTAAGCCCTTGTGCGGACATGTTATTTCAACCATATCTTTTTTTTTTTGTAGAGTTTTATATAGCGTGAACTTGACCCAAATCGGGTAACAGAGCGCTTTACATAGCACCAGTTACGTTACATGAGGACACACACTTATTTTTGTTAGGCACATGGAATTTAAGTGATTTGCCCAGAATCACAGGAGGTTTAGCGTCATTACCGAGACTTGAACCCAGGTCCCTAGGCTGAGGTCTAGCAGCTTAGCCGTTAGACATTATGATGTATAGTGATGACGACCCTATACTGTGTAATGTCTGATGCTCATTTTAATAGGATCAAATATTGTGATGTACAGTAATGATGGTAGTCTTTTATGGTTTTTTTACTGTTCTGATTCGGACTACTTCTCATTAAATGATTAGTGCAGTCACTGCTTTATTTGTAGTTCTAGGAGAATATTGCCCCAATATATACCTTTCTGTTTAATCACACCTGTTTCAGTCACAAAGCGCTGTAAAACAAGATAACCTTGCATCAACTGTTGAGCGTTCTACTATTTGCCAAGCTGTTCTTAGTAATTGGTGATAGATTTGTGAGAAAGAGGTTAGGATAGACAGTATGTTCAGTACAGGCTGAAACACCCCCCCTCCCCCCCCCGTTTAAATTAAGATACAGAGTTGACCATCTCCTCTTCAGGAAGAGGCTGAAATCATCTCGGATTTATGAATAAGCATATTATGATAATTAATTGCAAACTGTTCTTCTTTTTGTGATATGTCTCAGAACCATAACACAGCATATCAAAACATATAATATAATATAACACTACATAACACTACATAACACGTATTGAAGTTCCGAGGCTTTCACAGACCACTATGTGAGTAGGGTTTCGAAAGGATCCTGAAAGATCCCTTTTTTCCAAGCACAACTTATCCATGTGTGTTTATAGTCATATGAACACGTATAAGACGTAATTGTAGAACATACCTTTAGGTAAATTCATGTAAGAAATTCACTACTTCTGGATGCAGTTGCTGCTGGTTTAGATTTGGACATAAACTAAACTGTTTTGAAGAACACTAAAGCTGATGCTAACTGCATCTTGGAAATAGCTGTTTGTTCTATTAGTGTCTACTGGTTTCAGTTGATACTTTATTTAAAAAGAAGATATCCCCTAGGTATATTGTGCTAATTCAGTGTAGTCGAATATCCAAAGACCCCTATGGCAAAAATTGGAACCCCTAAGATACAATTTGAAATGAAATTTCCAGTCGGTAACTCATGCAATTAAATTCAATAATCCATTATATTTTTTTAATGAAATAATACACCATGAACAGATATTGATTATTCGGTATTTTCTCTCTACACCAGACCAGGAAATGTATAAGCAAACCTCAATTCCCTGTGTCACATTCTTCTTGAAGTTTACATTTGTATCCTTCGTTCCAAATACAGTGAAGTAACAATTTATATAATAATCGTGATTGTTGGCACCAACAGTTGGATGTCATTTTTTGTATTTACAGTTAAAGCATGATTTCATATAAATTGTAATTTGTAAAATGTTTGCATTTTCCCTTAGGAATACACAATAGATGTTTTCTTTCGTCAGAAATGGGAGGATGAGAGGTTAAGATACAAAGGTCCGATGAACATTCTACGACTAAACAATTTAATGGCAAGTAAAATCTGGACTCCAGACACATTCTTTCATAATGGGAAAAAGTCAGTGGCCCACAACATGACGATGCCAAACAAACTGTTGAGAATCCAGGATGATGGAACATTACTATACACAATGAGGTATATCTTTTGGCTTCCACATTTATTGAAATGAAAATTGTGTTTACTGTAACTCACTGTTGTCTGGTTCTGAAGTATCTTGTCATCAAATTTGCAATGCGAAAATTGCTCTACATTTGACGAGCATAGTAATGTAACAAACTGTAATTCAAAGAAAAAAATGAGTATCACGTTATAATAGTTGTCTTTGTCAATAACACCGGTCACTTTTTTCTCCAGGGAAATTAGGCTTTTGTGCAAATATATTTAAATCTGCCAGACACCAGGCTATCATTTTTAGTTGTCAGCCAAGCATGCTGATTATGCCTGGCGAAACTATTTAAAATGCCGTTAGCAGTATTTAGCATGGGTAATTTAGTTGAATTCTCGGGCATTGCAAATCTTCCTCCTGCTTGAATCTGACAGAATCGCATTCTGAATGAAGCATCCCAGGTTTAAGTGGAAGTAAATCAAGGACAATCACTGAGGGTCTGTGGTGGGTTTGAATTAAACCATCTTCCTAAATATAAATTCAAAAGGGGAAAAGCTGTAGGGAAAAAAAAGGAAAGAAGATGGAGGAAGTAGGACACAGAAAGTTATGGGGAAAGGATGAACAGGCAGTAAAAAGAAGGAAGGAAATGACAAACGTGCATCTGCGAATGATATCCAGAATAGAGGGTGAGCTGGGCCTCGATGTCAGTTGTCTCTGTAAGTCAGTGTCCCTGCTGTGGAGATTTGTATGCAACCTGTCCCTCAGAAGTTTGAATATTGACAGGATAAACATAATTGATGACATTTGGAAAAGGTAAATGCGCACTGGAATTTCAAGGGAAACACATTCAAATATGTGGCAGGGTCTTTGTTAGGTTGCTAAAGCTAGCATGACCGACTAACATACAAATCATACTGGGACCTTATTCCTGGTGGGCCTCACCAATCGAAAGGGACAAGCTGTCCAGTGAACCAATTTTATGTCTTTCACATTCAGGAGTAAATAGAAACCTAAATGTTCCATAATGCAAAGAGCTGTTGGCTTCAAAGCTAGACCATAAAGATGCAAAATACATGGGGCTGCCTCAGATAAACTAGCACAACAGTTGAAAGCAATAAACTCAAGTAAAAAGTTATTTCGAATGTGGAGACTGGTGATTACATAACTCTTCATTAGGCCGCAAAGGCCTCAAACTTCAGTGCCCGATTCATCAATCAATATGACGAAATGATAATACAACAAAACCATTTGGGGGGCTCAAATTTAAAATAATTAGGTAACCCAGACCCACTAAAGTTTGACAATATTGGAATGTCTGTCCTAGTTAGTCCTGCATCTGATTAAACCTTCATACTTGGCTAATCTTCTCAAAGAGGAGTATGAAGCGTGGGGGAATGGCTAATAGGACAATCTGATTAGTATGGCCTGTTTTTGTTTACTGTTTGTAGGCCTGTTTTATGGTCTGCTGGGCAAGCTCAAATCCATGCACTCTTCCATACCTTGAAATAAATTCTAAACAGCCTAGCTTTACAAGTTCAAAACAGCCCCAATCTGCAAACATGGGCAATTTTTTTAGCATATAATTTACAAATGGGGCCACTTTCATTTTGGTGCCTGGGAATATGTTCCGTTCCAGTCAGACACTGGTATGAAGCATGTACTCTCTTTCCTTGAAAGCATCTCCTAAATTCCGAATTGCCCCAGCACAAACCTCATCTTTCTGAGATGATGACACTGCTTCACTAAAATCACATATGTTCAGGGTATACTTGAAATAGGAATTTCCTCTGCTCTTCTTATTCAACCTTTGCGGTCTAAAGGCCTAGCAATCTGCAAATCCAAATGATATACCTGTTGTAAAGTAGAACACATTTCCGGTTTATGCCTACTGTATAAGATTTTTAAATATATAAGTGAATATATAAACAAATGATTGAACAAATAAATAAATAGTGAGAATAGAGAATTGCTGAAGCTAATGATCTGCAGCTGAAAGTGGAATTGATACATAAAGGTATTTAGGAGCATAATGTGAATTCATATGTTTTTTAATGCACTATTCTAGCGCCATCTTTTTTCTACACAGACAACATGTTGAAGACAGTGTAAACGTTTAGAACAGTACAAAGAAATAGGCAACATTGCAGTTTTAAAATATTCTGTCTATTTATCAACATCAATACATTCATACAAATGTACTGATGGCTGACACTTGATAAATAAGATAGGACCTTGTTTCCATGGGAAATACATTTTCGGGTTTGCCAATAACCTTGGTTCCTTTTGACAAAACTGCACAAACATTTCCTCCAAAAACGATTCATCCACCTGAGCTTTTTACTGGTTTCAGGCAGCTACATTAAGTGAAGTCGAGACAAATAGGAGGCCTCAAAACGTGTTTTCACCATGCAATTTTCCATTGAAAATGTAAACATTGTTACTGCCAAAACGGCTGAACAGAATTACCCCAAATATGGTAGACAGCGTGGTCTTGATCCAAAAAGTACTTTTTGTAATTTGGTGTAAATCAGTTTGGTAGTCTTTTTGAAATTTGGGTCGAAAATGTATCTATATTTCATGCTGTGGTTCAAGGGTGCATCCACTGTGGTGGATCCGCAAGGTCAAGCATACTTTGATATTGGCTGGCCACGACCTGAAATAAATATTATGACCACCATCTTAGACTTGGGAACTCATTTGGGCAGCTACAGGGTTTGAGGTAGGGCCTGGCCTGCCCTCAACACCACAACGCTCAAGGCCAGGACCTGGGCCCAAGCCTCATGCAGCCAAAGAACATACACGCTGTGGTGTTGTGCACCTTCAGGGGTTAACTGAATGGCACATAAGCTGTGTGCAGCGGGTGGTTTTGGCAGGTGCAGGGGTTTTATGAAGAGCCTGGCCATGCCTGGTACCCTCACATACTGGTATATTACATCATTCATGACATGTTTGATGACTGTATTGATAACATCTCTAATGACATTTGAAATGGCATAATTGGTAACAACTAAGGGGAGCTGTAAGTTCTGCTCCACGGGGAGAGTTTGTGGAGTTTTGCCACTCTGTGCTCCACTTGGAACGTGGAGTTTGGCAAAAACTCCATCCACCACTATGAGGCGAGCTTTACAGGCCACACCTCACAGTGCAGCATTGGAAGGGGATGATTCTTTCTCTGACTGAAACTTGAATTACTGAGATCATTTTCTGTCATGGGAGTGGGCCGAAAGTAAACGTAAGGCTGAATAGGTGGAACTTTTCCCCCGATTGAGCGCTGCACATCATCAGTGATGTAATTTCAGATGTTATCAGTGATGTCATCAGTGATGGTACTTGATGTGTAATCAGTGATTTCATAAGTGATGTCACTGACCATGCCATGAGTGATGTAAATGTGAGGTCATAAGAAGTGCATTGCAGAGGCGTAAGTTATAGTTAGCTCAGCTAACTATGACTGCTGAATTTCTCTGGTTTTGTACAAGTGAAATGTGAGCCTAACTATAACGTCCCTGTAAACTTTGTTTTTTCAGTGAATTTCCTTTTTTTTAAATGTAAGTAATTTACAGTTAATACAACCTTTGCCACTCATGGCCTTTGGCCATGCGCCGCAGGGGATAGCCGCAGGGCCTGACCTGCCGCCAGGCCCTTTGGCCAACACCGTATTACTACCTAACCCTTTACCATGCACCACCTTTGACCGTGCGTGGTGAATGTTGGCCACCCCAGGGCCCAGCCTTAAACAATGGAGGAGGGGTGCCATGCAGCCCGGCTTTCACATTAAATTATCAAAGGGGAGGAAGGCTATAAACAAAGCAAAACATTTCACACTCCAGGGAATAATTCTTAAAGGGTAATTTATTTTGCAACAAGCAACTAAGCTCCGACAGACGTGTTTTGGGCCCCTGGCCTTTGTCAATGTGAAAGCGCCAGGCATCTTTATCATTTTTTAAAAACATTCATTATAAAATGCGATTGGATGGCAGCCCCCTTGCTAACAAAATAGACAGTGGTACTTAAACATCACGTGTGAATACACTCTTATGGTGTTGGCCATCTTATACTGGTGCTCCATTGTGTCATGACCCAGGAATACCTCATAATTTCAATCACTTATATCAAAGTTCATCACCACTTATTGTTAAAACATATTGTTTTATCCTATCATTTCATCCAGGGTATGCATATTAATTTGTGCAAATATATTGTCACAGCCCCCCAATTTGCCATCACCAAAACATTACTACAGCCATCAGTTAGACACCCTGCATGAACGAGGTCTGATGGAAT
This sequence comes from Lissotriton vulgaris, assembly GCF_964263255.1. NCBI lineage: Eukaryota > Metazoa > Chordata > Amphibia > Caudata > Salamandridae > Lissotriton > Lissotriton vulgaris. The sequence goes on from NC_141689.1 coordinate 2,118,954,307, forward strand.
CCCATGTCTGGTTACTAGTGACCATTTCTAACTTCATATACCTCTGGTGAATATGTTTTGCCATACTTTCAGCTGTCTAATGGCTACAGTTGTTTGGTATGTAGCTACCAATCAGGGCATATATGAGCTTACCCTCCCTATAATAAACAGTCTTTAGAATTCCCACTGACCTTTACCACCACTCTGTAGAATTGAATAGTATGTAGCTACCATCTGCTCCCTGTATGGGCCAGCTGTCTCCGTGGTATCTATCTCGGTCATATTACAGACACCAGTCCCACCGAAACCCAATGTTGGTAAAAAACGAATGTACCTAAGTGTAAAGTGAACTAGTGCAATACATGTCTAACAATGTGCTTAATACATTCATACTTTGATGTGTTACTGTGTTAATGTGTTTCTGCAGTGTGCAGCAAACCTACGTGTGTCACAAATCCTCATCACTGTTGTGTCGGCATGGGACTCTGATTCACATTTCTATGATATATCTTGACTCCAGTTGTCTCAGAGCCCTGACTCTGTCCCTTCCTATTCCATCTCATGAGACCTGATCAATCCAAAAGAAACACAGTCATTTCCTGTCACTACTGTGGTCAGTTAAAAAGTGCCTGGCCACTGGGTATATGTCATGTACTGATTTGTTAACAAACACATGTACTGCAGCACCCTTTTCTTTGCTGGAGGCACAGTGCTGCCTATGTATCTCTTGCCGCATGAACAAATTAGGCAATAGATCACAATATTTGAATTATAGTTGAGTAGTTTAATGATCTGCATTTGGCTGTTCTACCTGGGTCCTTGTACTGCTTTAACTTGCTACTTTCCTTGCATGCTTTACACCTTGTACATGGGAAAAACCCTGCGATTTTGGGCTACTCTGGTGTCCACATAGTGACCATGCACTAATAAGTGTCTGAGAGGTGCTTTTCCTATGTGTGAGATGTGGGGTTGTAGATAATGTGAGCCTATGACGTGATCCATTTCCAAGATGTTCCAGTGTTTCCAAATTATCTGCCAAACTTCCTTGGACTCAGTTGATACATTTATAATTAGCCTTGTCACATGTTCACCTCTTTCTTCCTGCTTGATCTTTATCAACAATTGTGTTCTGTCTAGGTCCATAGTGCCTCTGCTTAGAACCCTATTGGGATATCCTGGGAGTCCATTTAAACCTTCATCTAAATTCGTTCCACAAATGCCCATGGACGCCATAGACGTGTTCACAGAAACAGTCACCAAGGAACATGTGAAACTACGAAGGAGAAGCGACAAAAGGAGAAATACGAGTAACATCACCGAAAAACAGAGGGAGGCAATAAAAAGCTTACAAGAAGATCAGATAATTGTATGTAAACCATCTCATTTAATCACTCACTTATACAGTCAGTCATGTACCTACTAAATCATCCATCCAGACACTTAGACACCCACTCCTTCTTCTATGCACCTTGGCATATATATAAAACATATTTAAAATCTACAGAAACACAGAGTCACTGGATGATTCCATCAGTGATGTCATTTGAGATGTCATCAGTGATGTCACTGACCATGCCATGAATGATGTAATATGTGACATCATCAGCAGTGCATTGCGGGGGCGCAAGTTATAGTTAGCTGAACTAACTATAATGGCGCAATGTCTATGGTTTTATACAATTGAAATGTCCAACTAACAATAACGTCCCTGAAACCTATAATTTTTTCAGTGAATTTCTAAGGTTTTTTAAATGCTAATTTCTAACTATAACGTGCCGTAAACATATGTTTTTTTCAGTGAATTTCATTGGTTTTTAAATGCCATTATCTATCTATAACATCACTGAAACCTATGTTTTTTTGAGTGAATTTCAATAGTTTTTTAAACGAAAATTTCTAATTATAATGTGACTCAATCCTATGTTTTTTTTAGTTAATTTCTAGGGTTTTATAAGTGCTTTTTTCTAACTATAATGTCCCTATTAAATCCCCTTGTGGCCAAGTAGCCCAAGTAGCCCACCAGGTACCTCCAGGAAGGGCCACAGAGCTGCATTGCAAAGAGGTGTTGCTAGGCCATGCCCTATTTACACCACGCTGCAAACGCGGCTTCTAGCGCACTGCTGCTCGGACGATGAAGTCTGCTTGTGTCCTAAGGTCCTCAGGACACAAGAGGACTTCATCACCCCACCAGCAGTGCACCAGACGTCGCGTTTGCAGAGTGGTGGAAAAAGGGGCGTGGCCTTGAACCACCTCTTGGCAATGCAGCTCTGGGGCAATTTTCGGAAGTACCTGGTGGGCTAGTTGACTCTCAGGATTCAAGGGGACTTAATCCCCCAATTTACAACACACCAGAGGGCACGTTTGCACACTTTTTGCGGCCCCACCCCTTCCATGCACCACTGTGCAAGCGTGCCCCCTGGTGCATTGTAAGTTGAGGGATTAAGTTAAATCCCCTTGAATCCTGATGGTCCCTGGGGGCTAACTAGTGCACCAGGTACCTTCAGAAAGCATCACAGAGTTGCATTGCAGAGAAGTGTAAAAAGGGGCGGGGCCTTGGATCATATCTCTGCAACACTGCTCTGTGGCGCTTACTGGAGGTACCTGGTGGGCTAGTTGGCCCCCAGGGACCCTCAGGATTAAAGGGGACTAAATACCCCAATTTACAACATGCCAGGGAGCGCGTTTGCACACTACTTATGTGTGGCCCACCCCCTGCAGGCACCACTATGCAAACGCACCCCCTGGCATGTTGTAAGTTGGGGGATTAAGTTCCCTTGAATCCTGTTTTTTTGAGTGAATTTCAATAGTTTTTTAAACGAAAATTTCTAATTATAATGTGACTCAATCCTATGTTTTTTGTAGTTAATTTCTAGAGTTTTATAAGTGCTTTTTTCTAACTATAATGTCCCTATTAAATCCCCTTGTGGCCAAGTAGCCCAAGTAGCCCACCAGGTACCTCCAGGAAGGGCCACAGAGCTGCATTGCAAAGAGGTGTTGCTAGGCCATGCCCTATTTACACCACGCTGCAAACGCGGCTTCTAGCGCACTGCTGCTCGGACGATGAAGTCTGCTTGTGTCCTAAGGTCCTCAGGACACAAGAGGACTTCATCACCCCACCAGCAGTGCACCAGATGTCGCGTTTGCAGAGTGGTGGAAAAAGGGGCGTGGCCTTGAACCACCTCTTGGCAATGCAGCTCTGGGGCAATTTTTGGAAGTACCTGGTGGGCTAGTTGACTCTCAGGATTCAAGGGGACTTAATCCCCCAATTTACAACACACCATAGGGCACGTTTGCACACTTTTTGCGGGCCCCACCCCTTCCATGCACCACTGTGCAAGCGTGCCCCCTGGTGCATTGTAAGTTGAGGGATTAAGTTAAATCCCCTTGAATCCTGATGGTCCCTGGGGGCCAACTAGTGCACCAGGTACCTCCAGAAAGCATCACAGAGCTGCATTGCAGAGAAGTGTAAAAAGGGGAGTGGCCTTGGATCATATCTCTGCAACACTGCTCTGTGGCGCTTACTGGAGGTACCTGGTGGGCTAGTTGGCCCCCAGGGACCCTCAGGATTAAAGGGGACTTAATACCCCAATTTACAACATGCCAGGGAGCGCGTTTGCACACTACTTATGTGTGGCCCACCCCCTGCAGGCACCACTATGCAAACGCACCCCCTGGCATGTTGTAAGTTGGGGGATTAAGTTCCCTTGAATCCTGCGGGTCCCTGGAGGACAACTAGCTTGCCAGGTACATCCAGTAAGCGCCACAGAGCTGTATTGCAGAGAGGTGTAAAAAGGGGCGTGACCTCAGACTACTTCTCTGCAACGTATCTCTGTGGCACAAACTGGCAGTACCTGGGGGGCTAGTTGTCCCCAAGCGACCATCAGTATTCAAGGGGAATTAATTCCCCAACTAACAACGCGACAGGGGGAACATTTGCAGTGTGGTGGAGAAAGGGTGTGTGGCCTCCGGCGAGATGTCAGCTTTTTATTTTGTTTGACAAAGGGGGGATGTGGCCCCCCTTTTAAAAATGTATTTTAGGGCCCTGGGGACCCCATCCCCCAGGGCTTCAACTCTTTGTCTTAAACAAATTAGTTTAAGTCGGGAAGGGGGCCGTGAGCCCCTCCCCCCCAGGCAATTTCGGCCCTGGGCACAACATCCCCTGGGGCATGGCCAGAATTGAACGTATTTTAAAATTTATATTTGGAAGGGGGCCTTGTGGCTCCCTCCCAGGCCACTTCTGGCCCGGGACCCCATACCCCAGTGTCTGGACGCTCTGTGGGAGACCATGGGGGCAGTTCCAATGCCCTCACGGTCCCGCTAGCTCCCCGCCTCCTGCGGGAGGCGGCATTTCTTTTTCACAAAGGGAGCTGCTAACATGCAGCTCCCCTTGTGGAAAAGCAATCCTGCTTTGCTTTATTGAAGCGAAAGCAGGTTTCCACCAGTATCATTCAAAAGGTGGAGGTAATCAGGGCAGAAAGGATGAATTTGTAAAACGCCACGCCCCCCCCCCAATGAAAGGTGATGGGCAAACCCTGGTAGTCCTCATCAGCCAAGTAAAAAACACCTGGAAAGTCATCAACATTGCCATGGGAAGTACTGAGTCTGTGTTCCACTGTAAAATCTATCCCCTGTAGGGAAATGAACCACATCAATAGTTTAGAGTCCCTCCCGCCTCGTTAGTGTGAGCCATCTGAGAGGTCTGTGGTCAGTTTGAACATGATCGTGAGTACAAGGGACAAGACTACAGGAAAGGTTTTCACTTCAATGACACTCCATCCTTAGTGTCATTGAAGTGACCTACGCTCCTTAGGACAACACCTGGTGGTTGTCCCTCATACAAAGCTCAGCAGAATGGGTGGCCGTTCTTTCAAAGTTTTGGGGGCGAAGCTTTGGAATTCCTTGCCACCCCATATTTGCTCCATGACCAACTTGTTGGCCTTTCGTAAGGCAATCAAAACACTTCTGTTTTCCCTGACATAATCTTCCTGCAGTTCCTCTCCCTCCCTTCCCTCCCCTCAGGTATCTGTTATGGTTCAGCGCCGGGACGCCTCGTTGCTGGGGCAGCTGTTTTGCGCTTAATAAAATATTAACATAACATAACATAACAGTAGTCGCCGTCTAATGAAGGCAACTGGCTGCTCTAGGGTCCTCTTTATTTACTTGGGTCAACACTGCCCCAATCTCATGTCCTGAAACATCTGTCTGAACCACAAATCCCTTTGTGTAGTCAGGGACCAGTAACACTGGTGCTGAACACATGTCCTCCTTCAGGGTGTCACAGGCCTTCTGACACTCTGGATTCCAAATGCTTTTTATTGGCCTGTTTCTTTGAAGTGGTTTCTGTCAGGGGACTCACAATGGCCCCAAAGTTCTGTACAAATCTTCTGTAATACCCATTCAGGTATTAAAGGCCTTGGACTGTGTCTGGGTTTTAGGTTTCACCAAATCCAGAATGGCCGGAATTTTGAGTTGGAGAGGTTGCACATGGCCTCTACCTACAAGGTGGCCCAGGTACACCATTGAGATCTGGCCTATTGGCACTTGTTGGTCTTAATAGGCAGGCCTGCCTGTTGCAGGGCCTGTAGCATTTCCTCCAGGTGGGCCAGGTGATCCTCCCAGGTGGAACTGTACATAACTATATTGTCCTGATAAGCTGCCCTGAACTATTCCAACCAAGACAGAACCCTGTTCACTAACCTTTGGAAAGTTGCAGGGGAATTCTTTAATCCAAAGGACATAACTCTGAATTGGTAGTGCCTGTCTGCTGTGGAGAATGCTGACCTCTCCTTTGCTCTTTGACTGTGGGCAATATGTTAGTAGATATACACCATAAGAAACACAGGGGGTCTATTACCTAACTATTAGAGCTATGCTATCACTACGGAGTCACCTAGAGCTCAACGTGTGTGCAAAAGAATAAGGACAAAGTAAGAAAACAAGTGGATACAAAGGTGAAAAAGAGATCGATACATTATAGACTATTCATCAGTGGCTGACCAGTCCAAAAGAGTGATGTAGGGTTTCCATCAAAAAAGACTTTTGTGATCAGTCATATCATCTGGCCAAACCCTGGAGTGTGAACGGCTAGTCCCCTGATCAATGGGACTGAACCACACAGTGTTGATATCTTAGGATTTGGTCCCCCAGTACTGATGAAACATCCGCAATGACTGATCTATTGATGGTTTTGAAAAAGGTGCAACAAAACAGAAAATGTGACTTAAAATAGGATGGAATGTCCTCCTTTACGCAATTTATTTCTATGGACAAGACATGCCTCCTAATTAAAAACAGAACAGTGCAAGATGACAGTAACAAATATCTGTCTGTAAAGGGGCCAACATGTTTCTGCCTATTGGGTGTCTAATCCCACGGCATTCATCAGGGCCTCTGTTCATTTACTCGTTGCACTCTTACAAGTGAAAAAAGTTCACCTCCACCATAAGAAGAAAAGGGAAAACTGAAAAGAGATGGTACACTACGGTACAACTTGTAATAACCATATGTTGTCACCCTCCGACTCACTCGTACTCTAGTGAATCCTGCGAAGGAAAACACATCAAACAATAACTTATATATCTGATTGTATCGGTTCTCAATACACCCTATCCACTCAACATTAATGTGTGAAAAAAGTAGTAAATTCAATGCTCACCCCGACTGATGGGTGAAGCTACCTCACCTCGCCTGGACACTGCTCAGGTATAGGAGGCACCGCACTGGTATAGGGAAGAAAGGAGGAAATGTCGCATAATAAAGCTAAAAACATATAAGCCTATCACTATGTGTCAAACTCCTTCCTGTATTGCCCTATTTCCCAGAGTTTAAAACTGAAGTAGGTCCATAGCAGCTCCAGTGGACCCAGAAAACTAGTGTCCTAACACTATTACATCTGACAACTACTGGTCTAAATCCCAGCAAGATTCTAATCACAAGATGTTATTTATTCATTTTGATACCAACTCTGTAGTATCTTGGCAGCAAATAGTCTCACTCACCTAACCGTCGGTACCTCAAGCTGTCATCTGGGGCTTGGGGGAGGCACCGACCTCAGTGTGGATTGAGTATAAATAGGCTATTGGGGGTAGTTTGTATGGTAACCTTCCGCCTAACTTGGATACTACATCTCAACCCAATAATCAATGTGACATGTCCTGTACTATATTGTTTGCCCCAAAACATAGAGGACAGTACCTTTTCCAGTGTTCAATACCCATTAATGATCAAATATTAAGTATATTCCACTGCGCACTACTTTGCGTTCGAAACCACGCTCCAAATCACGCGTGATCTCATGTAAAAACTACAAAACTGCATCATCGCGGCCATCTTAGTAGACTTCCCGCGATCACTAGGAAATAACGCGTGATCGCGCGCAAAGGACTACCAGATATCGTCACGGCAGCCATAATTGTAATCCCGGCATCGGCGTCTTTCAAGATAGACACAATTACGCCGATATTAGGACAACAACAAAAGGGAAACAGTCTCCCTAGGTGTAAAATAAGTGTTAACCCCTCAGCTCTGCCTTAGTGGCAATAAATAGGGAAATAGAAGGACTAATGGGTATGGCGTGATATCGCGAGATCTAGCGAGGTCTCCATGGTGGGAACTACTCAGTGACATCACTTCAGGGCAAACTGGTAGTCCAGCAATGTCGCGCATAGGCAAACTATATAGGATTACAAATGCAAAGTAGATGACTAATGGGCTAAACAGAATTGCACAGCCAATCTGTGTATTTTGACCTTACAGAGACCAATATTACTGTATATAGAGAATGATTTTCAAAAAACACTATGCTAGTTTAATTACAAGGTGGTAGTATTTTATGGCCAGTGGTCTTCGTGTTCATAGTGCAGTATCTATGTGATTTAATAGTATATCAGAGCTGTCTCGCTCACATGTTGCACTAGGACTTCTATATCAGTGTGTAACGAGTCTCAACAACTCGCATTGGCTTGTCATGTGTCCATGTACCTATTGGTAACATTTGCAATGCCGTAGTAAGGAGTTACAGTAGAGTCCATGGAATATCATCGTTTAATCCCCTTTTGTCTGACTCCAGCTTATAAATCCATTGTTGTTCTTTTCTGAATAGGTATTGAGACACATCACTTATATGACTAGGTATATGCGGTTTCTCTAACACTGTCCATTGAAAATCAGTTTCGTGATGTGCCTGTTCTACAAAATGTCTGGTGAGTCTAGTATGACTTTTTTTACACTGGAATGAACTCTTGTGTTCCAGTATTCTTGTGCGAACACGCCTAGTGGTCATTCCTACATATCGTGTAGAACACGAACAGGTCAGCATATAAATCAGGTTAGTGCTGTTGCAATTACTGAAGTTGTTCAGTTGCCAAGGTCTATTCGTACCTATGTCAATTTCCTTGGTGTGTCTCGTCTGGGGACATACCGAGCATGTGCCGCATGGATGATGCCCTACCACCGGAGGGAGATCCCAAAGGGTTTCGCCAAGTTTTTTCGGAGTCTCTCTTGGTCGTGTATGAACCAGGCGATCACGAATACTGGTGGCCCTTTTGAATGCAAACAGAGGTTGTGCTATTTTGTCTTTACCATGATTCAAAAGACGCCAGTGTCTTTTAACTATCTTTTGTATTGCATTGCTTCTGGTATTGAAGGTACTCACAAACGTGAGTCTTTCCAATGGTGGTTTGACACATGGGGCTTCGAGGAGTGCCTCTCTGTTGTTGTTCAAAGCTCTTTTTCTCGATTGCTTGATGAGCCGTTTGGGATAATGTCTATCTCTCAATTGTTGACCCAGGTTATCAGCATGTATCTCAAAGTCCTCTCTACTAGAACAATTCCTACGAACACGTAGGAATTGGCCATAAGGTAAATGTTGGCGCAGTGACTTAGGGTGATAACTCTCATACAGAAGAAGTGAGTTTTGCGCCATTGGTTTCCTATAGAGTTCACTCTGCAGGCCTGCAGGAGTGGCATAGATAGATAAGTCCAGGAAAGCTATTCTATCTCTGTTGGCTTCCATGGTGAATTTCAGGAACTGATTTTGGCTATTCAACCATTGGTGGAATTGGTTGGCAGAGTCCAGTGATCCCCTCCACACCACCAAAACGTCATCAATATAACGCTTCCACCACCCGATAGAGGTGTGGAAGGGGTTGGTGGGGGTTAACACATATTGTTGTTCAAACTGGTGTACATAAAGGTTCGCCAGATTCGGCGCGAAAACGCTGCCCATACTGGTTCCAGAAATCTGGAGAAACAGCTTGTCTTCGTGTCTGAAAAAGTTCCTTTTCATGGCCAAAGTGGCTAAGGCCATTATGAAGGGTACAGGTGTAATTGTGTCCCCTATGCTATCCCTCAGGATGGATGTTACAACTTCTAAAGTCTCATCCTGAGGGATAGAGGTGTACAGAGATTCTATGGGTATTGAACACTGGAAAAGGTACTGTCCTCTATGTTTTGGGGCAAACAATATAGTACAGGACATGTCACATTGATTATTGGGTTGAGATGTAGTATCCAAGTTAGGCGGAAGGTTACCATACAAACTACCCCCCATAGCCTATTTATACTCAATCCACACTGAGGTCGGTGCCTCCCCCAAGCCCCAGATGACAGCTTGAGGTACCGATGGTTAGGTAAGTGAGACTATTTGCTGCCAAGATACTACAGAGTTGGTATCAAAATGAATAAATAACATCTTGTGATTAGAATCTTGCTGGGATTTAGACCAGTAGTTGTCAGATGTAATAGTGTTAGGACACTAGTTTGCTGGGTCCACTGGAGCTGCTATGGACCTACTTCAGTTTTAAACTCTGGGAAATAGGGCAATACAGGAAGGAGTTTGACACATAGTGATAGGCTTATATGTTTTTAGCTTTATTATGCAACATTTCCTCCTTTCTTCCCTATACCAGTGCGGTGCCTCCTATACCTGAGCAGTGTCCAGGCGAGGTGAGGTAGCTTCACCCATCAGTCGGGGTGAGCATTGAATTTACTACTTTTTTCACACATTAATGTTGGGTGGATAGGGTGTATTGAGAACCGATACAATCGGATATATAAGTTATTGTTTGATGTGTTTTCCTTCGCAGGATTCACTAGAGTACGAGTGAGTCGGAGGGTGACAACATATGGTTATTACAGGTTGTACCGTAGTGTACCATCTCTTTCCAGTTTTCCCATCTCTTCTTATGGTGGAGGTGAACTTTTTTCACTTGTAAGAGTGCAACGAGTATAAGAACAGAGGCCCTGATGATTGCCGTGGGATCAGACACCCAATAGGCAGAAACATGTTGGCCCCTTTACAGACAGATATTTGTTACTGTCATCTTGCACTGTTCTGTTTTTAATTAGGAGGCATGTCTTGTCCATAGAATAAAGTTGCGTAAAGGAGGACATTCCATCCTATTTTAAGTCACATTTTCTGGTTTGTTGCACCTTTTTCAAAACCATCAATAGATCAGTCATTGCGGATGTTTCATCAGTACTGGTGGACCAAATCCTAAGATATCAACACTGTGTGGTTCAGTCCCATTGATCAGGGGACTAGCCGTTCACACTCCAGAGTTTGGCCAGATGATATGACTGATCACAAAAGTCTTTTTTGATGGAAACCCTACATCACTCTTTTGGACTGGTCAGCCACTGATGAATAGTCTATAATGTATCGATCTCTTTTTCACCTTTGTATCCACTTGTTTTCTTACTTTGTCCTTATTCTTTTGCACACACGTTGAGATCTAGGTGACTCCGTAGTGATAGCATAGCTCTAATAGTTAGCTAATAGACCCCCTGTGTTTCTTATGGTGTATATCTATTTGGAGCTGGGGATAAAACCAGGTGTGGGTCTTTAAACTCTATATCCCTTGGACCCCCCCCTTTTGAGAAGTTGGTGTATTTACCAATATGCTAGTAGCCTGAGGTCAGTAGCAGACTCTACTAAGCCTTGGATGTTACACTACACTATGCTGTAGGTGTTGTTTGTGGACGAAGTGCAGCAGAGCAGAAGGAGTGTGGAAGCTCTGTGACTTTCGAGGCTGTTACTGCTTTGTTCCAACAAGGCAGCAAGGATATAGGAATCACGGCTATCCCAGTGGTGAAACGGTGAAGCGGCAACGTATGGGGTTACGTGGGAGACAGGCATGGCTGTAATGTGGCCCTGCGCCCCTCCCTTTCTCTCGAGAGCTGCAGCAAGCTCACTGCTCCCCAGCCTCTTGCTGCTTTCTTCTATCCTTCTCCCTTTTCATCTCCGTCACTGCCCCTATTCCTTGCCTGCATGGCACCCAAGTTGCTCCTGCTACTGCCAATTCTCTTTTGAAAATTGTTTTTGGATGTTCATTTATTTACTTGCTCCATTCAACTGGTTGAGCTTGCACTTGTGGGGGAGGGGCAGTGTTGATAGTTTCTACTGCTGGTGGTTGAGCCCTGAGCCGCGGTTGTGGCCCGGCCAAGTACGGGTGCGGGTTGAAACCGGGTACACTCCCCTCCCTCCCCAGGCAGACCTTCTAACGTTAGCCACAGTAGGAAGGGAGCAGTAATGGAGCAAATAGGATGCACCTGTCAGCTAGTCAACAGTGCAACCATCACCGTGCTTGTGCCCCTCCTTCTGCCTTTGATACAAGCAATAGGGAGGCCTGCTGAAGGGGCAGGCAGCAATGGAAGCAGGAACAAAGCACTTGGCTACCTGCCTCATTTGCAAGAAGTCTGTAAGTAAAATAAAATATTACAAAAACAAGTCAAGCAAGCACATGTATGCAGAAAGTCTGTGGATATGCAAAATAGTGTGCAGCTACAGCAATTAGCAAGGTGAAGCAAAAGTGCATAAAGGCAGGAAAAGGCAAATAAAAAAGTAAGGGGCCAAAGATAAAGACAAAGATGAAGATAAGGATAAAGATAAAGATGAAAGTCAAAGTCGATATCACGACTAGTGGTTCCTGTGGCAGTGCAATACAGTGCAGCACAGAGGGTGCTGAGTGTACCAACAAATTATTTAAGCTAACAGGCTATGAAGATGTGGTAGCAGTTAAGTCACCGTGATCCAAAGAGTTGAGCCATGGGGTCGAAGAGATGATGTGGCTAGGTCCAAGTGTGGTTATCAGGCCCAGTGTGAGCTTGTCTGGCTTCAAGGCACTCCTGCATCAAGGCAATACATATAACCTGCTGTTACAAGAATATTTATCACCTGCAAAACACTTCAAATACCATCAGGGTCAACAATGAGGTATAGGCACTTTCTTGGGATACCACTACTGCTGAAGTAACAGAAGGATGAAAATTGTTCAACTCACACTAACAGCTGACACTGCAGACTCCTTAGCAGCTCAAAGTGCCCTTACTGTGGCATGTCAGGGGGTCCACACCGATAGATGCTCCAAAGGCTCCATTCAACTATAGGAGTAGTGCTGCTTCTCAGTCTTTCATTCCGAATTACTTTACATTTTCTGGAAAATCCCTGAAGTGAGAGTAATGCCATCAGCATCTACTAATACGTTTGGGTCAAATCCAGTAGAATCTCCAACAATAGCAAATAATGGTTTAAACATCCCTGTTGATGTAACATCAGTTAATCAGAAAGATGTTGGCTATCTGCAATCAGATAGTAGAAGATAAAACATCACCAGCTCCCATGCTACATCTATGTTCAACAATGACCATTAAAGCCCAAGTACATTGCAATACAGGAAGTTGCTCACCATCCCTTGCCAACCATTGGCTACATTATCATTAGGTAGGTGTCATATTAAATCTCAAAAAGAGTCATTAAAGGAATGCTGCCGGTCCCCTGAGCAATTGTTTGGTAACAATATGTTACCCGAGGCGGCCGTGAACAGAGCCAGCACAAGTCCAGACTGCGCAAACATTGGTGAGAGACGCGAGACACACTTGTCCTACACACCGCCTTTAAGTAAGAATATCTAACCCTTTCTCTCCCTTTGGAGCAGGTCCTCCGAGTCGTACGGCCCCTCGTGGAAGCCCGAATCAGGGATGACAGAGGTAATTAATGCATTAACCACGATGAGCGAGATAATGCTTATCACAATAACGATCAGCAGATTGCAGTAGGGCATTCTTGAGATATCTACAAATCATGTGTAAACATTTGAAAGCAATATAATAGTGTTTTACAATCACGCATTGCTGTTTCTAACCATGAACAATGTTTAAAACAAGAGTGACAACCTGTTTCATTAAGGTCGCGTAAAGCACTTCAAAAGAGCCCGCTTCTAGAAAGCAACTCTATCGCCATCTATGAATGTTGTGTACACCTCTTTTCATTAAGGTCGCGTAAAGCACTTCAAAAGAGCCCTCTTCTAGGAAGCGACTCTACCAACAGTTACGAACGTTATGTACACCTCCATTCTATGAAAGGTAATACAGACTGCTTACAAACCATAACTCAGCTCATAAAAAACTGCCAAAACCAACAGGCAATATGTCATACTGAAGGAGCACGAGGGCCATGATAACCCACACGCTCCTTTCACTTCAATTATGACAGCAAAAAACAGACGCAACATGATACACACAGGTCCAATACTGAAATAGACCGGTACAGCGACCATACATACTTAATGAAGCTCCTAAACAATACGTAAACACACATACTTATCATACATATGAGAACCCTACACATCTAAATCGAACTATGTCTCACTTTAAAGGTTTTTACCAACATGCTACATATAACAAACTAAAAACGCCACCATAACATCGAATGACGTGCCTTTTAACCTTAGTGCATACATCATGCACATAATGATAATAGGAGTCATAGTCCAGAAACGTATTTCCTCACATCTAATCACAGTATGAGCAATACACTGACAGGTCTGTCAATGTTAGAGGCCAATAGCCTACATAAGCATCACCAACAAGAGGTTTTATTGTTAAAAAAAGAAAGTATACAATTGCACCTTTCTTTCATTTATTTTCAGTCACAGGTACAACTGACCAGCCTTTACAAAAAATGGAGTGGCAAGTTAACCACCCATGGTAGTCGCCACAACGTGCCACTATGAATTCACCGGTCCTGAAGAAAGCCTCTAGATGAAACACAAGGCTGAAAGGCTGAAACATGTCGACCACCATCAATGCGGTAGATTGGTAACTTTATCTATGCACCCACGCACCTTTGTTTTTACTTTCTCACTCCACCTAATTCATTAAAGTATCTACCAACACGGTGGTGTAGAGAATTTTATACTCACTTCACAAGGACACCTTCCCTCTATTCACTCCTATTTCTGGACCCTACTGTAACACCAGTTGGTCTTCCTCCGGGTGGAGGTCAGCAAATTCTTAGATTAAACCCTATGATGATGCTGTCACGTTAAACATAGGCGGAGTACCAAGATATACCCCCTATCTTGTGTACGTGAATGACAGTTTTTTACAGAACGAAAAACATCCCCCTGGTACGCAGGACAAGTGGTCCATTCTCCCGCCTCTTTTGATTATTTGTATCTTTGTCTGGAAGCCAAATGGACCATTGCTTCTCCTTCCCTCCTTCTTGATTATACTACTTAAATATCAACATGTTCAAAGGTACATAGGCTAACAGAAAGGGCTAGAAAAGTATTACGAAAGGCTTAAAACAAAGCCAGGAGAGCAGCAAACTGTGCAATGTCGTCTGGTAAATTACGCAGTTGTTATCCAATTTTTGAACCCATCATTCATGATAATCAACAGTCTCCAGTTGAGGAGACAAGTGATTCTAATACAACTCAAAATCAAGGACAAGGTAATCAGCCTAGCAAATATCTTGGATCCAGTAAATGGGAAGTGGTGCCTTCCATAGAGAAAATTATGAGCTCATCTGCATCATCACAGAAGGACAAAAGGCATACCAGGGTAACAAAGGTATCTATAGCGCCTAACCAAAATGCAGCAAATGACAATCAAAACTTAGTCAACGATAATAAATACAGCTCCCTTTTTTCCATGTTTACGGATTTTTAAAGATAAATAAACAATGTTTTTTCTGCCTGCATTTATTTTTTAAAGTAAATAAATACAGAAATTGTGCTTCTATTGAGTGACTTTCCATGCTGTGTTTCATGAATTGCCGCCCAACAATTGAGCAAATGGACAGCGTGGGACATTAAAAACAGGATGAAATTTCTTTAATTAATGACGTATGTCAACATACGTTTGTGTTCTACTGCTAATATTTAGTGGATGTATTGCTACGTAATATTTGACAGCTTAAAAAACGAAGGGCCTCATTTAAGAAAAGTGACGCATCGCTGCAAGAAAACAGTGATGCGTCACTTTTCATTGCACCCTCCTTGCGACACCAATGATGCATCATATTTACAGTATGATGCATCGTGTCGCAAGGAGTTACAGATACATCAGTATTTCAGATGTATCTGTAGGCGCAAAAATGATGCATTGCTGGAGTGTGTCACAAAAGTGATGCCACTCCAGAAATGGGTCATTTCACATGGGCAAGTCCCATTTCAATGTGCCTGCGTCAGTCTTATGCCTGCTGTGAGGCAGGCGTAAGATATTGACGCATTTGCGTCCTAGAAGTGGGACAGTGAAATCTCATAGATTTCACGGCGTCACTTCTACGAGGCTTACTTGCATCAGAACGCCCCCCATGCATACATTATACCTGGTGCAGGTATAATGTGGCGCAGGGGTTTACAAAGTGACGCATCTACCTAGATGCATCACTTTGTAAATATGACGCAGCGTGGTGCATTTTTTACGCACCGGTGCATCACAAAAAGTGATGCACCAGCGGCACAAAAGTGACGCAAGGGCCCATAAATAAGCCCCTAAATCACCACAGACATCAAAGAATGAGTGTGTCTTTATCAGTTAAATAAATATGGAAATGTACAATTTTCCAACATAATTTATGAACAAACCATAAAATGAATATGGATAAATACAGATAAAATGGCCAAAAAGTACATATGGATAAATACAGACAGAAATGTTAAAAAATATATATCATAAAACGGGGAGCTCTAATAACAAGCATCAACAATTAGCACTTCTATATGATTGAACACCACAGAGCTCCCTCAAACAATTGCTATTGTAACAGGAAGAAATTTTGATAACAGCACCTCTGTACAATTATACACCACAGAGCTCACTCAAACAATTGCTATTGTAACAGGAAGAATTTTGATAACAGCACCTCTGTACAATTATACACCACAGAGCTCACTCAAACAATTGCTATTGTTAGCGGAAGAAATCTTGATAATAGACAACCATCTGTCCCGTGTAAGAGAGCTCCGATGTCCCGAGTAAGAGAGCTCCGATGCGACCAGCAGTGTCAAATTCTAAAACAGCCTTTGAGCATTCTGGCAGGTCAGACACAAGCATGAGTCAAATAGACGGCTGTTCATATCCCATAAACATTCCCTTTTACCCTCTGTATGAATTCCAAGGTCCCCATGACATTCTTAATCGTGGTAATATATCAAAACTGCATCAATACCAACACTTTCACACCTACATATGACGAGCTTTCAGCTGTATAATTTAAATATGATTCTTCGTATCCTTTACGCAAACATACTTTTAGTACATGGTTAAATAATGACGTAGCACTTAAGATATTTAATTGCCGAATGTATTTCGATGAATGTGGCATTGAAGTCAGGAGGTGTACAAAATCGAACTAGTCAAAATTATTAATGTCCACCTTGCCAACAAGAAATAAAGTAAAGTTACGCCAAAATATCACCAAGAGTTCCAAACAAAATAGATCATTGTTGAGAGGTTCAATTGGCCCTCTTTTCTGTCCCGCAATAACTTCTGAACTTAAAATCACAAATTATAATTCTGAATATGCACATGTGAGAAAGTTTGAAAGAGGCAACTCCAAATGGAAAATTGTCTTCCATCGATATTAAGAAAAACAAAATCTGAAGGTAATCATAGATGAATGCTTACCACCAGGCAACCACAAATGCCAATCAATACATGCTCCTGGAATGTGCAGGGTCTTGCAAGAGTGCTAGAAGACCAAGACGCAATACCTTGTATACAGAATTTTGAAATGTTGATGTTCCAAAAATCCTAGATGGAGGTGTCCACCCCAATCATTGGGTACTACGAATTATCAACTCACCTACATGTTCTCCTTTGCAAGGTCATTCAAAAGGTGTACTTTTAATATATATATATAGCTGTAGAATTGGATTTGAAAGTTATCGATTTTCAACTGCATTGTTTACAAAGTGTAAAATTACATTTTCATGCCACAGTCATTCTTTTGAATATATTTCTGGGCACTAGGAGACTTACTAAATTGATGCCGTTTTTTTTTAACCTCTGAAATTATCACAAGACTTTCTTATTAATACCCAGTTGCAAGCTGAGTCGTGTCAGGAGATTTTAATACTTGCTTAATCTCTACAAACTTGGTAATTCAAGTAGTGTTAGTGTTTTCTTTCGTCTGGATCAAATGCAAGAACTTGGCCTTATAATACTGAACAATAAATTAGCAAAAGACCAGTCGTCTATGCCGCTTTTAAATACTGCAATACTTGACCATACCATAGTTTCTAAGGACTTTAAATGCAGCGTCAGTGGGTATTATGTTAAACCCTGTGTTGAAAGTGACCATCATTCCCAAGTAGTAGTGTTAGAGATATTTGATCACTGTCAGCCGAAATACAATTTTCTCTATCAGGTTTCAACCTCTTATTATTTGAAAAGGTTGGTCTGACATACAATGAAACAGCAGGAAATAATGCATTTTGTGGGACAGCAAATTAAAGCCATTTATTCTACTGCACAATCTGAGGCAACTATGATGGAGATTTGGAACCAAGAAAGGAGATTATTGATTGACAAGATTCGAACAAAAAACAATCGTCAGGGTAATCCCATTGTTACTACCAACAACAGATGGTACTCATCAAAGCTATATCATCAAATAAAGATCCTTAGCAGTTTTTTGCAACCCTATCTCCAAATGCTTTTGTTCCATAAACAATAACTTAAATCTCTGATAAGGGCATATAAACAAGAAATATGGAAAACAAAAATAGCCTACAATCAGACTTTGTGGACTAAACTGCTCCATATTAGTAAATTAAACGACTTTAAGGCATTCCGGGGACTTGTCAATGATTTACAAAATGGTGGCAGTAGCTAACAGTGCCAATTTTCCTGAGTCTGCCAGGGACAACTTTATATCTGACCTGTACGTTGTCCGAGCCGAATCTGAAGGTGTGCAGCTGAATGAATTGACATACACTATATTAAGTGTCCAACACGAAAATGACACTCAGACAAAGGACCCACCTACTTTGCTGTACTCGAGCTCCCTTACAAGATCAACACAGTAATTTGAGCCAATAAATGAGGATCAGGAAAGTAATCTGCTTAGGGGGATCAGATTTAATGGAGCACCGGGTCCAAACAGCCTCCCAAATGCAATCTTTAAAGCTAATCCTGACCCCCATCTCCCCCAGTCAATGAGATTTTATTAATGAGGTCTATCCCAGAATCTTGGCATAGGGAGGATATTGCAGCCTATCTACAAGAGTGGACAAACAGACAACTCAGCGAGTTACCGGCTCATAGCTCTAATAAATGTAGAGGCAAAGGTATTCATGTTCTGCTTACTTGAAGATCATGAAGAATAGCTTGCATCTCATAATATCATCCCAATATATCTAACAGATTCTAGGAAAGGCCAGTAAACAATAACTAATTTACTGACTCTCACTTTAATGGATAGTATGGGGAGCTCAGAATTAGAGGCAGAGTCAACAAGAAATCTAAAAGCTTATGGGAGGGGGTGACAGGGGCTACTTGGAACATAACAGACTCCCGTCACAAGCTAATGAATCCAGACTAGCAAAAGTTGGTTGCGTCCTTTGACATCTTCTGTGCTCAAAAAACCAGGATGCGTGCCCCCTTTCACATAGATGGTTTTACTTCCTCATTCAAACCAGCACTTTCTCTCCAGCAGAAAGGCCACTTTTGTTTCATTTAAATTCCCTAATGTACATGTTGGCCCCAAAGTGTCTTCAGTATAGTTTTTGGTGTTACTGTCAGTCATAAATCTTTTATTCGGTTGCCATAATTTTGTAGGAACTGATCTCCATGACACGAGAATACGATATTTTGTTGATAAATGCTACAATAACTTTCTTAATCATGAAGCCTATAAGGAAATTAGTGATTCAGATGAATTCCTAGACTCTTTTTGCTCAATGACTAGAAATACAATCCTAATATGGGTGGGGGATTTTAATATTACGCTGTGTCCTATTGGAGATAATCGTGTATGCAGTCATTTAGGGGATGATTGACATACTAGGGGCTAGATTACGAAGCGGTTCAAAAATCATTCAGACCAAATTGGTTTGGGAATGGTTTCCAAAAGACTCGGATCGGGAGAGTCCAACCTACCGATTACGATGCATCTGGATGCTTCCAGATACGATTCAGTTGGGCTCCCATTGACTTCAATGGGAGCCTATGTTCCGACTGAATGCATAAACTCCCATTGAAGAAAGGGGTGGCTGGGGAAAATTGTGCACCCTGTGACGGGCACCCCCTTGTGCGTGCCACACTGTGCATGGCTGGTAAGGGGGGACTCATGGGTACTCCCACAGGTCCAATTGGGAAGGCTCAGAGTGCACAGGGGTCTGCTACAGGCCCCCCAAAGTCTGATTCAGATGGCCGATTCGAGTCAGATGGCATGATTCGGAAAGGCTGTCCAAATCCAGCATCGTAATCGGTTGTTCAGTTATGTGGAGTAGACATGCACAAGTCTGCTCCATATGGCACAGTCATTCCGAATGCCTTAGGGTTTGAATTAGGATATTCCTAATGCCTAAATCGCATCGTAATCGGTCTGACGTAAACCTTTCCGATTCTGTTGGAAAGTCACCTCCCCGATCCGATTCGAACAGAGCAAATGGCCTTAAGAGGCCTTCAAAACCACATTGTAATTGGCCCCTAGATGGGGGGACACTCTGAACACGCTTGTTCTGAAACAAGATTTAATAAATTTGAGTGAGGTCCAGTTAAATAACAAGAAGCAGATTCCAAAATGTACAGGAGGGGGACACAAGTCGTATTATAGATTTCATACTAATATCTTCAGTTGCTGTGCCCCTAGTCTCAAATCATAAACTGTTGGTTAATTGCCTTTGCAACCATAACTCTGTATGCTTTACCTTGGAGATAAAAATCCATAAACGTTCTGCAGCCAAGAAGTGTAATATGGGTCTCACTAAGAATAAAACACTTTGGATTAAATGAGCGAAGGTGCATGATGCATCCTCTTAGATTTACTTAGATGTACTCTGAAATTTGTCCATGATAATATGGAGTCTTTTATTGCATGCCTAGATCAAAACTCCACTCACACTTACATCCTACTGAAATTTAAAGGCTTATGTGAGGCAATTTCAGATGGTTTGGTTATTCATAGACCCCATTCTGGGGTTTTTCCACGTTGATGGATGGCTCACAGACATTTAAATATGGTACTTAAAATTTCACCACCTAATCCCTTGGTTGTCGAAAAGGCTAGGAGAGAGTCCCAATCTGCTGTGGAGGAAAGGAAGAGGGCAATAAGGGATGAGTTCTGGGAAGAGTTGGCCCTGTCCTCATCATTAAGGGATAGTGCTAGGTTCTGAGATGTTATAAATGATGCTTTCTACCCTAATCGCAACATTTCTAAGTTGGAAGTTACAATCCTGGAAGTTCGGTGGGTGACCCTTTTTATGGGCATATTTCAACCTACTGAAAGTGAACCACTTCAAAATGGGGTTTTAAATTGCTTCCTTTGGTCAGACCCAGCCCCAGCATCCCTTGCATTCCCTATTGAGATCACTGAGGTACTTTCCTCAATAGATACATCTTTCCACAGAAAATCGTCTGGCCTGGATGGGGTCCCAGTTGATATTTTTAAATCAAATACTGATTTATGGGGTCCATTTCTAATCAATGTCTTAATAGTTCCTTGGTGGTGGAAATCCCTGAGTCATGGAGATCGGCTACCCTTGTCCCCATTTTCAAACAGGGAGACAAACTATGAATAGCCTGTTATAGGTCAATTTCCTGAATTGACGGAAGTGCAAACATTTCTAGGACAGGTGATCCTTGCCCGACTTCAGACATGGGAAGCAGAAAACAAGGTTTCAACACCCGTTCAGTAATGGCTCAGGCCTGGTATAGTGACTATTAAACAAACATTAAATTTAAATCTGATTACCTGTAAATACGTGATGACAAAAAGGGAGCCATTCATATGGCGTTCACCTACCTGTCTTTTGATTAGGTCAACAGGGACAAATTACATGGCGTTCACAAACCTGTGCTTTTGATTTAGCCACAGAGACAAATTATGGGAGGTTATGCAGAAAATAGGGGTGGAACCGAATCTGCTCACCCTAATAAAACGTTCCCTCCATGACCTCAAAGTTTCAGTCCCATATAGCCCACAAGGGAAATTATTGTCTCAAATAAAGTTACTGAGAGCCGTCAGACAGGGATGTCTTTTAGAACCTTTTTTGTTTTTGGTCTATTTCAATGGCATTACAGAACATTTATCACGGGCCGGTGTGGACGTTCCAAAGATAATGGATCAATCTGTGTCCATACCTTTATACTCAGAAGTCCTGATTGCTTTACCTTAAAAGGACTCCAGAAGTTGTTAGACCATTTACTTAGTGTGTGAAAGGCCTGGACCTGAAAGTGAATTATCAAAAATAGCATACCATGACCGGCAGCCACTATGCACGAAATGTACTCACTTTAAAATAGGGGGACACATTCCTAAAACAAAGATATGATTTTAGCTACTTAGGTAGTGCTCATAGCTCATCCTTAGGTTGGAAATCACACCTCCATATGAAAGCACAACAAATGGAGCTGAATGTGGAGGCTATTTTTTGCTTTGCAAGGTCATTAAACATAAACTTTTGGCATAAATGATAGCCCTGTATAAATCTGAATGTATTGCCACTGCCATATATGGGACGGGGGTATGAGGGTATAAAAAAACAGATTAACTT
The DNA here is from genome assembly GCF_964263255.1 of Lissotriton vulgaris. Classification (NCBI taxonomy): domain Eukaryota; kingdom Metazoa; phylum Chordata; class Amphibia; order Caudata; family Salamandridae; genus Lissotriton; species Lissotriton vulgaris. Next base: position 2,118,976,293 of record NC_141689.1, read on the forward strand.
CAATATATTGAAAATGGCAACACCGTCAGGATGTTTGCAGTTCCAAAAAATACAGCAACTTTTATAAGTCATGAGACGTTGGGCCTTCCCTACATATATGCCCAGAGAAACATTGCACCCCTCCTCTTGTGGATTAAGTGTTAGCAACACCCAGAGACAGATTTGGTTAGATCATGTGGGTTAGACTGTGTAGTCTCAGATTATGTGAGCAAGATACCTTGGTTGATGTATGTAACATCAGGTATTCATAAATGGGCCTAATAGAAATGTTTAATTCCACTAATAATATTCCTTCTAATGCTAAAATGATTGTTAACTCCATGTATGTCAACCATAGTTTGGAGGAAAGATTAAAAGGCGCTTTGGATATGAAAATAGTTGAATATTACATGCAAATCTCTTGTTAAATTAATTGGGATGAACTGAGAATGTAAATCATGGCTCCTTTTAACATTCTTTTGATTTTACTTAATTCCCTTCAAAGATGCTTTTCCATAAGAATGTGCTTGTCATAGGAAATTACACCATGTCATTGTGATAATGCCACCAAAAAAGCACATGTCACTTTATTTTATTTTATCTGTTTTATTCAGGTCAAAGAAGTACCTTTCTGATTCCTTTGTTGTGCCAGGTAGAGATTAGGCAATACCGGTCAGCAACAACATATTTGTAAAATCGAATCACATCAGACATGTGCCACGCAGTGCTAAATTTTATTAGGAGGGTGATCCGAATTAGAAACCACCATGAGTTTGTAAATTTTAACTGATGCCTTGTTTTTAAACTAAAATTATAAGTTTTTTCAGAATTTTAGGGATATCATTAAATGTAATATTTTATTTGTTTTAACGACTACTATTGTTTTTTATACTAAAATGTAGTCATGTTATGTGTTATATGTTATTTCAGGGCAATTTGCAGAAATAAAAATGCACTGCCTAACTGACTGAATAACATCAACCGCCTCCTGCATGACGGCAGTCTTCCTCAGGCTCTCAAGAGTGACACACTCTCTCTGCCCCTGACAAAACTCCTCTCTGGTGGGTCCACTTGGTTGTGTCAATTCTGCCAAGTCAGAGAGATCTTGAGTGGTGTAATCCCCACCTAGGAGGTCAGATCCTCCCCTTCAGGGTAGGTGTCCTCCTGCACCTCTGGAGTCACCTGGGCTGGCTTGCCAGACCCAGTTCCCTTTCTATTGTCATTGGATGGACAGCCCATTGTTCCAGGGTCCAAGTTTCCAGCTTGTCCCTTCTGGGGAGCCTGTGACCTGGTCACAGTACATACCCACTCATGGAGAACCAGCATCCTTGCATGTGCAATTCTCTCCCCGCTGACCAGTCAGACGCTTCACTTTCATTTCCCAGTTGACACTATAATTGGAGTGCAGGAAACACAACTACCTTCTCAGGACCTCACACCCCACTCATTCCAAACTCACAATTTCCATAAGATGGAAATTGCCACTGCTGTCTGCATAGGTTACCCTGTACAATCTGCCCTGGGGAACCCAGTTTCTCCAGTTTTCCATGATCATAGTCCCACTGGCTCCTGTATCTATCAGAGCTTCAACCTCAGTTCCATTGATTTGAGCCTCTGCTGTATTTTTCCATACTGGGAGGCGAGGTGGCCAGGGTTGCAATTTCCACCCCACCCAAGAACACTAAGGTTGCTCTTCCCCAATTCTGGGATAATTTCCACCCCCACACCGACACTGACAATCCCCTGAACTGCTCACGATTTGTGTAGACAACATCTACGCTTTTGTGTCCTGACACATGACAGTCATAACACTTCCATGCCTTCAGAAGGTCAAGGAACTTAGCTGCCTTTGCAGGGTCAAAGGACTTCCCCTGACACCCTTCCCCTTGAAAGTGGGTTGGTACTCGGTCCCTCCTCCCTGCCCAGGTTTTGTGGATATTGTGAGGACTGTTTTGATTCTTTATCATTTTTCCCTCTGCTTTCCCCTGGTAAGGGACCTGTCCTCCTTTCTTCTGATCACTCCCCTGATGTTGATTGGAAACTCGGGGTCTCACCCACTCATCAGCTGTCTCCCCCAGTTCCCTGAGATCAGATAGCTTCGAGTCTACTAGATATTGGCATAAGTTCTCTTGCAAACGATGAGTCTGAAGGTGCTCCTTAAGAATTAAGTTATAAAGCCCCTCATAACTCACATGGTTATCTTTAATCCAGCCCTCTAGTGCCTTCACTGAGATATCTACAAAGCCCACCTAGGATTGTGTGTTTACTTTCAGGGTGTCACTGAACTTCACCCTGTACTGTTCAGTAATTTACTAGCTAGACATTCCCTCATATGTTGGTAGGTTTCTGTCTCACCGCCCCTTTAAGGTCAGGAGCCTATCCCTCCCAGCTACTGGGATCAACTCATACAGGAGTGAACCCCAATGTTAAGAGTAGACTGTTCTCATTTTACGGGTCCTTTCAAATGCAGTCAGCTATTTATCAATGTCGTTCCCCTCCACACACATGCAAACTATTCCCATGGGAAGCCTGAGATCAAAACCTCCACCACTGGACATCTCAACATCTTCCTTATTTTCACTACCACCATGTTTTCTCTCTTCCTCTCTTGCCCACTTTATTGTGGCTAGTTCCGCTTCTCCTTTAATATAGCTACAGATGCTAAATGAGCCTGACGCTATCTCTCCTCAATGAACAGTTCTGGTTCCTGTGTGTGGGAGCCTCCCCTCCCTCCCCTAGTTGGAAGTATGAACCTGGTACTGGAAGTTATGAACATGTTGTCATCATCCTCCACTTAGAGGTTGTCTGAGTGATCTTTCTCTCCCTCCCCTTCACTCTCTGCCTAGGCTTTAAGGGTCCTAATCAGTTCTCCCTTCCTAATCTTATTAGCTATAGTTAGCCCCATGGACATGCACTGTACCCTAACCTCGCTCAGCTACTTTGTGTTTGGACAAGATAGCCAGCTCAAGATCCATAGTATCCATAGATTTGGGTCACAAAAGAAACAAATACAAATGAATTAATACAGTTTAGTCCAAAATTTTAAAATCACTTTTGCTGTAGATCAATATACTGAATATTTAAAGATCTTCACTTAAATACTGGTTGGAAAGTGGCTCATTAGCAGCGATAAGTAGGGACCCAACAATAGTGATGAAACCACAAAGAAAATCAAAGGTTCAGTCAAGGTATTATTAAATATTCCCTTGCTCAACCCTTGACAGCTGGCTTTGAGCAGGCAGGCGTAACTTAGGACACAGGTATGTAGAGCATTTAAAAACATCAATATATTAAATAAGACACAACACACAATAAAAATTCAAGACCAATTTATCAGAATAGGTTATACTTTCAGGAACAAATAGATACCAAAATGACAAAACCCCAATGTAGGGGACCAAAGATATGAACTTTAAAGAATAAACACTTTCTAGTGTCTAAAAGCCAAAAGTGGTAATTTGGGACATCTGGTCACGCTTGACCGGAACCAAGTCAGAGTTTGAGGTCACTGCGATGGAAAGCGGGTCGAATACACTTAGCGAGAGGCCTTGGTCAAAATGTTACCTTCCCACTAAGAAACTATTTTAGAGTTTTTTCTCTCATCATCGAGCAAGGCACTTCATCAGGCCATATTCAATTGATGTCATCAGCTTGGTACAGTGTGATTCTAGGTCAACACCTGGAAGCCTCGCCCATGGCTTGAGCTTCAGAGCTTTCGGAGGGACAAACCTGAAATCCAGGACGTGTCCCAGTTCAACATCCGCGACTTGACTCTCAACAACGGGTCTTTCCAATCATGGATCCTTTCCTAAAAGCTGAACCTTGGGGTGCAGATCAGGTTTCCAGCAGGGCAGTCCTTCTTCTCCTTGTTCTTTCAGGCAGAGATCTAAGTTGCTGGGCAATGCTCCCATATTTATTTATTTATTGCATTTTGCAACTTCACTCCTGAATTGGAAAAGTGCAGTCAGCGTTGGAGACATAGGAAGCAGAGTCCTTCAGGAAGATAGAGACAAGCCAGTGTCAACTAAGCAATTTCTTTAGCTATTCCATTTGATATGTGTCCATTACATCTGGTAATGGAGATGGTTCTTCATGTAGAGCGGCATAGGTAAGCCAGGAACGTGCTACACTTAGCCATTGGGCAGTAGATCTGAATGAGAGTTAAAAGAAGCCTTCTGACAAATTGAAACAGTGCCCTCATGTTTAGTATGACTTTCCTAGAAGTTTGGAAATATTTGGAGTTGCGTGTAAGTGTTTACTGAAAATGTCCTAAAGGTTATGACTTTTCATTGAGTACTGGGACAAGTAGTCAAGGCAGACCTAAAAAGACTTAACTTACAACTGATTTCATGGAAAAATGTTCAGATTCCCTGTTCATCTTTATCTACAAAGGATTTTCCAATGCAAAAATATTGAAAGTCAAAAGTAATCTTTTGTTCAGGAACTATCCTACCTTACTCTTTGCTGAGTGAGGTAGGAGAAGTGCTGAATCAAAAGTCAGTGTATGGGGATGGAGAAAACATGAAATCCTCTAGTCCTGTAGACAAAAAGTCATCTACCGTTGTAGGTGAAAGTTGAATTCCCTCGTTTAGAAGACTAACCGCACATAGGTGAGGAGCATCGCCTTCAGCATTGGTTGCATCAGCAATGTTCGTATCAGATGTTACCTGCGTGCCTGTTGTTTCCTCTCGTACCTCAGCAGTAGCGATTTGCGTCTGAGAGATCTCAATGAATGCCGTCATTAGGTTTGGTAGCCGCTGGGGACAACACACAGCATGGGCCATTACCGGGTAAAGCAGAGTATCGATATCCATAGGCATGACTGATGGGAGTGTTAGACAAATGTCTAGTACGCATTATTCACCGCAAAGTAGGCATCGTAGAACAGGTAAAATGCAATCTTGCCAGATTGGTCTGAATGACAGAAACCATGTGGTATTTAAATCTCGTAGACGAGGTAAACCTAAAATTTGGACGATGCGCTCAAGACACTTCATCTCCAATAGAGCTCTCTCAGTGACGCTGGTGATTTGGCTTGCCATATCAAAGCAGTAGGAGAAAAAATAGGTTCCCTGCAACGAGTGCTAAAAGTAGTGGCAGTCTGCCAAACACAGAGGGCATGAAGTTGGGAATCATTCCGAGGACTGCTTGAAAAGGTGCTAACAGTCCTGAACATACGTTCTTAAATACATGTAAAATACCACACGTATCAGACATCTTTAAGATACATTCCAACATTTCTGAGAAATGTATAGGGCATTTTGTATTCAAAGGGCTTGTATCTCAGCTAAAGTCCTTGCAACTTGTAGATCACAGGTTTCTTTGGCCGAGGTCAGAGGCACTGTTTAATGTAAATGAATAGCTTTCATTCTGCTTAGCGTATCAATTCGAATAGAAGAGATGTTAAATGAAGGCCATAGGGGCGACTCCCTAGCTGTCTCTATTTTAAGGAACAAGACTTGCATACAGCAAGTGACCCTGGATGTAACCGTTACTAGATATGGGAATACCTGGCAACATGCTACAGCCGCTGTGATCATTCAATATGAGGTAACTTCCATTTGAAAGTTGTCAAAAATTGAATTACTCACTGCCGGTGAACCTTGCAGGTGGCAGGATAAGTTTGTAGTGGAACCATCACAGGCCCCATGTAAATTAATACCCTTGGATAGGAGAGAACCGCTTAGCGCGTTTTTATAGTTTGTACAGCTAAGAAACACTTCACCCCCCCTACTTCAACATCTGTGTGGGTAAGGTAAATCCCAGGATGTCTTGATGTATCCTTTACCCAACCTTTCATATTTTCCTGCTGGTATATGTTTTAGGCAATATTGATAATGGAAAGTTGTAACAGACAGAGTAATTTTACCATGTATGATCCACTCAGTAGATGATTTTTCTGCCACTGTGAATGGTAATTTGTCCAGTTTTTCAATGCTCAGCACCGTATAGTCTGCTCCCCTTTGTTCCAGTTTGATCTGTTTATCAGTGAGATTGAATCTGAAAACAGTGATGTAGTGTTGATTAAACGACAAGGAACATAGCCTGTATGCAAGTTTTGTAGCGTCCAGTCTAATAGCATGATAGAACATAGTTGAGATTGACCATGTTGTAGCATGACCAAGTCTTGTTCCATGATGTCTATTGTGGAGGATACTATGCTGTCCAATGAATATATTCTAGTCGGTTAGCCATTGTCTACTACAGCGAGAGATTTCTCTAAATTAATACTATCAATTTCTCGTATTCTTTCTGCAGTTTCTGCTTGGGTAATCTTCCATATTTCATTAAAAGCAGCGTAGATACTGGCATATATGACACGTTTTTGATGCAGTTTTCTTGGATATAGCAAGAATTCCCTAAGGTCTGCGCCTCCCTAAAGTAAAGTTAAGTGTTGTTTCACATCCTCTAGTGTAGCTTTCTGTAGCCAATCAAGGCAACGTTTCCCTACACTGTACGTTGTTATTACCCCTGGATGCTGTCTTTGAACATAGCCTTGGTCTGGCCAATTGATAGGGAAACCCTGTGTTTTGTTCAGGAATCAATTATGACAGTTGTTTGTGTCTGTGTGCCAGAGCAACCATTTGTCCAAATCTGGATCTGATCTGTTGTGATGCAAAATAGTATATACATCGACCTCCCCCTGTGTAGTGCTATTACTTGCAGGTGCAGGTATGGACGGAGTGTTCATTTCTTTGATCTTGGCTATCCCAAGGCAAGACGTTTGTTGCACAGTGTCATTCAAAAACATAATTTGCTCAGGGATCTAAACAAAGTTTCTACCTCTGCACTTGCCAATCTTTTGTACCCCAGACAGATTTTGTCTCAATGCTGTATTTCCAAAAGTCCAAACCCTGTCTAGACATCTATACAGTTGGGCAATAAAAGCAGCTGAACAAATCTGTTTTGTATTGGTTAACATATTTTTAGTTCCTGTCTTGTTCACATATTAAAAGAAAAACGTTTCAGGAATTGACAAGTTAAACCCTGAAAAATATGGAAATGTCTTTGCAAAGGTTTTTTTGCTACCCTTTGGTTATGCATAAATACATTTCTAGGTGATGCAGTTCTACGCAAGAAATGATGTCCATAGTGGTTATAACAATACACTTGTTCATAGTCTGATGAACCCTCCAAATATTCATGATTTGTGAATACTGCAAACATTTCTAGATCAGACATCATGTTATTAACAGTCTCGAAGTCCCAATCATCAGAAAAAGTACTAGAGTTAATAATGTCACTTAATGAAATTTTAAACAAGTGTGGAATCTTCGAGAGTTCAGACGGGCCAAAAATGTCATGTTCTGTTTTGTCCCAAACTATACTATCTGGTATAGGAACAGCTTTGATGTTCACTGCTGACAAGTCTCTTGCTTCTCGATGGGATGATTTGTGTGACTGGAGAAGTAAGTTCACTCTTTTACTTGCTGTGTCCATTTGAATATATCTTCCATTTATCAGCATACCCAGAGTTATTACCAGAGCTATGCAAAGTAGAAAGAAGAATATTCCCAAAACAATCCATAGTTCAATCCATGGTGAAACCAGACAAGTCTTTCCAGGAGATGAAAAAAATCTGTTGCTTGTTCTTTGAAAGTCCTTGTGCTGGTGTTGTTTCATGTTTGCTGGGATCCTCAGAAAACGTATCAAAGCTAATGAAATCGCTGGAGGCAGTTCTGTCAATGGTTTGAATTGCATTAGGATTTGTTGAAATTGCTGGAACCAGTTGATCACTTGTTACTTCATTGTAGACGAGTGTATCAGGACAAACTGTTATTTGTCTTTCAAGAGGAATGAGTTCCATAGCTTTCTTGCTTAGTACTTCATTTCTCACTGTAAAATCTTCAAAGATGATGAGTCTTTCATTTTGAACCTCTTGGATTGTAGCTAGAGGAGTGTGTCTGCTACATTGTCAGAGTCCACTTGGCCTACTGCTTAGTATCAGCCACATAGTGTGGTTTGATCAGGTCGATGGACACAAATCTTTTCTCCTTTTTACCAGCAAGGGGCGGCAAAAGTACTGTTCTTGATCCGTGGATTGCTAAGACAGTTACTGGTTGTCTGTAAGAAGGCCCAAATTAATTCTTGTCTGCGATCTTTCTCTGACTAGATCACCAAGCTTTGGGATCCAGACAGGCCTTGCGGGGACGGTTGGTTTTCTCCAGTGGTGGTTGGCCTCAGGAACACGTTGCTTGTTTCGATCTTAGCTCAAACGATCTTGGATATCAAATTCTTTATTTTCCACCACTGTGCCATTCATGTCAAGGTCCGGTACCAACATTCTAGTCCCAAATAGGACCTCATATGGAGTGACACCCCCTAGAGAACTTCTTGGCAAATTTCTTAATGAGTGTTGGACCCCATAAAGATGTTTGACCCACCCATCACCCAAATCTAATACCCTAGCTGTTATAGACTGCTTTATTTCCCGTTTTTTTCTTTCCACAACAGAATTTCCCTCAGGATGGAATGGAGAAGAATACTGCAATTCCACTCCCAAACTGGCCATGTCTTCTTTGTAAGCTCGAGAGCTAAATGCAGGACCCTGGTCAGAGTGTAGTGTGCCAATTGCGTATGTGCCGATAAAGACTCGCAAATCCTTTATAACAGTTCGAGCGTCAGCCGAGCGCTTAGGCCTCATCCATAGGAACCTTGACTTAGTGTTTGTGGGACTGCAGTTGTACAAAGGGACTTCTGCACCTAGATAGTCTAATGCTGTCTAACCATGGTCTCTGTACTGGGCTGGCTATGTTGTAGTCAGGTGTCTGGTGGCGTTCTGTACTGCGATCTCTATCGCAGTCTATGCAGTTATTTATCAAGATATGAATCAATATAATAATTCCTGGCCACCAGTACATCTCTTTTAGTTTTAAAATTGTTTTAGAGATCCCCTGTTGTGTCAGACCCTCTCCCAGATGTGCTTTGTAAATCAAAGCAGCTGTTTGTTCCATGTTTGAGATTGCCCTATCCCCCACTCCAGGGATTCCAGCAAACGGAACGCTGTTCGCATCAATTATATATGAGTATTTGAGTGGAAACTTTTTAGGTAATGCTGCACCACTGCCTTTGCTTGAAGCATTGACAGCCAGTATTATTTCACTGTCTATTCTCGTTTTTGAATGAGTGATTGCAGCTATGGAAGCCAATTGCACAGCCCTCTTTGTGGCTTCATCAGTCAATGAATTCCCTTCAACGTGAACGCCATCACGTTGATGACTCAGCGTGTGTATCACTTGAGTGTTTTATAGTCCATTTTGCAACTGAACTACTTGTTCCCAAAGCAATTTGTGCTTGATTGTGCGACCTTTTGCATCTTTGAAACCATTTTAAAGCCAATTCTGTAAATATTCATTGTAAGATTGAACACAGTAAAACGAATCACACACTATGAGTGTGTGGAATTTGCGATCCATATTTTCAAGTGCCATTTTGAATGTTTGTAGTTCAGCTCCCTGAGCTGTACAATCTCCTAGAGATTGTGTTTTTCTGACCATCAGTCGGAATTTGCTATCGCGCATACAACCTTTAACGATCGCGTACACTGGACTGTAAGGTTGTTTACCCCCCCCGTAGCGGGTTGTGCAGATCCGTCAGTATAAATTATAAATTTGTACTGGGCAAGAGGGAGAATCTCATTAGGCAGAGGACATTTGTGTTCGTATTGCAGGAACGCTTGTGTTTTCAAATAAGGATACGAAAACATATTCAACATCAGTTGCAGCAAGTGAATTAACCCATTCTATTTATCTTGGATGTAAAGCGTTTGCATTCGGAATGCTATCTTTGTAACTGCCTCTAAGGCTGGTGCAGGAGTTACAACCATAATGTGTGTCCCCTGAGCTAGGGCTTTCTTTTGCTATAGCGGTTTGAACTGCTGTTAGAATTTTCTCTGTTGATGTAAATTTCATTTCTGCTTGTGTATACAAATGTGATTTGTATGCAATTGGTACTTCTTCAGCTGCGTTAAAAGTTAAGTAGGTGAATCTGCATTGACCTAGAATGATTCGGATCACTAAGTTGTGTAAGTTTACTCGTGTTTGTAAGTGTTTTGTTGCTAAAATGTCAGCTTGAAGTGAACCCAGGATATCTGTGTGTTCCTGTGTCCAATGTGTGTTTTTAAAATCTGGTTTGATTAATTCGTAGAGAGGTTTAATCCTTTCTGCATAGTTCAGAATGTAGGTTCTTTCAAATTCAGGAAACCTAGAATCAACTGTAAGTTTTTCAGCATTTTTGGAGGTTGGAGCAGCGCACACTTTTCTAAAAAGTTGGCTGCCAGGCTTTTGTCTTCACTTGATTGTTCATATCCTAGGAAAAGTTCATTTAGATGGTAAATTTTTGATTTTTTTAAATTGAATTTATAACCCTCAGAGGCGAAGCTCAACATAATGGTGTTCACCCTTTTCAAGCGCCTATCTAGGTCATTGTATGCCTGATAGATGTCATCGACTTATGATAATGCCTCATCATCATAAATTTGTAGTAACTCTGTTACCCTTGCTGAGAATAATCCTGGGCTGTTCTTGAACCCTTCAAGGAGTTCACAGAAGTGACGCTGGGTCCCCATTATTGATAAATTCGGGTGCTATATTTTGATAAAAGAAACTGTTAGAAATATCTAATGTGGTTTTATATTTTTTTACGCACAATGTTATTCATTAAAGCTGTACTGTTTGCATTTTGCACTGCAAATGTTTTACAAGAGTTTAGGTGTCTGTAATCCAAAACTAGACAATATGTATTGTCTGGTTTGAAAACAGGAAACAAAGGATTGTTCCTTGATGGTACATGTTTCAATCACCCCTTGGTATTCAAGTTGATCTAAGATCTCCCTGACCTGTTTTTTAGCTTCTTGCTTAATTGGGTACTGCCTTTGTGCCTTTGTGTTGATTTTTTAACTGGATCTTATGGTGAGGTGAGTCCTCATCCCATCCTACATGATTTTTGTATAATGCTGGGGCTTGGGCAGCTGCCCATTTCCTGGCATAAGTATATTTTAAATGTACTGGAACATGGTTGGAGAAGGCTGGCATAATGATGTCTTCGCCATGTGGGAACTCCCTGACAAATTCTGGTGGCCAGTCCTGTTCTGCTAGAAGTATATCGTAACCCTATGAAAATCTCTCCCAAAAGGCACTTTTCTTGGTATGTCTCCCTCCATCCGGAGTGTTATTTCGTATAACTTTTGTGGAGAACTAACCCTGGTGTCTACAGTCTCTACTTGTATGTACTTATTCAAGTCCACTATCTCCAGAACTTCCTTCACGTTCTGGCAAGCTATTGTTACTTCTGCTGCACTGTCCAACATTGTCTGAGCCCATTCTCCATTCTTGAGTTGTGTTCTCAGAATTTTCTGCCTGTCTGATCTTCAGACCTGCTACATTCTTTTTGGAGAACTGAGGTTGTTATTTGTTTTTCTGAACGTGTTGATCGTCTTCGTACTACATGCGTTCTTCTTTTTTATCTGACGGTCCTCTTCTTTCGGATGTCTGTGACGATATCTGAAAGGTACAGGAGGAAAGTGTATCAGTATCTTGATAGCTATCGGGTTTTCTCAAATTATCTCTATTCCTGAAGTTATACCTCCTTTCAGAGGGCTCCTTTTGAGGAGACCTACTTTGGGATTGAGAAAGTTTCTCTTTTGAATGTTGTTTGTTAATTTCCCACTTCTTTTTAGAAGGTGTAGGATTTTGTTTAATAGACCCCTTCTCAGGACCTCCAGACAGTTGTGATTTAACTGCGTAATTCTATTAATGTTTGTATTTAATTAAGTAATTCCTCATATGACATTACTTCAATGTCAGGATAAGGTGTGTTGCTGGCTAAAATCGGCCATGTTGCTCCTGGTCTACCTAGTTGACCGAGCCTGGTAATATGATTTAAATGTTGTAGGGCTCCTTTAAAGCAGTGCTGATGCTCCTGGTGTGTGAGTAGAATTTCAACATCCTCCAAAGGAATATATTCCTCAGGTGGTTCATCTTCTTTGTAGAAGTGAAACAATTATGTTACTGGATGTGATTCAGGAAATACTATCCATGAGTAGAATTCCTCTGTCTGGCAAGATTCATGTGCCTCTATCACAAAAACTGCTCTACCACCTCTTGGTGTTAGATCATGTTTTATAAGTTTTAGAGTGATGGCTTTCCTTAAATTTGGTTTAAAGGAATCGCATCCGCATTGGTTTCGTTCAAACCTGTTTGATTAAAAGCTACTACGACGGATCATCCTCATCCTCACCGGTCACGGTATTATTATCCCTGTTTTGGTACATTGTTTAATGAAAAATGCAGAGCAAGTTTCAAGGGAACAAAGATAAGTGGCACAATATTTTGGAGCACTGGACCCAGTCTCAAAATCGTGGAAACAATAGATAACAGTTTCAGTCAGTCAATCGTGCATGCTTCGTTTCAACAGAGTTTTCACAGAAATATGTAGAAGGGCGTTTCAATAATAAGGGTTTATTAAACAGTCTTATTTCTTGTGCAAGATATGAACAGCTACAATTGTAAGACAGAATGCAGACTATAATTCGTACAGCGTTAGCAGTAAGATTAGATAATACAAAAATAGCATGGTTTGTAGCTATGACATATATTCATAAAAATACATATATAAATAACAGAGACTAATATGTGAATACTCACCTGGTGCTTCTAGCTAGTTCTACACCAGCGTACCTAACCTAAGTGTAGTACGAGGTAAGAAGTAGATACTGTTTTCTAAAGTATAGCTAGCTATAGTTTAGTTTTGCCAGAGTTGCCAAGAGTCTCTCTAGGTTCTAATCTGCTCCATACCTTAGAAGGAGAAAGGTTGGAATCTCTTTCCGGGTCTCGATCTCTAGTCAGAGTCAGAAACACTGGAGCTGGATTTTCTGCAAAGAGGATGACAGCGTCTGGTCAGTGCGTCAGGCGGGGACTTGAATTCCTTCCGAACTTGCCGTGGCGAGCTGCAGACAAGCCGTGCAAATATGCATTCATGAAGCCGATAGGTAAGCTTGCCTTGCCATGGCAAGTGAAGCTATAATTATACCTTGAAGGTGTTTAGGAATGCCAATATTGACGTAAAAGTCGGGCAGAGGCATGTCATGAATGAACCCCTAAGGAATAGATGTTAAAGCATAATAAATGAGTTCGTGGACACTTGTTTAAAGCTATTGACGGAGGCATCAGGAAATTGACGGCGTGGGTGTAACATACCCCTGTATCCCAGCAAAACCGGCTCGACTTCTCGCCGCACCCGCTCCGCGGGTGCCGCTTCGAGTTGGTGTGAGTCAGCGGACTTCAAGGCGGCTCCTAAGGCGGTCCGGGTGAGAGGCTCAGCGGGGCTGCGAGCGTGCAGGGACTCCAGTGACCAGGAGTCCCTGCGAGACCGGGTAACAGCTGACGGTCCGCTCTCCCTGCTGGCCCGCCCCCCGCCCCCTGCACCTGGTAAAAGGAGCGTTCTACCGGCCACCATTGGGACACTTGTTTAAAGCTATTGACGGAGGCATCAGGAAATTGACGGCGTGGGTGTAATATACCCCTGTATCCCAGCAAAACCGGCTCGACTTCACGCCGCACCCGCTCCGCGGGTGCCGCTTCGAGTTGGTGTGAGTCAGCGGACTTCAAGGCGGCTCCTAAGGCGGTCCGGGTGAGAGGCTCAGCGGGGCTGCGAGCGTGCAGGGACTCCAGTGACCAGGAGTCCCTGCGAGACCGGGTAACAGCTGACGGTCCGCTCTCCCTGCTGGCCCGCCCCCCGCCCCCTGCACCTGGTAAAAGGAGCGTTCTACCGGCCACCATTGGGACACTTGTTTAAAGCTATTGACGGAGGCATCAGGAAATTGACGGCGTGGGTGTAACATACCCCTGTATCCCAGCAAAACCGGCTCAACTTCTCGCCGCACCCGCTCTGCGGGTGCCGCTTCGAGTTGGTGTGAGTCAGCGGACTTCAAGGCGGCTCCTAAGGCGGTCCGGGTGAGAGGCTCAGCGGGGCTGCGAGCGTGCAGGGACTCCAGTGACCAGGAGTCCCTGCGAGACCGGGTAACATCTGACGGTCCACTCTCCCTGCTGGCCCGCCCCCCGCCCCCTGCACCTGGTGAAAGGAGCGTTCTACCGGCCACCATTGGGACACTTATTTAAAGCTATTGACGGAGGCATCAGGAAATTGACGGCGTGGGTGTAACATACCCCTGTATCCCAGCAAAACCGGCTCGACTTCTCGCCGCACCCGCTCCGCGGGTGCCGCTTCGAGTTGGTGTGAGTCAGCGGACTTCAAGGCGGCTCCTAAGGCGGTCCGGGTGAGAGGCTCAGCGGGGCTGCGAGCGTGCAGGGACTCCAGTGACCAGGAGTCCCTGCGAGACCGGGTAACAGCTGACGGTTCGCTCTCCCTGCTGGCCCGCCCCCCGCCCCTCACGTCTCTTACATAATAGACGTAACCTCCCGCAGCGCGGGACGCAGCACGGGGCGAAGAGCGGGCAAAGAGTGGGCCGTTTGAGGCCGTTCGAGGACTGAGTGGACCGGGCTGGGCCACCCCTCTAAGCCATTATATACGGGCCCGTCCTATAATCACAAGGTAATATGTCATCCCGGGAGTATAAGGAGAGGGCTGCTAAAACTAAATTAAAAAACTGAACCTTAGATGATTTCATTACCAAAACCCATTCCGCTATAGACAATGAGATTGCCAAAATGCAGCGACGAGTGTCATCTGAACTGGACGCTGCAAGGAGGCTGTCACATGAGATAGCTGCGGCCAAAAAATCCTCCTTAGGTGCCTTTGCCTTTGCCAAAACCCTGACCGTTCCATTGCCCAGCCACTAAAATTGCTTGAAACAACTGCAGACATTCACCAGCCAACTGTTCCTACTATACCAACACTAGGTGAGACCCCACCATCAACTTCATTGTCCCCTAATCCTTCAATGACACCTATGTCTGGAGTAATAGAGGAATTGAATGAGTGTAAAAAAGATGAGCCGGTATCGGCATTAACAAAGCAGGCTGGGGGAACGCCTGAAAAGAGACAGCAAGGGCCGTACACCAAAAGGAAGCGTGGTAACCAAACATCTTACGCCAGGAAAAAAGTAAAGGTTGCAAAATCCCAATTGTCCACCAAGTTGCCATCCCCATCTCCAGCGACCATTACACAACCGCCCGATTTTATATCAGAGGTTGCGGTGGATTCGCTGGAGATAATCCAAGAGAAGGATAAACTGATGATAGCAAAGGAGAATAATGAAACACCATTTTGTGTCATAAACGGGGAAGACGTTGAATTTTTGACCGTAGTGTGGGAAACGCTTAAAAAGCTTTTAAAACCCTTTGAGGACAGATTATCACAGATAGGATCCCAACTTTCCAATATTGATAAGAGCATCTCACAATCAGGGAAAAAACACTCCGGTAAGGAAGATAAAGACCTAATGGTCGGTATCGAGAAACTTATAAAAAGTTTATGGAACCCCCTGATGGAGAAAACTCAAATAATAAATTCAAAATTAGACCAATTGGAGTTCCTAACATCTAAGAACACCGCTCTATTGGAAAACTTGGTAGGAAGTAAAAAGCCACCAGCTACCAATGTTGGCAAGACTAATAGTGATAACACTGGTTCAGGGAAAAAGGGCCCTAAGCCCAACCTGATACCCCAACCCCTACCTAGCGGCACCCTCTCTTTAGCACCGACTTCAACAATAAAAACCAAGCAGGGGAACGTGTTGGGCATTAAGTCAAGTAATACGCCGGCGGTAACCACACCGGTTTCTACATCTGCACCGGCCCAGATTAATAAGGAAGTAAAGGAAACTCCGAAGAGTAAACCTCAGGCTTCCAGCAAAACCCCATTGCAAGGCAGAGAGATTTATGTAAATATACCCCCGGAGTCTGCCCCTTACATGGCAATCCTGACAGGTGTACCATTAATCCCAGAGAACAAATACGAGAAAAATGAGGACCTCCTAAATAAAACAAAATTTTGGCTAAATACAAATAGGCCACTGACTGAGGATACAGTCACAAAAATCCTAAGTGTTCGGAGGGTTCCCTGGGTTGGTCCAAGTAAAAAAGACCTGGAAGGTGATTGCATTTTGATACATTTTAGAGATAACTGGGTCAAGGATATTATTTGTAGCAAGGCTAGGTTTGGGAGGATGGGGGACATTCAGTGTATAGGTCTTGAATATTTTTATCCCAATCTCTATCAGTCTATCCCTGATCAAAATTCCTTCCGCCAAGGATATGGCACAAATGGCAGATACCAAACGGGTTGGGCACATAATCCAAATACGAATCATGGCCCGCATCACCATTATACTCCTTGGCACGAGACAGCTAACTTCATGGGGCCGCCAAGTATGGGAAACTTTATACAAGTCCCTTATAACCCACGAAGACCAAGGTTCAGGGGCACAGAATATCCTGGCTGGTTCCCAAATAATAATAATAATTATAATAACAACATCCCATTGAGGAATCGCTTTGACCCTTTAATGAACCTGGATGAGGTAGATTGACTGCCATCCAGGACTAAGGCCATAGAACCATCAGTAAAAACTGGGGGAACAAAAGAAGACCAAGGGATATGCATTAATGATGGCAACCTAGTGCGGGGAACTCCCGAAGGTGAAAATGCAACTGTTGGACATCCACAGATAGGGCCTGTTGCTGTGCCAATGGTCAACACAGACAAGGGCCCTGAACAGAATAGGTTATCATTACTTAACCCAAATACCACTGTCGTAGGAGATGATTCGGGAAATAGCCATGGAACACAAGGGTCTTCATCTTCATCTTCATTAATATCTCTATTGTCCTGGAACATCTTCGGAATAACGAATAAGCTAGAGGATGAGATTTGGTTAGACTTTGTGGAATCTCATGAAATCCTGTGTTTACAAGAGACATGGTCTAGGACCACCTGTGACATTGAGGGCTTTCAATCACTTGCTGTCCCGGCTGTTCCATCTACATCAGGAAGGGCAAAAGGTGGAATATTCACAGCACTGTCAACAAAACTACAGGATCTCAAAATCTCGACACTGGTAGAAACAAACTGGTATCAAGTGTTGATATTGGAACACCTTTTCCCTGAAGCAGTGTTATTAATTAACTGGTACTATAACATCTTTAATGGACACGACACCTCAATAATTCAAGATTTGGAGTATGCTTTGGGTAAAGTACGCTGTAGGCACCCTTCTTCTCCGCTTATTTGGGTTGGTGATTTTAATTGGACACTTTGCATCTATGCAGGATCGAATGTATGTGGTTTAGAGGATTTGAATGCCCAGCCTCTAAACCATTTCAGGCACACACCGCAGGGGGATGCCCTGAATAATATCATCATAACTAATGATTTGTGTGTAGTAGACCCCTGGTCCCCCCCAGATACCCTGCATTTACCGACTTTTCAGGGTTTGAGGGGTGAAATGAGTACAATTGATTTTATTTTAGTATCAAGTACCTTTCTTAAGTACGTGGAAAAGTTGGAGGTGGTAGCAAATCCCACCAGTGATCATAATCCTTTAATTCTATCAATTTGGGTTCCGACACATGAATCACCGAGGTCTTGTGAACAACCTATTCAATATAACAAAAACCAGGGTGTTACTCTGAAATGGGGGAAGATAAATGCGTCCCAGCTGCAAGATGATATTGCTGCTAACTGTAAAGCTGAAATAGATATATGTCTAGCAGGATCTGATTCACATAAGGTCATAGGAAGTTTTGAGAAGTTGTGTTGCCATATAGGACAGTGCCTAAAAAAGCCTAAAGGGAAGGGTGGTCAAAGGGCTTTTAGATGGTTTGATCCTGTGTGCTCTGCCACACACAGATCACTAAAATTAGATTTGTCTCAAAAACCAAGAAATAAAGAGCTTGTAAAGATCAGTAGGAAAGCTTATAGAGACGCTATTACAAAAAGAAAGCAAGACCTGAAAGATATGGCCTGGGATGATCTTGAAAAGGCAGCAGAACTGAAAGATAGCAGGCTATTTTGGGAGGTCATAAATCGTCCCCTTTTTAAGAGTAATAATAGTGAAGCTATAGCTATGCAAGTCACCGCTGAACAATGGGTCCAACACTATAGTAAGATTTTTAATCCCAAATCCTATCTAATAATGCCAAGCGTTGAGGGGACAGGGGGCGTGGTGCTACCATCTCCCTCGGCTTTGACCCTCAGCTCTTCAATTACATTGACTGAGATTGAGGAAGCCTTAGGGAAAGGAGCATCATTAAAAGCCCCAGGCCCAGATGCTGTCCCTCTGGTTCTTTTTAAATCCAATATTAGTCTGTGGGCACCCATTTTATTAAATGTTTTTAAAGCTGTAGTGGTTGGCCGCATTCCTGGCACATGGAAAGAGGCAACTGTAGTGCCAATCTTTAAGAAGGGTAATAGATCTGATCCTCGTTGTTACCGTCCGATTTCTTTAATAGATGCTGCCTGCAAAATCTTCGGCAGAGTAATCTTGGTGAGATTGGAAAGTTGGGCAGATTCTGTTGGATTGATAGTAGATTCCCAATATGGTTTCAGGCATGGAAAGGGGACAAATGAGCAGTGCCTCAATTTGGCACTGATCTTGGGCAAGTATATGAAGGCTAAAAAATCCGCTATACACCTGGCCTTCATGGACTTGACAAGCGCTTTCGATACGGTTTGCAGGAGCAAGTTGTGGAAGATGATGAGTGATATGGGCTTTGAGGAACCTCTGGTGACCTTGCTCCGTAGGTTACACGAAGCTACAAATGTGTCCATCAGATTTGGCTCCGGAGGGGAATTAACAAAACCAATACCTTCTACTGAAGGAGTGCGTCAAGGATGTATCTTGGCGCCTTTCCTCTTCCTGGTTTATACAAATGGATTAGAACAGTACCTATTAAACCAGGGCTGTGATTTCCCAAAAATTAATGGTAAAAGCATTCCTATGCTTTCGTATGCGGACGATACTGTTCTAATGACGCTAACAGGCAACAGCATGCAAATGTGTTTAAATGCATTTAACAAATTCATGCTTGACTTAGATCTAAAGGTAAACTTCGAAAAATCCTTTGTAATGTCCTGCGGCCCAAAGGGGTCGTCCATTAGGAAGTTCGTGGTAAACAACCGCATAATTGGGAAAGTGGATAATTTTAATTATCTTGGTAATCTATTTCATAGTAAACTAAGCTGGACACCGGTAAGGAAGGTCCGAGCCCAGAACATGACAAGGGCGATAGAGGGTATCTTCCGCTTCTGTAGTAAATTGGGGCAAAAGCACATCATGCATCTCAGAACCCTTTACACCTCAAAGTGCTTATCTGTTGCCACCTATGGGGCAGGGGTGTGGGGGACTGAAATGCCTGCCGCAATACAGGTGGTGGAAAATAACTTCATAAAAAGGGTCTTGTCAGTTCCTAAAAGCACCTCAAACACCTTCTGTCATAACGAAATTGGTATGGTTAGCGTATCCGATACAATCCGTATGTCCCCTTTACTGTTATGGGGTAAAATCTGGCAATCTGAAGACCTGCAACTAACAAAAGAGATCATTACTGACTGCATGGCTTTAGGAAATTCTAAACAGATCCCCTGGTTATCCTATGTCTGCAATATGCTGAACAAAATCGAACTTGGTTCTTATTTCTACAGCCCCGGGGAAATCAAGGGAAACTATAAGATAGACATAAAGACAAAGTACTTGAAGTCAGCAAATCAGCCTTCTATGGATATAATTGACAATGGAACTACTTATGTTCGTAAACCACAGCCTCAGTTTTATTTAACATTCACTCTTAATGTGCAATGGCGATTCCTTTTAACACGGTTTAGGCTGGAGATTCTCCACTTTTTACTTGCTTTTCCTAAACAAGGGGGTTGGGGTGAGAGACTGTCCCCTTGTCCCTGTAACAACAAGGATAGGCAGAGTACCTTAAATCTGGTTCTTTTTTGCTCCCTGTACAGAGAGCCAAGACTCCGGTTTATTAAACCTATCTTGAAGGGTAGGCAACCTTGCACTTACAAGGAAGGTTATGAATTCTTGTTATCCTTATCTTCTGTGGAAATCTGTTGTGCAATGTTAAATTTTATCAGAATCTCCTTAAAGATTAGAAAGAATTATGGGTAGCACCACAGGTATAGAAATTTTGTAAAATCTTATACTGTAAAGCTTATTTTTGAATCTCTGTCACTGTTATCATTATGTCTCTTTTATAAAAATCCTTTTTTCTGTGTAATTGTGTTTTTAAATAAATGTTTAATACTATTAGTACAAATCAGTTCCTATTTGAAAGGTGATATGATTGTATGTTCAATACTTTTATGATTCATTTTATGTATCGAATAAAGTTTTTGAATACGAATACGAATACGAGTTCGTGGAGAAATCAATAATCCAAGCAAGGGGAAGTCCTAAAGGCTTAAGAATCTGGTTTTCCAAGAACTCGTTGTGACGTGGATGGACGGATGTAGGTGGCCATGCCTGTATTTGGTTAGCAGGGATAATGCCTAAATAATGGTTGAAATTCTATGCCTATATACGGGTAATGTGAATTGTGCCTATATAAGGACGTAAATCGGGAAACCTATATACAGTATCTAAAATGACACACAACATCCTCACACTTTCCAATATGAGTTTAAAAAATTTTTTATAGTCACTTGTGTTCCCTACATTACATGTTCCTCATTTTTGGTGTCATATTGATGGGAACATCTTTCTATCACCACTTTTACCTTCACCATTTTCTGCCGGAAGGCGCAACCTAGGCTGGTATCCAGTTGATTCCACATGAGTCAATTTATTCACAGATTTATAGAGGTCCCTCTCTATTTTCACCCTCTGATCCCTGAAATCATAAACATGCTCAGGCTCGCAGAGATCGAACACCACCTTTCATGGACCCACCGTCGGGACTCCAATACCAAAACTGGGTTAAGTCATGTTGTTTCCTTCTTCACTTTCACTAACTTCCAAGCAAGTTCAGATGGACGCCGCTTATGCCTACTACCACTAACATCATCAGATGTGTGTCCTGCCCTTTTAGCATCATTCTCTTCTAAGATTTTTTTAATGGGCAGGGTTGCTTTAACCTCGCCTGGCAGAAATCACATCCACATTAAATCCAAATTTAAAATCACTTTTGTGATTGAAGAAGCTACTATAGTTTTTGCTTTAATATCTGAGGCCTGGCCACAGGTAAAACATGGAGAAAGTGGACATGTGTGTGGAGTGCAGAGAATTCCTTATTGATGATCTTGAAAGAGTTTGACTGGAGAGCATGGAGCATGGGCGACAGGTGGATATGAATTTATCAGAATGTATAGAAATGTATGCAAGTGAGTATGAAAAAGAATATTGTGGCACAAAACTTCTCTAGGCTCAATAGTCTAGAAAGGAAAAGGAAGAATGCACTTTCAAATCCTCATTAAATGAAACCTGTCACCTTTTTTCCCCTGTTTCGTTAAAGTACACATTGGGAGACACTTTCATTGTGTAAAAGGCCAAATCTAATAGAGAGGTGGTTGACCTGATTTCTTACAACCTATGGCCATGCTTTACAATCCAATTGGAGCTACAACACCTTCTATCAATGAGCAAGGGCCCAATTAGGAGTTTGGCGGTCTCACCGCCGTACTGCAGTGGAGGGGATCCCAAGATCCCAAGAAGACCACTGGTTCAACAGTCTATCGCCTCCCGTATTATGATACATGCTGTCTGGACCACGTTGACAGAGTGGTTCCTGCCAGCAGCGCAGCACACTGCAATGTTGGTAATGTGTACTCCGTAACCCTTAGAGCCATGGCTTCCCGCCAAGCCTATTACGATATCAAAGTTTTACTGGCAGTCCCCTCGTGGGGGATCCCCAAAGGTGGCAGTCCATCGCGGTACACTCACAGCATACCACCAGATCAGTGACCTTGGATGGATACAAAAATAACACCACCTATATCCATTGGCCAAGGGGACACATCTGCAAATCACGCTAAATAACACACCCCATTCTAGACCATAATCCTTTGCCTCTTCACTGCACTTCACTGCAGCAGGGCTAAACAGAGACCAAACTTTTTTAGTGAGACACGGCAGCCCTATTTTGTCTCCATCCCTTTTAGCACTCTCCAATCACTTTTCTTGCACCTTGTTCTCACATCCCTTGGCTTTATTTGTTTTACATTGTCACTCACTTTAATTTATATTGATGTTACACCAAACAAATCCAAATTTTTCTGTCTGAGTTGTCAGTCAAGGTGGATGAAATCATAACAGTTAGAGGCACAATTGTTTGGAGCCCAAGTCCAACATACTCCTCTCATTAGGAAAAGGAATTGTGGTCCAGGGTAGTCGGCAGAGTGTATACTGTAGTTACCACTCTGTGCTCAAAGGAGGAAATTAGGAAGAGGTGGAAGGACCTGATGGGAAAGGTGCATTTCCTCGCCTCCAAGGAACACCTGGAGCCCCACAAGAGTGGTGGTGGTTCTCCCAGTGCCCCATTACAGCTGTTCCCCTGGAAGGAGAAGGTCTTGTCCATCCTGCATTCTGAGAGCAGAAATACCTGGTGGAGTGGAATCTGGTAAGTTACATCTCACTAACAGTTACAACACTTCAATGTCCTGCATGCTCTCATCTCAGCTTTTGCTATTGTGTCATCTCTCTACTGTCCTAACACGCGCTACTCAAAGTATCCAAGGTGTTTGAGTGTCATTGTTAATGTGTATTGTTGAATATAAGATTACATGCATCAATATCCATGACATGCCTGATGTTGCAATGGTGTCTGTAAGTGTACTCCTATGAAAATTCAAAGACTCCTGATATTTGTGAATATGTAAATGCGTGGTCCATGCCAGCTGCATTTTGACAATAGGTATGTTACACTAACCATTTTGAAAGTGTTGGCAATTACAGATTAAAATAACTCCTTCTATCATGTGGACCACTTTCTACAACCTTAAACGAGATGCAGTTGTGATTTTTCCCATTCACACTTGCCTAGCAGATTACAACTGATGCTCATTTCCCATTGTGTTAACAGTTATGCAAGTGTTAGAAAGTACAGTTTGAAATTATTAAAACTACCATGAGACCTGGTTTCTGTAATCATAAACAATATGCAATTGTGATTTTTCCCATTCACACTTGCCTAACACATTACAACTGATAATAAAATCTCATGGGCTGAGCAATCTACATACAATGATATACTCAGAGGCATGTCTTTCTACTTTGCTTTATGTTGTCCTGGTCTCCTCAACTAAAATTATTAGTGGCAGGTGACCCATTGACTCTGCATTGCACACATGATGGCTAATGTTAAAAATACAACCAAGTTGTGTGAAGGCCTATATTGTAGACAACTAGGCATTGGAATGGCACAATACACATGTTACCTCTCCACTCTCTTGACTTCAATGTTTGTGAGATCTCATGTTATTACTTGTTCCGATATGCAACATATCTGGAGATCTAATGGCCTCCTTAATTCTACAACATGTATTTAATGTCTCCAAATGTCTCATTAAAAAGTTCAATACCACTGAAATATATCAAAAAAGTAATCTTGACCTATTTTGTTTTTCCTAGGTACCTACACATTGTGTCACTAAACATTTGGATGTAGATACCACACTTCCACCAATAACAATATTCTCTATTTCACAACAGGTCTATCTGTCAAAGCACATGGGCAGAGCTTGGCTAACGAAGCGACTCCTACTCCACCCCTGAATGAAGCCCTTAGTGATGACAACACTCTTGGAGATGTGGATATAGATGACGATCCTGGTCCATCTGGTCAGCCAGGAAGACATCAACAGTGAATCTCACTGTGCACACACTCACACCTCTCACCCCAGCTGTAACACCTCAGCCAACCCTGTCCCACCAACCTGTGTACTTAGCACAGTTACTACCATCATGTGCCCCCCAGTGCTGGATGCTAAGCTTACAATCACCACACCTGCTAGAGAGGATCCAGGACCCAGTGGGACAGGGCACTCTAAGTCAAGGGAACAGGTTTGTGGGGCTAGGGGTCATGGAAGGGGTATTGTGGGCCTGCTGACTGGGGGCACTGGGGCCACTCACACCCAGGCCACCATCACCCAAGTCTTGGGAGTCACTCATGAGTCTCAAGGCGTGATTGGTCAGGTATTAACGGAAATCGGGGAGAGGAAGCAGTTGCAGAGGGACATACACTGGGAGCTGGCCACCCACAACACCAACATGGGCTTTATTATTGGGGTGCTGTAGGATATCAACACAACCATGTGCAAGGTTTTCCAACACCATCTTCCTCTTCCTGTGCTCTAGCTACATCCAGGCCATCTACATCTGCAGCACCCAAAAGAAGGGAGGCCCTGCCAGAGGAAGAAATACCTGCAGACACCCCTGTCCCTGCAGCTGAAGATCCCCTGTATTCGCAAATATCCAGGAGGTAGAGTTGGCAAGACACCCACCACTGCCAGCATGACACCTCAACCTTAATTTCCTCCAGTGTGTGTAACTCTGTGGACTATTTCTGGACACTTTTCCTATTCTGACGTGAGTAGTATTTTGGACTTTAGACTTCAGACAATTTGGCCTCTACAACTATGGTTTCACTCACCTTGACTGACTACTTCACTTTTTAATTTTTTTTGTTTAATAAGTACACAAGTTACAAACTCATTGTCTGTTGTAGTCATTCTCACATCTAGCAATGTATACATGTACTCCCATGTTAACGTTTCAATGCCAAAGAAAGCTACTCATGTAACATGGATGTGTTGCATGTATACAATGTTCGGGATCAAAACCATGTCACACCACCACATACATACAAGGGTCTTGTTTTATAACATCTCTATTCCAATGTTCAAATCATAGGCTTGCATGATGGATGGAGGGGATACATCAGACAAGTTCCCATAGAATAGGCAAAATAAAAATTGGTCTATGCAATCAGCTGGAGCCATATCACCTACCTCACAAAAGTAATCCCACATTGTTTAAACCAATAAACGGGCACATGGCAGTTAAACTGTTTCTGATCACAGGGTCATTCCAATCCTGTATTGTTGCATCTGGTTGAATGTCACAAACAAATGTCAGTGGTGTGCCACAAGCACTTCGCCTAGAATGAGGAGACACATCAACAGCTACATACAGTGTGTATGCAATGAGGATTTAGCTAATGTGAAGGGAACCTAGCATGATTTTGGGCCTGAATCAACATTTTATTGGAGCACATGATGGCACACACTTTGCATTAGGACAACCACACAACAAGGAACAAGTCCAATGGATTCCTCATAACTTCCATCCTATCGCTGTGCAAGCTGTCTTGGCTCAGGTGTTGTACTCCCAAAGTGTGTGACGAAATTCCCAGGAACAATCCATGTCCCTGGCAGTCAACACATTCGGGGAAATCCATGTTGTTCCTTAATTAGGATTAGTTTGACTACATAAAAGTGTAATCTGAATTTGGATATTATATGTATTTTAGGACTGTATCGATTGTGGCCATTGCTCTGCCGAACTTGCAGGATTATATTGTGGGCTTCCTGTATACAGTTCCTGTTTTCCTTCACTAACAGTGAGTTTTACCACAGGAAAACCAAGGGGGGAAGGGAGGGTGGGGGAAGAAAATCCTCGATGAAGTTTAATATATAGATAAACTGTTAAATCATCAATTTGATGAACTGCATCAATCAATGAAATGTGATAATTATCATGAGACAAGTTTGAATATCTCTATGTCACAATAAATCAGGCCTTTCTGATGAAGATCAAACTGATGGTTGACTATATCTTTTTAGTTGTTTTTCTCCCCAGTTTTTTGTATTAACAAGCATTTTTAGATTTGAAAAAATGTTTTTTAATGTAATTGTTGTATTCTATGTTTATTAGAACACAATGTTAAAATAATTTTCTTTCCTGTATATGTTTCAGATATCACTGTGTGTCTTCTGAAGAAGGCGTTGTCTACGCCGAAACGCGCATTGAGTTTTCACCCACCACAGTGTTTGTTCACCTTTCTGATAACAATGATATGAGTTTGTAGGAATGTTTTTTATATGATGATATAATAAATGTATGGATTGTATGTTTTTTAATTACCTTTTATTATCATACGGTGATGGTTATACCAGTTACTTGTATGATTTTTATCTTTGTTCATTAAAATCATGATTACTTGTAATTATTATTTCTATGTTTGATTTTTCGCTGTCATTTTATATTACTTGTTTACCGAATGTGTTGACTGCCTAGGGTTCTTTCACACGATGTTATCCCACTGTGGCCGCAGTCAGGATTTCCTGGCAGCGACTGCAGGACTGTGGCGGTCTTTTGTCTGTGAGACGGCTTGCATCTTAATAGGGCAGACTGACCACTATCTGGGTGGTGGTGAATCTCACATCATCAAAACAACAGTACCATGACCACTAAACTCGTAATCATGCCCTAAGTAGGCCTTCCTGCTCACACTCTAAACAATAATCAATGCTAACATACCTGGCCCTTCCTTTGTCAATTTACTACTTCAACCAAACTTCCTGCCTTGCAGCCCATTTATCCCCCCCCCCAGCTCTTAATGCTGATCATTGCTTACCTTGCCTACTTAATGCAGGACCAGACCTTACTGTAGGCTAGCTTTATCTTTTCTGTATCTGCTATTAGTCAAATTTTTCTTTCTATTAACCAAATGTCTTTTTCAGCCATTACACAGCCACCTAAAAACTCTCTCCTGAGTTGTTTTATCTGTCCTCCCACATTTATTGCCATTCCTTTATTCATTTCAGGGTTGCTGGTCCCTGTTGACCTACCAATAACCCCTCTTCCCCTCAGCTCCAGGGGTGATATCACCCATCTCCATATCATGTCCCTTATTATTCCAGGGTTAGATGGAGGGCTATCATGTCTCTATTTCCCTACCACAAGGGTACATGTTGTGCCCTACTGTTCTCGAAGGTCCCCCGGCTCCAGTCCAGTCAATTTCCTGATGCTCCTCTATCTATATGGGGGCCAAGTCCACCGCACGATTTTTGCCTCAACAACCATTGGCACTGTTTTTGGGCCTCCCCAGTGGATACTGGCTTCAAGGGGTGGGCGACCTCTACAAGAGACGACATTTGTCCAGACACTTGTGCAATTCCCACCTCAATCTACGGCAAAGGTGGAGCATGGCTTGTTGCCTTCTTATCCACAATCTTTGCACGGGTTGAATGAAGTCTTATGCATCAGAAGACATGATGATATGATGGTGGAAGTGCTACAGCCCTGCAGTAACTTTATCACTACACCCTCTTCCACTGTCCGGAGGGGAGGGTATGAGAGGGCGGGCCACTTACCTCTATCAGGTCCTATTTGTAATTGGACTCATGAAGATGCCATGAAATGATAATGAAAATGGTAAAAAAGTATACTGTTTCTGCACATTTTAAATATCTACTTTGAGGCTTTGAACGGAGTGCTATTGGTAAGTGTACAAAAATGGTAGTATATTCTATATTTCCTTGACTACAGCAGTATTTAAGAGTATTTATATTTTCAAATACCAATTACGGAATGTTGTTCGATTGCATGGGAATTTCCAATAACATATGTCATGAGCTGCTTTTTTGATAATTAAAACCAATGCGATTTCAATGAACAAATGAAAGGAAGCAGCACGGGTAACTATTTCTGCATTGCTATTTTATTAAATATAGAATTGCAAATGCGCCTTTTCAATCAATGTGGGTTCAGCTATTGTCGGAATGGTGTTTTCCTTTTCAATCAGCCTGAATAAAAACAAAAGTGCACTTTCACTTCCAGGCTTACTGTGCAAGCTGAATGCCCCATGCATTTGGAAGACTTTCCTATGGATGCTCATGCCTGTCCGTTGAAATTTGGCAGCTGTAAGTATTATTTGTTTCTACATTTCTTTAACACACTACGGAAATGATACTTGAGTGTGTGCACACTCCTTTTTATACTGTATTAGCTCACCTGTCTTGGTGAGCTGGACTCCTCAGTTGAAATCAAGTATATGGTCTTTCCAAAGTTCTCCACTGGAAATAATGTTTGTCCTCATTATGACATTCCAGATTTTGTTTAAATTCCACACCTACTGCAATTTTCCCCTGCCCCAGTGCCTCGAGACCCTTCCTAGAGAAAATTTGCTTGGGAAGATTGGTCCGGGTTTAAAGCTTTGCGGCTCACACTGTGTTTTACTGTGCTGTAAAATCGAGCTCCGAATGTTACCCCTTAAATGTGTGGAACTGAGAATGGCGCTGTAAATTTGCCCCTTTAAAAAATGAAAGATGACGTTATGAGATTGTCTCCAGAGAGATATTGTAATGGGTCTCATTATGTGTGCTCAAAAAGAGTATTGCACCACTGACAACAGACATTGCTTCATTTGCAGTCCAGCAGGAATTCTATGCCAAAAATCGTTGTGGTGAAAATCTGTGACAACACCTAGAAGTACGAAAGTTAGAAAAAGCGATTTCTTAATTGCAATTCTCGGCAAATAACTATTAGGAATTCACCATTCCTAATGAATGAAACTCTTTTAAGATTGTGACTCATAGTGGGTCAAAAATAGACCTACCTCATGATTATTAAAGAAGTAGGTTGCTGAAGTCAGCAGACCATCATGTCTGTGATTGCTTTTAAATACAGCAACCTTTTTCTTTTATCACAGCCCGTTTTCCTTAAAGTAAACCAGGATGCGTTAAATAAAAAATTAAACTTTTCAAAAATATCTAATAAACTATTCTGATAGGGGAAGGGGTCACTCGGGGACCTCTCCCCATTTGCAAATAGGTCACCACCAACATACAATCAGTAGTAAATTGCAAATGTTTTGCAAGTTGCCAAATCACAATTTGGGCTTTGTACATCCCAAAAATAATTTTTTCAATTGCAGATGGCCCAATTCTGTGAATCTGACCGTTTACAACCTCAAAAATTCTTCTTACATGTAGCCCATTGGGTTTTCTCTCCAGTGCAATTTAACCAGCCCGTTTTGAGTTCTTGAGGTTGGAAGAGGAATAATGTGTGAGTGTGATTTTACTGAACCGCACATTTTCCCTATTACATTTTCTCCCTACCTAGAAGAATTTCTGTGCCGGAGCAACCCAAGAGAGAGGTAATGTTTCATAGCTCGTTCTCATTTCCCGGAACTTGAAACAAGGTGCAGTCACAAATTTTTCCTAGAACTTTGGAGTCCGTGCATACTTGTAGGTAGGAGAAACACCAGTTCCTCCATCCACTAATAATTGTCAATCTATTTGGGCCTAAGTGAGACCACTCTGTATTCCTAACTAAATGATAGGCAGTTGGATTTAAAGTGGACTTGCTAGTTACAAGTCAGGCCAGTGTTAATAGAGGCAGTTCTTGGCAACCGTCTAAAGTGTCACTAGCAACAGCTCATCGTTTGGGCAAAAGTTTGGAAAAAGATACAAAGATATATATATAAAGATACCAAAACATATATAAAGATACCAAAATATTGTGTTAAGACTATTGGGACATCAAAAATATAATTTTCAGGAATATCAAAGGTAAACATATTATTTTACCTATTGTTTTTAATATTACTTAAAATATTGATTTAGAATATATAATTTTAATGCAATATCATTTGTAAATGTTATTTTGTAGGTAATATATTTTAGTGTGTTTTTATTCTATATTTTTATTTTTTTTAATGTGTGTTTCTAGTAAGATACATTATTGGTAATGAACTTTTTCAAATTAGTGTTTGTAGTTGCATTAATCTATACAAATAATAGATTTACTATTTTTAGCAGCAGGATATTGGGTTCTTAGTGGATAAGGGTGGGGAGAATTTTTAAATGTGGATATTTTAAATGAAATTGATTGTTAAGGTAGGTAATGATATGCAACTTGATAGTATAAAATATTTGCATTTATTTTGTTTCATTAATAATGTATGTAATTATTAATCTGTAATTAATTAAAATAGATATTACTATAAGAAATGTATAATATTAATTTTATTGTAAATACTGAAAAACATTTTTAACAAAAATATATATATATTTTTAAAGATTACAATTATAATCTAATTATAATTTATTGATATCTATATTTTATTTTTCAGTGTTAAATGTAGTTTTATGTTTTATGATTGTTACTTTTGAATTATGATTTTATTTTATGTTTCCAAGTTTAGGCATGGTAGTTAATATTTTAAGAAATACGTCAATTATTATTAGTGTTAAAAAGCGCATTTTATATTTTAATATTAAAATATAAATATATAGGTTTATAGCTTTGGTTAGTCTCTTTTAAGTTAATTATAGTTTATTTTAAATATCCTAAATGTTGTGTGTGATTGGAGTAGTGATTATGTTTAGGATTTTTTAGTTTGTAGCATTTTGCATAAAGTGGTATAGATCCGAGTGAAAATAGTTAACTTCACCTCTTTAGTGTTGAGCACATTCCCAAATTGTCTTAGATTAAAGTGGGAATAGTAAATATCACCCAGTTAGTGTCCAACACTGTCCTCAAATTAGTATAGATTGGAGTGGTAACATTACATGTCACCCATTTTGTGTCCAACAGTTTCCCAAAACTTTTTTAGATTGTGGTGGGAATAGTAAATGTCACCCCTTTAGAGACCAACATCTTTCCCAAATTGGTATAGATTTGAGTGGGAATAGTAAATGTCACCCATTTAGTGTCCAAACATTGTTAAAAAGGGTCTATATTAAAGTATGAATATTTTATTCAATAATTTGAGTATGTAATCCTTTATCTTAATTGTATTGTATGCCACAGAATATGTTTGTGTTATATAATTAGTATTGTTGGTGTTTAGCAAAATAAATAAAAATTAGTTGAGTGTAATACATAGTATTATGAATGACTTATTCTTGTATAATCATGAGATGTAACACATTTTTGTTGATGTATTTATGTTTTCAAAGTTTATTTAATTTATATTTTTTCATTTCAACCACATATTTGAAATGAAAAATAAACATGAATATAGGAATAAATAAACAAATAAAACATTTGTATTACAATTTTTATTATTACATACAAAAATTAAATCATATTTAAATAGTGTTACATGTCGTGCAATTTCCACTTTTTCTCCCATTGTTTTACATTGTTTTAACTTTTTCTAAACTGTTCTATATACAGATTTTCAACATCATTTTAGTTTTTTTTTGCATATATCAAATATTTTACATATGTTATACTATTATTTAATTCATAGTTTACAAACTTTTTTATTTTGTATATCATTTTCTGATATGTTTTACAATATTAATAACATTTTTTTAATACATTTACTCAACATTTATTCAACATTTTTACATGTTTCCCATACATATCTATAGGGACATAGTATTTTTTGTTTGTTTCATTTAGCATCCAATTTTCTTTACCACTACCATCTATTTTGTAGTCTATTTGTGTCATTTTTAGTTAATTTTCTGGAACTCAGGTCACAGCAAGGTGTTAGTGTTCATTGGAACAGGTAAGCCCTTTTTAAAAGTTATTTTTAGGGTACAAAGGTGCAAGGGGAATTCTAGTGGGTGCCTCCACTTCTGTGAATTATCTTTGTACATACACGATACGGTGGTCACTGGGACCACCAACCTCATAATAAGGCCCTAAGTTTAATGTACAGGTATTCTTAGGAATGTTATGTGTTTTGCTGGTAGGTTTTTTCTTTTTGCCCATGAATGTGTACTATGGTTATTGAAACTTTTTTTTCAAGGAAATCATTTTTGGTTCATAAGAACCCAATACTTTTAGTTTTGATTTCCTTTTATGGGGGGTTTCCTGGAGCATTTCTTTTTTTAAACAATTTTCAGTTTTTTTATGGTTCCTGCATACTTTGGATTGATTTTAGGGATGTCCATTGGATCAGTATCATTTTTGCACTTTTTTGAAAAATATTTTTCCCATTTTCTGTGGATCATTACTTTAGACTATCTAGATACAGAAGAAGATCTGTAGCTACTGAGCGGAAATTTAAATATATATATTTGGGGGGGTTGGAAATGATATATTTAATTTTTTGGGTGTAAATATTATGTGAATTATGTTTTGTATTTATTTTGATGTTATGGGTTGAGTTTGCTCTTTAAGCTTTCTCATTGCCAGGTTTACATTTTTTATGTAGATAATGTATATATTATTGTATTATGTCAGTCTTGTTTAATATTGAATCTTTAGTTAATGTTTAGACTGATGTAATGAGTAATTATGTTTATTTTTTACATTAAAAAAAAGTATTTTTCTTCGTTTTTGGATTTTGTGAAAGTTTTATGGAATTTTTTAAGGTTACTATATATTGTATGATATGCCTTTGGCTATTATTTCTTAGTAATCTCCTTTGTTGTTTATGAAGAATTTGACTTTACATTGTAGCATGTCATACATTCTTTTGGTTTGTTTGCTGAGTTAAGGTGTAATTTGACTAACACATTGCTTCATTCATAGTTGTTGGTAGCTTTGCCTTTTAGTAATTCTGTAAATTTATAAAATGTAGGTTGGGTTCTCCCTAGTGTGGATTGGAAGGCAGTGTGCTATCCTTCCACTGTGTTGTTTGTTTTGCCTTCCTGTGATAGACGTTCCACCATGTTTTTTGGAACTTGGATTGGCATCTATGTCCAGAGTGATTCCGTCTGCTAACCCAAGTGCCTTCGAAATAATCAATTAGGGGGCTTAGCTTGTCTTTGTTTTTGCTGGTAGAAACAGTTTTCTATTAGTACGTTGTAGTGGTTAGCTACATGGGCTAGTGCTATATATATTTCTTTATTTCAAAGGTGAATTGACTGTCTTTAGCATATTCAACACTTAGGGGCCAATTATGGTCTTGTTAGGAAAGCATCCCTACTTACTTGGATTAGGAATGCTTTCCATACGAATCGCACTCCGAGAGTCCCACCTACCAAGTACGATGTGTCTGTATGTGTACGCACTCAGTTAGGTCAGACTCCCGTTGAATTCAATGGGAGTCTGGGTACCCAACGTGAACATAGGCTTCAATTGAAAAAAGAAGTGGGTGGGAAAAAGCGTGCACCCTGTGGCATGCACCCCTTGGTGACCATCACACTGTGAAGGCTTGTGACCAATTTGGAGGGCCCTGGGTGAAGGGGGGCCTGCTACAGCCCCCCAAAGTCTGATTCCCACAGCTGTTTTGTCTCTGCAAAACCAAGTCTGTATGGGCTGTAAGGATTGGTCATCATAATTGCTTATTCAAATGCCGACCCCAGTGAGCTGCACGATTCGGCTCCAAACATGTCAGACTGGCTGATTCGGGTGCGGAACCGATTTAGTCATCGTGAACGGCTTCCTTGCGTCGTTCAGAAAGGAGGATGATTTGTTCGGAAATTTGGGCTAAGAACTAACATTAAAGGAGCCGGACCATGCACAAATATGACAATATTTCCCATTCCAATGGGCCGGAAATGGTATCCCGTATCTCGGCCTGCAGATCTAAAGACAACGCAGATTATAACTATGGCACTTTACTTACACTGACGCGGACTGACCTCAGCAAATGGAAATCGCTCAATTTTTCCTGGCTGGGAAGGCTGGCAGCAGTCAAAATGGCGTTACTCCTTAAACTGCTCTATGTGATGCAAACCCTGCCATGCAGCCTCCGACGCGGGTTCTAGACAAACTACTAAGCTCTAATCTGGGACTTTATTTGGGAAAACAAAAGAGCGAGAATGTCCAAACCAAGAGCCTACCTGACGTTGGCAGAGCGTGGGTTCCAAACCTCAGCAAGAATTACCAGGCGACCCAACTGAGCTACATGCTAAAATGGTCTCTCACACTTACTGAAAAACACTGATGCTTCATTAACCAGGCCATAGCCGGGATACATATATGGAAGGTGCCCTGGCTACCTAAGCAGTCTAGGCCCCCAAGTGTCTATGTATCACCTTTTACACGAGTGATGATGGGAGTTTTGGACAGGGTAAAACGGAAACATAACCTTTCTACCCCAATATCTCAACAGGCCCCCCTAATAGGAAACCCGGATTTTCCCCCGCCGTTAGATGGCACAAGCTATAAGGCATGTCAAAAAGCTAAATTCAAGAGTGGGAGATCTGTTTGACCTCGATAGTCTTATGGATTTTGCGACATTGCAGCCCTATTACCCTCTCCCACAAGCAGCAAAGTGGCAATGTAAATGTAAATGTAAATGTAAATGTATTGGCATTTATATAGCGCACTACTTACCCATAGGGTCCCAAGGCGCTTCGACCGCTGCGAAACCCTTCCTGGCTTCCCTGAGAGACGGTCCCTTAATGGGTATCTCCAGGGTGAGACCAGGCATCCCCGGCGGTCTGGTGGGGCCGTTAGTGAAGATGAGGCAAGCTAATGCCCAGAGTTGCCGAGTGTGATCGCTGATCAGAGTGGGCACCGAGGCGAGAGAATTATCGAGTCCGCTGACCCTGGTCCAGAAACCTGCCGCGCCGGGAATCGAACCCTGGTCCCGGGCCGTCCTCTGCTCTCGGGTCTGCCGCCTCTAACCAGGGAGCCACACTACTTCACTTCAATACCTGGCCGTACCACACTGGGTCACTGAGCCATGGATTCAGCTGCATGTAGGCAGACCACTCCTGCCTGTCGAGAAGTGGCTGATCCGATAAGAAGCTATTGTCAGACATCTATGTATTCCTGAGACAACTCATGCGCCCCATTGCACTCTCCCGTCAGGGCCAATTGGGAGATAGAATGCGACTACACATTCACTGACAAGGAATGGAGCGACATCCTTCACCATGGATGCACATCCGCCCTCAATACAACCAGCAAGGAGATGCTCCTCAAAATAGTCCTTTACTGGTACCTAACACCAGCGAGAGTAGCTACCTGGGACACCAGGGGAGATGGGATGTGCTGGCAGAAATGTGGGCAAAAGGTCACCCTTGCCCACCTCCTATGGCATTTCCCCAAGGATATCCTGTTTAACATGGAGATACTAAGACTTTCCACCTTCACACTGTTGGGTCTCCCTAATCCTCTCACCTACCCGCTGAGGTCCCTCAGAGGCAAAGCCATAACCATCCTATTGTGGGCCTCAAAACGACTCCTGTTGGCCCGATGGGGGATTGATAAGATCCCTTCTCATCAGGATTGGCTGGGATGTCCTGGGAATGGAGAAGCTCATGGCGGTAGCCATACAACAACTACCATAGTTTGATAAAATGTGGCAGCCCTACATGGAATACCTAGCTGACGATTTCCACAAATTGACATGCCCCCAATACCTATGGGTGCTACCCCTTACCCACATCAAATCTTACACACAGCAACGGGCCGTACCCACTTCTTAGCCATAACAACACTACGAGAGTGAGGAACTCATGCAACCCCTCTCATTCCTCCCCCTCTTGCCCCCCTCTTGTTTTTAACATCTTAGTTTGCAATCCAATCCAATCCAAAAATCTTTATTTCGGTCTTTTAGACCATAAAAGATGCATAGCATATACATTTAAACATAAATATTAAAAAAAACAAGCAATTGTAAAAACACATTATATAAAATTGATTAGCAGGTAATTCCAGACATGTTGAGGATAAAAGAAACAATTCATAGTTAGAGGAAATTTCAGAATTTGGAAAGATAATTCATAGCTAAAAAATGGTAGTTTCATGTTTTCGGCATTTGTGCGGTTAACAATTTTTTTTTCTGATCTGCCACATAGCCAAAATGAATTTCGCCACTGCAAAAACTATATGGGGCAGAGTACTGGTTTTTAATACTCTGTACGCATGCAGATGGCTCCTGAAACCCAGGTTACTACATAAGGGGACCAGCCAGTATTTCCTTGGCCTAAGGTATGCAGGACAAAAGAAAAGGAGATGGGTTTTGTCCTCATCATGATAGTTACAGCCTGGACAGGTTTTATCATCCCTCTGTAGCCATTTACAAGTGAAAGCTTTAATGGGCAGGGTGCCAAACCTCCACTGTATAAACAATTTCCTGGCTAGGATAGGGAAGATAAATCCATAAAACCTTCGAATTAGTATGAATTTTGGGATTGCAGAAACCGATCAGTTAGAGTGTTGTTATTAGCTGCGGACAGGAGAGTTTCTAAACTATTCTCCTTGTGGATTTGGACTAATCGTTTGCGGGAGAGCCTTTGGCAGCCTTGTTCTGGAGACTCCCATAACTCAGGCAATTTTAGACGATATAGTTCCTTCTTAACAAAAGCCAGCCAGGGAATTCTATCTCGCTGGTTCAGATCCATTACGTGGATAAGATCACACCTATAGTTTGCAAGCTCGCTAGTGGACCAGAGCCTATGCCAGAATCTTAATGGCTTAGACTCTAGCTCGGCAGCGATAGAGGGCAAACCCACATCCATTCTTAAGGGAAACAGGGGGGTGCCACGGGGGAGTGCCAGAAGACGTCTAAGAAAATTATTTTCCACTCTGGCAAGGTCAGGACCTGCTCTATACCCCCATAGTTCACTGCCATAAGTTGCGGCCGCTTTAGCTTGCGTTTTGTACATTTCTAGTGCCGGACCTATGGGTTTGAAGGTTGAAGTATTTACAACCCTCAGAATTGCACCAGATAGTTGGGACAGCTTTAGCCTGCATCTTGCTATCTGGGGGTCCAGGGATAGATTCTCATGTAATGTCACCCCCAGGTACTGAAAGGTAGCAACCCTTTCCAGGCTGACTGAGCCCAGAGTGGGATTAGGTCTTGTTTTTGGGGACGGATTGAAGATCATGAACTTGGTATTCTCCGAGTTGATCTCTAGACCATGTTGTCTGCAGAAAAGACCAAATCCATCTAAAATCCTTTGGATCCACATTGGGGTTTTGGAAAGCAGGAGGGTGTCATCAGCAAACATAATAGCTGGCACCCTCCTGCCTGCCAAAAAGGGGGCATCGCTGTCTACAACGTTGTCAAGGTGGGATATGACACTGTTGACAAAGAGGCAAAACAGGGTCCGCGCCAAGACGCAACCCTGCCTTACCCCTCTGAGAACAGAAACCTTGGAGACAGCGCTCCATCCCTCCCACACCTAACCTGCGCATAGTTGCCACAGTGGAGCCTAATTATGGCATGCAGCAATTGGGCTGGAACACCCAACTCCTTTAAAACCTCCCAAAGTTTTTTACGTGGGACCAAGTCAAAGGCTGACTTCAGATCCACGAACACCATGTATAGTCTCCCCCCCCAATCCTCACGATTTTCCAATATAGGAGGATGAGGCGGAAGATCTGGTCCATGGTGGACGTGTTTTTTCTGAAGCCAGCCTGGAGGGGACTCAAGATTTCATTGGCCTCCATCCAGTCAAGGAGATGGTCCAGGAGGAAACGAGAGAAAAGTTTTTGGGGAACATCTATGAGGCTGATCGGCCTGTAGTTGGTTGGGAGAAGAGGAGAGCCCTTTTTGTAAATTGGCACTATCTCCACTCCCAGCCAAGTACAGGGGATCTCCATACCTCCCAAGATGGCGTTAAAAAGGATAAGGAGGTACGGGCCCCAGATCTCGAGGTATTGTCTAAAGAGATTACCGGGCAATCTATCCAATCCCGGGGCCTTCCCCATTGCCAGTCTCTCTAGTGCACCAACCACCTCACCTAGAGTAAATTCAAAACCAACTGCAGGGATTGAAATATCTTCAGGGGCCACTTCATAGGCAAACTGTTTGGTGTCTTGATACAGATTGCCATAATGGGCTTCCGAGGCAGAGGGTGCAATATTAGGCTCCAGTGCAGCTTTAACCTCCCCTGTACCATTATTAACCAGGGGCCAGAATTTTTTCGAGTCCCTGATTTCTAATGCAGAGGAGAGGTCCTGCCATCGATTCCAATCCCACTCCATCTTTGCCAAAGCCATAGCTTCCTTGTACTCACGCCTAAGTTTAGCGACCGTGCCCTTGTCTGTGCCTGCTTTAATTGAGGCGACTAACTCTATCATGGCCTTTTTACATGAAGAGTTATACCATGTGGATGTTCGGGTCTGTTTGCGTCTAGGAGCTGCCACTGGGTAGAAAACTTCACCTAATGATCCCACTAGGTTTGCATGAATATGTGCCTGTTTATCATTGAAGTCTACGGATCTAGGCTGATTGATTATTTCATCTCTTTCTAAAAACTTCGGTAGTGCTAACTCAAAAATTGTACTTATATTTTCTTCTGCACTAAATATTTTCCCCCATTTTACCCTTTGCCTATTAGAACTAAGAACCAGATTTCCTGTTTCATCACTGGGGTTAGTAGATAATGACTAAGCAGCAGGAGCCGGATGTTTCAAGTCTAATAAAAGTGCGTTATGGTCGCTATCTGTTCTGGGAATTACTCTAAAATCCTGGATCTTGGACCAAAGTCCAACGTCAACAAAAATGTAATCCAGCCTTGATTCATGATCCTTCCTATTGAAGGTACACGATGAAGGGCTATCTGACAGGGTGCGGCCATTACAAGCCCTTAATGCATAGTTTAAAGTAAGGGACATAATTTGCACCGCAAGTGGGGACCAAGATTTGGGATGAGGAGATGAGCATGGTGGAATACCCCAAAAATCATCTTCAGCGGTAAGGGCTCCCTCCTTTAGGCCTTCCAGGGGTTCAAAATGGCAGTTAAAATATCCGCCCATCACTATCTTAAGATCACTTGGCAATGTGCCAAGGAAAGACGAAAGATCTTCCAAAGTATGTGATTCCTTGGCTACACTGGTTGGGCGAGAATATACCTTAACAATTGCCAATTTTGCAGCATTGGGCCATTTGAGGAGCACACACTGGATGTCCTGCGAAGACGTAGAAACGTCTTCCACAGTGCACCCAATGTGGCTAGCTACCCAAACCGCTAAACCCCCCGAAGTTCTCCCCCTACCACTCCACCTAGCCTGGATTTCAAAAACAGCATAGCCCGGTCCACTCAATGGTTCCCTGGCCCACATCTCCTGGAAGAGACAGATATCACTGGTACCTATTAGAAGTTCCCAATCTGGTGTTTGTATTTTTTTTGCAATACCTGCCACATTCCACGAGAAGACCTTCAGGGTATCAGTAGTGGATTGTCGTGGCGAACCCTCAGTTGTTCCAAGTACAGTGTCCACTGGTGGTAGTGCAGACCACTGTACTAGCGTTTCCTTGGTGGCTTGGGCGGTAGGTGTTATGTTTGGGACACACAGAGCTTGGGGTGTTAAGGACCTGCCCGAATGGCACAGGGGTAAAGTAGCTGCTTGACCCCTGGGGCTAGGGGATTTCAAACTACCACCTTGGGGTGAGTCCATATCTCTATTGGGGATATTAATCTCTCCAATGCCCGACCCCTGTCCCACAGATTCACTTACGATGTCACGGTGAGATTGTAGGACAGCATCCCTTCGCTGTCAATCTACTTCATCAAGGCAGGTGAATGTATTGGAATGTACATAATTTAAGTGGGCAGGATAAACGTTGTGCCTGGGCCTATATCTTGACCCATCCACAGCGAAACCCACCCTTGTCCAGCCATCGTCCCTCCTGGTAGATGAATTACATGAGTTAGGATAAAAATACGAAAGAGGGACCAATTCAATGGATGTGTTACCACTGTTACCAAGCCAGTTACAAATATAAGTAACAACTTGAGGACTCTTAAAAGTAACAATTATACAATCCCCCACCTTTTTCTTGGATGTGTACCCAACCCACGGGACCCTTCTAACCATAAGAACATCTCCTTTTAGGTTAGAAGGTAAAGGCCTTTGGATGTTTAACCAGCTAATGACCTTATTGCGTAAGGATTCATAAGACTCCTTTACGCCACTGGCCAGCTCTGGAACCCCCGTCATTACCACAGTGTAGCCTGCAGCCTCAGGGGGCAAGTTAACTGCCCTGCGCCTAGTTTTAGGGCTATCCAGTTGAATGGCGCTATGGGCTGAGGCATTTGAAGGTCTCTCCTTGGTGGATAGACTGGCCGGAGCTAATTGCTTCGACCTCCTAGGAGGAGGTATTGGGGGCACTAACCTAGGGAGTGGTATGGGTGCAGTTTGAGGCACAGGGACTGATTTATTGCTTCTATTTCCCCCAGTGGAACTGGTAGATGATAAGGGAACATGAACCATGGTGACTGACGGGGGATGGGAACCTCCAGAACCACCCCCATGAGTTCCATCTGAACTGACTCCAATCCCGGGCTGAACTCCATTTCCTACGCTTGATCTTTCAATCGCTGTCAATATTGAGACTATTGAATCCAGTTTAAGCAAAAGAGGATCCAAAAGGCTTTTAAAGACAGCAGTAAGTGAGGCAATAAGACGTTCTGTAGTGTTGGAAGTAGCCCCACCAAATATAAAAGGCTCAGTAAACACCGGTGTGGATTCAATTGATGGTGCACTTGTCGTTACCGTGTCCGTTCCCATACTTAAAACTTCAGGTGCACCCAGGTTTTCCACCGGGGTGGGCATTACGCAATCAGTTCTAGCCCTTTTAGCACCTTTGGGCTTCCTAGATCTTTTCCTTTTCATTACGGGGTCTTCTCTGCAACCTGTATACTGCAACAGGTTATCAGCCTCACCCTGGGCCCTGGACAGTACAAGTTCTGCAACAGGGGAGAGTTCAACGTCGCTAATAATGCGTGAAGCATCTCTATCCCTTAGCGAAGATGACGGTGTCCTTAACTGTTGTAGAACTGGCTCTATTGTTTGGTCGATGCTGTCCATTAAAGATAGGTGGGTGGCATCCAGCAAATGTGGTGTACTGGTATTTGTTATTAAGCCAGGGGACGGTAAACAGGAATTTTCTACACCCTCCTCAGTTGGTTTATCAAGCACATGAGGACCCAAATTAGTCACAGGGTTTGTTTTAAGAAGAAATTTGTCCAAGGTACCTGAGACCACAGAAGCAGCCTTACTCCTAGTTTCCCGACTGGCCATAATGTAGCGTCCTACCTTAGGGCAGCCAGAAATACAAGGTGCGTAACCTGGGAAACAAGATGTTAGGGGGGTTGCCCGGCCCGGTCTCTGCCGTTCTCGAACGGCCTCAAACGGCCCGCCCTTTGCCCGGGCTTAGCCCGGCGTCTGCCCGCACGCGTTCCGCGATGCGCGTAATGGTCGTGGTCTTATAGGCAATGGGCGGGGGAGTCGCTCAGGAGGTGGGCGGGGGCTCAGGGGAAGAGTCTACAGGTGCGGCACACGCCGGCAGGAATCCTGGGACTCGCAGTCCCGCTCTGAGTGCCACCGCCCGCAGAAATGGTGGGTCTGCTTCCCGGTTCCTTTTTGGTGGAAAGGCACTCCCCGAAGGCCTCCAGCAGCAAAGTCTATCCCTCGGCAACTTCGAGAGGCTCCCGCCGAGCGGGGGCCGCGAGTCGCGGTAATGAATGCCCAGGAGGGGGCGGGGGCTCAGGGGAAGAGTCTCCAGGTGCGGCACACACCGGCAGGAATCCTAGGACTCGCAGTCCCGCTCTGAGTGCCACCGCCCGCAGAAATGGTGGGTCTGCTTCCCGGTTCCTTTTTGGTGGAAAGGCACTCCCCGAAGGTCTCCAGCAGCAAAGTCTATTCCTTAATCATCAATGCAGGTTTAAAACTTTTGTGTAGTTCGATGTTGTTTTTGTTGTTTGTTTCATGTTACGCCAAACTACTGACTTTGCATCAAAACGCACGCCCGCCGGCGGATGTAGGCTGCTCTTGTTGTACTGTTGTTATAACATAAAGGGCCATATGTAGGTAAATCAAGAATACCGAATCCTTATTACCGAATTTTACCGTATCGGTATTAAGAATTCGGTAAACGCGATGTAGATGAAAAATCGCTAAACATTACCGATTCGTTAAAATTCGGTAATAAATACCGAATGCGGACGAATCGGTAAAAAAATTAAATACCGAAATACAAATACCGGATCGGAGTTACAGAATACATTACCGAATCGGTAAATACCGATTCGGTAATTTGAAAATTCGTAATTCGTTGACTCAGCCAATCCAGTATCACCCAATTACTTCCCAAACAGGAAGTGGCCACACCCAGGCAGCTGCACAGGACCTGGAGCTCACTATGAAGCAGGCAGGCAGGCAGGTGAGCTGCGGAGCCAGCAGCAACAGAGCCTCACAGCTACCAGCAAGAAAAAAAAATACTACAACAAGCATTGAAATAGCAAGTCAAGACAGGGAGAAGGAGGGAGGTGACAGGAAAAGAAAACTGAAGTTCAGTGACAAGGAGCTGGAGGTACTGATCCAGGATGTCAGCCAAGACCACCACAAGCTTTTTGGAGCCCACTCCCACCA
The DNA here is from genome assembly GCF_964263255.1 of Lissotriton vulgaris. Taxonomy (NCBI): domain Eukaryota; kingdom Metazoa; phylum Chordata; class Amphibia; order Caudata; family Salamandridae; genus Lissotriton; species Lissotriton vulgaris. The sequence goes on from NC_141689.1 coordinate 2,119,018,423, forward strand.
AGTGCCCGAGTCACAGAAGAGGCAAATCTGGAGTGGCAATCGGGACAAAATCAATACCATAGGTGTGACCCAGCGCACCATAGAGGACATCAGGAAGAGGTGGTACGACCTCAGGATGACAGCAAAACAAAGGATGGCAGAGAGACAGAGGCAGACAGGAAAAACAGGTGGAGGAAAGAACCGAGCCCCCGCACCAACACCACTGGAGCTGATGGTGGAGTCCACCATCCAGCCGGAGAGTGTGAGTGGCGTGGGAGACGCAGACAGCTCCGCCAGAGCAGCAAGAAAACAAGGTAAGAAGCATGCCAAGCATGCTGTGCTACCCCCTCCCCAACCCCATGCCCCATGGTGGCATGGGGGGCTCCCACTCCACTCCATGTCTTACTGATTACCTGCAATGCATTATGGGCGATGTAGTCAGAGGGAACTGATGTATAGGACAGTCAGGCTAGCAAACAAATTAGCATGGTAAAGTAATTGGCTACGTCAGGAAATCACTGTGCTCTGTAGCATGATGTTTAATGTAATTCCATTGCAGACAGAGCAGTGAGTACTTCTACATTTGTGTTATTACAGGTGAGTCATCTCGCAGTGCAGCAGAGGGCAGCAGAGGCAAGTCAGCCAGGCCAGAGGGGAGGCAACATGAGGATGACAGCATGCCTGCAGGGACCACAAGCTCAGTGCCATCACAGCCACCCAATCCTCCACCACAGCCATCACCACAGCGCCAGGGAGGGCCGCAATCCCCTCTCCCCCAGTCCCCACTGCGACGATCACCAACACCACCACCACCACAGTCAGGCAGGAGGCATGCCGTGCCCAGCCTCCGGCAGATGGAGGAGTCGTCAGAGGAGGGCACAGTGGGCGGACATAGTCCTATACATCAGGGATCCAACAGGGAGAGGGCTGGTACTCCATGCAAGAGCGCCCACAGTTCACCCCGACCCCGCAGGGCAAGGCCGGACAGTCCTGAAGCCTCCGAGCAGGGAGAAAGTGTGTTCGCTGGACTGGAAGGCAACATGCTGAAGGTCCAGCGCCTGCAATGGAGGGAGATGAAATCAATGCACAGGGAGGTGGCACACATCAACAAGCACATGCACAGGATGGAAAAGGGCATCAGTGCCATGGGAGAGAACTTGTGCGCAGGGATGGAGAGAGTAGCAACCTCAGTGGACAGCCTCTGCATCCAGCTCTGGAGCAGGACCATCTTGGGAGGCGCAGGGAGAGGTAGATGCTCCAGGCCTATATCAAGACCGTGTACCGGCTGGCCACTGCAACATCACTGATGTGTCGCAGGTCCATCGCCATGCAGGAGGAGATGGCGCATTGCAGCAGGTATGTGGCCAGGGGGATGGTGTCCATGACATCAGCTTTAGAGCTCCTACAGAATGCTAAGGCGGCCACAATGGAAGGGGGGGACAGTGAGGAGGCTACCAGCCGTGGTAGCATTACGCCCTCACCCACCGAGTGCAGGAGGCGCAGTGAACGCCACGGGGCAGCAATGGAACAGTCCAACACACCAGACAGTGTTGCTAGTGAACGTGGACGTGCAGCGCGTGGACGCAGGAAGTAGGGACCTATGCCTGTTGCCATACATGAGATGGGTGATGTAACCCATGTCTGATTGTACATTGATCACAATACTGGAGGTGTGCCTAATAAACACCTTAACATGTAACTGTTACTGGCTCTGTCTCGTTACTCACTCAGAAATAGTTTGAGGTAATCTCTGCCCGTCTTTGTCTCCCATCATGTTCATTTGCAGCACCAGCTGCGCAAGGGCTCTGGCTGAGGATTGTCCTCATTCCCGACCTCTGAGTCAGTTAGTTCCACTGCTGTACCTTTTTTTGTGGCTAAATTGTGTACATGTAGCGATTATCTTGCAACATTTGATGGGGCTGTACAGACGTGCACCTCCTGTTTTGTGGAGGCAACGGAATCTGCTTTTCAGCAATCCAAAAGTGCGCTCCACCACGTTGCGTGTGCTCCTATGTGCCATATTGTATCTCCTCTCCCTTGGGGTGGTTGGGTTGAGATATGGTGTGAGTAGATATGGCCAGAGGGCATATGCGCTGTCACCTATGTACAGAAGAAAGGGCCATTGATATGTGTGACCAACAGCTTGGGCCAGGGTGTACATCAGGGTGTGTCACATTGACTTACCGAGTAGGTATCTGTCTCCAAATTCACCAACAAGCAGACGTGTATGGATGCCACTGTTCCGGAAGATGTACGAGTCGTGGCTACTCCCGGGAAATTTGGCCACAATGTCAGTTATAATGTACTTGGCATTACATATCACCTGCACATTGATGGAGTGGGTGGATTTGCGGTTTCTGTAGATATATTCACTTGCTGCAGATGGGCAGATGGATATATGTGCCCCATCGATGCAGCCAATTACGTGTGGGAACTGCACAAGTTGGTAGTACTCCAGCTTGGTCCTCTGCAGCTCCGCCTGTGTACTGGGGAAGGCTATGTAGTGTTCCATTCTGTCCATCATGGCATCCAGGAAGGTGTTAAAGAAACGTGATAGACAGCTCTATGACACACCACCCACTGCCGCTATCACACCCAGGAAACTTCCTGATGCCAGGAGGTGCAGGCAACAGCGTACCTGGACATGGGTGGGTATTGCGTGCGCCCATGGTGTCTGATGCTCCAGATAGGGTTTTAGGTCCCGTATGAGGTCAAGGATGGTATCTGGGTGCAGTCTGTACCTTTCATGGATTTCAGGTTCAGTCAATTGGAACAATGTAATGCGTAGTCTGTACACCCGCTCTTCCCGTCTCCAGATCCTCACTCCTGCTGCTCTCAAGCATAGCCGCCTTGCTATGAGATAGAGGGCCGCCATTGTGTTTACACTGTTGCATTTTGTGGCTGTTTTTATGCACTGCACCTGATTACCACCTGCTCTTGAAAAGTGGTAAATACCGAATTGTTATTACCGATTTTGGTCAAATTCGGTAATACTGAGGTTTGCTACATCGCATTTCTGGGGGTTTTACCGATTCGTTATTTCTGATTCGATATTCATGGTTTCGGTATTCTCCGATCGGTAAATAAGGAATCAGTAATTATTCACCGATTCGTTATTATCGATGCCAATCGGTATTACGTACATATCAAATGGCTAAATACCGGTCGGTAACGCCGAAAACGACCCGTTTTCGGTTTAACCGAACAGTATTTGGCCACCTACATATGGCCCAAAATCAATAAAAATTATTCAAACAGAAACTTGGGCTCAGAACTGGATTTGTTTTTTCCAAATTCCATTTGGAGGCCTTCCTAACAAGATCATAATCAGCCCCTTAGTGCAGAGTGTTGGCAGTCTCTCCATATGCTTTGATTGAAATGATAGTAACAGCCTTGTATGAGTGTGTGTGGGTACATTTTTTAAATGGTCTGAATCTTGGCTTGTTCATGGTCTATGACATTAAATTAGTGTGCCTTATATATTGTTTATTTAATTGTTTGTTTGATTTCACTTGTTAAGGTTGTTTTTTGTTTGATTTTATTGGTTAGTTTAATGTTAATTGGAATTTTTTTATCAATGATGTCCTTCTATGGTAAACACTAATTAAGATTTTATTTAGAAATGTTGATTTATAGTCTGATACTTTTTAATATAATTGTATAATATATATATATATATATATATATATATATATATATATATATATATATATATATATATATATATATATATATATATATATATATATATATAATCCCAATAGCTTTGGCGCCGATTGACAAATGTTCGCGAAATTTTCAAAACTAATTCTTTGTTGATATCAGCTCCTATGCTGAAAGTTTGGGGGTGATTCGGTAAGGGGGGCCGAGAAAAAAGGGCGGTCCCAAATGTGTTTGCTCCATGTTAATTTCCATAGGAAACTTTAGACAAGGCTGCAAGTCGAACGAGTGAACGGAATTACCCCAAATTTGGCAGGGAGAAGGGTCTTGGTCTAGAAAGCACACTTTTGTTTATTTGGTGTAAATTTGTTCAGTAGTTTTTGAGAAATATCGAAATGTACAGAATTCTGCCATCTGATTGGCTGAGGCGTTACGAGCCCACGCTTGCTGCTGCTGGTTGGTTGTGAGCGGTGCGAGCGGTTGCAACTAGGAAGTGTTGGCTGCCATTTTGTGATTCCATTGAAGCAAAAAAGTGGAAAAAGGGGGAAAAAGGGGGAAATAGGAGGGTAGGAGCACTGTAACCTGTGGGGTGTTTATGGTGTGCTATAGAGGGGGTGCGAAGCAAAGTATTCACCCCTACCAGTGTGTAAGTGGTGCGCTACGGAAATTAAGTGAGGTATTGCTTAGAGTATGTTGCGGGTAAGGTGAGCTGGTGCAGGACTCGGGGATTAAAGCGTGAGCCCAAATTGTGTGTCTTATGCTGTGAAGTCATGTGCCGTGGCCGCTGCACTACTGTTGTGGAAGTAGTGTCAGCATGTGTTTATAACTACTAGGACAAACTACTGACCTGTACTGGTATGAAAGTCCTGGGGTACGAATTATTTTTGAGGTATTGACTAGAGTCTCATTCTGCTAAGCTGAGCTGCTGCCGGAATCGGGGATTAAAGCTTGAGCCTAAACTGTGTGTAACATGCTGTGAAGTCATGTGCTCTGGCCGCTGTGCCACATCTGTGCAAGTAATGTCAGCATGTAGTTATAGCTACTTGGATGAACTTTTGTTTAGAACATTGTAGCTTGTGTATGGTGCTTAGGTGGTGTTGTATAAGGAGTGCGTAGATAAATCAATACGGTATTTGTAAAGCGCAAACTACTCACCCCTATAGGTGAGTAGAGCTGGGGATTAAAGCGAGAGGTCTGTGCTGCAAAGTGAGATGCTCAGGCCGCTGCGCCACCGCTGTGTGGAGAATAAATGTTGGCGAGGGTGAGGGAGTTGACGTTATATGGCCCTAAAATAGCGGGCCTACGTTGCAAGTTATAGGGTGGCTCTAAAAAGAGCCCTTGGGTTAATTAGTGGGAGCTACATATAAGTGTGGATGCACAGCTTCAAGTTATTCAGGAAAACTCTGTTTCCCTGATCTGTGAAGTGTACTCCATCACTTCTGTATATATCTGCCATATCAAAACGTATGTTGTTGTAGATGGAGCCCATTTTGTGGTTTCTGAGGTATGCAGATACAGCTTTGTTGACTTTTTTCAAAGATTTTTCAATCTGAGGACAAAATTGTTTGGACCATTTCCACTTCTGTCTTTGGCATATATTGGAATATACAAAGACAGTTTCAGGCAAAAGTAACATCAATTGTCCACAGTCGTCCTTCATACGTATTTCCAAACCTACCCAAGTCAATGTGTCTAGGTCGTTTTCACCACAGTGCACAATCATGAGATTAGGGTATTGGAGATGCAAACAGGTTTTAACCAAAGGCAACAATTTGTGCCACTTCAATCCTCTCTGTCCAAACCATTTAATGTCCACATTTTGTAAACCTAGGTCAAAGTCAATACGTCTCTGTTCTGCATACCTCTTGCACCAGAAAACATAGCTATGTCGTACGATCCACAATAGCATTTTGAAGGTATGGCTGGAAGGTATGGAAAGATGTCTGTAGCTCATTCAGTTCCTTCGTAGAATAAGAGATATGTTTAAAGATGGGGAACTAGTTTGTTTTCACATATTAAACAGTACCTGATTGGGAGATGAAAAGCATTGTTTTTTAAAATTAGGGTACACATTCGTTTTGTGGAAAAGTGTCTTTGTGATTGGTTAAGAAAATGCAGTTTGCACATGGAGTACATATTATAGGATAACATTTCCTCAACTCACCACACCTGCTACTTGCCTTTGGAAGGCACAAACTTAAAATAATCATGAACTTTTAACCTGCACGTGTCGTTAAATGTTTGAGAAAATGTTGCACAAAAATATTGTTAGGTTTAAAACAATTGAACTTTTAACCTCCACGTGTTGTTGAATGTTCTATAAAATGTGTTGATAGAATACGTTGCATTTCTGACTTTGATGTGTACTTGAATATTAAAAAAACTGTTTATATGGAAAAGTAGAAATACAGTTATAGAGAGAAGTTTTGAAAACTAAAAGAATCAAGGAACTTTTGCAATTGTTCTTGATTACTTCCTGGCGGTCGCCCGTAGGTAGTTATCACTGTTACCTCTCTGAAAGTGCGGTGTTGCTCGAAGTGGCATGGTGCTGATATGATATGATGCTACACTCTGGTATGAAACTGAGAGTCTAAACCGTGAGGTCATTGCTGTAAAGAGATGTGGTCTGGTGTTTGTAGCATACATGTGCAAGTAGTGTTAGTAGGCGTTTATACCATACAGGGAAGCGAACTACTGACCTCTACTGTGTGTTGATAGTATATCGGAAGCGGGAAGCGAAGTAATTATGCCTACTGGTGTGAAGACTTGTGGATGAAACCAAGCTGATTGATGTAAACTGATGGGCTCTTGGCGCTGTAAGGTACTAGCCACTGTAGTATTAGTGTGTAAGTAGTGTTAGTATGCGTTTATAATATATCGGGAGTGGGAAGTGGACTACTCACCCTTACTGGTGTAAAGACTTGGGGATTAAACCGTGAGCTTAAATTGTGAGCTTATTGCTGTAAGTGATGTGCTCTGGGCGCTGTAGCATACGTGTGGAAGAAGTGTTAGTTTACTTTTATGCAATATAGGGAGTGGGAAGCGAAATACTTACCCCTACCGGTCTCAAGATTCGTGGATGAAACCATGAGCTCATTGCTGTAAAGTCATGTGCTCTGTGTAGTATTCCAATGTAAGTCATAGTAAAATGTTAGTATGTAATTCTACTAGAATCTAAGTATGTAATGTTAGAATGTAGGGCTGTCATGAGGAGAACCTTGCGGAGTTTGTACACGGTGCTGGATTCGACGGTTGCTTTGCTGTCTACTCCTGTTGGTGGTAGTTTCAGGTGTCTTTTTTTCTTGTAATAAATCTACTTATTGGATCCACTGCGTTCTGCCTCTTCACTACATAAATTTGGAGACGAGCGGGAGAAGGCAAAAAGAAGGCACCACTCACCAATATTTTAAAATTGCTTGTGTTGTGCTGAAGACCCTTTTTCTACGTGTAGCTGTTTCTACTCATGCTAAGGTCGTTGGCTCATTGAACTATGTCATCAGACTTATGGTAGGATTTATATTTTTAGATTTTGCGCATCCTCTGCTTCCTCACTACATTCTGGTCACTGTACTACACATATTTAAGTAGTGTTAGTATGCGTTTATACTAATAAATGCATCATGGTCCTAGGGAGGGCAACCTCTCAGGCGCAGCTCATACAATGTCCCGGGGTGTGCATTCCCGGGACATTTGTGTTTGCTATAAGAGGGTGTTGCATGGCTTCCACCCTGTGATAGCAAATACTTGTTCGACTACTTGAGGTGAGAGGAGGAAAACCTTGTATCGCTGTAGAGGGGATGTGGATGGTAAAAATGGAGAGAAAAGAAGAAACAAAAATAACAAAAAAAAGTGGGGTCCCACCCATTCTTTTAAATGAGGCCCCTGGTGGGTAATGTTCTGAGGCCAATCAAATTATTATATTGCAGGGTCTCTGTAGGACTGGGGATCTTAATGGCACATGTAAATTAGGCGCAAAGGGCACAGAGACGGTTTGCAGCCTAGGGGAGCGCCACCTTCCCGGGTATTGTTTAGTAATGTTGGTGGGGCTCGAGGCCAACTGAAGTCCGGGGATCGCCACACTCCGGGTCTTTATTTAAATATGCAGGTTGGGCCTCGGCAGTCCCTGAAGCCTCAGTGGTCCTAGGTAGTGCCATATTTGTTCTGTAATCACACGGGCAGTACTTATGGTGTTATAGAATGATACACTCAAAGAACTCTTGCAGTTGTACAATTACCCAGGCTTCGTTTGTCTAATAGTCAATTAGATTATGTTTGGTAGGTGCACTCTAATATTAAACAATTTTGTCCTTAAAATCTCCTATAAACAGATGATTTTCGCAATAAATAATAGACAAGTGTTGTCAGAAAAAGAAGACCTATACACTCAGTTATTTATTTGAAATAAAAAGTAACCTTTAATAAAACACAAATAGAAATGTAACTTTAATAGAAGAAACAGTATAATAAATAAAACATGGGTTGGACTCCAGAGGAAGCAGCGTAGGAAACCTGCAAGACAAAAATGAAACATATAAGAATGTTTGCTATGTGGAAGAGGTAAAGAAAGGTAGTCCGAATAAAAGAACAATAGTGAGAATGGAAGGGAGGGGGAGTGGGTGGAAGGGAGAAGGGGAGGGAGGGTCAAAAGAAGAGAGGGAGCTAACAGATGTCACATACCAGCGATTCTAGTTGGGCTCGACGTCGAGAAGGCCTTCAACAGAGTCAACTGGCTTTTCCTCTTCAACACGTTGGAGGCCTTTGGCTTTTCTCAAAAATGTATTGACATGCTGAGAGCGAACTACCGTCTCTCCAACTCTAGAGTGGTGATAAGCCCCAGCTATTTCCCTTTGGCATGGTCGGCTTTGGAAGCTGTTGAGCTTCGAGCATATGGCCGCTATATTCCAAGACAACTACAAAAATGTTGAATTCAAATGGGGCCCTCTGGTTGCCTTCCCCGCCTGGGGCCTTCCATCCGCTGTATGTCCTGCCTCCATTTGAGCTCTACACCTATTTCAATTTTGATCCATGTATTCGAGCCTAGCACTCTTCTACCCTTTCTCTTATCGGGATGCTGCCGCCACCATGGGTTGGTGGGGGGTGGGTTAGGGTGGGTGGGGACGTTTAGTTTGTTTTTCTTTTCAATGATGCTTCACTGTACGCCCCATGTTGGGACGCAATATGTTGTACTCATGTTATTGTAGGTGACATCCTTCAGCGCCTCTGGTGTGACTTCCAGCTGTTGTATGTTTTTATCATCTCTTGAGCTCCATTGGACCTACTCGTTTCGCGGATAGAACGCCTGAACTGGCATATTCCTCAGCTGCACTTGGACGATGGGACTTGCTCCGTACATTTAACAGCTGTACCTCTCCTTTAGCTAATGGACTCTATTAAGGAGCTCCCACCTTTGCCCCTTTGACGGCGATATGTCAAATTTTTTGCTGTATCTTGTTGTTCCCCTGCTTGCAATTCAATGCTGTCACTTTTGGTCCCTTTGGACTGTTTACTTGCAACTTTCAATAAAAATATCTTTGACAAAAAGAAGAGAAGGAGGAGGGGACAGAGTGTCGGCCTATTGCACCCAGCCCTTAGTGTTTACCCTCTCGTCACCCGTTTGTCTAGGACGCTGGAGTCCGTGAGAAAGAATGTGGTTCAGCAAGTCCTTAAAATTAAATACAGGAGGCCAGAGATAATGGACCATATTATCAAGGAAGGGCAATAATAATATCGCTGCTTTAGCTGCAGGAAACTGCCGCTAAAGCGGCATTAAGGGGTTTATAATATGCCCTTGTGAATTCCCATAGAAGCCCAGTTTCTGGTGTGAACCTGGGCTTCTATGGGAATTCACAAGGGCATATTATCAACCCCTTATCACCGCTTTAGCGGCAGTTTCCTGCCGCTAAAATGGTAATAATGTTATTGCTGTTCGTTGATAATATAGTTCTACATTATTAGCTACAGAAACATCGCTTGCCTGCACCTGTGCACCGAGGGTGCTGCACCCCAAACTCTTCCCCGTACTGTGCTCAATTATAGGTGTTGCACACCGAGGCTTCACTGCTCACCTGCCACCACTGGTGTGTCCCACTACGTGTTGGTGCAAGCCCCTAGTCCGGGGTATGTTTGTACGGTAGACCAGGTCTCCGGTCGGGGATGGTGTCTTGATACCACGATGGAAGGTGTCAGAATGCCAGGGCATCATTGCGTAGTCAGCTTCCGCTCTGCCCTTCTTGAGGCAATCAATGGAATGTCTAAAAAAGGAGAAATACAGTAATGGTGGAAACGTCTGGATGTAAATGAAGGTTTATTTCAAGCATGATAGAAAATAGTAGTTGAGTGCATCCTTAGTTTTTGAAGTACGATCTACCAACTGCTAGTGGTAATCTTGTTAATAATAATATGTTATACAAACGTTCATATACAAAGGAATAGAGCGCATGCTAGCAGCATAATGTGCGTGTGTAATGCAGTGGTGGGAGCCTGTGTGCATGTACACTTAGTAAGGAGCTCACTACAGTGTCGTAAAAGCCAACACCACGTGTCTGTAGGGCAGCGCTGCCCGCTGGCTCAGCCCTACAGTATGGTCCAGCAGGTCTTTAAATGAGACCAATGTGTTTGAATGAGGTCAGAGATTACATCATTACGCAAGGCAACATAATTTTTTTGCACGAGCGCACTCAGGTGATGCACCCCACCCCTTCCATTGCATCGCACTCAACAGGTGTCTGCAATGCAGCGCTGCCCGCAGGCCTACCTTATGGTACCGCAGGTCTTCAAAATGAGACAGAGATGTGACTGAATGAGGTCAGGGATCACATCACAACACATGGCAATATCGCTTATTCGCACATGCGCATTCTGGCAGATGCATCCCACCCCTCCCGCAGCACCGCGCTCAAGAGGTGTCTGTAGGGCAGCGCTGCCTGCTGGCTCAGGCCTTCAGTACGGTCCAGCAGGTCTTTAAAATGAGATAGAGAGGAGACTGAATGAGGTCAGAGATCACAATAATACTCACGGCAATATCATTTGTTTGCACCTGCGCAGCCATGCTGAAGCACCCTACCCCTCCTGCCGTACCGCTCTCAATTGGGGACCGTGTGCACCCAGACCCCTCTGCTTACCTGCTGTCATTGTTGTGTGAGCAAACACTACGGGCAGCAGTGCCCACAATTCAGATGGAGTGTTGATTGCAGGAGAGTGTACACCTCATGGATCCCTTTCGTAGACGACGGGCAGTAGGGATCACAATTTAGAGCCCTTGTTGATTGCCAGGATGGTGTACACCTTATGGATCCATTTCTTTTTTTTTTTTTTGCGCATTGTGATATGCGAGGTGGATTCGGCATATCATTTGAGGTAGTGTGGAAGAAGAGAGATGTGTGGCGTCGTGGTTATCCTATTTATATGTACGCAAAGCGGATGGCCAGGCCAGCCTAGGATTATGAATAATTATTCCGGGGACCTGGGAGTTGTTCAGTTCCTGTCTGGCCAGGAAGTGTACTTATTTGTGTTCCTTTTGTAGTTTTGAACTCGCAGAGTTTGCAATTTAGATTAGTGTAGCATGTGTCGGAAGGGCAGAAACTATTGTTCATGAGATGGTATGTGATCTAGGATGTGCAGTCTGCCCATGGCTGATGAAACTCCTTAGAGCCACCAATGCCCAGGCCTAAAGGCAGCACAATAATGTGAACACGCACACACACCAGGGGCATCGTGTAACACATATTCGTTTTTTGATGGAACATTTGAGATGCATGGCAATCACACGCGGAAGACTGAGGTACAGAGCATGAATTGTGATCAAGATGATCGTTGCATGTTGTGTGTAGTATAAGATATGTGTATACAGGAAAACAATTTTCAAAAAAGCTTTCTAAGCAGAAGAGGTGTCTCTCATCAAACACTGTAGAGAGGATGAGTAAAATGGGGGGGTTGTCCAACTGTTACAATGGGAAATGTTATGAACCAATCAAATGCTTTCTTTAAGGTCACATGGCAATCGCGCACCGAGTGGGCAAGGAGGCCGCACTCGTGGCAATTTTGACAAAATATATTTACCATAATATAAGTTTATTACAGTTAGAAATATACAAATGTTTAAAATAATTTAGTTTTTTCCCATGCTCTCATATACTGATTAAAGGTATTTAGATATGCTTTTGAGACAAAAAAACGGGGAATGGCGTACCTGGTGCGATACTATACGTCTGTGATATAACACAGGGCCAGGCAGCATGAACTCGTCGAATACGCAAACCGCAGCGGGCATGAACCCATACGTACATGACGTAACGCTTGGCTTGGTACTGCGTACCCGCGGATACCAAAGTAGCACCTGGGGTGACTTCATACGTATATGATGTTATGCGGGACGCGGTGTCATGAACCCGTTGGATACGAAATGCGTATTATTTATGAGTTTAGCAATATGACGGATAGGATTTGTGTGGTGATGGAGCTTGGTACGCTACCAGTATGGGAGTGCAGTTTTCTCCACCCCCCCAAAAAATATATATATACATATTTTAGGAGAAGATATAAAACATTACATAATTTTTAAAGTAAAAAAAAGAAGTATAATAGAGTTCCAAAATATTTTAAAATATAATAAAAAAAATATAGCTTTTATAAACATTAAAATATGAAAAACCTTTCAAACTCACTGAAAAAAACATATTTTTTACAGACGTTATACTTAGGAATTAGCATTTAAAAAATCTTTAAAATTTACCGAAAAAAAACCTATGTTTCAGGGACCTTCGGGTCACTTCGGGTTTCTAGATCTGGGATTGATAGTGGCCAAGAGACTGATTAGTTTGAAGTGGAAGCACCAACCCCCGACCCACTCCATATATGGGCTTGGCGTAATTCTATGCTTGCATGGGCCAAAGCAGAAAGTTTTGCAATTAAACGCATGGAAACTCTGGAATTACATAAGATCCCTATCGCCACGTACTAGGACGCCATATACACTGAGCTGCAGCATAATGCAGACATGCTGCCTGCAGATCTAACTGACGCCCAGGCTACAGACCACTAGTGCATGTATTGATTGTTGCAGCGTATGCACCAAACCACACTCTTTAAGGCAGGCATATATTGGTTCACATAACACATGTGTGCGCATTTTGGAAATGGGGAAGCAGTTTATACCGGTACATCGTCTGGACCATATGAAACTCTGTCTATGCAACTATGTGTGGATTACGGGTTATATCAATGTCTTTTTTGTTTTGTTGCAAATGTTATTTGCCTGATTATCTGTGAATATCTTACTGCCACCTAACTGTACACGAGCGCCAATGCAACCAAGGACTCAGCATGGTCACACGTGCGCATACATGCTGAGGCCAACATGCTGAGGCCAACATCCTCCAATATCCATGCTCCAATTAACACTTAAGGCTGCGGGATGTGGATGGACTACCATACCCATATGGTACCCCCTCTCCCCTTCCCTTTCTCCATCCCTTACCTAAGAGTTGGAAATGCGCAGGAAATGCATTTGTTCTTCTGGGTTGCTTATGCTGCTTTATGACATGTACTTACATTATGTAAGCATCTACATGCAACGCAAACTGTAAAAACTGAAACGCCCAATGGTTCACATATTTGTAATCGTCATGATGTACTTATGTGTAAATTCAATAGAAACAGATTCACAATCACAAAAAAAAAAAGAATGAAGTTTGGGCTTTCTAGCTCTGTCTAGCGACATGTATTCTACACAAGGAATGCATCCTTGATGTTAAACAAGACTCGTTTAATTATGAAACCTCCTGTCTATTTTATGCTAAAATTGTCATGGTTTTAATTAACTAAACAATAAAATTGTATCTTAATTTGCCAGTTCCAGCAGGGAATAAGATGCAGTAAACAAAAAATTCAGGGGCATATTACCAACAAGTAGCGATATTTATCGCTAAATAGGCTTAGCGATGATTTTTTTTATCGCTGCCTATCGCTGGATTAATAGCAGAGAAAACATGCTATTACCAACGTTTTTCTCCATTGTGCTAAAATATCCAGCTATACCTGTGAAATGCGTGAATATTGCTGAGAATACAGCGATATTCACGCATTAGCGACAAAATTCTCTTAGCCATTTTATCCACCTCCCATAGGCTAACATGGCTAAGAACTAGTCTGGGCAGGTGTTAGTATTTGGAGATATTCGCGCTTAGCGCGAATATTTCCAATGCTCCGCCTGCCTTGCTAATAGGCGATAGCGACGTTAGTGATTGCTTTCAGTCGCTAACTGGTTGGGTACGCCCACTTTGCATGTCATTAGCGATAAACATTGCTGACATGCAAAGCGGGCCCAAAACGGCTCGCTATTGCCTAAAAGCTGTCGCTAACATCAGTTAGCGACAGCTTGCTAATAGGGCAATAGAAATATCGCTGCTTAGCGGCCGAAAAACGGCCGCTAAATCGGCGATAATTGCTTAACGCCCCCTTGGTAATATGCCCCACAACCCTTTTTATGCACACGCTCAAATGGTCCACTGCACCACACGCAGCACGCTTGTAAATACAGCTAGTCTTTCTGCTTCTCTGGTGCTGAAAGAGACCGTTTGCTCCAGCATTGGGCCGAAGTGTAGGCTGACCAAGGAAGAGGGTTGTCAACAATCCAACTCTAGTCATTGAAGGCATTAAAGAGCCTAAGATGGATATTAAATTTAGAGTCATTACGAGAAGGGGCCCCAAATTATGTCTGGCCTCCCAAACATCCTTAAGATTTCCTGCATCTAACTTTATTTTTTTGCACTATTGGCGAAGGTTGACAGAAACAGGCAATTTCTTTATTTGCTTCATTGGCTTCCACTTGAGGTGATGTTTTGCAATACAGGGGAAATGAGCAATGAAATCTTATAAAGGCCTCAAACAAGATTGGATTCCTGCCCCTCTCTTTGTTGCTTCTATTTCGCTGATCTGCCTTCTCCAAGATCTTGGACTATCTTTTCAGTTTGTTATTACCTACAGATGATTTTTATCCTTTTGAATCAAACTCCCACAGACCTAGAAAGTCAAATCAATGTGTCTAACGTTCTCGATATCCTTAGCATAAACAGTAAAAAACGAGTGGCTAAATTACGAGTCGGCACAGTGGTGGCGGCCTTCCAAATGCCTTATTACAATTAGGGCGGGCGGACTGTCATTGCCCTCTGCAGCCTCCATGGAACGCCTTCAGGAAGGACCTCAAGACCTAGCTCGCCGATTGATCCGTGCCCCCCCCCACCAGCGCCATGAGACCCTCACAGGTGACAGGTTACAAACCCCTGATTGATTGATTGATTGAGTTTTGCACCGTGTTAGGAGGGATCAATATGCTTGGGGGACTGCCAAGGTCTGTGGGGCTCCCTTCTGCCTTTGCCCCCTGGGGTGCATGCAGGGGGCAAACATGTGTTCCTCTGAGTACATGCACCCCAGTTCCTGCACGGCATGGACTTTTCAGTCTATGCCATGCAGGAACTGTTTTTGGTGCCCCCATTGTGGTGCCCATTCTTAGAGGCACCAGTGTGGAAAGGCCCACAAAATACCACCAGACATTCCAGGATTTTGCAGCAAGATGGAAGAAGGATCGGCCTCCAATGAGGCTGTGGCGGATGCACAGTGTGTGTACGGGGGCCAGGTGAGCGGAGGTGAGGTTTCTGGGTGGCTGGTTGAAGTTTAGTCAGTGGTTCATGTATGCTGGTCCTAGGTCATGGAGGGCTTTGTAGGTGTGGCTTAGAAGCTTTAAATGGCATCTCTTCTGGATGGGGAGCCAGTGGAGGTTTCTCAGGTGCTAGTAAATGCTGGTCCTTTAGGGCAAGTTTATGATCAGTCTGGCGGCTGTGTTCTGGATCATGTGGAGTCTTCTCATAAGTTTGCTGGTCGTGCCTGAATAGAGTGTGTTGCCGCAGTCTGGTGATTAGGGCATGAATCACTTTTTTTCTGGTGTAAGTGGGTATCCACTAAAAAATTCTGCAGAGCATGTTAAAGCAGGCTGAGGAGATGGTGTTGACCAGTTGTTTCATGGAGAAGTCACTCTCTAGGATGATGCAGAGGATGCAGGAATGATCTTTCGGAGTGGGGGTTTGTCCACATTCCGATGGGTACTTGGAGTCGTTCCAGAAGGAACGACTCCTACCGAAGATCAGTACTTTGGTTTTGACCATAATGAGTTTCAGGCAGTTGTCTTTTTAATTTCAAAAAAAGTTTATGCTGTTGTGATAGATGGTTAACAATTAGGCAAGCATTCATTTGACTCCTAGTTTGGACCCTAACGCATACTTACAATAAAAGACATTCAACTTACTCATTTAGTATTCAAAATTTCCCTAGTGTTTGCTTCTGTGCAATTCCCATGGGATTATTGTAGATAGCACCACAAGTTCTTTTGCACTGTCCCTTGTTCGATGAAATGTTGGCTGTAGAATGTCAAACGTCAATTAAAGTAAAGCACACTTGCCCTTTTGCTTCCCTTTCTCCAGGTGAAGAGGTAGTAGGGCAGGCTCACATGCACACACTCAATTCCACTCATCCACAAGCAAACAAATTCAGATTCATCCATTCACAAGCACATAGGAACACACATAGTCACACCCATACATATATAAACACACGTACATACTGACACTCATCCATTCACAAGAACGTCCTCACACATATACTCAACCCAACCTATTTACATGCACACACATACTCACACCCATCAATTCACAAGTACATTCTCCACAAACACACTCACCCCCTCCAATTCAAGAGCACACACACACATACATATATATTCATACATACACACATGCACCCAAACACTCAATAAGGCATTTATTTGTGTTGACAAGATATCAGGGTGGGAGGGAGAAGCACAACAGCCCACTAGGAGTTGGAGGCTTCAGTAGGATCCGCAGGAAACAGAAGATCCTTCCACCGCCTCTCACTTACTAAACTTTTAGTCATGGAGAGGAGGAGATTCTTTAAGTCATCACAGAATGGGGTGGAGTCACTGATAGTCAGCTGGCAAAACTTCAGGGATTAAACCTAAAATTCCCAGGGTTGTATTTATCAATATTGCTCTCCCTCATCATGAAGGGGACGATCCTTGAAGGGTTTTGACATATTTTCTCATGCAGGTAAGGCACAATATTCAAATGGACAAATATGTCAAAGGAGTTGTCTCCCCATATGACACAATATTGTGCTGATACTGACTTAGAAGATGACACATCATAGAGATATTCATTTTTCTCTATTTTGTATATCCCTAGATTGAAAAGAATCACTCACTGGAAGGTACTGCCATTTGACTTTCAGTGCTCAATTCTATTTTGTGGCTAGCTGGTAGTTGACTGCTGCTGAACTAGATTGACATTTGGGTAATGATCTTAAGTCAATAGTCACTTAGGGGCTGATTATGATAGCAGGCGGGCTGCTGATAGCTGCCGGCTCTGGCTGCCGCATTACAATATCGACGGTCGGACCCAGAGTAGTCGGAAGAAGATCTCTGACCCCTCCAGGATCAGTGATCCCAACGGGGCAGTGGTTGGATTTGTAGCCCCAAATGGCAGTTGTGCTGAGGCAGGCACTGCCTTCTAGATTAGATTTTAACAGCCTTTTCATGGCTGGAAGACCAACATGAAAAGAGTGTAGAAAACAGAATTTGGTGGCCCCACACAGGCCCCTGTCAATTGTGGGCCACTATAAAGTTGCCCTGGGGACACATGTGGTGCCCCCAAGCACCGCCATGCACCACATGGTGCATGGCACATGGTCTATGGATATACAGAAAGTGTTCGTTTTCACAACGGCTTGTGCTGCAGCCCTTTTCCTGGGCCAGTCCCAAGAATGCGTTCATCTGAGCAGATTTCGGGGCAGCAGCTGTCTCAAAGGCAAAAAAGTCACAATGCGGTAACACAGTATCCCTGAGAACCTGGGCGGAAATATAAAGTATACAAATGGTTCTGTCGGGTATGTACTATTTCTTTAAGTTGTTTTGAATACTAAACAATATATACATTTCGAAGCGATTTCATCAAAAGAGAAGGAATATATACATTTTGAAGTGAGTTCATCTAGGAAAAAAGAATGTGAACCAAACCATCAGGGGTAAATCAAAACACTTTTATAAATTATTTTCATTTATAATTACCCTGATTTCAATTATGAAAAGGTTGTACAAAGTGCAAAATGGTGCATCAAATGTGAAGAAAGGTGACATACAGTGCTCGGTGATATTTGTGAAGGGGTCAAATATACAGTGGTGTTTAAAAGGGGACAGGGAGGGGAAAGTGGGTGCGGAAAATTGCCAGTAGCACAAGGTTTTTAGGAACTTCTGTGGACCACATCTGTTGGTCTTCTCACAGAGTCCTCACAGCTGGTCCAAAGGAGTCGAGTGTCAACGTTTCAACCTTGGATAAGCCGTCTTAAAGGGTCAGTGCGGGTTTTCATCAGGACTGGGAAAATGGGGGGGCGGACAGCCTCAAAGGGTACCCAGATAGGCACCCCCAGATGAGGTTTAGGCAGAGCCACTGGTTGGCCTGTGGCTGGCACGGGGTACTGTCTCCCTTTTTGGGTGTGTCAAGTCATGGAAGTTGCTCGATTTGTCTCACATAGCATAACATATGTATTTGTAAAACACACGTATCTTGGCGTTGAATAACAGATGCTTATTGTTACTCATGGTATTCATTTGATCGGCCCCAGAAGGATGACAGGCTGATTGGACCTGCCGTAATTTGAATCTGAGACTATGAGGTTAAACAAAAGCCTCTACAGTTGACACATTAGTCCTATGAGCCACCAGACCCACTCATTCAATTATCCTCTCACCAGTGACATAACAATATCCCTCGCACACCCAGGGACGCCCAAGCTCCAGAGGGCCCCCTCCATCACTGTGCATGAGTGGCTGGCCCCTGGCCTGAGAGTTCCTTAATGGGTCTAGAGCATGGACTACAAAGTACATGGAGGGGCCCCCTCAAGTTTCGTTATGCCACTGTTTTACATATAGGACTCATGTGCACAGTGTACCATCATTTTATGTGTCAGGTATCACTTACTTTTGGGTTTTAGTGATGTGTAAAGAGTGGGCAGTTTTTGCGCTGCACCTACTGTCTTTTCTCCTGATCTGATGTGGTTTCCTTGTTGACAAATGTTCACTTAGGATGGCTTGCAGCATGTGCTGTGTTACTGTTACTACACGCTATTTCGCTAATAAATTAGTTTGTAACTTCATGTTGTTACGGTATTCTCGTGTAGAGTGTCTTGAGTCTTATTACAGCGTGTCTTGCATTTTGGAGTTAAATTTATTGATGACAAAAATCAAGCACGGTTAGATTAAAAAATGCTTCTCTAGAAGTTTTTGAAACTTACGGCTTGGTGATGTGCATGCAATGCTAGATGTTCAGAGATTCATAAAGATTCAATTAAATATGCAAGGAAATGAATCCAAACTGTCCTTTAACCCCTTCACTGCGGCGGCTATTCCGCCGCAGTACTAAGGGGGTGGGGCGGAAGAGCGGTGGGCGCATGCTGGTTACGAAACCGCTCCGTCACCAGCATTGGTTGCCGGCTCAATAGAACGCTCAGCACAGGCGCGGAATTCGCGCCGCGCATGAGCGGCGGGCAGGCCATGACGGAACCGCTCCATCATCAGCAACAGCGCCACCGCAGCTGATGACGGAGCGGTTCCGTCATCAGCATACAAGGGGTTAATATGCACAATACTGTTCTTCCTTGCGTTATCGAGAGACTGAGGCAATCCAAAAAGCACGGAAAGTGGAAACTTTTGCATATTTTTCGTGTATTGAAAATTTTTTCCTATGGAGACTGCCTTTTCTCATTCCTCCGAAAATATGATGTGGTCTCCTTTTTTATTCTTGAAAATCACTTTAGCCTGCAATTTACATGAGTATATTAACGTGCAATTCCAAGGTGGAATAGTACTAGAGAAATGTTGTGAATATTCACAAACTTGTTAGTTTGTGGATGTTCCCTAAATCTTGCATGGCCACCACAACTCCTTTGATCTTCTCTTACAGTCTAAACGTAAATTTGTGAGGGCTATGAATGCTCTGAAAATACCAGCAGCATTATAACTAAAGAGGTACTATTATGTATTGTGTACCTGCACTTCTCTAATCTGAATGTGAGAGTTATGTCATTCTATGCAAGGGGTGCTGCACCTAGGAAAGATCAAACACTTCTCACTAGAAAAGAAGTACTCTGGGTTAGTAAGTCCTTGCACTTAAACGTTTTCCATCTCAAGCACCAACTACCATTAAATCGGATTCTCAGAATTATGTGGCATTTCAAAAGCTTTTAAGAACTAAACCCTTTGTGAGTGATTACTCCTGACGTTTCCGTGATTGGTGTCCTAAATTGTGTGAGACCCATGGGCATTCTGTGCCCACACCTGACATTTGATTGGTAGTTTCTACATTTTCGTTTCTGTTTGTGACTAAATGAATTGTGGTATTTCATTTTAGACTGGTGCCTTGGTTCAAAGTGGATTTGCCCTTGATGGGTTTTGCTGTTTTCTTTCTTTGAAAGTAGCAGCCTGATTGCATCAACGCTCTACAAGACATGAGCTTTTTCGGCTGGACACTATATACTTGATTAGAAAAATACTAGGGGTTGCATTTTCAAACATTTTGCGCTGGGTTAGCGACATAAAAGTGACGTTAACCAGCACAAAATGTTTTTTTTACCAATTTACTGTCCCGGACAGGCATTGCTTTGTGTTGGAAAGTACCCTACAAATAATGCAAAGCAGCGCCAAGCATTGCCTTGCATTACTTAGCACCAAGGGGATCTTACATAATGCATGGGCATTCCCAGGCTACCACCCATGCCTTTGGATACAAAACCTTATTTGTAAACAATTGCAGACAGGGATTAGCGCCAAAAGTTAACACCATCTGAAAGGAGGCGTTAAGAGCGGAAATGTTTTCATTTTTCCTTTCTTGTCCTACTTTGCATGCGTACTGCACTGTGCAGCACACATGCAAAGTGGAAAAAAGGTTTGAACTTATCTGAGCATAGTATTTTGTAAAGGAAGGGCACTCTTCCTGGACAAAACCTGTGCTAGACTCAGGCATGCGCCTTAGCACTATGGTGCTAAGATGTGGGCCTGGCGCAACGGCAGCTGAATTCCGCGCCAGTGCAAGGGAAAGGGGAGGAGAGGGCCATACCTCTGTAGATATGGCGCTCACCTGCTCCCTCCCTGTCACGCAACACAGCGCGCTGCACTTTGTTGCAAGCCTTAAAAATATGGCCCTAGGAATTCAAGACTGACATAACTGATGAATTTGCCTTTGGCTTTGCATTGTATGACACTTATAAAAATAACTATTTTCTTACTCTTTGGGGTCAGTTATGGTACTTTCAGTCCTTATTGTAGCAATGTTAAGAATGATAACTTTCTGCTACAACGCTCAAAACCCACTCATAAAGCCAATGCGTAAGCAAGCAGGTTAGACATGGGAAATCCTGGGAGATGCCCTAGAAAATAAATACATATCTTGCTGTTATCACGGTGTTAGAGATTTCACAGGAGAGCCGTCACATCCACGAGACAACTACATCAAACAAAGCAAACAATGATTTCCTGGTGGACCACGTAGAAAACAAATGATCAGAAGTCTTAATGAACTGTCAGTAGCAGGTTTGAATACTAGGCGTTTGCTTTTTTATTGAGCGGTGCTGTTTGTAATCCCAAGGACTGCTTTGCAACTGCTGTAATTACCCATACAACTACAAATCTTTTGGGAGTAAATACCCCTATTCCTTATGCTAATTTTAGTAGTTGACCTTTTTATTCAAATGTAATACTTGGGATTCTGTAATCCCTGTATAAACACGGGCCTTCAATTTCCTCACAAAGGGCGACTTGCAACGAAAAGATATCAGAACTCGACTAGTATAAATTATTACATTCGAGTTCTGACATCACAATGCCTGCTGCTAGAGCCAGCAGCTGTCGTGAAAGGGAGTTCAGGTCACTGATCAGCTAGAAACATTGCTTTTCTCTCTTCTGCTCTATTTTTCTAGCTTACAGTGACTAGCAGACAGAGCATGTTTGTTGTTTGCATTTTGTAGGTAATTATTTAGAAAGTTAGAATCTTTCAGAATGTTCCTACACATTCCCAACTACTGCAGCTTTTTTTTAACTGTCTCATAGTGAAATATTTTTAATTTCGGTTTGCAATGAATAACTAACAGTTTTTTGATGTGTTTAATTGTTTCACTAGAGGTTTTATTTAAATTGTGTGTTTCTGTATACATTATCGCTCTTTTATATGAAAGAGCTACTCACCAAGGTTTTGAGTGGTTTGTTGAAAAGGTGATGGCATGACTCTGTATTATATGGGATAAAGTATCCCCTGTCATACATTATAAGGATTTTGCAGGTCACACCAGAGTTCTATAACCTTATAAGGAACTTAGCCTTCAGCCTTGTTCCTCTATATGGTTATGGAACTCCAAGTGACCTACGATATCCCTATAGTGCACTTCAGGGAGTACTTTATCCCTCATATCGGTCATGTCTAATTACATTTTGTAACTAGTAGAAATGGGGTTTCTGGAGGCTCGGGTATGCAGTTAAGCCAGGCAGAACCCACCACTATAGTGAGGGCAAGCTTGTTCATTACACACTAAAAATAACCTCTGCTCATCCTCTGGTAGCTTGGCGGTGAGTAGTCAGGCTTATCATCAGATGCAATTTGTAAAGTGTTGGCACAATCCACTCACACAGAAACACAATGAATATACCGTAAAAGAGACTCCGCACAGGATTACACAAAAAATTTAGTATATTGTACATAACATAGACCAAAATGACATAAACCATAAAAACTATTCATACACACACCATAATATAAGAGTATTGGTTTGTTTTTGTTGCTTTCATGCCCCTATATGATGTATTTGACATGTTGATTTAATCACTTTGTTAAAATGGCCAGACTGTTTACTCTGACCCAAGTGTAACAGGAGAGTACCTTTCAATGTTCAATGTGTAATAAATCACATGGGTGTACTTATACATTAGGAAAGTGAATGCAATTTGACTGGTGAACAAGGGCCTCAGGATTCAAGTGGACTTCTTTACACAACCAGTAGTGTGTCAGGAGGTGTGTTTGCACAGTGGTGGAAAATGGCGGCATGTCCTCTGAAGACCTCTGCAATCCTGCTGTGTGGGAATTACTAGAGGTATCAGGAGGGGCAATTGGCCCCAAAGGACCCTCTGAAGTGAAGGAGACTTCAACTCCCAGCCAGCAGTGTGGCAGGAGGCACATTTGCAGTGTGGTGGAGAAAGGGTGT
Source organism: Lissotriton vulgaris (assembly GCF_964263255.1). NCBI lineage: Eukaryota > Metazoa > Chordata > Amphibia > Caudata > Salamandridae > Lissotriton > Lissotriton vulgaris. Next base: position 2,119,041,370 of record NC_141689.1, read on the forward strand.
GTGTCCTCTAAAGACCTCTCAGCAATCCATTATGTGGGCCTTACTGGATGTAACAGGAAGGCTTGTTGGCCCTCAAGAACCTTCTGGAGCCAAGGGAACTTCATCCCCCAAAAATCAGTGCACCAGGAGGTGAGTTTGCAGAGTGGTGGAGAAAGGGGGCGTGGCCTCTGAAGACCTCCAAGCAATTGCACAGTGCTGGACTTACTGGAGGTAACAGAGGGAGATCTTGGCCCCTAAGGACGTCCTTGTGGGCCAGCTACCCTTCCTGTTACCTTCAATAAGTCACAGGCTGTGGAATTGCTGAGAATTCTTTATGGCCCGCCTTCTTTCTCTGTCACTCCTCAAACACGCCTTCTGGTGTACTACTAGTTGGGGCATGACGTCCCCATGGCTGCTGAGGGTCTTTGGGGGTGTACAACCCCTCCTGTTACCTCCCGTAAGTCCCACACAATGAAATTGCTAAGAGGTCTTTGGAGGCCACGCTTCTTTTCTCAACCACGCTGCAAAGGCGGCACCTGGTGCACTACTGGTTGGGCAATGGAGTTCTTGTGGCTGCCAAGGGACCTTGGTGGCCAGGAAACCTTCCTAGGTACTTTTAATAAGTCATATAAAGTGGGATTCCTGAGAGCAGGTCAGAGGCCTCACCCCCTTTTTCCCACCCCTCTGCAAGCACCATTACTACTTAAAATAAAAATAGAAATTCACTGAAAAAACAAAGCTTACAGGGAAGTTATAGTTAGGAATTTGCAATTAAATAACCTTAATAAATTCACTGAAAAAAAACAAGGTTTAAAGGGATGATAAAGTTAGGAAATGAAAAAAAACCCCTTTGAAATACACTGAAAAAACTGAAAATGAAATTAAATGCATAATTACCCCTTTGAAATACACTGAAAAAAACAAAGGTTACAGGGACGTTATAGTTAGGAATTAGTGTTTAAATAACCTTAGAAATTAACTGAAAACAACCAGGGCTTATATAGACTGTATAGTTAGGAAATGGAATAAAAAACCTTAGAAATTCACTGAAAAAAAATAAAGGTTACAGGGATATAGTTAGGCACAGGTTTCACTCGTATAAAATCAGGGAAATTCAGTAGTTATAATTAGACCAGCTAACTATAACTTATGCCCCTGCAATGCATCTGTTTATGACCTCACACATTACATCCCTCATGACATAGTCAGTGACATCACTCATGAAACCAATCATGACATCTCAAATGACATCACTGATAACATCATCCAGTGAGTGTAAGTATCTCAGAAACATTTCTGAGACTTAAAGATATATGCTAAGCGACTGCATAAGTTGAATTACAATTCTTTCCGTATTTCTAATGAATGATACTATTTCTAACATATGTGACAGGAGTGGGTCTGCATGTGTGTTAGTGGGTGTGTGAGTGGCTGTATGGGTATATGAGTGGGTGTGTGAGTGGCTGTATGGGTGTATAAGTGGGTGTGCGAGTAGCAGTGTGGGTGGGTGAGTTAGTGGCTTAATCGGGGAGTGAGTGGGTATGTCAATGCCTGCATGGGCGAGTGATTGGCTGTGTGAGTTGCTGTGTGGATGGCTGAGTTATTTATTTATTTTATTTATAGTCTTGTATCGCGCCTGAATCAGCCCCGAAGGGGTATCTCCGCGCGTGGCTTCTGTATGAGTTAGACAAACTATGGTTGAGGAGTGACAGAGGGAAGGCTAAGTTAATCTTGTGTGAACAAGTAAGTTTTTAGTTTCTTCCTAAAGTTAAGAAGGTTGGGGGTTTGTCTTAGCTGGGGAGGGAGGGAATTCCACTGCAAAGGACCTTTAAGGGAGGGGGCTCGACCACCCTGTCTCGCTCTGGTGACTTTAGGTACATATAGCAGCATAGTGTTGCTGGAGCGTAGAGTGCGTCCGGGAGAGTAGGGGAAGAAAATGTCTTTCAGATATTTGGGACCAGACCCATAGATGCATTTATGCATGATGCAGCAGAGTTTAAAATGTACCCGCTGTTGCACTGGAAGCCAGTGAAGGTGGGAAAGAAGAGGACGGGAGGGGGTACGGGGAGGGGCATTCAGGATGAGTCTTGCCGCGGTGTTCTGCATCACCTGCAGTCTGCGCAGTTGCTCCTGGTTGGCGGAAATAAGTAGACTGTTACAATAGTCAACCCGCCCGAGGACTAGTGCCTGAACCAGCGTTTTCCTATAGATGTTTGGTAGGAAGGGGAAGATACGCCGTAAAAGACCAATTGTGCGGAAACACGTTCCCGTGACCTGGCTGACGTGATCTTTCATAATCAGAGTTTGGTCTAGGCGTACCCCCAGGTTTTTGATGGTTTGTTTGGGCGCTGGGACAGGTCCAAGCTCAGTTGGCCACCATTCCGGGGACCAGAGCAGGGTGGCCCCTCCAAACAACATGACCTCCGTTTTGGCCACGTTGCATTGGAGGAAGTTTTGGGCCATACAGCCTGCCACCGCTCTCATGCCGTCTTGGAAAGATTGCATGACTGCAGGTGTAATGGTTTGAAAAGGAAACAGCAGCTGAGTATCGTCAGCGTAAGAGATTGGTGAGAACCCGTAAGATCTTATAATCTTTGCCAAGGGGGCCACATATACATTAAATAACGTGGGGCTCAGACATGAGCCCTGTGGCACACCCTTGGTAAGCTTCCTGCAGACAGATTTATAGGAGCCTAGTTTAACACCTTGTTGTCTGTCTTCAAGAAAGCTTTCCAGCCACGCAAGAGCGGTTCCCTTTACTCCTACTCCCTTCAGACGGTCGAGAAGAATTTTGTGCGACACCGTGTCGAAGGCAGCGGACAAATCGAATAGCACCAGAATCACTGAATTCCCTCTGTCAAGTGACATTCTGATGTTATCTGTCACTGACAAGAGGGCTGATTCGGTGCTATGGTTGGGCCTAAAACCAGATTGCGAGTGGTCTAGGCCGCCCGCTGCCTCGATGTAATTGGACAGGTGTGCGTTAACATGTTTCTCGACCATCTTGCTGTAGTAAGGCAGAAGGGAGATAGGGCGGAGGTTGGAAAGCTCCGTCCATGGGAGAGCCGCATTCTTGCGGATAGGGTGCACCACTGCTCTTTTCCATTCAGTTGGTACTTTTCCCTCTTTAAGAGACTGGTTGATAATATCCTGAATGTAGGGGGCTAACAGGGTACGGAGAGGGGTTAAGGTTTTAACAGGAATAAGGTCATCCGGCGATCCAGATTTTACTTGGGTCATTATTAAATCAAGCTCTTCAATGTTAATAGGAGGGAATGTAGTTAGTGTAAGGTTGGTATTTTCATTGGGGGAAGAAACAATTAAGGAATCACCATTTGGTTGGGATACTAAGATTTTTCCATAGATGGATTCTATTTTGTTCTCAAAGTAGGATGAGACTTCTTAGTGTGTGGGTGACTGTATGAGTGAATCAGTGGGTGTTTCAATGGCTGTATGAGTGAGTGACTGAGTTTGTAAGTGTATGTATGGGTATTTAAGTGGGTATTTGGTTAAGTAAATTGGTGGATCAGTAGTTTTTGGAGAGTAAGCGTCTGTGTGAATGGCTGTATGGCTGAGTGAGCAGATGTGGGAATGCTTGTATGGATGTATGAATGGGTATGTATGTGTTGTGGGGGTATGTGAGTGCTTATATGGGTGAGTGAGTGGCTGTGATGAGGGGCTGTATGGGTAGGTAACTCACTCATTTTGAGTAACTTACTCATTTTGAGTAACTTACTCATTTTGAGTCACTTACTCATTGTGGTATTCACAGAAGGCACTTATTCATTGATGAGTAAGTGCCTTCTGTGAATACCAAAATGAGTAGGTGCCTTCTGTGAATACCAAAATGAGTAAGTGCCTTCTGTGAATACCAAAATGCTAGTAAGTTTAGGATTTTGTCTTAAGTTAGTTCTGTGAATCGGGCCCTGGGTCTCTGCTAACCAGGCACCCAGTGCCAGATCTCTTTCCTAAAACTGTACCAAGATTGGCACCGCTTGATAACCCCCTGTAAGAGCCTGGTAAAGGTTACCCCTGGTACTTAGGGCCTGGGTACTGAAGAAGGTCCTCTAGGACTGCAGCACAAATTGTGCCACCGTAAGGACCATTCAACAATTCCATGCACACCGCCATTGCATCCTGCATGTCTTTTTGCAGAGAAAACCAAAGAGTCAACATGGCACAAGCCCTGTGTTCCATGCCCACGCACATTGCATGAGTTAAAGGTAAGTCATTCTTACTGCAGGCTTTACAGCCCTATGGCAGGATGCACTATATCCAAATTGTGGACATATCTGCATGAGAAGATATGACCACACAATATCTAAATCCATTCTTGGATATTGGTAGTGCACAGGGAAGCCATAGAAAGAACATGAGCTGTATACTTGTCATTATGAGTTTCCTAGCTCCATGATGGCTTTGCTTTACACTAAGATGCTTGGCACCAAATGTCTTATCGTAATAAATACTAACTGATGCTGGTGTTGGATTATTAGTAAATGCACACAGGAGACCCTTTTAGAGGTTCTCTTGAAAACTTATGTTTGTGGTCTCCTGGGGTGAGAGCCAGTGCTCTCTGAAGGCAGGTACAAAGTCTGCTCTAGGCAGAGGTGCTTCACTCCTCCCCCAGGCTACGGGGGCCTGCCAGGACGAGAATCTTGAAAGGCGATGCCACCTTTGAAGTGCAGCACAGTCATCTCCTGATAGTGGAGGATGCCAAGCCCCTTTCTTGCTCCCCTTTTAGTGAGAGTACAGATGGGAAAATCAGTTAGAGTAGGAGGTGTGCCCACATTCCGTCAGCACCACTCCTAAGGTGGAGCAGGTGATGTGGACACTATTTTTCCAATTCCTTCCTCTTGTGTTGGTAGTAAATCAACCTATCAGGGCTAGGGTAGTGCCCCTTTCCACAGGAAGTGGGCACTTAAAGTGTGTTGACACATTAAAGGTAGGTAGCCTATTGGCTCCTACCTGTCACCCCTTTTAATGCCCCTAGAATTAGTATTTAGATGGTATCCCCGGATCCTAAACTTAGATTTGATGGACCTAAGAAGAGCAACAGACAAAGAAGAGCTGCTGACCCACAAACCGAAGACCTGCTGCAGAGAATGTATCCCAAACCCTGCTGGCTGCTTCCATGACTTAACAATTGTGGTGCGCTATCTCATCCTACAATTGCGAGGTCTTCAAGAACCCCAGAGCACTTTCAGCCTTCACCCATTTGCCAAGAATTTCTCTTGGGTTAGAGGACCTACACCCCAGCATCCTACAGGCACTGAACCACAAAGTCTGGTTCACCAATCTGCTATTCCAAGTGCCTCTGATGCATCATCCAAGCCAGAAGAGGTGCATCAGCTCTGGAGGGAGGGACAGATCTCTACCTCCACCAAGTGGGAGGACACCAAAACCTACTGTAGCCATGTAAATACCCAGGGTACCAGCCTCTCTACACTGAAGACCGAGAAGAAAGAGTCCAATCCAAACTCCAACTTCCCACAGTGCAAACACGCATTGAAGGACTTTGAAACCCCTGAGACCTGCTCAGTGAATGTCCAACACTTTTCTGCCCAATCTGCTCTGCACACAGCTTGCATGCCTGGATAATGATGAACCAGCTGTGCTCCCTTGGTTCTAAGGCCCTTGCAACCTGCTCCGTTGATTAGGACTCCTCAGACTTATCTTTAGTCCTTCTGTGCAGCATGTTTTCATGTGGCCCTCTTCTTCGTAGCCCGCTAGCTACCAACAACATCAGCACATTACCCCCGGCCAAATCCGGGAAAGTCCCAATCTTACGGTGCTGGAAAATTGGACCTGGCCGTGCTACTTTCCTAACTCCAGAAGCTGTATTTCGAGGAACCACTGTGTGATTTTATGTTTTTTTCCTATTTTCTCTTATTGATTTCTAATATGCGTAATTGTGCACAACGGTGATTTATTTTGCGAACTTTGAAAAATCATAACTCAAAAAGTACTAACCTTAGAACAAAGTTCTTGGTCTGAAAGATCATATAAAAATGTTATTTTATCAAATTGGTCTCTGATTTATTCTTGAGTGTGTTTCTCATTTATTGCCTCTGTGAGAACAACAAATGCTTAGCACTACCCTCTGGTAAGCCTAACTGCTCACCCCCGCTACCACAAAAAGAGCGTTAGTGTTATCTGCTTTTGCCCCTGTATACCAATAAGGGATCCACTGGATTCTCTGCACAGAGTACTTCATTTAAGTATGCTGTAAAGAGAACCTGACTCCTATACTGTGTGCATGAGTCCATAAGTGGATATGTGATTGGGTGCGTGAGCTTTTAAGTTGGTCTGTGAGTAGGTGCGTAAGTCTCTCAGTGGGTCTGTGAGTGAGTGAACGAGTCTCAGTGAGTTTGTGAGTGGGTACTTGAGTGTCTGGGGTGCATTTTTGAGTGAGGATTTGTCAGTGATACTGCTAACTTTTTGTTCTTTCCAGGCTACATCTATCTTGGTATCCCAATAGGTTTGCTTCAATTTTAAAGATTGCCTTTTGTCATTTGGTTAGTTTTTATTTTCCTTAGCCATGGGATGCGGTTCCTTTGTCAATATTAACTATTTCTGCCAATACTTTTCTATAGGTCTCCAATTCAGGTGTCATGACAGACGCAGCCAGAATATCAAGAGTTTTAGTTTAATCACCTGGTCAATACTCTTTAGTGATGAATAAAATGTTAAAGGTAAAATAGAGTGTTTTTTGAACAGATTAAAAAAGGACCTGACATATTTGTTCTCCGTGTAGGCAAGCGTTCCCACATCACTGCAGCCCCAAAGTTCAGCACCATATATAGCCCAAGAAACAGCTGTGACCTTGCATACCTCAAGGGCTGGCATTACAGCTCCACTTTAGGTAGCACTATATTTCCTGCCTATTGCCGATGCCCTTTGAGTCAAAATAGTTCTTCTTTTCCACAATTGGGAAGTCCATGACATGGTGTCAGCCATAATTACACCTAGGTAGTCAAAGTATTTTACTTGCTCCAAGGGCACCACCTTAACCTACCTCTAAAAGAGCGATGAGGATTAAATACCATTAGTTTCAAATTTGCCAGATTTATCTTTAGTCCCCTTTCTAAACAGAACAGTATAAAGCAGACCAATGATGACTGCAGGCCATGCGGGGTGCCAGATAACAGAAGTATGTAATCTGCAAACATGAGGATGGGAGCGATAGTGCCTGCTGATTTTGAGGCGTTGTGCTTGCACTGCATCATCCTGTCTGCCGCTCCATTGATCTACAGGTTGAATAGCATGGAGGCAAGCACGCAGCCCTGTCTAATGTCCCAGTTTATTGGTATGTTAGATGTTATGTAAGCACGCCCTCTGCTCTCCTGGGCAGTAAACTGCTCTCTCCTTACGCGACTACGTCCCTGAGTCTCTGCCTCCTGCTCTTTGCTGGTTCCAGGCAGGTGTTTGAGGCCCTCCTCCACCCGCAGCCTCCTGCCTGCGCCTCATCCCTGGTGGTTAAGTTGGAGAGCCCTGCTCTTCTGGTGGTCCGCTCTGGCTGCCTTTCTGTTATTTTTTGTCTATTTTTCCTTTTTGCCTAATTTAGCAGTTTTCTACCTTCTGTCTTCTGTTTTTACTGTTTGTTTTCACTGTTTGCCTTTTCCTTTTTTGCCTTCCCCACCGCTGCTGCTCCTGCGGCCCCTTCTTCCCTGCATGTTCCTGCTCTCGCCTCCCAGCTGCTTTCCCTCCCAGGCCCCTACTTAATGGCAGCCACTGCACGACATGGCGAGTAAGTCCTCTGACCTACTGGTCAAGAAAACTGCTCTCCCCCCATGCAGCTCCATCCCTGAGTCTCTGCCCCCAGTGACTTTCTGGTTCCAGGTAGGTGTTTGAGGGCCTCCTCCACCCACAGGCTCCTGCCTGCGCCTCATCCCTGGTGGTCCAGTGGGAAAGCCTTGCTCTTCTGCTGGTCTGTTCTGGCTGCCTTTTCTATATTTTACTGTCTATTTTTCCTTTTTGTCTGTCTGTGCCTTTTTGCCTAATTTTGCTGTTTTCTGCCTTCTGTCTTCTGTTTTCACTGTTTGTTTTCACTGTTTGAGTTTTTCCTTTTTTGCCTTCTCTGCTGCTGCTGCCCTTGCAGCCCCTTCGCCCCCTACGTGTTCCCGCACCCTCCTCCCAGCTGCTCTTCCTCCCCGACCCCTACTTAATGGCACCCACACTCAAGGTGTGCCGCTGGCACGCCAAAGGCAAGCCTGTCTCTGTCCGCCTGTGATATGACAGAGACCAGCGCCAGGGACCCTGGTGCTTTGACACCCTGCCACTACGAATCCAGCACTCTCCACATACTCAACCCTGGGGGCAATAACAACTGCCAGCTCTCAATGCAGAGCAACTCCCAAGGTGCATTCTCCTGCGGACAATGCCGCCACACCTTAAGCCACCTCTGGAGCCAGACAGTTACCATCAACCCACCAGTGGACCAAAACACCTCAGCTGCATCCCCCTCAAGGTACGCTCCCTATACAGTCAAGCAGTAGAAATCTGGGACCTCCTCAACACCCTTGCACCCAATGTTGGCTTCCTCACAGAGACCTGGACCAATACCAGCTACACTCCAGACGTCACGACCGCCAACCCCGACGGGTACAAGATCCTGAAAAAAAACTATTAATTCTGAAAGAGGCCTCGCCATTGTCATTAAAATCTCCCTCTGACTGACAACCTCCATCTCAAATGACTTCTCCCCCCCATGGAACACATCCATTTCCAGATCCAGCCCAACCCCAGAATGACTCTACTTGGAACCCTCACCTACAGACCTCCCGGACCCTACTCTCCATGCACAAACACCATTTCAGACTTCATCGCACCCCACACCCTCACCTCCATGGACTAAGCACTGCTCGGAGACCTGAATTTCCCCTCCACAACCTCAGTGGCCACAACTCCACCACCCTTCTAGAGAACCTCGCCAACATCGGACTGAATCAGCTCGTCACCACCCACATGGCAGGATATACCCTTGACTCCATCTTCACCCGAAGAAACAACAATCGCTTGAGCCACACCACGCAACATCTCTGGACGGACCACCGCTGCATCCACTTCTCCTTCTCAAAACCCATCGCACACAAGCCAATGCCACGCCCCCATGCAGAAACTGGAGCAAGATCACTGAAGAACACCTCACCTCCGCGCTCAGCAGCACTCCTCACCCACTACGACTGACTCCAACTCAGCAGCAAATTGCCTCCACCAATAGATTGCAGACTGTTCAAACATGCTCGCCCCCTCCAGAACTTTGGCAGACAACACAACAAGAAAGCCACCTGGTTCCTCGTGGACCTACGAGAATCTAAGTGCTTGTGCCGATGATTAGAGAAAACATGAAGGGATAGCAAAACCCCAGAAGCATGCACCATCTACAGGGCCACCACTCTGGCACACTACCAACTCATTGGATCTACGAAGAGAAGCTTCATTCAGGACAAAATCCTCTCCAACTCCTACAACTCCAAGGAACTCTTCAACATCATACAAGAATTCATCACAGCAAAACCTTGGATGTCCATCCCTCCAAGGACCTCTGCAACAAACCCAGCTCCTTCTTACACCACAAAATCCGGACACTCTATGACAACTTCCCTCCGCCAGCAACTCCTCCTAGCCGACCCTCCTCACCTGAACCCCTGTCACCACAGAAGACACCGCAAAGACTATGAAGAGTATTCACTCTGAAGCACCCACTGACCCCTGCCCGGAGCACATCTTCCACAGAGCCATCTCCGTAACTATGACGGACAATTTGATATTTGATATTTATTGATTTTTATAAAGCGCGACTATCGCTCCGGAAGGAGCATCTTGGCGCTGAGCAAACAGAAGAGACCAACTTGGTGGGAACAGGAATCAGATGGCTGCGAGGACCAAAGAGTCGGGCTGAGGGAAAATCCATGTCTTCAGGAGTTTCCTGAAAAGGCTTTCTGAGGGGGCGTGCCTGAGGTTAAAGGGGAGGCCGTTCCATGCCTTAGCCGCCAGAAATGAAAAAGTTTTCCCACCTTTCGTTTTGAGCTTAAACCTGGGTATAGTGACCAGATTGGCTCCTGATGACCTCAGGCAGCGCGATGGAATGTACTGAGGGAAGCGCTTAATAAGGTAGGAGGGGCCTGTGTTCTTGGTGGCTTTGAAGACGGTGACAAGGAGTTTAAAAAGGATTCTTTTGTGGAGGGGCGGCCAATGGAGGGTGTTGAGGGCTGCGGAGGCCAAGGACCTTCTTGGGAGTCCAAGTACGAGCCTGGCCGCCGCGTGCTGGACGCTCTGTAGCTTCTTGAGGGTGGACTTCTTTATACCTGCCAGGAGACCATTACAATAATCTAGCCTGGACAAGATCAGAGCCACGGCAACTGATTTCCTGGCAGAGATAGGGAGGAAGTCAAAGAATTTCTTTAGCGGTCTAATGAGGTTAAAACAGCACCCTGCAGTGATGCGTGCATGATCGTCAAAACTGAGGGACGAGTCAAATTGGACACCCAGATTGCGGGCCGAGGAGACTGCATTAGAGGGAGCCTCAGAGTGTTGAGGCCACCAATCTTTTGGAGAGAAAAGGGTGTCTTTGCCTAAGGGTATGATTTCAGTCTTGGCGCTATTGCACTTAAGATGGTTATTATTGAGCCACGCAAAGATTTGGGAGAGGCAATTCTGGAATCTGAAAGCGGCATCGGGTAGTTTTTTGTCTAGGGTGACGACAAGTTGGGTGTCGTCCGCGTAAGATGTTACGAGGATGCCATGGGATTCAATCAGGGTAAGCAGGGGGGCCATGTAGATATTAAAAAAAAAGAGGACTAAGAATGGACCCCTGGGGCACACCTGATGTAGTGGTTCTTTCGCCAGAGAGAAAGGGGCCAAGTGAGACTGTTTGTGATCTGTTGGAAAGGAATGATGTTATCCATTTTAGTGCAGTACCCGTCACTCCGATCTCGCGCATTCTGTGAATGAGGATGACATGAGAGATGGTATCAAATGCTGCGGTTAAGTCGAGCAGGATGAGTACAGCTTGTTTCCCCTCATCCTGCAAGAACTTAATGGTGTCGGATAGCTTGATCAAAGCAGTTTCAGTGGAGTGGCCAGGGCGGAAGCCAGATTGCTGTGGATGGAGAATATGGTTGATTTCCACGAAGGCTTTTAACTCTTCTTGTACTATTTGCTCAGTAATTTTGCCTAGCGCCGGGAGTAGGGAAATTGGGCGCATGTTGGAAAGGTCTGTCGGGGGTTTGTTTTGTTTTTTCATTAGAGGCTTTACAATGGCTTTCTTCCATTCAGTAGGGACAGTGCCAGAGCTGAGGGATTGATTAACAATGGAATTGATAAGAGGGTTGACGGCCTCAATGAGAAGGTGGAGGATAGGCAGGAGTCCGTGGGGGCTCCCGATCGGCAAGTCATGATGGCCTTCTGGGTTTGAGACAGGGACACTGTTGAAAAGTTACCAAAAGAGGGTGAATTAGTGTTGGCAGGTAGCGGAGGGATAGCGGGGGAAGGGAAATCCTTGTGGATGTTATTAATTTTCTCAACAAAGAAGTCAGCAATTTGGTCGCAAAGGATTTGGGATGGAGGGATTTCCAATGCCAGGGCCTTGGGGTGGGTGAAAGACTTGACAATATTGAAGATGGTTTGTTGTTTCTGATTGGCTACTTCTATGGCTGTGGTGAAGAACTCTTTTTTGGCTTTCTTTATATGAGACAGGTACTGTTTCCTCTGCCGGATGTATAGGGTTCTGGAGGTAGGATCGTATGTTTTCCTCCACTCTCTTTCAAGAACCCTGCACATCTGGTGGCTATCGGTAAGGGCCTGGGTATACCAAGGGGCATTGGGCTTTCTTTTGTGGGGGATTGGTTTTTGGTTGGTTGGATTGGAATTGTCCAGAACCAGTTTATTGATCCAGGTGTGGAAATTTTTGGAATCTTGTGATACATCTCCAACGATAGTGGGGGGGGGGGTGGGGGGGGTGGAGAGCTGAGGATGTAACTTAATGGACTCAGCTACTTTCTTCCAGTTTGTCGCGAAGGTTGAAGGGGAGTTCTTAGTGTACGGTTGAGATGAGGGTTTTGCCTTGATGGAGAAAGGTATAAAACAATGGTCAGTCCAAATTTGTGGGATTGGGGGAGATACAGTTAGAGTGACTGAATTTGTGCAAATACCATCTAGTGTGTGGCCGGCCCGGTGCGTGGGGGGAACGACCAATTGAGAAAGTCCAAAGATGTCAAGGGATTGTTGGAAGGTTAGAGTGTGGGGGTCTACGCGGGATTCCAAATGGAGATTGAAATCGCCGAGAAGAGTGAAGTTGGGATAGTGGGTCAAAAGAGATCCAAGAGTGTCATCCAGGGAATCCAGGAAAGGCGTAGCGTTTCCAGGGGGGCGATAAACAAGTCCTCCAGAAAAGGCGGTGGAGGAGTTAATGTGAATCACAAAGCCTATGCTCTCACAGTCCTTGAGTGAGGCCAGTTCGAATGTGTGGTACCTAACATATTTTCTAATGATGATGGCTAACCCGCCTCCCCTGCCGACTGGTCTGTCCCGTCTGTGGATGGTAAAATCAGGGGGAAGGGCGGTTGCCAGATCTGGGTTGGATGCGTCATTTAGCCAAGATTCGGTGATAAACAGGGCGTCTAAATCATGGGAAAGTACGAGGTCATGGATATCTTGTCCATGACACGCTAAAGATCTGGCGTTGATAAGTCCACAGTGGAAGGTAATTGGCTTGTGAGATGGTGGAGAGGAAGGGTGTGAAATAATGCCGGTGGGTCCCAGGGATGACCATCTGCAGGAGCGGCATGAGAATGGGCCCCAAAGATGCGCAATGGGAGGAAGATCCTTACAGCTATGGCTTGCTGTTGTCAGGCGCATTGAATGCAGCGCGTTACAGTCATACCTGAGAACAGGATGGGATTGGGCAGCATGGCCCGCGCCCGGCGCAATCCTGGCGCGGACGGGCGCAGAAGGGCTTGGCTTTGGCGTGGCTTCGGCGCGCGACCGGCGCGCCCGCTGCGCCAGCCCGCTGCGCCGTCTGGCCGGGTTGCACATTTATGCAGAGGAAGGAGGGTGGGAGGACGGCGCGACTAGAGCGATACTGCCTAAAATCGCAATTTTTCTATGTTTCAGTCGCTCGCAGCCCCAGTACCTCTCACCAGGGAGAGCTTCTGAAAGGCACAGAGCACTGGGCAGGGCTCGCCTAAATACAACAGGAGGGCGGGAGGACGGCGCGACTAGAGCGCTGACCTCACCTGCCTCGCTCAAGATGGCGCCCACCGCCGCCGGGTGCTGGAAGAAGACGGCTGGGCTGAAGGGAGAGGAAGAGTAGGTGTCAAGGGTGTCAGTGTGCCTAATACTCAATTCCCCTTAGCTGACAGCCCCCCAAAGGTAAAAATTACGGCGAATTTAAAAATGGTTTAAAAGCGCTCAGATTACAGTGCTCGTAATCATAACAACAAACTGCCTAAAATCGCAATTTTTCTATGTTTCAGTCGCTCGCAGCCCCAGTACCTCTCACCAGGGAGAGCTTCTGAAAGGCACAGAGCACTGGGCAGGGCTCGCCTAAATACAACAGGAGGGCGGGAGGACGGCGCGACTAGAGCGCTGACCTCACCTGCCTCGCTCAAGATGGCGCCCACCGCCGCCGGGTGCTGGAAGAAGACGGCTGGGCTGAAGGGAGAGGAAGAGTAAGTGTCAAGGGTGTCAGTGTGCCTAATACTCAATTCCCCTTAGCTGACAGCCCCCCAAAGGTAAAAATTACGGCGAATTTAAAAATGGTTTAAAAGCGCTCAGATTACAGTGCTCGTAATCATAACAACAAACTGCCTAAAATCGCAATTTTTCTATGTTTCAGTCGCTCGCAGCCCCAGTACCTCTCACCAGGGAGAGCTTCTGAAAGGCAATCAACTGCACCCTCAAAACAGTCATGTTCCCCGATGACTGGAAATGCTCTGAAGTCAACCCCATCCTCAAGAAGCCCTCTACAGACCCGATGGACATCAAGTACTTCAGGCCCATCTCTCTCTACTCCCCTTCACCACCAAAGTCACAGAGAAACTGGTCAACACCCAGCTAACACACTTCATTGAATCCAACAACACATTTGACTCATCCCAAACCGGATTCTGCAGCAACCAAAGCACCGAGACCACCCTCCTATCCACCACAGGCGACACTCCTCGATCAAGACCACACTGCAGCCCTCATACTACTAGTCCTCCCAGTAACTTTCAACACCGTCTCCCACCACACACTAGCTGTCAGACTCCACGACGCTGGCTTATAGGGTTCGCCTTAGACTGTGTTCACTATTCCTCTCCGGCAGAACACAAAGAATAAGATTACTGCCCTTCCTCTCCGAACCCACAGAGATCAGAGGCAGAGTACCCCAAGGATCCTCCCTCATCCCCACGCTCTTCAATATCCACATATCCCTCCTCACAACAATCTTCAGAAAACATGGACTCAGCATATATCCTTAGCCAACGACACCCAGCTCTCCCTCACCAAGGAACCGACATCACCAGGCAGAGTTTCCAGGAAGGAATGAGGGACATCGCTTTTTGGATTAGCAGCAGCTGCTTGAAGCTCAACTTAAAGAAAACAGAAGTCCTCCGATTAGCCACCACCGCATGGGACGATACATGGTGGCCCCTACCCTCTGAAACCCTCCTACCCCCAGATCCGCAACCTCAGCATTATACTCAACTCTTCTCTCACCATGAACCGACAGATCAAAGCTGTATCCTCCCCATGTATCAACACCCTCCGCATACTCCGCAAGACTTTCAAATGTATTCACCCAATCGATTACCATCAGGCTGGACTAAGGGAATGCCCTCTATGCCAGGGTTAACAAATCATTCCTTTACAAACTCCAGACTGTCCAGAACGCCGCAGCCAGACTCGTCCTAAGCATCCCATGACACAACCACATCACCTCAGCACCTCCGAGATCTCCACTGTCTCCCCTTTTGGAAAAAGAGCGACTTCCAAGCTGCACAGACATGCCTACAAAGCCCTCCACAACACCAGACCCCAATACCTCAATGAAAGAATCTCCTTCCATGCCCCCAAGAGAAACCTCAGCTCCGCTGACCTAGCCATTGCCGAAATCCCACACATCCACAGAGTCAGAACAGGAGGCAGATCCTTCTCCTACATCATGGACAAGACCTGGAACGAACTTCCCCTCACCATCCGTTGAAGCCCGACACTGCAAGCCTTCAGAAAGGACCTCAAGATCTGGCTGTTTATATGACCTCAGAGTGGCCTGAACCCCCTCCCCCCAGCACCTAGAGACCCTCACAGGTGATTAATGCGCTAAGTAAAGCCATGATTGTGTGATTGATTGACTGATTGATTAAGGTCCCCTCCTTTATTCCATCTCAATTTGGTATAGGTTTCAGAGCGCAGGATTTTCAAATTGTTAGGAGATTACATGGAATACCATACAACTTCAAGAGCCTCCAAAGGCCTTCCCTTGGTACAAGTTCAAAGGCCGCCCTTAGGTCTAGAAAGGCCACATAAAGATTGTTCCACCTCAGAGCAGCATACTTCCAGCAAATCGTTCTGAATCAGAACACCTGATCAAGTGTACTGACCTTGGCCCTGAACCCCACTTGGCTTTGCGTTAAAATGTGATGCTCTGCTATTCACGCTTGAAGTCTCAACAGTAGCTGTCTAACGAAAACTTTCTGACAGATTTCAGTCAGTCTAATTGGTCTGTAGTTGGAAGGAGCATCCCTTCGCCCCTTCTTATAAATAGGAACGATCATAGCTCCATGCCTAGAGGGAGGAGTGACCTCACCTCTCAAGATGGCATTTCTGAAGGTGTTCAGATAGGACACCCATATTTCTGGGTTGTGAGAGATATAAATCGCCTGGGATCCTATCAGGGCATGGCGCCTACTCCCACTTCAGTGGATGGAGAGCCTGTGCTGTCTCAGAGATGCCCAGTTCAATTAACAGAAGCAACCTTCAGTAATTCTCTTTTCTCTGGGGAGTCTATGCAGCAGGCCCTGGCTGTGTCTATGCCCCATGCCCTATAGAGCTCACTGAAATGAGCAACCCAGGCCACGGGTTGGACCACAGTGTCTAGGTGGATGTCTATCATCCGAGACTCCACCATTATGAGTTTCCAAAAGCACTTGATGTTCTTGTTATGGAGGGCTTTGGAGAGATCTTCTACCTGCTCCATCCCCCAACCCCTTTTAACCTTAGTCAGAATTGAGTTGTAAGATCTTCGGAGGGTGCTAATTTTTCTATGTTCGCCATTTATTTTGTGTTTTGATAGGGCTGTCTTAGAGTGTTTACAACCCATGAGAACCGCCAAGGATAGTTAGATAGCAAGTGCCCCCTTCCCCAGCAAATTGATATCATGGTGGAATTATTGAAAATGATAGTGACGCCTTTAATCAACTTACCATCCAGCATGCCTCCTATTCAACTGTCCCCTTCTTTCTTTTCCACAATTGATAACATTTGTTCTAAGTTCTTCTCAATCAATCAATCATCGCATTTATATAGCGCGCTACTCACCCAGAGGGTCTCAAGGCGCTGGGGGAGGGGGGAGCGCTACTGCTCGAACAGCCAGGTCTTGAGTTGCTTCCTGAAGGCGAGGTGGTCCTGGGTCAGGCGGAGGTGGGTGGGGAGGGAGTTCCATGTCTTGGTGGCGAGGTAGGAGAAGGACCTTCCCCCTGTGGTGGCTCTTCGGATGCGGGGGATGGCGGCGAGGGCGTGGCTGGTCGATCGAAGCTGGCGTTTGGGAGCGTAGAAGTTGAGGCGGCTGTTGAGGTATCCTGGGCCTTGGTTGTGTAGGGCTTTGTGTGCGTGGGTGAGGAGACGGAAGGTGATTCTCTTGTTGACCGGGAGCCAGTGTAGGTTTCTCAGGTGTCCGGAGATGTGGCTGCGACGGGGGATGTCCAGGATGAGTCGTTCTGAGGCGTTCTGGATCCGCTGGAGTCTCTTCTGAAGTTTGGCGGTAGTTCCGGCGTAGAGGGAGTTGCCGTAGTCCAGACGGCTGGTGACGAGGGCCTGGGTGACCGTCTTCCTGGTCTCGATGGGGATCCACCGGAAGATCTTACGTAGCATGCGCAGGATGTTGAAGCACGATGAGGAGACGGCGTTGACTTGTCTGGTCATGGAGAGGGAGGAGTCCAGGATGAAGCCCAGGTTGCGTGCGTGGTCTGTTGGTTTGGGTGCGCTGCCTAGGGCGGGGGGCCACCAGGAGTCGTCCCAGGCGGCGGGTGAGGATCCCAGGATGAGGACTTCCGTCTTGTCCGAGTTCAGTTTCAGGCGGCTGTTCTTTATCCATTCGGCTACCTCTTTCATCCCTTCGTGAAGGTTGGCTCTGGCGGTGGCGGGGTCGTTGGTAAGGGAGAGGATCAGCTGGGTGTCGTCGGCGTAGGAGATGATGTTGAGGTTGTGCTGGCGTGCGATGTCTGCGAGGGGGCTCATGTAGACGTTGAAGAGGGTTGGACTGAGCGAGGAGCCCTGAGGGACGCCGCAGATGACTTCGGTGGCTTCAGATCTGAACGGAGGGAGACGGACTCTCTGTGTCCTTCCGGCGAGGAAGGAGATGATCCACTCCAGTGCCTTCTCCTGGACTCCGACGTTGCTGAGGCGTTGTACTAGGGTACGGTGGCAGACAGTGTCGAAGGCCGCGGAGAGGTCGAGGAGGATGAGGGCCGCTGTTTCTCCGTTGTCGAGCAGCGCTCGGATGTCATCGGTGGCTGCGATCAGGGCGGTCTCGGTGCTGTGGTTGGCCCTGAAGCCAGACTGCGAAGGGTCGAGGGATCCGTTCGTCTCGAGGAAGGCGGCTAGCTGCTTGTTGACGGTCTTCTCGATGACTTTTGCAGGAAACGGGAGCAGCGAGATGGGGCGGTAGTTCTTGAGGTCGGTGGGGTCGGCCGATGGCTTCTTGAGTAGGGCGCTGAGTTCGGCGTGCTTCCAGCTCTCCGGGAAGGTAGCGGTGTCGAAGGAGGTGTTGATGATGTCCCGCAGGTGGGGTGCGATGACAGCGTCGGCCTTGTTGAAGACGTGGTGAGGGCAGGGGTCGGTCGGAGATCCGGAGTGGATGGAGTTCATCGTGCGGACGGTGTCTTCGGTGCTGATCTGAGTCCAGGCGCGGAGGGTGGTGGTGGGGGGCGGTGGTTCAGTCGTGGCGAGCGTCGGTTGAGAGCTGAAGCTGTTGTGTATGTCCGCGATCTTGTTGTGGAAGTAGGAGGCGAGGGAGTTGCAGAGGTCTTGCGAAGGGGTGATGTCGTTGTTTCCGGCGTTGGGGTTGGAGAGCTCTTTGACGATGTTGAAGAGTTCCTTGCTGTTGTGTGCGTTGTTGTCCAGTCGTTCCTTGAATGCAGTTTTCTTGGTGGCGTGGATGAGTTGGTGGTGTTTTCGGGTGGCGAGCTTGAGGGCAGTCATGTTGTCCAGTGTTGGGTCTCTGCGCCAGGTTCTCTTGAGGGCTCGGCAGTTCTTCTTGGAGCTCTTGAATTCGTCGGTGAACCATGGGGCTTTCTTGCTACCGCGTCTGCTGGGCGGGGTCCTCAGGGGGGTGAGCTCGTCTGCGCAGTCGCTGATCCACTTCGTGAGGTTGGTGGCCGCCTAGCTAGGGTTCGTTGTGCTGGTGGGAGGGTTCATGTTCAGGGAGGTCGCGAGCTGGTCGGCTGTGATCTTGTTCCAGCTCCTGCGTGCAACCTGTTGCTGGTGGTGGTGGATCGTGGTCCTTCCGAAGCTGAAGTGGACGCAGCTGTGGTCCGTCCAGTGGGGTCCGGTGGCGTGGCTGAAAGCGATGTCCTTGCTGGATGAGAAGACGGGGTCGAGTGTGTGTCCGGCGTAGTGGGTGGGGGTGGTCACCAGCTGCTTGAGTCCCAGGTTGGCGAGGTTGTCCAGCAGGGTGGTGGTGTTGCAGTCGATTAACAAAAGAGCACAAATGAGATTCAAGAAACTCAAGCTTCTTATACAGGTGGCTGTTATCTCCCTGATTGGTTCAGCTACAAGATAGTGTTCTCAGGGGTCCAGGGTATACATTGATTGGACCTGAACCCTGTGGATGAACTCCTTAGCTACGAATTAAAAAAAAAAGTTAGCTCTCCATTCCCAATATATGTAAATTTGACCATGTCCCGCCACAATTTTTCCCACTCTCTCATCATTCTAAAAGACACAATTAAAGCCCTCTTACTTTTCGACAAACTTTTAGCCTCCAACATGAACAAATCCCTCTCCAATTCCTAAAGGAATAATAAGTAACTTTTGATGTTCAATCCCTCGACTTCAGGATTGGAATGTGACAAAAAAGACAGTGTCCTCACTTCAAACTTGTAGATAGATAGGGACCCCCTGTCATTTGCGGCCCTTCAGGTGTAGTACACTGTACCCACTTTAATTTGCTAGCATTTCCTAAAGTTCAAGGCAAGAATATCTAAACTAGGCCCTTTCCAGCCCACTCCCTTTTTCTCTACCACAAACGTATTCAATCAGGTGTTAAAGTAGCCTCTAAGACTTTCAAGTTACTACATGAAGGTTACATCCTTCCCATATTTAACCTGTGTTCTTAATAGTCAAATCATGTTATTGATAATGGTTTAATGCCGCCATCTGAAGGCACTTAGGATATGTTTGGATCCTCCCTATGCCTGGGTAAACTTGTTCCATTGCTACTATGAACATCATTTTTTATTGTGCTCTTGCTCCATTGGACTCCTAGTAAACTTTTCAAACTGAAACTGAAGAATACTGATAGCTGCAGGTCCTATGAGTCAATGCATGGCAATGTGGAACACATATTTTCCAGCGCTCATCTTACCCTGTATTGGAGGATATTGCAGGCCAAATAAGTAAATTATTCACTCCCACTATTTATTGGATTTTTCACCTATTTCACTTAGGTCTGTATGTGAGTGGGAAGCTCTTACAGATTACAGATAATCTCACTCTCTTTGACGTGTTGACCACCATTGCTATCAAAGTTATTTTGCTTGATTGGAAACATTTAAGGCATGTCTCTTACCACACTTGGTGGGCATGGGTCACATATCTCGGGCAACACAATCTGCCCAATCACATCATATTAGCATCCCGTCCCATCCATACATATCTAGAGAACCTTAGATTATTTTATAAATAGTCTAGAGTAACAGTCCCCTGTCCTTCCTTTGCACCCAATTTCAGCGACCCTGGTCAGACGATGTTAAGATCGTGGCCCTAGCTGCCTATTCCTTGACTCTCTTTCTTCTGTCTAGAGAATGAGTTCACTCTTGTCTTTTCCATTAAGTGAATTCTTAATCATTCACCTATGCTTTCATTACGAAGTGAATTCTTAACAGTACTAGGGATGTAACACCTTGCGCCAAATGCTGTTAGGTTTTAGCTTTGCTCATAGATGGAATGTTGATGCCACGACAACTGGGTTACTTTTTAGAAGTAAAGATGATATTACAAAATCAGTTGGACACAACAAACATGATCTTGATTGTGCCCTTATTTCATCTTTACACAATAGAGCGGTGCCTCAGTTTCCCGAGCGGTTGCCGGGTGAGGTGAGGTTTTCTCCCACACAACGCTGGGTGAGTAAAGAATCTTATTAAATTAAATTTCAAACAGAATCTGTCAAATAGAAGGACTATAGCCTTCTGTTCAACGAAGGGACGTTTCTCTCCGATGTGTGTGTGATATCTGCACTGTCTCTTAAATATCATATTGGGATATATGTATATAACCGTACCAGATATATTATGTGCATTGTTCTCCTTTTTCTCATGTAGGAAAGGACAACTAATTCAATCCCACCAGTTTACATTGGGGATCCAAGTTCCTGGTAGGACTAATTGAATATGTATGACACATTAATGGCTTTTTATATATACTTTTTCCACTTGCACTTTATTGCAGTAGCTATCCATTCTAGGTCCCGAAGAAAGCTGGACAGTTGTTCCGCTCGGCTGAAACATGTTGACCTCACTGCACAGAGCCTTAACATAGTTATACTTTCAGACTATTGGGCGTCATTTTATTTTTTGACACTGGGACATTGCCTATTAAACTTATTTTTTGTCCTAGTAGTTAATTTTAATATCTTTCACACACTTATTCACAGCACTGCACACCATCAGCATCAATTGAACAACACTGTGGCTAGAGTTCCACCTCAGAAATCCATCTCTGCACCATCAACTGATGGGTTGGGTGAGGTTTGGATTTTCTATCTGTATCACACATGATGATGCTCCGCCATATGGGTGGGCTGATGGGAGTTTCTCAGCCTAGTGTTATTTCAATAGGTTATAACATGATCTCATTCTGTCTTTAGTTTTTAGTGCAGCATACGCTTTCTCTTGACCGGACATCTCTTCTCTTATTATTCTCTTTCTTCTTGACCTTATCTCTCAATATTTCCCGCCTCAACCCTATCTTCTATTTTTTTCTCTCTTCCGATACAACACACCGCTCGAAGTCGAATGAGTTTCTCTTCTCTTTTCCTTCTCTCCAAGTCCAGTTTAGTGTTTGGTTCTCATCTGATATTCCACCACTATATATGTTTGAAACTTCCTTACATACTTTCGTAAGACATGTGCAATAAGAGATCACTATTTCAGTTCCTCTTGATAATCATGTAGTCGCAATTGTATTCATGTACCTGAACACTGGTCAAGTTATGTCTTGTTATATATCGTTTGGTAAGTTCTCCTCTTTTTATATTGCATTAAAATGAATAAAATATTTGGAACAAAAATATGAATAAAAAACAATTGATTTTAAATACCATGGTATCTCAAACAATTTCTCACAAACAACATGAAATAACATAATAATAATATATATATATATATATATATATATATATATATATATATATATATATATATATATATATATATATATATATATATATATATAAACACACATACACAGTATACATGATTAATTTCCAATACATATATATTTATATATATATATTGAATGCTATGGATGTAAAATGTGCCAAATTGCAAAGCAGATGAAGGAAGTACAAATGCCAAACAACAAAAAATGGGAAATACACCAACTAATCACTTGTAAAACTGAATACACTGTATATGGGATAGAGTGTCCCTGCCCACTGTTGTGCGTGGGAAGTACAAAAGGCGAATTGAAAA
Source organism: Lissotriton vulgaris (assembly GCF_964263255.1). NCBI lineage: Eukaryota > Metazoa > Chordata > Amphibia > Caudata > Salamandridae > Lissotriton > Lissotriton vulgaris. The sequence continues at coordinate 2,119,063,470 of NC_141689.1, forward strand.
AACGCATAATGGAGCATGCAAGGGCAACTACTCACAAGGATAGGGCAAATGCTGTTGCCAAACACATGGAACAAGCTCATGATGGAGATTGGCAAAAACTGAAATTCTTTGGCATTGAGACGATACTGAGGAACATCCGAGGAGGTGACCGAGAGAAAATTCTAAGACAGAAGGAGTCACGCCACATTTTAAATTTCAGAACTCTAAGTCCGCATGGCCTGAACCAATCGGAGGTGTTATATATTCACCTATAAAAAATAACATCATAAACTTTTGCTAAACGGAAAAAATGAAAATATACCTAAAGAAAAAGGAGAAAAAAGAAGAAAAAAGGAAAAGAAGAATAAGAAAATACTAAATGGAACTAAAAGAAAAAGTTCATACACGGAGGGAAAAAGGAAAGAAAGAAAACAACTTCCCACTTAAGGGATCAAAACAAAAGACTAAAAACTACATAAACCCACCAGAGGGTATAAAACTCTAAAACATAATAAGAATACCAAGTGGGACATTGTCACAATAAGAGACTCCGGCATTAGAAAAATAACGAGTAATCACCTAAGCTGTGTGGTATAAATTCATTTTGTTGATTTTATTTGAAAACTATAATATCCACAATGCAATGCAATCAGGAAACAGGAAGTGATGTAACACACATGTTTTGAATGCTTTTAAGTGATTTGAAAAAAAAGTGTAAAGTTGATCGTGAGCAAGATGCTTGGAGCATCAAAACGCTTAGATCACTCGCTTTCATGCAAATAAGATCGCAATAAATATCCTGTTGTGGAAATCCAGAAGGAGTGCGCCCCAATTCTTTTGTGAATCGAAGGAAGTGTTGAAATACATATATATATATTAAGATAAAAAAGTGATATAATTTTATTTTCCTACCAGCCTACTTACTTAAACAAATAAAACAGTATCAAAAATACATGTTTAATAAACATATAGAAAAAGACATCTATATTAAAATAAATGAAACATTAGAACAGTTGTGCAATATTTAAAAAAATAGGTAATATACATAAGTAATAATCAAGAATAATATTCAAAAATTAATATTGAATTAAAAAAAAACATTTAATTTAATTTACCTAGTCACCATAATCTCTTACAAACCCAGCAACCTGCAGCTAAACCATGAATAAAATGAATCCGTATTCAATTATTTACATAATTGACACTCAATTAAATAATTAATTAACAATGTATAACGAATTGATAATATTAAAAAAATGTCGAAACAAAATACTACAATTCCCACCCTGTACTCCTACGAACCCAACAACCCACTACTAATGTATAAGTGAAATAAATAGGCAAAAAAAACGATTCACATAATTAGCAATAAATCATATAATTATTTAAAAATTAAAAACGAATTACCAATACATTACATTTTTTATAATTTAAATATTTTCCCACCCTACACTCCTAAAACCAAATAACCCACCACTAAAATATAACATACTCTAAGCAGTAATAAAACTAAATTAAAATATTTAATTTATATTTAAAATGTAAGATATAATATAACTCTAAACAAAGTTACATAATAATAATCAATTAAAAAATGAATCAGCAATAAATGAAATATATTTAGAATTTAAATAACATCCTATCCTGCTCCCCTACAAACCCAACAATATGCTGCAACACTATAAATCAATATTAACATTAAAATAAAAAACACAATTTACAAACTACTTTTTTTAAAATAACAACAATTAGATCAACAGTACTAACAAACAAAAAATGTTCTGATAACTAAAACTAATTAAAATAACTAAAAAACAATATTATTTACTCCTATATCACTGAAAACGATATTAGAAACAATAATATCCTTAGAATCAATATAACCTACCAAATATCAATATTTTGATAAAGATATTCTATACTACAATATTTTTGCGTACCATTCTCATATTTCAAACTCGATAGTTTGTCCAAAAATTGAGTGGAAATGAGTAAGGACCTGATTATGCCATTGGCATCCTACAGAGGGGACTGCAACATGCCATCTGCTGTAGAACCACCAAAGCTGTGGTGCGACCGCCCACGAGATTACAAGTTAAATCCTGGACTCGTGGGCGGTCCTGCAGCGGTCTGATGGCAGTTGCTGTTAGGCTCACAGAAGAACCTAACATACAGACTGCCGCCATCAGAGCACCAAATGAACCTTCCTGCACAGTGCTGCATATATGCTACATCTTGCAGGAACTGCGGGTTCAAATCCAGCTCGGGGTCACTACATGTCCCCCCCATAGATTCCTTGGTGCCAGAAAAGAGGCAGCCCTGTTGCCTCTCAGCCACCCTTTTCATTGGGGGCTCACTGCCATGAAATGGGCGGTGGACAGACAACAGGATCCTTGACCCTGGCAGACCCAACAGTTTTGTGGTGGTTCAACTGCCACACTCAAAATTCTGCGGGTGGACCCATCGTCTGGCAGTGGTCGGACCCCCACAATGATTTCAGTAGTCTTGTTGAACTCCATACTTGTAATCAAACCCTAAGACTGAGTTAGTGTGAGTGAATCAGAATGAATTAAAATGAATTGGAATGAAACTAAGTGAGTATGAGTGAGTTTGAGTGAGTCAGAGCGAGACTGAGTGAGTCAAAATGTGAGGGACTAAGTGAGAATGAGTGAGACCAAGTGAGCATGCATGAATTAAAGTGAAATTGAATGTATTGCAATGAGTGGGTCTGAGTGAACTACTTGGACGGAGTGAGTCAGAGGGGGGAGTGAGTGAGAATGAGCGATATTGAGTCAGAGTAAGACTAAGGGGCCGATTATGATGGCGGACGGACCTGAGTCCGTCCGCCACCATAGAGTAGGAGGGAACCTCCGCATGCCCTGCGGAGTTCCCTCCTGTGCAATTAGGATGTGACCGCCACCCTGGCGGTCACATCCTCTATGTTTACCATTGCGGCAGGCGCAGCTTCAAGCTGCATCCGCCGCAATGGTAAAATTGCATACATTGCTCTTGTATGCAGAAAGCGGCAGGCACCGTGTGGTGCCTGCCGATTTCTGCATACAAATGCAGGGGGGTACCGTAGGTACCCCCCATGTGCACCCCCCACCCCCCCTTCACCTAGGGGGCCCGCAACGGGGCCCGCAGTGAAGTTACACATGCTTTTCCACGGCGGAAAAGCCGCCGCGGAAAAGCATGTTTCACAGCCCAACCTAATCTAGCTGACGGTGTCTGAGAGACACCGTCACCATATTAGAGCTTTTCCGCCACGGTTGTAAGCCAACCGCGGTGGAAAAACTGCGGACGGAAACCAGGACCCACCAGCCATCCTAATGTGGCGGTGGGTCCGCAGAGGATTTTCCGCATCCTCCGGGCCGGCGGTGGCTTCCGAAATTATTAGAGATGACTTCGGATACAGAGGCAATGAAAGCATTATTAGTTTCTAATACTAGGTTGATTTCAGGTAGGATATTGTGCACAATAATATCAAGTTCAACGGGGATCTGGTTGTCGGCTTCAAGAAGAGGGGGATGATCATCCACTATGCTGATAGCGGGATCAGGTGATCTTACAGGTGATTTAGCATGAGCAAATATCCCCAGGGAGGATCTCTTAATGGACGACAGTTCTTTGGACAAACGTTTTTCAAGGAGGTTAATTTCAGTGTCAATAATAGTATTTGCCCTGATAAGAAATTTGTCCATACCTCCGGTTATAGAACCTCCTGCAAGTGAGGACTTACTCCGTGTTTCCCGTGCTGCCATGTGGTCCAATAATGCGTGCTGGAGAATTACAACAAAAATAAGAGGGGTGGCCCGGTCCGGTCACTGCTGGTCACGAACGGGCACAAACAGGCCCGCCCTTGGCCCAGGCTTCGCCCGGCGCCATCCCGCGTGCGTTCCGCGTACGCGGTTATAAGGCTGGATTTATACGTGAGCAATGTGGGCGTGGCTACAGGGAGAGAGGGCCAGGTGACAACGATTGGCCTCGCAGGGACTCCTGGTAGTTGGAGTCCCTGCCGTCACGCTCGCAGCCCTGTATGCTGCCACGAACCCCCTCAAAGGTCCAGGTGAAGCGGGACCCGCGGAGCGGGTCCGGCAAACAGTAGCGTTGGTCTCAGGAGGCACAGGAGACAGTCCCAGCAATCACCGTCTGCAGGCGAGGGAGAAGGAGAACCCACTGATGCGGGATCAAAAGGCTGCTTTTACCACCGGTGCCGTGTGGGCGTGGCTACAGGAAGAGCGGGCCAGGTGACAACGATTGGCCTCTCAGGTACTCCTGGTAGTTGGAGTTCCTGCCGTCACGCTCGCAGCCCTGTATGCTGCCACGAACCCCCTCAAAGGTCCAGGTGAAGTGGGACCCGCGGAACGGGTCCGGCGAACAGTAGCGTTGGTCTCAGGAGGCACAGGAGACAGTCCCAGCAATCACCGTCTGCAGGCGAGGGAGAAGGAGAACCCACCGATGCGGGATCAAAAGACTGCTTTTACCACCGGTGCCGTGTGGGCGTGGCTACAGGGAGAGCGGGCCAGGTGACAACGATTGGCCTCGCAGGGACTCCTGGTAGTTGGAGTCCCTGCCGTCATGCTCGCAACCCTGTATGCTGCCACGAACCCCCTCAAAGGTCCAGTTGAAGCGGGACCCACGGAGCGGGTCCGGCGAACAGTAGCGTTGGTCTCAGGAGGCACAGGAGACAGTCCCAGCAATCACCGTCTTCCACCGTTCTGAGGGGACCGCAACGCCAGCACTGGTTTTCAGGAAAAAAAATTAAATACCAGCAGAAATGATAGTAGAGCTTGACCTCCCAGTCATGGCAATAAAGAGGACTACTTTCTAGGCTGATGTGCAAATGGCCCACGGCAAAATGCCAATACTCACAGCGATGAAGTGGCTGAGGTGGGCAGTGCCACCACCACATGCTGTAGGCTATGATGGACGAAAGCAAAATGACCACTTGGAATGATACTTGAAAAGACCAATGGATGAAGAGGGCTGAAGGAAAGGCCTTCATTAAGTAACTATATATGTTAAAAATGTTATGTTAAAAAACAGAAACTGGAGAAACAAACAGTCTCTGGGGTCAAAACTAAAAATATATTCCAGACAGTTTGAAATGGTGACGTTAGGCATAGCTGACATTGCCCAGGAATATGTCTGTCAAATGTTTAAATAGCGAACAAATTATTAATACCTTATAGTCAAAGAAATAAACCTATTGTTTAGTTGTTTTCCTAACATATTGTAAATCAGCCCCATAGTTTACCCTTGTAACTGGTGGTCGATTGCAGATCTCTTGCAAGATCCCTTTCTTTGACTTAACCAATGGCATAGACCACTCCAATGCTGAACTGGAACTGGAAAAGCGTGACTGACCTGTTCCATTTCAGCAAAGGTCTTGCATGCTCGGAACTCGCCGCAGGGCACGACTCTGCTGGAACGCTCTCCCTTTGAAACTCCGGACCTTTGGTGACCTGCTCTCCTTCCGCAAGGCCGCTAAAACTCATTTATTTGCTGAGCTTTGTTAATTCCTTCACTCCCCAATTTCTTAATAATTATTTCTGTTCCCCAGTTGTGTTGTGTTCGCCACCTTGTCGGTGCGCCGGGACGCTCCTTCGCTGGAGCAGCCGTGCGCAATACAAATAGCACTAACATAACATAACATAACATAACATAACATAACATAACAATAACAAAACTCGAAGAAGTTATTGCACTATCAACCTAATCGTCCAGGGAGGAGGTTTAGTAATTCCAGACATGTGCTTCAGCCGCGCTCTCTGGGATGCTCTATGGCGTGTACGGGCACATATGCCATCTGGAGTGACAGAACTAAAGGAGCAACGTCTTTAATTATCACTAAGGGCATGAGCCACGCTATCTCCCCATCGGGAGGATTACAAGGGTAGAATCGTGCCATCACACCATCTGGCTTCCTTAATTCTTCATTAGCTAATTAGTATTGTGTCAGACCAGCAAGCATCTCTTCTGTGGTAACTGGGGAGGGGGAAAGGGAGGTGGGGAGACCTCATTGTACCTGAAGTTAGTTGTGAGAAAGTGACACCTTGAAACCCATTTCCTGCCAGCACAACATTCTCTAAACTACAGGCATGCAAGTTCCAAGAACAACTTACCCAACTGAAACTCCGTAGCAATAAGGGTAAAAATCATGTGAGCTTCGGTTCCATTCTTTCCACTACTAGAAACACTCCTAAAATTACCCTGAACCTATGCTTGTAGGCATCACTCAAGCCTGACGGATCATGAGTTCATCACTGAAGAGACGTTTGGCAGAGGTTTCAAGGTTCTGGCCAATAGGCAGTGTTGGTATTTGGCCTAGTGGTGCTTTAAGTGCTCATCTTTCTCTGTACAGCCCGTGCACTGCTCCCTGGGATCCATCTGTCTGTATTCACCACAATCAGATCAACAATAGGCTAGAAATAGGACAAAGTCAAAAACCTGAGAGAATAGGACCAGCTGCTAGTTTGTAGCCTCTCTTAACGCTCTGTACCTGCTGCTGCATTACTGATCACAAAAGATACCGTGACAGCTCTGATTGCAATTGATTCCTTTCTGTTCCTTTGGCTCGGAATCCATGCCTTTGTAAATGGCTGTCTTTGCTGTAGATGTAATGCACGTCTTAGTCATCGCTGCCTTTCTTTGTGTCATTCGTCTATCATGCAGAATTATGAATAGCTCGCGAGCGCATGTCTCCTCGTGTCTAGTTCTACCTCTGAATGACACTGGAAAATTAAACTTGCTCCACTGCTTTTAGCCAGGATGTGTCATCTGGATTGCTTATTTGAGACAATGTCCTGCATTGCTTACTCCTCTGTATTCTGCACTGCTGATGGTTGTTTTAAAAACTCCGGGGCATATTACCAAGCAATAGCGATAATTATCGCTATTGCTTGGTTAGCGTGAAACATTTACCGCTGAGCTGCGGCGATCTTTACCGCAAATAAACCTTGGTATTACCAAGGTTTATCGCAAATGCGATAAAAATCGCCGCAATGTATTAATATCGCTGAAAAGTCAGCGATATTCATGCATTACCGAGCTAATGCTCTTAGCCATGTTATCCACCTCCCATTGGATAACATGGCTAAGAACTGCTCAGGGCAGGTGTTAGCTTTTGGAGATATTCGCGCTTAGCACGAATATCTCCAAAAGTTGGTAATAGGAGATAGCGATGTTAGAGACTGTTTTCAGTCGCTAACATCTTGGCACGCCCACTTTGCATGTCATTAGTGATAAATATCACTGACATGCAAAGTGGGGCCCAAGATGGTCGCTATCTCCTACCAGCTGTCGCTAACTGGTGTTAGCAACAGCTAGGTAATAGGGAGATAATTTTATCTCCGCTTTCTTGGCTTTTCGTTATTATGTTTTCAAGTTAGAAATTACCAGAGTCTATATTATTCCACTTAATAGCAAGTACCTAAATATTCGAAAACGCACTTCCTTTCAGGGCTCACTGGGCTGTGCCTGTTCCCATTGCAAATTTTAACCTGCAGTGGCCGCAGACTACTTACTGTATACTTGAAAAGGTATGGAGTGCACATCTTCATAAAAATATGGGAAACAATTGATCTGGCAAACTCTTGTTTATACATTTTCTTTCATCATTCACTGAATTAAATCAAATTTGACAATGTTATCTACCAAGCAGACAAGTCTGCTAACAGAGCCAACGCTTGTCACTAATTCAGTCTGAGTGGAGCAGACCGGTCAACCTGAATGATAAAGAGTGTTAATATGACAAGCAGTCGACGTTTTGATTGCAGTGCCTTGCAATGCAGAGTACACAATCCATCTATTATCCTTTAACTTTTAAAAACTGCCTATCAAATTTTAGATGCAAAATTGAGAAGTGGGATTTTATGTCCCTGAAAGGTATTCTACATTTAAGGGATTATCTCCAACATTCCAACACTTATTCAATAGACAACTCTCTGAACAATATCCTAGACTAATAAAGTACATCCTTAAAACAATGTGAGTAGTTTTATTTGTGTTTTCCCTACATTGCTGGCATTGGTTCTCCGATTTAAGGACACATACAGTCAGCAGCGGCTCCTCCGCAATGGAGGAGGAGAGTCGCCACACTAGCTCAGTGCCAACAGCTTAAAATAAAACAATATTTTATTATTGTTTTATTTGTCAGCTGCTGGCTGAACTAGTGTGAGTAGGGAGGTGTTAAGCCATGGGAGGGAGGAGGAATGGAGCGCCAGGTACACTTCTAAGTGTGCATGGCTGGTTGGATGGCCAAACAGACATGCACACTTAGGTTTCTCTAACCCAGCTGTATTCTACAGCTGGGTGGAGAAACGGCACAGACTCCCTGTGCCTGAGCAGAGCGTTAAACCAGTCCGCTCAGGCCAATTCCACTGCTGCTCTCATAGTGTGAGAGCAGTGCCTGGACTGGATGGGGTGTCTGTGCCAGGGACTGCGGGATCAGCAGGAGAACGGAGGAGCACCAAAGCGGGAGAAGTCCGCTGGCTCAGATACATTTTATGACAAATTTATTTTTTAATGCATATCCCCTGCGCTGTCGCTGCTCTGTCAGCCCACCACAACATATGATATGCATATTGACAGCAGCCACGACTGCATGCAGTAATTGATTCAAAGTCTCAGAATTGTTTTTCATAATGTAGTATTTTTGCAAATTTACATATTTCACAGAATTCCAAAAAACGTCAGCCTAGGCATGGACGTTTATGAAACAATAGATATTCATGTTTATTCCTGGCTCTAAACAGATAAGGTTGCTGGTTGACTGACCTATTGTGCTCTGGAGTTAACATAACAGATCAAGTGCACTTTCATTTTTTTCTTCGTCTGGAAAATATTTTCCATTTGATGAAACCCTGTCCCTTTAACCCGATGAGGTATGGGATTGTTTACATGCATTTTACACCCAAATTTTTCAGTAGGTGTGAAGCGCCTAAGAAAAGTTTTGTGAATACTCACAACAGTTTCTACTTGGCTGGTGTTCACAATAGTTCTAATACAGAGACTTGTTACCCCTCTGAGATCGGTCTCCCCACTTGTGGGAAAAGTCCTGATCTTGCCCCAATGACTAACTTAGATCCTCATTATGATGGTGAGTGGACTGCAACCAACAGGTCCTTGGTGGCGGTCCACCCACCAACTAGGGCATTGGTCCATCCGATTTACCGACATTGCAATGCAGGTGGTCGGACCACAGAGGTGGGGGGTACAACTGCCGCCTCTGACAATATCTAAGATTCCATCAGGATTGCGGTCAGATTCCTAATCACTACAATGGGGGCAGTGCCTGCACAGGCACTGCCATAGGGATTAGGATATCCCTTTCTGACTGCCTGTTTATGGGAGTCCCACCGCCATGAACAGCCAGCCGAAGAGGGACTTTTGGGCCGCTCGCAGGGCCCTTTTCCCCCTTGGCCTCCGATATGTGGCCAGGGTGGCACATGTGGTGCCCCCCCAAACATCCATGCACCGAATGCCAGGCACCAAAGGGAAACAACCTTTACAACACAACTTTTACATCGCACTACCATTACAACACAGTCATTACATCGCAACATCCTTTACATCGCATGCCATTGCAACGCAGCCATTACATCACATGTCACTACAACGCATACCCTTACAATGCATGTCATTACAACGAAGTCATTACAACGCATAACATTACAATGCTTACCATTACAACGCATAGCACCCTTACACTAGCTAACACTTACCCTTCTGTTGCACCCCATGGAGTTAGAATAGTACATTGTACCCCTACACTATCCAACACTTACCCTACTGTTACACCCCCTGGAGTTAGAATAGTAACTTTTACCCCTATACAATCCAACACTTACCCTACTGTTGCACCCCCTGGAGATAGAATAGTAATTTTTACCCCTATACTATCCAACACTTAACATAAATGCAATGTATTGGTATGAGTTGTAAAGGTAGTATGCAATGTAATGGAATGCGCTGTAAAGGTAGTTTCTTAAAATGCGATGCTGTGTCATGCGATGTAACGGAATGCGTTGTAAAGGATGTTGCAATGTGAAAAATGCGTCTTAAAGGCATGCTTTGTAAAAGTATGCGTTGTAACGTCATACAACCGGCACCACATAGTGCCTGGCACAAGCCACAATTGAAAAAGGGATGTTTCCAACCCAATTTCGCTATGATGTCGGTTGGGAGCTCGTCCGACCACCATTGTAATGACCCTCTTAGTATTGAAGAAATTTGGACAAGCTTGTAAAATTTCCACTGTACTAAGTGGAATTTTCTGGCATATCTGTCACAGATATGGGTCTCCTGACATAAATATGTAAAGAGGCTTGTAAATGTGCTCATGGTTTTGTCAGCCATCGAAGTTGTAAAAAAAAAAACATCTGGCATATTGTAGGAATATACCTCTTTTTGCATGAATAACCCAATTTTTTGTGAACTGAAGTTCCTGTTTTTTTCACTCTTGGCACTTGGAATCTGCTAACCAGTCACTGGAGCATGTGCTCAGACCCCTGAAACATGTCATAACTGGTTATAGTCCGAGCTGTCATATTTGTTACTTATAATTTCCTAGTGTATAATACATAGTGCACCCAGGGTGAGTCAGTTAAATGTCACCAGTAGAAAGCAGCATCCATTGTGCAAAACCAATACATTGTCAGAGCAAACATAAAGGCAAGCTTGCCATTGTAGCCTGGCTTTGGCAGTTTAAAATCGCAAATTTAACCTTTCAAAATAACCCTTTTTGAAGGCCTAAACCTTCTTTTTAAATATAACTATATCACTCCTAATTGGTATTTACAAGCAGGGCATGTAAAAGTTTAATGTTAAGCATGTCCTTACAGTGTAAAAGCCACAGAAGCCTTTTTGGCTTTAGAATGTCTGGCTGTTCCGTTGGAAAACACTGGGTTACATTATTACATTCAGTAATGCTAATTTCAGCTTGGAAACAGCTAGAAAATTAACTCAGAGACACTTTTTTATGGGATATTCAAAACTTAATTTAATGGCAAAATCGGGTTTGTATTTACTATTAAGGTACTTTCAGAACATTACTCTTTCTGGCCTAAAGCCTCTGCAAGCCTATTTGCATGAGCTCCAAGTGTCACATGGCAAATTAATAGCCCCTTTGATGAGATGTGAAAAGTGCTAAAAGTGCTTCCAGTCTAGGACAAAGACCTTGTATTTGGGGAGCTATTTCTGTTCCTCCGGCAGCCTGACCCTCTGGGCTGTACCTAGGAATTTAAATAACTCCTAAGAGACCTACCCTGTCACAGCCAAATATTAGTTGACACCTAAGCAGGGCCCTTGCTTGTTCTCCCCTTCAGGCAGGCACTAATACCAGTGGTACAGGATCTGTCCCCTGAATGTGTTTTACATTTCCACAGAGCAGGGTTGCTCATTTCCCTGGCCCTACCTCTGAGGTGTGTACACATGCTCTGCACAGAGGTGAAGGTTTCTGCCATGCTGCATTTAGGTAGAGAGGAGTATTGTGGGATTGGGACAGGAACTGCTAAAAAACGAGGGCATGGTTATCCATGGGAACTTTATCCCTATTGGTCAGGAAGAGGCCAGTAGTCTCCCACACTCACCACTAGCTTGTGCCAGGCATAAATGTGGCACCCCTGTTTACCTTCTACAGAACACTACTGAATCTGTGGAAGATATAAGCAAGACTGCCGCTGTTGCTGACACCTGTGAGCAGGCTGGACCTGGTCCCACCGTTACTCAGACACAGATGTAGGCTCTGTTGATGACCTCCTTGTAAGCAGGATACAGCTTTTCCTGAAGGGCCCAGTTAACTTGTTCCAACTGGACCTGCCCAACTCTCCTAGTGGCTTCTTCTGGAGTGAGTTATCATAGTCCTCTGGTAATTCTCTAAGCTTTATCATTCTTTTTTTAGGAGTAATTTTACCACTAAAAAATGTTTGGGCAGTTCTACCTAAATGCCATTTCATATATCTCTATGACTTGACTTAACTAGCACAGTCTATGTGGGTGCAGCTTCTTGGTAATTTTCAATGACAGCACAGACATTCCTGAGCTATTCCTAGGTCATTCAGTGGTGTATGCACAAAGTTATTGGCGGCAAGGTTTTTCCATGATTACAGATTTTTTATTTCTAAAATTACATATCTAGAAGGACTTCAGTTTACCCACGAACTGTAAGAACAGCCGAGTAGTTGACAAAGTTCACATGGTTGACTTGGAGCCAGGTAGGATAAAATGACCTGAGCTTATAAAAAATCAACATATAAAGAGGAACAGCCCAGTAGTCTTCTTTCACTGAAAAAACCAAGCTTAACCCCTTGTATGCTGATGACGGAACCGCTCCGTCAACAGCTGCGGTGGCGCTGTGCTGATGACGGAGCGGTTCCGTCATGGCCCGCCCGCCGCTCATGCGCGGCGCGAATTCTGCACCTGCACTGAGCGTTCTATTGAGCGGGCGGGGCCATGACGGAACCGCTCCGTCATAAGCACAACCGACGCTGGTTACGGAGCGGTTCCGTCACCAGCATGCGCCCGCCGCTCTTCCGCCCCGCCCCCTTAGCACTGCGGCGGAATAGCCGCCGCAGTGAAGGGGTTAAAGGGATGTTATGGCTAGGTGACAATGTCAGTCATAGTGTTACATATTAAACCCTAAAAAACAGTGAAAATTCTAATTCTAGTTATATTTCAGTGAACAAACTATACCCTGCACCCCTGCCGTGCATTGTTTATGACCTCCCTTTATACATCACTCATGACATGTTCGGTGATATCATTGATAGCATCATTCCTGGAATATCGAATGACATAATTGATGACATCTCTCATGGCATCACAGTTGGCATCATCCAGTAAGTATGACAGTCAGTCATACTCTCTGGGTATTCACAGGTGAGAGCCCAACCTTTCACACCCCTGCCTTACCCCTCTGCAAGGTCTGCTAGTCCTCTTTTCTACGTTGTTGAAAGGCTTGGATGTTTTGTTTTTCTCATTCTTCTTTGCTTCTTGTCCCGTTTTCTGATGAAACTCAGTAAATCAGTGACAGGACATTGTTTACTTACTTTAAACTGATCTCTCAGACAGCTGCCCGGGCCCTCTCAGAGGCGGCTCTGTTTCCTTGTCTGGTTTCCCGTCTCCATGGACGACTTGCTGCGCTAGGTCCCCACGTCTGGCTGGAACTTGGCCAGGGGCTGTTTTGGTTACATCACAGCCTTCTTGCTGCAGCCCTGCCATTTTTAAATGGTGACTTCACCAGCATCAGTGCTGGGCCTGAGAGGCTGCAGGCAGGGAGAGGAGGGGAGGGGATGGATGGGGAGGGGATAGGAGGGGAGAAGAGTGCAAGAATGAGAGGGCCGGGGCATTATCTCATCATGTGACTTGGACTGCAATCAAATGGAAAGAATGTTTGACTCATGGAGGCTAGTTAAGCATTGGCTCCAGTTCTATTCTACATGCACTCACTTCGTGGCTCTCACTTTGGGCAGCTCAGGTGGGAATTCAGGCTCAGTGAAGTTCATGAGGTTTGTTTTCAATGTTTTAAAAACTTTTCTGATATTCAATAAAGTTCTGGGGGTGTCCCCATAGGGCTCCTGCTGGACCTCCAGAGGGGAGCCTTTGCACTCTGACAAGGTGCTAGAGTTACTGGTCAGTACAGAATTCTCTGTGCACAGAGTAGAGTGAGAGATCTATGTCTTTATTGACCCCCGGCTTGAGGGGGTGAAGAAATGTGCACCATCCCTCTGCCGCCACAGGGAGATCAGTGCAGGACTTGCTGTCCACAGAGTTAAGCTGCAGGACAAATGGTCTCTGGTGATGTAATGCCGGACTTTCAGGACATGCAAGATTATGGGGTGTCACAGCTGCACAGTGCCCTCTTGTCCTCCACGGGCAACAGAGCCCATTATCAACAGTGCCTTGATGGTGGACTCCACTGTTTTACTTGTTGTTTAGTGCTAGTGGTGGTCGCAAATCCGCTATGCGACGTAGGCAGAGTTTTTGCAAAACTCTTCACTCCAAGCCGAGTGGGGAGTGAAAAAAAAATGTGAACTCTGCCAGCGGAGTGTAGTTTACCACCCACCCTTAGCACTGACCTCATTATTTTCAATTAATTTATCAAGAATTAATTAGTGAACATTCAAAAAAATCTAAACTTTCTAATTCCAAACAATGAATGTTGCTAATTACACTTGGAATAAAATAGCTTATTTTAAGCTAACCACTCCAAAACAAACATCTAATATAATAAAACATCATGTGTTATATGGCATGTATATTGTGTTACATGTTTATGTATGTGTAAGACATTCGGTAACTGGTTGACGGGGGAACCCTTCTCAAGTGGCAACCACAATTCTTCTCTGGTGAATTCAAAAGAAAATCCTAAATAAATCTGTGCTCAACCCTTGCGTAGCTTGGAACAGAGCAGTCAGGCTTAAGTCAGAGGCAATGTGCAAAGTATTTGTGCAACACTTCTAACAGAAACTGTTAGACCTAGTACCTTGGTGTGGGTCTCCCTTCCATTTTTCGCTGTTACCTCATGTGTTTTTGCTGGTTAAGGATGCTTTGGGCACTGTGCCACTGATGTCTAGTGCTACAGTGCAAGTGCTCCATATGGTAAATTGATGTATGTATTAATATCTCCATGATTGGCTGGATGGTTTACTTGTCAGACCCTAGTACAGTACAATGAGTGTGCCCAGGGCTTGTAAACCAAATGCTGCTGGTGGGCTTGCAGCACTGGTTGTGCCACCAACAGAAGCAGCCTGTATAAGTGTGTCTCAGGTCTGCCATTGCAGAGCCTGTGCACAGTCTGGTACTGCCATGTTGACTGTGCAAGTGCACCCACTTGCAAGTCCCTAAACCTTCCCTTTTCTGCATATTAGTCACCTCTATGGTAGGCCCAAGGGCAGGGTGCATTGTGGGTAAAAGGTGAGACATACCCTGATGTGTGTGGCGTGTCCTAATAGTGAATTACAGCCATTTTCGTTTTTCACTATTGCAAGGCTACCTGTTCCCCATAGGCCAGAATAGGCAGTTTGATTATTACATCTTATAATCTTAACTGGCTCAGGGAACCAGGTAGTAATTTGAGTTTAGTATGCCAGAACTCAGTCAGAATGATAAAATACATCTTTTAGGTGAAGTTGGTTTTAACATTCTGTGTTTGAAAATACCAATTTTAGAAAGTAGGTATGTTCTTGTCTAACCATCCAAGCCTGCCTCTGCTAGGTTGTGTATTCCTTGTCTGGAGTTTGAGTGACAGGGGCTGGGGATTCCAGTAGACAGGCTAAGTCTGCACAGGGCTGAATAGAGAGATCTGCATGTAGATGGGTGGCAGGAGTTTCACCTGGGACCTGAATAGGGCTGTGCCTTCCCTCCACAATGCTGGCCCCACCTCCTGTGAAGCGTCTGATGTCCCTGCCCTGCACTGTGAAACGAAAGAAGGAGTAATGTAAACAGAGGTCTCTCTGCCTTCAGAGAGCAAAGAGAAATTGTGTATAAAAAGGGGGACCCAGACCCCAGAATTTTAGATCACTTTTGGGAAACAAGAAGAAACCTTTGCTGAGGAGAGGAACCAGAGAGACTGAGGAGAGACTATCCTTAAGCTGAAGTGCTGCTTGGGGGATTGGCCTGCAGTGGTTCCCAGACTGCCAAAGAGAGGAGAAAGGACTTTTGTGCTACTTTCATTTAACTTGTGAAGGATCTCCAAGTGCTTAAGATAGAGCTTGCCCCCTGCTGAAGTCCCAGGGAAAACAGACTTCACCCACCAGCTCCCCAAGAGCTCTTTGGAAGTACCTGCTGTTGTGTTGGGCATTCTGAGGGACTATGTGTCACAAGTAGTAGCTGGAATCACAACTCACGAAGAAGAAGCGTGTCGCTGCCGCAGCCGCTGTCATCACATCACCGGAGAAGAGGATCAACGTTGCATCAGATGCCGCCGCATCAACAGAGAAGCGTGTTGCCGCCGCTGCCGCATCACATCGCTGAAGCGCCTCACATCGCCGGAGGAGAGGATCGACGTCGCATCAGACGCTGCCATATTGCTGGGAATTGTGTCGCAGGGCCTGTTGCTGCTCAGAAGAATCAATGAGTCGCTGCACAGCCCTGTGGCATGCACGCATCGTGTTGCATTCAGAAGAAGACAACATCTTTGTTTTATTGCAGTGGATCTTCATCACATCACAACGCTGCTAGTCGCATCGCTACCGAAGCGCAGTAAGAAACCCGTGCATCACCTCCCCACGCCAAGAAGAACCAATGCATCCACTATGCATCAATAGGGACCCGACACATCACCGTTCTAGCGTGTAAGGAACCGACGCATCACCTTCCCTGCAACACTTTCATTGTATAGCGTTAAGCATTCAAAGGTACATTGAACTTTAATTGTCGCATTTTACATCTTAAGAGAATTAAGCTATTTCTACCATTTTTAAGTACAGTATTGTGGATTTTTGTCATTTGTGGTCTTGTGTTAAGTCTATAAAAAAATGCTTTTTTTTATACTACAACTTGTGTGGTGTCCATCTGTGGTGTTGTCACTGGGTTACTGAATGTGTTCACAAATGCTTTACACACTGCCTCTGAGATCGGCCTGTCTGCTTGTGCCAAACTACCAAGGGGGTGAGCAGGGTTTTTTTGGGGAGTGTACCCCTTACCCTGACTAGATGCAAGGGTCCCTATTTGTCAAAGGTACCTACCTCTGCCAACTGGAGACCCCCAAATCTAACATTGGTGGGCAGCAGTGAGGATTTTGGACTTGCAGTTGTGATTCATAAAGTGATTGGTGAACACAGACAGACCAAAACGCAACCACATACTTTTGGTAGATTGTTTCATGGGATTTTCTATTTTTGCAAAGAACTGCCAAGTTTAACCACCATGAGTAATGCAGCATGCATAGCATCTGTTGATTTTGATTGGGAAGAGGAGAAACTTGAATGCTACAACATTAAACAGGTAAAGCACTTCTGCAGGAAATTTAAAGTTGCAATGACTGGTTTTTCCAAGAAGGGTGAGTTCCAAAAGGTGCTGAGGGCCTGGGTCGAAGCAAGGAATACCCCTGAGAATGAGGAAAGGGCTGAGAATGCAGATGAGCCGCTGGAGGAGCCTTTGGGTCCAGAGGGGAGGAGAGCAACCTCCCCAGCAGGTAGCAGTGTTTCTGTCAAAGGCCTGTCCCCAGAGGAATTGGCGGACAGGAAGGAAAAAAGGATGCACAAATTGGAGATTGCCTAGCTCAAGTTGGGTTGGCAACTGGAGTTAGAGAATAGGAGATTGGCCCTGGAGGAAAGAAGAATGCAGTTGGAGCATGAGAAAAGTTTGAGGGAGTTTGAGTTGAAAGCTAGGAGCTTAAAGATTACTCCCTCTGGTGGCAGCACACCGTCCATGCCTGTTGAAGCAAGGGTGTATATTCCTAAAGATGTGGTGAGAGAATTTTACAAAAATGATGATATTGGGCTGTGGTTCAAGGCCTATGAGTTAGCCATGTCTTCCCACTGGGTCCCTGAGAAGGATTGGGGAGCGGGGTTGTGGGGGAAGTTCCTTAGTGAGGGGTGGGGTACACTGTTAGACTTGCCTTCTGAAGTCCATAATTCTTATAGCCACATGAATGATGCATTCATGTCCAGGTATGGGTTGACTCCTGAATTGAATAGACAGAGGTTTAGAAATTGCAAGAAGTTGGAGTCAAGCACATGGGTAGAATATGCCACTTTCTTTTGCAGAGCATTGGAGGGTTGGGTGAAGGGTAGCAAAGTTAATGATTTTGAGGGACTCTTTGATTTAATTGCATGGGAGCACTTGTCAAGTAATTGTTTTTCAGTGCTATGCCAGCACCTGATTGATAGCAGACTGACTAACCGTAGGAAGCTTGCTGAGGAGGCAGACCGCTGGGTGAGCACCTGGATCCACAAGGGTCACGTGGGAGACTCAGCCAAGAGTGGGCAGGGTCCACATTAAAAGAGTGGGGGGGGACATGGGCAAACAGAGGGATTTCCAGAAAGGGCCCAAAAGTAATTCAAAAGGGAACCAAGGGAAGGGTTCCCAGCCTCCCCTTGAGAAGAAGCAAGGGGCCCGACAGGTAGACCTTTCTCCCAAGGGACCACTGAGGTGCTTCACATGTGGTAAAGTGGGCCATAAGTCTGTTGATCCCCGGTGCCCACAGTTTGGAAAGACAGCACCCACTGGTGCTCCACCCTGAAAGATTGTGAGTGTAGCCCTTGGCAGGGAGATGGGTGTCCCAGATGGGTGGGGCCCCGCAGAGATGTCCCTTGTCTCTTTAAGAGACTGTGAGGTGGTCCCAAGGACCCAACTGCCTGATAACACTTAGAAGTACAGGCAGTGGGTGACCATCAATAGCCATAGGGTGGAGGTTCTTTGCGACACAGGAACCAGTGTGACAGCTGTCAAGTGTCACCTGGTGTCTGAAGAGCAGGTTGTCCCTAATGCATTTTACCCAGTTGTTGCCGCTAACAACACAGAGAGCCACTGCAAGGTGGCTCAGGTTCCCTTTGAGTGGGGGGTGTCTCTGGTACTCTTCAAGTAGCTGTGAGACCAGCCATGCCTGTTGATGGTTTGTTAGGGAACAATTTGGAGAGCTCACCTTGGGCGAAGGTGGAGCAAAGTGCTCATTTGGAGATGTTGGGTCTGCCTGACTGGGCGTGTGTGACCACACGGTCCATGGCAGTCAGTACGGGTGTCCAAGAGGAACTGGAGCCTGAGAGGGGGGCAAAGGTGCCTGCCTTAAAGTGAAGAGGCAGGGGGCGTCAGAAACCGTCCCTGAAGTTCCCATGGTAAAGGAGGAGGCAGACCCTGAGGGGGATGCCCTGGTGCTACAGGGAACAGGTAGCTGAAATGGGGGACATGCCTGAGCTTACCCATTGGCAGCATGAAGTAGGACCCTCCATGGAAGAGTTCTGTGAGGAGCAGAACAAGTGCCCTTCTCTTGTAGGTGTGTGGCAGCAGGCTGCAAACCAGACAGCAGGTGATCAGTCTGGATCACATTGGATCTACTGGGAGAATGGATCCTGTATAGTGAGCCTAAGGTTGATGAGCATGGGTCAGCCCGTGTGCTGGTGGTACCCCAGTGCTTCAGAGCCTTCCTACTGGGGCTGTCTCATGAAGTTTCTGTTAGCAGGACATTAGGGACAGGACAAGACCTTTGAGCGGCTTGTTACCCACTTTTATTGGTCCCAAATGCGCAATAGTTCAGACACTCATTGCAGGATGTGTCAGACTTGCCAGGCAAGTGGAATGAGTGGGAGGAAGCAGAAGGCTCCTCGCCAGCCATTCCCTGTGATCAGCACCCCCTTTGAAAGGGTGGGTATTGACATTGTGGGGCCACTAGACCCCAAGACAGCCATGGACAACAGCTTCATCCTGGTCTTGGTGAACTATGCCATCTGGTACCTAGAAGCCATACCTCTGAGGACAGTGACAGCCCCGTGGTGGGACCGGCACTGATATGAATTTTCTCTTGTGTGGGGTTCCCTAGGGAGGTAGTATCTGACTGAGGTACAAACACCATTTCTAAGTATTTGAAGTCCCTGTGGCAGGAGTGTGGGGTAACCTAAAAGTTTACCACTCCTTACCACCCCCAAGGAAATTGGTTGGTTGAGAGATTCAACTGGATCCTGAAAGGCATGATTATAGGTCTTAAGGAACCTATGAGGCGTAAGTGGGACGTCCTCTTACCATGCCTGCTCTTTGCATACAGTGAGGTGCCACAGAAATCTCTAGGGTTCAGTCCCTTTGAGCTTCTCTATGGTCACCCAGTGAGAGGACCTCCTAATCTGGTCAAGGAAGGCTGGAAGCAATCTCCCAGGAAACCTCCCCAGGATGTATATAGCTACATGCTGACCTTTGGGAACCAGACTAGGCATTTCAGGCAACTCGCTGAGGTGAATCTGCAAGCCAGCCAGGAGGAGATGAAGCGGTGGTACAACCTGAATGCCACTCTGGTAGAGCTTCAGCCTGGTCAGAAAGTGTGGGTCACAAGCCCAGTAGAGTGTTGTGGGCTCCAGGATAAGTGGACTGGACCATTTGAGGTGGTGGAGAACAAGAGTCCTGTTACCTACTTGGTGGACTTCCGGTCTCCCAGGAACCCCTTGCGGGTCCTGCATGTCAACCGCCTGATGCCCAACTTGGAGAGGTCCGAAGTGGGCAGGCTCTTAGGGACAGATGCTGGAATGGAAAAGCAGACTGAGCCTATTCCTGACCTCCTGTCGACGTCAGAGCGGGATGGGTCAGTGGATGGTGTGAACCTCTCTTCCACCCTGACCCCTGAGCAACAGAATGACTGCCGCCAGTTGCTGGGACAGTTTTCTGATCTGTTCTTCCTGATTCCCAGTGTCACTGATTGGTGCATCCATGATGTGGACACTGGAGATAGTCTTCCTGTGAAGCACAAAAAGTACAGGGTGATTGACAGGGTGAGATCTTGCATCAAGGAGGAGGTCTCCAAGATCCTGGCGTTAGGGGTGATTGAGTCCTCTAACAGTCCTTGGGCCAGCCCAGTGGTTTTGGTCCCAAAGGCTGCCGCGCCGGGTGCCACGCCAGAACTCCTATTCTGTGTGGACTACCGACGGCTCAATTCAGTTACGAGGACTGATATGCACCCCATCCCCAAAGCTGAGCAGCTCATCGATTGGTTAGGGGCTGCCCGGTACCTCAGCACGCTTGATCTAATGTCTGGGTACTTGCAGATCACCTTGACTGATGGGGCAAAAGAGAGTTCAGCATTCTCTACACTAGATTGGCTCTACCAGTTCCTGGTAATGCCCTTTGGGATGAAGAATGCCCCTGCCACCTTTCAGAGGTTGGTCAACCATGTGTTGGCTGGACTGGAAAAGTTCAGTGCTGCCTACCATGATGGCATCGCAGTGGTCAGCACCAGTTGGGAAGAACATCTGCGCCACCTCTGGGAAGTGTTGATGGCGCTGTGAAGGACAAGCCTCATGATCACGGAGAGTAAATGCCAGATCGGGCAGGGTTCTGTGGTGTAATTGGGACACCAGGTTGGGAGCACCCAGGTGGCACCCCTACAGCCCAAGATTGAGACATCCTGGCTTGAGAGCCCCCCAAGACCCAGACTGAGGTGAGACCCTTTTAAGGACTCACTGGGTATTACAGGAGGTTTCTCGAAGGGGTATGGCGCATTGTTGCACCCTTGACAGAGCTGACTTCCAGGAAGCAGCCCAAGAAAGTGATTTGAACTGACACCTGTCAGAAAGCTTTTGAGGCCCTGAAATCTGTCATGTGCACGACGCCTGTGCTCCTGGCACCCAACTTCTCAAAAGAGTTTATTGTTCAGACAGACGCTTCAGAGCATGGTGTGGGGGCTGTTTTGTCACAGATAAATCAGGAGGGCCTAGATCAACCTGTAGCCTTCATCAGTAGGAGGTTACTTCCACTGGAACAGAGGTGGAGTGCGATTGAGCGTGAGGCATTTGCTGTGGTCTGAGCACTGAAGAAGTTGAGACCATACTTGTTTGGGGCCCTTTTCTGGGTTAGGACAGACCACAGGCCCCTAAATGGTTGATGCAGATGAGGGGTGAGAATCCAAAGCTATTGAGGTGGTCCATTTCCCTACAGGGGATGGATTTCACATTGGAACACCGCCCTGGTACAGAGCACGCCAATGTTGATGGTCTGTTCAGATTTTTTGGCCTTAGTGATGAGAATTACCAGGAGGTTGGTTAGTTCTCCTCACATTTCAGCTGGAGGGAACACATGTTAGACCTGCCACCTTGACGTGGGTCTCCCTTCCAGTTTTTGCTGTTGCCTCATGTGTTTTTGCTCGGTATAGATGCTTTGGGCACTGTGCCACTGCTGTCCAGTGCCACGTGCAGTCTGGTACTGCAAAGCTGACTGGGAAAGTGCACGCACTTGCCAGTCCCTAAAACTTCCCTTTTCTTCATATTAGTCACTCCTATGGTAGGTCCAAGGGCAGGGTGCATTGTAAGTATAAGGTAGGACAAGACCTGATGTGTGTGGCATGTCCTAATAGTGAATTACAGACATTTTCGTTTTTCACTATTGCAAGGCTACCTGTTCTCCATAGGCCAGAATGGGCTGGTAGAGTTGCTACAATTTATAATCCTAACAGGTTCAGAGAACATGGTAGAAATTCGAGTTTGTATGCGTGAACTCAGAATAATAAAATACATCTTTTAGTGAAGTTCATTTTAATATTCTGTGTTTGAAATACCACTTTTAGAAAGTAGGTATTTGCTTGTCTAACCATTCAAACCCACCTCTGCTAGTTTGTGTATTACTATGTCTGGTTTCTGTGAGTGACAGGGCTGGGGAATTCCAGGAGACAGGCTGAGTCACCCAGTGGTGACTAGAGATATCTGCATCTTGATGGGAGGAAGGAGTGCACCTGAACTCTGAATAGGGCTGTGCCTGCCTTCCACAATGCTGGCTCCACCCCATGGGGAGCGACTGATGTCCCTGCCCTGCACACTGAAAGAAGAGAAGGAGTCCTGTAAACAGAGTGCTCCAGGACTGTACTTGCCTTCCACAATGCTGGCTCCACCTCCTGTGGGGCATCTGATGTGCATGCCCTGCAGTGTGAAAGGAAAGTAGTCTGGTAAACAGAGTGCTTCAGAACTGGTTTGGACTGGGCAAAGGCCGCTCTCCCCTCAGAGAACAAAGGATTTCTGGGTATAAATATTGGGACCCTGCTCCAATAAAATTAGATCACTTTGGACTACAAGAAGAAACCTTTACTGAGGAGAGGAACCTGAAGCAACTGAGGAGAGACTATTCCTAAGCTGAAGTGTTGCCTGGGGGATTGGCCTGCAGTGGTTGCCTTACTGACAAAGAAAGGAGAAAGGAACTTTGTGTACTTTGCTTTCAACTTGTGAAGGATCTCCAAGGGCTTGGAAAAGAGCTTGCCTCCTGTTGAAGTCTCAGGAACAACAAACGTCACCCCACCAGCTCCCCAGAGTTTTTTCGGAAGTGCCTGCTACTGTTTTGGGCCTTCTGAGGAACTGCATGTTGCAAGGAGCTGGAAGCGCGACTCAACAAGAAGAAGCATGTCGCTGTCGCTGTGCCTGCTGTCGCAACTCCGGAGAAAGGAGGGTGTCGCCACTGGAACTGTCGCACTGCACCGCATCGAAGAGAAGCATGCTGCAACGAATTGGAAGCGTCTCGCCGTTGCTGCTGCTGCCGTCGCAACTCCGAAGAAGGAGGGTGTCGCCGCTGTCGTTGTCACACTGCACCGCATCAGGAGAAGAATCTCACAACGAGGTCGGAGCGTGTCGCCGTCGCTGTGCCTGCCGTCGCAACTCCGAAGCCGGAGGGTGTCGACGCTGGAACTGTCGCATTGCACCGCATCGACCGAAAGCACCTCGCATCCTCGAGAAGCGCGCCGCCGTCGGAGCTGCTGTAACATCTTGGATGTCGCCACTGTAGTTGTCGCATCGAGCGGAAGCTTAACGCATCGTGGGAGAAGAGCGTCGCCACTGGAGCTGTTGCCGTCGCATCGTAAGGGTGTCGCGGCTGCAGTCCACGCATTTGACCGAGAGCTTCTCGCATCCCGAGAAGAGTTCCGCATCTGGAATATCTCCACGTCTTTATTTCTTTGCACCTGAACTTTGTCGCATTTCCCATCACTGCGACATTGCTTGTTGTGGAAGCGCAACACAACTTATGGTACATTGATGCAGAGTGTTCCATCTAAGAACTGAACTGAACTAAGCTTAATCTACCATCTTAAAGTGATCATAATGTGTATTTTCGTTGTTTATGGTCTTTTGGTAACGATATATAAAGCCTACTTATTTTTTATAAGAAACCTGTGTGGTGTCCATTTGTAGTGTTGTCACTGGGTTACTATATGTGGTCACAAATGCTTAACTTACAACGCCTCTGAAGTAAAGCCTTGCTGCTCATGCCACGCAACCTAGAGGGAGAGCAGGGGTTATTTTAGGTGTGTAATCCCCCTTACACTGTCTAGAGGAGAGGGTCCCTACTTGTTACAAGTACCTACCTGTGCCAACTAGAGACCCCCAAATCTAACAGGGTGCCTACCCCGCATCGACAAATTTATGGTGGAGAGCGGGTGCCCACCATGCTCTGATGCTTATTTTTTGGCAGGTGCCCCCCCCCTTATGCGTTATTTTATTTGGGGTGCCCACCCCCCATTATTTGCCTACTTTTGTAAATCACCGCCACGGCCTGGAGCAACCAGGAAGCCAGGCGCGTCCACCAGACTATGGGCGGGGCCTCGTGGTGGGCCGGAAGTAGAAAGTCCGGCGGGAACCCAGCCTGCTTTCATGAAAGCTGCGTAATGTGGCCAGGGAAGGAGGGAAGGAAGCCTTGCGGGCTCCATTTCTGACCCCTCCTCGTCTTGGAGGAAGGGAGGCTGGTTCACCTGTCCGGAACCTCGCAAACTCCATGTGAAAGTCCCCGTCCCAGAAGGGGACAGGGTGAAGAAAACGCTGCTGAAGCATCCCCAGCAAGGGAGGAGGACTGAGTGCAGGCCCGACGCGGCACCTGGTGGCAGCAGTCCTGCAGCGAGAGGAGAGCCTCCAGGGATCCAGCCCAGCTCCGCTGGGTGGTGGCTATAGAGGGCACAAGAGGGGGACGGAGTGAATTGTCCTAGGAGGAGCCCGGTGAATGGGGCTTCTTATTTTTATTTATTTATTTTACAGATTTGTAAAGCGCATGGCTGCCCGTGAGCATCCCAGCGCTAGTGATAGATCAGAAGAGGTTGAGAGGGAGGTTGAGTTCAGGGAAACAGCCAAGTCTTGAGTGCTTTGTGAAAAAGAAGAAGGTTAGGCTGGGCTCGGATGTCTGGCGGAAGAGTATTCCACAGCTTGGAGGGGTAGTATGAAAATAGTCGGCTTCCAGAGCGGGCTTTCCTAATCCTGGGCACTGCTGCCAAGTTTGAGAGTGAAGAGCGGAGGGTTCTGTTGGTCTTGTGTGGGGCAATAAGGTCCTTTAGGATGGGTGGGGCCTTTCTATGCAGGATTTTATGCGTGGTGCAAAGAGCTTTAAAATGCACCCTCTCTTGGATAGGCAACCAATGTAGTGATTTGAGGGCTGGTTTGGCTGAGCAGCGGCTGTGTGTCCCTGTGAGAAGACGATTACAAAAAACAATTTGATGGACAGAATGTAGATCAATGTCTTACATTCACCCCAGTACAAGGATCTGGGCCTAAATCCATCGTTGTTTGCACTCCACACCACCCTGGGTTAGATAATGGCTTTATGCAAATCAGCTCTGACCCTGTGCCCCATGGGAACAGTCCAGTCCGAACTACACAGCCATATCTTTCCCAGACCGGAATCAAGCATCAAACTGTGAGAAGACGGGCAGCATTGTTTTGCACTGTCTGGAGTTTAGCCAGCACCTTGTTAGGGGCCCCTAGATACAGGGCATTACCATAGTCCAAACGGGACATCACAAGACCCTGGATCAGTAGTTTTTGGGATTTTGCAGGGAGCAGAGGAAGGATTTTTCTGGAGGTCTGTAGGAGACCATAGCAGGTTCCGGTAGTTTCCCTGGCTTGGGTGGAAAAGTTAAGACCCTCGTACAGCCAGATCCCTAAGCTCTTGGTTTCACGTTTAGGGGTGGGGGGTGTGCCTATACAGGGAGGTCAAAGGGACTCGAGGCTGAAGTGTGACTGGTTGCCCAGGACCATGATCTCAGTCTTTTCGCTATTGAGCTTAAGGGGTGACCTATCCATCCATTTTGTTATGTCACTAAGACAGGTGTAGAGATTAGTGGGAGGATGGTCATGCTGACTAAGGGATACCACCAGCTGGGTGTCGTCCGCATAGGTTAAAAGCTTAATCCCAAATGGAGCGACGATCTTTTCGAGGGGGGACATGTACACATTAAAAGGGTCGGGCTCAAGGATGAGCCCTGAGGGGACCCGCAGTGTATAGGTGTTGACTTGGAGGTGAAATTACAGTCCGTTACCTAGAAGGAATGGTCACTCAAGAAGGATTCCAGCCAGGATTAGGCAGGCCCTGAGATGTTCAGATCCTTGAGCCTGTGGATCAGTGTAGAATGGTTGACGGTGTCGAAGGCCGCACTAAGGTCCAGAAGGATCACTGCCACTGATCCTCCTGAGTCAATGATCTTTCTTGCCTCTTCGACCACCGCCAACATCTCGGTCTCCGTACTCTGGCCTGGTCTAAAGCCCGTCTGTGAGGGCTTAAGAAGGCCATTGACTTCTAGGTAGTCGGAAAGTTGAGGATTAACATATTTTCCGCAACCTTACTAGTGCCTGGTAGTAGGGAGATCGGCCGAAAATTGCTTAGGTCCAGGGAATCGCGATGTGGTTTCTTGATCAGGGCCTTAATGATTGCCTTTTTCCAGCTCGGTGGGACAATACCATGTGAAAGCGAGATGTTGATCAGATTTGCCATGCGCGGCAGGATGGTTGGGGCGACTGATTTTAGGATGTTAAAAGGTGCGGGGTCCAATGGGGATCCACTTTTGATTGATTGTAGTATTGGGGATAGCGTATCTACTGTCGTGGGGGCGAACCGAGTCAGCTGGGCTTCCAGAGCTTGGGGTACAGGTCTGGGCGGGTTATAAGGGGGTGATTTGTCCGGTGTTTGTAGGGGGAGGGAGTTAAGAAAATTTTTAACCTTGGAATCGAAAAACTCTGCTAATTCGTTGCACTGGCTGCCCGAGGGTTCCACAGGGGAGGGAGGATCGGGGGTTTTTAGAAGTTTTTTTGCAATTTGGAAGATCTCCCTAGAAGAGTTGGAAGATAGCCTAATTTTGTCTTCGAAGAAATTGGACTGTGCCGCTTTGAGGGCTTTTTTGTATTTAAGGATCATGAGTTTATATTCTAGCTTTTTGATGGGGTCGAAGTTTTTCCTCCATTCTCTTTCAGTTCTTTTACAGAGCTTTTTTACGAGGCGCACTTCCTTGGTGAAACAAGGCGAGGTGATTTTATCTCGTGGTTTGCAGGTGGATTTTTTCGGGAGAGTCTTATCCAATGTCTCTCCAATCCATTTTGAGAACTCGGCACCGGCTAATGCGGGATCCGGGACTAATGATGGAGAGGAGTTGTCCTTACTTTTTTCTGGGTCTAATTTAGCCCAGGGGCGTGTAGGTTTACTTGGTGGAGGGCTGGGGCGGGCGAAGAAGGAAAGTCGCCAGTTTAGCACTATTAGGAAGTGATCAGACCATGGCATCGGGGTAGGACCTAGGATTGTAAGGTCAGTGATGTTAGAGAAGATAGGGTCCAAGAGGTGCCCTAGCATATGGGTGGGACACCGACCTTCCAGCTTGAGCTGGTGGGTTTCAAGGTCTAGAAGCAGATCAGAGCTATAAGATCTCCTAAAATCATAAAGCTAGAGTGGGTGGCAGCCAATATGCCTGAGCGTTCCAGGAGTGAGCTACAGAATTGTCCTATTGGGCCCGGCGGGCGGTAAATAAGAAGTCCCGAGAGAGATTTACATGGGGAGACTTGAATCATAAATAGAACATTTTCGCAGTCAGAGAGGGGGCTGCCTTGAAGACGGCAGGAAAGATGGTCCCTATAGATTATGGCGATTCCCCCTCCTTTCCCTTTTGATCGGTCTTAATGCTGAATAAGAAAGCCTGGTGGGAGAGAGTTAATGATGTCTGGGTCTGAGTCGGGTCCTAACCATGTTTCTGTTAGGAAGAGGATTTCCAACTGGAGGTCTTCTAGGATATGGTAGATTTCTTCAGCATGTTTAGGGAGCGATCTACAATTGACTAGGGCCATGCGTAATGAGACAGAAATAGCTCGACAAGGCTCATCTAACTTAAACCTGTAAGGGCAGTGAAGGCAGTGGGTGGAAAGACTATCCCCTGACATAGAGTGTAAGCAGTGGGTTGCTACTTTCAGTTTCATATGCATCAGGGCGTCTCTGGAGTATTTGAGTGGGGCCTGATGAAATGCTCCTATGGTGCCGAGCTCTGAGCTCTGCCTAGCATGGACGAGCGCAGACGAGCTTACCTCTGGCGCACCTCCGGCGCGCCATTGTCGCACCCGCTGCACTCGTCCGCTGCGCGGCCGAGGTAGGATGGGCATTTTGTAGTGCTGGGCCTAATAGTCCTAAACACTAGCCCACTGAGCCTGCGGTACGCCCAATATGGTGCCTGAAGAGAGATTGGTCGTGCCTAGTCCCGCGTTCCAGAGGCCCTTAATCGGCTACTGAGAACAGCGTGGACTCTCTGGGCGTGGAAAGGAGGAGGTAGGGGCAGAGCGCTATTTTTAAAATCCCAATGCATCAGCACAGCGTTCAGTGAATGTTTTTAAAAATGCCACACAGTGATTGTTTAAATGCCATACAGATTTAGTATTACGATCGACTAATGGTGCAAAATAAATGAAGTGAAATGATTATTTAAATTGACACACAACTAGATTTACGATCTACTAAAATGGTGGAAGTAAAATAAAATGACACAAGTAAACAGAAATGCGTTCCCTGACTCCCGGCTTCCGCCTCAAGAGTCTACTCACTTTGTGCCAGTGCCTCTTTCTTCAGTGGCCCGCCTGCCAGAGGGCTGCTCCAATGTTGGTGCCACATTTGTTTCTAGGGCCCCAGTGAGGCCCGGAGGGTACAGTTGTGCCAGGACCTATTTGCTTATTCCCAGCTGCGCCACACCAGTGCGGGCAGCTGCAACGTTTTTGTACAGTTACTTGACAGAGTCCCAGTGAGGACCCATGCCTACTGGGATGTTAACAGCTGCATGGCAATTAGCGTCAGCCACTACGTTTAGGCCAACAGTTCTTTGGGGGCATTTCTGTAAGCGATAGGAGTGAGATGCACTCTTGTGCCCCAGCGTAATTGTGCGCTTTTGGATATTGCTGCATTGGCAGCCGCCCTGACATTTGGGACATAGGGCATTTGAGCGCTCTGAGAAGCCCAGTTGACTAGGGGGACTGTTAGGTTTTTAGGGCGCCAGGCCCTAATGTGATTTATGTGGTGCGCAGGAAATGTGATTCTTGTACTGTGATTTATGCACCCTGTTCTATGCCTCTAACTGTGGTTTATGTATGAGGTTATTTGCATACTGTGGTTTATGTTAGTGAGATTATTTTCTACTGTGAGTTCTGCCCCTAATGTGAGTTATGCTTAGGAGGTTATGGTCTAATATGTTTAGGCTTATGAGGTTGGCGCAGAATATATTTCACGCCTAATGTGATACTGTGCATATTATGGTTTGTGTTACAGGATGATGCTGAGTACAGTGTTTACCAGTAATTACTGGTTGCGTTCTAAGTTTATGATATGTTCTACATTTACTATGTTCACTTTGTGATGGTTCTGACAGTGGCCCAGTTGACCCAGTCAGGTGTATATAATCCCCTGTAAATATTGCCTGGTGCCAGGTTATCTTTGGCGTGTAACTCCATTGCCCTGACTAGAGTGTTGGTCTCTGCCTGGATTTGATGAAAGCCTTAGCCAACCAGAGATTCAATTTCTAACAGAAGCATTGATATGTCATTAAGGCTTCAGATCAGGATGCCAACCAACTAGTCCTTGGTGTCACTCTGATCTTCTGTGTTCAAGTGATGAAGGTACAGTCCTTCTTACCAGGGCAAGAGAGCAGCTGGCAGTGGGTCAAAATTCTAGCCAGGCAGTAGTTCAGCAGGGCAGCAGTCTAGCAGAGTGACAGTCCTTTGCAGCACAGCAGTCCTTCTTCCTGGCAGAGTATCCACAGGTCCTGAAGTGTACTGAAGACTTGGTGTCTGAGGTCCAGTATTTATACCCATTTGTGCCTTTGAAGTGGGGGAGAAGCACCTAGAGATTTCGCTTTGAGGTCCCCAGGCAACCTGACTTCCCTTCCCTGGCTCCCGACTAACTACATGGGGTATGCAGCCCCTTGTGTGGAGGCAGGACACAGCGTATTCAAATATAAGTAGGGCTGTGTCCAACTACATCCTCCCATCCTAACAGTGATCGCCCATTCAGGTGGAATACACAAAGCTGAACTGTCAACTACATCCAGTCACCTGACCCAGGTACAGGCTACAGGCATTAAATGCCTAAGGAAGGAAAGTGCCAACTTTTTAAAAGTGGCATTTTTAAAATTGGAATTAAAAATCCAACTTCACAATAAGTTAGGATTTTTTATTACAATTCCAAAAACATCAAACATGAATGAGTCACCTGCTAGTATTTGGAAATTAAAGCTTATTAAATGTAATAATGTAACTCTAATGTTAGTCTATGGGAGAGGTAGGCCTTGCAGTAGTGAAAAATGAATTTAAGCGTATTTCACTACAAGGACATGTAAAACTTACACTGCACCATGCTGTCTAGGCTGTTCAGGGCCTACCCTAGAGGTGACGTGTATGTAATAAAAAACATTTGGGCCTAGCAAAATCTTTTTTTGACAGGTCGAAATGGACATTTTTAAATTGCACATGCAGGCTGCAACAGCAGGTTGGAGAGATGTTTAAAGGGTTACTTAAGTGGGTGGCATAATTAGTGTTGAAGGCCTACTAGTAGAATGTAATTTACAGGCCCAGGGCACATGTAGTGGCAATTTACGAGGGACTTATATGTACATTAAATATACCAATTGGATATAAGAAAATGGTGCCATGTTTAAGGAGTGAGCACATGCACTATTACACTGGTTAGCAGCAAAAACGGAGGAGGTAGGCAAAAAGTTTGGGGGTAGACAACACTAAGGCTGACAAATCTAATAGTATGCTTTCGTGATAAATTGATTGACCCTGCTTGGGGCAATTTCAATATATCATATGACATTTTCTTGTTTCAGGAAACCTGGTCTATGGAACTGTTATTTTTTGGGTGGTTATTCTAAATTTAGCATTAATGCTAACTCATCTAGAGACTGTCGGCCATCAGCTGGCACTCTGATTTGAATTAGGAACTCACAACATTTGGTAATTAAGAAATAGCAATTGGCACCCCTGACATTATTAAGCTGATTTATTTAACATTTACAATCGTTCAGTTCCCAAATATAGGGAGTCTCTAACTCTAGCTCTGCTTGCAAAGCCCTTATCAAGCCGACTGGACAAATCCTCCATATTGATTGCTGATGACTATGATGCTGCCTTAGACTCAATAGATCACATTGAATCTATCACTGATATAGAAGATGAGACAAATCTTGGTCAGCATTAGTACCAGCATCTATTACTTTTACATGTGGTTTGCAAGCCTGTAACTGTAGATTGAAATCTGATTCACATCGTGCATACACCTTTACTAGATGAGCATGCAGTTTTAAAATAGATTACATAATTCTGGACTTAGACCTCTGGTGTTCTATGCTATGGTAAATTTCATGTATTGCGAAGATAAGACAGTAATTGTAATGCTCTTTATTTATCATTCTCGGGCAATTTATTTACAGATAAAGTTACTGCTGTAGCTCGTTAATGAACTCCACTATTAGATAGCAGTAATCAAATGACCTAAACTTGCATCCAATCCTAACAATTTAAAGCAGATTTTAAAAAAATCTAAACTCTATCTTGGGCCCTGCAATTAGTTGCACTATGTGCAAGTCCTCATTCAAAGATTTGCATACTTCCCTATTTAAGACTTTGAAAACATTATGCACTGAATAATTTCACCCAGCTAAATATTGGTAGCAAAGACCACACCATAGTATACCAGTGATTGGCAGAATGCAAAATCTGGCTTAATCAAGGCAGTTATCTTGCACGATCAACAGCAGATAAGGGGCGCCAGATGCAATTATAAGCAGATTATCTCCATATTCAAACAAAATTTGACAGATTCCAACTGGCTCACTCTTGTAGAAGCCTCCAAATGCAGAGATAGAGCAGTATTCTGGAAAATATTACCACACCGTAGCATCTCCAACTATAATCCAATAGAGTTATGTTTTGAGCCCCATGGCAGGGTAAATTATTTTGCAGGGGTATATTAATCTCACATAGCAGATGATGCAGAAGAAGGAC
Source organism: Lissotriton vulgaris (assembly GCF_964263255.1). Classification (NCBI taxonomy): domain Eukaryota; kingdom Metazoa; phylum Chordata; class Amphibia; order Caudata; family Salamandridae; genus Lissotriton; species Lissotriton vulgaris. Next base: position 2,119,095,353 of record NC_141689.1, read on the forward strand.
CTAGACATTGAATTTTGGAGGTATCCCTGGGGCAGATGAAGGAGGGCCCTCTGAAACTGTGGGTGCTTTCTTCTCAGTAGATGATACTTTAAGAGCTATTAAACATCTGCAAGCAGAGAAAGCCACTGGCCCTGGCAAAGTGTATATCTCCTAGATAGCCACACACAAAAGCTTTCCAGCTCTGATTCAGCTGTGTGGGCCCTTATATCAACTCAAAACAAAAAGAAGGTGGAGGGGTTTAGGAGTCAATAAAGGTGCAGTATATAAGCTCCAAAAACAATTGTTATGTCAACCAAGGAGGTACTGTTCCTATCAAAAGGTGGGAGGGAACCAAAGAAGGGGGAGGATATATCTAAAAAATGGGAGAACAAAAGGGAATCCTATGGATTATTTCTTGTTGCCCTCACACACCCCTAGGGATGTTATGTTTTATCATTGGACATTGCTCCTCATTAGGCAGGAGCTGAAATGACCTGTGAAGGGCTCCCCGCTTCAGACGGTAGATAGTTTGAACTGCCTTGGGTTTAGGTTAGATGATTCTCAAACCTGTAAATCACACAATAATAAAAGTGGAATCACTTTGCCCCGTAAGGCTTCTGCTATCGCTAAGAAACTTAAAGCTAATACACCTTCATCCGCCTCACGAGGCTTCGAGCTGTGTCATGCTAAAACCCAAAATGCTGCTCTTTATGGGTCCTAAATGAGGGGATTGGGAATATGAGTTGGTAACCAAAGAGCTTCCTAAGGTCACTATTCATCTCTAAGTACACCTGTTGTCCCATTATTTATTGATACAGGTCTTAAAAGGGTGAGTGATATAGCTACTCTCAAACCACTTCTTCATTGGAGTAGGTTGTGAACTACCAGTGAGTTATGCCCTTACAGGGAATACATTGCCAAGGTAATGGAAGTATACCTATTGCACAGTCTACCTTGGTTGACCCATGTAAAATCACTTTTCCAGGCTCTCTGATTGGAAACATTTTGGAACAATCAGTCATCTTTGAAATGGGGTGATAGTGTTACTTTGAAATTGACATATTGGAACTTCACAAATGAGCCATTGAGAAGTGTGAAGCCCAATAGTTTGACAGAGGGATTTTAATCCTTTTTAACTTTTAAAATTGAGCCTGGTCTCCATATAAGGATCTTACATGGATGCTATTAAGCCACTTCAAATAAGAAGTCATTTTATTATATTTTGACCTGGCTCTCTGCAAAATGGTAGCAAAATAAGGACACCAACATTTTATGCCCATTTTGTAAAGATTGTATTGAGGATATTAAACATACTTTGTTGCCTGCATAACACTATGTGTAGATACCAGTCCCCTGATAGCCTGTACAATGAGCAGACATTTATTTGCTTGCTGGTTTTAAAGGAAATGGCGAGGTCTCACATTTTTTAAGTAAACAGATCTGCATGAGTACCTACTTTGAAGGCTTAACAGCCCTTAAAGTGTTGACTTGATTTATTCCACTATTAGATATCTAGTGGTAACTGGCTAGGCCTTTGGATATTCCTATATTTTAACTGAGCAAGGAATGAATTTCTCATGATCTCTGTATTTCATTTGTCCGATTGACTATGACATGTATTTATGCTTGATCTTTTTGGTTTTTATGTCCTGTTTTGTGGGGTATTTTCCCCAAAATGCACACTCTCTCTCTCTCTCTATGAGCACCCCTGAATGCAATCACCTGAGAAGTATTTAAACTTGCAAATTCCAATATGTGGTTTGTTGACGTTTTTCAACATGAGCACTGAGGAAGGCAAAAGCCGAAATGCATTTGCTCGCAGTAAAATCTACTTGAAGTCCCGTGAGCGCTGGGCCTGTTTTTTTTTAGCCTTTATTTGTAACGTGACTCACCCTTCACGTCTGCAGTTGAGAGCGCCCGTCCTGATCTCTGCAGCTAAGGGTGAACCTGGAGCCTTGATATATATATATATATATATATATATATATATATATATATATATATATATATATATATATATATATATATATATATATATATATATATATATATATATATGTAGATATAGATATATATATATATACATACACACACACATATATAGAGAGAGAGAGAGCTTAGCTGGGAGTTAGTTAATCGTACAGTAATTATTCCTGAGTGCCAAAGGACATACATCTATTTGTTCCAACTCCAAAGCTACAAGCAAGAGTGAAATTTCTCATCGTGATTTAGCCCTTTAGGTGCTTTACTGTCAAGTGCCAAGATCTACCTTGTTTCTAGCTCCTGGAGTTTCCTAGTTCGATCACCACCCCTCCTATTAACTGGCACTGCATCGATGACAAAATACCTAACATGTGTTTGGTCTTTTTGGTGCACCATCTCACACTGTGGTTTGTATCCTGCAAGTGCATGTCAATACGTAGATCGCAAAGTCTTACAATTATATGACCCCATGATCTTAGTCTCTCTTCCTCAAAATGGGGTCAAAAGGATAGTGGTATCCTGACCTAAGCTGCAAGCCCTGCAGTGACTGCACTTCTTAAAGCCCGGGGGTGGTCTCAACCAACTCACTTCATTTTCAATATCTGGGTTTGTTTTCACATTTACATCCCTCAATGAAGTAAGTTAAGGGGGGTGTCTGGGATGTATCTTACCTATAATAAGGTCAGCTTTAAGAACCCACAAGTTTTTATTACATAGATCCCTGAATTCCCTATATTGGGTATTGTAGGTGTTTAAAAACCTCACCTGGGGTTTACATTCCTCCTCCCTTGGTTCTCTCTTGGAGAATAGGATCACTTCTCATTTCTTTTTGTTGGCAGCCCTACGTGCCTCCTCTATTACTCTTCTACTGTAGCCCCTTTCTAGAAATCTCTGACTCAGTCATTCTGGCATTTGTTTAATTCAGTTACCATGCTGCAGTTTCTGTTAGCTTGCAGCATTTCTCCATACAGTTTAGTGTGGGCTGGGTGAAAACTAGTGGCATGCAAAGTTGTATTTCCTGCCGTTTCCTTCCTGAGTAGTCTAGTCTCTAGCTTTCCCGCCTGCACAAATACTTCAGTAGCTAAGAATGTTATACTGCTCTTGCTGATGGTATATGCGAACTTCAAATTCAGAATATTTACATTTAGGAGATTGACAAATTGTTCTGCGGATTCTGTGAAGTCCCTCCAGATTACAAACAGATCATCAATAAATCTCACCTACATGATTATGTGTTCATCCCATATTTGTGCATGTTCCCTGCGGAGCACCTGTTCCTCCCACCAGCCCACATGCAAGCATGCGTAACTGGGGGCAAAACTGGTGCCCATTGCAGTCCCTGCTGTTGCTGATATAGCTCAACCCCAAAAAAGAAGAATTGATCCTCCAGGCATCTCTTTGCCATAGTCAGTAGCATCTGGGTGTGTTTGAGCAAGCATGTAGGTCTCTCCTGTAAAAAATGTTGCATTGCTCCTAAGCCATCAATCTGGTCTATGCTAGTGTGCAAAGCCGTTATGTCAAGTGCTATTAACACATAATCATGTTCCATTGGTGTGTCATAAATCATTTTGAGAAAGTCACCACTGTCTCTCACATAAAATGATAAATTTGTTATGTGTGATTTTAAGAAGAAATCAATATATTTGGAGTTTTTTCCATCATGCTCCCAGAGCTGATATAATGGGGTATCCAGGGGGGCAATTGGCATTCTTATGTACCTTTGGGATTAAGTAAAAGACTGGAGTCCTCAGTGTGTCATTCTTGAGGTACATTAGTTCATCATGCAAAAGCAGACACTCATTCCTCCATTTCTCTAGTTCTTGTGCATATTCTGCAGGAGCCTTCATCATTGCTATCTGCTTGCACCTTTTATAACAGTCCCTCTGTCTGAGTTGAGAGCATGCTTCCTGTAGGTACATACTGATCGGCCACAGAACAACTTTACCCCCTTTATCTGAGTTCCTTACTACCACATGTTTATTTTTCCTCAATTTCTACACCAAATCAAAGTATTTCCACTCACTGGCTGATTTCTTTGTTCCAACTTTATTGACCACTCTATGGATCCTTTTCAGACCCTCAATGATAAATTTGTGGAATGTGTCAATGTTATCTTTCACTGTGGTTGGAGTCATCCTTGATCGTGGCCTGAAGGGTGTAGATGCTGCTTCACCAACTTCAATATTCCCTTCCCTGATGATATCCTGAATTGTTAGTTCAGTATCTGGATCATCATTGTCCATTTACAACTGTCTGAGTGTCATCAAAACAGAGAGATCCACAATAATTGTGCCACCCATTGGTGTCGCTAATTGACTCTCCTCAGTCCTGGTTCTGGAAGGTTTCTGAATCGAAGTGTGAATTTTTAAAAGCTAGCGTTTCCTGATGTACTTGAAAGTGTCAATCCTTGCCTGTGGGTAGTTGAGTGTATTCCTTGGGCAAAATGAGAGTCCAAGCATTAAAACTTCCTCTTCGGATGTTGTTAGGGTTAAGTCCAAAAGATTCATAATTGACTTCCCCCTGATCAGTTCTTTATTTATTGCTTTTGTTTCCATGTCTTCTTGATATTTCTATTTTGTCCTCCTGTCTCTTTGCCATTGCTTCCTCCTTCGGCACCTCCTCCTGTTGGTTTCTGAGACCTTGGATTCCGCGGTCTGAGTGTCGCTCTGGGGTACAGCCTTAAAACATCCAATTCATCAGACATAGTTATCCTCTTTCTTATTGATGTGGTATCACTCTGCTCCTGGCCTCTGCTCAGATCTTCATTGCTTGTCCCCACCTCAGAAGTCAGCTAGGTTTCAGAGTCTATAGTTGTAGTCTTTTTTCTCCTATTCATTCCACCTTCCTGCTGCTGTCGCTGTTTCCAGAGACGATCAAATGATCTTGCAAATGTGAAAATGTGGCTTTTCTCATAATCAATTCTATCTCTCAAGAATTTGTTTACTTTTCTTTGTTTAATTACACCTTGATGCTTCTTCAATCTCGTTTGCATTTAAATTTTAAATTTCGTAATTGCCTCCTTCTCTAATCTGTTAATGAGGTCCTGCTCCAAGGTTTCTATTTCTTGTTAAATTTTGGACCTATCGTTATCAGACAAATCTTGCTGACGCTTCCGAATTGCTTGAAACCCACTATTCCAGCATTTAAGGGTCCAGATTTTTTAAAGTTGGCGCAATGAGGATTCTTAAGCCTCGTGGAATTCTACCCACATTGAGGTACTTTGTTAGGGATCTAACTTCCCACCACTTTGTTATTTCTTTGAGATTTCGTTTTTCTAATGTTTTCAAAACTTGTAGCTCCGTTGGTTGAGAGTAACTCCCATTGCTTTGTGCCTCTTTCCTTGCTCCCTGCAAGCCTTCATCGCTGAACATATGCTCTGCCTCCTCCTTCCTCTCACGAACTGCAGCGGCTGACATCTCTGTTTATGAAACTTAAAACCGTCACTATATATAGAAGGCACACATACCCCTTCCCGAGCCTTATTAGGCCCCACAGAATCCACCCCTCTTTGTGGAGATTACATTATTAAGGGAGAGGGGATCATGCGGCTCCGGGTTCTTGAGCCTTAATAGGCCTTTGGGACCTCGTCCCCTGGGGCTGGCTCAATATCGGCGTCTCAGGGAATGCTTAGTGGGGACAGGCAGGCAGAACCCACTTGCACCCTACTATTATGAACATTGGTACATTACAGTGACTTTACATGCCTACGTATTGAGTGCCACAAACCTTTTAATATTTCAATGTGTGTCTCAGGGAGCCCACTACCAGGATACAGTAATTACCCTGTCCACAATAGGGTGGGCGGGTAAACATATCCCTGCTCCCCCCCCGGCGGAAGCACTTTTAAAGCCCCCTGCAGGTTAGAGCAGACATGCCTTCCTTGGCTGCAGGAACAATGAATGAATGTCTAATCTTACTCCATGGGAGCTTTAAAAATGCTCCTGCCGGGTAGGCGTAGTCTTTTGTTTCCCTGCATGTGTCTTTTGCAGGCAGGGAAAACACATTGCTTCTGCTTGGCAGGAGCAAACAAAAGGTGCTGCTCCCACTAGGTGGGAGAAATGCCAGCTTCGGCAGTAACCAGGATGGGTTAATGTGGGAAGCTGGCTGTGGCAGCAGGGGCCCTAGGGTTCCAACTTACTGTTTGGTGGGAGATCTGGTAGGCCCTGGAGCACCCACCCAGAAGGACCACAGACCCTGGGGTATGTGGGATTGGGTCCCTGGGGGCCACTGTTGGTTCAGGGATGGGGGTGTACACCCCCTCACCTTCAAGTAAAGTGCAGCCCTGGGGTATGGGGTCCCTGGACTTATTAAGGATCCGGAAGGAGGGCCTCATGGTCCCCTTCCCCTTTTGAATGGAATTTAGTACTGTGGAATGGGGTCTGCGGGCCTATTAAGGCCCTGGGTCCTCTTAAAAGGTATGTTTTGGCTTCTGAAGATGGGTTCCTCAGAACCACACCTCTCCCCTTAAAGACACCAGGCTAAGGAGTTCCCAGGACCCCTTGTGGTTCAGGAATGGGGCTGTGTGCCACCCTAACCTTCATTTTTTGAAAAAAAGGTCCTGGGTGAAGTGTGCCCCCAGGGCCCTTAGTGGCGGGGGAGGGGGATAAAATGGGTACCTCCTCTTACTAAAAAAGAATGTCACATGGGATGGGTACCTGGGACCCTTAGTGGCTCAGAGAGTGGGCAGTGTGCTGCTCTCATTTATATAACAAGCATTTGCAATGCAATAGGACTCACATTTACGCAGGACATATTGCATTGCATCACGAACAATGGGGGAAGCAGGGACAACGGGAGTGTGGGCGACGGAGAAGGAGAAGGCACGGACAATGGGAGTGCGGGTGGGAGAGAGAGAAGGGGCAAGAAGGCACAGACAACGGGAGTGCAGGGGGGGAGAACACACAGACAATGGGAGTGCGGGCGGGGGAGAAGGGGGCGAGAAGGCACAGACAATGGTAGTAGTGTGGGTGGGGGTGAGAAGACACGGAAAAAAATAGTGCTCACAGTCTAACTCGTACTGTACCATGTAACACTCGAAGTAAAGGGGTCAGGAGCCATGGGAAGGTACAAATGACGACACCGCCATAATAAGGAGGGACTAACAAGCCTCATAACCAATCAGAAGACCGCATTTACGAAGGAGAAAGACAAAAGCAAATTAAAAATTGGCAGGGCAGTGGGCGGAGCTTCCCTCATTGTAGAGAACTACCACAGATCTTCCCAAGAGCAGCGCTTGTGCGCTGACTCTAGGCTCGAGCTAAAAAATGGCCCCAGGAAATGGAGTGTAAAGTGACTTGAAAATGGGGGCTGCAGCAATGGTCAATGTATTAAATGCAGGTCCTGGCTGCAGGCTACACACTGCACCCCTGAAAAGAAAAATTGCAAATTTTAGCTCTTGCAAGGTTTTATGGGGCACTCCTTGGCCCAGTGGTGAATATTTTATAAGCTGATTTTGTTTCTTTTGAATGCAGCCTCATGCTGCACTCTTTTCCCATGTTATTCTTTTTTACAGGTTTCCCAGTCATATATTCCCACTGGGGGCCATGCATGAAGACCCAAAGTTCCTTTGGCCCCTGCTGGCTCCCCACACTGTGGCACAAAGCTGGTCCTTTTTGCTTTCCTGCTGTCCCATGCACTTGTTGCAAGAATGGACAGGAGATTGCTATTTTCCCACCATGTGTGGGAGCCTTGATACTGGGTGTGCCAATGTCCCTCCCCACCAAACAACTGGCGGTGGGAGGAGAGCCTGACCTGATCTTTGGAGTATTTCAGTCCTTCGGAAGATGGGGCGAACGGGTATGGATGCTTTAAAAGTGCAGCGCCACTCAAGCTTCAGTGCTCCTGCTCTGAAGAGATCGGTCCCCTACAATAATCCTGATTGCATCAGGCCCCAGGTGATTGGGTCGTGGGACAAGGAGTAGCTCATTAAGGGGAGCCCCAGACACACCGCTCAACATAAAATTATGGATGTGCAGACCCCGGGGCCTGGGTCACACAGGGGGATTTAATGTAAATCATCGTGGAGCACTGCATGCTCCATCCTCTTCCTGGGGACCCTGGGGTTTGGACTTTTTGGGCTGTTTTCTCTAGCACTGTAGAACTGATTTGCACAAATTTGGTGTTCATCAGCAGTCTATTTAGTCCTTCTGGCCTCTAAATTTTGCTTTCTATATGGAGTGCGATATCTCCACAGTTCCTGAGGTTGGACCTGTCCTCTGTCTGGGCTCCTGGTATCTGCCTTTCCCAGTAGCTTCTTTAGTAGTCACTCTAGATTCCAGCTGAATATCCTCCCAGCTGCACTTTCCAGACGCATGGCTTTGGCAGGGCACCTGTGTATCAGCAGCAGATCCAGTAGCCCCCCTCCTGATAGGGGTCACCCAGAAGCAGGAACAGTCCGCAAAAGATCCTCTGCCTAATCCTTGGATGCAGCATCATCAATCTACCCCTCCCCCAACTCTCCAGCACCGCATGCTGACACATTTAAACTTGGCAGTTTGACGTGGTCAATAGAAAGGCCTGCCCTGAGAGCTTCAGCTGTGCCCTGAACTGACACAGCAGCCTGATTCCTTACCACCAAAACTTCACAGGGGAGCCCCTCCTATGTTTGGCTCCAGGGGGGTTGACCTTCCTGCTTTGTTTCTGTTGGCTTGGGTTTGCCAAGGCCAGGTGCATTGTGAAAAGTTAGTTGCACATAAAGATTTCCTCTGTACCCCTTCCTTCTCCAGGAACTTAGCGGAGCACTGTCAAATGGCCCTATTCTGTGGGGAGGTATTTAATGCTCCTGCTGGCCAGCATAGTAATTAACTTGACCCTGTAAGGGTCAAGTTAATTACTATGCTGGCCAGCAGGACTCAAAATTTGATTAAAGTAAGTGAAAATGTCAGTTCTACAAGCGCAATGAGAAATACAGTTATCACAAAATTGACTTTGAATCTGCACTCAGGGTACTTTTTGACCCTAGGAGTGACAACTGGCTTCTACCACTATGTCTACAAACGACGAAACTGTATTGTGGTACACATTTTGCCCATAACGTTTAAATCAGTAAAACAGATTTTCGGTATTTATTACAGATGTGCACTATGAATACTCACTCCCATTATAAGGAAAACACCAGGTCAACACCACATGATTTAAACGGTAGTCTCATGATCTCACCTTTCGCACATATGTAAACATGTGTGCACATTTAACCATTCCGGAGCCTCTTGCAGTAGCTGTGCAGCAGGGGACAGATCCTAAAAGGTGGACAGCAGCACCTAGCACTTTCAGGCCATTTCCTCAGAATTTACTGTCAGTGAGACATATATAGTATAATTCACTCACAGTAAAAGTCCAAAACTGGTTAGTCAAAAAGCAGAAAATCTAGGGCACTAAATTGACTGAACAATGCTGTAGCAGCTGCTTAGTTTACCCCAAAGCGTCCCTAATGCTTGGTGAGCTTGATCCCCACAGGGCTGTTCCTTAGCTGCTCTTCAGTTCTCCCCAAAAGGCCAACACAATAATACTAGGGATGTGCCTAGAGCTCCTGCACCCTACTGATGGTCTCTGCCCAATGTTGCTAGCATTACAAATTGATTGCTCCTCGTTTGACCAAGGAGCCCATCCACAGTAGCACATATTCACTATTCCTCTAGCTACATCTTAGCAGGTTACCGGTTGACCCCATAGGTTCACCACTCTGTCATACTTCAATATTTATTGAGAGGCACCTTAGTTGCACATCATCTTATTCCATTGGCCCTCTACGGTGGGGGGTTGGGGGTACTCGATTATATCCAGGTCTGTGATCCCAAATGCTCTTCAGCTATCACAGCTCACTAATTGCAGCATATGTTTAATATGTGAGTGTAGTACATGAACGGGTCACAGTATAACCTACAAGCCTACTACTGTAGTGTCAATTCATGTTCCTAACACTTCACCAACACCACTTGCAATTTCTTCAAGTGGATTTCTAATATGATATCTATCAATCCCTGGGCTGCTCTTTCATCATTTCAGAGTCTGGTCCATCAGCACCTATGTACGATCCTAGCCATCATTGATTATACAAAGCAAGAAGCAAGAATGAGCATAATATTCAACATGAGTAGTTTGTCAAATGCCAATTTGCAGTTGAAATAGTTACACAAGCAAATGCAAATTAATTTCATATATATAAATAAAGTCCTATGCTGCAAATAGTCATCCAGCGCTGTTGTATGACCTAATTATTGACTAAACATCCACAATGGATGACCATGGCTCATGTGCTTTTGGAAACATAGGTACTTCGGGGCATGATGCAGGTGCAATTTTCAGATTAGCCACATAAGCAACATTAAATAATTCTACAAGAAACTCCTTAACAAAACCAATGTTCATCTCTTATGGAGCTTGGACCGACACGCAGTACCCACACCGGGAACCTTAGGATCAATAGCAAAACTTATCATGACTGCACAAGTGTACGCAGTCACCGCCTCATGTTCCCATACCCAGAAGATGCTGAGGGGGATTTTCAAATGGCTCCCAATTCGCACCCAGAAATCTGTCACACATGCTCTTGTCACAAGCAAGCTGAACTACTGGAACACCCTCTATGCTGGGATCAACAAAAAAACTTACCAAAAGTCTGCAGACCATTTAGAACTCAGCAGCAGAATCACTCTCAACCTCCAATGCACACATGCCACGCATATAGAGAGACAATTTGGCAGTCAAGCCGTCTCCTACATTACTTGTAAAGTGTGGAACGACCTGCCACTACACGAGTCCCCTCCTACTTTCTTGAATACCTTAAGAACCTGAAGACCTGGGTCCCACCGGGTCCTGGATTTGCTATATTCCCAGCTGCTTTCCTTCAGAATGCCCTCCCAGCTAATAGTGTTCTCTAAAAATCTGCATAGACATTGCCGCTGAGTTTCCCAGGTATATGCATGTAGTGCTGCTCCATTCCAGATTTCCGCAAGGAATTCTGGTGCTTGAAGCCTAATTTTAAAATGGAGTAAACAAGACTACAAGTCAGAGATTTCAAGTAACCAACCTGGACTGGAGCAGCACATCAAGCTTGGACCTGGGAAACTTGGCTGGCTGCATAGCAAGGAGTGTGCCTATCTGGCCCTACTCTGAACTCACCTTGTGCTTGCCAATCAAATATTTTCCCACAATTATGAATAAGGACTTTGTGTATTCCTTTTGATAGATTTATTCACTTGTCACAGAAAATACTTAGAAATTGCATTGAGTGTAGTGTACATACCTTTGAAGTGTTTTTTTGGGAAAAGCAAGATGCAGAACGGAAGAAGTCTGACAGAGGTTCCACAACAATTCCACGATTGTCCCTAGCGTGATCTTTGTATAGTTTGCCTAATGACATTGCACATGTGGGCGAAGTGAAAGAGATCTTTGTATGTAGAAAAGGAGGTTTTAAAGGGCCACTTCGGAAAGACTAAGGGTGGCAGAAAGTAAATGGAGAAATAAACATGTTAATGAGAGTTGTGGTGATGAGGGGCTTATGGGCAAAGTAGATGAAGCCCGCACTAGAAGTAACTTAATAGGACACAATTGTCTTAAAGTAAGAACATAGATTAACTTAAACACCATTGTGGAAACGTGGCCTGCTGCCTTTAGGGAGAGTTGGAATAGAATTTGAGAAGATTAAACATGCTCGAAGCGGCAACACCTTAGTCTTTTAGTTGTGGGAGAACTCAGATGTGTACTGTTTCACTATTTTTGATGGGGTCTATAGTGTTAATCAGGGTTTTGGAACATGGGAATTTGAGTTGGTGCCGGCTCTGGCAGATTTTGAGCAGGTTTAGCCCATAGTACTTGAGGTTGGGATAATGCAGTTCTGAAAATGCATCCCAAAGATGCAGTGTGAAGGGTAACGAATGGAACCATAATAGAAAGTGCTGAACGATGTCGTTCTTTTAGTTTAGTAGCAGTGGATGAAAGGAAAATGTTAAGCATTAGGTGGTACATGTCCAGCTGCAAAGTACAGAGTCGAGGTAAAAGGAGTAACAGGTAAATGAATAGGCGAGTCAAAAGTGAAGAAATGGGTTTTACTGGAGTAGATTTCTAGAAAAGTTAAATGAGCCGATCTTGTTTACTAGTTTACATCAGGCCATTCTCTTTACTAAAAGATGCAGCAGCAATGCTACACACATCATTGAAACTGAAGATCACACATCGCTACACACTTTACCAAAGTCATATGAATATTAAGCTTATTTGCATATTTTGTGGACATTGTGATGAGCCTACAACTGTATTCTGCATTTACTAATCAGAAAAGGCGTATTAGTTCCTCCTAGTTTAGTGCTTGGAGCATTCCAGTATAAACTATATTATAAAACACTCCTTCTCTAGAGATGCAAGAGCTATTTATAGTTTTAAAAAATTCATTATAGATTGTTATTGTGCTTTGTCTCTAATATTTGTGCATTAATGGAAAATAGAATACGTTATTATTTGCCAATATGCCGTTTTGTTGATGTAGAAATGTCTTAAACATTTACAACATTTTTCTTTACCTTTACAGATGCCTATACAACCTCTGAGGTTACCTATAAGTGGACTTACAATGCAACTGATTCAGTTGAAGTTGCAGAAGATGGCTCTCGGTTAAACCAATATGATCTCTTAGGACATTTAGTTGGAAAAGAGACAATTAAATCAAGTACAGGTGAATAATAATAAGTATTGGAAAACAGATCATTTTACAAATATCAGAGATGTTATATGTTTATGTATATGTTATTTGTTTCCCAAAGTCCTGCACTATAAAATTGTCGATCTTTTCATCAGCTTAGCTAGAATTGCCATCCCTGAATCTTAGTTTTCTGAAAAACTTGACTGGAGGAAATCAACAGAGTCTACCGGACCTCTGCTAGTTGCAGATGCCCGTATATTGTGCCTGAAACGTAATTTACTAACATTAGAATGAAATCCCTATTAATCCCTAAGGAATGGTGCTTCATTACTTCACATCCAGGTTTTACAATTTCTAGGTCGTTCAATCATTTTTTTCAAAATCTTTATTTATGAGTTTTGTTTGAACATTGCAATAACAGATTACGACATAACGTAGCTCACACATCAGCACAGCATGCAAGTGCTGTCATTGTTGATATACATTTTTTTCGACAGAGTAGCATAACAGTGGCATTTGGAAAACATGGCACCCTATTAAGTAGCAGCACAACTTCTCCTCCATTATCCTCCCCCCGCTCCCATCCCTTTCTATTATAGAGTGTCTACAGTGCACCACCGTCCTCCCTGACAATCCTCAGGTAGTAGGGCACATCCAACCTCAAAGCCACAAGCCTCTTTGAGCAGTCATTAATTCGTGGGGCTGTCCCCTATCAGATCCTCTTTCTGTTGCCCCTGAAGGAGAGTCACCAGCAGGCTATGTCCTCCTCTGCACCCTTGTCTTGTCACACCTTACATAGTCGTATCCCCTCTGCCAAAGCCCACTCCCCCTGGTCCCTGCAACTCTTAGTGAGTTGGACCCCAAGTTGAGAGCCAGTGGATCTCTATCTGGCGTTTGGCCAGAAGGAGGCACAGTGTGGAGAATTTGTGTTGCATTTTGCCATCTATAGGTTAAAGTGAGTCAGTTTAAAGCGTTTATTGATTGCCACCTCCTGCACCTGTGTACAGGCTGTTGTCCATTCTTTGTCGGACAGAGGTGTTGGTAAATCTTCCTCCCAAGCCTGGCGGGCCCGTAGTGGGGTCTGCAATCTATTATTTTTAGGGTTGCGTTTAATCGTGACTCTAGTCTCCTCCCTTACCTAATCCAGTAATATGACCAGGGTTGCTGACGGAAAGTTTCTCCTTACCTCCCTAGCTGTGTGTGTTAGTTTAGCAAACTGGAAGAACTGCTGGGGCCAATTCCAGATGCCTAACAGGCCTTGTCAAATAGGATAAATGTATCCCCTGGGAAAGGTCACCCAGTTCTAGACACCCTCCACTTTATCACACTGACAGCGACAATAATTCCCATATGTGCCAAAGGGATTGCAGCTATTCAATTGGTAGCAATATGCTAAAAGGTGAGCATTTCAGTACGCCTTTAACTGCCACTTCCCAGTCTGAAGCCACTTGTGCTATCACTAGAAGCTTGTGGAGGAGTTGCGGGCTCCTCTCATCAGGTGCATCAGGAGGTCACCATCCTGGAGGGCCTCTATCATTACGTAGTTTCCCAGTTTGGGTCCCTAGAACACCACTTCACTTCAAGCTTCAAGTACGCAGTAATAAAATAGAGCTCCTGATCTGGTAGTTCTATACCCCCTCTGTCCGATTCATCTTCAGTAGTGATTGGTGTACTCTGCTTTTTATTAATAAATAAAAAGATTTACATTGTGCGCTGCATCGCCGATTTGGCGTTGCAGCTCGCGCAATGTAATTCAGTTTGTTTATTTATTTATTTACTCAACTCCGTTCAGCCGTATTCCAGAGTTTACGACCCACCATCCTGCCCCTCCACCGCCCCCGCCTCACCCCCCCACAGCACTCCCTTGAGGCGCTGCCACTGTCCGGGGCGCTGTGCAGTCTGCAACATGTCACTAATCCCTGCCACACAAAATCTTGCTGCTCCTGTGGGTCACTGTAGAGGACCGCCACCATTTTGTTTGTGTAGGTGGGATACGGGGTCTCCAGAGTTGTGCCATCCATGTGGCAGCCACAGAGGATTCAAGGGCAGGTCTCTCTGAGAGGCGGTCACTCCCCACGCTCCCTGCCTGAATACCGAAGCGCTTTGCTTGCACTGCCTGCTACGAATTGGTGCCTGGGTATCGTAGCGCTTTGCTCGATTTACTTATTTAGAATTGCTGCCTGCTATTGCTCACTGCTGCTGCTCACATTTCAATCTGTGCTGACCCATTTATTATTGGAGCGCTCGCATTGCCTGATTGTATAATTACAAATTATTGCCTGATTGTGCCGGTGCCACTGCCCATAGCGACTTCCAACTTTCTGCCCCCAATCACGTCCTGTTTGGGTTTTGCTATCACCGACATATTTGTTGTTGTGCCTCGTAGTCAGCCTCTCCACCCCGCTCCCGCCTCCCAACTGCTCCTCCCTCCCACTGACTGATAAGGCTCGTCCCGATAGCTGCAGCGCTGTGACCGTTCTGTCTCTCTGTGAGGCGGTCGCTCCCCATGCTCCCTGCCTGAATACCGAAGCGCTTTGCTTGCACTGCCTGCTACGAATTGGTGCCTGGGTATCGTAGCGCTTTGCTCGATTTACTTATTTAGTATTGCTGCCTGCTATTGCTCACTGCTTCTGCTCGCATTTCAATCTGTGCTAACCCATTTATTATTGGAGCGCTCGCATTGCCTGATTGTATAATTACAAATTATTGCCTGATTGTCCCGGTGCCACTGCCCATAGCGACTTCCAACCTTCTGCCCCCAATCTCGTCCTGTTTGGGTTTTGCTATCGCCGCCATATTTGTTGTTGTGCCTCGTAGCCAGCCTCTCCACCCCGCTCCCAGCTGCTCCTCCCTCGCTCCGCCCCTCCACTATCTAAATATATCAATGCAACAGACGCGCAGCGTCCACGGGCAGCTGTCGCGCCCCATGCGCGCTGAAGGTGCGCCAAAGGTAAGCCCATCTACGCTCGTCCACGCCTGGACCGCTGCCAGTGCCAGACCCCTTAGTCCCCGCAAAATCCACCCCGGCCGCATAACATACGACGCCGCAACCCTCTCAGCCCTTAACCCCGGCCGCCCACCAAACTGCTACCAAGCCGCCCCAGGACACACCCATGGACCCTTCACCTGCCACTCCTGCAAGTTCGGCTGCATCAGGACCCACACCAAATCCACAAACTCCAAACAGAGCTCCAACACTAACCACCTAAAGTGCATCCTGCTCAACACCCGCTCGGTCCACAGACACGCCATTGAACTCTGGAACCTACTGGACACTACATCGCCGGACGTCGCCTTCCTTACAGAAACCTGGATGAACGCCTCATCAGCGCCCGACATCGCCATAGCCATCCCGGACGGCTACAAGATCATCCGAAAGGACCGCACCAACCAAACAGGAGGAGGCATCGCCATCGTCCATAAGAACACCATCCACATCACGACCAGTTCCGATGATTACCTCGCAACCGCCAAACACCTTCACTTCCAGATCCACACCGACCCCAAGACCACACTCAGTGGCACCCTCATCTACAGACCACCAGGACCATGCACACAATTCAGCGAAGACATCACCAACTACATCAGCCCACACGCCCTCCCCTCCGAGGACTACATTCTACTGGGAGACCTCAACTTCCACCTTGAAAAGAAAAACAACGGCAACACTACCACCCTTCTGGACAACCTGGCCAACCTCGGACTCGAACAACTTGTCAATACCCCCACCCACTATGCCGGACACGCGCTCGACCCAATGTTCACCTCCAGCAAGCACATCTCCTTCAATCCCACCACAGCTCTCCACTGGACTGACCACAGCTACAAAAACACCACGACCCACAACCCCCCACAACCCATTCCCCGAAGAAATTGGAACAAAATTACCACCGACCAGCTCTTCACATTGCTTCACCAAAACCCTCCCGCCAAATCATCGGAACCAAACCAAGCAGCCACCAACCTCACACAATTGATCACCCACAGCGCCGACGAACTAGCACCCTTGAAAAACCATCAAATCAAGCAAGGTAGCAAAAAAGCCCCCTGTTTCAACGATGACCTTAAGAAATCCAAGAAGTTCTGTCGTACCCTCGAGAAAGCCTGGAGAAAAAACCCAACCATTGACAACCTGACCACCTTCAAGAACGCCACCCGCAAATACCACCAACTGATCCGATCCACCAAGAAATCAGCATTCAAGGATCGTCTTGACAACAACGCCCAGAACAGCAAGGAACTATTCAACATCGTCAAAGAATTTACCAACCCCACCGCCGGTACCAACGACATCACTCCCTCCCAAGACTTCTGCGACTCCCTAGCCTCATTCTTCCACAACAAAATCGCCGACATACATAACAGCTTTGGAAACCAGTCCGAAGACCAGTCCACTCCACCCACCTCTGAACCAAAACCGCCCTCTAACATCCTTTGCGACTGGAACCCAATCACTACTGAAGACACCATCCGCCTGATGAACTCCATCCACTCGGGATCGCCAACCGACCCATGCCCCCACCACATTTTCAACAAAGCAAACTCCATTATCGCACCCCATCTCTGTGACGTCATCAACTGCTCCTTCAACTCCGCTACCTTCCCGGAAAGCTGGAAACATGCCGAACTCAGCGCCCTTCTAAAGAAACCCACAGCAGACCCAACTGAACTTAAGAACTACCGCCCCATCTCGCTCCTCCCATTCCCTGCCAAAGTCATTGAGAAAGCTGTTAACAGTCAGCTCGCCGCCTTCCTCGAATCCAACAAATCCCTCGACCCCTCACAGTCCGGCTTCCGAGCCAAACACAGCACCGAAACCGCCCTCCTCGCAGCAACAGATGACATTCGAACTCTACTGGACAACGGAGAAACAGCTGCCCTCATCCTACTTGACCACTCCGCAGCCTTCGACACAGTATGTCATAGCACCCTCATACAAAGCCTTAGCAACGTCGGAATACAAGGAAAAGCATTGGACAGGATTATCTTGTTCCTCGCCGGAAGAACCCAGAGAGTCCGCCTCCCCCCTTTTAGATCAGAGGCCACCCAAGTCATCTGCGGCATACCACAAGGATCATCACTCAGTCCCACCCTCTTCAACATATACATGAGTCTCCTCGCATCCATCGCACGCCAACACAACTTCAACATCATCTCCTACGCAGACGACACCCAGCTGATCCTCTCCTTCACCAAAGACCCAAACACCGCCAAAACCAACTTACACGAAGGGATGAAAGAAGTAGCCGAGTGGATGAAGAACAACCGTTTAAAACTGAACTTGGACAATACGGAAGTCCTCATCTTAGGTACATCCCCCGCTGCCTGGGATGACTCATGGTGGCCACCGGCCCTGGGAACCGCACCCATACCTACAGACCACGCACGTAACCTGGGCTTCATCCTGGACTCCTTCCTCTCGATGACCAGGCAAGTCAACGTTGTCTCATCATCATGCTTCAACATCCTACGCATGCTCAAAAAAATCTTCCGCTGGATCCCCACCGAAACAAGAAAGACGGTCACCCATGCACTGGTCACAAGCCGACTGGATTACGGAAACACCCTTTATGCCGGAACCACAGCCAAACTACAGAAAAAACTCCAACGCATCCAAAACGCCTCAGCCAGACTCATACTGGACTCATACTGGACATCCCATGTCAAGCTCACATTTCCGATCGTCTCCTCACCCACGCACACAAAGCCCACTACGACCTAGGACCCGAATGCCTCAACACGCGACTGTCCTTCTACACCCCCACCCGCCAACTACGATCGTCCAATCAAGCCCTCGCCGCAATTCCGCGCATCCATAGATCCACCATGGGGGGAAGATCCTTCTCCTACTTAGCGGCCAAAACCTGGAATTCTCTCCCCACCCACCTCCGCCTTACACAGAACCACCTCTCCTTCAGAAAGCAACTAAAAACTTGGATATTCGATAAGTAAAGTACCCCCCCTCCCCAAGCGCCTTGAGACCCTCTGGGTGAGTAGTGCGCTATACAAATTTTCGAACTTGAACTTGAACTTGAACTTGTCTAGTGGTCTTCCCTCTCAGGCATAGCAAATTACAAGCAGCACCGGACTCAGGTGTGCCAGTTTGATGCAGTATTCCGAAAGTGGCTGCCAGAGCGAAGCTCAAGACTAGCCATATTGCGAGGGCTACCCCCCTTATGTCTTTCAAGGTTCACATAAATGTACTTTTTAGTTTAAAATTCGGGAGCATATTAAGTAACCCTGGGCAAAGCACTACGCTATGCTCGTGTAGTTTGCGAAGTTTGCGCTACTTAGAACTACTCGAATTGCACGTAGCACAGTGCAAACACGAGTAGCGTAGTGCAGCAGTCCTTTTTTGCTTGCTTGCGGTCCTCCACGTCATGTGGGTGCCCACTAGCAAGCAAAATGACATCCCGGCAAGACTTTTTCCTCGTTCGCAATCAGCAACATCAAATTGCCAATCGCGAGCATGGAAAAAAAAACTCCCGGGCGAGATCCTCAACGCGGGGAGGTCAGGTTTCTCATTGCGAGTGGTCGCTTATGCTCGCGACCGCTCGTGACGAGAAACTACCAGTACGCTTTGAGAAAGCTGCAATGTCTTGGAGGAAGGCCTTGCTGCTTGTAAGCTACTAAGGCTAAGCTTGAGACTTCTCTTTGAAACCTGTTTGTAATTTCAAACAGTAGATTGTTTTGACTGAGTGGGTGTAAAGGCACACCTATTATCAAGGACCATCACCTCTATATCCGCAGTACAGCAATCAGATTTCCTACAATCCTAAAATATTTTAATATCATATGAGAGGGCCATTGTAACAATTCATATTTACTCACTTTGAGCATGAATGAACTGTCATTGTATTAAATTTTAGGTGTACTTTTCACATACATGTTTCCTGTCTCCATAACTTGTGCTAGCACAGTTATGCAAGAGGGCACATGTGATTTACTATTTTATATAATCTGTCCAACAACAGCATTTGTCACTGACACCAAGAAAAATAAATTATATTTCTATACCTCTTGACTGTGGCACTTCTTCCTGGGGGCTTGAATGGAATTCTAGGTACTTCCCTGTAACAATGAAATACTAAAAAACCTTTTTTAATAATGGCTCATTTTTAGTGCTGTAGTGATAACGCACATGATACAATTTCATAATATGACATCGAAAAGAAACTGTAAGAGAAACAGACAATTAGCACAAGGTAGATATCATTCTAATGCGCTTTTTACAATAAAAAATGTGTAAGATACATCAAAAGAGTGGCATACACTGTTATTAGAAAAAACTGCTACTCCATTGTGTAAAGTCAAGCGATTCTTGTGTCACAACCAATTGCATAGAGGTTTAGGGGCCCATCATGTGCATTACTGTACACAGTATAGCATAGTCCAAAGTGAATTTTTGTTTGTAGAAGTGCTCAAAATTTAAAGCGACAATTCAGGTCTAGATTTTGAACAACAGATGGCAAAATGGAGTTGGTTGTCGGTTGAAGAGATTACCAAGAAATGAGGCGTGTGGAGTTCCTTAATGGGGGTCTAGGTCTCATGGTCAGTGCTAGATAGTCAAGGGGAGTGCTCCTTTTAAGCGCAAGGCCCTCACCCACGCCAAGAGGTATTATGCTTCAACATCAGGCAGCTCCTCGTTGGGCCAGGGCTGCAATGCTCTATGGGCCCCTCAAGGGAGCTCTTTAACGGGGTTCTTTTCTTTTTTGCAGACGAGAAGAGTGAGTTGCAAATGTGGTGTGCAGTTGTGAGTAGAATGAGGGGAGGGTATGTGTACTAGCATTTTTTTAAAGACAACCCAAAAACTAATCTTAATTATCAGGTCTGTTTATCATGACTAAAAACATGATTTGTGAGCTAGTGTTAGATATAATGGTCTAAATAGGCTCTAACTAGTATAATTCTAGGTTCAACATGTTTCATGCCTCTTACTGTCCGCAAGGATCATGGCATTTCATCAGGACCAATTGAACTTCATCTACTTAAATAGGGATCACTTATGACATATGTGTAAAACATGCACAGACACCTTTCTTAACTATGTAGTGTGTTTCTTTGGTGCAGATCCAAAATGTATTAGGTGTATGACCCTAGTCAGACCGGTCAGAGCATTCCCCTAGACCAGAGGTCTTCAAACTTTTTGATGCCGAGACCCCCATGTAAAACCTTTTTAGGGGTAAGGACCCCCCTTCCGACAAAAGTTTCTAGAAACTGGTACTCCTCATCATCAACTTTTGACAACCTTAAATGCGCCTGTTAGACCTCATCACATCCATCATTCATCCACCCACACTTTCACACATCCATCCATCCTTTCATCCTTCCATCCATCCATCCATCCACCCTTTCATCTTTCCATCCATCCTTTACCCATCCACCCTTCCATCCATCCACCCATCATTCATCCACCCACCTTTTCACACATCCATCCATCATTCATCCATGCAACCTTTTATCCATCCATCCATCCATCCACCCTTTCATCCTCCCATCCATCCTTCATCCATCCACCCTTTCATCCTTCCATCCATCCACCCTTTATCCGTCCACCCTTTCATCCATCCATCCACCCATCATTCATCCCCCCACCTTTTCACACATCCATCAATCATCCATGCAACCTTTTATCCATCCATACATCCATCCACCCATCCATCCTTCATCAGTCCACCCTTTCATCCTTCCATCCACCCACCCTTTCATCCACCCTTTCATCCATCCATTCATCCTTCATCCGTCCACCCTTTCATCCTTACATCCATACATCCATCCACCCTTTCATCCATCCATTCGCCCATCATTCATCCACCCATCTTTTCACACATCCATCCATCCATCATTCATCCATGCAACCTTTTATCCATCCATACATCCTTCATCCATCTACCCTTTCATCCTTCCATCCATCCACCCTTTCATCCATCCATCCATCCTTTCATCCATCCATCCACCCTTTCATCCATCCATTCCTCATTCATCCACCCACCTTTTCACACATCCATCCATCCTTCATCCTTACATCCATCCATCCACCCATCATTCATCCACCCACCTTTTCTCTCATGGGGGGGGGGGTCAGTATCTCTCAGCGTCTTCTTCCTTCTTTCTCGATCATGGGAGGGCATCTCTGTGCCTCCCTGCTGGGGGCGGGGGACGTGTCACGGGACCCACAGCTCCAGGCGCGCAATATCCATTGACCTCAAAGGGCTACACTACAGCCTGCTCCCCCAGCCCCCCTCCGCCCCCCCCTTCCCCTCCTCCCCCAGCTCAAAACGGCTTCAGGGACACACACACACACAGCCACACCCGAGTACTTGACAGGTCTTTAAAAGACCTTTTACTTGTTAATGAGCCTTTGCTGTTTATCACACCTGGTGTGAATTAGGCCTCCACCGTGAGCACCCTCGATCAGCCCAAGCCAGGAACTGAACTCTGACAGAATCTGCGATCCCCTTCCAAGGACTCCACGACCCCCCTGGGGGTCGCGCCCCATAGATTGAAGACCTCTGCCCTAGACTATAGTGAACTGACCAGGAGACCTAGACCCTCATTAAGGAATGGCACACTTCTCATTTCTTGATTCATCTGAAGGGCGTGTGTGATAAACCTCTAACTAGCCCTATTCCATCCTTCCCAGATATTGATTGTTGAGGAGAGTACTGAACATGTAACTCTATGTCCACTCATTCCACATCACAGCAAAGTAAACGTGCACCTTGACACTGTGATAATGCTGAGAATCCTAGCTGCCTAGCAGTGGCGTATCAAGGTCAGGTAGAACACGGTGCGGAAAAGTTCTTGTCACCC
Organism: Lissotriton vulgaris; assembly: GCF_964263255.1. Lineage (NCBI taxonomy): Eukaryota > Metazoa > Chordata > Amphibia > Caudata > Salamandridae > Lissotriton > Lissotriton vulgaris. The sequence continues at coordinate 2,119,117,764 of NC_141689.1, forward strand.
CAGGCTTGACAAAATGGGAAAAATATGTTTAAAGCACATATTTTTGCCATTTTGTCACCCCCCCCCCCCTTCAGTGATGTCACCCGGGGCATCCTGCACCCACCGCACCCTCATTCCTACGCACTGCTGCTTAGCATTGTCTGGTGAGATGCAAACGGTGCTTCTTGTGATAATGCGTTGCAACAAATTAACAGATTATTTGGGTACTAACAGGTTTAGCAAATTTAAGGTTCGCTATTGATAATTTAGAAACAGGTGTTGCCTATCTTTAAATAAAGTCTACTGTTTATTTCAGTGCTCTGTTAGTGGGTTCCCTAGAAGAATATTCATGTTATCAGACTATGACAAGCTACAACAAAGAGGAAAGTGAAAACTCTGTTGTATAATGTGGTATTTATTTTGCTAGCCAATTATTTATGAAGTTAGCTTGAAAATGTGTCTATAGTGTACAACTCAATTCATTTGGGTGTTATTTGAGAAAATCAAAAATGTTAAAAAGTAGATGTTACAGACCTTGATATGAACACTGGACACTAAAACATGCATAAACGTTATCTTAACAGTAGACTTTAATTAATAGGATAACAGTGATTTATATTTAGTTTCAAATAGACATCTCAAAGCACTGACAAAAACTGTTAGTTTCACCATTCATTATTAACACCTTGGCTGCTAATGGTTCTCCCCTCCTGTGCTGATACTAATCGAACCCCAATGTTCATGACGAGCTCAGCACGTCATATGCACAGCTCCACTGTGCCTCATGACGAGCTGAGCTTGTCAAGAGCAGGGAAGGGGTTTAATACCTGCAGTCCGGCTTTAGTATAGCACCAAATAATTTCTGGACCCTCTCAGCTTTTCGTTTATGACCTCACTAGCAGCCCGTCCTGACGTTGTACGGATATGAATTGCTGCCGGCGAGTAGTATATTGTTTTGTAGGATTTCGTTTTGATAGCATTTCTTATCTGTGACAGGCCTGTGAAACGCTCCGATTCACAGTGCACTGCTGATGCACTTAAGAGTGCGCGTTCAGTAGTGTGTGAACTCGAGTTTCCCTACTTTATTTTTCCTTGCAATATTATATAGCGCAAACTCGACAACATGGCATGAGCACAATTTACATTACAGAAGAACACATTCATTTGTGTTAGGCACAGGGAGACAAAGCGATTTTCCTGGAATCACAGGATGTTGAGCTGATGCCGAGATTCGAACGTAGCTCCCCAGCTCTAAAGTTCGCAATTCTAGAACTTGTGGCAGGAGGTGCGTCTAAAAGTGTATGTCGGTGCTGGCCATCAATGAGAGAGACCTGTGCATTTTTCAAATTGGTGGTAAAAAAATATGAGTATGTTGCTGGAGATGTGGGCCGCCGTGCCACCATTGTACTTACCGGGGGAGGGTAAACACCCATTATTCCGCAACTTCCTTTCCGCATACCATCACTCCGCATACTTTCATTACGAAAGTACCATGACTCCGCAATGCCATTATAACGCATGGCATTACATTTTATATGCTTTTACCACGCATACATTTACAATGAAATTCGTTGTAAATGCATGTATGGTAAAAGCATGTTTTTTTAATGTTTGGATAAGGTAAGTATGGGTATAGGGGTATGTGTTTTGGGGTACTGAGGTATATGTTTTGGGGTGTTTGGGTATTTTAAGGGTTCAGATATAGTTTTGGGTTGTGGGGTACAGGGGTAGTTTAAGGGTTTAGGTATGGGTATGCGTTTTGGGGTACAGGGGTATTTTTAGGGTTCAGGGCTAGGCTTGGGTTTTGGGGTATAGGGGTATTTTTAGGGTTCAGGGGTAGGTTTGAGTTTTGGGGTACAGGGGTATTTTAAGGGTTCAGGGCTAGGTTTGGGTTTTGGGATACAGGGGTATTTTAGGGTTCAGTGGTAGGTTTGGGTTTTGGGGTACAGGGGTATTTTTAGGGTTCAGGGCTAGGTTTGGGTTTTGGGGTACAGGGTATATTTATAGGGTTAAGATGGGTTAGTGCTTAAGGGTGTTGGGGTATTTTAAGGAGTAAGGGTGGGTTATGATTATGGGGTGCATGGGGTATTTAAAGGGAGCAGGGAGGACACCCGGAGCTGGATTGTACAGAACCTGAGAAGAAAAAACAATGAAATATTAGGCACAACAATCGCTTTTTTTGCGTAATCCCGTGCCCCGCACACGCCATGCCCCCAGCACACGCCCACAGCACACAATATGAGACACGCCCCCAGCGTTTGTCACGCCCCCAGCACATGCCCACAGCACAAAGCAGACACGCCCACAAGGGACTACTTTGCTGGCACGGTTCTTTTACCTTTTAAATGTATATGGTGGGCGTCTGCATAGCCTATGTCCTTCTGCTTCAACTGCCCTTTCCAACGCTGTATTGGGTGTTGTGATTGGTGCTGTGGTTCCTGAGATTACCCGCCTCAAAGGTTTGGACTCTCTCTTTATTATATTAGTATAGATTACAAATGGTCTATATTATCCCTGTTATTTCTCTCACTCTGATTTACCATTACCCAGGGATCTGTTATTTTTGGAGCTATCGAAATAAAATGGGCATTATGAGTTTTTGGGGACTAACATGGGGAATTAAGATGCATCATGATAATTTTCACATGTTTTCTCTAGACTTTGGGTACTTATAGCAGGTGAAATCTCTGGGTCGAATATCAGTGTGCATTGTTGTTTCCTCTGAACTCATAACTCCAATATGCCTGGTATTAGATCTGGCATCCTTGGTGTAGTTTCCCCTCTCTATTTGCCTCTGCCTCCTGTATTTTTGCTCTGTGCTGAATTTCGTTTTTGCTGGTCTGATGCTTTGGGCACTTTGCCACTGCTGATCGGTGCCAGGGTGCAAGTGCTCCCTATGTAAATTGTGGTTATGGATTAGTGTTTTCCTTATTGGATTATTTGATTCACCTTTAAGTCCCTAGTACAGTGCCCTCTGTGTGCCCAGGACCTTTAAATCAAAGGCTGCTAGTGGGCTTCCACTACTGGTTGCACCACCCACACAAGCAGCCCTTCAAAGGGTTCTCTGACCTGCCGCTGCAGTGTCTGTGATTTTGTAGAAAGACAAAGGTCCTAAACTTTTTAATGCAATTTTAAACAATAAGCACAGACTTAGATAAAAACCGTGTCTCTATTTCTCCAATGTCCAGCCGGACAGAGGAATATTTATTTCAAAAATGAAACGAAGATTCAAGATTTAGGTGAAACACAACACAAATCGAAAACTGGGCACAAGCCTGTACCAAGTGAGAAAAGGTGAAAACAATAAATGGGGGAAATGACAGGCAAACAGATTGGAGCGAGAGGTGGCTTACAATACAATGCAATCTTATGTAAGGACAAGCCAACAGTGACTGCAACGCATATTACACAAATGAAAGATGCAGTACTGTTAAAACAGTCGACCTGACGTTTTGATCCCTATCTCCAAAAGTTAACTGGGATCATCTTCAGGACTACTGAATTTACTATTGCCTGATTGTTTTGTATAAAAGCCTGTTCACCAAGTTGTAGTGAACCAACTGCATCTCCTTGTGGACCCTCAAGGGTGGTGTGATCTACCTGAAAATACGAACAAGGAGCCTGATGGGGCTTCTGTGGAAAGTTGGCGGCTTAGCAGGAAGTCTGGGTAGCGTTCCGGGTTTGGGCAGCCTGGGCACAGTGGCAGAGAGCCAGGTGCGATTTTTGATAATGCGAGCCTGGATGGCTTGAAGCAAGGGGTGGCTGCAGGGTGGTGCAACCAGCTATTACGCTACACCGGACGGGAATCCAGACGCCCATTTCTGGGATCCCATTGAGGATCAGCAGTAATCGGACTGCACCACCCTGCAGCCACCCCTTGCTTCGAGCCGTCCAGGCTTGCATTATCAAAAATCGCACCTGACTCTCAGCCACTGTGCACAGGCTGCCCAAACCTGGTAAGGAACGCTACCCAGACTTCCTGCCACGCCGCCAACTTTCCACAGAAGCCCCATCAGGCTCCTTGTTCGTATATTCAGGTAAATCACACCACCCACGAGGGTCCACAAGGAGACGCAATTGGTTCACTACAACTTGGTGAACAGGCTTTTATACAAAACAATCAGGCAATAGTAAATTCAGTAGTCCTGAAGATGATCCCAGTTAATTTTTGGAGATAGGGATCAAAACGTCACGTCGACTGTTTTAACAGTACTGCATCTTTCATTTGTGTAATATGCGTTGCAGTCACTGTTGGCTTGTCCTTACATAAGATTGCATTGTATTGTAAGCCACCTCTCGCTCCAATCTGTTTGCCTGTCATTTCCTCCATGTATTGTTTTCTCCTTTTCTCACTTGGTACAGGCTTGTGCCCAGTTTTCAATTTGTGTTGTGTTTCACCTAAATCTTGAATCTTCGTTTCATTTTTGAAATAAATATTCCTCTGTCTGTTTGGACATTGGAGAAAAAGAGACACAGTTCTTATCAAAGTCTGTGCTTATTGTTTAAAATTGCATAAAAAGTTTAGGACCTTTGTCTTTCTAAAAAATCATTAACTACCCGAGGTCCTCAACTACCTAGACGGGTCCCCTTGTTCCTTATACCACCGCTGCAGTGTCTGTGAGCAGTTGTGACTGCCATATTGACCTGGCACGTGCACCCACTTGCTAGGCTAAAACCTTCCATTTTTCTTACATGTAAGGCACCCCGCAGGTGGGCCCAAGGTACCCGACTGGGCAGGGTGTAGTGTAGGTAAAGGGTAGGACATGTCCTGGTGTGTGTGACATGTCCTGATACTGAAATACTGCCAATTTCATTTTTCACTACTTAGAGGCTATCTGTCCCATAGGATAGAATGGTAGATACTTTGTTACATCTTGCTAATATAACTTCCCATTAAGACAAGATTGAACAATTGAGTTTAGGCTCTGAACTCAGAACTTAACAACCCATCTTATAGTAAAGATGGTTTTTAATTTGTGGGTTTGAAAATGCCACTTTTAGAAAGGGTGACAGTCTGGCTTTGGAGTGACAGGGGCTGGGGATGTGCATTTTCTGTAGACATCCACTGAGGGGGGTGAGGTGTGTCATGCCTTTCCTGGATGAGTCAGGGCTGGGTTTAATAGACCATGGCTGCATTTAGAGTAGTGGGTGGAAATTTCCTTACACCTGAATAGGACTCCTGTCTCAACATCCTGCCGGGAATCTGGACCAGAGAAGACATAACTGGTTTGGATTGAGCTAAGAGACTCTCTGCCACAAGAGAACAAAGAAAAATGTGGTATAAATATTGGGGCCCAGACCCCAGAACTTTAGATTACTTCTGGGCTCAAGAGAAACCTCTGCCAAAGAGAAAAGCTGGGAAAGCTGAAAGAGAAGGACTGCCACTCTGATGTGTGCTGTGTGAAGTTTGCCTGCAGTGGCTGTTTCTGCCAAGGAGAGAACAAAGACTGAATGTTGCTGTTTAACATGTGTGAAGAAGATCTCCAAAGGCTTGGTGTAGAGCTTGCCTCCTGTTCTGACGTCTCAGGGACACAAAGACTTTGTTTCCTCCGTCCTCTTGCACCCGGAACCGCTTTTTCAGCTGCTACAGATGGAAATAGCAACACCGATGCTTGGGAGCGATGTCACTACCTGCAATGAAGCTGTGGTCACCACTTGTTAAGTGCACAATGCACTGCCCCAATTTGCACCACAGCCCCGACCTCACTGATGCCAGTGCTTCATCATCGCGGAGGCTATACCTGACATGTGTGACCTCCGGAATCTATTGACCCTGCATTGTTATAAGGAACCAATGCCTTGACACCAGCGCAACGGCATCTCCCCGGCAACAGTAAGGAACTGATGCCTCACCTCCCTGCATTGCAGTAAGGAACCAACGCCTCACCTTCCCTGTGTTTGTAAGGAACCGCCACTGCCCCGTGCCAACAAAGCATCACCTCCCAGATGCTGTGCACCATCTTTGTTTTCATTGTCAAGTACTGTTCTTTGGGGTCTGTGTGAACCCTGGCCCGAAGCTGCGAACCCCGCAGTCAGCGCCGCACTTTGGGGTTTAATCTGTCACGCCATCGTAATAACCCCAGGTGGAGCTATTTGTTGCTACAAGCTGTATTTTTGGGAATAACCAATTTTTGGGGATATCTTGATATATGTATTGTTGATTTTTGTCGTTTTGGTTTTGTTGTGTTTAGGTAAAGATTTCCTATGTTTCTAACCTTGTGTGGTGTCTATTTGTAGTGTTTTCACTGCATTACTGTACATGTGCACAAATACTTTACACACTGCCTCTGAGATAAGCTTGTCTGCTAGTGCCAAGCTACCAAGGGGGTGAGCAGTGGTTGTCTAAAGGCGTAACTCCCTTACCCTGACTAGAAACAAGGTTCCGCACTTGTACAAAGGTGCAAACCATTGTCAACTAGAGACCCCCTTTCTGACACCTGCTAAATGATATAATTGAATCCGTCAAAATTAATGGGCACTTGTAATGTGGGCCCTGGGTCTAATCATCGAAGAAACTCAGGGAAATTGGCTCCCCAAACATTTCGTCCCCTACTTCATATATTGAGACAGTATTCTGCATCAGATCCAGAAAATGTTGTGACTGTTTTACCACAAGAAAACGAATGGCAGTAACATGTGCAAAATGCGTGGTAGTAAATAGAGTGCACAAGATGTGGCATGTTATTCCTGCTATTTTTGCAGCTGAACGTTAAAACATGAAGCAATACAATGGAGTAAAATACGTATTGCATCCCTGTATTACCACAGAATTTAGTGTCAATGTCTAATTCAGCCTGTGGATGAACATACCTGGGGTGTATTTTTTTTTACTGTGTTATTCTTTGATCATTGTATTTTGTTTAATCAATTCTATTTCGGGTTCATGCTCTTGGTGAACGTCAAACTGTTTTTACTGAGTTTAATGTAACATCTTCACAGCATGCATTCAGCACAATGGTACCGAACTGAGTGTGCTATATGAGGACTTCTACCTGCAAGATTGATTAGCTGCTTTGATGTTCTTTATGTTATTCATCAGGTGAATACACAGTTATGACAGCTCATTTCCACCTGAAGAGAAAAATTGGCTATTTTGTGATTCAGACATACCTCCCCTGCATCATGACAGTCATCCTCTCTCAAGTGTCATTCTGGCTGAACAGAGAATCTGTCCCTGCAAGGACTGTCTTCGGTGAGTAAATGATTCAGGCCAATCTGTGGGCTGTAGTTACTGCAAGGTGGCACTGGTTGTAATTAAGATGTATGTTGAACACAGTGATGTAGCGTACACTTCATATTCAGCTAATGGTGTCATGATATGAAGTCATTTCTCACTGTCCTTTCAATATTTCACTGCCCTTCCTGCACGAAGTATTTATGCTTGCAGTAATGCTACTTATAATGATGGATCACGGAATATATTTTTCTTGCATTTCGTTGGCAGGGCTGTTGTTAAAATCAACTTTTTTTATGTTGAAGAGTAGGAATGAACATATATCACTTTTTTAAAAAGTGAAAAATTGCGACATTTCATCGTTTCTGTTCTTATGAATATTGCTGTTCAATTACTCACACCATCTGATTCATATTAGGAAGGATTGTTGAAGTTTCCTATACTCCCTGATAGTGCACATATTGAAAAAAATGATTCTTGAAGACCTGATAAAACAATCAATCATGGGCCTGTGTATGCTGTTTTTAGAATCGACGTGTCATAATTACATTCATACTTACTCTAGGACAATTTGACATTACTGTGAACGTGCAGGCCTCTGTGGGCATGTTTAGACTCACACAATTAGCTATCTGTGAAGAGAAGCCTGGCTTCAGACATCTTCTGAAATAGCTCCCGGGGGAGACGAGGAGAGATAGAAACAGCATCCCCTGGAAGGTGTTTAGAATCTCATTAGTGCCACATTTCTGCAACCTTATCTTGATAAAGTAAGAGTACCTTCGCCCCTGCGCTGCAGTAGAGGGACGACCATCATAGTTCAGACTCATTCAACCAGATTCTCCATGGGACCCGCACTGAGCATTGCCTGATTATTTAAGATGGACGAAGGAGAAATAAAGTTAAGAAATGTCATACAAAAAGAGAATGTAATAAATGACAGAATACACTTACTACACATATGGGGGCATATTACCAACAAGTAACGATATTTATCGCTAACTAGGCTTAGCGATGATTTTTTTATCGCTGCCTATCGCTGGATATGTTAGCTGAGAAAACATGCTATTAGCAATGTTTTTCTCCATTGTGCTAAAATATCCAGCGATAGCGGCGAAATGCGTAAATATCGCTGAGAATACAGGGATATTTACGCATTTGTGACAAAATGTTCTTAGCCATGTTTTCCACCTCCCATTGGATAACATGGCTAAGAACTGGTCTGGGCAGTTGTTAGTATTTGGAGATATTCGCGCTTAGCGTGAATGTTTCCAACGCTACGCCTGCCTTGCTAATAGGCGATAGCGATGTTAGCGACTGCTTTTAGTCGCTAACTGGTTGGGTACGCCCACTTTGCATGTCATTAGCGATAAACATCGCTGACATGCAAAGCGGGCCCCAAACCGCTCGCTATTGCCTAAAAGCTGTCGCTAACATCAGTTAGCGACAGCTTGCTAATAGGGCGATAGAATTATCGCCGCTTAGCGGCCGAAAACGACCGCTAAATCGGCGATAATTGCCTATCGCCCCCCTTGGCAATATGCCCCCTAGACCCTAAAGTCATGGTTTGGGAAATTGTAGGTGCAGATTGTGAAGCTCCCAGTTATGAGCGAGATTCGGTAATGTGCAAGCTTATACCAGTACTAAGTTGCAGACCTCTGAATGAGGCATGGGGCGCAATCTGTGTGTGTTTTCCCTCATTCTGGAATGTGACAATTTGCCTTTTTCTCTGTTTGTCCACCCCATTAGCATCGCATCTTACATGCTGCAAATCTGGAGGCCATACCCCCCAGTCAGATGCAAACTGGAGTGCTAACTAAGCACAAACTAGAGTTCACACCTAAAACGGAACTACCAGCCTAGTTAAATCTGGGGCCTTCATAGTTCTATTAAACACAAAGAAACAGAACTTGTGTGAAAATAGGGAACTCTATCAGTCTTGTAGCCGAGGTTGCCCACCTGACTAACTAAAATCAAATACCAGCACATCCATACCACCAATGTAGATGTTACTGTTGGTCCTTTTTAGCATCTTTTAAAATCGAAAGCAAATTCCTGTCAAACTCTTCTATTGTCAAGATCTTTACGGTCACAACGACAATTGAGCAATCTCAAAGCCGAGATGACAACTGCCCCCTACTACCAGAACACTGCATCCGCTGTTTAATATGGAGGGTTGACCTTCCGGGCCTTCTGCCTCCGCTGTGGGAGGTTAGTCAAGCAATCAGCAACACGATTTTCACATATGCTGTAAAAATGGAATGCTAATGTTAAGGAAACTTTGCTTTATTTAATACCAATAACACTCTAACAGTACATTAGCTATAAAAAATATGTAAGTAAAGTTACAAAAAATCAATTTAAATCATTTGTCAATAAAGCTACAAAATAACATTAAAGAAATAGAGTTGTGACACTGATCACTCTTTTACACACAGTATATGCAGTTTGTCACCACTAACTGATCGTGAACCGTGTTCCATTGATAACTGATTACATTTCTGCCAGAATAGCAACCTCTACAGCTATGTTTACGACCACGAGTAACTTTTCAGTAGAAGAACAAACACTGTGAAATCAAATGTCTCAGTAAACCATGCTTTTAATCTCAGTTTAGGACCGGGATTTGCTGAAACATTGAAGCCTAGCTATCTAACCAGGGGCAGCTCCTCTGCTAAGGCAGAGGAGCGTCATCCCACTGCTCTAAGAGCAGAGCAAAATACAAATAAAATGACAATAACAGAACGTTATTATAATTTAATTTTTTGCCTGCCTTTAAGGTCTTTGTTAGTGCAGGGCTGGGCGGCATGACACCAGCAGAGGGAGGAATGGTGGCTACACCTTAAGAGCGTATGATGGTTTGGCCGGCCATCTCGGGCCGGCCAAATTGTCATGCGCACTGTGCATGTTCTCCACAGGCTGTATTGTACAGCCTGGGTGGAGAACATGCCCAGCCTCTTAGTCCCTCTCAGACGCCTGCAGTAAGGCAGGGCCGTGATTGGCTGGGAGAGACTGGGAGCCTAAGGGCTTCCGTTCTAGAGAAGAGGACGGAGGAGAGGTGGCATGTTAGCATTCGAATGCAAGTCTTTTTACATTTTTTCCTAACTCCCCATGTCCCCACCCCTGCCACCATCTCCTATCAGCCGCAACTGCTAATGACCTCAAAGTACTAGCAACAGTGGCTAAGGTCCTCCAAACCCAGGTTGGCCAGATCCAGGAACTAAGAGGGGGAAGAAGTGCACATAGATATGTTCTGGCTCTCAGGTTCAATTGGGGTGTATGTACACAAACACATAGGACACACAAAGAGACCTAGAAGGACCATGCTGTAATGATGCTCTGGGGCTGCAATTATTTAGTGAGGGAGTTTTTGGGGCAATGAAGTGGTGGAACACTGCAGGCCAGTCAGCGTCCCAGCTGAGTCCACATAACCCTCACAGGGTATAATAACACAGTATGTGTACCAGCCATAGATTTGTAAAGCTACAAAACATCTATTTAACTTAATTTTCCTAATTAAATATAAATTATTATATACGAGAGATAAGAAGCACAACAACACATCATAACAGTAGAGCGCAGAAGAATGGTGTTTCTGCAGCAAACTATAATGCCTAGTTTTCTACAAACTGGAACCCACCAAGGAGTTAAGATGTCAGCTCCCTACATAATCATTCACTCACTGGGGTGGGGTGACCCACTTGTGGGACACCCCCGCGCCGCACGGCCACCAGCTGCTGCGTGTGCCCCATTGCCTGCCTCTACTGACTCGCTGCCGCTGACCACGCCCCCTCCTCCGAGCGGCGTGGGCCGTGCTTGCCTGCCGGTTTTCCTTTACTGCTGTTAGTTTTTGCTCTTGTTTTCATCTCCATTTGTGCCTGTTTTCTTGGTTTTTGTGCCCGTGTTTAACGTTTTCCTTCCTGTTTGCCCGCCTACCTCGCCGCCCTCCGCTCTCCCTCCCCGCTTCCCGCCACCGCCGCTTACCCCGCCCCTTTTTCTCTTCTGTACCCTCCCCGCTCCCGCCTCCCAGCTGCTCCGCCCACCCGCGCACTTGGCCTTATATGGCGACCGTGCGACGCAGGTGAGTGTGACCCACTTGTGGGACACCCCCGCGCTGCACGGCCACCAGCTGCTGCGTGTGCCCCATTGCCTGCCTCTACTGACTCGCTGCCGCTGACCACGCCCCCTCCTCCGAGCGGCGTGGTCCGTGCTTGCCTGCCGGTTTTCCTTTACTGCTGTTAGTTTTTGCTCATGTTTTCATCTCCATTTGTGCCTGTTTTCTTGGTTTTTGTGCCCGTGTTTAACATTTTCCTTCCTGTTTGCCCGCCTACCTCACCGCCCTCCGCTCTCCCTCCCCGCTTCCCGCCACCGCCGCTTACCCCGCCCCTTTTTCTCTTCTGTACCCTCCCCGCTCCCGCCTCCCAGCTGCTCCGCCCACCCGCGCACTTCGCCTTATATGGCGACCGTGCGAACGCGCAGCGGTCACGCGCAGCAGGCGCGCCAATTGTGCGCCGAAGGCGCGCCAAAGGTAAGCCCGTCTACGCCTGTCCGCGGCTGGACCGCGCCCAGTGCCAGGACCCCTGGCCCTCGAAGACCCCGACCGACCCGCCTGACGTACACCGCCGCCACCCTCATCGCGCTCAACACCGGCCGAGTCCCAGGATGCTGCAGAGCCACCCCACGACGCGTCCACGGACCCTTCAGCTGCAACACCTGCAAGTTCTCCTGCATCCGGACCTGCCCGACACCAGCACCTACCGTGCCGAACACCAGCAGCAACCACCTCAAGTGCATCCTGCTCAACACCCGCTCCGTCCACAGACACGCCATCGAACTCTGGAACCTCCTCGACACCACAGCCCCTGACGTTGCCTTCCTCATGGAGACCTGGATGAACGCCTCCTCAGCGCCCGACATCGCCATCGCCATCCCAGAAGGATACAAGATCACCCGGAAGGACCGCAACGCCAACCAGGTGGGAGGAGGCATCGCCATCATCCACAGGAACACCATCCGCATCACGACCAGCACCGACAACACCCCACCCTCCGCCGAACACCTGCACTTCCAGATCCACACCGACCCGAAGACCACCCTCAAAGGCACCCTGATCTACCGACCTCCGGGACCACGCACTCAATTCAGCGAGGACATCGCCGACTTCGTCAGCCCGCACGCCCTCCCCTCCGCTGACTACATCCTCCTGGGGGACTTCAACTTCCACCTAGAGAACAACAACGACTGCAACACCAGCACCCTGCTCGACAACCTCGCCAACCTTGGACTCAAGCAGCTGGTGTCCACCCCCACCCACCTCGCCGGACACACTCTCGACGCCATCTTCTCATCCAGCAAAGACATCGCCTTCAGCCACGCCACAGAACTCCACTTGACAGATCACAGATGCATCCACTTCACCTTCAGAAGAATGACGACCCACCACCACCAGCAACAGGTTGCCCGAAGAAGCTGGAACAAGATCACGGCCGACCAGCTCGCCGCCTCCCTGAGCCAGCACCCTCCGGCCAGCTCAGCGAACCCCAGCCAGGCCGCCGACAACCTCACGAAGTGGATCAGCAACTGCGCGGACGAACTCGCCCCACTGAGGACCCCGCCCAGCAGACCCGGCAGCAAGAAGGCCCCATGGTTCACCGACGAACTCAAGAGCTCCAAGAAGAACTGCTGAGCCCTCGAGAAAGCCTGGAGAAGGGAACCCACGCCGGACAACAGGACCACCCTCAAGCTCGCCACCCGGAAACACCACCAACTGATACGCATCGCCAAGAAAACGGCTTTCAAAAACCGACTGGACAACAACGCACACAACTGCAAGGAACTCTTCAACATCGTGAAAGAGCTCTCCAACCCCAACGCTGGAAACAACGACATCACCCCTTCGCAAGACCTCTGCAACTCCCTCGCCTCCTACTTCCACAACAAGATCGCGGACATACACTACAGCTTCAGCACCCAACCGACGCACGCCACGACCGCAGCAACGCCACCCACCACCACCCTCCGCGCCTGGACCCCGGTCAACACCGAAGACACCGTCCACACGATGAACTCCGTCCACTCCGGATCTCCGACCGACCCCTGCCCTCACCACGTCTTCAACAAAGCCGACGCTATCATCGCACCCCACCTGCGGGACATCATCAACACCTCATTCAACACCGCCACCTTCCCTGAGAGCTGGAAGCACGCCGAACTCAGCGCTCTACTGAAGAAACCTACAGCAGACCCCACCGAACTCAAGTATTACCGCCCCATCTCTCTACTCCCGTTTCCAGCCAAAGTCATCGAGAAGACCGTCAACAAACAGCTGGCCACCTTCCTCGAGACGAATGGATCCCTCGACCCATCGCAGTCCGGATTCCGGGCCAACCACAGCACCGAGACCGCCCTCATTGCCGCCACTGACGACATCCTAGCCCTGATGGACAACGGGGAAACAGCGGCCCTCATCCTCCTAGACCTCTCCGCGGCTTTCGACACGGTCTGCCACCGCACCCTAGTGCAGCGCCTCAGCAACGTCGGAATCCAGGAGAAGGCGCTGGAATGGATCGTATCCTTTCTCGACGGAAGAACACAAAGAGTCCGCCTACCACCGTACAAGTCAGAGGCCACCAAAGTCATCTGCGGCGTCCCTCAAGGATCCTCACTGAGCCCGACTCTCTTCAACGTCTACATGAGCCCCCTCGCGGCCATCGCACGCCAACACAACCTCAACATAATCTCCTAGGCCGACGACACCCAGCTGATCCTCTCCCTGACCAACGACCCCGCCGCCGCCAGAGCCAACCTGCACGAAGGGATGAGAGAAGTAGCCGAGTGGATGACGACGAGCCGCCTGAAGCTGAACACAGATAAGACGGAGGTCCTCATCCTGGGCTCCTCACCCTCTGCCTGGGACGACTCCTGGTGGCCCCCCGCCCTGGGCACCGCACCCAAACCAACGGACCACGCACGCAACCTGGGTTTCATCCTGGACTCCTCCCTCTCCATGACCAGGCAAGTCAACGCCGTCTCCTCGTCATGCTTCAACATCCTGCGCATGCTTCGGAAAATCTTCTGGTGGATCCCCACTGAGACCAGGAAGACCGTCACCCAGGCCCTCGTCACCAGCCGACTGGACTACGGCAACGCACTCTACGCCGGAACCACCGCCAAGATCCAGAAGAGACTCCAGCGCATCCAGAACGCCTCAGCCAGACTCATCCTCGACATCCCACGACACAGCCACATCTCCGGACACCTGAGAGACCTGCACTGGCTCCCGGTCAACAAGAGAATCACCTTCCGCCTCCTTACCCACGCACACAAAGCTCTCCACGACCAAGGCCCGAGCTACCTCAACAACCGAATCAACTTCTACGCTCCCAAACGCCACCTCCGATCCGCCAGCCACGCCCTCGCCGCCGTCCCACGCATCCGCAGAGCCATCACAGGAGGAAGGTCCTTCTCCTACCTGGCCGCCAAGACCTGGAACTCCCTCCCGGCCGACCTGCGCCTGACCCAAGACCACCTCTCCTTCAGGAAGAAGCTCAAGACCTGGCTGTTCGAGCAGTAGCGGCACCCCCCCCCCCCAAAGCGCCTTGAGACCCTACGGGTAGGTAGTGCGCTCTATAAATGTCCTTGATTGATTGATTGACTCACCCTTGAATTCTTTGCATATAGAGACGTCTCACATTGCCAAGGAATGTCTTTTTGAAGCAATTGTTTTCATTTTTCTTCTGCCATGGCCTGCTCCTATTTCCCTACCAAGTTAACTTCCCTCTTGTCTCACTACCCTGCCACCAGCTGGTACGCCCATCCTACTTCATCTAATCTAACCGTCCATCATTAGCAGTAGACAACGACATCCTCCAGCCTCCCTTTCCACTCCTTCACACTCTTCTTCTCTGTGATACAAAGCTACTCACCCCAAGTTACATTTTTGAAGTTTCTCTAATTCTACCTGATTACCTTCCACTGTCCTCACTCTGATAACTTAGAGAATCCCACCCAAATTCTTCCTGGCTTTAACATGATCCATTCACTTTTGTCTCCATATTTAGGTCTTATCTCATTGCCTCACCCAACCGATGTTTCATTCTTTGTTTTGTTAATCCTTTAACCACACTGATATCATTTTTGAGCTGCTCCCCTTCCTCTCATCTAGACAGATGGGGTGTGGTCCGTGGTTTCATTCACTGTGGTGTAAAACCAACCCATGACTATTCTTTCAATATCTGAACAACTGTTACTACCATTGCTAATGTACCTTTGATCTCTCTGTTGTTATGTTCCACCATACCATTAGCTTGAGGATTGTATAACATGTTTCTATTGTAACCAACCCACATCTCTAAACAATTCCTCATCTACTGAGATGCAAGTGAGTTTTCATTATGTGTCACAATACATTCCGACAATCCTTCTCTGCAAAAAAAGAATGATGCTTATAGTGTTTCTGGAACACCACTATGATCCACTTAGTATATTCACCTACTACTAAAGCTGCATATGTTACATACTCAAGAAGAGTCATAAATAACCCGATGATATCCATGCACCCATTGGCCCATCCATAATATGCAATATTGCACTTCCCTCCACTTTCAATTTCTTCTCAATTTTTAAACACACTACAATCCACTACCAATTCAACACCTACTTATGAACACCAGTCCACAAAAATCAATCTTGCACTCTTTTTCCACCATTGTCTGATTCAGATATCCTGATGTGCTAGATCATCAGTATGCATAATAACTTAAGGGGAAGTACACATCTGTCATCCAACATCACCATACAGCGACATTTCATGCACTATCCTAAAGGTCTCAAAAATCAATCTTGCACTTTTTTTCCACCATTGTCTGATTCAGATATCCCGATGTGCTAGATCATCAGTATGCATAATAACTTAAGGGGAAGTACGCATCTGTCATCCAGCATCACCATGCAGCGACATTTCATGCACTATCCTAAAGGTCTCACATTTGTCTGGACACAACTCTCCTTTGTACATAATTTCCCTATAAATGTATTGACTTACTTTATGATACTGTTATCCTCAACCACAAGATCCCACTCTTTGTTGAAAAAGGCATTATCATAACCTTCTGTTACATCACATGCATCGGCTACCACTTCTATAATTTCAAATTCACCACTACCTCTTTTTTTGTTCTTGGATAACTGGGATAGATAACCAACCGCCATATTTTACTAAACTGTGATGTACTCATCACATAAGTAAACCCTTCGAATCTAGCTGCAAACCTTTATATTCTTGCAGAACAGATACCTGCTCCCCAGGATTGCAACATAAATAATCTTATCTGCTCTCAGTTCAATCATGCAACCCCATATGTATGCTCAAATATATTCAGTGCTCCAAAAAGCTGCCAAGGCCTCTTACTTGATTACTGATCCGTTTCACACAGCCTAGGATCATGAACGATAAGCTAATGTATCAGTTTTTTCTTTTCCTTCATGAGATTGTGAAAGAGCAGGGTCAAATCTTAGCCATTCCCATCCAATGTGATGCAGAATATTCTCTTTGAGTTAAATAGAGATAAAATAGCTGACTAGGCAATGCAGTCTTTGAATATTCTCAAAAGCCTTCCTCTGTGTATCTCCCCTCTCAAAGGGTTCATCTTTTCTGAAACAATTCTCAAGTCATCTGAATTGTTAGCAAAGGCTCGTACATAGGTGCACATACTAGTCGATTAAGCCCCTGAAACATCTTAATTAGTCTTTGTGCTCTAGAGCAGCTGCCACCTTGATTGCATTGAGTTGTTCTGTCTTTGGTCTCACACCTGCAACCACGATTGAATTGCGCAGGCATGCACTTCTTATTCGAAGGTTCTACATTTATCTTTCTGCAAAGTCATCCCCTCCATTTCTACTGTATCCTATACCTCTTGCAATACCATATAATCCTCTTTGTTAGTCTTTCCTAAGGCTTAAATGTTATCTTGAAAGAAAAAGACCCTGTCTAGCCTCCAGAAATAATTCTGTCATAATGCATTAGAATATGCTCACTGCAGATGGAAGTCCAAAAGGCAGATGACTAAACTGAAACACGTCTTCTGCATGAATGTGGTAAGGGCTTTTGATTGGTGATGCAAGTGCTCCTCAAGCCTATTTTTGAGAGGTACTTGCTGTCACTCAGCCACAACCCTGTCTCATTGATGTTTGGTAACACAAACTCTCCACAACATTATTTTCATTTAAACAATGAAGGTCAACTCAAGATCATAATTGTCATCAGCCTTCTTAGTGGTGACTACCTGTGCCAACCATTCCAAAGCTTCTAGCAGTTCAATTATCTCCTCTTGCACTGTTGTGAACCAGGTATGGGGGCATTTTGTGTTGTTTTCACTGTGTTATTGCACAAAGAGTTGCACAAATACTTTACATATTGCCTCTTAAGTTAAGACTGACTGCAAGCTACAAGAGGACGAGCACAGGATAATCGCCATCACTTCTTCACTTTTTTGTATTTTTTTTATTGGCATTTCACAATAGATTCAATAACAAATGGAGTAGTACCTCCTAGAGGTCTTAAAATGGCTCTATAAGCAGGGTTATGAGGTGCACACAGTGCCACACAACAGGGGACAGATCTGTCTTTTTAGAAGACCCCTCACTCACCAACCTAGTTGGTGACATGCTTCATCATCAGGTTCCCACCCGGACAGCCGAGTGCCATCCGAGTGTGCTGCAACACCTGACAACAGTGGAGCTGTTTTTTTTGTTTTCTATATGTACAGAGCTACTAGTGGATGTTTAAAAGTTGGCCAACACTACTCACTCTTAGAATTTATTCTGGAGTGATTGGGCAATGTATAAAATAAAGTGGGACACCTTGGCCTGATTAGGTAGGCTGGTGGTGTCAAAAAAGTTGTGTAGTGAGTTAAAATATTGGTCTACATGTTTCAACCATGATGTAAGTATAAGGTTTTCATCAGGACCAGTGGTGGTAGTCTGGGAGGTCTACACACGCTAAGGTGTACCCTGTCCTCCACAACGAGAAAAACAGAAGCCACAAAAATCGTGGTTTGTTTAAAAAGGATGTTCTTCTCCAGGATTCCTAGAAAAAACTCGAAGCGCATCAAGTATTGGCTTCATGGGCGTCCCAGTTGCCGCAAGCGATCTATGCTACAACATGTGCATAGAATCGAAGAAGGCAGATTCACCTATCGTGCAACCTCGTCAGAGCCCACGACTAGGTTGCACGATAGGTGAATCTGCCTTCTTCGATTCTATGCACAAGTTGTAGCATAGATCGGACTGCCATTCTGCTGGACTGCTACTTTGCTGGACTCTGCCTTGCTGAGCTCTTGCCTTGCTGAGATGCCCTGTTGCCTGCTGTTCTCTTGCCTGGGTGGAAAGGACTGGACTTGCATCACTTGAACCAAGAGTGACTCCAAGGGCTTGCTGGCTTGCCTCCTATTCCAAGTCTCAGGGATATCAAAGACTTCAACTACCTTCAGTGGACCTGGAATCCTCAAGCTGAGAGTCCTCAATGCCAAGTGGTGCCACCCCAGTTCTGAACCTTTGGAAGTGAGGTCTAAGGAGTTTCTTTATACAGAACATATGCATCCTCATTGGAACCGAGCATCTTTGCCTCTGTGTGAGTCAGAACCATTGCTTCCTCACTGCAGGGAGCGGACCCGGTGCATCGCCCTTTGAACCAGCGCATCGCCTTCAGAATCGACTCATTGCCTACTGCAGGAGGAGCAGCTGTGCATCCGGAAGCAGAGCCCTGAACTGGGAACCAATGCATTGCTGCAGGTGTGTGGAGAAAATCAATGCATCTGGTCCACTGCGTTGCTTGACACCGACGCATTGCCTTGGCTACAACTGGCATCCTCGTTGACCACAAACCCAAAATAATCACCCATAGTTTTTTAACAAAAAAAGCTCTAACTACCAACTTTTGTAGGCAGGGCTTTAGACCAAAAGTACTCATCCTCGAGGCAGGTGCATAGAAGCATTCATTTTCTTTTTTTATAGTTTTTCTAACTTTGCATGGGTGTGTACTTTACAGCACACATACAAATTGGCAAAAGTTTAAAAGCATGCCTAAGCATGGTAATTTGTAATGAAATGGTACCCTTCAATAATAAAACTTATCCTAGACTCATCCAGGTACATTTGCACTTGATTACACAGGAATGTGCATGGAACATGGCAGTCAACTGTGAGCCCGTCCTTGAGAAGAGATCAGCACCACTATATCTCAATAGATATGGTACTGTCCTCCTCCTGCCTTCTTACACAAAGCAGTGCAGCTTAGGTTGCTGTGCTGCATTGTATGAAATATTAGTAAATCAACTCCCACATTTTCAGGGTACAGCCATAACCTTGAAAGTGTATTGTAAACATCCGGACAATTGAATGCCAAGCTTATGTCATAATTCAGGAGGCTTGACAGCTTGTCTCAGTTCCATGGTAGTCAAAACAATTTTACAACCGAAGTCTACATTTAACTATAAGTTTTGCTTCTTTTCTATGGAAGCTCCAAGTGTTCTCAAACTTTCTAGAACTCTTCTTGATGTACACATCTACAGATATCATTACAGCCTGTTTTCTTAACCACTCTCTTCATTTCCCCAGTAAATGATCCAGTTCCTACTGTTTCTGCCAGTTTTATCCAAGGTAAAGGAGAAGGCTTCCTTTAGGAAAGCTATCTTTTTCCCATATCTGGGCGAGTTTAAGGGGAGCAGTGGCTCTTCTGTTTAATCGCTAAAACCGCTTCCTCCTGAGAGTTATCAGAAGGCCTTGTGTACAGCTTTCAGAACATGGTGTTAAAAAGAAAGCAGGGTTCAGTCCTCTGTTTCATCTTAGGTGAGGTGTGTATAACATAACATATATTTGTGGAGCACATGTTCACCCAGAAGGGTATTGGGATGTTAAAATCAGGTTCCCCTAGAGACGTGGCCCCCCCAACGCTCTGAACGAAACCTTTGAGACTGTCACTCCCACTATGCTTGACCTTAATAATCTTTCACTTGCCTTCTCTATGGGAACGGGCCATGGTTAGAGCATTCTGTCCACATTCTTGAAGGAAAATGACTGCTTTCATCCATTTCAAACCGGTTTCACACCGCAGCAGGGAACAGAGACAGCCCTTTTCATAGTTGTTGAGGAATTAAGGAAAATTCTGGATGCCGGGGGCTTGGCAGCAATTGTCCTCCTCGATCTGAGTGCGGCATTCGACACTGTTATTCACCAACTGCTGATCTCTAGAATTAGAAATGTAGGGGTGTTGGGAACTGCATTAATGTGGCTGGAGCCTTTTTTAGACGAGCGATCGCTCCAAGTCTTTGAGGACAATTCTATTTCCAATAGTATGTTGCTGAGGTGTGGGTTCCTCAAGGCTCCTCCCTGAGCCCCACCTTCTTTAACATTTATATGAGCCCTCTGGCCAAGATCGTCAAACCCTTTGGCATACAGATCGTCACATATGCGGATGATACCCAATTGATTGTCTCCGTTAATCATTGGGAGAATGGGGCAAATAATCTGGCCGGGTGCTTGGAAAAAGTATCGGCATGGATGGAAGGCTCGTATCTACAATTGAATGGAGCAAAAAACGATCTGATATTCATGGGTAAACCTTCCCCACTAGGCCCCCAACTCCCTATGGCCTAAGTATTTGGATAGCATGCCCCTTCCAAAAGTAAAAATCGAAAGACTTGGAGTCTGGCTGGGCCATAATCTAGACATGAAGGAGCAATCTCGGAAGGCAGCAGGAACCTGTTATGGAATACTTAAGATGGTTCAGAAAATCCTCCCCCTGTTGCCTTTCAATGCCAGAAAACTGCTGGTACAAGCCTTGATACTCTCACGTCTAGATTACGCGAATGCTCTCTATCTGGGCTCCCAGCGGTCAATATATAAAGAAGCTACAGACTGTGCAAAACTGTGCAGCTCGCCTCCTTTTACACACACCCCAATAGGAATCTGCATAGTCAGCAACACTCCATTATTTCTCCCTATTGTCCCAGTAGAGACCTGCGCACTGGAAATAAGCGCATGGCAGCAGTCCCTAGGATATAAAGGGCCAGGAGCGGGGAAAGACAATTCTCCTACATTGCTTCCAAGAGCTGGAATACTCTTTCAAACCACATTTGTCTTGAGGATGACTATATGTCCTTCTGTAGACAGCTTAAAACGTTCCCGTTCTCAGACGCTTAATGTTCGTCATTTGTGTAAGTTCTGTTCCTAAGTGCTGGGAGGCCTTCTGGTAGCCATGTGCTCTACAAATGCCAATTCATTCATTCATTTATGTTGTATAACAGATGTTTATTGTTGCCCAACTCAATGATACTTATTTTATCGACCTCAGAATGATGAAAGGCTGAGTGACCTGCCAGGCTTGGAACTTGTGGCCATGAGGTCAAACACAGGCACTACGGTGGATGCAATAGTCCACTACACCACCAGAATCAGCTCTCATGCTCTCAGCAATGGTTTCTTGTCTTTCCAGGATCCAGTAGCTTTTTCATTTTAAGCTAGCAGGAACCTTATCTTACAGGGGTACCGCTCATTTTCACTTTCCCAAACATTGTCCGTTTACAAAGGAGATTTCCAACTCCCCAGGAGGGGTAAAATCGCTCTTGCCAGATTTGAGAGGTCGCACTGCTGGTGGGAGCTTATCCGCAATCAGCGGATTACCAGCACGCTCCCAGCGAGTGCTTGGACCCAGAACTACTAGGCGTTTTACCGGGGGACTGCGAGGCCCAGTATTCAACTCGGCTCACAGCTGGTGCCTCTTCCCCCGGCGGACACGCCCCCACGCCTGTGAGTACTTAACCGACTTAGTTAACCCACGACGCGGGACGCGCGCGGGACAAAGCACGGGGCGAAGCCCGGGCCAAGGGTGGGCCCGTTTAAGCCCGTTCAAGACCGGGCAAGACTGGACTGGGCCACCCCATTTGTAATTGCTTTTTCTTTTGGATTTCCATTTGTAACTGTTTAGTGCGCTTACAAGTTTCCTATTCCCTGCATAATTTGTATTTAATTTGCACTTAAGCTGTCACTTCGTTTTCTTATACATCCTACCATGTCTCCCAGAGGCACTAGAAGTACAGTCAGGAAACAGGCTC
This sequence comes from Lissotriton vulgaris, assembly GCF_964263255.1. Lineage (NCBI taxonomy): Eukaryota > Metazoa > Chordata > Amphibia > Caudata > Salamandridae > Lissotriton > Lissotriton vulgaris. Next base: position 2,119,140,024 of record NC_141689.1, read on the forward strand.
AAGCTGCTGCGCAAGTCATTGGCCCCATTGGCCAATTTATAACTAAAGCCAATGAGGCTATCGAGCAGGGCATTACCCTGTTGGAACGCAGAGTATCACAGGATCTGGCTGTCGCCAGATGCTCCTCTATGGGCTTGCTAGCTGCAGCAAAAACCCCACTGCGTCCCCTAGAACCAGCCCCACCACTGATTGAGCACGCGGACATCCACACTGTTCCTTGCACCGTGGATCTGTCCGCGTCTCTAAATTTTTCCGAATCGCAACTACTAGTCACTAGAGAAATCACCGGCAATCTTCGCTAGTCTTGTCAGCGTGGCCGCTACCCCACCTGTAGATAGGGGCTTACGAGAGGGAGCAATCCCTAAGAAAAAGAGAAAAGTAATTAAATCCCGTAACCCCGCTGGCTCTCCTACACACCCTAATTCCTTAATCCTGCCCACTTCTCCCCTCCTTACACACCCCACAGATTCAGCCTTATTGCTACACCAGGGAGTTATCTGCTCACCCGCACAAGCAATAAATCCTCCTACCGATAACATAAATTTGAGCATCAGCAGTTGCGAAAGCAAAAGTAGTGTGGATAGTGATGGCGATTCATGTAGCACTAATAACCAACTTCTGAGAAAAATTGGGGACATAATTAGAACCTACTTAAAACCAATAGAGCAGTCTCTCCAGCAGATCGAAAAGCAGTTAACACAACTGACATTAGCTTTGAAAACAAATAAGGATACTAACGCAGGCCAAGCTAGGACCCCCAAACTTAATCCCAAAACATCTAAGGCAGGCCCGGCTGCATTAAATCCACCCACTGTGACCCTAATGGTGCCGCAAAAACAACAAAAACAGCCACCATCAACAGTGACCAAGGTTCCAGTACCACCTAAAGCACCCATGCCCCTACCTACCCCGCTCCCTACTCAAACAAAGCCCCAGGATCCAGTACCACCTAAAGTACCCACATCCCTACCTACCCCAGTCCCCACTCAAACAAAACCATCTGAAGGTTTTAATTTCATCCCGAGAAATAGAAAAAGGAGGGGCCATCCGATCCATCTTCCCCCCGAAGCTACCCCATACGTGGTGATCATGACCGGCGTTCCCGAACTTTCTGCTAACTCGGATGAACCTGTCTGGTCACTGAAAAACAAAGTGATCCACTGGCTATCTACTAATAGACCTTTACCACCCTTTCTGGACAATAGAGTCACTACAGTTCGTAGGGTCCCCTGGTTGGGCACCGAACCTAAAAACATTCAGGGTGACTGTGTAATCGTGAATCTTGTAGATCCAAACACAGTTGAGCACATTTGCTCCTGGGGTGACCACTCATCTATTGAAGGGATAGCCACCCACAGATTGTCATACTTCTATCCTCCAGCCCCCCGGTACAATGCCGGCCCTCCTTGGAGCTGGACTAGAGTGGGGAACTGGGACGGAAATAGAGACTGGGGACATTGGTCAGGTTACGCTACCAGAAATTTAGCTCCCGCTCCACCTCTAAGCTGGAGAGGTCCACCCCTAACAAACAGGTACGAATGTCTTGATATGGTTGACTGGCCACCAACTTCCAGTACCACCATTAAAGGAGGAACCTCTACTCAAACCCTATCTACACCCCACTTATCTCACCTTTCTATAGGATTATCCCCGGCGGATACAGTATCCCCATAGACCCCTGGCCTCATTATAGCGCCATCAATTCCTTCGGCTGAACTACTCCCTAATACGATAGTTCCTCCGGTCGCAAGAACATACAATTGAACACCCAACCATCACTGGAGAACTATCCAAGAGACAATCATCAACTATGAACCTATCTCAACATTCGTTCTCCAGGCCAGATACCCAACTAACGCACCTTCCCTCTGTTCCTCCACAGCCAATCACCCTGTCTCAAGGTTCTCTACCCCTTGAAGTCCCGCCAAGATCAACCACAACATTGTCTCCAAGTTGGGAGCTTCCAGTTCTTTACTGGAATGTAGCGGGTCTTTGATCTAAGGTAGACCTTCAGCCGTGGCTTGATGTGATTAATGTTCACCATATAGTTTGCCTGCAGGAAACCTGGGCTATTGACCCTATTCACATGGAACAGGAACAGGAGGAAGACGTTTCTCGGTTCACCCCGCACGTCTCTGGAACGCCTTACCGCACTACCTGAGAACCGAATCCAACTACCTACGGTTCAGGAAGCAATTGAAAACCCACCTCTTCCCTTAAACTGTCTCTCCCCTTCCCTTGCTGACTCCTAGTTGTACTGATTTTAGCGCTGGGATACTTACGGGTGACTACGCGCTCTATAAAATTAAATAATAATAATAATAATAATAATTCAGGGCTATAAAACATTCCACGTCCCTGCCAGCGCGACCACGCATGGGAGGTCAAAGGGAGGCTTAGTTGTTTATCTCTCAAACAAAATATCGCCATTGACTGTAAATGTATCTCTTATGTCTCCTAGCTTCCAAATTCTAAGGATAGTCTTCGAAAAAAGTTCTATCTACTATGTCATTAATATGTACAACAACCTTTCACCTGCTGATTGTGTAACAACATTGTCTGAAATCTCTCTATTTATACATGACCAGCGGGCAAAGCATTCCCAGTCGCTATGTTATGTTGTGTGGGGGGGTGATTTTAATGTTCCTTTGTGCAATAAGTATAAGAAAGGTATTTGTGGGCTTCAAGATGAATGCGATTCTCCTATGACGCATTTTACCCACACTAGTACTGGTAATATTCTGAATGAATGTCTTTTCTCATTAGAACTCGAGTATGCCAATGAAGTAGTGAATCCTCCCGTTGAGTTTAAGCCAACCTTTCATGGCAGAGGCCTCTCTAGCACCATTGATTATATTTTGTGCTCACAAATTTTGAAAAGTCACTTGAAGTACTTCATACCAGGAACAGACATTTCCAGCGATCACTACCCGAATAGTATTAGCCTTATACTTAATTCAGCACCACATACTCACAACAGGACTAGCTTGCTAAATCAGCAGTCACTGGCCCTAGACAAACAAAATGGCTTAACAGTAAAATGGTCCAAGATAAACCCCGCTGACGTTACTAGGAAGGTCATACAAAAAACTCTCCCTTCTATAAATATCTGTTTAGCGGAGACCTCGTCACCCCAGTTGATCCTTCCCAGTTTTTCGGAAATACTAAAAGCTATCCGGCATGAGTTAACCCGTAAACATAAGTCCCACGACAAGGATTCGCGGGGGTGGTTTGACGCCCCTTGCCGGAAAGCCCTTTCTGCGCTAAAAAGAGCATTGCATAAACAAGTCTGAGACGTAGCAGATATAGCCATGCTTAGAAGGAAGTATAAATCGGCCCAACAAAGCCGGAAACGGGAAGTAAAGAAAAATCTATGGGCCCAATTACACGAGAGCACAAGGAGTAAAGACTGCTCCCTGTTTTAGCGGACAGTCAAGTCACCCTTCCTATTAGATCCTTCAGCTGTCCGTCACCTAGACGTGGCGGTCCCAGCCGAAAAATGGGTGACACATTACTCGCAAATATTCGGTGATTCCTCCGCTGAAGCCTTAAACGCACAGTCCCACGAAGAAGCCCTCACTATGGATAATTCTTATCCAATCGACCTCCTTTTTGACCTTAAGGAGGTCACAGCTGCACTAACTTCTTCGAAGACTGAAAAAGCGCCTGGCCCCGACGGAGTACCACTCGATATCATTGTGAGTAATCTTGATCTCTGGTCCCCAATAGTCACACAAGTCATGTTTGCAGTCTCACAGGCCGGCTTAATAGAATCCTGGTCCTCGTCAGTACTGCTACCAATTTTTTTAAAGGGTGAACAAGATAACCCAGCCTGCTACAGGCCCATTTCCCTCTTGGACTCACTAGGGAAGGTTGCCAGGTGATTAATCCTGGAGCGCCTCCAGAATTGGGCTTCGGAGAAGAACATCCTAACCGATCTCCAGTATGGGTTCCAGGAGGGATTGGGCACTGTAGAACAGGCCCTTAATCTGACACTCCTAATGGGCAAATACGCAGGGGCAAAAGGAGGCAATTTATATTTAGTTTACGTTGACCTCAGTGCCGCATTTGATTGCGTGATTCACTCCAAACTGTGGGTAATCCTGAGGGACCTGGGGGTTGATCCTCCCCTTCTAAAATTCCTTCGAGAGCTTTATACCGACGCCAATGCGTGCGTGAGGTACGGTATAAACGGTGAACTGTCTGAGTCATTTAGCATAGCAAAAGGTGTCAGACAGGGGTGCGTCCTCGCCCCGTTTTTATTTAATATCTATACTAACGGGTTAGAACAGGCGATGCTGGTAGGTAGCCAGGACCTTCCATGCATAAACACCCGGCCTATCCCAGCCCTATTGTACGCCGACGACTCTGTCATCCTGCCAAGAAGATTAAAACAGCTCCAATTACAACTGGACAAGTATTGCCAGTTTATGCTCTCCTTGGGTTTAAAAGTTAATAAGAGCAAGACTTTTGTGATGCATATCGGCCCGAAAGTGAAGAAACCGAAACCTCTTTTTATAGAAAAGGTCAGATTGGATTATGCTAGGGAATATCCTTACCTGGGCATTCTCATAGACGACCAAATAACCTGGAAACCCGCCATTGCGAGTAAAAAACTGTTATTCCAGTGTACACTGCGGCGCTGATGTCTTTCTCCAGGAAATTGGGCAAACCCGCTCCCGCAGAGTTGCTCAAAATCTACCACGCTAAATGCCACAGCGTAGCAACTTACGGTGCGGGTGTCTGGGGTTATGCTCCTTCCGGGGAGCTCCAAAAAATTCAAAATGGGTTTTTGAAATACGTTCTTGCGCTCTCTCAAAGCGCCCCAACCTACGGTTGCCAATTTGAGCTCGGCTTGGATTATCTATCAGATACCATCAGATACCAGTCGATCCTCCTATGGCACCCTATTTGGACTAAAGAGCAATGCCAACTTACTCGGTCTTTAATAACTGACTGCTTATCCCTGGCTCACTGGAAAAAGATTCCATGGTTACTGTATGTTTTTAATTTCCTGAAAGATTTAAATTGCTTACTATTTTTTACTGACCCCTCTTCACTTTTTGATATATCCAGGAAGGCCTTGAAGAGTCTGTGTGTAAATCACCTTAGAGATCTACGTTTATGCACAGAGATTGGCAAACGTACAAATACTCATCTACTGATGATACAAACCTCACCTGGCATTCAGTTGTATTTGTCCTTCTTTCTGTCAAACCATGAAAAGTATGTCTAAACCAGGTTTCGTTTCGACTCCTTTTACCATCTTGTTTCATTTCCTGGGATTTCAAACTGGTCTCACGAATTGATTAGATGTCCCTGCGATGGAATTGCACATCAGTCTACCCTACATGTAACATTGTTTTGTAGCTACTATGAGACTCCACGTAAACGTTGGATTATTCCTCTCCTCTGACAAATGGGCCTGAGAAGATGCAGGCCTGCGCTCCTGGCTTTACAGTTTTCAGAAACTCAATTTGCTGCTAAATGTATAGCTTGTTATTTAAAAGCATGTTTGAAAATCTGCTTACAACCACCTGAGTTATCTCTGTAATCCCTATTTATTAGATATCAACTGTCTTTTTTTTAATTCGTAATGTTTCTTACCTTTCTGTTAGTAATGTGTAAGTGACAATCTTTAAAAAAAAAAAAAGTCTTGATGTAATCTTTTTTTACTATGCACTTTTTATGATTGTAAAACTCAATCAAAATAAAGACTTTGAACTGAACTACAGGGGTAATTGAGTTGCAATTGGTTGTGACCCTCTAAACCTATCACCATTACATTTCCAAATTGTCACTGTTGCAGCAGAAGCATTTTTCTTTTCTTTTTCATTTCTGGCCAAACAATGATTTTACAACTTAGTCAATTTTCCCAAATTCTATACTTCACCAACAGAGGCATTGGTCCTCTGATGGACCTTGCTTCATCGCAGTGAGAGGTGAGAGCTGTTGACCACCTAATCAGAACCAATTATTAGTAGCCAACTCACAAATTAGTGATCACATTTAAATATACTACTCTCAAAACTATTCTTTAGACATAGAATATTGTTATTTGAAGACCAAACCTCCCAGAGAAGTTCAATCTAACAAGAATCATGCATACCAGAAGCTCTGCTGTGGCTACACAGAACAAAAGCAAAATAATGTGATGTTTTGAAAATGATCTATGACTCTCTCTATCATGCATTACATATCAGATAATTGTAAGCACAGTACAGACATTAGGCACATATAATAAAAGACTCAGACACATTTTAGATACATGTGGTGTTGTATAAAAAATATATAAAAAATAAATGGACTTAAGGAACATTTTTAGCAGTTCAGTCATGAGTCTTACAGCATATAATAGAAACCCACACATTTACTCAAAGTAAATTTATTGCTGAATAAAGGAATCCACAAGGAGGACAGTTTAGGTTAGGGTTTCCCACCACCAGCAAATGGGAGAGGGTGGTTCAAAAGAGTTTTCTTAGCATAGGAAAAGAGATCAAATTAGAGACAACTAAGGAAAAATCCATGGGCTTGGGAAAGGGGAATGGAGCTAATATCAGAAAAGTCCAAGTCTGGTCTCTCACCAGGCGACTCCAAATTATCAGCAGGCAAGTTCATCAGCAAACTGAAAAAAAGCAAGTGCATTTAAAGTCCACGCTATGGGGGGTAGGTGGGAAATCATACGATGTTCTGATCATCAAGTGACTATTCTTCTGCTCATCAGTTACAAAAGTGATATTCCAACATATTTTCCAATGTTGCTCATGAGAAATGACTGTCCAGTCCATCCTCCAGGTTAGTTGACAAATTGCCTATGTACATTGTTGTTCTTTATGTATTAGGTCAAAAGGTCAAGCTCCCATCAATTCACTCTCAATGAAGTCCCGAAAAAATGTCTATTCATTTACTAATGCTGCGTAAAAAGGACAGGTAAACAAAAATTTGAGGAAACATAACAAAAGTCCATTACCAGGCTATGAAATGCAGCCTAGGGAAGAAGGCAATATAATGCAGTTTAAAGTCAGCATTTCTTATTTAAGTAAAATAAACTCATAATTAAGTTAAAGAATAATGACATGAATCAATCAAATCATATAAAGAAATGATTGGAACGTTTGTCAGTGATTATTGCATAGAAATGTTCAACTCTAAATATGGCCTACTACCTCAATTTTAGAAGTACATACATGTACACTATTTTTTTAAATTATCACAATAAAATCATTCTAGGAAATCTAAGAATTTAATAATATCAAGCATTTATGCTGAATATTCCAGTCATATACAATGTAACGATTTTAATTTGCACAAGTTTTTCATTAACTATATTGCATTTCAATGAAGACAATAGAGATGCTAAATTTCATTATTGATAATTTCATGGAAATCTTTTCATCGATAATCTTTCATAACAACGTTGTTCAAATAATAAGGTAATAAGTTAATAATATTGTAAAATTCATTTTTCATAACGACTTTGTTAAAATAATAAGGTAATATTTTCATGCAATTATAAAATTCATTATTCTAAAAATTCTTATTTTCTATCAATCCAAGCACACTTTTACAGTGCTGGTACTCCATCTTTTCTCAGTTTCAGTGTTTTTTTTCTAAACGCGTGTGAACAATAGAATTCTTTTGTCAGAATTTGGTTTCATGTTGTATAAAGAATGATCAGTTTATGTGTTGCACCATTGCTCGAATCTTCTGTGAGAACCTATCCAAGGAGCTACAATTCTTGTTTTATTAAATGGCAGAAGCAGAGCTAAGCCCAGCTCACCTGTTTGAACCATAACAAGCACGCATACCATGGCCATATTACAATACCCCCACCAGGAAATGGATGCAAGTATATCTCTGGTAAGATCTTCTTCAAAGGCATTTGGTTGGTTTGACATTTTAACACTGCATCTATGAATGCAGTGTCACATGGTTTTCTATAAAACATATTATCCTATATGCTGGCACACTTGGGTGAATAATGCCACACTGCCTCGCCCATCGAATACTTTGACATGTTAACACTGTACGTGCAGTCTTTCGACTATTATTATAATCCTACACATGGATGATGTAAGGCCACACTGAGTCCTGCAAAATGGATTTTTCGACTTTTATGCTACACGTGCAGTCCTTTTTCGAATTTTTTTAATTGTTATAACAAAATGAATTAATGTTACAAGCCATGAAGCAACACATTGTTACAGATAACAGTGGCCAATGAGGCCTGATACAAACGATATTAGTGTAAACAGAAATAGTATGCAGGTAATGGTATATGATCAAGGGTTTAATGAGTATGTGTATACTCGATGAGCAGGAGAAGAGTTTCCTCATTTGGGAAAAAGACCCTCACACACCCAGCACACTAGGTGTCTTGCATCATCATCGGGTCTGCTCCTTATCGGGTCGGCTTCTCAATACACGATCCGTACCCGTGATGGGGCCTTCTTGTCGGAGATCTTTATTCCGAGTGCTGTTGGGTGCAGTGCTTGTAAGAGCCCCTAGAAATAGTGTAGGTGAAAATGATATGTAGGGATGTGAGAATAAAACAGGGTATTGTGGTCCATTCAGAACAATTTTAATGAGTTGTGGTCACTACCCTGTCTAAAACCAAAAAGGCTTATATTCTCACTTTAAGGTATGAGGGGAAATATGCTAGTAAAAATGGTCAATATGTTTCTTGCCTGTTATATATTAATGGCAATTCTTCAGGAACAAAACTAGATCTACCTACTCTACGACTAATAATATTTGACCAGAAATCAAAACAAGTTGACGTTAAAACGCTTGTGTCTACTGTAAAGTAGGTTACATATAAAGCAAGTTTGTCAGCATCGCACACATTTAGAGACTGCTAAATTGACAACTAGGCGACAGTTAACAATGACAGGCATTACAATGTCTTTGGAGTTAGCATGCATCTTGTAAAGTAGTTTAGCTAGGTCTATTACAGGTATCCGTCATTCATCGTGGATAGAGGTTTTAGCTAGGTCTTTGCAGGTAGGCGTCATTCATCGTTCATAGAGGGCCTACGCGGGCTTAGGTGAGTGGTATAGCATCTGGTGGTGGTGTGTCAGTGGCTATGTTTCTGTGTCGGACCCAGGGGTTTCTGACGTGAGCATGTCTTTCTCCATAATCCATGCTATTAACGGCTCCCAGATGTTTTTTTGGCAGGGCGCCATGGGCATAAGATCCCAGAAAGCGGCTAATTGTTCTTGACAGTATGTAACTTCATGTTCCATGTATTTATTTGAGGCCCCTTGAAGCTCCCTATTGCAGGCCAGCCTTTGCTTGGCAAGGAGCAGCATCATAGCTGTGAGTCGACTCGCCTAAGGCGGAACCTCCTCCACAAGTCTCAGCAGGGCGACCAGTGGCGTACATTGCAGTGTGACTCCCATGACCTCATGTATAATCTCGTAAACTCTTTCCCAGTAGCGGACCACCCAACATGCATGAATGATGCCTTCTCTTGTTTACATTTCCAGCAGTTCGCATTTGGGCAACACCCCATTTTATGTAGCTGTAGGGGTGTGCGGCATAAACTGTGCATGAATTTAAAATGGATAAGCCTCAGCTTATTGTTCGGTGATAGGTGCCTGAGCTGGGAGCAGCAATAAGACCACTGTTCGTCTGTAGGTGATTCACCTAGATCTGCCCAGCACTGCTCCAGTGCACGGGGGCGACGAAGGGGGTGGCTGATTATGAAGTAACTAGCTTACGGGGAGATGGGGTGATAAGTATGTGTTTCAGTGGTGCCAGTGTAGCTGGGACCGCTGGAAAAGAACTGTTTAATATTCTGCATGTGGCTCTAAGTTGGTAATATAGAAGCAATTCTAGAACTGCCCTTGAAGTGTACTCTTGATTGTGTGGCATCTTTAAAAACGTGCCCTGCGGGTAGAGATCCCCCATTGCACGGATGCGACTAATAGCCCCTTTGTCTTGTAAAGAAGGAATAAGTGGGTGGTGCGCGAGTGGAGTGGAGGGTGCAAAGACCGACAGGATCCTGACATGCTGCCCCAGTCCCTCCCAAGCCCAGCACAGCATCTCAACAATATGCACCTCCCTGCTTGTTCTGTGGTAAGGTTTGTATAGGGTAACATGGAATAGAGTGGGTTCTGCCACGTCCTTTTAGATCACCACATGTGTTTGGAATGGGATTGGGTACACCCAGAAATGGAGATATTGGGCTTGTGAACATAATGCATATAGTTCGAAGTCAGGAGCACCTAGCCCTCCATGTGAGAGCAGATGTGTCAGTACTTGCCATCTCGCACGCGGCTGCTTCCGAGCCCATACCAGGCGGATCACAATGGAAAGTAGGGATTTAAAAAAAAGCTTGTGTGAGGGGATTAGGATATTCGCTAATAAATACAAGAGCTTGGGGAGGACTATCAGTTTGTGTATGGCAATTCTGCCAGCCAGAGACAGCCGCAGAGCTGACCAGTATGTCGACTTGCGCTCCAGCCATTCAAGCATGTGACCAAAGTTCATACGCCAGATTTCTTGTGTATCTCTACTGAGCCATATGCCAAAGTATTTTACTGAACCATCTGCCCATGTGAGCGGGAACTCCAACTCTGCCTCAGCACTGGATTCAGGTTTTTGTCCGGTTTGCGAATGTACAATGTGATGTCATCAGCATACATTGAAATTGTTAAGCTTCTGTCTGTGAACCCAAGCCCTCTAAATGTGTGATGCTAGCTTATTCTGGTAGCTAGGGGTTCCATAGCTACTGCAAATAGCAGCGGCAAGAAGGTCAGCCCTGTCTGATTCCGCAAGTTATTGGGAATGGCTCTGGAAACAGCCCATTTGCTTTCAGTCACGCCGTGGGCTTGGTGTAAAGTAGGTGAGTTAACTTGATAAAACTGGGACTGAACTCCAGCCTGGGTAAATAGTGTACAAGTATGGCCATTCCAGTGAATCGAACACTAATGTAGCATCAAGGAAGGCAGCGATGGCTGGCAGCTGTGGACCTGCCCTGTATGAATCCGGACTGGTCCGGTCTGGCTATAAGCGCTAGGAGTGGTTGTAGTCTGTTTAACTTGGTGAGAATTTTGGCGTCAACGTTAATTAAAGACAGGGGGTTATACAAGTTGCTAAGATTAGCTGCCTTGTTTGGTTTCAAGAGTGAAATGATCATGGCCTCTTTCATTGTTGGTGGCAGAGGGCCGTGGACTACGGAGTCTTGATAAACTGCAAGGAGGCGGGGATCAAGCTCGTCCGCAGAGGTTTTGTAAAATGAAGTCGATAGCCCATCTAGGCCTGGGGCCTTCTCAGCTAGCAAGCTACTGATAACCTGCACAATATCTTCTAATGAGAATGGCTCATCTACATAGGTCCGATGGGCCTCGCTCAGCCAAACCAGATCAAAGGAGTTTAAATATGTTTGTAGTTCAGGGTGGGGGGGGGGCAGTCTGCGTGGCAGTGTATAGTGAAGAGGAGAAATTGGTGAGGCGTGAATGTGTGGCCTGTTGACCCCTGAGTGGAGTTAAGTCCTCATCTAGTAGTTCTGCTATGTATGTCGAGGACTTATGTTGTTTGGCAGAGCTGTTGTTTGCCAGAGCTATTCCTGGCCTGTCGCCTTTGCCAAAACTTTGTGCTCTTTCTTTTTTCCCCCAGAAAGTGAGTCTCTCTGTCCGCCTCTTCCCCAAATTTTCACATTTTCCCTCTCAGTGTAGCGAGCACCCGATTGCTAGAATAGGAGTTTAGTGTCACGGATATCTTGCTCTAGTCGCGTTAAAGTTCGTCTGATTGATTTTAAAACCCCAGATTGCTTGGCCATACATGCACCTCTTATAACTATATTAAAGGCTTCCCACAATGTGGAAGGGAATTCCCCAGAGCCTTCATTAATGGAAAAGGATTGGTTGAGTTCACTACGGATCTCTCCTCTAAATGGTGAGTTGCGTGGGGTGTGCGGGGTAAGACACCAGCTGAATGCACAAGGCAGAGTGTGTGAAACATTCCAGCGCAGCTCCACCAGAGTGTGGTCAGAGAGCATGTGTGGTGATAGGTGCTTAGTGCCTGTGGTCCAGGATGAAATGTCTCCTGTGACAAGCTAGTAGTTCAATCTGGACCAGGCATTGTGATGTGATGTTATACATGTACCCTCTCTAGGATCTGGATGCCAGCTGCGCCAAATATCTATGAGTCCATTGTCTTGTATGATGGAAAGCATTTGTTGTGTTGCTCTTGGATGTAATCTGTGGGCAGCACTCACTCTGTCCACTGTATCTTGTAAGGTAGTATTGAAGTCCCCACCCCAGATCACTGTATCGCCACCCAGCAACATCGCCTTTGCCCAGTGAGAAAGAAACTGGGATAATCCGTGTTTGGACCGTACACTGTAGGAGAGCTGCTTCTTATATTTACCCCACTTTTTGCTGATGTTTAACTTTTTTTGACTTAGACTGGCTGGGATCTTGCTATCCAGGAACCCAGCCTAGCTGCTTTCTCCTCTAAATTAATTGCATGTAATTTAGGTACACTCCAGATTGGATACCTGGGTACCCTTATCAGTCCCTAGTATTTGATACACCATGTACCCAGGACATAGGTATCCCAGAGGCCTCGCAGGGGCTGCAGCACGTATTATGCCACCCTTCAGAGACCATTCAAACTGACACCACAGCCGGTGTAAGGTGGTGCATGCACTCCTCAGTTAGATATAGGTTACCTATATCTATTCTAATCACTGCACATATACACCTATCAGTCACCCCTGTGGTGGCCTTATCAATCCTGAAGGTAGGTTGCTGGGTTTTGTGTGAGAGGGTGCTCCTGCAGGAGCAGAGCCCCTCTGGACCCTTCATAATTTATTCTCCGGGGTTGTCTGTGATGTAGCCAAACCATATATACGTAAGTGCATTATAACCTTGCAGTAAGTGCTAACTTTAAACCAGCTGCTTAGAAACTTGTCGTGTTTGGTGTTGAACATCTTGGAATCATACCTCCACACCAGTAACTGGTGTGAGTGGTATGATTTCTCCATGGTAGAACCACTACTGTGGGGCACTGGTCTACCCGGTACCAGCTTTCTAAACCTTGGCAGCACAAAATGGATGCTGCAAGCCACAGACACGAGTCTGCTCTTATGCTGCTAAGCTGCGGTCGAGCAGGGGAAAGTTGGACAATAGGTTTCCTGTCACAAGGAGGTGTGACCACCTCCCAGATGGGCTTTAGTATTTTGGGGCTGGCTGGGTGCACTCTGAGAGTGCCTGAAAGTCTGCACTGGAGAACATTTGGTGTCCCTGTGCATAATTCAGCTCGAATTGGTTGCAGGAACTATTTGCTCCTGCTCTGGTGCGAAACTGGAGATAGAACATGGGTGTAACCACCCCTCTGTCCTGTCCCTCCCCTAGGAGGGTTCCCAGAGTTTGTCCAACCCCTTTCTTGGGTATAAAGCAGGACCCTGACCACAGGTCTTTAGATTTTACATGGATTAAACTCTGCAAGCAGACACCAAGTACTTCGGCAATCTACACTACGCTGGATGACAGCAGAATCTCCCTTGGAGTAAAGGAGTTACTCCCCTGCAAAGCAGGCACCTTTAACACATCTGACCAGTTTGCATCTCCCAAGCTCCTGAGGACTCCGCAGATTTCTGCAACACAGGAGGTGGGTTCCTGAGCATCCCTGAGGTCGATCTGCCCTCTCAGCAATTCTGAGACCAGCATCCCTTGTGGGCACTGTGGAACCCGAACCCCTGTGCACAGTGTACCTTTGCTTTTTGGTAATCCCTGAGGCTGTGCTTCGGGCTACTTGTTGTCCTGACCTGAGCAGTAATTGCACTAAAGAGTTTCAGCCTACACTCCACAAGTGTTTCGTGCGCTGACATTTTGGGATTCAGCTCGAGGTCCCTTTGCGATCCCTGGTCTGTTGGCGTGTGGGTCCCTGTGAAGGTAACTTTTATTTCTTTGGGGCTTCTCTAGTTGCTCCTGATGTGTCCTGGCTCCCCATAGCTTGGAGAGTCTCCAGGACCTTGCTGGTCCTCACTATAACTGGTTTCCTCTGCCCACGTGGGTTTCATTTACCAAGGCTTATGGGTCTTCAATCTGGACACAGACCACTCAGCACCCAACATACTTTGTGGGACAGCTCACCTCCGGACCCTGCAGCCACAGGGACCAGGAGACGTCGACGATGACCATAGTTAAGCATCCTGTCATCTCACCTGAAGCACCAGACATTGGTGGGCATTTGTCTACCAAGCCCCTGGTCACCCTGAAGTGACCCAGACTCTGTCCTCTCTGCTTTCAGGTTCTTCTCACCTCGGATCCAGGATTGGATTCCACTGGACACTTTTCATCTTCCTAGCAGCAGCAGTACTTTGAGTCACACCATTGAAAATGACGAAGGTTTCCGACTCCACTTGACTCCTATGCACCCGGCTCCCCTGGGATAGGTAACACGGGTACTTCGGTACTCACAAGGGTGCTGGCCTCAGAACCTTCTATGTCCCAAAGGGTTTGCTTGAAGTCCTCTCCGAAGTGTCCTGAAACTGTAGTTTTCCGACCGCGACTTTCCCATTGAGTTGTACAGAGCCTGCGTCTGTGTTCTCACGCTGCACCCCTCCCCTGTGTCACTACTTTGGGTGGTTCCTTGGGGTCCCAGCGAATCTATGTGCTCTAGGCACTGTATCTAGTCAAGTCGTGGTTGTTATACCACTTTCTTAGTATATGGTTTGGTCTCCCCCTAGAGCCAGCTGTGTATTGTGCTATTTACTGTTGTTCTATTGATTAATAATTGTGTACCTTGTGCTCTAATCTCGTATGGAGGTTAGTAGAGAGTGTTTAGTAATAAATACATATATTTTCTATATTTCTTGTGTGGTTCGCCTTTCATTTGGTTATTCAGGAGATTCTAATCTGGTAAAACAACCTGCTTTACATTCCTTCGAGACTTAGCCTGAAGGCTGCTCTCCACAGCTTCTACTAGGATGGCTTTCTATAAAGGTTGTCTTTGACCTAATCATCAATAAGGGTCATTTGGACTGGTGCAAGGTGCCCATTTTAATTAGTGGACAGCATATATCAGACCACCTTCTCACATATATGGCCACCAGAGTTATGTTATGTTATGTTAACAGTTTGATTAAGCGCAACAGCTGCCCCAGCAAAGGGGCGTCCCGGTGCTGAGGATTAACAAGTGCCATACCAATAGAGGTGGAAGAACTGGGACAGGAAATCCTAAGGACGGGGGAACAGATGGTTCTGAACCGCTTTCCGGAAGGCAGACAGGTTCTCCATAGAGCGAATGATCAATGGCAAGAAGTTCCAGAGCTTAGCTCCCAGCACCCTGAAAGAGCGGCCGCCAATACGACAGAGTTTTGTGCGGGGTACAGTCACTAGGTGTTTGCCTAATGAGCGCAAACTGCGCTGTGGCACATAAGGTGTCACCTGGATTTGAGGATCTTGAATGCCAGGGTGAGAGCTTTAAACTGAATACGAGATTCAATTGGAAGCCAATGCAGCTTTCTAATGGTAGCTCTAACAGAGCATCTGCGGGAAAGACCCACCAAAGATCTTGCAGCCGAATTCTGAAGTCTTTGCAATCGTGCTATCTCAGCTTTATTGGCGGCCAGAAATAAAACACTCTTGTAATCCAAACGAGAGAGGATCGTGGATTGTGCAATTAGTTGCCGGACTTTGGAGTCCAAAAATTTGAGTATTGGGTTGAGACTCCTCAGCAGGCCCACACAGGTAGCTGCCACTTTTATAGTGTGGGTCTGGAAGCTAAGCGAGGAGTCTATCCAAACTCCCAAGTTTTTACCCAGAGATTTGGGCGGTGGAATGGTGCCCAATGAAGAGGGCCACCAGTGCTCGTTCCAGTAGATGGTATTCTTCCCGACAAGCAGCACCTCCGTCTTGCCTGCATTGAGCTGCAGGCAATTATCCGTCATCCACTGGGCTACTGCAGACAGCCCACTCCTAAATCTCGAGGTCGAAGTAGATGGCCCTTCGGTAAGAGTGATGACCAGCTGTGTGTCATCTGCATATGACACCAGCGTAAGGTCCCACTCTTTAGCCACTACCGCGAGTGGCTGCACGTAGACATTAAAGAGGGATGGGCTGAGTGCAGAGCCCGAGGGACTCCCTGGCCGATGGAATGGGACTGGGAGAGATACGGGGAGCTGACACCCGGAAGGATCTGTCCCTCAAAATGAGCGGAACCATTCCAGGGCAGGACCGGTAATCCCTACTGTCGCCAGACGATGTAACAGAATGTCATGTGATACCGTATCAAAGGCTGCGCTGAGGTCTAACAGAATCAGCGCAGCACTCTGACCGGCATCAAGGATCGTCCGGAAGTGTTCGGTCGTGGACAGTAGGGCAGACTCAGTACTACGGCCCGGCCTGAACCTGTTTTGTGATGGGTCCAGGATGTTATTTTGATGCATAAATTGGGACAGCACGTTGTTTACATGGGCCTCCGCAAGTTTAGACACACATGGGAGCAGCAAAATGGGCCTGAAGTTTTCTAGTTTGGAAGGGTCCAGAGTAGGCTTTTTAATGATGGGGGAAACCCATGCTTGTTTCCAGACAGTAGGGACACTGGCCGAAGAGAAGGTTAGATTGAGTATAGAGGCCAGGGGTGGTAGGAAGTGTGCTGAAGACTCAGTTAATTGAGCCGGCCTCATAGGATCTGGCGGAGAGCCAGACTTGACTTTCCTGCAGGGTTTAGTCAAATCATCATACGAGATTTCTGGTATGAACGCCAGCGCGGTGTCACCAGTGTTGGGATTAGCAGAGTTGAGTGGGTCAGGAGAGTGCTGTGGGAATGATCTGTATGTTTGTTGCACTTTTTCTACAAAGAAAATGGCAAGGTCCTCGCACTGCTGTGCAGAGGTGATGCTGGAGACAGGGGTTCTACTACTCTGGAGTTCTTGCACCAGTTTGAAAATACATTTGGTGGGGTTAGGGCTGGAATTAATTTCTCCGAGGTAGAAAGAGGCACGCGTGGAGCAAATTACTTTGTGATAAAGTTTCTGTTTGGCCAGGTATAGTACTTTATCCCCATCTTTGTAGTCCCTTCTCCAAATTCACTCAGCCTTCTTACAGTCTCTCCGCATGGATCTCAGAGTGTCATTGTACCATGGGTTAGAGGGGGATCTGCGCCCCTTAGTCCATTTAGCTGGAAGGAGGGCATTTAATCCTCTGGTAATCCAGTCATGGAAGGCGGCATATGCCATATCGATGTCCATATTGTCCTCACAATGGAATGCTCCTAGGGTAGTGTGGAGGTCTTTGGTTTTAAGTTTATGCCAAAGCCTCTTGAATAGCCGGGTTGGCCCATCCTTGTTGAACATTTCCCTGACCATTATGGTAATTTTGATTAAATAGTGATCTGTCCATCCCATAGGTTTCGGCGCATCTGTCCTAACCTCCGGGATGTTAGTAAAGACAGGATCTAATACATGCCCAGCCGAGTGCGTAGCAGTCTGGATTAAAGAGTCTAGTTGTAAGGCTGCAACATCCGCCAAGAGATTTTTGATGGTAGGGTCATGAGTCAAATCAAAATGGAGGTTTAGATCTCCTCATATTGTGAAGTTAGCCGACCCCACAACCAAAGAGTTGGCCATCTCAAGGAGAGCTTCTATGAACTTAGAAGCAGATCCAGGGGGTCGATAGATATAAAGCCCTGACAAAACAAAGTGTGGGCCTATAGCGATCTTAAATCGAGCGCTTTCGCAACCCCAAATATCTTCCTTAGTAAAGGAGCAAGTGTATTGATTTTTGTAGATAACTGCTATGCCACCACTACCTTGGTAGTCATCAAAGTACCTCTTAGGATAAAATACCTCCCCTGCTGGATCTATTTGTGCGTGAGATGGTGTCCTGCCCAACCCCGCCTGATCAGCACAGACACTCCTCTTGCATAACTGGAGTATGGAGCTGAGTGCTTCTTGCCCCAGTATCTATTGTTCAGCTTCAGGTCAGGCCCCACCTTCAGGTGCATCTCTTGCAAAAAGCATGTTGATTGTATGCCTAATTAGGTAAACATGCATTAGCCTGGCTTTCCTGAATTCATTGAGCCCTCTAATGTTCCAGGTAAGGAATTTCGCCTCAGTAATGTAGCTGCTGTAGTGCTGTATTGTGAGCTGTGCAACTTAGTGCTATACGCAATAGGATTAGCAATCAAGCACCGGAACCTGCCGACGACACATAGTAGGCTATTGCACAGAGTGTGAGTACCCCCTGAGAAAAGTAGCTTGTGGTCTAATTCAAACAATTGAAATGAAGCCAAACCCCGCTTTCTGAGAACTCAATAACCTCCCAATCCTACCCCCCACCCACACCAACTCCCCAAATTGTTTGGATTACTTTTCCCGCCCCCCACCCCGAAGTCTTCCTTTTAACCCAACAATCGAAGAACATGTGAGATCTCCCAGTAGGGCCTGGGTGGCTGGCGTAACCCCTACCTAGCGACAGGGTGGCCGGATCGTGTTAAGGTATATGGAATCTACTTGACATAATTGTAGGTCAACTGGCTACGGAGAGATTAGTTACCACTAAATTGCAACTTGCATAGTTGTATAGATGTGATAGATGAGGCAAATCTACTGACAGTACATAGCAACAGTTCCTCTAGGCACAAGGTGGTGCGATCAGTCATTGTCCCTTAGGTTACACTCAGATCCGGTTTGTTGTGAGGAGAGGGGATACAGTCTTTGGGTGCTGATATGTTTTGTAAACTTCAAGGCGTCTGAAAAGAAGTGGGGCTGCCCTTCATGCATAATATTTCATTTGGCCAGGTAGAGCATAGCATATTGAATGGAGGCTCGCTGTAGAATGCACTTTGCTGGCAGGAACTCTTTGCGGGCACCCTGCACCAATGGAGTCTGGGAAAAATGAGATGAAATTGCATCGGTGGTTTATTGGGCTTTGGTCTCTGGGGGCCTTCAGAACAGCATCCCTATCATGGTAATTTAAGAGCCGTGCTATTATGGGCTGTGATGCAGAGCCCACTGGCGGCCTAGGCCCCAGTGAGTGATGCACTCGCTCCACCATCATGACGGGCGATAGCACCGGGCCAAACAGATTGCGCAGTAGGGTTTCAATGTAGGGCTCCATTTTCGGGATGGCGGTAGTTTCGGGTAGGCCTATAATTCTGAGATTCCAAATTCTCATTCTTTGCCTTAATAACTGCTAGGACTTTTTCTATTTGGAATAACTGTTCCCTTGATTCAACCTAAAAGTCATGGGCATCTGATGATCTGTTTTCCAGAGTGTCTAGGCAAGCTTCATGGGATATACTCCCTTTTTAACCTTGTCAAGGCTAGAGGTGAGTGCATCAATCTTGTTATCAGTGGTCTTAATGCTGGCGCGCACATCCAGCAAAATCTTGCGCAAATCATCATCCTGCTTCTCACCAATATCTTTGGGATGAGGGTCTGTGTCTGGCTCAGAGCAGGCATCAGCTGTGCAGGTCAGACGCATGTTTTCAAAAGGGACTTTGGTTTGGTTTGTTTTGGGTCATTCCTCCTCATTTTGACTGGGAGTATGAAGTTACTACGTGGCACTGCAGAAGCAAATGAGCACACCCGTGCTGGCGGCATGCCACCAGCCGTGGCGCGGTGGTGGTGATTTGATGTGCCAGGGACACTCTTCTGCCTAACCTGTAACCTGGAACCGGCGTTGCTGCAAATCACAAGGCTCCTCAACCCACGCCTCGCGGTACCCGCTCCGCGGGTCCCGCTTCGGATTCCTCTTGCCTGACGTTCCAGTGGGGTTTGTGTGAGGCTGCAGGGCTGCGAGCGCGAACCGGGACTCGCCTTCCCAGGAGTCCCGGTGTCAGTGGCCGAGTCACCTGGCCCCGCTCTCCCTGACCGCCCCGCCCCACCTCCATCAATTGAAAAGGGGCAAGGACTCTTCCCTACGTGGGACACTCTTCTGCCTAACCTGTAGCCTGGAACCGGCGTTGCTGCAAATCACAAGGCTCCTCAACCCACGCCTCGCGGTACCCGCTCCGCGGGTCCCGCTTCGGATTCCTCTTGCCTGACGTTCCAGTGGGGTTTGTGTGAGGCTGCAGGGCTGCGAGCGCGAACCGGGACTCGCCTTCCCAGGAGTCCCGTTGTCAGTGGCCGAGTCCCCTGGCCCCGCTCTCCCTGACCGCCCCGCCCCACCTCCAACAACTCGGCCCATTGGCCTCTGGCCTATAAATATTGGAGTCATACGCTGCGCGGGAGCGCACGGGAGCGCCCGGGGCTAAGCCCGGGCAAAGGGCGGGCCGTCTGTGGCCTGGAGTGACCGGACCGGGCTACCCCTCTAACCTGTGTTAGCCCCCTCTTTCTATCGGGGGCCATGGCTGGAAGAGATAACAGGATTAAATCTTCACTAACTGGAAGTCTATCAACCGCAGGAGGTATGGAGAAATTCCTCATAAGGGCCAACAACATCATAGACAAGGAGATTGTCATCCTGGAAAAACGTTTATCATCCGAACTTATTTCTCTTAAACGTTCATCCATAGGGCCTCTTGCTAATGCCATAACACCTAACAGAAAAAGCGATCAATCTGCTATCCTGGAGGTAACATCCCCGCCAAGAGAAGACCCTGGCACCTTTGCTACCTTGGCTACCACAATTGACACTGTGGTAGACATTAATTATGTCCCCGAAAGTAATAATGTCTCTCATTCGTCCCACCTTGAAGGGAGCATTATTCAAACTAAGAGTCAAGGGGAGAGAGAAGGCGCAATTAGGAAACGGAGAAGAGTGTATAATAAAAAAGAAACTAAAACGGGAAGGTCTGTAAAATCAGCCAAAGTGCGGGGCGAGCTACCCCAGATTACCAACCCCCATGATGTTACCCCCCCGGGTAGAGAAGTGTCCATGGAGTGGGCCGTGGATTTACTTAAATCAATTATATCACCACTAGAGGCTAAATTGGATAGGTTAAATTCTAGAATATCCAACTTAGAGAAAACCACTGCCTCTATCCTAGCTACTCTTAGTAATCCTCAACGTCAAATCATCCCGCCCATTGTCCCAACTCCTCTGGTCCCTCTACCTCTAAATCCGAATCATCTTACCATTCCTTCATTAAATAACTGTCTACCGACCCCTTCCATGCCCAGCAATACAACCGCCGAGCATGTGGCGAGTCATCAATCCAGTCAATCTAACCCCCCAGTTCACATGGATGAGGTAAATCAGGGATCCCCGGTTAAGGTACACAATACTCCTAGACTTAGACGGCCTGATCTCCCACCAGAGGCTAACCGGTTCACAGTCATCCTAGCTGGAGTACCCCCATTAGAAAAAGGGGAGACAGAAACTTTCAGTTCCCTGAAAAGCAAGATAATCAAATGGCTTAATTGGAATAGACCCCTCCCGACCCATTTACATAACGAAATCATCATGGTCAGGAGGGTTCCCTGGATAGGTAAGACTCCTAAAAATATCAATGGAGACTGCATAACCGTCAGCTTCAGAGATCCCCGTACGGTATCCCATATATGTGCAGGCTTCAACAGATCTTTCGATTCCACCATCCAGACCCTTCCAGTCTCCTACTTCTTCCCACCAACTAACAATTATCATCTATCGAGAAGAGGGGACTGGACTGTTGTGGAACGTAGGGGCAGGCAGCGACTTTACGATACCAGACCATCTAGACAACCCCAATACGCACCCCAATTCCACCCCTTTACGGATTATAACCGCTTTGGTTGCCTAGAAGGCCTGGACGGAGTTGACTGACTACACCCTGTTTCCTCTCCCCCGGAGCCAACTCCTGCCCCAGTTAACAGTGTAGTTCTATCTACTGTCAAACCACCGACCCAATGCATGGAAACCGCTCCCAACCTGACATCTACTCCACCTATTGTCCCGAAGGCAGCTCTTCCTGTACCTCATGTGATGGCCCCTACCGATGTGGGTTATGTAACTCCTTCCATCATAGCTACCCCCACTGACTTGGTACAAGCCCCCATTGACGTGGGCCATACAACCTGCCCCATCACATCTATCCCCACCGATACGGTCCAGGCCCTAGGCTAAAGGGATATTCGATGGCGAGCTGGAACATTGCAGGGTGGCGGCAAAAAGTTTCAGCCCTGGGTTGGAGGGAGCACATCAGGGACTTTGACATTTTGTGCCTGCAAGAAACGTGGTCAGTGGAAGATATTCACTATGATGGTTTTGTTTCTTACAACTGTAATGCGTTAGAGTCTGTTATGGGGAGGGCTAAAGGCGGATTACTGATTCTACTATCTGTTCACCTCCCTATACATGTAAGGGAAAGTCATTCAGTGGGGTCCCATTCGCAGATACTGGAAATAAAGGTTAGTAGGGATAGAAATATTCTATTGATCAACCATTATATTAACATCTTTGACCCTTCCAGCACCACTGTCGTGGATGAACTTGAAACTGTCATAGACACAATTCTCTGTAAATCGGCCATATCCTATGATATTATTTGGGGGGGAGACGTTAACATTAGGGCTTGCCCTCTCTCCCATACAACTGCATGTGGTTATGATGGGGATAATGGGGAGTACTTATTACATTTTGTACACTCCCCCTACGGTACTTCCCTTAACAACTTGATGCTAAAGTATGATGTGTCCATTCACCAACATGCCCCTGACAACGAAGGTAATTTGGCCCCTACTTTTACGGGGAGAAATACTGTTTCTATAATTGATTTTTTGCTCATCTCCACTCGGATAGTTCCGCATTGTACGGTCCCGTATATCCTGGACCTTGGACTGAGTGACCACAATGCACTAACTATGTCCATCTTCTGTGAGATTACTAGGAAGGTATTTTCCGGCAGGGTTGTTGATGACATTACCCCATGTAGGCCAAATGGAATACGCATTAAGTGGTGCGGGGAAAACTCCGAGAAATTACACTGCAGTGTTGTGAAAGCCGGCCTAAATGCGATACTTTGCTGTCTTGAAACCGATGTCCCACCTGAATATTCCGTAAATAATTTCGAGAAATTGGGTGCCATAATCAAGCAAACCCTTACCACCAAGAAGGCCCCAATTAAACGGGAAACACTGGGTTGGTTCAATCAGGCATGCACTAAGGCGTTAAAAGCCCTTAAGCTTGCCCTTTCCATCAATCCTAGAGATAGGGAAGCAGTTATACTTTTGAGGGCTAATTACAAACACGAACTGAAACTCAGGAAACAAGAACTAAGAGAACTAGCCTGGGAAGATCTGAATAAAGCTGCAGCCCTTCGGGACATCAAGCTGTTCTGGAGCACCATCAACAGCCCATTCCTCCAAAAGGAGGAATTTCCAGTTCTTACTGCCCAAGTAAGCGAAGATAGCTGGGTGTTACACTTCACAGGGATTTTTGACCCAACTGGAGAACCTAATGATAATTCCTGTAACTATCTTATCACCCCAGTTGAAACCCTGAGAATTACGACCCATGAGGTGGATATGGCAATAAAGAATAGTAAAGGGGGAAAGGCACCTGGCCCAGATGGGGTGCCAATTGACCTTTATAAACATGATCTGGCCCTTTGGAGCCCATTATTAACCATAGCATTTAATGCTGCTGTGGATAACAGGACTCCCTCAAGCTGGGGTGAATCCATTATAATTCCAATCTACAAGAAGGGGGATAGAGGAGAGGCTAAGAACTACCGCCCTATCTCCCTTCTGGACTCCTCATTAAAAATCTTGAGTAGGGTCTTGTTAACTCGATTGGAAGACTGGGCCACAGATAACCATATCCTCGCCCCATCCCAATACGGCTTTAGAAAGGGCCTTGGTACTATTGAACAATGTATTAATCTGAACCTTCTAATTGGTAAATATACCAAGGCCAAACCGGGATCACTATACTTGTATTTTGCGGATCTTTCTAGCACCTTCGATTTGGTTGACCATGCTTTGTTATGGTCAACTTTACTGGGCATGGGGGCCCCCCCTGACATTATACACTTCTTAGCCAGACTTTACTCTAACTTATCGGCCCAAATCCGTTATGGTCCAGCGGGGGAGTGTACACGAAAGATCAAGGTAAGATCTGGCATCCGACAGGGATGTGTTCTGGCCCCGTTGCTTTTCTCGCTCTTTATTAATTCAGTTGAGCAAGATTTAAAGCAAATTCAAGCCGATGCCCCCCAAGTAGGAGGTCTTCCCATACCGGTATTACTTTATGCCGATGATACTGTTTTACTTTCCAGGACCCCTATAGGCCTTCAAAAATTGATGAATGGGTTTTATGAGTTTATTCAGAGAAGGAAACTTAAAATTAATAACTCTAAAACCTTTGTTATGGTGTGTGGTAAAAAGTCAAAACTTCTTAAACCCTTTTGTTTTAAGGAAACCATATTGAGACTGTTGCCAATTTTTGTTACCTGGGCGTTACTTTTAATAACAGAGGTTCATGGGCTCCAGAGCAGACAAATGTTAAAGCTAGAATGGGGAAAGCATCCCTAGGCGTCTTCCGCTTTGCTTCTAAAGTGGGAAGCCGCCGTATTGTAGATATGCTGAATATTTACAAACACAGATGTACATCGATAGCACTGTACGGTTCTGGGGTGTGGGGACATTGCAATGTAAGGGCCCTGCAAATCATGGAAAACATGTTCCTCAAACGGTTGCTCTGCCTTCCATCCTCGGCATCCACTGTTTTAACACGCATGGAACTAGATCTGGACTACTTATCTGATCTAACAGGACTAAGGCCATTGCTGGTCTGGAAATCCATTTTTACCAAGACGGAAACTGCCTTTACCAAAGACATTATTAAGGACTGTTTACTTTTGGAAAAAGTTTCAAATATTCCTTGGTTAAAATATGTGATTTCAACTGTTAAGGATCTGTTTGATATGGATGTGTGAAATGACCCTATTTGTTTGAATTCTCTGACCAAACAGGACGTCAAAAATGAATATTTGAGGGTTAAATCTGATCTGCAAAAAAATGCAACTAAAGAGTATTCCACCCATATTTTCCATTATTCTTTGAAAGAAGACAGACCTGGTATTCCCATGTACCTTAATGTTATCCATAGACAGTCCCATCAATTTGTACTTTCAAGACTGAGACTAGGTATAGTACATAACTTGGTTGCCTTCCCCACAATGAAATGTCACTCGGTTACCCCTTGTCCGTGTGATGGTTTTACTAAACAAAGCACACCCCACTTTCTTCTACTCTGTCCTTTGTACAAAGCCCAGCGTATTTGCTATCTTAAACCTATGTTTTTGAAATATTCCACAAATACTACAGGAAATGCAATGAGGCTATTATTCTCACTCGCGAGCCCAGATTTATGTTTCTTTACTGCTACTTTTATTCTGAAATCTATCACAGCAAGACTTAGTATGGTTTTCCCATAAATTTATGTACAGTAATTCCCACTTTTTATGCCAACATTTTCTTGCCAAACAATTTCATTTGTACTCCCCCCCCTCCCCCCCCCCCGGGGCTGTATCTTTTGAATATATTCATGAATGTGCAATGTTTTAAACTGTATACTTTTATGATGTTTTTTTAAACAATCGAATAAAGTCTATAAACTGAAACAGTGGAGGTCTCAAGGCCCTCTGAGTTAATCCTGAATACAACCAAGCGGTAGTCTCTACTTATTTGTTGCTAAGACTAGACTGTTGCCTACACAGCACTAGGGCTATCAGTGCATGGGAGGATGGCGTTTAGCAGTACCTGGTCTAGCCGCACAGACTCTACAGCCCCTGTGCTAAGGGCACCCTGAGGGGGGCGGGAACTGGTCAACCGCACTGCCATCGGCCTAAACTGCGCTATGCATGCACTGACAAATATGCACTGCCCTGCGGTCCTCAAGGCCGTACCCCTCGCTAGCCAGACCCCAGGCCCACTCCAGTCACTGCACAGAGCCTACAACCACCACACAGTGGGCGGGTAAAGGTAGCGGGTAGTCCGCAGGGCCGCGAGCCCACCAGGCTTACGGGAGTACTCACTGTGCCCTCTCACTGGTGTATGCGCCGCCATCTGGTGGATACACTTGGTTCCGGCTCAGAAAGGCGCAGGATGGATCCAAGATGTGCCGGAAAGCATGGCCTCCACTCTGCAAGGAGGCCGCACTGGAGCGATGCAGCCCCACGCGGCTGTAGCGGCCTCACACAGGCTGAGGCTACTCCTCAGCATGGGTTAACAGGCCCAGGCCGCAGTAAAATCATTCCGGGCGGCAGCAGTGCAAACTCGATGTCCACTTCACTAGTCACTAGACAGCAGCAGGCACAGCCGGGAAAGGGGTCAGGCAGTATTGTGTGGGCTTGGCTATCCGGTCCGGGGCGCCGCAGTAGCCATTAGCCCAAAGCATGCAAGGCCCACACACACCAGACCCTCCGTTAAGTCAAGCGCCACAGCAATCACCATCAAACTTCCACTGCGGGTCCTCTATGCTCTCCAGGACGAAGAATGCTCCTTTTTGGCAGTGGATTCCAGTTGTAGGATGCCGATTTGGAAGGATGGATGGGCCTGGCTGGCAGAGCCCCTCTAGAAGGCAGCCATCCTGCAGCTCGGCAAAGCCACGCCCCCGAGTTCTTGCACACATTTTCCAATAAGTTAGACAAAAGTAAGATTCGAACAATCTTCTTTCAATCTGTCACCTACTATGGGAAAATATCAGATATATTGAGTGGTTTGTTGGCTACCACTCATTGACTAAATCCACACCTTTAGAAATCAAAGCATCTGAGGAGAATGCAAAAAGGTTGATTTTGATCCTAGACTTTTCTGGAAACTAGAAGGGCATTTGGATAGAGTTGCTGAAGTACCCTGTGAACAATTACTTTGGCAGTCTGGAGGAGTGAAATAACTCTTGACACAGTAAAACAGTTTGTGGAAACCATAATGAAGGTAGGATTAAGTAGGCTAAGTAGTTTGAATGAGTCCTGAGAAACTACAAGACCTGAAGTGTCCTGAAGATGGTCTTACAGATACATCACAAGGGAGACTGAAACGTCGACGTTTAACCCAATCTTCCATTTGGTTATTGTTAAATTCATTTGGGAAGATCTAGCTCCTATGTGAAGAACAGACTCCATCGTTGTGCTTAGGAGATGGGTAGTGATACATGGATGACTATTTAATCTTCATTTAGCACAACTTTAACTCCTGTTATCAATGTGTGTGAGAGTTGCTATTATGAACCCCTAATTTTCTGTATTTTGATATAAACTAAATAAGTAGAGATACACTCGGCTTATTGAATGTATTTCTTCAGTCAAATACAATGCATGCATTTCTTCAATTAATTTGCGATGTCATGGTGAGACATTGTATATAAGATATAGATTAAAAAACGATTGTTTTAATCTATGTCAAGTGAACAAATATCATGTAGGCATCTTCACTTGTTAGCTTTCCAAAAGTGTAATTTTCGGAATTGTGACTTAAAATCTGACTTTACCATTTAAGAGCGTTTTAAATCAAAATTCACATGAATGTAAACAGTATATCACTATCTGCTCCCAATCCAAAGTTATCACTTATTAAATGTAATGCAATAACACATACAGAACTTAAGAACACATGTCCTACTTTTCAAATTCAATGCACCCTGCCTAAGAGCTCTTAGAGCCTACCTTAGGGGTGTATTAAAAAGAAAAGTTTATGCTGGACCAAAGATGTATTTTGTCAGGTCAAAAGCTGCCCGAAACATGTTTTCAAAGCCTTCTTTATTGGGTGGCACAATGAGTGTTGCTAGCCCATTAGAACCTCTTAATTTATAGGCCATGGGTACATGTAGTACTATTCACTAGCGACTTGCAAGTTCATTAAATATACCAATCATGCAGATGCCAATTGTACCATTTCTTTAAGCAGAGAGCAAAAGTGTTTTAACACTGGTTAGCAGGGAAAAAGTGCACAGAATCCTAATGCTGAAAAAGCTGGCTCAGCAACAGAAGGCGAAACTCTGGGGGTGACCCTGCAAAAAGGGTTATATCCAATATTAGTTGTCACTTATTTCCACCTTAAGTTAGATTTTGTTCTAAATATATTGGCTGGACACACAATGCATTTTCAGTTAGTAATGTATTTCTCTGGAAAACATACTAATGTGATTCATAAAGATTTTTTCCTCTTGAGTCAGCATGTCTTTTCTCAGAGAAATGTAAGCATAAGCCTCACACTAGAAATGACTACTTATAGAAACGTCTTTGTCCCTTATAGAAACGACTTTGTCCCTTATAGAAACGTCTTTGTCCCCTAATTTAAGTGTAATTCTTATCGAATACAAAAGGCAGGTACAGGTACTCGTTGAAAAAGCGTGCGAGTCAGACCTCAAGTTTGAAGGTCCTTACTTCAGTCTGAAGAAGTGCAACTGTGGATTAGCCTCATGTTTACATCTCTTTCTTTTAAAATCTACTATTGACTTTTCTTAAAATACCTTCACCTGTTGTTCACTACCAAAGTGTCAGGATTTTCTTCAAGTTCAATTTACATTCCTATAAAACTGAAGAAGGAATCAAAGAACTAGGCTTTACATTTTAATCAGAGAACATCTACTTTAAACCAGTATCTGCTTCTTTAATTTATTGTGTTAATTTACTTATTATTACAGTGCAATTGTTATTGTCCCAGTTTTCAAGTATACTCTTTGGAAAATACTAGTGTGGCGCCAGAGTCCATCTTCTCATTTACTGCATGAAATATTAAAGGTGTGGACAGGATGTACATCAGATGCCTATATATCACAGCCCCATACTAGGAATGCCTCTCAGATGCCAATGGTATTCGCCAAATGTCAGGGATGTCCAAATCTGTTCATCGGAAGTCATGGGTGCACACTATATGTCAGGATAGCATAGTGCCTCTGAAAGGGATTCTTGCAGTGTGCTAAGAAATGTCACCTGTAGGCCGTGCTCAACCACAATAAGGCAGATGCACCACATTATAGTAGGCACACCAAAATGCCAAGTATACGCAACATATGTAAAGGAAGGCCATTTTATGCCAAAGCTATCATAATGTGAAGGATCCGCATTAGTTGCCTACTGAGAACCTCCTTACACCTAGTCCACTACCAAACATGTGATGCCCACATTCTGCCAAAAAACACCCAATGTCAGGGCAGCAATAACACCTAGAATATTCACAACGTTCCAATAAAAGCCATTAGTATGTTTAAGAGGGCCACAGCAGGCCAACATACACCACACTATGCATAAATCGCTGTCATACACAGGATTCCCACCATAGGTTAAGAAATATAGAATAAGTGAGCTCTCAAGATGCCAGCAGTCCCAGCCACTGACATCACGGGGTTATAGCCACCAGATGCTAGGGGTTGGCAGATTGTCAGACAGATATGTTTAAACAAATACATGTACGAGGGCTATGCTTAGAATCATACACACATATACACGTGTGTGCAAACACACACGCATACAGATTCACATAGACACTCGCTGTCTTTCTCCCGCTTTCTTTCATTTTACCCATCTCTGCTCACACAGCAGCATAACCATGCGGCCTGGTACTATCAATGTCAATTTCTCGAGCTGCTCCCCACACTTTCACAAACACAAGGCAGTGAGCCTCTCAATGCTGCGAGTTAAAAAAATATCACCTATTTTTATCTTCTGTGCTAAATTGTGTCATATATTTGTCAGCGAGTTTTATATAATGCAGCAAGGACAAAACTTAATTTGATATCTCAGCAGTAAACAATGCTGATTGATGTGTATGTATTTTGAAAATAACAGAGGTATGCATGGCAGAATGTTTTTAATATGTTCGTGGAAAAATGAAAGTGCTAACGTTACCAATAATTTGTGCAATGTGTTATTTTTCTTATCCTGCAGCACCAACATGTTAAAACAATTGTTTCTTTACTCTGAATGTAACTATGCTATAATCCCTCACACTGTTCACAATGAAACACATTAATCTCAGAGGTTTTATTTCTAGATGGGCTTTAGGAAAGTAGCTCATCAGCGAGCTGTGAAATAATCACGATTCGCACAATCCCGCTTTCAGATGTAGTAAGCAGAATTTTCTTTAATTTAATGAGTTTTTGCATGCGCAGTGCATATGAAACAATTATAAAAATGAAGTGCAGATGGTTTCACTGTCAAGTACTCTTTATTATTTAAGAGCATAAGTGATCCGTTTTCTGCTTCAGGAAACAAGGGCACATAAAAAAAAACCTCTGCACCTGTTGTGCCCACCAAAGGCATTCACAGATTATGTGTCCATTCCTGAGTACAGTTCAAAAGTGTTGGTAATATAGAATTATTCACTTCCCTGCCAGCTTACTTAAATGTTCCTACCATATTTGCGATCTATACGAGAAGCATGCACTAAATAGTTAAATCCACAATCCACCCCTCTACCAAGTTATTACTTTTAAACACATTTTTATATCAATTCAGAGGAACATATAAATATGTATATATATATATATATATATATATATATATATATATATAACTTGATAATGACAATTTTCTTTTATAGAAACTAAATTAAGTACCACAAAATAGCCAATAATTTAATTAAATAAACTACGTCCAAATAAAACATGTGAGTCCAGTCATCCATGACCCACAGTAACACAACCAGCTGTAGGCCACTCTATCCAATACTTTTCACTGAGCGCATATGCAGACTCCTACGCTGCTTTAATAGTTGATATTATTTCAGTATTTACTGTACTGAGACTAATCCCACACATTACCGCACATCACAACCAAAGGTACTCACCAAAAGTATGTCTGTCCCACTCATCATAGAGCCTCGATTGACTTGAAAAACTGTAAATTTCCAAGAAAATAAACTTTATCATTATTTCTTCATTGATGGTGAATCGATAAAGCAGTATATTCGTCCTCATTTTGTATGATTTGGCTCTTACTATAAGAATAATGATTTACTTAACTGACCTCACTCTCTTTCATCCGACTTTAATGGTAAGACAGCATTTTCTTTGAACACTCAGAAAGCTCTTGTTGGCCACAGAGTGAGGTCGAAAATTGCAGATAAACGACTGCCCTTGTCAGGAGGTGGACCTGTTTATCTGTTCCTTGTTCTTTCTTAGGGCTTGTTTCCCTCATTTTTGACTATTTTAGTGCCTCTTTGTTCATTAGTTGTGCCTTTCTGCTTGTCTTTCTCAGTTCCTTCTGCTCGCTTCTGCCCAGATCAGCTCCTGCCTTTTTGCCACTCTCACTCTTTCATCCTCTCCCACATCCTGCCTCCACACCCCTACCCCCCCCCCCTCCCAGGACCTACTTAATGGAGGCCACAGCACGACCCCATTGAGCAGGTGCCCAAGCTCTAACCTCTCTCCTCTTGAATCGTTTTGCACCTCACTGCCCATTTCTGTGCCTTTCCTAGGGCTTGCCTTTCTCGTTGTTGTGCCATTTTAATGCCTCTCAGTCTGTTCTTTATGCCTTTCCTAGTGCTTGTTTTCCTAATTCTTGTGTCATTTTAGTGCCACTTTGTTCGTTCGTTGTGCCTTTGAGCAGGTTCTCAGGCTCCAGCTTTATCCTCTCTCCTCGATAATCATTCTGCGCCTCTCTGCCCATTTCTGTGAGTGAGAAAGTCATTCCTTTTGCCCTGATCACCCCTATTTTTAGACTGATACTGGTGATAACTGACACTGACTTTACCCTCGGCCCTGCTAACCAGGCACAGGGCCAGTGCTGTGATTAAAAATGTATACTGATAATTAGGTGTAATTACAATTGGCACTGACAACCTGTCTGTAAGTACCTAGTGTATAATAAGACATGTAGATTTAGAGGCCCCACAGCTTTGAGGCACTTAAGTGTGCACTGTTGTGTTGCCCGCTATCATTTTGAAAGTGAGTCCTGCTATGCAAGCTGCTTTGAAATAGAAATTACATGCATATTCGACTTTGGATTAAACTCCCTTATATTTACATATAAGTCACCCCTAAGGTCTACCCTAGGTGCACCCACGGTAGGGTGAACTGTATAAATAAGTAGGGGCGTTTTAAAAGATGTTTTATATATCCTGGTGAGGGAAAATTGTAGCACTATAGCTCCATATGCTAGCATAAGAATACTTTCATAAAATATAGGTATTGACATGATTGAGCTAAAATAATATTTCAAGGACTTACATATTGGGAATCATAAATTCAACAACTTGCCACAGTGAAAGTTATCATAACAAATACAGAAAAAAGTTCTAGGGCTTTCTTTTTTGTGAGCCAACACCCAGCCTTCTAGCAGCTTCTCCTGATTGGCCAGTCTTGACAGGCTTGGCCAAACTGCTTTTATAAGGTGATAAGTGGACTGCATGGAGACAGAGGTTATCTGGTGGAGGGAACTCTGCCGCCACGGATAGAGCTAGGTAAAAAAATGTTCTTGAAAGAGAGGAGGACATTAAGGATGCAAACCAGGCCTACTCCCTTTTCCTGTACCCCCCAGCCAGATGGGGCTCAGGAATGGAATTTACAGAAGGTCTGGAAGGGGAAGTCTTCAGGCAAATGAGCCACACCAGTAGGTTGACTTAGCTAAGTCTTCACTCCATGGTGAAAGCTTCTCCATGTTGAATTTTAAAGTGCAGTGCTTGTGGGACAAAAATATGCCACACTTTGGAGAAAGCGGTCATGTCATGCTTTTGGGTGGCACCCTGCACCCCATTTGACAGGGGTACCACCCTACTTGTTGCTCTAGCATATTAGAAAAATATGTAAGAGCTGCATAGCAACTCAGATCTGCTGCCTGAAACTACAAGCAGACTGCCCTGCTGGAACACTCGTCTGCATCACACTGGATTGCACTCTGAATGACTGCTCCTGCTACCCACTTGGAACATCAGCCCTGATGACTTTGCCTTGCTTCAAAAAGGATTAAGGAGTGGACTTCCTGAAAGCAACAAGTTATTAGAGCTCACCTGCTCTATCTCCCCCAAGACGTCCTCATCCTGGAGTGTGCCCAGTGTACTTTTAAGGATTTGGCCAGGTGCATTGTGGGAACTATAGTCCCAACTTCTGAGGATAAACTCAGAGGCTCTGGAACCTTGGATTTTGTTTGAGGATACTTTGAACCCTCAAGAGGAACTTCAGGAAGAAGTTTCAGAAGTCTTGAGAAGTTTGGTGCAACTTTTGGAAAAAGCTCCATAAGGTGACTGACCCATAGTCAAGAGTCAAGCTAACTACTTCAGCTCCCGCAGAACCAAGCCAACAAAGCCGCTGCTAATCCAGCTGGGTAGAGAGGACTCATCAACTTTGAGAGAAAATCCTCTAGAAAAGTTTCAAAGTGCGAAGGTAAAATTTTGACCAATGGCTCCTGCTTAGTTTATCCGACCAGGGATCCATCGCTGTCAGCCTCAAACTTTGACTTTGTCACGGTAAAGCACTCCCAGATGTACCAATTTTGCAATATATGTTTTGAAAAACTAGAAAGTGTTTATTATTTAAAAACTAATATCTCCGGTTCACTATTTTGGATTTTTGTCTTTTTTTGTAATTTTAGTCATAAAGGTATTCCCTATCTTTATAAAATGGTTGTGGATTTTTAATTTGTGTCTTACTTGTTTAGTGTATTGGTGGTTTTAAATGCTTCACACACCTGTCTCCTAAGTTAAGTCTGCCTGGTTGTTGCCAGCTACCACGAGTTGAGAAAGAGAATACATTTGTGTGTTGCGTAGGGTGTGCGGGGTAAGACACCAGCTGAATGCACAAGGCAGAGTGTATGAAACATTCCAGCGCAGCTCCACCAGAGCGTGGTCAGAGAGCATGTGTGGTGATAGGTGCTTAGTGCCTGTGGTCCAGGATGAAATGTCTCCTGTGACAAGCTAATAGTTCAATCTGGACCAGGCATTGTGATGTGATGTTATACATGTACCCTCTCTAGGATCTGGATGCCAGCTGCGCCAAATATCTATGAGTCCATTGTCTTGTATGATGGAAAGCATTTGTTGTGTTGCTCTGGGATGTAATCTGTGGGTAGCACTCACTCTGTCCACTGTATCTTGTAAGGTAGTATTGAAGTCCCCACCCCAGATCACTGTATCGCCACCCAGCAACATCGCCTTTGCCCAGTGAGAAATAAACTGGGATAATCCGTGTTTGGACCATATACTGTAGGAGAGTAGGATCTTCTTCTTATATTTACCCCACTTTTTGCTGATGTTTTTTGACTTAGACTGGCTGGGATCCTGCTATCCAGGAACCCAGCCTAGCTGCTTTCTCCTCTAAATTAGTTGCATGTAATTTAGGTACACTCCAGATTGGATACCTGGGTACCCTTATCAGTCTCTAGTATTTGGTACACCATGTACCCAGGACATTGGTATCCCAGAGGCCTCGCAGGGGCCGCAGCACGTATTATGCCACCCTTCAGAGACCATTCAAACTGACACCACAGCCTGTGTAAGGTGGTGCATGCACCCCTCAGTTAGATATAGGTTACCTATATCTATTCTAATCACTGCACGTATAAACCTATGAGTCACCCCTGTGGCGACCTTATCAATCCTGAAGGCAGGGTTCTGGGGTTTGTGTGAGAGGATGCTCCTGCAGGAGCAGAGCCCCTCTGGACCCTTCATAATTTATTCTCCGGGGTTGTCTGTGATGTAGCCAAACCATATATATATAAGTGCATTATAACCTTGCAGTAAGTGCTAACTTTAAAACAGCTGCGTAGAAACTTGTCGTGTTTGGTGTTAAACACCTTGGAATCATACCTCCACACCAGTAACTGATGTGAGAGGTATGATTTCTCCATGGTAGAACCACTACTATGGGGCACTGGTCTACCCGGTACCAGCTTTCTCGACATTGGCAGCACAAAATGGATGCTGCAAGCCACAGACACGAGTCTACTCTTATGCTGCTAAGCTGCGGTCGAGCAGGGGAAGGTTGGACAATAGGTTTCCTGTCACAAGGAGGTGTGACCACCTCCCAGACGGGCTTTAGTGTTTTGGGGCTGGGTGGGTGCACTCTGAGAGTGCCTGAAAGTCTGCACTGGGGAACATTTGGTGTCCCTGTGCATAATTCAGCTCAAATCGGTTGCAGGAGCTATTTGCTCCTGCTCTGGTGCGAAACTGGACAAAGGACATGGGTGTAACCACCCCTCTGTCCTTTCCCTCCCCTAAGAGGGTTCCCAGAGTTTGTCCAACCCCTTTCTTGGGTATAAAGTTGGAACCCTGACTACAGGTCTTTAGATTTTACCTGGATTAAACTCTGCAAGCAGACACCAAGTACTTCGGCAATCTACACTACGCTGGATGACAGTGGAATCTCCCTTGGAGTAAAGGAGTTACTCCCCTGCAAAGCAGGCACCTTTAACACATCTGACCAGTTTGCATCTCCCAAGCTCCTGAGGACTCCGCAGATTTCTGCAACACAGGAGGTGGGTTCCTGAGCATCCCTGAGGTCGATCTGCCCTCTCAGCAATTCTGAGACCAGCATCCCTTGTGGGGACTGTGAAACCCCAACCCCTGTGCACAGTGTACTTTTGCTTTTTGGTAATCCCTGAGGCTGTGCTTCGGGCTACTTGTTGTCCTGACCTGAGCAGTAATTGCACTAAAGATTTTCAGCCTACACTCCACAAGTGTTTCGTGCGCTGACATTTTGTGATTCAGCTCGAGGTCGCTTTGCGATCCCTGGTCTGTTGGCCTATGGGTCCCTGTGAAGGTAACTTTTATTTCTTTGGGGCTTCTCTAGTTGCTCCTGATGTGTCCTGACTCCCCATAGCTTGGAGAGTCTCCAGGACCTTGCTGGTCCTCAATGTAACTGGTTTCCTCTGCCCACGTGGGTTTCATTTACCAAGGCTTATGGGTCTTCAATCGGGACACTGACCACTCAGCACCCAACATAATTTGTGGGACAGCTCACCTCCGGACCCTGCAGCCACAGGGACCAGGAGACGTCGACGATGACCATAGTCAAGCATCCCGTCATCTCACCTGAAGCACCAGACATTGGTGGGCATCTGTCTACCAAGCCCCTGGTCACCCTGAAGTGACCCAGACTCTGTACTCTCTGCTTTCAGGTTCTTCTCACCTCGGATCCTGGATTGGATTCCACTGGACACTTTTCATCTTCCCAGCAGTAGCAGTACTTTGAGTCACACCATTGAAAATGACAAAGGTTTCCGACACCACTTGACTCCTATGCACCCGGCTCCCCTGGGATAGGTAACACGAGTACTTTGGTACTCACAAGGGTGCTGGCCTCAGAACCTTCTATGTTCCAAAGGGTTTGCTTGAAGTCCTCTCCGAAGTGTCCTGAAACTGTAGTTTTCCGACCGCGACTTTCCCATTGAGTTGTACAGAGCCTGCGTCTGTGGTCTCACGCTGCACCCGTCCCCTGTGTCACTACTTTGGGTGGTTCCTTGGGGTCCCAGCGATTCTATGTGTTCTAGGCACTGTATCTAGTCAAGTCGTGGTTGTTATACCACTTTCTTAGTATTTGGTTTGGTCTCCCCTAGAGCCTGCTGTGTATTGTGCTATTTACTGTTGTTCTATTGATTAATAATTGTGTACCTTGTGCTCTAATCTCGTATGGAGGTTAGTAGAGAGTGTTTAGTAATAAATACATATCTTTTCTATATTTCTTGTGTGGTTCTCCTTTCATTTGGTTATTCAGGAGATTCTAATCTGGTAAAACAACCTGCTTTACATTCCTTCTAGACTTAGCCTGAAGGCTGCTCTCCAAAGCTTCTACTAGGATGGCTTTCTATAAAGGTTGTCTTTGACCTAATCATCAATAAGGGTCATTTGAACTGGTGCAAGGTGCCCATTGTAATTAGTGGACAGCATATATCAGACCAACTTCTCACATATATGGCCACCAGGGTTATGTTATGTTATGTTAACAGTTTGATTAAGCGCAACAGCTGCCCCAGCAAAGGGGCGTCCTGGTGCTGAGGATTAACAAGTGCCATACCAATAGAGGTGGAAGAACTGGGACAGGAAATCCTAAGGAGGGGGGAACAGATGGGTCTTAACGGCTTTCCGGAAGGCAGACAGGTTCTCCATAGAGCGAATGTTCAATGGCAAGGAGTTCTAGAGCTTAGCTCCCAGCACCCTGAAAGAGCGGCCGCCAATACAACAGAGTTTTGTGCGGGGTACAGTCACTAGGTGTTGGCCTGATGAGCGCAAACTGCACTGTGGCACATAAGGTGTCAGGAGCGGGCGCAGAAGTTCTGGACACCTGGATTTGAGGATCTTGAATGCCAGGGTGAGAGTTTTAAACTGAATACGAGATTCAATGGGAAGCCAATGCAGCTTTCTAATGGTAGCTCTAACAGAGCATCTGCGGGGAAGACCCACCAGAGATCTTGCCGCCGAATTCTGAACTCGTTGCAATCGCGCTATCTCTGCTTTATTGCCACCCAGAAATAAAACTCTCTCGTAATCCAAACGTGAGAAGATTGTGGATTGTACAATGAGTTGCCGGACTTTGGAGTCAAAAGATTTGAGTATCAGGTTGAGACTCCTCAGCAGGCCCACACAGGTAGCTGCCACTTTTTTAGTGTGGGTCTGGAAGCTAAGCGAGGAGTCTATCCAGACTCCCAAGTTTTTAACCAGAGATTTGGGCGGTGGAATGGTGCCCAAAGAAGAGGGCCACCAGTGCTCATTCCAGTAGATGGTATTCTTCCTGACAAGCAGCACCTCCGTCTTGCCTGCATTGAGCTGCAGGCAATTATCCGTCATCCACTGGGCTACTGCAGCCAGCCCACTCCTAAATCTCGAGGCCGAAGTAGATGGCCCTTCGGTAAGAGTGATGATCAGCTGCGTGTCATCTGCATATGACACCAGCGTAAGGTCCCACTCTTTAGCCACTACCGCGAGTGGCTGCACGCAGAGATTAAAGAGGGATGGGCTGAGTGCAGAGCCCTGAGGGACTCCCTGGCCGATGGAATGGGACTGGGAGAGATACGGGGGAGCTGACACCCGGAAGGATCTGTCCCTCAAAAATGAGCGGAACCATTCCAGGGCAGGACCGGTAATCCCTACTGTCGCCAGACGATGTAACAGAATGTCATGTGATACCGTATCAAAGGCTGCGCTGAGGTCTAACAGAATCAGCGCAGCACTCTGACCGGCATCAAGGATCGTCCGGAAGTGTTCGGTCGTGGACAGTAGGGCAGACTCAGTACTACGGCCCGGCCTGAACCTGTTTTGTGATGGGTCCAGGATGTTATTTTGATGCATAAATTGGGACAGCACGTTGTTTACATGGGCCTCCGCAAGTTTAGACACACATGGGAGCAGCAAAATGGGCCTGAAGTTTTCTAGTTTGGAAGGGTCCAGAGTAGGCTTTTTAATGATGGGGGAAACCCATGCTTGTTTCCAGACAGTAGGGACACTGGCCGAAGAGAAGGTTAGATTGAGTATAGAGGCCAGGGGTGGTAGGAAGTGTGCTGAAGACTCAGTTAATTGAGCCGGCCTCATAGGATCTGGCGGAGAGCCAGACTTGACTTTCCTGCAGGGTTTAGTCAAATCATCATACGAGATTTCTGGTATGAACGCCAGCGCGGTGTCACCAGTGTTGGGATTAGCAGAGTTGAGTGGGTCAGGAGAGTGCTGTGGGAATGATCTGTATGTTTGTTGCACTTTTTCTACAAAGAAAATGGCAAGGTCCTCGCACTGCTGTGCAGAGGTGATGCTGGAGACAGGGGTTCTACTACTCTGGAGTTCTTGCACCAGTTTGAAAATACATTTGGTGAGGTTAGAGCTGGAATTAATTTCTTCTGCGTAGAAAGAGGCACGCATGGAGCAAATTACTTTGTGATAAAGTTTCTGTTTGGCCAGGTATAGTACTTTATCCCCATCTTTGTAGTCCCTTCTCCAAATTCGCTCAGCCTTCTTACAGTCTTTCCGCATGGATCTCAGAGTGTCATTGTACCATGGGTT
Source organism: Lissotriton vulgaris (assembly GCF_964263255.1). Taxonomy (NCBI): domain Eukaryota; kingdom Metazoa; phylum Chordata; class Amphibia; order Caudata; family Salamandridae; genus Lissotriton; species Lissotriton vulgaris. Next base: position 2,119,178,830 of record NC_141689.1, read on the forward strand.
GGAGGGGGATCTGCGCCCCTTAGTCCATTTAGCTGGAATGAGGGCATCTAATCCTCTGGTAATCCAGTCATGGAAGGCGGCATATGCCATATCGATGTCCATATTGTCCTCACAATGGAATGCTCCTAGGGTAGTGTGGAGGTCTTTGGTTTTAAGTTTATGCCAAGGCCTCTTGAAGAGCCGGGTTGGCTCATCCTGTTGAACATTTCCCTGACCATTATGGTAATTTTGATTAAATAGTGATCTGTCCATTCCATAGGTTTGGGTGCATCTGTCCTAACCTCCGGGATGTTAGTAAAGACAGGCTCTAATACATGCCCAGCCGAGTGCGTAGCAGTCTAGTTGTAAGGCTGCAACATTCGCCAAGAGATTTTTGATGGTAGGGTCATGAGTCAAATCAAAATGGAGGTTTAGATCTCCTAATATTGTGAAGTTAGCCGAACCCACAACCAAAGAGTTGGCAACCTCACGGAGAGCTTCTATGAACTTAGAAGCAGATCCAGGGGGTCGATAGATATAAAGCCCTGACAAAACAAAGTGTGGGCCTATAGCGATCTTAAATCGAGCGCTTTCGGAACCCCAAAAATCTTCCTTAGTAAAGGAGCAAGTGTATTGATTTTTATAGATAACTGCTATGCCGCCACCACCTGGGTAGTCATCAAAGTACCTCTTAGGATAAAATACCTCCCCTGCTGGATCTATTTGTGTGTGAGTTGTTGTCCTGCCCAACCCCGCCTGATCAGCACAGACACTCCTCTTGCATAACTGGAGTATGGAGCTGAGTGCTTCTCGCCCCAGTATCTATTGTTCAGCTTCAGGTCAGCCCCCACCTTCAGATGCATCTCTTGCAAAAAGCATGTTGATTTTATACCTAATTAGGTAAACATGCATTAGCCTGGCTATCCTGAATTCATTGAGCCCTCTAATGTTCCAGGTAAGGAATTTTGCCTCAGTAATGTAGCTGCTGTAGTGCTGTATTGTGAGCTGTGCAACTTAGTGCTATGCGCAATAGGATTAGCAATCAAGCACGGGAACCTGCGGACGACACATAGTAGGCTATTGCACAGAGTGTGAGTACCCCCTGAGAAAAGTAGCTTGTGGTCTAATTCAAACAATTGAAATGAAGCCAAACCCCCCTTTCTGAGAACTCAAGAACCTCCCAATCCTACCCCCCACCCACACCAACCCCCCAAATTGTTTGCATTACTTTTCCCGCCCCCACCCCGAAGTCTTCCTTTTAACCCAACCATCGAAGAACATGTGAGATCTCCCAGTAGGGCCTGGGTGGCTGGCGTAACCCCTACCTAGCGACAGGGTGGCCGGGTCGTGTTAAGGTATATGGAATCTACTTGACATAATTGTAGGTCAACTGGCTACGGAGAGATTAGTTACCACTAAATTGCAACTTGCATAGTTGTATAGAAGTGATAGATAAGGCAAATCTACTGACAGTACATAGCAACAGTTCCTCTAGGCACAAGGTGGTGCGATCAGTCATTGTCCCTTAGGTTACACTCAGATCCGGTTTGTTGTGAGGAGAGGGGATACAGTCTTTGGGTGCTGATATATTTTGTGAACTTTAAGGCTGCTTTGGCGTCTGAAAAGAAGTGGGGCTGCCCTTCATGCATAATATTTCATTTGGCCAGGTAGAGCATAGCATATTGAATGGAGGCTCGCTGTAGAATGCACTTTGCTGGCAGGAACTCTTTGCGGGCACCCTGCACCAATGGAGTGTAGTCTGGGAAAAATGAGAGGAAATTGCCTCGTGGTTTATTGGGCTTTGGTCTCTGGGGGCCTTCAGAACAGCATCCCTATCATGGTAATTTAAGAGCCGTGCTATTATGGGCTGTGGTGCATATCCCACTGGCGGCCTAGGCCCCAGTGAGTGATGCACTCGCTCCACCATCATGACGGGCGATAGCACCGGGCCAAACAGATTGCGCAGTAGGGTTTCAATGTAGGGCTCCATTTTCGGGATGGCGGTAGTTTCGGGTAGGCCTATAATTCTGAGATTCCAAATCCTCATTCTTTGCCTTAATAACTGCTAGGACTTTTTCCATTTGGAATAACTGTTCCCTTGATTCAACCTGAAAGTCATGGGCATCTGATGATCTGTTTTCCAGAGTGTCTAGGCGAGCTTCATGGGAGTATACTCCCTTTTTAACCTTGTCAAGGGTAGAGGTGAGTGCATCAATCTTGTTATCAATGGTCTTAAAGCTGGCGCACACATCCAGCAAAATCTTGCGCAAATCATCATCCTGCTTCTCACCAATGTCTTTGGGATGAGGGTCTGGGTCTGGCTCAGAGCAGGCATCAGCTGTGCAGGTCAGACGCATGTTTTCAAAAGGGACTTTGGTTTGGTTTGCTTCGGGTCATTCCTCCTCATTTTGACTGGGAGTATGAAGTTACTGCGTGGCACTACAGAAGCAAATGAGCACACCCGTGCTGGCGGCATGCCACCGGCCGTGGCGCGGTGGTGGTGCTTTGCTGTACCAGTGGAGGTCTCAAGACCCTCTGAGTTAATACTGAATACAACCAAGCAGTAGTCTCTACTTATTTGTTGCTAAGACTAGACTGTTGCCTACACAGCACTAGGGCTATCAGTGCATGGGGGGATGGCGTTTAGCAGTACCTGGTCTAGCCGCACAGACTCTACAGCCCCTGTGCTAAGGGCACTTTGAGGGGGGCGGGAGCTGGTCAACCACACTGCCATCGGCCTAAACTGCGCTATGCATGCACCGGCAAATATGCACTGCCCTGCGGTCCCCGAGGCCATGCCCCTCGCCAGCCAGACCCCAGGCCCACTCCAGTCACCGCACAGAGCCTACAGAAAAAACTCCAACGCATCCAGAACGCTTCAGCCAGGCTCATACTAGACATCCCGCGTAAAGAACACATCTCTGGTCACCTGAAAAACCTCCACTGGCTCCCCGTAAATAAGAGGATTACTTTCCGCCTCCTAACCCACGCACACAAAGCACTTTACAAACTTGGACCCGAATGCCTCAACACACGACTGTCCTTCTACACCCCCTCCCGTCAGCTACGATCCTCCAACCAAGCCCTTGCCACTGTACCTCGCATCAACAAAACCACCATGGGAGGCAGATCCTTCTCCTACCTCGCAGCTAAAACCTGGAACTCACTTCCCACTCACCTTCGCCTTACTCAGAACCACCTAGCTTTCAGAAAGCAACTTAAAACGTGGATATTCGACAAGTAATTCCCCACCCTTCCTCAAGCGCCTTGAGACCCTATGGGTATGTAGCGCGCTATATAAATCTCTTGACTTGACTTGACTTGACACAGGGGGCGGGTAAAGGTAGCGGGTAGTCCGCAGGTCCGCAAGCCCACCGGGCTTACGGGAGTACTCACTGTGCCCTCTCACTGGTGTATGTGCCGCCACCTCGTGGATACACTTGGTTCCAGCTCAGAAAGGCGCAGGATGGATCCCAGATGTGCTGGGTAGCGTGGCCTCCACTCTGCAAGGAGGCCGCACTGGAGCGATGCAGCCCCACCCGGCTGTAGCGGCCTCACACAGGCTGAGGCTACTCCTCGGCGTGGGTTAACAGGCCCCGGCCGCAGTAAAATCATTCTAGGCTGCAGCAGTCCAAACTCGATGTCCACTTCACTAGTCACTAGGCAGCAGCAGGCACAGCCGGGAAAGGGGTCAGGCAGTATTGTGTGGGCTTGGCTATCCGGTCCGGGGCGCCGCAGTAGCCATTAGCCCAAAGCATGCAAGGCCCACACACACCAGACCCTCCGTTAAGTCAAGCGCCACAGCAATCACCATCAAACTTCCACTGCGGGTCCTCTATGCTGCCAGGACGAAGACTGCTCCTTTTTGGCAGTGGATTCCAGTTGTAGGATGCCGATTTGGAAGGATGGATGGGCCTGGCTGGCAGAGCCCCTCTAGAAGGCAGCCATCCTGCTGCTCGGCAAAGCCACGCCCCCGAGTTCCTTCACACATTTCCAATAAGTTAGACAAAAGTAAGATCCAAACAATCTTCTTTCAATCTGTCACCTACTATGGGAAAATATCAGATATATTGAGTGGTTTGTTAGCTACCACTCATTGACTGATTCCACACCTTTAGAAATCAAAGCATCTGAGGAGAATGCAAAAAGGTTGATTTTGATCCTAGACTTTTCTGGAAACTAGAAGGGCATTTGGATAGAGCTGCTGCAGTACCCTGTGAACAATTAGTTTGGCAGTCTGGAGGAGTGGAATAACTCTTGACACAGTAAAACAGTTGGTGGAAACCATAATGAAGGTAAGATTAAGTAGGCTAAGTAGTATGAATGAGTCCTAAGAAACTACAAGACCTGAAGTGTCCTGAAGATGGTCTTACAGATACATCACAAGTTCATTTGGTAAGATCTAGCTCCTATGTGAAGAACAGACTCCATCTTTGTGCTTAGGAGATGGGTAGTGATACATGGATGACAATTTAATCTTCATTTATCACAACTTTAACTCCTGTTATCAATGTGTGTGAGAGTTGCTCATGTGAACCCCTAATTTTCTGTATTTTGATATAAACTAAATAAGTAGAGATACACTTGGCTTATTGAATGTACTTCTTCAGTCAAATACAAAGCATGCATTTCTTCAATTAATTTGCGATGTCATGGTGAGACATTGTACATAAGATATAGATTAAAAAACGATTGTTTTAATCTATGTCAAGTGAACAAATATCATGTAGGCATCTTCACTTGTTAGCTTTCCAAAAGTAGAATTTTCAGAATTGTGACTTAAAATCTGACCTTACCATTCAAGAGCGTTTTAAATCAAAATTCACATGAATGTAAACAGTATATCACTATCTGCTCCCAATCCAAAGTTATCACTTATTAAATGTAATGCAATAACACAGAGTTATACATAGAGAACTTAAGCACACATGTCCTACTTTTCAAATTCAATGCCCCTGCCTAAGAGCTCTTAGGGCCTACCTTAGGGGTGTATTAAAAAGAAAAGTTTATGCTGAACCAAAGATGTATTTTGTCAGGTCAAAATCTGCCCGAAACATGTTTTCAAAGCCTTGCCCATTAGAAGCTCTTAATTTATAGGCCATGGGTACATGTAGTACTATTCACTAGCGACTTGCAAGTTCATTAAATATACCAATCATGCAGATGCCAATTGTACCATTTCTTTAAGCAGAGAGCAAAAGTGTTTTAACACTGGTTAGAAGGGAAAAAAGTGCACAGAATCCTAATGCTGAAAAAGCTGGCTCAGCAACAGAAGGCGAAACTCTGGGGGTGACCCTGAAAAAAGGGTTATATCCAATATTAGTTGTCTCTTATTTCCACCTTAAGTTAGATTTTGTTCTAAATATATTTGCTGGAAACAAAATGCATTTTAGTTAGTAATGTATTTCTCTGGAAAACATACTAATATGATTCATAAAGGTTTTTTCCTCTTGAGTCAGCATGTCTTTTCTCAGAGAAATGTAAGCATAAGCCTCAGACTAGAAATAACTACTTAAAGAAACGTCTTTGTCCCTTATAGAAACGTCTTTGTCCCTTATAGAAACGTCTTTGTCCCCTATTTTAAGTGGAATTCATATCAAATACAGAAGGCAGGTACAGGTACTCGTTGAAAAAGCGTGCGAGTCAGGCCTTGAGTTTGAGGGTCCTTACTTCAGTCTGAACAAGTGCAACTGTGGATTAGCCTCATGTTTACATCTCTTTTTTTTAAATCTACTATTGACTTTTCTAAAAATACCTTCACCTGTTGTTCAATACCAAAGTGTTAGGATTTTCTTCTAGTTCAATTTACATTCCTAAAAAACTAAATAAGGAATCAAAGAACTAGGCTTTACTTTTTAATCAGAGAACATCTACTTTAAACCAGTATCTGCTTCTTTAATTTATTGTGTTAATTTACTTATTAATATAGTGCAATTCCTTTTGTCCCAGTTTTCATGTATAGTCTTTGGAAAATACTAGTGTGGCGCCAGAGTCCATCTTCTCATTTACTGCATGAAATATTAAAGGTGTGGACAGGATGTGCATCACATGCCTATATATCACAGTCCCATACTAGGAATGTCTCTCAGATGCTAATGGTATTCGCCAAACGTCAGGGATGTCCAAATCGTTTCATTGGAAGTCATGGGTGTACACTATATGTCAGGATAGCATAGTGCCTCTGAAAGGGATTCTTGCAATGTGCTAAGAACAGTCACCTGTAGGCCGTGCTCAACCACAATAAGGCAGATGCACCACATTATAGTAGGCACACCAAAATGCCAAGTATACGCAACATATGTAAAGGAAGGCCATTTTATGCCAAAGCTATCATAATGTGAAGGATCCGCATTAGTTGCCTACTGAGAACCTCCTTACACCTAGTCCACTACCAAACATGTGATGCCCACATTGTGCCAATAAACACCCAATGTCAGGGCAGCTATAACACCTAGAATATTCACAACGTTCCAATAAAAGCCATTAGTATGTTTAAGAGGGCCACAGCAGGCCAACATACACCACACTATGCATAAATCGCTGTCATACACAGGATTCCCACCATAGGTTAAGAAATATAGAATAAGTGAGCTCTCAAGATGCCAGCAGTCCCAGCCACTGACATCACGGGGTTATAGCCACCAGATGCTAGGGGTTGGCAGATTGTCGGACAGATATGTTTAAACAAATACATGTACGAGGGTTATGCTTAGAATCAAATACACATATACACGTGTGTGCAAACACACACACACATACAGATTCACATAGACACTCGCTGTCCTTCTCCCGCTCTCTTTCATTTTACCCTTCACCATCTCTGCTCACATAGCAGCATTACCATGCGGCCTGGTACTATCAATGCCAGTTTCTCGAGCTGCTCCCCACACTTTCACAAACACAAGACAGTGAGCCTCTCAATGCTGTGAGTTTCGCCTTCAAAAATATCACCTATTTTTATCTTCTGTGCTAAATTGTGTCATATATTTGTCAGCGAGTTTTATATAATGCAGCAAGGACAAAACGTAATTTTCTATCTCAGCAGTAAACAATGCTGATTGATGTGTAGGTATTTTGAAAATAACAGAGGTATGCATGGCAGAATGTTTGTAATATGTTCGTGGAAAAATGAAAGTGCTAACGTTACCAATAATTTGTGCAATGTGTTATTTTTCTTATCCTGCAGCACCAACATGTTAAAACAATTGTTTCTTTACTCTGAATGTAACTATGCTATAATCCCTCACACTGTTCACAATGAAACACATTAATCTCAGAGGTTTTATTTCTAGATGGGCTTTAGGAAAGTAGCTCATCAGCGAGCTGTGAAATAATCACGATTCGCACAATCCCGCTTTCAGATGTAGTAAGCAGAATTTTCTTTAATTTAATGAGTTTTTGCATGCGCAGTGCATATGAAACAATTATAAAAATGAAGTGCAGATGGTTTCACTGTCAAGTACTCTTTATTATTTAAGAGCATAAGTGATCCGTTTTCTGCTTCAGGAAACAAGGGCACATAAAAAAAAACCTCTGCACCTGTTGTGCCCACCAAAGGCATTCACAGATTATGTGTCCATTCCTGAGTACAGTTCAAAAGTGTTGGTAATATAGAATTATTCACTTCCCTGCCAGCTTACCTAAATGCTCCTACCATATTTCTGATTTATACGAGAAGCATGCACTAAATAGTTAAATCCACAATCCACCCCTCTACCAAATTATTACTTTTAAACACATTTTTATATCAATTCAGAGGAACATATATATATGTATTGGAGGCCAATTATTTCGGCCATTGGCAGCTCTACAGAAAATATCTACAGATACATTGATTAGTTCTTGCAGGAGTCGGTTAAACAACTAGATTCATATGTAAGGGATACTACTGACTTTATTTGCAAATTGTCAGGAGTAAGTTGGAGTGCTGATTTTTTGCTCATGACTCTTGATGTGACCTCACTTTATACGTCTATAAAGCATAGTGATGGTGTAAAAGCAGTGGAACATTACCTGGATAAACGCCCTATGGATTGTATGCATCACAACAGAATGATTGTTGGAATGTTAAAACTTTGCCTAGAACAGAACTTTTTTACATTTAATAATCAGGTTTACCAACAGATGAGAGGGGTGGCCATGGGGGCCTGCTTTTCCCCCAGCTTCGCGTGTTTGCACATGGGGCTGTGGGAGGAGCGGGTCCTCATGGATCAATACAGGGACATCATGACCAACAATGTGATGCTATACCTCAGGTATATAGACAATCTCTTCCTGGTATGGAGGGGATCTATTGAGGAAGCCACTGACTTTGCAGAGAAATTGAATGTCAACAACTTTAATCTGCAATTCACTTCACAAATTCATAAGGAGTCAGTTAACTTCATAGACGTTGAGGTTTACATCAAAGATGATAAGGTAGAGACTAAACTACATAGAAAAGCAACTGCGGGTTAGCACGTTGCTACATGCAACCAGTCAACACCCACAACACGTCATCCGCAGCATCCCCTACGAGGAGATGCTTAGGTTGAGGAGAATATGTAGTACAGATGCTGAATGTGATCTAGCCCAAAGGGAAAGTAAAATACGGTTCCTTAATAGGGGATACAGTAATGAAATAATTGATGGGGCTATTAATGGTACAAAAAAGATCACGAGGGAACAGGCCCTAATACCCAAAGCTAGAACTGTTACAACAGAAAATGGCAATGAGCAGATACAATCAAGAGCTATTATCAAATACAGCAATCAGCACTCAGAAATTAGAAAAATCTTCACTAAGAATTAGAACTTGGTGAAGGGAGACCCGATAATAGGAGGATTGGTAGCAAACAAACCAGACCTCACATTTCGGAGATCCCCAAGTATGGCCAACGCTCTGGTAAGCAGTAGTCTGGACACTTCAAAATCCTGGATGGATCTCATCAAAGGCTTTAAGAAGTCTCAATAATGTAAAGCATGTCGCCATGGAATTAATAAGACCTACTTCTCTAGCCCTTTTTTGGATAAACCTATGGCAATAAGTAAGAGACTCACATGTAAGATGGAATATGTGGTCTACGTGTTGCAGTGTCCCTGTGGGCTCCAATATGTGGGCAGTACACGCCTGCCCGCCCACAAACGTATATTGCAACACCTTAGGGCTATATCAGGGAAAGACCAGTCATATCCAGTGGCACGGCACTTTGAATCTGTCCACAACAGCGACCCCAGTGGTCTCCAATATTTTCTAATTGATTCAATTCTACCCCTTAAAAGGGGGGGCAACAGGGATGCTAAGTTGCGCCTGTTAGAAACTAGATATATTTTGGACTTGAACTGCAAAAACCCTGGAGATTTGAATGCCAGTGAGGACATGTATACATGCCTTTAACAATATGAATATAATTATTTCAATTGTAAATATGATGGCGATAGGGCCTCCATATAAAAGGTTCATGAATAGATTCGGCAGTCTATAAAGAAATGTAGGATTGTTTTTAAATGTGAAGCACTTGCACTTGAAATTAACACACAAATTTACTACAGGACCCCAAGGAGGGCATTGTAGGGATGAATTATCAACTTGGTTACGATCAGCTGTTTTAACTGATTTTTTATGACCCACTGGGGTTAGATTATTACGACAGCAAGGAGCTATATTCTATTTTAATACAACACATCATGTATTACTTGAGTTGATACTATAGCCCGAGATCTTACCGGACTCTACTGCCCTTTGAATTACCGCAGGGAAGGACAATACCAGATCCGAGGTAAAGATTAAGATATCGTCAGCATATAATGCTGTCCGTCTCTCCCACTCCTTAAATTTAAATGATGGAATATTTTCGTCTGCTCGCAAAACCTGGGCAAACGGCTCAATATATAAATTGAAAAGGAGTGGAGAGAGCGGGCAGCCCACCTCGTCCCTCTAGTAATCTTAAAGGGTTCTGTCAAAATCCCGTTAATCAAAAGCCTAGCCGAAGGGGCTCTATAAAGCAAAGCAATAGTTCTACAAAAGCCCTTCCCGAAATTAAACCTTTTTAGAACCTCATCTAGATAGGGCCAGTTGACCCTATCAAAAGCCTTTGCTGCATCAAGGGTTAAGGTGGCCAATGGAAGGGAGAAAGCCGAGGCAATACCAAACTAATCTAGATAGAATCTCCAGGGAATGTAAGGGCCTACTGAAATCATGGACTCACCTACCACTATCTATAATGGGTAGGGTGAACCTAATAAAAATGTCTATCCTACCTAAGTATATATTTATTTTTGGCGCCATTCCTTTGGGGTTTGATGTGAAGATGTTGGACAGGTGTCAGCGAGAGATTAACTCCTTTATCTGGAATTATAAATCCACTAGAATTGCATGGAAGAAGTTGAGGAGGAGAAGGGAAAAGGGGGGTCTTGCCCTACCGGACTTAGTTTACTATGCATGGGCCTTTCAGCTGTGCTATTCTAGGATGTTATTAAAAACATCATCTAATCTTCCAGAAGGGACAATATATAAAGCCATGTTATCCGGAGCAAATCTACCGGCTGATGGATTTCTATATAAGTTTGGGAGCCAACATTTTTTCTGTTTCTGTGTATTTTACCAGAATTACCATCAGCCTACGTGATGACTCCAGATTCGTCTCCGCCCATTCTTTCAGCATATTGGGGTCGGGTGTCTCGTAACTTGGTGCCAAGAGAATGCGTAAGCCCCTTGGTACTCGATTTACATCCAGATAGCGCTGTAACAATCTTCCCTCCCACCATTTGCTTTGTTCCTGTTTTGATAGCTTTTCCAATGTCCGAAATTTCTCTTTGAGTGTATCACATCTTGTTCCTGATGCCCCTGATGCATTCTGGGATTTGGTGTTCATCGGCGGTGTTAGTGCATCATCAAACATTTCAACCGCTTTCGCCTCACGATCTTTCAGCGTGTCCGCCGACATCACAGCAGCTTGTTATTTTTCAATATTATATTGCGTTCGTCTCTGTTGGTCCACGGTTATTGTTTCTCCCAATTTTGCTAACAATACCGGTCGCGCGACTTTGCTTTCGCACACTTGTTACCCAACTTCACAGTGCACTGCAGTGCAGTTCGTTCTTACCTTCGGCTTTTCGATGGTCTGTCTCGCGTCCTCCGACCCGGGACTTTCGCTACTCCGCTTACTCCGCAAGAACTCGTGCACTCGTAGCAGCGTTGGGGGGCTTCTCGTAATTTGTCACTCCTCCAGGATAACTCTTCGGTTTTGGTCCGTTGCCAGACTGCTTCCTCTTTCTACGAGTCGAGCCCTTTCCTTTCGATGAGGGGTCTGTGTATTACCAGAAAAGGTAGCTCCCCCGTCATCAATATCCTCGCCACTCCACTCTACTCCCACGAGCAGGTCGCTTGCTCTCTGCAAGGCAGAAAGAAACGTGGAGCACAGACCCAGGTTAGTGCAAATAAATTCCTTGTTTATTTAACAACTGCTGTTCTGTCGGCCATTACGCGTTTCGGTACTGGGCGTACCTTGATCACATGACACAGGGAAAGGTCACCTGATCCCTTAAATACCAACATTACACGTTTTTTTCATTTTTTTGTGATGCATTTTAAAGTGACAGTGCTTGTTTAAAGTGCAATTTACAGCAACATTTTTTAACCTTTTACTATTATTCTCGGTATAATACCTGTTGATTTTTCCTTGTCCTAAGTTATATAACTTGGCCACAGTCCGTTACTTTGTTTATATTTACAAAGATAGGTATCAATTTCGCAGTACAGTACATATTTTCATGCTGAAATTCTTTATGCACACTTTGCCATGATTATCACGGTATAAATACCTTAAAGTGCCAATAGTAGTTTTCCATATAAAAACATAATTTACATTTCATATAGACTTTATATATACATTTAAAAACATGGGTGTGTTAACCCCTCCCCTGCTGATGACGGAACCGCTCCGTCATCAGCCACAGTTGGGCTGTGCTGATGACGGAGCGGTTCCGTCATGGCCCGGCCGCCGCGCCTGCGCGGCGCTGATTTCGCGCCTGCGCGGCAGTTGTATTGAGCGGGGCGGGTCATGACAGAACCGCTCCGTCACCAGCACAGCTCAACCGCGCGGCCGCCCGCCCCGTTAGCGCTGCGGCGGAATAGCCGCCGCAGCGAAAGGGTTAAAAGGACCATATTTTTCCATTTGTTTTCTAGCACCGTTATCACAGTATAAATACTAGGTGTGCAAATTCTGTTTTCATGTGCAAAAGTGCAATCCGTATGGCATATAAATATAGTGCAAATTCAAATCTCTCAATAAATACGATTTTAAAAGAACTATACATTTTATACACATACATTTAGAATTTATGTACATTTATATATAGAAAAGGAAGAAGATCTCATTCATTCTCCTTGTACCTTTAAGTTGCAATCTTACAGATCTTATAATAGTCCCTTATGTTTTGTAACTAGGAATCCCCTAATTTTAAAGGGGTAGCTAAAGCAAAATGGTATTAGTTGTATTAGAATTAGTGGCTAGTTGATTATCCTGACCAGAAATCTCCGATAAGGATATGTGACGATAAAAAAAGTAAAGTTGGCGTGATTAAGTGCAGGAATATGTGTGGTGGGGAAGAAAGAGAAAAAGAAAAAGTGAAATTTAACAACAACATAAATCGTATTACATTATTTGTTGTTGTTGATTTAAAAGATGACTTTGTTTATTTAAAACAAAGAGTTTCTTCCAGTCTGTGAGGTTGTTTAGATGGTGAACTGGGAACACTTGAGTGATTACCAATTTACTCTTCGGGACTCATATCAATTTATTAATTTCATTAGTAGACAGATTGTCTGTTTGGATTATCTTGTGGGGATTGTTAATAAATTTTATAGACCGGTGTATAAATCCTCCGTTAGATTTAATCCATGCGGATGTTTCGAATCTAACTCCAGAATATATCTGGTTTCTAACCTTCTGAGTTTTTCTTCCCTATCCCCACCTCTCTTGCTCGGGGGTATTGTGTCTATTAGGAAGTACTTCAGAAGTTTGATATCCCCTTGGTGTTTCTCATTGAAATGACGGGCTACAGGATACGTTGGGTCTCAATTCTTGATTGCACGTATATGCTGTAGAATTCTTTTGTGCCCCTGTAGCTTTGTGCTTCCCACATATTTCAGCTTGCAGGGGCATTCTAGAAAAAAATTACATACTCCGTTTTACACGTTAGCATTTGTTTGATTTGATGTTCTCCTTTTCCGAATGCTAATGCAAAACTTTTCGTATTTACTCCATTAATACATGCCTTGCACGTTTGACATTTATAGAATCCCCGTCTTTGGTTAAGTCAATTCTTTTTGGGGATTTCTATAGGATTATTGACGACAAGACCATCTTTCATATTTGGCGCTCTCCTATGGGTGATAGTTGGTTTGTTAGGTAGGTGGGGACCTAGTATTGCATCATTCTTTACTAGGGGCCAATTCTTTTGAATTATGCGTCTAATCTCTTTATGCTGTTTAATGTATCTCACAATCATCCTAAAATCCTCTTTAGATTGTAGGGGTGTGTTCGGTACTTCTGTAGACAAATTAGTTTGTGCTAAGGCTGATTGTAGGAGTGATGTTCTGTCTACATCATTGCTTTCTTATAGCTGTGTCAATACATGATACCGAGTATCCCCGTTGCAGGAATCTGAGTTTACTTGTTTTTTGGGCTTTTTCTAACTCTTCTGGTGTACTGCAGATGCGTTTCAATCTGAGCATCTCCCCATAGGGGATGCTTTGTATTAGATGTTTGGGGTGATGACCTTTGGCATGTAAAATGGAGTTTACCGCTGTTGGTTTTCTGTGAATTTTTGTCTCCAATTTACCACCCTCTATGTACACCTCAACATCCAAGAATGTTATACAAGAGGGACTGATTTCAGAAGTAAAGTGTAGGTTAATTTCATTCTGATTCAAATTGTTAATGAAAGTTTCTGCTTCTATTTGTGTGCCCCTCTACACAATGAACAAATCACCAATATATCCCCAACAACATTTGACATGGTCTTTCAATATGTCTTCAAATTTTCTATGGAGGACCAGTTCCTCCCACCACCCTATATGGAGACAGGCGGAGCTTGGGGAGGAACTGGCCCCCATAGCTACACCCCGTATCTGTTGGTATAAGACATGCTGGAAGAGAAAGATGTTATTATGTAGACAGAAGTCTATCATATCCAGAATCATTCTGCTGTGCTGTGTATGGGTTGCATGTCTTTGTCTAAGGTAACATTCTGTTGGCCGCATTCCATCTTTATGGCTGATACTCGTGTATAACGATGTAATGTCCATCGTAATCAGTAAATAGTCTGATTGCCATGTTAGATTACTGATTTTAGCCAAAAAGTCTCTGGTATCTTAGGTATGAAGGCAACTTTTGGACAAAGACTTGTAAGAAATGATCAATGTACTGAGACATATGTTCCGTTAAACTGTTCATAGCCGATATAATCGGTTGCCCCGGTGGTTTTTGTGGGTTTTTGTGGAGCTTGGGTATGAAGTACAACACCGGTGTTGTTGGTTTGTCGTTCTTCAGGAATAAGAATTCCTCCTTATTTAGGAGCCCCAAGCTTTTCCAAGCTAACAGTTTGGAATACAATTTTTCATATGTGTTTTTCAGTGTGCTTTGGTCACATCTACAATAACAGTCCTTGTCCATTAGCTGACTTTGTGCTTCAAGCAGGTAGTCAGACTTTTTTCCAAAGCACCAGGTTTCTCCCTTTATCAGCATTGCGTATCACAATGTCTCTGTTTCGGGATAGTTTAGTCATCAGTTGATTATATCTGGTTTCCAACTTTCTTTTCTTTTTATTTTTGGGTTTGTTTGTGGCGATGTTTAGTTCCTTCAGTTCCTTTGTGAATTGTTCATGATAAATGCCTATTCCATCTCGAGGCAAAATGGGGACAAATTTGGACCAAGGTTTGAATTTGGTGGTACAGATTTCAGTATTTTCTATCACTGTTGTATTTCCACTTTCAACTTGTGTCAAATTGCTCTGGGTTTGCGTGAAGGCCATGTCAACTAGATCTTCAATTAAAATTCTCTCCTGAGTGTTGAACATTTGATCTATTTGTTCTTGGCTATCAGTTGGTGGTGTCTCCCTCATAGGTATTCCTTCCTCTCCCTTGA
The DNA here is from genome assembly GCF_964263255.1 of Lissotriton vulgaris. Lineage (NCBI taxonomy): Eukaryota > Metazoa > Chordata > Amphibia > Caudata > Salamandridae > Lissotriton > Lissotriton vulgaris. The sequence continues at coordinate 2,119,193,937 of NC_141689.1, forward strand.
GCAAATGGTATTTTTTCAGTTTTAGTTTTCTGATTCCCTTGTAGACATCCATCCGAGTGGACGCATAATCAAAGGTGCTTTCTGGCACAAATGATAGACCCAAGGATAGAAGCTGTAACTCGGCTGTGTTTAGGGTTATATCTGATAAATTGGTTACAGTGATGTTGTTTGACTTCTCTATCCTGGGTTCATTGTCTTTACTGATTTGCGATCCCACCTGCGCGTTTGGTATCTCCTGACCGGCTCTCCTTTTCCTTGCCCGTCTCCTTTCTCTACGTTTCCGGGTACGGTTTTTGTTTTTGCCGGTGCTTTTGTTGTTTGTCGCTTTGGCCGGAGGGTTTGTTTCTGTTCTTCCACCAAAAAATCCAATTCCTCAACTAAGAAGATACTTGTTGGAACTCGCCCTGTTCTTGTGTCCTCTGATTCGCTCTCTATAGCGGAGCTAAGACTTTATGTGGATGATCCACCCTGAATGTTTTGTCTACTGTCCTTGTTTACATTCCATGTGCTACTGAATTTTGAAATGTTCATATTTTCATATTTTTTGGCGAAAGTAAAAATCCTACCTCATTCGTAGTCATTTTTATCTCGGTGATACTTGTATTTTTTCCGTTCACGAATTTTGTCCTCTTCTTTCCGGAGACGGCTTAACATTTCTTTTCTCAATTTCGCTTCTTCTTCCGTTTGTCCCATGTTTTTTATTTCCTCATTTATTCCCTCAATTTTCTGTTGTAACTTTACGCGGTCTGTTTCTGTGTATTTTACCAGAATTACCATCAGCCTACGTGATGACTCCAGATTCGTCTCCGCCCATTCTTTCAGCATATTGGGGTCGGGTGTCTCGTAACTTGGTGCCAAGAGAATGCGTAAGCCCCTTGGTACTCGATTTACATCCAGATAGCGCTGTAACGATCTTCCCTGCCACCATTTGCTTTGTTCCTGTTTTGATAGCTTTTCCAATGTCCGAAATTTCTCTTTGAGTGTATCACATCTTGTTCCTGATGCCCCTGATGCATTCTGGGATTTGGTGTTCATCGGCGGTGTTAGTGCATCATCAAACATTTCAACCGCTTTTGCCTCACGATCTTTCAGCGTGTCCGCCGACATCACAGCAGCTTGTTATTTTTCAATATTATATTGCGTTCGTCTCTGTTGGTCCACGGTTATTGTTTCTCCCAATTTTGCGAACAATACCGGTCGCGCGACTTTGCTTTCGCACACTTGTTACCCAACTTCACAGTGCACTGCAGTGCAGTTCGTTCTTACCTTCGGCTTTTCGACGGTCTGTCTCGCGTCCTCCGACCCGGGACTTTCGCTACTCCGCTTACTCCGCAAGAACTCGTGCACTCGTAGCAGCGTTGGGGGGCTTCTCATAATTTGTCAATCCTCCAGGATAACTCTTCGGTTTTGGTCCGTTGCCAGACTGCTTCCTCTTTCTACGAGTCGAGCCCTTTCCTTTCGATGAGGGGTCTGTGTATTACCGGAAAAGGTAGCTCCCCGGTCATCAATATCCTCGCCACTCCACTCTACTCCCACGAGCAGGTCGCTTGCTCTCTCCAAGGCAGAAAGAAACGTGGAGCACAGACCCAGGTTAGTGCAAAAAAAATCCTTGTTTATTCAACAACTGCTGTTCTGTCGGCCATTACGCGTTTCGGTACTGGGCGTACCTTGATCTCATAACACAGGGAAAGGTCACCTGATCCCTTAAATACCAACATTACACGTTTTTTTCATTTTTTGGGGATGCATTTTAAAGTGACAGTGCTTGTTTAAAGTGCAATTTACAGCCACATTTTTTAACCTTTTGCTATTATTCTCGGTATAATACCTGTTGATTTTTCCTTGTCCTAAGTTATATACCTTGGCCACAGTCCGTTACTTTGTTTATATTTACAAAATTTAAATGATGGAATATTTTCGTCTGCTCGCAAAACCTGGGCAAACGGCTCAATATATAAATTGAAAAGGAGTGGAGAGAGCGGGCAGCCCACCTCGTCCCTCTAGTAATCTTAAAGGGTTCTGTCAAAATCCCGTTAATCAAAAGCCTAGCCGAAGGGGCTCCATAAAGCAAAGCAATAGTTCTACAAAAGCCCTTCCCGAAATTAAACCTTTTTAGAACCTCATCTAGATAGGGCCAGTTGACCCTATCAAAGGCCTTTGCTGCATCAAGGGTTAAGGTGGCCAATGGAAGGGAGAAAGCCGAGGCAATATCAAACTAATCTAGATAGAATCTCCAGGGAATGTAAGGGCCTACTGAAATCATGGACTCACCTACCACTATCTATAATGGGTAGGGTGAACCTAATAAAAATGTCTATCCTACCTAAGTATATATTTATTTTTGGCGCCATTCCTTTGGGGTTTGATGTGAAGATGTTGGACAGGTGTCAGCGAGAGATTAACTCCTTTATCTGGAATTATAAATCCACTAGAATTGCATGGAAGAAGTTGAGGAGGAGAAGGGAAAAGGGGGGTCTTGCCCTACCAGACTTAGTTTACTATGCATGGGCCTTTCAGCTGTGCTATTCTAGGATGTTATTAAAAACATCATCTAATCTTCCAGAAGGGACAATATATAAAGCCATGTTATCCGGAGCAAATCTACCGGCTGATGGATTTCTATATAAGTTTGGGAGCCAAAATTTTTTAAAGAAAATAAGGCTACAAATTATACAGTCATGGGCTAGGGCTTGGCTAGCCATTAGAAGAAGATTGGGTCTGTCCTACTATTCTGATTTCGCTCCCATATGGGACTCCCCTGGTTTACCGGAGTGCCTAAAGGACAGCTTGTCCTCCCCATTAGAGGAGGCGGGTATTGTTAGATGGGGAGAGCTAATGGTGGATGAAGCGATATTACCTTGGGATGAGCTGCATGAGCGTATAGGTTCAGCATTTTCTAGATTTAAATTCATCCAGCTGGAAAGCTGGGGGAGAGCCCAGCGGTCAAAGATATACACTTTGGGAAAGCAAGTTCCCTGGAGCAGCTGTTATTAGAAAGACCAAGGGGTGGCAAGGAGGTGGCCTTCTGGTACTGGCAGCTGCAGGAAGAAACCGATGGGGAGTTTACTCTTCCAGACGAACTGTGGGGAGAGGTAACTGGCTTTCAGTGTGCGGAGATATGGTTAAGATCTTTTGCGCTCCTCTACAAAGTGGTGAAGCCATCATGGTTGAGGCGTAATCATCTGTTCACAGCCCATCGGGCATATTTAACACCGCTAAGACTTTCCAAATTTCTCCCAGATAAGAAATGTAATAAATGCAATTTATTAGAAGCTTCAGACATTCACATGTTTATGGAATGCCCCAACATCGGCTGGTTCTGGGAGGAAGTGTTGGCTACCTTGAATTCCATCTTGAATACATCATTAGTAGTTTCATTGCCACTTATCATCTTTGGCTTAGAGGACAGCATTTCTGGCAAGGCGAGATCCTTTTTGTTCTATGCCATTTTGTTGGCTAGAAGGCAGATTTGTATACGGTGGGTGGAGAAATCTGCTCCATTATACTCGGACTGGCTTACGTCCTTATACGAAACATCAAAGGTGGACATGGCCAGACCTGGCAACAATCGTAACTTGGCCTTTTGGGATCTGTTGATACAGTGGAGATAGTGTTCCGGGGTTTTTTTTTTTTTTTTCTTCCCCGGTCCTATGATTATGCCATCATTACTCCTTGGACCGGGTCTGGCTTCGATACGGGTGTTGTTCCTACAGGTTGAAATATACCTAGATGGAGTCAGCGCAAGATCTTAAAACCCCTCTTCCTTGTGGGACTTTTCTTCCACCAGTAAAACATTTCGGATTCCGGAACCAGAGATGGGTATCATATCATGGTTCTCTCTCTCGGTCAGGAACACGTAAGGTGGCTGGCATGTCCAAGCTAGGGGGTAAGGCAAATGAGGACATAAAAAAAAAAAAGAAAAAAAAACCAACACATCATGTATTGATATGGTTCTGACAAATTATTATGCAAAAATCATGTTTGTATATAGTTGTAATTAGTTTGTACGGAAGAAATATATATATATGAATTATTGTTTTTTCATATGTAAATATGTACAGAAAAAATGATATAGTCTCTTATGAATTAGTGAGACATGTGTATATATATAAAAATTGTGGAAAAGTTTTATCCATGAATTTGTATTTAGAACCTTCTTGTGTTTTTAAATGGGCACTATGTCCTTTATTACATTGTCACTGTCATTTTGAATATGCAGTATTTCCTTGCTGTCTATGAACTTAGTGGTAACAGCTGCTCCCATAAGATATTCTGAGCTATAAATGTCCTCATCTATGTCTATGACACGTCTTGTGATCAAGCCTCGTTGGTGGAGGCGAAACGCGTCATGGCGGTTTGCGGGCTGAGAACTCTGCACAAATAAAGCACTGAGAAAAAAGCACAAACACGGTGGTTCTGCTCTTTCGTTATTCAGCCTCTTTGAAAGGAAGCGTTTGTGAATGGCGATTTTCTGAATATATATATATATATATATATATATATATATATATATATATATATATATATATATATATATATATATATATATCCTCGCCACTCCACTCTACTCCCACGAGCAGGTCGCTTGCTCTCTGCAAGGCAGAGCATACACAAAAAAGAAAAATGCTTCTGCCTCTAATCCCAACAATAGTCTGCCAACTACCAGCTCTGGTTTAACAGCATCCAACATTACTGATGCTCACGGAATGTCACATCAAACTGACTCATCGGTAACGAGCGCATCCAGCATGGAATCATTATCGTCTGGCTCTACTAATAGCGATTTAAACTTAATTGGACTGGAAACATTAAATCTCCAGCAGGAAATGGACTTTGTGGTGGAGGAGAGGCTCCAAACCTTGAGATCATGGCAACACAATCCACAGTCAAACAAAGGAGGAACAAACGTAGGAAGGAACGACGGCGCAGAAGGAAGCAACGCCGGGGAACAACATCAGCAAAAGAAAAAGAAAAAAACATGGGGGAAACGACGTTAAGCAATAATACTATTATCAACCTCTCCGATGTGGTTCTTGATAAAGCTGAAGAGCAATTGCTTGCATTGGGATTAAACTTTTCACCTATCCAACATTTTGATTATACCACTACTAGGGTGGATCTCTTCTGCTTTATAAGAAAACTTAAACTAAAAAAACATTTTGCTTTACAATCAGCTAAAGACCTCGATACTCAAGATGACGACATAAGAGGAAATGAACCTACGTCTTTATTGGCATCTGACACACATGTTTTCCTTGATGCTAATGATCTGCTTAACTCCAATGACAATATGGAACCGAACCTTATAGATTCTACTCAAGATCGTCTCAGACAGATCCCTATTACACCCAAAGGAGCAGGTTTGAGCCCCTTCCACAGCAAATCAAAATTCGTACCCCTGATGCCAAAAGATGCGATTGTCATTTTTCACGATTGTGTCACAAATGACATTAAGAAGCTGTACACTCATACTAACAATAGACATTGCAAAAAGGAGACATACACCAAGATTGCCTACAACAAATTGATGAAGAAACTTGATAATAACCCTGACATAGTGATTAAGAAGTCTGATAAGGGCGGCAATTTGGTGATCTGGCCTAAAAAAGATTACATCGCTGAGGCAAAACGTCAACTTGGAGACCCAGCTTGCTATGCCAAAAGCACTCAAAAGGAATATGAAAAAGCAATATCTCATTTACACAAGTCTTTGAGCCAATGGAAAAGGGAAGGTTTGATATCATCGGAAGAACATAAATACATGTATGTGAACTTTCCGATCTTACCTTCTCTTTATCTTATTCCGAAAGTGCATAAGGGCATACAACCAATACCGGGCAGGCCGATTGTTTCGGCTATTGGCAGTGCAGGAGAAAAAGCTGGAGAATACATAGATTTTTTCCTACAAGACTTTGTCAAACAACTCCCCAGTTTCACTCGGGATACCAGTGACTTTATATCAAAAATTTCTACACTTGTATGGGAGAATGATATGTTGCTGATTTCTCTTGACGTTGAGTCGCTGTACACCAGCATAGATCACTCCAGGGGTTTATCTGCTGTACAACATTACCTTTCAAGCAGACCCATCCAATATTATGAGCACAATAAGGTGATTGTAGGCCTGATAGAGTGGTGCCTTTATAACAACTTTTTTTCCTTTGGAAAGGAGATCTTTAAACAACTGAGAGGCGTAGCAATGGGGGCCTGCTTCTCTCCCAGCTATGCGTGCTTGCACGTTGGCTGGTGGGAGGAGCAGGTCCTCAAGGTCCGCCATAAGGCGTGGATGGATGGGCATGTAAAGTGCTTTTTAAGGTATATCGATGATGTCTTCATCATTTGGAAGGGCAGCAAAGAGCAAGCGTTGTTGTTTATTGATGATATTAATGACAATTCGCTTAATCTAAATTTCACGGCACATATTGATAAAAATCGCATCCAATTTTTGGATGTTGAGGTTTATGTCTCCAATGGAACTTTGAACACCACCCTTCATAGAAAACAGACTGCTGGCAATGCCACATTGCATGCTACCAGCATGCATCCAAAGCATACAATCTCGGGAATCCCCTATGGGGAAATCCTCAGATTAAAGAGAATCTGCAGCTCTCCCTCTGATTTTGATGCCTGCTTGGAAGAACTCTTAACCAGATTAAGAGCTAGAGGGTATTCCGAGCGGATATTAAACGCAGCTATTACTAAATCCCTTTCTAGATCCAGGGAGAGCCTCTTTCCCGACTCTACTCCAGCAGCTGAACCTCCTCTCAACATCGAACCCCAACCGGAGTGCCCACGTCTTATCACTACCTTTAGTAGGGAAGATAGGAAAATCAGGTCAATTCTCAACAAAAACTGGCCGATTATAATGAGCGACCATATCTTAAACACCAGGTTGCCTCCTTCCCCTACACTAACTTTTAGACGAGCTAGAACAATGGGCAACCATCTGGACAAAGTAGCCCCTGAATTAAAAACTAAAGTCCCATGGCTTCGCCCTTCCAGAGGATTCTTTAAATGCTCCAGTTGTAGGGCTTGTAAGTTCGGAGTCACTACCACCCACTACCTTACCCCGTTCAGCAAAGTTGCCAAAACCATCAATGGCAACTACAACTGTAAGACTGACCATGCTGTGTATGTTCTGACGTGCACCTGTGGGCTTAGATATGTCGGCAGCACTAAGCTCCAGGTGCACGCCCGGATACTGCAGCATCTGCGGGCTATCCTTCATAGTGACCCCACTTACCCTGTTGCCCGTCACTTTAAGCGGGCACATAACAAAGATCTTAACTGCCTGAGCTATTTTGTGATTGGGGCAGTACCCCAATTGAGAAGAGGAGGTGACCGTGAGGCACAGCTCAGAAAAATGGAGTCTAGGTTCATATTGGAACTCGATAGTCGTTGGCCCAACGGGCTCAACAATATTGAGGAAATGCATCATTTTCTGTAATTTGTGGTATGAATCCCTAGTATCTGGTTCTGTTTTCTTCTGTGCAACAGCTACTCGTTCTTCTAGTTAGGTTCCCTATTAGAAGTTTCTTGTACCTGTTTTTTTATACAACCCTATTTCTAGATCATGTACAATAGTTCTATAATACCTCGAGGCAATTTTTAATTGTACAGGGTTTACATTATAAGGGAAATTTGTATAAATTTTGTTACTATATTGAATTCAAAACTTGAGACGGCACAATGGAATGTAGTATGGAGTTATTGAATTCAAAACTTGAGACGGCACAATGGAATGTAGTATGGAGTTGCACAGATACCATCATTTGTAAATAGAAATGGGAGTGTTTGCAATCTTTGTAGGTTAATATGGGTGTGTAAATAGCTACTGTTGGGTTTGTATATATAGTTTCTGGTTGACATATTTTGCTCTGCAATCCAATCAGATTCACTGTACGGTTACAACGGGCTGATTGTGTGGGGTGGCGGGTGAGAGTGTATATGTGTGTGTATATATATGAAATATGGTTTTATTTATACATATTGTCATTTTTAGCTTCTTGGAAAAAAGGTTCTTCTCTTTTTCTATTTTGAACTTTTCAATAGAACTTATTACGGAATAGGATTACTTTGATGAATTGATTTATGCAAACATCTAGATATGGTGCTTAATTGCTGATTACTATTCCAAGGGTAGTTCCATATGTTTCCGCTAACCTCTGCACTTTATCACATCTTCATCACTTATGCACTTTTTCTCTACGCACTTTATATTTCTGCTGCTATACACACGAAATTGCTTATTTGCTACATTTTTCATTCGTATTTTAATATGAAAAAATGTGTTTAAATATTAATATAATTGATTATATTTTTATTGACTCGGATGAATTCCTGGATTTAACCAGATATGACTTTCTGTATATTAGACAGCAATGGCAACTAAGTATCAGCGATAGTGCGTTTTCACTGTTTATTATGTGTCACATGATCATGGTGGGCGCCACCAGGGGGCGGCGTCAATATCACTGCATACACTTACAAAAAAGCATAGTGATTGTAAACATGTTGCAGCGTGATTAAGGGCTTTCCGCCCGAAACGCGTCGCTGGTTCTGTTTTAAATCAATAAATTTACCATCTGCTGACTTTGCTGGTCCGGTCCTCATTCTATGCTGGCGTGGAGGCGGTGTCTGCGAGCGCAGAGCAAGCTGGGGAGGAATCTCTTGTTCATATATATATTTATATATATATATATATCCTCGCCACTCCACTCTACTCCCACGAGCAGGTCGCTTGCTCTCTGCAAGGCAGAAAGAAACGTGGAGCACAGACCCAGGTTAGTGCAAATAAATTCCTTGTTTATTTAACAACTGCTGTTCTGTCGGCCATTACGCGTTTCGGTACTGGGCGTACCTTGATCACATGACACAGGGAAAGGTCACCTGAGCCCTTAAATACCAACATTACACGTTTTTTTCATTTTTTTGTGATGCATTTTAAAGTGACAGTGCTTGTTTAAAGTGCAATTTACAGCAACATTTTTTAACCTTTTACTATTATTCTCGGTATAATACCTGTTGATTTTTCCTTGTCCTAAGTTATATAACTTGGCCACAGTCCGTTACTTTGTTTATATTTACAAAGATAGGTATCAATTTCGCAGTACAGTACATATTTTCATGCCGAAATTCTCTATGCACACTTTGCCATGATTATCACGGTATAAATACCGTAAAAGTGCCAATAGTAGTTTTCCATATAAAAACATAATTTACATTTCATATAGACTTTATATATACATTTAAAAACATGGGTGTGTTAACCCCTCCCCTGCTGATGACGGAACCGCTCCGTCATCAGCCACAGTTGGGCTGTGCTGATGACGGAGCGGTTCCGTCATGGCCCGGCCGCCGCGCCTGCGCGGCGCTGATTTCGCGCCTGCGCGGCAGTTGTATTGAGCGGGGCGGGTCATGACAGAACCGCTCCGTCACCAGCACAGCTAAACCGCGCAGCTTCCCCGCCCCGTTAGCGCTGCGGCGGAATAGCCGCCCCAGCGAAAGGGTTAAAAGGACCATATTTTTCTATTTGTTTTCTAGCACCGTTATCACAGTATAAATACTAGGTGTGCAAATTCTGTTTTCATGTGCAAAAGTGCAATCCGTTTGGCATATAAATATAGTGCAAATTCAAATCTCTCAATAAATACGATTTTAAAAGAACTATACATTTTATACACATACATTTAGAATTTATGTACATTTATATATAGAAAAGGAAGAAGATCTCATTCATTCTCCTTGTACCTTTAAGTTGCAATCTTACAGATCTTATAATAGTCCCTTATGTTTTGTAACTAGGAATCCCCTAATTTTAAAGGGGTAGCTAAAGCAAAATGGTATTAGTTGTATTAAAATTAGTGGCTAGTTGATTATCCTGACCAGAAATCTCCAATAAGGATATGTGACGATAAAAAAAGTAAAGTTGGCGTGATTAAGTGCAGGAATATGTGTGGTGGGGAAGAAAGAGAAAAAGAAAAAGTGAAATTTAACAACAACATAAATCGTATAACATTATTTGTTGTTGTTGATTTAAAAGATGACTTTGTTTATTTAAAACAAAGAGTTTCTTCCAGTCTGTGAGGTTGTTTAGATGGTGAACTGGGACCACCTGAGTGATTACCAATTTACTCTTCGGGACTCATATCAATTTATTAATTTCATTAGTAGACAGATTGTCTGTTTGGATTATCTTTTGGGGATTGTTAATAAATTTTATAGACCGGTGTATAAATCCTCTGTTAGATTTAATCCATGCGGATGTTTTGAATCTAACTCCAGAATATATCTGGTTTCTAACCTTCTGAGTTTTTCTTCCCTATCCCCACCTCTCTTGCTCGGGGGTATTGTGTCTATTAGGAAGTACTTCAGAAGTTTGATATCCCCTTGGTGTTTCTCATTGAAATGACGGGCTACAGGATACGTTGGGTCTCAATTCTTGATTGCACGTATATGCTGTAGAATTCTTTTGTGCCCCTGCAGCTTTGTGCTTCCCACATATTTCAGCTTGCAGGGGCATTCTAGAAAAAAATTACATACTCCGTTTTACACGTTAGCATTTGTTTGATTTGATGTTCTCCTTTTCCGAATGCTAATGCAAAACTTTTCGTATTTACTCCATTAATACATGCCTTGCACGTTTGACATTTATAGAATCCCCGTCTTTGGTTAAGTCAATTCTTTTTGGGGATTTCTATAGGATTATTGACGACAAGACGATCTTTCATATTTGGCGCTCTCCTATGGGTGATAGTTGGTTTGTTAGGTAGGTGGGGACCTAGTATTGCATCATTCTTTACTAGGGGCCAATTCTTGTGAATTATGCGTCTAATCTCTTTATGCTGTTTATTGTATCTCACAATCATCCTAAAATCCTTTTTAGATTGTAGGGGTGTGTTCGGTACTCCTGTAGACAAATTAGTTTGTGCTAAGGCTGATTGTAGGAGTGATGTTCTGTCTACATCATTGCTTTCTTATAGCTGTGTCAATACATGATACCGAGTATCCCCGTTGCAGGAATCTGAGTTTACTTGTTTTTTGGGCTTTTTCTAACTCTTGTGGTGTACTGCAGATGCGTTTCAATCTGAGCATCTCCCCATAGGGGATGCTTTGTATTAGATGTTTGGGTTGATGACTGTTGGCATGTAAAATGGAGTTTACCGCTGTTGGTTTTCTGTGAATTTTTGTCCCCAATTTACCACCCTCTATGTACACCTCAACATCCAAGAATGTTATACAAGAGGGACTGATTTCAGAAGTAAAGTATAGGTTAATTTCATTCTGGTTCAAATTGTTAATGAAAGTTTCTGCTTCTATTTGTGTGCCCCTCTACACAATGAACAAATCATCAATATATCGCCACCAACATTTGACATGGTCTTTCAATATGTCTTCAAATTTTCTATGGAGGACCAGTTCCTCCCACCACCCTATATGGAGACAGGCGTAGCTTGGGCAGGAACTGGCCCCCATAGCTACACCCCGTATCTGTTGGTATAAGACATGCTGGAAGAGAAAGATGTTATTATGTAGACAGAAGTCTATCATATCCAGAATCATTCTGCTGTGCTCTGTATGGGTTGCATGTCTTTGTCTAAGGTAACATTCTGTTGGCCGCATTCCATCTTTATGGCTGATACTCGTGTATAACGATGTAATGTCCATCGTAATCAGTAAATAGTCTGATTGCCATGTTAGATTACTGATTTTAGCCAAAAAGTCTCCGGTATCTTAGGTATGAAGGCAACTTTTGGACAAAGACTTGTAAGAAATGATCAATGGACTGAGACATATGTTCCGTTAAACTGTTCATAGCCGATATAATCGGTTGCCCCGGTGGTTTTTGTGGGTTTTTGTGGAGCTTGGGTATGAAGTACAACACCGGTGTTGTTGGTTTGTCGTTCTTCAGGAATAAGAATTCCTCCTTATTTAGAAGCCCCAAGCTTTTCCAAGCTAACAGTTTGGAATACAATTTTTCATATGTGTTTTTCAGTGTGCTTTGGTCACATCTACAATAACAGTCCTTGTCCATTAGCTGACTTTGTGCTTCAAGCAGGTAGTCAGATTTTTTCCAAAGCACCAGGTTTCTCCCTTTATCAGCATTGCGTATCACAATGTCTCTGTTTCGGGATAGTTTAGTCATCAGTTGATTATATCTGGTTTCCAGCTTTCTTTTCTTTTTATTTTTGGGTTTGTTCGTGGCGATGTTTAGTTCCTTCAGTTCCTTTGTGATTTGTTCATGATAGATGCCTATTCCATCTCGAGGCAAAATGGGGACAAATTTGGACCGAGGTTTGAATTTGGTGGTACAGATTTCAGTATTTTCTATCACTGTTGTATTTCCACTTTCAACTTTTGTCAAATTGCTCTGGGTTTGCGTGAAGGCCATGTCAACTAGATCTTCAATTAAAATTCTCTCCTGAGTGTTGAACATTAGATCTATTTTTTCTTGGCTATCAGTTGGTGGTGTCTCCCTCATAGGTATTCCTTCCTCTCCCTTGAGCAAATGGTATTTTTTCAGTTTTAGTTTTCTGATTCCCTTGTAGACATCCATCCGAGTGGACGCATAATCAAAGGTGCTTTCTGGCGCAAATGATAGACCCAAGGATAGAAGCTGTAACTCGGCTGTGTTTAGGGTTATATCTGATAAATTGGTTACAGTGATGTTGTTTGACTTCTCTATCCTGGGTTCATTGTCTTTACTGATTTGCGATTCCACCTGCGCGTTTGGTATCTCCTGACCGGCTCTCCTTTTCCTTGCCCGTCTCCTTTCTCTACGTTTCCGGGTACGGTTTTTGTTTTTGCCGGTGCTTTTGTTGTTTGTCGCTTTGGCCGGAGGGTTTGTTTCTGTTCTTCCACCAAAAAATCCAATTCCTCAACTAAGAAGATACTTGTTGGAACTCGCCCTGTTCTTGTGTCCTCTGATTCGCTCTCTATAGCGGAGCTAAGACTTTATGTGGATGATCCACCCTGAATGTTTTGTCTACTGTCCTTGTTTACATTCCATGTGCTACTGAATTTTGAAATGTTCATATTTTCATATTTTTTGGCGAAAGTGAAAATCCTACCTCATTCGTAGTCATTTTTATCTCGGTGATACTTGTATTTTTTCCGTTCACGAATTTTGTCCTCTTCTTTCCGGAGACGGCTTAACATTTCTTTTCTCAATTTCGCTTCTTCTTCCGTTTGTCCCATGTTTTTTATTTCCTCATTTATTTCCTCAATTTTCTGTTGTAACTTTACGCGGTCTGTTTCTGTGTATTTTACCAGAATTACCATCAGCCTACGTGATGACTCCAGATTCGTCTCCGCCCATTCTTTCAGCATATTGGGGTCGGGTGTCTCGTAACTTGGTGCCAAGAGAATGCGTAAGCCCCTTGGTACTCGATTTACATCCAGATAGCGCTGTAACGATCTTCCCTCCCACCATTTGCTTTGTTCCTGTTTTGATAGCTTTTCCAATGTCCGAAATTTCTCTTTGAGTGTATCACATCTTGCTCCTGATGCCCCTGATGCATTCTGGGATTTGGTGTTCATCGGCGGTGTTAGTGCATCATCAAACATTTCAACCGCTTTTGCCTCACGATCTTTCAGCGTGTCCGCCGACATCACAGCAGCTTGTTATTTTTCAATATTATATTGCGTTCGTCTCTGTTGGTCCACGGTTATTGTTTCTCCCAATTTTGCTAACAATACCGGTCGCGCGACTTTGCTTTCGCACACTTGTTACCCAACTTCACAGTGCACTGCAGTGCAGTTCGTTCTTACCTTCGGCTTTTCGACGGTCTGTCTCGCGTCCTCCGACCCGGGACTTTCGCTACTCCGCTTACTCCGCAAGAACTCGTGCACTCGTAGCAGCGTTGGGGGGCTTCTCGTAATTTGTCAATCCTCCAGGATAACTCTTCGGTTTTGGTCCGTTGCCAGACTGCTTCCTCTTTCTACGAGTCGAGCCCTTTCCTTTCGACGAGGGGTCTGTGTATTACCGGAAAAGGTAGCTCCCCGGTCATCAATATCCTCGCCGCTCCACTCTACTCCCACGAGCAGGTCGCTTGCTCTCTCCAAGGCAGAAAGAAACGTGGAGCACAGACCCAGGTTAGTGCAAAAAAATTCAACAACTGCTGTTCTGTCGGCCATTACGCGTTTCGGTACTGGGCGTACCTTGATCACATGACACAGGAAAAGGTCACCTGATCCCTTAAATACCAACATTACACGTTTTTTTCATTTTTTGGGGATGCATTTTAAAGTGACAGTGCTTGTTTAAAGTGCAATTTACAGCCACATTTTTTAACCTTTTGCTATTATTCTCGGTATAATACCTGTTGATTTTTCCTTGTCCTAAGTTATATAACTTGGCCACAGTCCGTTACTTTGTTTATATTTACAAAGATAGGTATCAATTTCGCAGTACAGTACATATTTTCATGCCAAAATTCTTTATGCACACTTTGCCATGATTATCACGGTATAAATACCTTAAAGTGCCAATAGTAGTTTTCCATATAAAAACATAATTTACATTTCATATAGACTTATATATACATTATATATACATTTAAAAACATGGGTTTGTTAAAAGGACCATATTTTTCTATTTGTTTTCTATATATAAAAAATATATATATTTATATAACTATATAACTTGATAATGACATTTCAATTTTCTTTTATAGAAACTAAATTAAGTACCACAAAATAGCCAATAATTTAATTAAATAAACTTTGTCCAAATAAAACAGGTGAGTCCAGTCATCCATGATCCACAGTAACTCTACCAACTGTAGGCCACTCTAGCCAATACTTTTCACTGAGCGCATATGCAGACTCCTACACTGCTTTAATAGTTGATATTATTTCAGTGTTTACTGTACTGAGACTAATACCACACATTACCGCACATCACAACCAAAGGTACTCACCAAAAGTATGTCTGACCCACTCATCATAGAGCCTCGAGTGACTTTAAAAACTGTAAATTTCCAAGAAAATAAACTTTATAATTATTTCTTCATTGATGGTGAAATGATAAAGCTGTATATTCGTCCTCATTTTGTATGATTCGGCTCTTACTACAAGAATAATGATTTACTTAACTGACCTCACTCTCTTTCATCCGACTTTAATGGTAAGACAGCATTTTCTTTGAACACTCAGAAAGCTCTTGTTGGCCACAGAGTGAGGTCGAAATTGCAGATAAACGACTGCCCATGTCAGGAGGTAGACCTGTTTATCTGTTCCTTGTTCCTTTCTTAGAGCTTGTTTCCCTCATTTTTGACTATTTTAATGCCTCTTTGTTCATTATTGTGCCTTTCTGCTTGTCTTTCTCAGTTCCTCCTGCTCGCTTCTGCCCAGATCGGCTCCTGCCTTTTTGCCACTCTCACTCTTTCATCCTCTCCTACATCCTGCCTTCACACCCCTACCCCCCCCTCCCAGGACCTACTTAATGGAGGCCACAGCAGGACCCCATTGAGCAGGTGCCCAAGCTCTAACCTCTCTCCTCTTGAATCGTACTGCACCTCACTGCCCATTTCTGTGGGTCTTTCTTGTTTTTTGTCCCATTTTAATGCCTCTCTGTCTGTTCTTTATGCCTTTCCTAGTGCATGTTTTCCTAATTCGTGTGTCGTTTTAGTGCCACTTTGTTCGTTCGTTGTGCCTTTAAGCAGGTTCTCAGGCTCCAGCTTTATCCTCTCTCCTCGTGAATCATTCTGCGCCTCTCTGCCCATTTCTGTGAGTGAGAAAGTCACTCCTTTTGCCCTGATCACCCCTATTTTTAGACTGATACTGGTGATAACTGACACTGACTGTACCCTCTACCCTGCTAACCAGGCACAGGGCCAGTGCTGTGATTAAAAATGTATACTGATATTTAGGTGTAATTACAATTGGCACTGACAACCTGTCTGTAAGTACCTAGTGTATAATAAGACATGTGGGTTTAGAGGCCCAGCAGCTTTGAGGCACTTAAGTGTGCACTGTTGTGTTGCATGCTGTCATTTTGAAAGTGAGTCCTGCTATGCAAGCTGCTTTGAAATAGAAATTTCATGCATATTCGACTTTGGATTAAACTCCCTTATATTTACATATAAGTCACCCCTAAGGTCTACCCTAGGTGCACCCACGGTCGGGTAAACTGTATAAATAAGTAGGGGCGTTTTAAAAGATGTTTTATATATCCTGGTGAGGGAAAATTGTAGCACTTTAGCTCCATATGCTAGCATAAGAATACTTTAATAAAATATAGGTATTGACATAAGTGAGCTAAAATAATATTTCAAGGACTTACATATTGGGAATCATAAATTCAATAACTTGCCACTGTTAAAGTTATCATAACAAATACAGAAACAAAGTTCTAGGGCTTTCTTTTTTGTAAGCCAACACCCAGCCTTCTAGCAGCTTCTCCTGATTGGCCAGTCTTGACAGGCTTGGCCAAACTGTTTTGATAAGGTGATAAGTGGACTGCATGGAGACAGAGGTTATCTGGTGGAGCGAACTCTGCCACCACGGATAGAGCTAGGTAAAAAATGTTCTTCAAAGAGAGGAGGACATTAAGGATGCAAACCAGGCCTAATCCCTTTTCCTGTACCCCCCAGCCAGATGGGGCACAGGAATGGAATTTACAGAAGGTCTGGAAGCGGGAGTGTTCAGGCAAATAAGCCACACCAGTAGGTTGACTTAGCTAAGTCTTCACTCCATGGAGAAAGCTTCTCCATGTTGAATTTTAAAGTGCAGTGCTTTGTGGGGCAAAAATTTGCCACACTTTGGAGAAAGCGGTCATGTCATGCTTTTGGCTGGCACCCTGCACCCCATTTGACAGGGGTACCACACTACTTGTTGCCCTAGCATATTAGAAAAATATGTAAGAGCTGCATAGCAACTCAGATCTGCTGCCTGAAACTACAAGCAGACTGCCCTGCTGGAACACTGGTCTGAATCACACTGGATTGCACTCTGAATGACTGCTCCTGCTACCCACTTGGAACATCAGCCCTGATGACTTTGCCTTGCTTCAAAAAGGATTAAGGAGTGGACTCCCTGAAAGCAACAAGTTATTAGAGCTCACCTGCTCTATCTCCCCCAAGACGTCCCCAGCCTGGAGTGTGCCCAGTGTACTTTTAAGGATTTGGCAAGGTGCATTGTGGGAACTATAGTCCCAACTTCTGAGGATAAACTCAGAGGCTCTCGAACCTTGGATTTTGTTTGAGGATACTTTGAACCCTCAAGAGGAACTTCAGGAAGAAGTTTCAGAAGTCTTGAGTAGTTTGGTGCAACTTTCCGAACAAGCTCCATAAGGTGACTGACCCATAGTCAAGAGTCAAGCTGACCACTTCAGCTCCCGCAGAACCAAGCCAACAAAGCCGCTGCTAATCCAGCCTGGTGGAGAGGCCTCATCAACTTTGAGAGAAAATCCTCTAGAAAAGAATCAAAGTGCGAAGGTAAAATTTTGACCAATGGCTCCTGCTTAGTTTATCCGACCAGGGATCCATCGCTGTCAGCCTCAAACTTTGACTTTGTCACGGTCAAGCACTACCAGATATACCAATTTTGCAATATATGTTTTGAAAAACTAGAAAGTGTTTATTATTTAAAAACTAATATCTCTGGTTCACTATATTGGATTTTTGTCATTTTGTTGTAAATTTAGTCATAAAGGTATTCCCTATCTTTATAAATTGGTTGTGGATTTTTAATTTGTGTTGTGTCTTACTTGTTTAGTGTATTGGTGGTTTTAAATGATTCACACACCTGTCTCCTAAGTTAAGTCTGCCTGGTTGTTGCCAGCTACCACGGGTTGAGAAAGAGAATACATTTATTGAGACACTGTCTGTGCCTTATATTGTGATGGTTGCCTTTTTGCTGCTAGTGGTAGGTGCATACTTACGATGTCGGTCGGAAAGCATTCTGACTGAACCAATCTCGTAATGGTTACCGACTGAATCGGATTCAGGTAGTCTGACCGACCGATTACAATGCTTCCGGATACCATTTGATCGGACTCCCATTGAATTCAATGGGACTCTGTGTTCTGACCGAATACACAGGCTCCCATTGAAGGAAGGGGTCGCTGGGGTAAAATCGTGCACCCAGTGGTGGGCACCCCTTGGTGCCTGCCACACTGTGCATGGTCTGAAAGGAGGGTCCCTTGGGTACCCGCACAGGCCCCATTCGGAAAGCTCTGGGAGAAAGGGGGGCCTGCTATGGGCCCCTAAAGTCAGATTCCGACAGCCAATCCATATCGGAACAATTAATTTGGAAAGGCTGTCCGAATCCTACATCTTAATTGCTTGGTCTGGAACGTGGTGAGTAGACCTGTACAAGTCGACTCCAAATGACTCAGTTCCTCCAAACCCATTACCCCAGTAAACAACATCATCCCCTACCAGAAACTCTGCAACAACCTCTAACTTTTCCTTCACAACAAGTTTGCCAAGCTCTACAAACACTTTGAACCCCAGCCAAAGCCCACTGACCTCTTCAACCCACTTATCTACCCTGTAACTACAGCAAGTAATGCACTAATCACATGGAATCCACTTACCCACAAAGACACCAACTCCATCATTAACACTGTCCACTTAGGGGCCCCCAACGACCCTGTGCCCAAACCACAACTTCAACCTAGGAGGCACCAGGATAAGCCACAAACTCACCTCGTTATTCAACGCAACTATAGCCACAAGCATTTTCCCCAAGTACTGAAAACACACTGAAGTCAACACACTGCTAAAGAAACCTTCACAAAACCTCAGTGAACACAGCAACTACTAGCCTATCACCTTCCTTCCATTCCCTGTCAAAGCCCTAGAGAAAGCCATCAACCAAAATGTAATCAAGCAACTGGAACAGAACCATCTTCGCAACACCTCCCCATAGCACCAAGGCAGCCCTGATCATGGCCACCGACGACATTCAAGTCCTCCTCGACCGCGGAGAAACAATGGCAATGATCCTCCTCAACCTTTCAGTAGCATTCAACACAATCGGCTACCACATGCGCATCACAGGGATGCACAGCTTCAGCTTCTAAGGAGTCGCTCTAAAATGGATCACCTCCTTAGTCACCAGAAGAACACAGAAGGTCTGCCAACCACCATTAACCTCTGAACCCATAGAGATTGTCTGCGGAATACCCCATGGCTCATCACTTATCCCTACCCTCTTCGACATCTACATGTCCCCACTGTCTGATATTGTCAGATCCCAGGGGCTCAATATCATCTCATATACTGATGGACACGAAACTCGTAATCTCCCTCTCTGAGGAACTTCACCAGCACCAGGTCCTACTCCACAAGTACCTGACCAGCATTGCCAACTGGATGAGGAACAACTGCCTGAAGCTCAACACAGACAAAACCGAGGTACTGATCTTTGGGAACAACCTTCATCACTGGGACAACTCTGTGTAGCCCATGGAACTGGGCCCAGCACCAACCCTGTCAATTCACACCAGAAACCTTGGCATCAGCCTGGACAGCAATCTAGCCACGACATCAACAGCATCTCCTTTTCCTGATTTTTCACCCTCCACATGCTGCACAGGATCTGCAAACGTTGACAACAAAGCTCAAGACGCACCGTCACTCAAGCCCTCCTCATCAACCAACTGGACTACGGCAAAGCTCTCTACTCAGGAATTGCAGCTCACCTTCCCCATAGACTTTAGGTCATATTGAATGCAGCTGCCAGAATCGCCCTGGACCTTCCACGATAACCCCATATTGTCCTTCATCTCAAGATACTCCACTGGGTCCCATTACAGAAGAGATGTCAGTTCAAGCTACTAGCCCATGCAAACAAAGCCCTTTACAGCTGCAGCCCCGTCTACATCAACCACTGCTTGAACTTCTGCCAGCTCACCAGACACCTCTGCTCTGCTGGCCTTTTGTTTGCCTTCAGCCCCTGCATACGCCGATGCAGAAGCGGTGGGCAATCCTTTGCCTACATCACAGCAAACATGTGGAATGACCTCCCTTTACAACTCCGGCCCTCTGCATCATTAGCAAAGTTTCAAAAATCATTGAAGACCTGGATCTTTGACTGAACCACTGGATCCTCATGGGCCACAATCAACAGATTGATCGGTGGTCCGAACAATAAAAACTCACTCATTTCAAAGAAACCCTTAGTTATCCTAAGCTTTACTGATGGATCGCTGAACTTTTCCTACGTACCCCTCCTGCCGATGCTCCAACCACTATACTGAAAGAACGTGTTTTTCTAAGGATACCAATGAAACCTTGTTTCTTACAGGAACACACCGGTACTAAATGAACATGTAGCATCCCTGATTCACAGAGTTGGGGTACATAGTTGCATTTATTTGGCCACTAATAATTGCAGTTTCAAATATATTAGATTCCATTACATGAATAGAAGTTCCAGGCAGATATTGCAGATATGGAACATCATGAAATAGAAGACAGGGACAACCCTAAAGGCCCACATGGATCAGGCTCAATATATACATCATTAACAACTGTCCCCTGGGACTCATTCCAAATTTAGACACCTCTCAGACATTTCAAGGAATCCACCATCTAATGCCCAATGTAAATACTCATCACTTAATGTAAATTAAGTACAGGAGGCAACAGACTGATGCAATTTCTGTCCTATTGTAGTTAGAGTGTGTTTAACTCTCAGTCATACCTGGTAAGGGCTCTGCCACAAGCGATGAATGCATCCACAGCTGCCTATGCTGCCATGCGTACTACGGGTGCACATGTATCACTCATGATGGCGTGGTCAGTACTCCATTTATGGTAGAGTGACAGAAGATACAATTTAAGGACACAGATGACCTGCAAGTTATTGGGCATCTACACTACTGGCGGGGGACTTCACCTGCATTTGTGTGCAGTTTAACCATTGTAACTGAGATCAGGTGGATGGTGCACACCTTACATCAGGAGTCACACCATTGTGATGCAGGAGTCGGATGACTAATTCCTGAAGCGTTTCTTTCATCTGAACAGGGTCGAAACATTGACAACTCCTCCTTCTTGGTTAAAGGAATGAAGTGATATTTTAGGGATTGTGGACCAACTTACATTACTCTAAATTATGTTAAAAAAAAACTGTGGGATTCACACAGTGTTTTATGTCATATGTGTTATAAATATGTATTCACTTTTTAGCACCGCGTCATCTGTGTTGTAATCACTTTTTCACACATCATTGCATATGAATTGGTTGAACACATGTATTTGACAGAAATTACAGGGCATTCCTGTTCTCTTAGTCTTAACTTACATTGTGTTGTGTATTTATTTTGGGCATTAGATAGTGGATTCCTCAAAATAACTGGGAGGTATCAAAAGTTGTAATGATTCCTACAGTACAATTGTTTATGTAATATACAGACACAGAACCCACATTTCCGGCTCGGCCACCCTTGAATGTGGGCTTGTGCCTGCTTCTTTGGCTCATTTGAGCCATGTGGTGAAGTTGAAGTTGGATGTACTGATGTCACCGCCCTCTTGTGCCTCTTACCCACTGCAAATATGGCAACGGAATTGACTATTACTGGTCTGAATGGTCCAATGTATGTCAATGCTTAGATTTTACTCTCCTAACTTAAAGGTGGGACTGCAGGTCTGTACTCCACTGCACTTTTACTGCATGAGCAGTTGAGTACAGGGTGTGTAATACAGACAGTGATGTGTCCTCATTACACGTTCACTTGCTGCACTTTCGTGCTTTGGCAAGACTGTGATATTGTAACAGGAACTACTACAGGCACAGATTACTAATGAGCAATGGTATCTGTGCTTGGTACGCTTCTGGATATGCCCCAAAACACCGCATTTGTATATGGACTACATGCGTGTAAAAGTCAATCTAAAATTAATTTTTATACTGTGACCCTATTTCTGTGCATGAATTGTCTAAAGCACAGACCTGGTTCCAGGCTGTCCTGTCTGGAGCTTATGCACGAACACAGAGAAATTCAGCGTTAAATGTATAAATGTATGCACTTCAGACAGTGCAATTGCATAAAACGGGTGCCCAGTGAGTGCACACGATCATGCTAGGTTCCCCTCCAAAGTTGTGTTTGAGCAAAATGTGATTTTTTCCCCGATCTGCGCAGATCAGTAGAAAGGTTTTGTGCACCTGTCCAAGCAGACTTAAATACATAGCAAAGGGAACCCTCCTTCCGATCTCGCAACATGCTCATAATCATTAGGTTGCTCCAAGCAATTTATCATACCTTGGATACTTTCCATGCAAGAAACACTTCTTTGTCAACATTTCACAGTAAAGCTACACTTCATTTCTGATCGTCCGTTTTCCTGGGGACTGACATTCTATCTAAACCACAGCTGAAACTTTGTTCTATTATAATCACAACTTTATGCTCTAACTAGAATAGTTCTGTCAGAACAATGCCTATTTTATCCATGTTCCAAAGGCAGTGCTTCTTAGCCCTCATTTATCTGCACCAGTGTCAGATCGTGATGCCCTTGAGTCAGGAACAGTGTGTGTGGGTGGATAAGAACAGACAACAGCCTGGAGCTCACATACAATGTTGAACGCTTCTGCAACAGATGATTATAGAGCTGGAAATGCCCCTCATGTGAACCTTCCGTTTCTAGAAGAGGGTGGAAAAGTGTGTTTGAAAGTACAGAACGAAATACTTTACTTTCCCCGTCAGTAGTGAGATTGGAAGCATAGCAACACAGGCGGGATGGTATTTTAATGATCATGGAACTTGCACTGGGTTTGACATAGTCCAGTTCCATAAATGCTGTGGAGATTATTACATTTCCCATATGTGATGAAATAAGTATATTCCTATGGCCGCGATACCCGCCACCCCCTCTCAACACACTCCCCAAGGATGGGAAACCGGAAACAGTTCTTGAACTTTTGGAAGGCGGGAAGGGAGTTACCCTTCCCGGCCGTATTTATTAAAATATGAAACAAAATTAAAACATTAAAATAACAGTTTCATATTATGTACAATTTCATTACCACATTGCGATGTTTGGCTAACCTTAACATATTCTCTAATACAAAGGTTCTCCTAGCCGAACTAACATCCTACAAACATTAACTTGAAAT
Source organism: Lissotriton vulgaris (assembly GCF_964263255.1). Lineage (NCBI taxonomy): Eukaryota > Metazoa > Chordata > Amphibia > Caudata > Salamandridae > Lissotriton > Lissotriton vulgaris. Next base: position 2,119,217,007 of record NC_141689.1, read on the forward strand.
TTTGAAATTGTACATCCTAACGTTTAAGGGCCAACGGCAAGGTCGTAACCGGTGTCAAGATCCCTAAACCCGAAACTCCCCCTCACTTGTGAGGGGCGACCGCACAGAGGTGTACCTCAAGTGCAACTACCAATTTCCCTTGACTTGACGGGGGCCCCAATAAACTCGACGCCACTTAAAGGTCGTTCGAGGACTCGTGTGAGGTATCTAGAAGGTAGCGTAGACCCCCTCCCAAACCCCACACAACTTACCACATCTGCCGTCGCAGATATCCTGGCCCCGGGAAATTCCCCAGGAGGGGGCTGTAGCCCCTCCTACCCAGGAAGGGGCCTTGACCGCCTTTCCTTTCCTTTCGGCGTCCCATCCTTAGAAGGGACCGCCTCCCCGTTGAGGGGCCAATGGCCACCTCCCTCGAGCGCTCCCATCCGTAATGGGTGACGCCCACTCATAGGGATCTACTAATTAGTGCTCACCGATCATGACCTTACCGCCCGACCAAAATAAATACGACAATGCTAACTAAATTACTAAATAACTAAATTATGAAAAGACAGTAGAAACACAACTTTATTTAAAAGCATGCTGTACTGATGAACACCAAAGCAGAATTACTTTATTACGCAAAACATAACACAAATTTACCATTCTTTATTGCATACTCAAAAACATCACGATAATAACCGCAACCTGAAAACGAAAATCAGAGTTTATCCATCAAACTTTATTCAAAACAACTTGCTGTCCTCAGGGGCTGGCGGGTGGGTCAAAATTGGCTCTTCATTCCGTCTCGAGCTCACGTGCAGCGAGGGGTGCAGCTTCAGAGCACAGGAACAAGAGGATGCGTTCTTGGCTTGTTGCTCCTTTTATCCGTCTTCAGGGCGGGCGTAAACCCGCCCCTGCCTGCCCTTAGGGCGTGGCCAGCCGCGTCAGTGTCTAGGCCAGCCCATCTGAGGGCGGGAAACAGCGCGCCCCGGCTACGCCGCTTCGGGCATACCAGCCGAGGCTCACCTCCCGCCCCAAAATGGCTTCCCGGGGGGCTCGTGGTACTCGGCCATACGTTCGGGGGGACCAAATGGTCGCCCCTTTCCATATGGCCGCGATACCCGCCACCCCCTCTCAACACACTCCCCAAGGATGGGAAACCGGAAACAGTTCTTGAACTTTTGGAAGGCGGGAAGGGAGTTACCCTTCCCGGCCGTATTTATTAAAATATGAAACAAAATTAAAACATTAAAATAACAGTTTCATATTATGTACAATTTCATTACCACATTGCGATGTTTGGCTAACCTTAACATATTCTCTAATACAAAGGTTCTCCTAGCCGAACTAACATCCTACAAACATTAACTTGAAATTTTGAAATTGTACATCCTAACGTTTAAGGGCCAACGGCAAGGTCGTAACCGGTGTCAAGATCCCTAAACCCGAAACTCCCCCTCACTTGTGAGGGGCGACCGCACAGAGGTGTACCTCAAGTGCAACTACCAATTTCCCTTGACTTGACGGGGGCCCCAATAAACTCGACGCCACTTAAAGGTCGTTCGAGGACTCGTGTGAGGTATCTAGAAGGTAGCGTAGACCCCCTCCCAAACCCCACACAACTTACCACATCTGCCGTCGCAGATATCCTGGCCCCGGGAAATTCCCCAGGAGGGGGCTGTAGCCCCTCCTACCCAGGAAGGGGCCTTGACCGCCTTTCCTTTCCTTTCGGCGTCCCATCCTTAGAAGGGACCGCCTCCCCGTTGAGGGGCCAATGGCCACCTCCCTCGAGCGCTCCCATCCGTAATGGGTGACGCCCACTCATAGGGATCTACTAATTAGTGCTCACCGATCATGACCTTACCGCCACAGGCCGGATAGTTGACCGGCTATCCGGACCCCCCACAAGACTCCTACCTAAAGGTCATGTCTTAAGGTCTTTAGCCAAGCTATACAGTCTCCTATGAGTAACTCGTTCCCCACCCGGGACAAATGAACACCATCCCCCAAATACATACTGTCACCAGTAATACAACCATGCGAAATAGAATGCAGTGTATTGGAACGGAACAATCTACTCACTTTGTTATTAATTTTTCTTACTGAATGATTCAGAGCAGAAACAGAAATAGCCCCCCGCCATACTTTTCGTGGGATCATATGGGACCATGCAATCGTGCACCCTGGAACTCTCCTCGCTAACCAACTTACAGTGGAAAGCATCGCCTCAAGAAGAAGTCGTCTACCAGTGGTGACCAAATCATTGCCCCCAAGATGTACTATGACTACAGACGGCGGTGACCTCGTCCGCCCTAACAAACCCTCAAAAAATGATTGAAACTGGTCAATACAGAGCCCGCCCTTTCCGTAGAAGGACACTCTGTACCCGTATTCCCCAGCCACGTGAATCATGTCACCTGCTTTGAATACGTCCGCGGCCCGCCTCACGTATGAGTGGCCCACGACCCACACCTCCTTTTTCACAGCCGGTGATGTTTGACCGCTGACCCGGTGTTGGGTCGACTGCCCAGTCCGCCCCGCCTCGTAGGCTTGCGCAACTGAAAACCAAAGAAAAACAAGAAGCGTGAGTACATCATTACAGCTTCATAACATGTGCAACCGCACATACCTTTTATAACAGTTCGAGGACCAACGCCCCACACGTTTAACTTGTTCGACATTCAGACCCCTGGCTGTAGCCTCTGTAGCAGCCCCTATCCGAAAGGAATGGGTCCCAAACTCGCCGGGGTTCAAGCCCGCAGCGGAGATTGACATCGCAAGCACCCGCTGAAACTGAAACCTCGTCAGTGGGGTGGTGTCAGCGTGTCGCAACAATGTCCCCCCCCATGATGCCACCCTCTGCGCTAAATATTCCTCTACGCAACTTACCGGGCACATGGAGGACCCGGGAATCCTTTGTATGAGTATGCAGTCCCCCATCGCACCCTGGTCGGTCTTGGACCTGACAAACGAGATGGGCATTGTCTCCCCTCTGACCTGAACGTGCTCTCGGCACAGTCCCCCGGTCACATCCCGCTTGTTCCTCGCCACTAGTTCGCTTACCCGCATAGCCCCATGGAATGCCAGCGCAAAAGCGGCTCGGAATAACACTGTTTCATACTGGGATGAACACGTTGAAGGGAGTACAGATAATAACAGGGCCAGCCTATCCAGACCTATCGGGCGCCTTTCGTCTACTCTGCGACCCTCAAGGCGTCGCCACCCACGTAGCGCTTTTTGTACAACGAAAGACGCTGTCGGGTCCTGGATCCCATAAGCCCTTGCCACAAAGGAAATGGCTGCCCGATGCCTCTGGGCAGTAGCCACAGATTTGCCTGCCTGATGTAAAAACAGCAGGAAGTTTACTACCCCCTCCTCCTGGCCCCAAAGCTCCCCTCCAGCAGCCCCCAAAAAGGCCAAATAGGAACGGAACGCCCCTTCATACGCCTTCCTTGTCCTGGGTGCTAAACTCTCTCCCACGAGGTTTCGTAATTCGGGGCACCGAGAGACCAGAGAGCTTCGGGGAAGGGTGCCGCCACCGGGTCCGCTGTGGGCAGAAAACCCCAGAAGGCCTGCATACGGAAACGAGAAAGCGCATCAGCCGCCTGGTTCATCACCCCCGGCACATGTCTTGCCTTAAATAGGACATTCAATTGCATACACAACAAGACAATTTCTTTCAGCAGCCTCAGGATCCATTTGCATCGTGCCGCCTGGCTATTGATACACTCAACCACGGTCATGTTATCAGACCAGAATACCACAGAGTGATCTCTAAACCCTTCAGGCCAAGTTTTCAGGGCCACCAGAATGGGGAACAGTTCAAGAAAAGCAATGTTACTCGTCAACCCATCCTCATGCCACCATGACGGCCATTTTTGAGCCGACCATTGTGTGCCAAAGATGGCACCAAAACCAATGCTCCCTGCCGAATCTGTCCACAGCCCCAGCTCCTCGGAGGACACCGCCGGTTTGTTCCAGACAACTCGACCATTGAAATCCGCCAGAAATGCCAACCAAATGCGCATGTCCTGGCGAACCTCGGCCGAGAGCCTCGTGCGATGATGACCCTCCTTCAGGCCGACCATGGCCTGAGCGATCGAGCGGGAAAAGGGGCGGGCCATCGGTATTACTCTCAGGGCAAAATTCAGCTGTCCCACCAATTGTTGTAGTTGCTGCAACTTAACCTTGGACTGACTAATACACGTCTCCAGGGATGCCCTGAACCTGAGCACTTTTTCTCTTGGTAAACGAAAACAACCCTCCTCCGAGTCGAGCTCGATACCCAGAAACTCGAGGCAAGTCGAAGGACCCACCGTCTTACCGGGTGCCAATGGCACACCAAAATGGTTCATTAAGACACAAAATTCATTCAAAGCCTGACCACATTCCGGATCCCCGGCTGCCCCTAGAAACAAAAAGTCATCGAGATAATGCATAACCTGATGAAACCCCGTCTTCCTTGTGAAGACCCTTTGCAGGAAACAACTGAACTGTTCGAAATAGGAACAAGATATAGAGCACCCCATCGGCATACACCTATCCATGTAATAATGGCCCTGAAACATGAAACCCAGGAGACGCTGATCGTCTGGATGTACCGGGAGCAACCGGAACGCTGACTCGATATCAGATTTTGCCATCAGCGCACCGGGCCCCAGGCGATTCAAAATGGCCACGGCCTCATCGAAGGATGCGTACCGCACCGAACACACTTCCGGGTCTATCGCTTTGTTTACGGAAAGACCACGTGGGGCTGACAAATTATGTATCAGCCTAAACTCGCCCGGGTCCTTCTTGGGTACCACCCCTAAAGGGGAACAAACAAAGTTAGCAACTGGCGGTACACTAAACGGACCAGCGACTCGACCTCGAGTAACCTCCTTCCGGATCTTTTCCTGTACTACGGTCGTATGCTGTAAGACCGATATCTGGTTTTTACATCTTGCTACCCCCTGAAAGTCCCCCACTGGGATGCGGAAACCACATGAAAACCTGTTCCGCAACACCCCAGCGGAAGTACGATCCGGGTATTCGCTGAGCCAGGGAATCATTGCCAGGGTATCAATCGGGGTAGGTAAAGGCGCCCCTCGGACTATATTAGACCTGTTTGGCGCCTCCTCTACCCCCGTTCTCACCCGTTTTGGCTCTGCACATGGACTCAGGATGGGATGATTGCCCACACCCACTACATTCGTGTCTAAATTTGCATGACCCCTGTGGCCTAGTACATTTACCCCTGTTAAAGTTCCAACACACCCCCCTTTTTCCTGCGTTGCCGGCAGGCCTCGAGTGACTGTCGGTACTTGTACCTGATCGAAAGGGCGTTCCCGCATATTGGCGGGAGGATTCGCCAACATTACTCCCTATTAATGGCAATTTCAACATACCAGTATCCTCCATTTTGGACCAGGACACAGAATCGTAACAATCCCAAGTTAAGCTTTTATCATGTTCCTTTGCTTTTCTGAAAATATTATCATAGCAGAACCAATGATTGCCCTCGTGTGATACGGAGTACCCCATGATCCGTGACTGATAAATCGGCAATTCGGGTAGCAATTCGGGCTTACGATCACCCAAGATGGATGTAAAAACCCCCCACGCTTTGCCCCAATTGCCGATGTTCTCATTTACCTTAAAGGCGGCCATCTTTGCGCGCCAAACACTCGGGTGCATGAGGTCCTTCTGGCCCTTAACATGCTCCATCTCAGAATGATCAGTAAGCAACGAGAAGATGTTTATATACTCTCCCGCCCAAATCTTCTCTTTAATAGCTAGAGGGACATGTTGCCCTAACTTTTCCCTTCGAGAGGGTGCAGACTCATCCCTCGCAATCGGCAATGGCCGCTTACCTGAACCGGACGTTGTCCCTGCGACTGAACCGGTCCCCTGAGGAGTCTCCACTGGCGCAGCCGGCGTGGATGCCCTCGCTGCTTCCTGAGTTTCACGCAGTTGCTTCATCAACACCTGCGCGTCGACAGCCGTGGCGCCCTCGCTACCTTTACCCAACCACGCTGCTAATTGTGCCGCAAGCTCGGGCGGCATATCTTCCCCGGACACGGGGGTGACCACAACGGGAATCGGATTCCCTTCCTCCGGCACGGGAGTGGGTGCTTCGAGCGGGGTACTGGGATCCGGGATGCCTCCCCCAGCTGCTCCCCTCCTGGGCCTCTTGCCTTTTCCTCCCGGGGCTTCTCCTGCCAAAGGACGTTTCGGCCCCCCTTCCTCCTCCTTGTCCGCCATTCGCCTCTTTAGGTCGGTCACCTCCTTCATGAGAACGCGCAGCATCTGGTCGGTAGTCATTCGCTTTCCCGCCTTCTTCGGCATTCTCCAACAGAGTATCTGGAAAACAAATAATAACGATTATAACGTTCAAAATTGGCTCTTCGTTCCGTCTCGAGCTCACGTGCAGCGAGGGGTGCAGCTTCAGAGCACAGGAACAAGAGGATGCGTTCTTGGCTTGTTGCTCCTTTTATCCGTCTTCAGGGCGGGCGTAAACCCGCCCCTGCCTGCCCTTAGGGCGTGGCCAGCCGCGTCAGTGTCTAGGCCAGCCCATCTGAGGGCGGGAAACAGCGCGCCCCGGCTACGCCGCTTCGGGCATACCAGCCGAGGCTCGCCTCCCGCCCCAAAATGGCTTCCCGGGGGGCTCGTGGTACTCGGCCATACGTTCGGGGGGACCGAATGGTCGCCCCTTTCCAATCAGTGAGATCCTTGTGCATTTTGTTAGGGTTCGTGAGGTCCTACAACAGCATTTATCACAGTATAGAACCGATATCGCTTATTGACATGGTATACAAGCATTGGCAACCAGAACGACTTCTTTTTCTATTGTTTTTTGCTTAAGATTCTCATTTTTAACACGGTGAATATGTAATTCTGACATTTCGACCATCTTCAAAGTTGCAATACTAGCAAAGTGTTTATTTGTTCTCGGCAGGAAGAAAAGTTATTGTGTACATTCAAAAAAATATATTGATCACTTTCCCACTCTTGAAAGGGAAATGGCTGAAAATGACCAAAAAGTAGAAAATGTTGCTATTTGTTATATGAACTTAGAGACTCTTGCATATACTATGTTAATCAATGCGTGTCAAATACTTGAAAGTGTCTTATTCTAATTATAACGAATTAATGTGCAAGCACTGCTTGAATTTTTCAGTAATAGATAAAGATGGTGGCCATAACTTTCAATGATAACATTTCTAGAACATTAATTAACTTTATAATAATATTTGTATTGTTTGTTTTTAAACAAAAATAAAATAATAACAAAAAATAGTATTGTTATATTATTATCATCATCAGTATTATTATTATTATATTATTTTTGTTGTTATAATTTGTATTATTCTTATTCTAATCCTTCACATAAGCAATAAGTAGGCTTTATATCTGTATGTATTACACCCCCCCCGACATTCAAATGAAATTTCTCTTGAAAAGGGTAGGTGTAAATGAGTTTCAAGTATGGCAAAGGAAAATAAATGGCATAATTGTTAATGGTAGTGGACATGTTAAGGAGTAGTGCATAGGTTTCAGCGAAGTTACAATATTTTTCCTTTTGAAAGAAAAATAAAAACAAGAGTTTTTGTGGGATTGTTCTCGTTAACACACACACCCCTGCAGATGTTCTTCTCTGTAAACAATCTGCATTAATCTGAGTGCAAGAGAAATACAAATGTGAATTTTCAAACATTTCCATGCAAACTCCAGGGCATTCATATGATTCCCCAAGAAGCTGGAAAAGTATCCAAGACTTGTAGAGTTTCAATTCTTTAAGTATTTTCCTAAATGTTTGTGCATTGAGTCCAATGTGACAGAATACAGAGATCTGTGCCACACCGGGTCAGGTGATCCAGTGGACTAATGCACCCATTCAGGAATTCTGTCTTTTACCTCATAGCCACAACCTTGAATCCAAATTGTTGCACTTAGCCTCCCCACTCTCCAAGATTGATAAAATTCCATTGAGTTGAGCAATAATAAACACATTTATCAGCACCAAGATGCCCCAAAGGGTAGAAATGGGCTTTTTATGTTATAAATCTCAGTACAGGTTAAAATTGCTAGTTTATGCTCACTATATTCGCCTAGTAATACCCGTACACACAAAGCAACGGGTAAAATAAAACTGGAAAGCAAAACAGGCAATATTAGAATGCACAATTCTTAAATTAGGTGAAAAATGGATGCCAGAATAAAGTGATATGAATTAGTTATAGAAGCAACAACATAACATTTAAAATCATAACAACCACAATAATGGCTTACTGCTGCATGGACAAGAAATATGTTCAAATCAATGAAATGGGTGGCAGATTGACTGTGGGTAGAGAATGTAAAAACATAAACTGCCCCAATCATTTTGATGCAGGTCCTGACGGAGGACAAGGCCCTACAGCTAACCACTGCTACACACAGTTGAAATTGTGTGCAGCAGGAATTGATCACCATCGGAGATTTTTGGGCAAGGCCTGGCAATAGATCAGGTCATGCGGACAACCTTTGCTGTGCTTAGCCACAAGACCGTGTGTTTTGGGACTTGTTGCCCATTGAGGGTTTGACATGCGTGGGATGCTATTATCAGGGATGTCATTTGAGACGTCATCATTGATATCTTCAGTGATTTAATTTAACATGTCATGAATTCTGAATTGTCATCTCGAGGTACTGGTTAATGATGTTACCAGAACCCGCTTGATGGCAGTATTGGACCATATTATGCGGATAACTGCTATGATTATATGTATATATATTTGACTTAAAACATTATAATGTATGTGGTGTCTTTGCACAATAATGGCATCCTTCTCCCCAATACAGTCTCTTTCACTCTCTCTAATCCTACAGCTGTTACAGTGCTCCTTAGCTGCCAATGTTGATGCATGATTTTATTACATTCTGTACTACAGATGGACATTTATCTAAAGTGTCCTAGTCTCCCAGGGAGTTCTGCAAATATTTGTGAGGAACTTTGGAATTGTTCGCTTGCCTATAACGGTAATGCTGCAAGTTGCTGCCACAAAGAAGCCTCCACCTCTGCACAAGATGATTTGATAGTAAGATGATTTTGTGCGGTTGACAGAGTCTAAATCTGTTCAGTGCTGAGAGCACCATGTAAAGCAAAGGAAATTGTGCTATGTCACGCATATCCTAAGAACTCACATTGCACAGCTCAGATCTGCTACGATCCTTTCAAAATTGGGTTCTTTTTTAATATAGTATGACTGATGAATTTTTTTTCCCTGTGGAATTTTACCCATTTTTGCTGCAAAAAGGTAAAGAATGGGAAAGCTATTTGCTACGTTTCTAGTACTAAGTTAGGATTTTATACAACAGGAACATGTTTCAACTGTGAAAAATGAATCCTACATTTGCAGAAAACGAAGAGAGCTGGTTTCAGGATATGTTCTATATGTCAAGGTCTTTATTTTGAAAAGGCCTCCTTCCCACATGGCTGTTATATTTAAAATGTGTCTCTGGAAGCGATGTAAAGGGAATTGCAAACTCAATGCGGAGATATCAGTGTCTACTGAGCTGGAAATGGATTAAGGTATTGTGGTGGAAAAGTCATTAAAACTGTCAGAGCAATGTGTAGAGGCAGATAGGTGTCTCTGTGGTGATGAAAGCCACTTTGTAAAACGAGACCCCTGGGTGGCATGTGTGTATTTCTGTCATCAAGGCCATTTCCTCTTAATTGTGTTCAACTTAGTTAGAGACATAGTCACCCGGGAGTGCAAACGTGTAATAATATTGACTGAAGAAAAGATCCTAGAAATTCAGCATTATATTCACTAAAGCCTGTTGGAGCTTCCACCACTGTGAGCCTAAGACCACAATGTGTGAATAACAAGAAAGGTGACAGTTAAAATGAATTCACATTTTAAGGGAAAACGTATGCAATACAAGACGGTTGTCTGCCTGACAGCAAATTTTAGACGTGGTCAGCCAATCTACAAAATCATCATTTAATTATAGATGATTCTTGTGCCTTTAGAAATAATATAAACTAATGACCATGCATTTTGGTCGAACCCCTTTTTTCTATAATTTTTCCGGCTCATGGGATAACTTGTATCATATGCCAGAGAGTTCTGCATCCTCAAAGTGTCTAGTAACAATACAGCAGAGATATTTTTAGTGCATCAGGTACAGTGGCACCAGAGTCTAGCAGTAAGAGTGGCTCAACCACACACTGATTTAATGGCAAGACCAGGAGGCTAACATTATCCATAACATCTTTAATGCTACTACTCTATAGTAGCTCTTTTAAAGAATATAGAAATTTAGAATTCAGAAGAAGCAAAATCCCAGCACTCCTAAAACAAAGCCTTTTTTTTGCTGCTGCTCCAACAGATAAACACTAAGTGAAAATGATATGAGGATTATAGAATAATTTAGAGGGCTTATAGTGTGTTTAGGCAAATAATACATATTGAGCATGATTTTCGATAAATAATCCCTTTCTTTATGTATGTAGTATTGTATTTGAATTGCAATCCAAAAATGTACTTTTATTTTCTTTTACGATCTTTTCTTCATGTATTTGGGAATCTTTAATTAAAAATTAAGTAAATATGGGAGTTTTAGGTGGTATTTGAATTTTATATGTAAAGGAGGAAGGTTTCTCACTTTTATTGCTGGAGCCTTTGGCTAACGGTTCTGTTTGGGACCGTTTTGCGTGAAGCTTTCACGAGCCGACAGTGCTGGGAAGGCATTTGTGGTATTTTCTCAGCTCCGTGGTGATGGTTGTAAGGAAAGCGTAGCTGTGTCTGCGCACTGCTTTTCATGTGCAGCCAGCGTGTAGAAGTGTTTTCACAGCAGTCTTGTGTCTCGGTCTTGACTTTGGTGAGAAGAGCGTGACCAGTATTGCGGGCTCCTTACTGTGCAAGTATTAACTGTGGTTATTGTTTTCCTCACGGCAGGCTTTGCGCCTGGCCCCGTGTTTGAAGTTTGGCGGCAGGTAAGAGCTCTTCCAGTGAGGAATTGTTGTTGAGCCTGAGGGGCAGAAAGAGAATAGAAAGAGGACTTATGGTTTTGGAAATAGGCGGTCATTCTATTAGATTGAGCAGAACTAAATATAAGCTGTGTGATGTGTTTGGTTTTGACAATTAAATTTGAATGAAAGTGTTCTGTTAGGCTGTCAGTAGGATACCTTTGTACAGGTTATATTATTGTGTCAGCTTGAGGCAGGAAAAAGATTTAGAGGTTGAATTTAGGCTACTTTTTTTTGAAAGAGTAAAATGAGTGAAGATAGAGCTCAGTTAAATGAGGTTCAGTTTGATGAAAAACTGAAAGAAAGCCATAGAAAAGATGTCAGAAGATTTAAACACAAGTATGGAAAAGAAATCGGAAGCAAGTACAAAGGCCACTTCTCAGGATGAAAGGTTTTGGTCGGCTAGAGAATCATCACAGTCGAAGAAAAAAGGTAAAGTGGCTAACTCAGAGGAAGCATCTTTCTGATGATTTTGCTCAAGCGAAAAGACGGAAATCTGCATTGGCAGATCAGGGTATCAGTATGAGCTTGAGGCATGGTGGTGTCGAGGACACACCTGGGGGGCAGTCAAAAGGTCTCAAAAAAGAGAGCAGATCAAAAGATGCTGGGAAATGTAGGAAGCATTCTGCTCTTTGTTGTGATGAGTCCAAGGGTATGCCAAAGTGGAGATCAGTTGTTCTTCAGACTTTGGTAGGATGAGTCTGATAAGGAAGTGTTAAAGGAAAAGGAAAAGAAAGAGAATGTGAAGGGTTACGATGTGGAAATGATAAAGGATGCATCTGGTGAGGCAATGTTTGACCAATTCTTGGTTAGACACCCTCTTCCCCAAAGTGGACTCCTCTAGATGCATGTTGCAGAATATATCTGCATTCATGCATTAGGAAGCAGATTGTAACGAGGTTAGGGTCAGATTGAGGTCTGAATGTCCAAAATCTTTCTTGATGGACAAATTAATGGTGACACCGGAGCTAGATCCTGGAAATTTGGAAGCTTCTACCTTCAAAGGCAATGTTCTAGAGGACATTGAGCTCAGAGTGATCAAAGGTTCAGAGGAGCAGGTAAGGTTAGACCCTATTTCTACCCCAGTAAAGTTGGGCGGCAGACTTGCCTAATTCTATCACAATTGGTTTAGGGTAACAAGGGACCCTTGGGTACTGCAATCTGTACAGGGTTATCAAATCGACTTCATAGGAGATCCAGTTCAAAGTTGGGTGCCAAAGGGAGTACTCTTCAGTGCAGATCAGGCAAGGTTGGTGGACAAAGAGGTTCTAGAGTTGAAAGCAATATCTTCTTAGTAGAGAAAAAGGACAAAGGGATGAGACCAGTTATAAATTTGAGGAGTCTCAACGATTGGGTCATGTACCATCATTTCAAGATGGAAGGCATTCACTTGTTAAGGGTCATTTTACAGACAGGAGATTGGTTAACTCAACTAGACCTGAAGGAGGTTTATCTAACTGTTCCAGTTTGGGAACAACATCAGAAATATCTCAAGTTCAGATGGGGCGGAAAGTTTTGGAAATTTGTATGTCTTCCATTTGATCTTTCATCAGCACCATGGTGCTTTACAAAGATTTTATGTCCAGTAGCGTCATGTTTGGAAGAAATGGGAGTGATATTGATCATTTACCTGGATGACATTTTGATCATGGATCAGAGCAAGTTGCATGTGGTGGAGTACACAGGGATGACAGTCAGGTTACTAGAGTGTTTGGGTTTTGTTGTGAACAGAGAAAAGTCTTGTATGGTGCCAAGTCAGGTGATTCAGTTTCTGGGATTTTTGGTGAATACAGTAGATGGAGTTTTGAAAAATCTAAAGGAAAAATTGAAAAGGATAAGGAGGGAATTGAAGAGAGTTTTTCCTCAGGGGTAGAATTCTTTGCGGATGCTGACTTGCGTGATTGGTCTTCTATCATCCACGATACAGGCTTTTTTTCCAGGTCATTTAAATTATTTAGCTTTGCAGAGATTGAAGGCAATGCATCTGGAAAGGGGCGACCACTCGGTCCCCCCGAACGTATGGCAGAGTACCACGATCCCCCCGGGAAGCCATCTTGGGCGGGAGGCGAGTCTCGGCTGGTATGCCCGAAGCGGCGTAGCCGGGGCGCGCCTTTTCCCGCCCTCGAGTGGGTTGGCCTAGACACTAACGCGGCTGGCCACGCCCTTGGGGCAGGCAGGGGCGGGTTTACGCCCGCCCTGAAGACGGATAAAAGGAGAAACAAGACCAGAAGGCATCCTCTTGTTCCTGTGCTCTGAAGCTGCACCTCCTCGCTGCACGTGAGCTCGAGACGGAACGAAGAGCCAATTTTGAGCGTTGTAATCCTCTTGTTTGTTTTCTAGATAATCTGCTGGAGAATGCCGAAGAAGGCGGGAAAGCGAATGACTACCGAACAGATGCTGCGTGTTCTCATGAAGGAGATGACCGACCTAAAGAGGCGAATGGATAAAAATGAGGAAGGGGGCCCGAACCGTCCTTTGGAGGGAACGGCCCCGGGAGGAAAAGGCAAGAGGCCCAGGAGGGGAGCAGCTGGGGGAGATATCCCGGGTCCCAGTGTCCCGCTCGAAGCACCCACTCCTGTGCCGGAGGAAGGGAATCCGATTCCCGTGGTGGTCACCCCCGTGTCCGGGGAAGATATGCCGCCCGAGCTGGCAGCACAAGTAGCAGCGTGGTTGGGTAAAAGTAGCGAGGGCGCCACGGCTGTCGACGCGCAGGTGTTGATGAAGCAACTGCGGGAAACTCGTGAAGCAGCGAGGGTACCCACGCCGGCCGCGGCCGTAGAGAAGCCTCAGGGGACGGTTTTAGTCGCAGAGACAGCGTCCAGTTCAGGTAAGCGGCCATTGCCGATTGCGAGGGAAGAGTCGGCACCCTCTCGAAGGGAGAGGTTGGGTCAGCATGTTCCTTTAGCTATTAAAGAAAAGATATGGGCAGGGGAATATGTAAACATCTTCTCGTTGCTTACTGATCATTATGAGATGGAGCATGTTAAAAGTCAGAAGGATCTCATGCATCCGAGTGTTTGGCGCGCAAAGATGGCCGCCTTTAAGGTTAATGAAAACATTGGCAATTGGGGCAAGGCATGGGGGATTTTCACATTGATCTTGGGAGAACGGAGGCCCGAATTGCTACCCGAATTGCCGAGTTATCAGTCACGGATCATGGGGTACTCGGTATCACACGAGGGTAATCATTGGTTTTGCTATGATAATCTTTTCAGAAAAGCAAAAGAACATGATAAAAACTTAACTTGGGATTGTTATGATTCTGTGTCCTGGTCCAAAATGAAGGATACTGGTATGTTGAAAGTGCCATTAGTAGGGAGTAATGTGGGCGAATCCTCCCGTCAGTATGCGGGGACGCCCTTTCGATCAGGTACGGGTACCGACAATCACTCGAGGCCTACCGGTAATACAGGTAAAAAGGGGGTTTGTTGGAATTTTAACAGGGGTAAATGTACTAGGCCCCAGGGATCGTGCAAATTTAGACACGAATGTAGTGGGTGTGGGCAATCATCCCATCCTGAGTCCACGTGCAGAGCCAAAACGGGTGATAACGGGGGTAGAGGAGGCGCCAAACAGGTCTAACATAGTCCGAGGGGCGCCTTTACCTACCCCGATTGATACCTTGGCAATGATTCCCTGGCTCAGTGAATACCCGGATCGTGCTTCTGCTGGGGTGTTGCGGAACGGGTTTTCATATGGTTTCCGCATCCCAGTAGGGGACTTTCAGGGTGTGGAAAGATGCAAAAATCAGATATCGGTCTTGCAGCATACGACCGTGGTACAGGAAAAGATCCGGAAGGAGGTTACTCGAGGTCGAGTCGCCGGTCCGTTTAGTGTACCCCCGGTGGCTAACTTTGTTTGTTCGCCTTTAGGAGTGGTCCCCAAGAAGGACCCGGGTGAGTTTCGGCTGATACATAATTTATCAGCCCCACGTGGTCTTTCCGTAAACGAAGCGATAGACCCAGAAATATGTTCGGTACGGTACGCATCTTTTGATGAGGCCGTGGCCATTTTGAATCGCCTGGGGCCCGGTGCGCTGATGGCAAAATCTGATATCGAGTCAGCGTTCCGGTTGCTCCCGGTACATCCAGACGATCAGCGTCTACTGGGTTTCACGTTTCAGGGACAGTATTACATGGATAGGTGTATGCCGATGGGATGCTCTATTTCTTGTGCCTATTTCGAGAAATTCAGTAGTTTCCTACAATGGGTCTTTACTAAGAAGACGGGTTTTCAACATGTGATGCATTATCTTGATGATTTTTTGTTCCTGGGGGCAGCCGGGGATTCGGAATGTGGGCAAGCTTTGGCTGCATTTTGTGTTTTAATGAATCAGTTTGGCGTGCCATTGGCACCAGGTAAGACGGTGGGTCCTTCGACCTGCCTCGGGTTTCTGGGGATCGAGTTAGACTCCGGAGAGGGTTGTTTCCGTTTACCAGGTGATAAAGTGTTAAAATTCAGGGCATTCCTGCAAATGTGTATGAGTGAAACTAAGGTTAAACTGCATCAGCTACAGCAGTTAGTGGGGCAGTTGAATTTTGCCCTAAGAGTTATACCAATGGCCCGCCCCTTTTCCCGTTCGATCGCTCAAGCCATGGTCGGACTGAAGGAGGGCCATCATCGCACAAGGCTCTCGGCCGAGGTCCGCCAGGACATGCGCATTTGGTTGGCATTTCTGGCGGATTTCAATGGTCGAGTCGTCTGGAACAAACCAGCCGTGTCCTCTGAGGAACTGGGGCTATGGACAGATTCGGCAGGGAGTATAGGTTTTGGTGCCATTTTCGGTACTCGATGGTCTGCACAAAAATGGCCAGCATGGTGGCGAGACAGTGGACTGACAAGTAACATTGCCTTCCTGGAACTCTTCCCCATTTTGGTGGCCCTGAGAACGTGGCCTGAAGGGTTCAGAGATCACTCTGTGGTATTCTGGTCTGACAATATGACCGTGGTTGAGTGTATCAATAGCCAGGCAGCACGATGCAAATGGATTTTGAGACTGCTCAAGGAAATTGTATTATTATGTATGCAATTGAATGTACTATTCAAAGCAAGACATGTCCCGGGGATAATGAACCAGGCGGCTGATGCCCTTTCTCGTTTTCGTATGCAGGCTTTCTGGGGTTTCCTTCCCACAGCGGACCCGGAGCCAGCACCCTTTCCCGAAGCTCTCTGGTCTCTCGGTGCCCCGAGCTTCGTAACCTCGTGGGAGAGAGTTTAGCACCCAGGACGAGGAAGGCATATGAAGGGGCGTTCCTTTCCTATTTAGCCTTTTTGGGGACTGCTAGAGGGGAGCTTTGGGGGCAGGAGGAATGGGTAGTGAACTTTTTGATGTCTTTACATCGGGCAGGCAAATCGGTGGCCACGGCCCAGAGGCATCGGGCTGCCATTTCTTTCGTTGCTAGGGCTCATGGGATACAGGACCCGACAGCGTCTTTCACTGTGCAAAAAGCGCTACGAGGGTGGCAACGCCTTGAGGGTAGCAGAGTAGACGAGAGGCGCCCGATAGGTTTGGATAGGTTGGCCCAGTTATTATCCAGACTCCCTACAACATGTTCATCTCACTTTGAGACAGTGTTATTCCGAGCTGCTTTTACGCTAGCATTTCATGGAGCTATGCGGGTAAGCGAATTAGTGGCGAGGAACAAGCAGGATGTTACGGGAGGGCTGTGCGCAGAGCACGTTCAAATCAGAGGGGAGACGATGACTGTCTCGTTTGTAAGGTCCAAGACCTATCAAAGCGGGATGGGCGACTGCATAATTATACACAGGATTCCCGGGTCGTCCATGTGCCCAGTGAAGTGTTTAGAGGATTATTTGACACGAAGGGTGGCATCATGGGGGGGGACCTTGTTGAGACACGCAGACGCCACCCCACTGACAAGGTTTCAGTTTCAGCGGGTGCTTGCGATGTCAATTACAGCTGCGGGCTTGAACCCGGGCGAATTTGGGACCCATTCCTTTCGGATAGGGGCTGCTACAGAGGCTACAGCCAGGGGTCTGAATGTGGAACAAGTTAAACGTGTGGGGCGTTGGTCCTCCAATTGCTATAAAAGGTATGTGCGTTTGCACATGTTGTGAAGCTGTAATGATGTACTCACGCTTCTTGTTTTGTTTGGTTTTCAGTTACGCAAGCCTACGAGGCGGGGCGGACTATGCAGTCGACCCAGCACCGGGACAGCGGTCAGACATCACCGGCTGTGAAAAAGGAGGTGTGGGTCGTGGGCCACTCATACGTGAGGCGTGCCGCGGACGTATTCAAAGCAGGTGACATGGTGCACATGGCTGGGGAATACGGGTACAGTATGTCCTTCTACGGAAAGGGCGGTCTCTGTATTGACCAGTTTCAATCATTTTTCGAGGGTTTGCTAGGGCGGACGAGGTCACCGCCGTCTGTAGTCATAGTACATCTTGGGGGCAATGATTTGGTCACCACTGGTAGACGACTTCTCCTGGAGGCGATGCTTTCCACTGTAAGTTGGTTGGCGAGGAGAGTTCCAGGGTGCACAATTGCGTGGTCCCATATGATCCCACGAAAAGTGTGGCGGGGGGCTATTTCTGTGTCTGCTTTAAATCACTCGGTGAGAAAGATTAATAACAAAGTGAGTAGGTTGTTCCGGTCCAATGCACTGCATTCTATTTCGCATGGGTGTATTAATGATGACAGTATGTATTTGGGGGACGGTGTTCATTTGTCTCGGGTGGGGAATGAGTTACTCATAGGAGACTTCATAGCTTGGCTAAAGATGTTGAAACATGACCTTTAGATAGGAGTTTGGTGGGGGGGTCCGGATAGCCGGTCAACTATCCGGACCTGTGGCGGTAAGGTCATGATCGGTGAGCACTAATTGGAAGATCCCTATGAGTGGGCGTTACCCATTACGGATGGGGGCGCTCGGGGGAGGTGGCCATTGGCCCCTCAACGGGGAGGCGGTCCCTTCTAAGGATGGGTCGCCGAAAGGAAAGAGAAGGCGGTCAAGGCCCCTTCATGGGTAGGAGGGGTTACAGCCCCCTCCTGGGGAATTTCCCGGGGCCAGGACGTCTGCGACGGCAGATGTGGTAAGTTGTGTGGGGTGTGGGGGGGGTCTACGCTACCTTCTAGATACCTCACACGAGCCTCGTACGACCTTTAAGTGGCGTCGAGTTTTACTGGGGCCCCCGTCAAGTCAAGGGAAATTGGTATTTGCACTGGAGGTATGCCTCCGTGCCGCCCCTCACAAGGGAGGGGGATATGTCTGGGTTAGGGATCTTGACACCGGTTACGACCTTGCCGTTGGCCCTTAAACGTTAGGATGTACAATTTCAAAATTTCAAGTAAATGTTTTGTAGGATGTTAGTTCGGCTAGGAGAACCTTTGTATTAGAGGATATGTTAAGGTTAGCCAAACATCGCAATGTGGTAATGAAATTGTACATATTATGAAACTGTTATTTTAATGTTTTAATTTTGTTTCATATTTTTAATAAATACGGCCGGGAAGGGTAACTCCCTTCCCGACTTCCAAAAGTTCAAGAACGGTTTCCGGTTTCCCATCCTTGGGGAGTGTGTTGAGAGGGGGTGGCGGGTATCTCAGCCATATGGAAAGGGGCGACCACTCGGTCCCCCCGAACGTATGGCAGAGTACCACGATCCCCCCGGGAAGCCATCTTGGGCGGGAGGCGAGTCTCGGCTGGTATGCCCGAAGCGGCGTAGCCGGGGCGCGCCTTTTCCCGCCCTCGAGTGGGTTGGCCTAGACACTAACGCGGCTGGCCACGCCCTTGGGGCAGGCAGGGGCGGGTTTACGCCCGCCCTGAAGACGGATAAAAGGAGAAACAAGACCAGAAGGCATCCTCTTGTTCCTGTGCTCTGAAGCTGCACCTCCTCGCTGCACGTGAGCTCGAGACGGAACGAAGAGCCAATTTTGACCCACCCACCAGCCCCTGAAGACAGCGAGTGGTTTTAATTAAGTTTGATGGATAACTGTGATTTTCATTTACAGGTTGTGGTATTATCGTGAAGATTTTGAGTATGCAATAAAGAATGGTCGATTTGTGTTATGTTTTGCAAATAAAGTAATTCTGCCTTAGTATTCATCAGTACGCATGTGTTTGAATAAAGTTGTGGTTGCTACTGTTGGTTGGATATAGTCATTTAGTTATCATTGTCGTATTTATTTTGGTCGGGCGGTAAGGTCATGATCGGTGAGCACTAATTGGAAGATCCCTATGAGTGGGCGTTACCCATTACGGATGGGGGCGCTCGGGGGAGGTGGCCATTGGCCCCTCAACGGGGAGGCGGTCCCTTCTAAGGATGGGTCGCCGAAAGGAAAGAGAAGGCGGTCAAGGCCCCTTCATGGGTAGGAGGGGTTACAGCCCCCTCCTGGGGAATTTCCCGGGGCCAGGACGTCTGCGACGGAAGATGTGGTAAGTTGTGTGGGGTGTGGGGGGGGGTCTACGCTACCTTCTAGATACCTCACACGAGCCTCGTACGACCTTTAAGTGGCGTCGAGTTTTACTGGGGCCCCCGTCAAGTCAAGGGAAATTGGTATTTGCACTGGAGGTATGCCTCCGTGCCGCCCCTCACAAGGGAGGGGGATATGTCTGGGTTAGGGATCTTGACACCGGTTACGACCTTGCCGTTGGCCCTTAAACGTTAGGATGTACAATTTCAAAATTTCAAGTAAATGTTTTGTAGGATGTTAGTTCGGCTAGGAGAACCTTTGTATTAGAGGATATGTTAAGGTTAGCCAAACATCGCAATGTGGTAATGAAATTGTACATATTATGAAACTGTTATTTTAATGTTTTAATTTTGTTTCATATTTTTAATAAATACGGCCGGGAAGGGTAACTCCCTTCCCGACTTCCAAAAGTTCAAGAACGGTTTCCGGTTTCCCATCCTTGGGGAGTGTGTTGAGAGGGGGTGGCGGGTATCTCAGCCATATTAGAAATGGTTTGAAGTATTTTCAGGAACTGACTCTGACGGAAGAGGTGAGGGAGGGGTGGAAATGGTGGTTGTTGAACATGGAAGCTTGGAATGGGAAAGCGATTTTTGGAGAAAACCGGGAGCTGGTATTAAAATCAGGTGCACTTTTAGATGGCTGGGGTGCACAGTGTGGTTTAGTTTCGACCTTGTCTGGAATTGCTAGCATGTGATAAAATGCTTCACACAGAAAAGGGTAAGGTGTTCAGAGCTGTTGTGTGTGGCCAATGTCTCAACAGTATAGTATGTGATCCAAAATCAAAGGATTTGGTGGATTTAGCGAAGGTGTTTTGGGAGTACTGTCTGAGGAGGAGCGTGAGAGTATAGGCAGAACATATTCAGGGATTGATCAATTTAGAAGCAGATTAGTTTTCAAGGAATTTCAATGATTAAAACGATTGGATGCTGACCAGGTCAGTATTCTTGCAGAAGGAGATGATTTGGGGACTGTTTGGTGTGGATCTGTTCGCAAACAGACAGAATGCACATTCAGCTAGAAAAGATGCATTTTGGCCGATTTGGATGGGTCGCATACCCTATGCATTTCCTCCATTTTCCATGATAGAATTGGTGACCATGATGGTTTGCAGGAGGAAGGAGACTACTGTTGTGATAACTCTGCTTTGGAGGGCCCAAGTGTGATATCCAGTTCTCTTAGAGATGTCAGCGGATTTTCCAATTCTGCTACCGTGGTTTCCGAAACTGATGCGGGGGCCGACAGGGGAATTGCACAATTTGGTGATTTTGGAGCAGAGGAAGCTGGTAGATTGGAGAATTTCAGGAAAGTATGGAAAGTACCAGGGCTTTCACGAGCAGCTTCAAAACGTATTAACGGATCCTGGGCTCTAGGAACAACGAGGATGCATAGATTGTTATGGCAAAAATGGGTTTGCTGGTGCATGGAGAGGAACTTTGATCCCGTTTCAGTGTCCACAGTTAATGTGGTGAACTATCTGTCAGAAAGATTTGCAGAAGGTTTGGCATACAGAACACTGAGTGTACATAGATCTGCTATCGCTGCAGGTCATAATCTGGCTAACGGTTTAACTGTAGGGCAGGATGTGTTTGTGCGCAGGCTTCTGCGTAGTATCATAATTAAAAGACCTCCTATTTCTACGTATAATTAGGTTTGAGATGTTTCTAAGGTGTTGCAGTTTCTATTTTCTTGGGAAGACAATGTTTCCTTGACCTTAACCCCTTCTATGCTCATGACGATCTCAGCTCGTCATGCAGCACAGTGCTTGTGTGCTTATGACGAGCTGAGCTCGTCATGAACAAGGGGATTCAAGGGGGTTCAGCATCCAGGGAGAATTGCTGTAGCATTGAAGGTGTTAAAGAATTTGTCTATATTCTTATTTTTAAGTTCTTTCAGAAGGGTATCTGATGTGAAAGCTCTAGATGTTTCCAGATGAGTTTTTTCACCGGAAGGTGTATGTTTTTATTTAACCAAAAGTGCTAAAAGTAATTATTTTTAATTTTTTATCCATATTTTGATGATAAAGTGAAATTGTGTGGAGGAGTATGAGAGAAGATCTGGGGAAGTAAGGCCTGTGAGACAGTTGCTCATTCCTTTAAGAAACCATATAAACAGATATCGCCAACGCTTGCTAGATGTGTGCAAGAGGTGATGGGTAGAGCTGGTGTGGATGTTTGGAGCTCATTTTGTGAAAGAAGCTGCTGCTTCTAAGGCTTACATGTTGGGAGGATCTTTGCAATATATTCTTTGCTGTGCAGACTGGTCTAATAAAGTAACTTTTCAAAATGTTATTTTAAATCAGTAAAAAATGTGGCTAGTTGTATACTGTTAATGCTTTAAACTTGCATAATGTTAGCCTCTGGGTTTTGCCATAAAATGTAGATTTTCTACAGCCTGGTGGTCAGAAAATCAGGATTCTATTAAAGACATGGAGGATAATATTATCCCTCCCATTTACCCAGCCCTGGTTAATTGTGTTTTCTATTGTATTCGTCGCTCATGGTCAAGTTTGAAGTACAAAGGAGCTCATACCACGCTATCATGATGGATTGTTTTAATTGTATTGTACCAAGAGAATTCCCATGAGGATGGACATGTTTGAACTAAAGGAATGTTAAGACTGTTTTGTTTGTAGATGTTGTAGGAGTGACAAAAGATGGTTGTGTTTTAGGAGTGCTAGGATTTTCTTTGTTCTGATTTCTTAAAGCTCCATATTCTTTAAAGAAGCTGCTGTGGAGAAGTAGCATATCCAGATTTTCTGCCCACCAGGCTGTGGAAAATGTACATTGTAATTGTCTTTCATCCAACTGGTGCACAAGGACTCCTGTGATCCTTGTTCATGTTGACCTCCATGGCACTCTTGCCATACAAAGTCATTGGACTGTGCTGATTCACAAAAGTCCTGCCACATTAACATCACTGGGGCAGGATTTGGATCTGCACTGTGTTGCAAACTGCTGCACATGCAGCGATGGAGCTGTAAAAGGGGCAGGAGATCACAGTCGCTAAATTCACCTTGGCGCTATTTTGGGATTGTGATAAATGCTCCTTATAATAACAGGGATTACAACAATACAAAAGTAAGGTAAATAATGTGAATGGAATTCTGTGTAAGGAAACAGATGTCTAAGAGTTCTCCAATGAATGGTGTGCTATTTTATATAAGACAACTCAAAAGGAACCTTTTGAATTAGCTTCTGTACTCTTAAAGTTTGTCTTGTTCCCTTTGACTCAATTATCATGGAAACACCTGAGCAACTAATTCAACTTACCCCTAGATGTATTTCGTTATTTCTTCATTACAACCCCTCGCCCTTGTTTTCCTTTGTCCGCTCTGATCCACTTTTTGCAACTGAAGACCTAGCACTGAGTTTCAGATCTGGATCTATGTCAGTATCAAATTAATTCAAATTGAACTAATTCCCTTGAAATGTGTACAGAAAAAGCTAAAGCATAGCCTCAGTTAAAATATAGAGTCAAAACTAATGCAATCTCAAAAATACAGCAACATTTGTTAAAGAAGTAGATAATAAAAACAATTCATATTTACCTATACATCACAAAATTCTCTAAACATAAAAGTTAAAACTAAAAATACAATGTATAACTCAATCTATTGTGACCTGCACAATACAGAGGACATACAGAAGTTGTGAAACATAAAAACATAAAAATTGTTGAATACAAATGGTAAATTTTGCTGTATTTTTGAGATTGCATTAGTTTTGACTCTATATTTTAACTTGAGGCTATGGTTTAGCTTTTTCTGTACACATTTCAAGGGAATTAGTTCACATTGGGTTGGATACCCCATTTCCCTTGATTATTCCAAGGGGTTCCTCTCTTTCTTCTTAAACAGTATCAAATGAATTCCACCCATTTAGACCACCTGAATTTGTCACTTTTGACTATCGATTTTACACTTTTACTGTGAGTAAGATTTACCGACTGAGTCTCACTCACAGTACATTCTGCGGAAATGGATTGAGAGTGTGCTAGCCATCACGAGAAGCTGCTGAAGTCTCTCTCGGGCAAAGCCAGGTGCCAGAAGTTCTGAGAGAGGACAGGTTAAGCATGAGGAGAATTGGGAACCAAGCTCCATGAATGAAACACCTTATGTAAATCAGCACCGAGGGCCTGGAAAACTAACTGGAAAAGTTTGGGCCTGCAAGGGGACCAGCCAGGAAAATAGTGTGAGTAGTACTCTGCTTTCGATGATAAAATCCACTCTGGAGAGGGCAAAGCCCCCAAAGATCAGCACAGTCTCCACCAATATTTTGAATGGGAAGGTGGCATGAATTGGACCCTTTCTCCAAAGCCACTTTCATCAGCAGGGACCCCATCTCCCTGGGGCCAAAATGAATTTGAACTGTCCCTGGGAACTTTATTTCTTTTGAGAACTCCATCTTCCCGAGCCATCACGTTCCTGGAGTGGTGTGCATTCCCCTCTCCCCATACCCATGTGTGTGGAAAACGGAGCGCACACCGGACTGCTGCAAGCCTGCCCACGAGAACAAGGGTGGAGAGAGAGAGCGAGCATGCTTCCTCCTGAAACAGCATAGGAAGGTGTCAGCCAGGTGGGTTGCCAGCCAAGATTGCTCATACTTTGCCCCAGCGCTGCCCACGCACCCGGCAGTAAAAATCAGAAGTATGACACAAGGCCAGTGGCAAACATTTTGAAATACTTGTAGAATGAGGCTACTTAAAAAGAAAACAACAAAGGGCAAAGCACAGCAGAAACACCCTTTATTTGATTAGCTGGGCATTAGGTGCTGCAGCGTTTTCTTGTCGGGCTAATTCCCTGATATTTCTGTATGTTTTCAAATGATTTTCCTGAAATCATTCTTCAATTCGTATGGTAAACGATATAACTTTCTTTGGTTTTCTGCGAAGGTCTACACTAGAATTAATGGTACTTCCTTTGGTTACAAATGTATTGCATATGGGGTCTCGAATACAGTATTTACATGATAACATTGTTAACTCTAAAATGATTGTGTATTCTACCACAACAAGAATTGGGTGACAACTCTGATAAGCAGTAATAATAATTAATACATATTATAAATGTTTGATATATTATAAATGTTTGATTCCTTATTTAATCTTTTTTTATACAGGTGTAACAACTGTGCTGACAATGACGACACTGAGCATCAGTGCTAGAAACTCGCTTCCAAAAGTAGCTTATGCAACAGCCATGGACTGGTTTATTGCTGTTTGCTATGCCTTTGTCTTTTCTGCATTAATAGAATTTGCAACTGTCAATTACTTTACAAAACGAGGATGGGCATGGGATGGAAAAAGTGTTGTGAATGATAAGGTAAGAAAGAAAAAAACAACTTTTTTGAACACCTGCAGAGACGTTTCACAAAACAAATACATATTGGAATTTAAGTTATAAAAGTCCATTGCATTCTATGCTATCCCTCGTTCTATAGTGACAACTAATATTAAAGTATTAATTGTACCATTTCAGAAAGTCACTTTTAAGTACAAGAGTACCCAAGTTGAAAGGTTTTGATTTTAAAATGCAATAACATGTTTTCTGTGTAGAAACGTTGCTTAGTTTAGCACTAATCACATTTCCTATTTGAACTGAGTTTAATTTTAATACTTGACCATTTGCATAATTCGTGAGTTTATCCCATTTATTAGTCCATATAGTTTCTATAAAACGTTAACAGTACCTTTGCTTTTATCAATTTATTTATGACGAACCATCACAAACATTTCCCTCATATTCATCGACCATTGGTATAAGCATAACAATTGAGTTATTGAGCTCGTTCTGGTATTTTCTGTTATTTTCCATCTGTCACAGCTAAAGAAAATGGGACATAACACTTTTTCCATGGACATCATTGACTGTAGCGATGCCGCATGCAGATATGATTGGACACCAAAAAATGCAATGTTTGACAATATGCTGTGAACACGCATATCTGCCTGTGTCTGAAGAAAGTAGAACACCATAGCACTTCTAGTAAAAGTGTTTAATCATCAGAGTTTTGCCTCAACACATATTTTAGTGAAAATCCACCATGACTGAATCCACATATTCCTAAATGTATGAAATGATAATAATCCAATTAAAAAAAGTAAAAGGACAATCATCAATTGAGGCTTGCAAATGATGATGAGATTAGTCATATCGGACCTTTTAACCAGGGTAGTTGTATACAAGAGAATCATTTATTCATATATTTATTTACTAGTATGTGTCACCGTAACTCTACACTACGTGCTAATCACCATTTCCGAGTTTCGATTTAAACCTAGGTACATAATTGCATGTCTCCACAACTCATATCAAGGGTTGGAGTCTCATTCAACAGGATTTCTAAGTGTAATGTTACTACTGGTAACTTTGCCCACGAAGGTGGAGAACACACTAGGGGAAATAATTAAAGTTAACGATTCTTAAAAAAGAAAAAGAAAAACATATTTAATATATAATATAAATATATATTAATTTTAAATACTAATTATTAACAATAATGAATACAATGAAAGGTTACAGCAAATTAACTAATCAAATTACATATGTATTACATATTTATTTTAAATATATTTATATATATTATAGTAATTTGACATTTAAATATATATATATATAATATAATGTACTATATGCACACAGACGCATATATATATTCATATATATGTGTGTGTTTATATATATATATATATATATATATATATATATATATATATATATATATATATATATATATATGCTACGATTATCCAAGCATTCACTGCTTCCACCATACCGAGAGTTGCGTCGTCACCAAGAGACTCCTTGAACTGAGTCTCGCTTACACCTCCATTGAACGACCACGCCGTGTGAGATTTTCAAAAGATTTCTTTTTTTAGCCGCTGCCATACGCGTTTCGACTACACAGTAGCCTTGATCACTGATTACGGTTTTGAAAAGCGCGCGGCCATTATTTAAAGAAAAAAAACATTCATGCAACGTCATCAACAATAATGAATACAATGAAAGGGTACAGCAAATTAACTAGTCAAATTACATATGTATTAAATATTTATTTTAAATATATTTATATATATTATAGTAATTTGACATTTAAATGTATAGATATATATATAATATAATGTAATATATGCACACACACGCATATATATATTCATACATATGTGTGTATATATATATATATATATATATATATATATATATATATATATATATATATATATATATATATATATATATATATATATATATATATATATATATATATATATATATATATATATATATATGACCAGGTCTCTGCTTGAATCGGTTTGGACCACAGGAATCACGGACCACCACGCAGCATTACGAGTGTCACAGGTAAGTTTATTATCCTTGTACAGGTTTTCTTTGGCACGACGCGTTACGGGCAGGAACTGCCCCTGATCACATCAAATATACATATATATATATATATTCCCGGAAAAAACATAGGTTTCACACATGTTATAGTTAGCTGGGCATTTCACTCATACAAAACCATTGAAATTCCCCTGTTATAGTTAAAATATTTATTTTTTAGAAAGACACACATTCAATGGATGATGTCATCAGTGATGTCATCAGTGATGTCATTTGAGATGTCATCAGTGATGTCATGAGTGATGTCACTGACCATGTCATGAGTGATGTAATATGTGACATCATCAGCAGTGCATTGTGGGCACGTGAGTTATAGTTATAGTTAGCTGAACTAACTATAACAGGGAAATTTCAATAGTTTTGTATGAGTGAAATGTCCAGCTAACTATAACATGTGGGAATTTTTTAAAGTTCCAAAACTCCACACTAAGAAGAATTTCCAAGTGAAAACAGTCAATGTTAGCCTATGGAAGGAAATTCAAGTTACTGTAAGTATGGTTAGAATTATTTTTCAGGATCAATAGTAGGCTGAAAGATGCAGCACTGAGGTCTCTCCTGATAACAGGTGAGTAAATCAGAATTCGCAGTTCGGCTGATTTTACAGGAATATTTGTACATTTCAAAAATAGACACTTAGAAACTTTTCTTGTGCAAACCACACAATAGATTCCTATGGAAGGAAATACAAGTAACTGGTAAGGACGCTTATATTTACTTTTCAGGGTCCGTACTGGGCTCAAAGATGCAGCACTGACATTTCTCGTGATGACAGGTGAGTAAATCGGAATTCGTAGTTCCGCTGATTTTAGAGGAAAATTGTGCTCAATGTTGAAGGAAGGGTGCGGGGCCTGAGTTGACATGTGTGCAAATGCCCTGTGGCGCATTTTAGGTTGGGGAATTATTTCCTCTTCAATCCTGAGGTCCCCTGTGAGCCAACTAGCCCAACAGGTACCTCCAGTATGCGCCAGGGAGCTGCGATGCTGAGAGGTTTTCGGAGGGCACGCCCCCTTTTTACAACACTCTGCAACGCAGCTCCGTGGCGCTTACTTGAGGTACCTGTTGGACTAGTTGGCCCCTAGGGGACCTCTGAATTGAAGAGGAATTAATTCCCCAACTTAAAACGCACCACAGGGTATGTTTGCACACATATCACCTCATGCCCCGCCCCCTACCATCACCACTGTGCAAACGCGCCCGTAGCACATTCTAAGTTAGGGGATTATGTCCCCTTGCATACTGGGGGTCCCTGGGCACCAACTAGCCCACCAGGAACCTCCAGTATGCACCAGGGGGCTGCGTTGCAGAGAGGTGTTAAAAGGAGCGTGGCCTATTTTCATGTCTCTGCAAGGCAGCCCCCTGGCGCGTTTGCAGAGGGGGAACAAATTCTCCTTGAATACAGGGGGTCCCTGGGGGCCAACTAGACCACCAGGAACCTTCAGTGTGTAGCAGGGGGCTGGGTTTCAGAGAGGTGTAAAAAGGAGCTAGCCTCTTTACATGTCTCTGCAAGGCTGCCCCCTGGCGCATACTGGAGGTTCCTGGTGGGCTATTTGGCCCCCAGGGACCCCCAGTATTCAAGGGGAATTATTTACCTCTCTGCAAACGCGCCAGGGGCACGTTTGCAGAGTAGTGCCTTAACTTTTTTGGGGGGATCGGCAGGGTACGCATACCATATGCGTATACCGCGATTATTTCCACAAAAAAAACAATTTTTTGGCCTTGGGGGTCCTTGTGGGACCCCCTAAGCAGGACTGGGGGGTCAGGGTGTTTCTACCTTGCCTCCTTTTCACGTTTTTCACATTTCTTTTTCTGTTTTCTTGTGCCTCGGTTCTACCGAGGCACAACATGGCTGCCAACACTTCCTGGTTTGGAGTGTTGACAGACAGTTTTTAACCAATTAGCATGCATCTCGTGCTCGTAATGGTACGCGTACTGTCCTCGGATGGTACGCGTATGGTACTTCGTCTATAGATATATCTATGATTTTACTTTTGATTTTCTAAGGAACTACTGAACGGATTTACACCATTTAACAAAAAGTCCAATCTCTGAACTAAACTCTACCTTTTTGCCAAATTCGGTAAAATTCCGCTCAGCAGTTCGGGCTGTAGCCTCACTTAAAGAACCCTAGGGAAAATGCATGGGTATATCACGTTTTGGGACTCCCTTTTTTCTCGGCCCCCACTTAACAAATCACCACGAAACTTTCAGGGAAGAAGCCGAGCGGAGCAGGCATTTTCTTGGAGAATATTTTAAGATTTGTTGACCGGCGCCAAAGTTATTCCAAATAGAATGTTGCGGATTTCCTATGGAAACTAGGTCCTAACTATAACTACCTACTGGCGACCGATCATGATATTTGAAACACAATATAATAATGCACAATACCCTTAAAATACTTATTTTCTGCATATACATAAAGTGCATGTTTCTCATGTCATATTCATATTGCACCAACCCCATAAAGTGCACATACTCATCCCTCAATAGTGTCAAATTCCAAACTGACACTAATTGAACTGCAGATTTGATTCCACTATTAGATTTACTACATAAGCCTCATCCAATGTAGAGTAAAAATGCTTTTGTAAACAACTCACTTTTATTGTTAATATACACCATAAAAGAATTTGAAAATCTATGAAGGCCCAAATAAAATCATAGATCCAAGACAAATGCATACAATAAATATTTAAATCTCATATCCATGTTTAAAGTGAAAATGCATCCAACCCCAATCTTTCTTAAAAATCAGATTAATAAATCATATGTGTTAGAACTGGGGGTCTCTAGTCAGGGCAAGGAGGAAAGACTCTTTAGATAACCTCTGCTCACCCCCTTGGTAGCTTTGCACAAGCAGTCAGGCTGATCCAAAAGCAATGTGTAAAGTATTTGTACCAACGCTCACAGTAACACAGTGAAAACACCGCAAACTGACTCCACAACAGTTTAGAAAAATAAAGTTATTTAATCTAAACTACACAAGACTAAAACAACAAAAATCCAACATACACAGTTCAAGAATATGGTTGCGAAAGAGTTCTTAAAGTTGCGATAAAAATAATCCACAGTTGCGTGAAAAGTTCACAGTTGCATCACATTTTGCCAACAGTACCTTTTAATTGTGACAAAGTTCCAAAGCAGACGCTGGTGCGGTGGAAAACAAGCAATGCATTGCTCCTGAGACCATGGAGAGGCTTTGGCGACAGTCCTGCTGCAGCAGTGGGTGTGTTGCAAAGAATCCGGTCTTAATGGGGAGGAAGGCGAAGACTTGTATGGATTCCGGTGCGTAGGTTCCGTAGGAAGTTTTTTCTCACAAAGGCTTGATGCGATAATCTGTAGGGGCTGCGATGATCTCCGGTGCGACAATGCGTGATCCAGCGGCGATCTTCCTTTCGCAGCTCCTCAATGCGATTGCTCTGCGACGATGTTCGCAGCGACGTGATGCGGTCCGCAAGCAGGCGGTACGGCAATCTCACCCAGCGATGACAGGCTCTGCGACGATGCTCGCAGCGATGGTGATCTTCCCGTAAACGAAGGATGCAAGGTCTCCAGCAGCGGCAACAGGGGCTACGACGATCTCGGCCTTCGTAATGGCGGGAATGTCCTTGCGCTGTCGGGGATGCGCTCCGCAAGTGAGAGATGCGATAACTTTTCTGTAGCAAAGTTTCTCAAATCTTGGTTTCCTGCTTCCCAGCACAGGTACAACTTCCAGAGACACCACAACTGGTCCAAGCACTCTCAGAAGGACAGAGCTCTCTCAGCAGAGCTCAGGGAAGCTGGGGATGAAGTCCTGGGACTTCAAAACAGGGAGCCAGCTCACAACCGGCCCTTGGAGATTCCTTCAAGTAAGGGGACAAAGCAACAACAAAGTCCTTCCCCTCTCCTAGGCAGCAAAGCAACTGCAGGTCAGTCCAGCATCACACAGCAGGGCAATCCTTCTTCTTCAGTCTTCCAGCTTTCTCCTTGGCAGAGGTTCCTTCTTGTTTCCAGGATAATCTAATTTTCTGTAGTCAGGGGTCTTGTACTTATACCCCTAAAAGTCTTTGATCCCTTTGTGCAGGAGGGTTCTGAGCCTGGTCTGAACCAATTCTGGGTGTTCCTTGAGCTCTTTGTTTCCCTGGCCTCTCCTTTCCTTTCAGGGAGAGGGGCAGGGTCGTCAGCCGCCCAGCAGGAGGTGGAGCCAGCATTGTGGAAGGCAGGCACAGCCCTATTCAGGCCCAGGTGCTATCCCCTCTCACCTCTCAAGATGCAGATGCAGTCATTCAGCCTAGGGCTGACCCATCCAGCCTCCTGGGGGCTCCCAGCCCCTGTCACTCTTAAACCAGACAGCCAATTCACAAACAGGCCAAGGCACACAGAAGGGTCAGACAAGAGAATAGCAACTTTCTAAAAGTGCTGTTCTCAAACACAGGATTTTGTAACAAACTTTCCTAAAAGGTGTATTATTAAATTCTGAGTTCAGGGATACCAGACTTTTATGTCCTATCTTGCTCCTATTGGAAGGTATGCTGGCAGCCACTGTAGCCAGCATCCCCCATGATAGCCTATGGGGCAAGATAGCCTTAGAATAGTGAAAACCGAAAATGGCTGTAATTCACTACCAGAGCATGTCACCTGCATAAGTACATGCTCTACCTTTCAAACACACTGCACCCTGCCCAATGTGTACAGAAAGGGAAGGGTTAGGCCTGTCCAGTGGGGACACTGACCAGGAGGACATGACAGTTCACAGACTGCACCCAGGCACTGTGTTGGCAGGCCTGAGACACCATTTTAAGGCTACTCATGTGGGTGGCACAATCAGTGCTGCAGGCCCACTGGTAGCATTTGTTATCACCAGCCCTGGCACACTCAGTGCAGTTTACTAGGGACTTCTTGGTGACACAAATATGCCAATCATGGATAACCAATCACAATATCAATTTACACAGGAAGCACTTGCACTTTGACACTAAACAGCAGTGGCAAAGTGCCCAAAGCATCTAAACTAGCAAAACCGAAATCCAGCACAGCATCAAAAATACAGGAGGTAGAGGCAAAAAGATAGGGGGAAACCACGCCAAAGATGCCAGGTCTAACAATATGTTGTTGCATCTGACTTCCAGAAATAGTGACTGTATTGTCCTCGCAGAGAGATATGTCTTAGATGTTGTAGCTAAAGTGCTTAAGATCCCTATTCAACATAACCTAATGTTATATAAAGTGCAGTACTGGTTATCCAAGCTAGATACAAAAGGGTAAATCCATATAAAAACAAGAATACCCTAGTTCTCAGATCATAAAACGGTCAAGCAACAAACAAATCTCTTCTAAAATCTTAACCAGACTGGGACTGGAGAAATGAAACAGAAAATTAGGGGATAGAATTTGGGCTATATATATATGTAAATGTCAAGCGCTGCTGCATTTGGCACTGTTACTTAGTGCAAAATGTAAGAAATTAGCTCTAAATTTACAGGAGTAAGTTTGGGGAAAATCTTAACCCAAGAGCACAATTATAAGCATGAGCAACAGCTCACGCTTGCTATTTGTGTTCTGACAACAGGGCACATTTTTGCACTAAGAATAACTTTTTTGCATAAATCAAGGGAAATCTTACAGAATTCTTAGGTAGTTCCGTGTGATTCCTCTACATGGAAATATTCATGCTATCACCACCCCTAGATAAAGTGTAGCTAATATTTGGCAATTCCACAAATTAATTTTTTTTCAATCAATTAGCTGCCTTTTTAGCATTCATTTTCTTAAAGTTTAGCATATTCTTATTTACAAATGTAGATGTTCACAATTTTATGACAACTCTTACTATCTCTGGTACCAATAGCAATCACTTTCAACCCTATTAAAGTGCTGTGGTTTATCGTTGTTGGAAAGGTCTACTCTCAATCTAGAAGAGTTGACAAACCTCTGCCCAATATCTTACCTCCCATCTAACTATATTGTACAGCATCTCCCGCCATAATTACATACAGTGCCAAACAACTCTTGGCCCTAAGGCAGGGAGTTGGGGAGGAATGTTGTCATAGCATTACAATGGTCTCTAGACAAGATCGATGTAACCATTGTTTTTTCACTCTGGCCCAGCAGCGCAATATGGCGAATGTTGAGGAGAGACTGAAATTATCCTTCATTAACTGCCATTCCCTAGGGAAACACAAAATGGAGGTCCATAACCTACTAATAGATGTACAGCTAGATGCCCTGTTTCTTACCGAAACCTGGCTTAACGAAGACTCTGCACCCAACATAATAGACGCACTACCACCTGGGTATGAGATCAAGAGGATTGATAGACCCGTGGGGCGTGGAGGCGGAATAGCTATAATTGCCAAAACAGAAATCTGCTGCACGCTCAAGCCAGTGGATATTAAAGAAAGTGAATCTGGTTTCTTTTCCATCTCATGTCAAGACAGTCAAATCCTGAAAGGGTTTCTGACCTATAGGCCCCCAGGTCCTGGGACCAGATTCACTGAAAGCCAGATAGAACATTTGATACAACCTGCCTTAAAGTATGAAAGGCTGTTGCTTCTAGGGGATTTAAATTTCCATTTGAATGATCCCTCTAACATAGAAGCCAGGGAAATCCGTAATGAGCTTGCAGCTATGCAAATGACGCTTAAATCTCAGCTCCCCACTCATGAATATGGGCACTTATTGGATCCTATTTTTTCCATCTGGGAACTGTGGAATATAGATACTCCGGTGCCTGTGGTATGGTCAGACCACTACCAGATTCCCTTTCAGGTTGCGGTAAAAAGGGGGAAAGCACGTAAGGCCAACGAGACAACGAGACGCAGGAAATGGGAAGGCTTTTCTAGAGGGAAATCTAATGACCTTATGGAACAGGATGGACCCCCAGTAAGACAAGAGATAGAGGCAGCCTGCGAAAGGCTGGATAACCGCATCTTGAAAGCCCTTGATCATACAGCCCCGTGGACCAATAACAAACCATGGAGGCAATCTAAATCTGCACCTTGGTTTGGGCCAGAGCTTGTCAAGGAAAAGGCTGCATGTAAACAACTTGAGAGACGCTGGAGGAAAGATTATTCGGTGGCAGATAGGATGGCCTATAAAGCTAAGCTTAAAGGCTATCATGCTTCGATTAGGAAACATCGGACGGCACACTATAAAGACAGAATAGAGAGTGCGGAGAACTCAAAGAAAGAACTGTTTGCTGTGTTCAAGGAAGTGGTCTCCCTTTCCAGCAGCGCCGAACCATTGGAAGGCTCGGTGGAATCATGTGACCGAGTGGCTCAATTTTTCGCTGATAAAGTGGGGAAAATGTACTCCTCATTTCCAGCGGAAGCTTGAACTAAGCCCATGACAGAGGATGTCAATATTAAACCTGGAGGATCCGAGTTACTAGTATCCTTCAACACTCCCCAGGAGGACATGTTAATTGACATAGCCTCCAAAATTAAATCAGGCTGCCCCAAGGATCCAGCTCCCGCTAAAATACTTAGGGATTGGGTGCATTGAGGGTGGCGGCGTCGTAGGTCCGTCGAGTGGGCTGGCAACGGCGGGGGTCAGGGGTTCTGGCGCGCCTTCGGCGCGCCTGCTGCCGTGAACGCCGCGCGTTCGCCGGGTGGCCTCTATATGAGGGGCTCAGGGAGGGAGGAGCAGCTGGGAGGCGGGAGCGGGGTGGCAAATGGGAGCGGTGGGGCGGCGGGGCCACAGGTATCAGCGGCGGGGAATCAGAGGGCGAGGCGGGAAGCGGGGGCACAGCGGCAAAAGGGGAGCGAGGGGGTCCCAATACAATATGGATACAGAAGGCAAAAAAGGGGGGAACAAAAACAAACCTAATACAGTCACAGAAGGCAAGGGGACCTGAGGGGAAAACGACAACGCACAAGGTTACCACAGAGACAAAAAACGAAGGAAACGAAGCAACAGCAGTCAGAGCGTAGCAGCCGCACGGGGAGGACCACGCGGTGGCTAGGGGGGCGACCTACCTGGTAACAGGGTCAAGGGTCGCTCCCTTTACCATCGGGCGGCCTCCATATGAGGGGCTCAGGGGGGGAGGAGCAGCTGGGAGGCAGGAGCAGGGTGGCGAATGGGAGCGGCGGGGGCGGGGCTGCAGGGAGCAGTGGTGGGGAATCAGAGGGAGAGGCGGGAAGCGGGGGCACAGCGGCAAAAGGGGGAGCGAGGGGGTCACAATACAATATGGATACAGAAGGCAAAAAAGGGGGGAAACAAAAACAAACCTAACACAGTCACAGAAGGCAAGGGGACCTGAGGGAAAAACGACAACGGCACAAGGTTACCACAGAGACAAAACAAAGGAAACGAAGCAACAGTAGTCAGAGCGTAGCGGCCGCACGGGAAGGACCACGTGGTGGCTAAGGGGCGACCTATCTGGTAACAGGGTCAAGGGGAGGGGATATGTGGTCCAATTTCCTTGAGCCTGTAAGGAGTCTTGTGGCAGCATTGAGGCAGGCTTTTAATGGTGCCAGGGAGGTCTTGTAAAGACCTGCAAGGGTAGAGCATCCATATTCCAGTCTGGAGATGACTAGAGCCTGGATTGCCATTTTCAGGTCAGGAGTGTCAAGGAAAGGTTTAAGGTTTCTTAGGTAGCTCAGGTGATATCTGGCTGTTTTGACCATCGAGTTTATGGGGCCGGGCATGTTCAATCTGCAGTCTAGGGTAATTCCAAGGGATTTAGCAGAGTCCACAATGGTTGGTGGGCAGTTGAGCGCTGTGATCACCTTGATCCATTCCTGGATGTCAGGGTTGGTTTTAGGTGTGGAGATTAGAAGAACGTCTGTTTTTAGCAATAAGCTTGAGCTAGTTAGAGGTGGGCCAATGGACAGTCAGCTTCAAGGCCTCATTCAGGGAAAGAATGTCCTTGGGAGAAGAGATTTTTATGTAGATCTGGGTGTCGTCGGCATACATGTGGTAGGAGATATTGGCGGTGCGTAGTACTTCTGAAAGTGGTTCAAGGTATAGATTGAAGAGGGTGGGGGACAGAGTTGATCCTTGGGGACTCCAACCGTGATCGGAGAGGGAGCAAATAGGTTGCTGTTGATTAGGAATCTCTGTGAGCGATCCTGGAGGAAGCACCTAAAACATTCAAGAATGGGGCCATCCAGCCCCATCCTGATCAAGGAGTTTTTCATAGTTGACTGTATCAAATGCTGAAGATAGGTCAAGGAGGATTAGGAGACAGGTTTTTCTTTGGTCAAGGGCTTGAAGAGAATCATCTACGATGTGGAGGAGGGTGGTTTCATTGCTGTGACCAGGTTTGAACCCAGATTGGAAGTCGACAAATAGGTGGAAGTTGGTAATGTGTTGGCTCAGCTACTGTTGGACACATTTCTCCAGAACTTTAGCAAGGAGTGGGATACTGGATATAGGACTATAGTTGTCAGGGAAGCAGGATCCAGCGTAGGTTTTATTATGATGGGGATGACTTGGCTGGCTTTGAGAGATTCAGGTATCGATCCTTGTGGGAGGGAGGCGTTGATAATTGCAGTCCAAGAAGGGATGATAGCCTGAGAGGCAGCAGCTAAGCAGTTAGAAGGGAGAGGGTCATTGAAGTGGTTCTTCGGGTTAAGGGAGGATAGAATTTTTGACACGGAATGTTCATCATAACATTTGAAGCTTGGCCACTGCCTTTGGTTTTTGGGTGATGCCTGGGGGGCAACATGGAGAGCAGGGGAAGAGTCAGAGAGGTTTGGGAGAGAGTGGCAGATCTGAGTTCATTTCCTAGGGCAATGATCTTGTTGGAGAAGAAGGAAGAAAATTCCTCATGCGATATCAAATATTTAGGGGTTTCTTTAAAGGTTTTTACCAATTCGAATAGTTTGCACAGTCTATTCTTGGCGTTCTCCAGTTCTGTTCTGAATTTTTTTTTTTAGTTGAGGAAGTTTTAGATGGGCAGCTGATGGGTGCTGTTTCCAGTTTTGTTCTGTCTGCCGGAGGGCTCTCCTCTTATTGTTTAGGGATCCGTTGTACCAGGGGTTCCTCTCTTTGATCTGGGTTCTCTTTAATTTAAGTGGAGCAAGGTCTAGAATGTTGGATATGGCCGTGGAATAGTGTTTAGTGAGGCTGTTGTGATGTGGGGGGGGGGGTCAGTCTCAATGGGAGCGGCCAATTTCCTGAGATACAGGTTTTTTGGTGTATTTAACTCAATGTTTGGGAACCACGGGTTGTGCAGCCCATGTCTTGTGGGTGCCAGCCAAAAGGAAGGTGATAGCGTGGTGGTCAGACCAATCGCATGGGTCTATAAAGATAAGTTTGACCACAGAATCCTTCGCGATGATCCAGTCCAGTGTGACGCCTTCGAGTGAGTTGGGAGTGTGCAGACTTGGGTAAGGGCTTTGTCGGCCAGGAAGTCTCTGATGGCATTTACCTGAGTGTCCTTGGGGTCATCCCAGTGCAGGTTGAAATCGCCAAGAAGAATGTCTTTAGTGTTGTGGGAAACCTTGGCTGTGATGACTTCCAAGAGGTGGACAGTGAAGGTGTCCTTCCTCCCTGGGGGTGGTAAAAGATGTGCAGTCTGCACAGTTGGGTGGTCTTGCTGCATACGGGCAGAGCCAGCTATTCGCAGGAGGCTGTGGGATCTGCCAGCAGTTCGGTAACATGGAGGTTGGAGCGGTGGATGCAGGTAATGCCTCCGCCTTTTTTGTTAGACTGCCAGTCTAACCTAACATTGTTTCGTCTATCCATATGTGATGCATTCTGCAGCACACATAGAAAGAGGGAAATACCTCATAGGATTGTTTTTGTGCAGGAAGGTGCCTCT
This sequence comes from Lissotriton vulgaris, assembly GCF_964263255.1. Taxonomy (NCBI): domain Eukaryota; kingdom Metazoa; phylum Chordata; class Amphibia; order Caudata; family Salamandridae; genus Lissotriton; species Lissotriton vulgaris. The sequence continues at coordinate 2,119,254,571 of NC_141689.1, forward strand.
TCCTACACAAAACAACCCTTGTATTATTAAGCAAGAGTGCCTACATTGGCACTAGACTGGCAATATGGCATCAGTTATGGCAGAAAGGACTGGAATGCACCGTATTCCTTAAATATGTGGTGCATTCCTTTCCTTTCATTTTGGCGTAGGGCAGGGCAGCAGGGTGCCTTGCTGTGCTGCCCTTCACTAAAATGCCATAAATGAGGCTCTAAGTGTTTAATCAAGGCTATCACATTTGGGAGGGCCGCTTGTAATTGTCCTGACTTACGGTCATTATTAGTCTCTTTAACTTGATTGTACAATTTGGGAACCACAACATGGCACTTACATAGTATGTTGGTTACAGGTAGGCAGGTGTTGCCTGTGTAGTAAATGTCCTCTCCACTGTTCTTCTCTGGCTAGACTGTACTGTGTTATCTATGACATCATGGAATGCCAGGTTCATATATCAGCTGGATTGGCAGTATTAGTGACAATAGCACCGAACTTTAAAAACTTCCTTCGAGCAATTACTCTGTCATTCACTAACGCTAGTGGTGGCATCTAGTGAGGGTACTTGCGCAGGTTCATGGGAGCTGTACGTGCGTGTTTTCCATGGAGTATCTGCACTCAGTTTTTGGTGTTATTGTGCCTAAGAGTGCCTTTGTTTTCAAGCGGCAATGTAACTCACGGATTTAAACTGTACACACGGGTGTCATTTTTCGTGAGCCGACGTGCGTGTTTGAGGAGGCTGGACGCAGACGGTGTTTTGCCGGTGAGTGGGGAGGCACTATTTTTGCTGGTTTGGTGAACCTAAGATGTTGTTTGTGCTAAATGGCAGTTCAACCGCTGCTTTTCTAAAGACTCACGAGCCGCGCACACACTCCCTATGCACACAGTCTTACCTGTCTCGTGCTGTCTGCATAGTCGACCATTGGTCACAAGCGATCTTCCCTTCTTCCTGCCTGCCGTCCGTCTGATGACGTCTATGGAATGCTTCGGGGAGTTGGTGAAGCGAGATTCTCCTGTGACGCCTGTGACGCCTGTGATGTCTTTGGAGACACGCTTCTTACGTCGCTACGACCGATGTGGTGGCCATTTTGGGTTTGTTTGGTTGCCACGACAAGAGCTTGCTCTGTGCGCTTCCTGGTTGCTGTTCGCCACGTCCGTGGGCAGCTTTTCAGTCCTTCGTTGGAGTTCTCCTCTGTTAACGTTTCTTGAGGCATTTGTCTGCAACGTTTCTTCATGCATCAGCACACACACGACATTTGAGTCAATTTTTGTTGGAATTGTGACGCTATGCTTGAACTGTCATCACTATTGGGAAACCGGCGAGGTCCTCATCTTCCTTTTTCGGTCTTCTCATCGTGTGGAAATATTCAGCGATGACCTCCTGTGTACAGATCCCGGGTGAGATATCGCTCACCGGAGCTCATGTTGTTTGTTCATTGTGTGTGTGGGCGGGGAATTTCGTTTCTGTTTTGTAAATGCTGTAGGTTTTTACTCTGGGGAAACATGTGGTGCTCTTATGGAAAGTGTCTTGTGTGCTTTGGGGGCTCATTTGACCTACAACTAGAGTTCTATGGACTCTCTCTAGGGTGTTTAGTACTTTAACTTGTACACTATTTTGAGCACATTGTCTTTTGTAGTTTGTTTCCTAGGATTACACTTTCAAACCCTTGGTGTACACTTCATGGGGAGGTTGCAGGGCCAGCCAATGCCCAATTTTGTACCCTTTTTAGGGCATGTTGTAGTCTGTGGGTGGATGAGTGTTTGTGGGTTGTGGGTAGTCAATGCCCCATATCTATTGTTTTTTTTGTGAGGTAGTGGTGTTTGCGGGTAGTCCATGCCCTACTTTGGTTCCCAGGTCTATTGTCCTGTGGTGTACCCTACTCAGGGGATTGTGTCTTTGTGGGTAGTCCATGCCCCATAGTCTCCCAGGGTTGTTGTCTTTTCCCTGCGGTGTCCCCTTTTCTGGGGAAGTTGGTGTTTGTGGGTAGTCCATGCCCCATAGTTTGTCCCAGGGTTTTTGTCTTAATCCTGCGGTGTACCCTTTTCTGGGGAAGTTGGGTGCTTGCGGGTAGTCCATGCCTCATGTCTATTCCCAGGATTACTGTCCTGCGGTTTACTCTTTGAAGTTGGTGTTTGTGGGTAGTCCATGTCCCATTTCCCAGGGTTATCTTGCTTATCCTGCGGTGTACCCTTTTCAGGGGAGCTTGTGCGTTTTGGGTAGTCAACGCTCAACCGCTTTGAAGTTGTTGTTTGTGGGTAGTCCATGTCCCATTTCCCAGAGTTATCTTGCTTACCCTGCGGTGTACCCTTTTCAAGGGAGCTTGTGCGTTTTGGGTAGTCAACGCTCATTTTTATTCTCAGGATTGCTGTCCTGCGGTGTACCCTTTTCAGGTGAGGTTCAGTGTCTGTGGGTAGTCCATTCTCCATATTTTGCGCTGATCCCCTGCTTTTGGTGGAGATGGTTTGTGTACTATTTTACTTTCGAAGTCTACCTTCTTGCAGCTACTGGCCAGGGCTTCATTTTGGTAAGATTTTGAGCAGTGAATTTATCATACGTTTAGTGTTGGCACATCTTTATCAGGGGTAGTTTGTTTGTTGTCTGCAGCTAACTTAGCTGTTGCTCTTGTTTTTTTCGAAACCTTGCTGTTTCGTTAAGGGAGGGGGATTTGGCATATTATGTTGTTTTCTCTGATAATAATACCTCTTGCTAACGTCATCTCGTGTTGTTCACTTTAACTTTTGGTTCTTCTTCTTTTGTGTACTTCCCTGCTGATTGTGGCATTTGAGGTATTGTTGCCAAACATTCCTTTATTCTGCTATTACTCCTTAAGGGAAGAGGATGTGTAGTAAATGTCCTCTCCACTGTTCTTCTCTGGCTAGACTGTACTGTGTTATCGATGACATCATGGAATACCAGGGTGTTCCTCTAGCTCACTGTGCCTGTCTATTACTTACTGTGGCAGTTGGTCATCTGAGGCTGAGCTACTAACAGCTGGCTCCTGGTGGGTTTTCCCTTACATCTTAACCTGTCTATCTAACCTGGAAGGAACCTGCAATAAAGGATCTTAACTTATCAAGTGGACTCTGCATCTTCCTTTACTACAGCCTGCACAGGTAACAGTGGTGTGACGGGGTAGGGTGGGTGGGGGATTAGATAAACAGATGTCAAGATTAAGTATGGGTGGAAAATCCGTTCCGCTCGCGGATTTTGCGGATTTTTGGTAAATTCGCAATCCGTCAGATTTGCGAATTTCCCGCAAAATCCGCAAATCCGCGAGCAGCGGATTTTATGGCTTGCTCGCACTGTTCGCGTGAGTTCGCGGCTTCCCAGTTCAACTTCGCGCCCCGCGAATAAGCGCTAAATTGCAGAAAAACGATCTTAGCAAAACTGAAACTACTTACCAGGTTCAAAAGTTCAAGCTCATCATTAGTAGCCATTTCCTGTAGTGCTTCCTGAGGGGCCCCTCCAGAGTTCAGTTGCCTACTTGCAACTATTATGTGACCCTGCTCTGACCCTCAGAATGGTTACACATATGCCACAAAGGTCCTGAATTACAGCTAAGGGAGACAAGCAGGAGCCAGGCTGGAAGTTCAAATCCAGTGACACATTAATCAGCCCCTAATTCATTATTGTCAGTTGGGGCAGGGCAGGTGTTGTAACTAATTTTGCAACAATGAAAGCACTTAGCAAGTGCAAAAGATCACTAATCAGGAAGCACTAAGGAAACAGGTGCCAGCTAAAAAAATATTCTGTGACACATTAATCAGCCCCAAATTAATTCAGGTCACTTGAGGCAGGGAAGGGGTGCTTTGCTTTGCCACAATAATGTACACTGGACAACCAGAGGGTGCTGTGATGAAACAGAGGGTGGCATGGGTGGGCCAGAGGGTGGCATGAGTAGTCAGAGAGTGGCAGTGGTGACAGAGGGTGGCAGTGATGAAGAAGAGTGTCCCAAACAGGCTGGACACGTAGAAACAACAAGTTCGCAAAACTTGCGACCCGACAGGTAAGTTCGCTTTGCGAAATTGTACAAAACCCTTGCGAACTGGCAGAAACCCGCGCGAACACAAAAAAAAAATAAATCTGCAAATTCGCGAGAATTCGCGGATTTTGCGGATTGCGAGTTCGCAAATCCGCAAAATTCGCGAACGCGAGATTCGCAAAATTCGCCCATGCTTAGTCAAGATAGGGAAAGTCAAATTTAAAAGTGTATAAAGAACACATACCTTGCGCTCTCCGCATTGCGAGTCAGTGTTGCAGTGAGCGCAAGGTAAGTGGTTTTATAATTTTTTATATTTTACTTTCCCTATTGCGTCATCTGTTGACTATCTCCCACCCGCCCTGCCCCACCCCACTGTTGTTACCTGTGCCGGCCGCGCCTGCAGGTAAGGTGTGGTTGGGCAATCTTATTCTGGGAAAACATTGCTAGCTGGGACAGTGCTTTTGGCTTCATCCATGTCCAGGGGGAAAGACGGGCACATATGGACTTGACTTTGGTTCATCACCAGCTCACCCGCTGTGCATGCCCTTCGCATCCTAAAAGGCCCCTTTTATTCAATGAATGTTATGACAACCGTGAAAGTAATAGGTTAAACTTAATATGTAGATAAAATTATACATAAAATAAGTAGGCAAACAATGATGAAACCTGAACTTTCTCCTCTCCTACACTCTTCTTCCTCTATTACTGCCTGCACTCCTCTCGCTTTCTTTCTCGCTGTCTCTCTCTTTCACTGTCTCTCTGCTAGTATAATTGCTGAAAAATATTCTGCAATTCTATCTTTATCAAGAAATCTATGTCATCTTTCAGAACCCTGTTGAAAAATGACGATTTTCGAGGGGTTTCTGCGAGACACTGCAACCCTTTCCCTTACTCTATTCATATTTTTACTTACAAAAAGGAATATGTTTAATTACACGTGCATATACGTTTGCTACGAGGATAATGTTGAAAGTTTATCAGATCACCTTCAGGAAATCATTCTTGACTTCATTAATACTTTCTGTTTTTTCTAGAAAAAGGAAAAAGCATCAATAATTAAGAAAAACAACGCATATGCTGTAGCTGTTGCAAACTATGCCCCTAATATAACCAAGGACTCTGCTCTGCCAACAATTTCAAAGAGTGCTGCCGCAGATCCCAACAAGCCAAAACCGGAAGCCAAGCCGCAAGAAACAAAGAAAACATTTAATAGTGTCAGTAAAATTGACAGAATGTCTCGAATAGTGTTTCCCCTCCTATTTGGCACTTTTAACTTAGTGTACTGGGCTACATATTTAAACAGAGAGCCCGCCAGAAAAGAAATGGAAAAGTAAATAATGACGTATGTTGAGACTGTGTAGTGTTTGAAACTTGGATTGGGTGTATTGCTTTGTAGGACTGCTAAATGCTCACCTGTGAAATTATCTGTATTCTATATATACCTTTAATACATGGTGGTGAAAATGAAAAAAGAACTTGAAGTGGATACAACCTATAGCAAAGTAGGTCGGGTATTTATTTTATGCTAGCAAAGGTGAACTTGTTTCAACAGACACTCTGCATAGATTGATATCCACTTTCCATTAAAGGGAGTGAAAATAGAATTCCTACATATTTCTTTGTTACGGAATTGTGTGCTTTTTTATTTAAAGTGTGAATATTTTTCTATGACATAACATTGTGCATTGATGGAAGAGGTTACTGACAACCTGTAAACATAATTTTTTATCTAACTGTGGCCGCACTATTACCACTGCAAGTTTTACAGTCTGACTAGATGACCTTGTCATAGTGTTGTTTAACTGCAAATTGAGGTGATTTCATGCTTCAATTTAGATAGATAGATTCAAAACAAACACTGAAAAATGTATGTTTCAAAAATTGTACAGAGCTTCACTTTAAAGCACGGGGAACTCAACCAATGTGTGAGTTCATGTGATTGCGAGAGGATGCTTTTAGAACTTTCTTTGGTGCACACCCTTATGCAAACCTGGTCTTTTACTTGCCCCGTTCCCATTTCTGCTTATATAACAGAACTGATGCTGTCTGCATTTCACTTTGAACAATGTGTAGCAAAGACCGAGGAGTCGATCTTCAAAGTTTATTGTATTATCCTTGACTTATTTCTGAATGCCAGGACTACTAGATGAATAAGTCACACCAAAATAAATTGGGCCCAATATATTGCCAGCTAAGGTTCTCTTATGGCCTGTCATTCATGTCTTGTAAGCCATTACATGGAGTATTTCATCTTTATTGTTAAAATGCATTACAACTCTAAATATATCTATATTTCTTTTCCTGTTTATTGTGTCGGTTATTGTCATATTCATATGTTTGCAATTCAATGCATTTTAATGCTATTGAACTCCATTGTATTATTTTCAGTGGCATAGTCGAGAGTATGGCTTCATGTGGAAGCTTCTACATTTGATACTAAAGAGGATATTACATTATTGTCAGTTCATTTCATTTAAACATAAGTTGTTTAAAGTGTACAAATAAGGGTACATTGTGCCATTGAAAGCATCACCCTAGTTTAGCTTCATCAATTTACTGGCCTTTGACTTTCCTAGACATTATTTGAGATAAGCTATTAGATGCAAAATTTACTACTTTATTACTTGGTCATCAACAGCCAACAGACAAGTGAATTGTAGCTCTCATCTTAGATTTCCCAGCATTGCACAAAATTGATAAAAATGTCTGATAATCAACTTACAAGACATATTTCTCTCTCAAAAGTGTTTAAATATTGTGAATAATTTGTGGGACACTTTACATTACAATGTTATTGCTGCAAAGGGGTTGTGTGAGACACTTTTGTATATATGTTCAATTTACATATCGTAATTTCACTGTTGCTGTTTGTTGTCATTATTGCTGGCAAACCCCCCTAAACACAGCAATTATGCTAGTTTTTTATTAAAGAATTATACCTGCAACTTCTAAATTAACTCTTAGGCTTGAAACTCAGGTACTGTGATCTGACTTACCGTGATCTGACTGGGAATTTGCTCAGACTATATAAGATTGTTTGTTTGATTTAAAGTTTGTGTAAGTAATGTACTCCATTTTATGTTATGTTACTTAGTTTTGAAAGTGTTAACTGTTTCGTCATTAATGATTATTTTCCTTAAATGTAAATTTCACTTTACAATCTTCCCCACCAGGAAAATAATTAAAACTAATATTTAGAATTCAAAAACTAACTTTACAACGGTATGACTCAATATATGTTTATGAGATTTAACTTTAAGAAACCAAAATTATTTAATCTAACAACATATTGAGGTAACTCTGCTGTTGAAGCCATTTTAGCATAAATAGTGCAACATCAAAGCCCTTTTTGATTATTTTTTCTTTTTGCCCTCCTACGTTTTAGCCAAGTACAGCCAACATTTGTTTTAAAGATAGCTTACTGGTGCCATTGCATTCCATTCCATTGATGACTATAATTTAGGAAACATTAGTGATACTTATACATTTCTACACATTTCTTGCGTGAGTGTTTCTTGATAAAGCATTGAAAATAAAATATTTAATTGTATTGGGAAACTAATTAAAATGTGTAGAATAATCCCTGTCAAGCTATATTAACATGGTTAGATTTATCAAGAACATACTTCCTTCTCTAACTACAAAGAAAGCTGTTGTAAAGAGTACAATATATCACTATCAAAGGAGAGAGAGAGGACTAGGTAGCTAGTCCGTATCCCCAGGGTTTTATATGTGAGATCAAAAAGGACTAGCCTATTTGTGAATTTACATAGACTCAAGACTGTAAGACAGGGTACAAACCCTTTTGGTTGTCCATGAAGCCCTCACCCACCAACCTGGTTGGAGGCATGCTTCATCATCGGGCCCACCCAGTTACACTGAGTGTGTCCCGGGTGTGCTTCGACGCCTGAATACAGCGGAGCAGGTATGTTTCTGAGTGTGCAGAGTAGTACAATACCATTCAAATGGTAAGCATAAGGGAAGGAAGTCTATTCTGTATAAGGAAAAGGGGTGACAACGATTTCTTCTAGTTTTCAGCCTGGCTATGAACTGCCTCCAGATTTTTTTAAACATATTTTTATTGAGATATTTTAGCATAATACATTTTAGCATAAGAAAATAGTAGATTCTGGGGTCACAGTAATAATTGAAGCATTCAAGAACATATATACTTTACAGACTTAGTAGCTTTGCTTTGGAAAGTTACAAGGAGTAATCTTAGTGACAAATTGATCACTGTTTGCAGTGGTAGCTATGAGATAGTAGTGCCATGACTGTGATGTCGTACATAAATGCTACAGAATGTTTGAGTCAAGTGTCGATAGAAGTAACTAGTATAGGGAGTAAAAAAAACATCAGACCTTGACAGAAAGGTAATTTAGGCTCAGAGGGAAGGTGCCAAGTGAGGTATTAATCAGTAGTTGTTTCTGAGGGCCCATGAGTGGATAAAAAAGGGGAAAGTGGAAAGGGTGCTGGGCCCAGTTCTTGGGAGGGTACACGCCAACATCAAAAGGCAGTGCACTAGTCTTAACAGGGGGGGCAAGCGGGGAGTCCCTTTGTGGAGTGTGATAGATAGTGACCATACATGATGTTAAACGAGGAGGGTGTTTGGCCTACGATGAAGTCGGAATAGTCGTCTGGATTCTCGAATGCCAAAATGAAGTCCTGTCTATAGTGAGAGGATAAAAGGATTGATCATTTCATCATGGGGCAAGGTGTAGTCCCTGAACTTGTCACCCAATGCTTTCTAAAACCCGTCCCATTCTTCATCTGTTGGATATTTATGCAAGCCTCTACTCTCCTTCCCTGTGGAGTGTTTTGCTTTCCACTTGCAAACATCATATTACTGTTGATTGCTACACCAGGGCGGAAGGAGGTACTGCAGTATTCCTGTGGAATGTAATTGCCCTTTATCTAGAAGGAGAGCCAGGTCCTAAAATCATGAGGCTTCTCAATGTCTACGGAGGTATTAAGCTAGGCTTCTCTATGTCTATGAAGGCATTAAACCATACCCAGTGCACAATGTTCTTACTTGGGTGGGAAGGATACACCGGTCCAATTTGTCAAATTGTGAAATATCTGTGACAAAATAATGTCAAGGATGAACAATCGCATCTTGGAACCCAATGACAGTGCAGGTAGGAGAAGGATGCCCCAAGGAAGGTTTTGTTAAAGGATGTGGAGAGCTAGGTTCAATAGAGAATGAAAATTTGAACTAGCTGAAAATGGGCGTTTTATGAGATTGTGAAACCAGTCTACCATGTCTCCTGAAGGTGTTGTAGGGAAATATATGGGTCGCAACATTGCTACAGGTATTGCAAGTTCACAAGGTACCTACTAATGTTCATGTAAAGGGTATGGGTCGGCTGATGTACAGTTGGCTTCTCTTTCTCCAACAAGTGGCTCGGAGTCTTTGCATGGATAGTCCATACGTCAAAAACGGACCCGTACAGAGAGTCATTGTCTGTGAGATCCTTGAAAGACTATAGATGGTTATTATCAAATAAATCGCCAATGTCATCAAGCCCTACTTTTAAACAATTTGTGAGGCACCGGGAGTCTGCATATGATTGCTGGGATAGAGGGAGCATCAGAAGCTATACATCTGGTGAGAGCACAGAGTCACTTTTGAGAACACAGTGCCACCTCTACCAGCTGGGGCAGCCCTCTGGGGATATGTGTTATGGGAAGTGCCAGGTTATTTACCTCAGTTTGAATCAGAAGTGGGGAAGTCTAATCAGTCTCCTCTAGTGCAACTCTTGCCAGCCATCAAGACTACCATTGGAGTTAGGTTGCTAATTCCTTGTCTCTAGATACCAAGCCTTTTTATTCATCAACCTGGCAATTATATGTTGAACCACAACCAGGAAATCACTGTTGTCACTGTTTCCAACTCATCAATATATCTATAAATCATTTAATATAAGTGGATGCTTCCCTTGACCTCACAGTGACAAATATTTGTGATAATCATTCTTAGAGTTAAAGCAGCAAAGAGTCAGTTGATATCCTCGAGTGAATTAATGGTTATACAAGATTTCATTTTTTACTTGCATAAAGCACACATATTTACTTTATTGATGCATGTTATTTCCCTAATCGATATGGTGTCTGTGTTCCATAGGAAAAATATGTAATATCATCTCTGTGAGAACACACTATGTGCACATTCTCACCTGAACTTCCTCAAATATGTTCTAGCCTTCGATGAAGATGGACAGCTGATAAATGAATTCATCCCTTCTTCCATCATGTTTGAAATAGAAGGCAATAAAGAAACCGGATGATAATTCAACAAAATGTCAGGATCTGCAGATACCTTTTTGAGCAAAGGGCTCACCAGAGTTTGCTTCCAGTTTGTTGTAACAATGGCCTTAAACGAAGAGGTAATTATAAAAGAAGGCAAGGGGAGGGTGCAATGTTGTCAATAATGGCTAAAGATAATAACTGGGCAGATGTGATGGACCTACTTACAGTTGCTTCATCCTTCTTGCATATTTTCTTTTCCCTGAGTTCAATCTGATTAGTAAGATCTCCAGGAGTGAAGTTTTAAATGAAATTTGAGGAGATTGTTTGAATTTTTAGAAGCAATAAGAAAAAAGTGCTGCATATAATTCCAGTAAAGGAGTAGCTGGTTTATTATAGGCCACATACTCTGATCAAATAGGGGAAGGATCACTTGTCCTGCATAACGTCGGGTATGCCGGAACGGTTCTGACTAGTCCCAATAAAAAACCCTCATGCACGTGTTGTGAGTTTTGCGATGTTAAGCGGTATATCTTGGTTCTCCGTTGTCCCTCACACGTGCCTGCATAATCATAGGGTTTAGTTGTTTATGCAACCTCCATCCAGGAGGTGATACCCTCAGTTAAAAACAGTAGTGATCAGTGATAGTGACTGTGACGTGATACAGTGAAGGAAATGATAAAAATGCCTCTCTCATCCAGAAAAATTACTTTTATTCATTCCGGTTTTTTGGAGGCAAAAGTTAAAATTAATTGCTGGTGAATAAGAGTGATTATGACTCTTTCACACTATAATTGTGGTGTAGGTTTATTTTAGGCCACTACATTAGTAAATTCCTTGACAATCCTGAACAGTTCCTTAGTTTTCTTCCGCCAAAAGAAAAAAGGAGCAGCAAAAAAATCAGAACATGCCTCTTTAAATGCTCATTTTAAGGTTAAATGAGGAAGTTATATTTGTTCTCTATGTTATATCATGTTTTGCTTTGCATGGCTATTCCAAGTTAACATACATATATGAGGGATTAGTATTGCATAGGAGATGCATCATGCATGCAAACAGCAGAATACAATCTTCTATTTGTCATACAAAGACATATATGGAAGAAATACACACAATTATATGTGGCACTTATCCTATTCACTGCAATCATGTTTTCCAAAATAATCTTAAAAGTTTCCATCCGAACTATATAATGAAACCTATGAAATATGCTAATATTTCCACACCAAAAGGAGCCAAAAGTAAGCTAATTCCAAATTAATATATACCTTCCACTTCAAGCAGAAACTGTAGCCCCATTATTGAAACATTTTCAAAACATAAGATAAAATTTGTTTATCAAAAAGTAGAAAATCACATTGAAAATACTGATCTGGTTAGATATGTGATACATTTTCCACCAAATCTGCAACATTTTATGCACTTTAGTAATACATGGGAGAAATCAGAGTGTTTTCAATAAAAGCTATATGACTATCCAAACAGTCATACATTTATGGGCTTAACTATGCCATTCAAAACTTGTGCATATATAAATAGATGACTATGTGACCCAGAGATAAGTGGCATTAAATGTGTTATTTTTTTTGCAAGTGCATTGTACAGTACTCTGATACCCGCAGGTCTTGTAGCAGTCTTAAAAAGCCACAAATAAATAAATTGTGTGTAGCATTCTCTTCTTAAAAGGCGTGTGGGGGAGAATGTGTTGAATATAAGAATACATTCTTAATTTAGTTCTGGAATTTTCTGGAATGCATACAATTTTTACATGCAACTGTAGTTAACTAAAGCACACCATCATCTCATGAGTTCATTGTCAAAAAGGTAACATACATAATATAGTGAACTTATCAAAGTCAGGTTTGACATGAGTAAGCCATAGGAAATTGTTCCACGGGTTGGATACACAAACTGGATTGGGGCCTGTCTCTGCTTACCTTCGGACTAAGAAAAAAATATCTGAGAAGGTAAAGTTCACCGGGCGAGGCAGCCGGCGGTGACTGAGGAGGAAAGCGTCGTCGTTGGGGGAGTAAAAGGATGAAGTTTTAGTGAAGATTTCAATGCTCAGAGTCTCTTTAATGGAAGCCGAAAATCTTCAGCGGGATGAAGTTGGAGGCAATAGCCAACAATGGATCCAGGAGGTCCGATACACTTTCTGGTAGGAGCTGCAAAGCAGTATTTGCCTCTGCAGAGAAAAACAAAGCTGGATCTGCCGCAAAGTTGGACCTACTTGCGGTGCACCTAGGGTGGATCGACGAGCAGGTAGGTCTTGGTCTCCTCTCAATTCTCAGAACACTTTTTGACAGAAAAGTTTTAAGTCAAAGTTGTAGTTTTGGGCTATCTGGGCACCTTTAGCACAACTTCCAAGGATCCAGGACTGACCGGGCACCATTTGTAGGGTCAGGACCCAGTCAGGTTGGGTCCAAGTGCAGGTTCAACATTGGTGGAGCCTTTCTGTCCCTGTAGCTCTGATCAGGTTTCCAGCCAACTTTACGTTGGAGTCACTCAAGCAGGAAAGCAGGTCCCAAGCTGCAGGGCAGTCCTCTGAGGGCTTAGGTCAAACTTCAAGCATGATGACAATCCTCTGAGTGCAGCAAGGCAGGCCTCTGAAGTGCACAGTAGACCACAGGCAGCAGAGCAGCCCTCTAACAGCCCTTCTACAGGTTGAGAAGTAAACTGAAGAGTAAGTTTGGGAGCCCTATTTTTATACCTGGTGCCCTTTTTAAAGTGAAAAAAACATATAGAGTTTTCCCCACACAGAAGTGTCTGAAATGTCCTGCCTCCTTGCACTGGCCCAAGTCTGTCTACAGGCACAGTAGACTAGTGTGAAGTTCTTTGTGTGCGAACTGAGGCATTTTGTTTCTAAGAACAAGTAGGTTCATAGCTCCACCTCCCCCACATCCTGCCAACACCCAGTCACTCTATTCTATTACTGTCTGGGAGGAATACACAAAGGCCAACTGCCAACTTCACATAGTCATATGGCTCAGGAAACAGGCTGCAGGTACCAAATGGTTAGGACAAGAAAACATCCGCTTTCTAAAAGTGGCATTTCTAAAATTGTGGCAAAAATCCAACTTTATCATTAGATACAATTTAAAATTACAGTTCTCTAGATGCTAATCGTGAAATGTATATCCACTCCCAAACAAAAGGTATCAATTATTAAATGCATCAAGGTAACCTAATATTATTCCATGGGAGATGTAGACCTAAAAGAAGTGAAAAACGAATTTGTGAGTTTTTCACTACCAGGACATGTAAAACTTAAAGGTACATGTCAAACATTTTAAATGCAATGCACCCTGCCCTATGGGCTGGGTGGGGCCCTATCCTAAGTTTGACTTATATGTATTAGAAAGGGAGTTTAAGGTTGGTAAAAGGTTTATTTTGCCAAGTTGAATTTGCTGTTTAAAACTAAATACAGACTGCCATGCAAGTCCTGAATAAGGGTGGGCGTAGTTCCCAAAGTAGCGCTACGCGAAGCTACGCGAAGTGCACTTCGCACTACGTGAACTTCACGTAGCACTACGCGAGCTGCGTAGTAGCATGTTCGCACTGTGCAAGATGTGTTTTCAATGATTGCACAGTGCGGATAAGCATCCGGCACTGTGCAATCATTGAAAACGGCATCTTGCACAGTGCGAGCTGTAGTTTTCTGCTGCTCGAGTAGATTATTACTCGAGCTGCAGCTTTCTCAACGCGAACTGGTAGTTTCTCACTGAGAGCGGTCGCGAGCATGCGCAACCACTCACAATGAGAAACCTTACCTCCCCGCGTTGAGAATCTCGCCGGGATGTAATTTTGCTTGCTCGCGGTCGCGAACATGACGTTCAGGACCGCGAACAAGCAAAAAATGAGTGCTGCACTATGCTACTCTGCACTATGCATGTTCGCACTGTGCTACGTGCAGCTCGCGTAGTGCGAAGTTGAGCAAACTTCGCAAACTCCGCGAGCGTAGCGTAGTGCTTCGCCCACCCTTAGTCCTGAAACATGTTTCATGGGGCTACTAAGTGGGTGGCACAATAAGTGCTGCAGGCCCACTAGTACCACTTAATTTACCAGCCCTGTGTATATGGTATACAATTTTAGTGGAGATTTATAAGTAAATGAAATATGCCAATCCGGTGTAAGCTAATTTTACCATGTTTTAGGGAGAAAGGAGACGCAACCCAGCACGGATTAGCCGTGGTAAAGTGCACAGTGTCCTGAGCCCATTGAAAAAAAATTCAGCAAAACAGGATGGGAGAAAGCAAAATGTTTGTGAGTGCCCTGTAGGGAGGGTCAAGTCCACCAGTTGCTATGGTATAGATTATAATACATTTTTCTGAACAAATGATAATTGGTATAACTTTCCAAAGGTAAGCATGTGAATTACCTTTTTGACAATGTACCTATGACATCGTGGCATGATTCTGTTAATTGTTGCTAGATGTGCTAAACTGTTAGGCCTCACGTATGTAATTTGACACAATTGGTTCCCAAATGTCCCATGGTCAACAGTTATTATTCTCCAGTACATTATTTGCTGTGAATATGCAACAATAAATCTACCACTACTCGTGTAATAGAAAATATTGGTGCATCCCAGGGACACTTCATCAACTGTAAATTTTCGTTGAGTATGCGCTGACCCTGTGTGATGAGAGTTGGACTTTCAAAGTCTCTGCTAGGCAAAATAATACACCTAGACCTCCAGGGATACATTCTTTGTGTATCAGGGCCACTATTTCCATTTCCAATGCCACTCCAAAGGTAGATATTATCAATATGTTTTTTTGATTATTAGTCATATGTTTTTATTGATCTTTGTATGTGTTTGTCTTTTTGTTGAAAAGTGATATATTATAAATGTGCATAGATGTATATAAATGAAAATTGTTGTAAATGTAAGCACTGATGTATATTTTGCCCCATTGATCTCAGGTTTTTTTAAACGGCTGTAAATGTATAGTTTAGTATACCTCCAAAATGCATAAGCAATAGATATGAACACTAAATTTTGGTGACAAGAGTAACCAGTGCCCCAGATTAATGTAAGATCATGTTGCATAGAGTACATTTCTACAGGAATGACACAAGAGATTCGATCTTCATTTACAATATGCATATTGAGAACGACGAGCCAAGTAAAAGTTCCCCTTTTGTGTATCTAAATGATATGCCAGATAAGAAAAAATCATCATTTAGTTCATAGTAGAATGAAAGAAGGCTTACATAACCACACATAGAAGGTCTTTAAATGCTTGCAGACTATGGAGGCTGCTGCTGGAAAGATAAAAGAGTTACCTTCTCAGTTGTTTCTTGAATGATGTTTCCTGCAAGACTATTCAGACATGCTGAATCATGAAATGCACAAGTGTCAGACAATTTTCTACCTATTATGTAATATATTGATAATAAATAGGTGGTGGGTTATTGAGCCTAGGTAAAGCCTTTTTTATACCTCTAGTGTTTCCTAATTTAGATACATTTCATGACATATGTCTTTGGTGTTTATCTTGAATGTTCACAGGAAGCCAATGTGGTGCCAGGTGGCATTAAGTAAGTTCCAGAAATTCTTTCTCGCAGACATTTGTGATGCATTTTTGAAAAACCGTAAGCTTGTATCGATTTCATGACAGCTCAATTTAGAGAGGATGAAAATATTGGGTCGGGTGTTATTTGTAAATGTAACTATTTGGATTCCATATTAGCCAGCCATTGCAACTTTCATCATGATCATTCTCTCATCAGCATACCAGTCTTTAATCCCTATATTGCCACAACCCCCATCACCTAAACTACTGTCCAATAGAAAATGCTCCCATAGAGCCTCTTTATTTTCTTGCATGGATCCCACTGGCATACCTATCTCTAACATGATATCTCTATATCTTAGCATCCACTTCAAATGAATAATACTTCATATCACAACTACTTCTCTGTCACACTTAATGCCCCTTCCCTTAATACCACAAGAGCTAACCCTACTTTGTTTTTTCAAGAAACAGGTTCACTGGTCAATACTCAAGTAAAGAGCATGAAATAATTGCAACAATAAAAATATTTGCCTTTCACATTTTATTATCCAATTCTTAAAGGATGTTCTTTTCATTGCCATGCTCTCTATCTAGAACCTCATATGTGCCACATTTCTGTCTTTTTTTAACTTAGATACATGGTTCTCACTGAAAATTTCCTATCCTTATCTTCAAAACAGCCATGTCCTTGAACATCTAGCTGTCTCAGATCATCTCTCTCTAAACAGTGTTTTAGCCTCCACATTAACAAACACAACACTGCCTTACTGCTCTAGAAACCCCATGCACGTGATTCCAATTCAGTACTTCTCTCTACTGGTATCCCTTCACATGAACTTTCTCTAGTTGCACTTTAGATCTATCACATGTTTCAAAATTATGCTTTGCAGGGATAATCTTCATCCAACGCTCTTTCTGCCTAAAAGCATGAGAACAGCTAATGGTATCAACTGCCCTGCAGACCTTTGTGTATTGCCCTCTGCACTGTGTTGACAATTCAGCATACTTTAACAGCTGTGACATGGTTCACTTGTTCTTTGGACCAATCTGCAGGTATGTATACCTTTTTAAGGTCACATTCACACGCCGTGTAAATAAATACTTGTATCTATTGTTTCTAGACAGATGCTTTGATGAATGTTGTCTCAATTACTATTCAGCTTGTTTACTTTCATAAATGTGTATTTCTTGTGAACTTCATCATAAGCAATGTTCAGCTTTCATGTACCTAATCTTTAGTACAAGGTAAAAAATATACAAATATATTTGAAGGAAGTAAAAGTGGTCATGCATCAGAGGAAAAGGGGGACGTTTTCAGAGATCCCAACCACTCATTTGATCTCAGTGTCTAGTTAGAACGAACAATATTATTTCTCACTTGTCTGTACAAATGCAGGTATATATATATATCTATGATAGTGTTAGTTCACAACTAGTGTATACTGAAGCAAAATCATGTAGGCTACTATTTCATTTACTTTTTATTTTAGTTATGTTAGTTGCAACACGGCAACATGTTTGATTCATACTTCCAGATAACAATAGGTAGGAACAGAGCTTTACTGAGTTTAGAGAAAGAAGAGCACTAATTCAAAATGTATGTTTTAATAAAAGGAAGTAATATAATCTCATAGGGCAATCTTGCATATTATTAAGTGAAAATGAGTAACAGGAACTAATGCAATTTTCAGTTACCTAATTCTTCTGAAATCAGTCTACACACTGTAGGACCTAAAAGGCAAATACGAAATAAAGAATATTTTTTACCAAGTACACATGAACACTCATTAACAATATTAAACAGTTTTGGAAACAAGCTAAACCAATTTGTTTGCATTCTAGTTCTAATTGATGATCTCCATACAATGTAAGCAATTGCAAAACAGCTAATCTCCTACCAGTATGTTTTTAATTTAGAAAAGATGGGAAACAAAAATAGAATATTAATTTGTAAACTTACTGGCATGCTATGAAGTTGTTGAGTTGTAAAATTGATTCTCCAAACCTGAATGCTCAAATATTTGTTAGCTCATTCCATATGATTTGAGCTGATATTAGTTTAATATATTTAGTAAGCTATGTTTTAGGTTCATTACCCCGAACCCGGTTTACTAAAATTGGTATTTCTTCGAAATGTAAAGTATTCCACCTTAGGCTTTTCTAAAGTATTCGCAAGTTTATCAGATTTTCCAAAAAATGTTCATCCATGCCTGATTTCCTTGCCCCAAATTTTTTTATTATTTTTTGAAAAAAATATGTCAGGTTAGGATTATGAAATGAAAACACATTTTATATAACTTCTACATTCACTTGAAACTATTTTCCTTAACAAATACCTAATTTATTCAACCATAACTATTCAAAAAGAAGCTCCCTGCTGCACTCTCTGCAACAGTTAGATCTGAACCTATCAAGTGTAACTTAAGTATGCAGATAAAGGGGAGAGATGTATTTACAAATCTTTACGCATTTATATAAAACTACACTTGGGAAGGTGTGCGCACTTACCATTACATATGTTATCGATATGTGAAAAAGTTGTATAACATTTTTGATAGATGCTCTTGATTTTTGCACATTATTTTAATTTACTGTCTGAACTTAGTTAAAAGTCTGAAACTTTAATTTTTGAATTGAGCCCTTTAATATATTAATTCATCAAACTATGGACTTTATGATCTAATAGTTTCCGTCCTTATGTCCTTAAAATACACAAAAAGTAATATCAATATTCAGGCAAGATATTTAAAAACTAAATCCGGTGCACATTTTGCCAGTCTGATTATAGTGAATCTTGGTTTCTAAGACTGCTTTAAAATGAATTGTGATGTAAAGATGATATGACATGATAAGCAATTTATAGTGTGCACAGCTACGGCTAGGAGTGTCCCAGCGCAAGCGTTGAGAGGTCGGCAAGGTGGACTTTAGGCTTGCAGAAAGAGCCAGGTTTTCAGTTTCTTCCTGAACAGCAATGAGTTACTAACTGAGCATAGCTCCAAAGGGAGCTGATTCGATGCAGAGGCACCCAGTAATGTGTTGTCTTTTTGGCATATTTAGCATTCACATATTTTATTTAAAGATTTGGATGCCTAGAAGGTCAGCTTTGTGACACTTCATCTCCCTAGACCCACATCGCATTAGGTGACTCAATTTCCTATTCGCCAATGCACTATGAGGCGCGGTTGGCGACTGCAGCTTCCTCGGGGCATGGATTCAGCTACCGGGTTAAAAGCTCCTTGGATATTCCACGGCGCGGAATGCCTCAAAGGTAACTGTTAGAAGCTGGAGTTCCCGCGCGCACCGTTGTTGTCAAGTGCCCGACCCGGACCTCTCCACTCCCATGTTAGACCAAGAAAGGACACCGTCCGAGACAGCCCTGCTCACCCCCTTAGTAGCTTGACACGAGTAGCCAGGCTTATCTCCAAGGCACGAGTGTTCAGTATGTGCAATCACGCTCACAGCAATCCCAATGATGTCACCACAAATGGACTCCACACAAGTTTGAATAAAATGAGTATACTTTATTTAAAAAGATATACAAAATGACCACACAATACAACTCCCACATATATACACTGGGTAATATTCTTTCTGGTGGTTTGGGCGGTCCTAATCCCCAACCACTGCTTCTAATCAACAGTTACGCTGACTTTTAACCGTTCTCAACAGGTTAGGTACGTTGTATCACTAGATTCACACACGTTGCAAAATAGAAGGAATACTTCACTACTTAACGATGGGTTCCTGTAGAGTACCACAGTGAAACAATGCAATGCGTAGCATCAAGGTCTTGTACTGAGTCAACACAAGATAATGCAACTCGGTTCACTACCAGCATGCCCTGTTCAAGGAGGGAATACAGCAATGCGTCATGCTGCAGATACTTACAGTGCGATAGGAAAACATTGCAATGTGTATCACCACCAGCGTGCCCTGTGCACAGAAGGAATAAGGTAATGCGTCACAGTGCAATTCAGTAAACAATCAATGCAGTGCACTACACTATGATCCTGTATCCTGCAAGGGAAACATAACGTAATGCATAGCGCACTAATTCCTGAATTCATTACACTCTAGTGTCAGACATTGTTGAATAGTTAAATAGTTCATTAGCAGCAAATAACAAAGTGTTATGCAACTGTTTTTAGAAGTGTGCGACCGGTTTGCCCCAACACGGATCAACGATGACACCCAAGTTCCAATCCGGGCACTGGCCCCTGTACTGCCCCGTCCGGCACCAGCACGGACCTAGATCTGGGCCGGAGCAACAGTCGCACACAGCTGCCAGCAGCAAGAGGCCGAGAGAGTGTCCCTCCAGGCCCGCACCCGCCCCAGGCCATGATCCTTGTCACCACAGGCAAGGCGCTCTTGGGCCGGGAGTTCAGCTCCTGCAAGGCTGCCGGTCCAGGCTGCCAACGTTCAGCACAAACTCTCTCCATGAAGCCTTCCACACGACGCTGGTGCTACCTCACGTTGCGTTCGAGGGCCCGATCACTTGGCCCTCGACTCCAGCGCTGTTAGGGCTTCTTCATTCCCTGGTGCTCACCGCTCCCCGGGACTCCTCACCCACACGTTTGGTGGCA
Source organism: Lissotriton vulgaris (assembly GCF_964263255.1). Taxonomy (NCBI): domain Eukaryota; kingdom Metazoa; phylum Chordata; class Amphibia; order Caudata; family Salamandridae; genus Lissotriton; species Lissotriton vulgaris. The sequence continues at coordinate 2,119,274,896 of NC_141689.1, forward strand.
CCTTCGACACCTACCCCTGATGCGTCCGAGACTAACTCAGTCTCCTGGTGCTCACAGTCTTCCGGCGCTCTCCACTAACGCCCGGGTCGCACCACGACACGAACACTGAGTGTCTGAGTCTCAACTCTCCCCCACACGCTGATCCGCATGTCGGAGACTCACTCCTCCTTAGTGCCCACGATGTACCAGCACTCTCCACCAGTGCCTGGACTACACTGCGGCACGCACCCCCTGTGCCCTGAATCTCGGCTGTCTTCTACGATGCTCACACTCCACAGGTTCTACAACACCTGTAGCTGCACCAAGACAAGCACCCTGCGCGTCAGAGTCTTGATTTGTTCCGGGTGCCCACGATCACCTTAGGCATCCCTTCGGAGGTCTTAGGCTGCCACGACACGGTCCCACCACCGCACTACTTGAGACTTCCTGGAAACTTTTATGTTCCTGTGTTTCCGAATGGGAAGCCAGCTCACCTCGAGCCCATGGGGTACAGTACGTAGGAAACAGGAAAGTCCTGTTCAGTAAGAACGGGGGACACAATCCACTACAGCGCCCCTTCAGTCTCTCCACGGTCAAGAGCGACAAACTGCCCACAAGCCCCAGATCATGAAGCAAGGGTCAAGTGTCTCCCTCAGCCTATTCAGCAACTCTTCCCAAGGCAGAGGTTTTCTTCCCGATCCTGGACAGGTCAAAGCCGCCAGAGGCTTGACTAGTCCACGGGGTCTTCAAAGGGCTCCCAGCACTTCTCTGAATAATACCGATGCCGTTCTCGACAACATCATCAACATGACCAACACATAGTCTCTGGGTTACAGTCCTTCCAGTTATACCCCTCATTGTCTTTGAAGTTTCCTTGTGCTCAGGGGTCTCCGACCCCCCCCTACATCGGTCTTGTGTATCTCCCCCCCAGTGTCAACGTCCTCACTTTGATACTGGGGGCCTGGATCTTTACTCAATCAGAGTGAGAGGGGTCTATTGTTTTATGGCTCTGAACCAGGCCTCTTCACCTTGCAAAGCCTCTCCTTCTCCCGCTCCAGGTGCAGGTCAGCCTGGCACCGTCTCCACCCCCTCCCCTGGGGCACAACCTCCCTCAGCCTTTCTCACCTCTCCCAGATCCAGGCAGGCAATTCACATTCTGTTGAGACACGCAAAAAGTCTAAAGCACAAACTCAGCTATTTTCTCAAACAGAGGTATCTGGACACCCAGCGAGAAAACCATCTACCCAAAAAGATGTGTTATGACGCTGTGATTTCAGACATACCAAACTTCACTGTTCCATTTCCAATTATTGGGAAACTAGGCTAACAATACTACACCCAGCCTCTCCCATTCTGTCCTATGGGCAGGATGGCCTTTCACCAGGGAAAATGAAATGGAGCATTTTCCACTGTAAGGGCCTAGTACCCACACTGGCACAGAAGCATTTTCCACTGTAAGGGCCCAGTACCCACACTGGCATAGGTCCTGCCTTTTATCTACACTGCACCCTGTCTAGGGGTTACGCAGGAAGTCCTATAGGGGTGCCCCATGTGTATGCAAAAGGGAAAGTAAGGCCTGACAAGTGGTAGCACTTGTCAGGACAACATGCTAATTTAGTCCTTCACTGAAGACCTTTTAATAGAAGTGGTCGAAACAATTATAGGAGTTGATTTCTCTTCTAAAGGTAAACCTGGGTCCATTCCAAAAAGCAAAGGCAGACATTGGCAAGTTATTTTAAAGGAAATTCTAGTAGGAAATATTTGACCAAAATTGGTCATCACCTTGGACACATCTTGTAAGCCCATAGAAGTACGAACCATGCTATCTTTCACCCCAGATGACTTGTCCTATCTTATTGTACTAATCAAGGAGCTTAGTGGTGAGGCGGGGGAACTAAAATCACTGATTTCACACCTATCCAATACACTGAATCAGCTATTAGTGGAAATGGCTAGCACCAGAAATAAACCCAATCACAAGAACCCTGCTCTTCTGATTCTGAAATCAGGTCAATACAACATCCCCCTACTGAAGGTTTACATGAGGTAGTTCCTTTGGCTCATGTCAAAGACCTGAGTGATTTGAAACACAAACATTTATGGCCCATGAGATCTCCTGGCTCCTTTCAATACAATAATCAGTTAACTAATTGTAATGACCAAGGGACACAAGGTAGTCCTTGTAACAATGGCTTTAGCAAGGTGTTAGATGCCTCTACAACAATACTGCGTAGGGTGGGACATGCTAACTTATAAAGCTATTCATTGACATTCCCTGGTGAGGGGGTGTTGCTCTGTTATTTGTGATGATATTATTAGTGCCAGAAGACACCCACTAAAAATATGTTATTTGACAGCATCAAACTATTCCATAACGGTGGTATTTTACACTAGAGCATCCCCTGCTTACAATAAATATTCACATTAAATATCAGTGGCCTGACAACCTCCCCTTGAGTGCTTCTTGCAATTTTCCTTCTGAGGTTGGCAGTTGGTCCCCTTTACGGGAAGTCGACTGACTACTTCCTCTTAATACCAGTACTTCCTTTTTGACTGTGGTTACTCCTTTACCTGATGATTGCTCTGCAAGAGATCGCCTAAGCCTCCAGTTCTAACAAAATAGTCTGACTGTGAGCTACCTTTATTCATTATCAATCCCTTAATGCATTGTTACGTCCAGTAGGCTCTAGCTTAAATACTTCCCACCATGAGATCTGGCACTAAAACCTCCCAGGGGCAACACTTTCACACCGAACAAATTCCTATGTGTCCTTTGTTTCATGCATCGAGGCTGGTCTCAAGTCCAAAGTTGCCATAACAGAATTGAATAGTTTTATAGAACTACCGGATATTTGCATGTTCCAAGAAACATGATGTACAGATCCGATCTTTACATTCTATAAAAAGAGTGTGATTGGGAAACCATTCGGTTGGCTTACGATTTGACTCAGAGCTACCTTGGATTGGAAATTTCAAAAACTTGACATTGACTGCCCGGACATATTAGGAGTCCGGCTAGTTAGTGATGTGTTCTAGCACTTACATTTTCAACGTCGGCTTACAAGCTGTCAAGGTAGGCTTTGCCTCACATACTGATCAGTGCCTTGAAGACTATCTTGGTAGGTCCCAGCATCAGTCTCAAATTATTATAGATGGGAACCTCAATACCACCTTCTTTGAGCACTGGATGGTGGTGATGCTAGCCATATATCTTATGGAAATGACACATTATGGGCTATCTTACAACTTGACCTTCCTCCAATTAAAAGATGAACTCAAGCTGCCCTTCAGCTCAAGGTATTATCGTGAGATGAACTAAATCTGATCTGTAGGGTTCACATTTAATAAACCATTGCATATGAGACGTATTGGCTACATATTAGTCAATCTGAGAGTCTGGCCATATGTTAGTGACATGGTCATCAGGGAAAGGACTGATAGTGATCAAAACTGACTGTGTCTTAGGGGCAGATTTATGAAGGGCTTGCGCCACGTTTACGCCGCCGTTGCGTGACGCAACGGCGCGGAAACGTGGCGCATCCCTGCGCCCTATTTACAACGTGACGCATCTAGGAGATGCGTCACGTTGTACAGCACTGCGCCATGAGGAGGCGTTCCTGCGCAGGGGGGGGCGTTCCTGCGCAGGAACGCCTCCTGAAAGTGGCTGAGTGAAATCTATGAGATTTCACTCAGTCACTTTCAGGGCAATGCTGCGTCAAAACCCTGCGCCTGCTTGAAGCAGGTGTAAGGCTTGAGGCAGCATTGAAAGAATAGGCCCCCCAGAGCATTGCTGGAGCTGCGTCGCGCTTGCGACGCAACTCCAGCAATGCGTCACTTTTACGGCACAGATGCGTGACGCATCTGTGCCGTTTTTGCCCCATGGTGCGCCGCATCATAAATGCGGCGCACCATGGGTGGCGTAGCTGTGGCGCACTGTGGCGCATGTTAACTGGCGCATCCCTCGGGATGCGCCAGTTAACATAAATCTGCCCCTTAGTCTTTTAGCTTTTGCGTAAGGCATCTGACTTATACTCATACCTTTCCCTTGCAAGGGATCTAGTGCCTTCTAATGACAGGTAACGGCTTAAATGACACCACATAGTTGTTCACCCAGGTACAGTTTGGCCATTTCTTAAGCCTTGCAAGCTACTTTGGCTAAGCTGAATAACTCCCTAAACTAAGAAAGAGAATTGAGTCTAGTCAGGGATTTACATCTTAATTTTTTCACCCACATATTGAGATATTTTACTGCTCCTGCGTTTAATAGTCACAAATAGGAAATTAGAACTAATACCTGATTCAAAAGGAAAGTAGTCATGTACTAAGTCACCTGGCACAGTCATAAAAATGAAAGATACCACATTCGCTTCCTGAGAAAGAAATACAAGTCTACGCTGACCAAAGCGAAAAACGAATGAGATGATCATAGACGGTCAGTCCTTCCACAGCGTGTTATGTAAAAGATCCCACCAACTTTGTGTCTCTTGTTACCTGCGGTGGTAATGGCTCAACTTCCCCTCCTCAAATAATGGACCTCCATCCAACTGGGTTGATAACTTCTCCAAATCGTAATCTTAAGGACCACCATGTACAGTGAAAGGAGTGCTCCCTGTAGTTGACCGTCCCATTCAATAGGTTTCCTTATTTGATGTAGATGACATAGCCACTCCCCTTGATGCTGTTACCATGAGCAGAGTATCAGGACCAGATGGTATTCCAGCAAATTTATTTAACTTTTGCAGAAGGCATCTTACTGATACTCAAACCATTCCCTCGCAAGGGATCTTGTGCCTTCTAATGACATGCCACGGCTTAAATGACACCACATAGTTGTTCACCCAGTAACACTTTGGCTATTTCTTAAGCGTTACAAGCTACTTTGCCTAATCTGAATAAGTCCCTAAACTCGGAAAGAGAATTGAGTCAAGTCAGCGATTTCCATCTTAGTTTTGTCACCCACATATTGACACATTTTACTGTTCCTGTATTTAATAGTCACAAATAGGAAATTAGAATGAATACCTGATTTAAAAGGAATGTTGTAATGTACTAAGTCTCCTGGCACAGTCATAAAAACTAAAGATACCATGTTCGCTTTGTGAGAAAGATATAAAAGTCTACCGTGACCAAAGCCAAAAATGAATGAGACGACCGGAGATGGTCAGTCCTTCCGCAGGTTGTTATGCAAAAGATCCTACCAACTTTGTGCTGCTTGTTACCTGGGGTGGTAATGGCTCAACCTCCACTCCTCAAATAATGTACCATCCAACTGTGTTGATTGCTTCTCTAAATCGTGCCCTGAAGGACCACCAGGTTCAGTGAAAGGAGTGCTCCCTGTAGTTGACCCTCCCATTCAATTAGTTTCCTTGTTTGATTTAGATGACATAGCCACTTCCCTTTATGCTGTTACCACCAGCAGAGCATCAGGACCAGATGGTATTCTAGCACATTTATTTGACTATGACAGAGAAAACTGGTTCAAGGACATACCTGCCCTATCCAACACCATAACAAAGGGAGCCCCTATCTTGGAACCATGGAAGGGAGCTGAGGTCATACTTCTTTTTCAGAAAGGGGATAGATCCTTGCCCTCAAATTTCAGACCTATAATTCTTATGGACAGTATTCAAAAAATCTTCTGTCATCTCGTATTGATTAAAATTCATGACTGGGCTGCTGAACATGAGATACTGTCCGCCTTTCAAGCAGACGTTTGCAAGAAAAACAGCACCATTAACCAGGTCTTCCGATTTCTCTTGATCTACTGGAAGATGGTATCCATTAGAAGAGACAGCTTATATGCTGTGTTTGTCGACCTCAAGTCAACATTTAACCTAGTTTCCTACCCCAAATTATGGCATGTCATTCAGGAAATGGGTATATCCCCTGATCTTTTAACTCTGGTCATTCGTTTACACAAGGGTAATAATGTCAGAGTTTGCAGGGGCAACCAGGGCCAGCTTACTGAACTGATTCCTGTCAACTAAGGTGTCCCTCAGGGCTGTGTCCTGGGCCCCACCCTGTTTTCTCTTTATCTTAATGATATATTTTAATTTCTTTCCCAGTTTACTACTAATGCCCTCTCTTTAGCAACACTGAAGACACCTATTTTATTATTTGCCAATGATACCTTATTGACGAATTTAAAAATTGGATCTGATCCTCTCTGGACACTTTGATACCCTATAAATGGATCCAAAAGAAGCCGACTGAAAAACAGACACCTTGGTATTCATCTAAACTTAGGGAGCTGAAACAAAAGTGTGAAAAACTGGAAAGGGCCTGGAGGAGAGATTACAATACGGAAAAACAACAAGTGTACAGAGAATCTATAAAAATATTTCAATCAGAGGTCTTTATTTTAAGAAAAAAATTGCATCAGCTGCTAATGCACCTAGGGAAATTTTCTAAATTGCAAAAAAACAGACTAAGCGCCATTTACCTGAGTTACCTCGGGAGACCTCCCAATCTCGTTGTAACGAATAAGCAACGTTTTTAACAAAGAAATTGTGGACATATATATCACCTTCCCTTACAATTTACGTACAGATAAGTTAGATCAGGAATTGCCCACCTCAGGGGGCTCTACCCCACAGTTGGAGGGCCTCCCAAGTTTATATATGCCAACTCATTACCAACTTTTTGGCCAGGTTAAGACTGGCTCTTTATTCGACCTGGCCCGCTACATATGCTTCGCAAAGCAGAGGAAGTTGTTCTTCCAGTTCTTATGGAGGTGCTAAACTCCTCCATATTAAGTGGTCAAATGCCTCTTCCATGGAAACATGCCATGGTAAGAGCATTTTTAAAGAAACCCAACCTCGACCCAGAATCTTGGAGTAACTATTGCCCAGTCTCACTTCTCCCAGGGTCTAGTAAAATACTGGAGAAATATGTTAATAGGACTCTCAGAACATCTATAAAAACATGCCCCACTGCATACTTCGCAGACGGGCTTCCCTCCTAACCATGGGACGGAACCTGCACTGCTAGCAGTAGTAGAAGAATCGAGGAAGGTCCTTGATCAGGAGGGTGTAGTGGCAGTCCTCCTACTGGACCTGAGTTCCACTTTCGATACTGTCAATTATAACATCTTATTTGACAGACTTAGAATGGTGGGAGTATCAGGCAAGTCTTGGATCAAATCCTTCTTGAAGGGTAGAGTATTCCAGGTATTTGAGGGCCAATGTATATCTGAATGTGTGCCACTAACATGTGGAGTGCTGCAGGGCTCATCATTAAGTCCCGCGCTATTTAATGTGTATCTGAAGCCGCTTGCTGAGCTAGTTCTCCTTTTTGGGATTAAGATCATTACGTATGCAGACGATATGCAGTTAGTGGTAGAAATACAGCACCAAAATAAGATGCCAGCAGACTTGGGACCTTGTATGGAAACAGTGCCTAGGTAGATGGACAAGTCAAGCCTTAACCCCTTCGATGCGGGGGATATTCCCCCGCCGTGCTGGGTGGAGGGGGCACACACAGCGCTCACATGCTCATGACGAGCTGAGCTCGTCATGAGGCATGGCGCTCCTGTGCTCATGACGAGCTCAGCTCGTCACTGCCACACCCGTTCCCGTGGAACGCTCAGCACAGCATGGGAATTATCCCCGCATGCGAGCGTTCCACGGCTCATGACGAGCTCAGCTCATCATGAGCACCGGAGCGCCGTGGCTCATGAGGAGCATTCAAGGGTTTAAACTTAATGGTGATAAAACTGAGCTAATGATCTTGGGTAATGCCACATCCATTAAGACCAGATTAAAAGCTTTGGGAGTCTGGTTGGACAAGACTTTTAGTTCCAACCATCAAGCAGTCAAGCTAGCCGCGTCATGTTGTGGTATACTTTGAATGCTGCGAAAAATGCTTTCCCTGCTCCCAGCTGCGACTCAGAGAGTGATAGTCCAGGTCCCGGTGCTGTCTCGTCTGGACTATAGCAATTCTCTCTGCCTCAGTGCCACAAAAGTCACTATTAGGAAACTTCAGGTAGTGCAGAATTGTGCAGCGAGGCTACTGTTTCATATTTCCATATTCCCAGATCCCAATCAGCCAAGCCTGCATTAAAACATTTGCACTGGCTCCCAATGAACGATCGGGTGAAGTTTAAATCCCTGTGCATAGCGCATAAAACTCTCTAGGGTACCGGCCCAAAGATAAACCAGCCTCTCATCACATTTAATCGGCCAACAAGATGCCTCCGGTCCGCCAGCTTGTCTATGGCAACTGTTCCTAAAATCAGAAGAGCACGGTCAGGTGGTCGTTCCTTCTCATTCAATGTGGTGAGTTTGTGGAATGCCCTGCCCATCCAGCTGCGTACAACTGTTCATCATCTGTCCTTTCGGAAGCAAGTGAAGACCTGGCTCTTCCAGAATCTGGCTCAAACCACCTATCTCTCTTGCTTGTTGCTGCTAGCGCAGGGATGCCTCAGGGTAGCCAGGCACTCTACAAATGATAATTAATAATAATCTCCAAAACCCCTAGTGGGCTCCAACAACTATTACTCTGATTTAAGCAGTTTTGAACATCCCATGGGCTGGAGATCAATGCGGCAAAGATGATGTTTATAGCTTTCAATCAACACCAAACATTCAATGGGGGTCTTCTTTTGGGGGGCAAAACACTGAAGAAGATGGGTTCATTTAATTACCTTATATTCACCCCGTCTTAAATCATGTCTTGGAAGCCCCATGTCAAGAAAATGATTCTTTAGCACAATCAGGCCCCAGCTTTAAGTAGCCTCTGCTCTACAGATATATAAAGCTAAGTCTATGGGCCCTGACCCGTATGGTTCTGAGCTCTGGGGGATTCTGATATCAGTGGGTTTGTAAAATCAGAGAATAAGTTTATTAGAAATTTGGCCCTTCTCCCACAAAGTCCTAATCCAAAGGATAAAAGTTGCTAAGACAAGTGCATATTTTAAAACACATACCTGAAAGAAAAGAAACCTCAAAGTTGATGACTGATGGTTGATAAAGAAAAATCATTACATGGTATTTCATGTCTATGACTAATTTTGAAAGTCTGTTGCACTGTTCTGTCAAACATTAGAGTAGGTTTCAAGGAGTATGATGGGAAGAGGTACCGTGGTACCCATCAACTAATGGCGTTATAAACATATATTTGAGGGCGAGTTTCTATTATGTACTAATTCAAGGATGTTTTCTTTGGAAATATTTAGAATTCCTAAATTCTGATGCTTAGCATGACAAATGACATTTTATATTCCTGGCCTTGGCACTCTTTATAGACCCATTGTGAAAAAAGGTAACTACATCCGTTTTTACTCTCTGTGCAATAGTAGGGGGGAAATGGTTGTTGTGAGAGTGAAGGGTGATTGAATTGTAATGTGGAGTAGGTGAAGGTTTTGAAACGTACAAAGGGCAGTTTGAGTCCTGGGTAGTCAGACAAATCGTGAACTGTTGAAAATATACAGGCAATGGCCGCTTCCTCCTCAGTCTATCCACCATAACAATCCATAAAGTAAGAGAAATTATTTTTAACAATACATATGATAAATCAATTGCAGTGTATAGAAAATGATATAAAAAATAACGTCCATTGGAGGAATTCAATTTCTTCTTGTGAACTTTAATTACATGGGTTTCCTTTTTTGATACTGTAAACACAGCAAACAAAAAGCAAAACATTTTTTTTCATCTGCATGATTATTGGCAGAATGCTGCTTGGATGGTCAATGGCGACTTCTTGATCCAAGAAACAACGAAATTGCTCTTCTTTTGAACTTTCTCGCATGGAATTTTATTCTGCTGACTATGGCACAGGAAGAACGTGCCACAGAGTCAATTCAGCCACAGAGAGAATGCATGGACATTTTCTGGTCTTTGAAGGAAAGTACCTGCCAGCCACAGCACCAGAGCCTCTAACAAAGAAAAGATTGAGATATGATAAATCTCCCTGTTATAATGTACTTTCAATTTGAGGAGGGACTAAGAAAACTGTTACAATCTTATGTTATATTTACCACCTATTTACAATGTTATGTATAATCATATACACCTATTTACAACGTGCCACCTTGGTATGTTCCATCCACCCCCATGGTGACAGCACACTTGGTAGCTTCCTGTGAAGAGACTCTTAAAATGTTCATGTGAGGAGATTGTCATTGCTGGAGAGCGGAGCAGTGAATAAAGGCAGTTTCTTATCAGACGCCTCAGTTTCTAACCTTTAACAGAAACGAGCCCAGGGATTCTGAATAGAGGTTGCTTTTAACAAAGCTTTCTTGATTATTAATATATTTTATTTTCTGGTCATCCTGTTGTGTAACCTTTCAGATTTTAACTTGGGACCACCATATCCTCAGTGACTTTTCCCATAGCCATCGTTGACTCATTGCTCTAGATACGAGCTAAAGAATCTGTAATATGTCTTTGAGAGCATACGCTCTTACAGGCTACTCATTGTATTAGAACGCCTACAGTGCCTTATGGAGCCTCAATGGGCACAGAGTACAGCAGTTGTAACTATATGTCTCATTTAAAAGGCAGAGGAGCAAAAGTATGTTTTATCCAGCTTGCTAATTCCTTTGTACTCAGAGTTTAGGGTGTAGTTGATCTGAAAATCCCTATCAGACTGAGTTACGGAAATCTGTGAATGTGGCTGAAACCATCTTCTAATAGTAATTGACTTCCATCAGATCAAGGTCCCAGCAGCTAATTGAATTCTTTCAGACGGGCCACGTCAAATGAATAATTTTTATATAAAATCGCAGAACTCCAGCATTGTTCAACTATGTTTACAAAAACCACAGTGCAATCTTTTTGTTCACTATTAAGGCTGAGAAAGGTTTCATACCAGAAGATATTAGGCCTATTTATAGAATGTACATTTAACTCATATTGGGTTTCTTGGTTCTATTGACAAATAAGGCATGTTCATAGTTACCCTACTCAAAGTGGTCATTTTTCTAACGAAGGGCAAGTGTTGAATAACTGATGTAAGTTGGTGTACTCATTACGATATGTTGTGCTGCTACGTATAGTTTACCATTGTTGGTGTGGCAATGCCAGTACCTTCTCTGTCATTTACATATTATAGCTTTACTTTAACTTGCACCTTCTTAGCTTCAGCCACACATAGTATGTTTAATGTTTAGAGGTGTATTTATTTTACCATATTTGTCAGGACATTCAATAACTGCACAGTTGTGTTTCTTCATCCATTTTAACTTCGTCAGAATGTATACATTATTATAGCAGCACAATTAATTAGTGGTTAGTGCACAGTACTGTGAAACCTTAGTAAATGTTAGTTTGTTTCAAAGTTTTGGTATAAATATGCATTAAGTATATGCATATCACATTATTGAGTAAGGATTTACTTAATTATACTCACAAATTGACCGAGAACGTGGGATAATGCAAATATTTATTTCAGAATATGAAGCTTAATTCACTTATAAATATCTATCTCATTGTGTGGTCTTTCATGTACGTTTGTGTTATTACTGCCATATAACGGGGAGCACGTTAGTTTAAGCCCTGCAGAATTCACCATCATTTTTTAATACAATATCAAAAAGTCTATGCATTCTAGCTTCATGATATGAAGTAATTTCATTACGGTTTTAAAAATATAGAAATTAATGTTAAGTAATTTGTGACCCTGTTAAAATTGGACGACACAGTTATTTAAAAGTGTAAATGAATAAATGTATGCTTGAATGTCACCAATGCTTGCTATTCATGAATGCATAATATACAATGACTAATACTGCTACACATTATTTTTTTGTACTACATAATAAAAATTATTTAAATATATTTGATTTGGTTTCTGTTATCTGAATAATTTGCAAAATAGAAACATTTATATTAAAGAAATCGTGAAAAAGGGCAAATGAATTAGCATGGCTCTACAAGCTAATCAATTGCACCAGTAGCGGCTGGTAATTGTATCAGGGAGCATAGGCCACACATGCGCACATACACTCTCACTCACACCCATGAATTCACACACACACACACACAACACATTCACAACACTCACTAAAAAATACAAAACATACAAAAAAAAACATAAACCTTACCTTCACTGTAGAGATGGAAGCCTCAGAGGGACAGCTGCCTTCCCTCATTGACAGGAGGAAAGACAGCAGCAATCCCTCACTCATCACAGAGAGGAATCGGGTGACTGAGACTTCTCATCCTACCTCCTTCTGTGATTAGGTATCAATGATTGGCACCCAGCCCTGGGCACTTCAGGGCTTAAATCTGAAGCATCCAGGTTCTAGGCAGTCAATGATATTCCCCCTTGTCATAAGGGGGCCTCATGGCACTTTTGCTATGCTGAGGAGGACACAGTCACTGGGCTGTGAAATCATCAGCCTGGCAAAGATTACTTATCTCAGGCAGCCAGGCGCATGCACATCTAACACATGTCTAGCTCCTGGCTGTTTGACCTGAATAAGAAGAGTGTCTGTCAGACTGAACTTTCTTCAGCCTGACAGACATTCTTCTTGCTAGGATTAAAGGTGGGAGGCATGGCCCCTCAGTCCACATGGATGGGCCACTGCTGAATGGCACTTCAACTATAGCAACTGGACATCCACAGGGCTAGTCAGGCCTTTTATTCCAGTGGGCATTTCCCCAGTGAGCTGGAGCCCTTTGAGGCTGATTCTAAAAGCACAGGGCCACTTATTTTTTTTGTAAATCTGTTTATTGCACAGAAAAGCAATCCAATAATTACATACAAATGTGCCATTGCAAACATAAATGAGCATTGATCGGCGAAAGAACCGAGAATGTAGTATATTACAGTGGGATTGCAAACTATCTGATTGACTCACTACGATGGTACATTTTTGCTTTTTTACAAAACGTGAAAGTAAAAGAGAAATCATATTAGAACTGAAAAAAAAGCGGTCATATACGTACAAAGAATGATAGAAGGCAATAATGTTGCGAGCATTACTGAGCAGGCAAGTCAGCACAAAATTCTGATTTATCCACAGCATGGCACATATTGAATGGATCAACAAGACTTTTAGACATAAACCTGACACTTGTCAAACTCTACATAGATGATGTTGAAACCCCACAGTGAGAATGGCAACACTCCATGCGTTCGCAGAGAATATTCAGTAAGTAACCAGGGCGGACAATCCCGGGGCCCAGTAATGTCAGTCAAGCACGCCTTAGTGCAAAATAGCGTCAGAGATAGTTCCCAAGTGGTAGTGCGGCTCTTCCTATCCCAACCCCGCAGGGACAAAGGAGTTAATAGATTGGGATTGCGTCTCCTGGGCTAATTTCGCAATATATTTCCGGTATGGCCCCCATTTGTCCAGCGGTCTGGAGGCGGTAGGCACCGTCTCGGAGTATTCAGCGCTGTTTATATTACAGTAGGCCATACTACGGAGCCATGCGCGGACAGTAGGAGCGCCCCTAGCACACCAGAGCAGCGCCACTTCACGTTTAGCTAAAAGGAGGCCAATGGACGCCAGTTTTCGAAGCGGGCGCGGGCAGTTGGCGACGTAACCAAGCAGCGCAATTTCAGGGGTGGGTTGTAGGTCCATGCCAAGTATCTCCCCCAAAACCCGATGCACCTGCAGCCAGTAGGTGTGTAGTTTCGGACAAGTCCAAGAAAGATGGGCAAAATCAGCCACCCCCTTTTGTACCACCCCCTTTTGTAACGCTTTTGGCCGCCATAAGTGTGGCAGGGTATGCTCAGACGTCCCTTGCTCACTTTGCCACTGGATTCAAGCAAGCCGGGCTGAAGACGGCTGGAATGCCAGAAACCGGTCCTCAGAAGCTTGTTTCCAATCCAGGGAAGACATGGCTTGGCAGTTCGGACTGGACTGTTCCCATGAGGCACAGGGTCAGACTGAACTGGGGTGGCAGAGTGGGCTAAAGAATGGTGATGGATTAAACCCAGATCTTTGATTCAGATGCTCCGTCCATCACCACCCCCTTTTGTACCGCTTTAGGCCGCCATAAGTGTGGCAGAGTATGCTCAGACGTGAGTCCCTTGCTCACTTTGCCACTGGATTCAAGCAAGCCGGGCTGAAGACGGCTGGAATGCCAGAAACCGGTCCTCGGAAGCTTCTTTCCGGTCCAGGGAAGACATGGCTTGGCAGTTCGGGCTGGACTGGTCCCATGAGGCACAGGGTCAGACTGATTTGCATATAGCCATGTCTGAACTGGGGTGGCAGACTGGGCTAAAAAACGGTGATGGATTAAACCCAGATCTTTTGACTGGGTGTGAGTGTTTGATTGATTCAGATGCTCTGTCCATCACCACCCCCTTTTGTACCGCTTTTGGCCGCCATAAGTGTGGCTGGGTATGCTCAGACGTGAGTCCCTTGCTCACTTTGCCACTGGATTCAAGCAAGCCGGGCTGAAGACGGCTGGAATGCCAGAAACCGGTCCTCGGAAGCCTGTTTCCAGTCCAGGGAAGACATGGCTTGGCAGTTCGGGCTGGACTGTTCTCATGAGGCACAGGGTCAGACTGATTTGCATATAGCCATGTCTGAACTGGGGTGGCAGAGTGGGCTAAAGAATGGTGATGGATTAAACCCAGATCATTTGACTGGGTGTGAGTGTTTGATTGATTCAGATGCTCCATCCATCACCGCCCCCTTTTGTACTACATTACAGTAGGCCCTACTACGGAGCCAAGCGCGGACAGTAGGAGCACGCCCAACACACCAGAGCAGCGCCACTTCACGTTTAGCTAAAAGGAGGCCAATGGACGCCATTTTTCTAAGCGGGCGCGGGAAGTTGGCGACGTAACCAAGCAGTGCAATTTCAGGGGTGGGTTGTAGGTTCATGCCAAGTTTCTCCCCCAAAACTCGATGCACCTGCAGCCAGTAGGTGTGTAGTTTCGGACAAGTCCAAGAAAGATGGGCAAAATCAGCCTGTGGGCCGTTGCATTTAGGGCAAGTGTGCGGTCTACTTGGATCAATTCTATGGGCGAGTGCGGGAGTGTGGTACCCCCTCCTCAGGAACTCAAAATGTATAAGTTTATGTCTGGCGTTAATGGACACATCTCTGGTGGTGGCACAACATGCAGCCCACTGGTCGTCCGTGATTTGAGTACCCAGGTCGCCCTCCCAGTCAGCGCGCACCTTTGTGTCGAGTGAGGGAACTGAAGCCAGACACAGTTTATATAGCTTAGATACGACATGCGCCCCTGTTTGGTTCTGTATTATGAATGTGAGCACGGGTGTGTCGTCAGGAGGGAGCGGGAATGTGGGGAATTCAGCCCTGAGCATTGAGCGAAGTCTAGTCAGTGTGAATGAGTCCATGAAGGTCCTGTCCGTGAAGCAGTGATCCTCAGTAAGGGAAAAGGCATGGCCGTCCGGGAAGAGGTCTCCGACTGTGTGGATTGGATATTTGGATAGTGTGCGCCGTACCACCGATTCACCTGTGATGGGGAGCCAGTGGAGGTTGGGCAGCGACAGTGCAGGTGAGTATAGCTTCTTGAGGAATAAGAGGCGTCGAATTTTGTCCCAGGCCCAGCAAGTAGTGGACAAAGGCTGTATGTCCTGTGGATCCCGGGGCAGACCCTTAGGAAGGACGGAGGAGAGGGCCACAGGCAGGGCCAAGTCAGCCTCTGGTCTCAGATGAGCACAGGGCCACTTCTGCGGCCTCTGTCATTTTTACCAGCTCCCGGAGGTTCATTGCAGCAGACATGGGGAGGCTTCAAAAGAAAGAGAAGGAGAGTGAGGAAGGAGGAAGGAGGATGCTATTGAGAAATAGATCAGAGGGGGAGAAGAGAGAAAGGATAAAAGGAGAGAAAATTTATGCAAGAAATAGATTATGTGAGGAGACAAGGGAGAGGAGTTGGTTTGAGTTTTTTTGACAGGGCTCCTTTTGGTTCCCCAGTCTGACCCTGAACATCAATCAATTTTTGGCAGAGGTCTTACTCTGTCAGACTCTAAACAATGTCCTAAATCATGACAAGGCAATAATGGGAAGAGGTGTGCGTATGACACATGCTCAGAAACAATGACAGTTATGAATTTCCTTTGGTTAAATAGTTGACTGTTGGTTGTCAGAGGGGCATGTTCCACAGCTGAGGTATTTGAACATTGGGCTCCTTTCTAGCTGCACTAAGTTCATTGTATTGATATGCTTTGTTGCTAGATAAGGAGAAGGAGCATCTAGAATTGCAATGTTATGCTTTGTTATTTTGGTAATGTGGAATATTCATCTATTTTTAGTAGAAGGAGCACAAAACTGTTATTTTAATGAAACCCTTATAGAAATCTGGTGTAGTGAATTCAGTGTCAGAGAGACTGGGAGCTAGCTACTCCTAATAGTTGCTAGTTTGTCCTCAGTGTTCTTGACCCCTGGGATATATGTGCTTTTGGTAGGCCAACACAGAGAGAGCAGTGTAGTTGAGTATGGATTACAGTGTGCTTCCATTTTTGCTGGGTGCTTCTTTAGAGGAATGATATTGAGGATGTACTTGGGCGACTCTAGATGGCAATGGAATGTGCTGCCCATGTAGTCCCTATGGGCGAGATGCACTAACATTAAGAATACCAGTTTACTAATTGCGATTCTCTCCAAAACACTATTAGGAAATCGGTATCCCCTCTAAGGGCCAACCAATGAAAGCCAAACACTGGGTCTAAGACAAATGCAACATTAACGCACCCACTTTGTTGACTCTTAATAACAACATCCTCCTCCTGTCATCCTTCATGTATGATGCCCATGACCTCACTGATCACTACATCAACTCCATGTCAAAAATCCTGGACACCCTTGATTCTAAACTGCTGAAAAGTATCCTGTCTATCCTGTTTAAACTATAACCTTAATGATGAACACCAACACCGCAGACATGCAGAAAGAGCATGGAATCATACCCACTCCCTGGCTAACCTCAAACCTCCAAGACACAGATGCAGAGCCTACAATATCTACATTAGGAACTCCAAAGCAGTTTTCTTCCTAAACCAACTAGACTCTGTAACTAATTGACCTAAAAATGTATGTGAAATGATCAAAAACCAATCCACCCGCAAAAGCGATCCCACCCACAGACAAAAAAACTGTACCTAACTGTGAAAGCATTGCCTTTTTTTTGCTAAGAAAACCATGCTAATCACTAATGATATCCAGAATGCTGTCAAACTACTTCCGCATGAACCCCCCACACCCCTCCCCACTTGATCATGAAGCATGCTGGGTAAACACCCCATCTGACCCAAAAAATAACACCACCTGGTCTAGTTCGAAAACCCTCGAGGAAAAATGGCACCCTAAATCTATTAACCTATCTGAAATACTATAACTACTTCAACATTACCCTCCTCTCCAAACTCAGAAATGAGTCCATCCACCTCCTATACCCACAATGGACTATGTTAATCAGTGGTGTCTCACTTACTCAAGCCTCCTTACCCAAATCCCTCAAAAGTGGCCAGGTTACCCCTATCAAAAGATAACACAACTGCAACTAATCCGACCCCAAGAATTACAGCCCTAGCTCCAACATTCCTACTTTGGCCAAACTCTTAGAAAAATGTGTGCACCTACAACTTCAAAACACACCGAGCAATTCCAACTCCCCAGTCATTGTTAATCAGGCTCGCGGTCGGGTCATAGCATCAAAACTGTCATGGTCCACATTGTCGACGATGCCCTACCAGAATGAATCTTGCCTCCTAATCCTACTGGATCTGCCATCAGCCTTTGACACTATCAACAATGCTACCCTTCTAAACCTTCTAGAACATAGGACGGGTCTCTCTGGCACCATGTTGATATGGTTCTCCTCTTTTCTACACAATAGATCTCGTCGCATGCTAATCAATCTCAGTCTTTCCTAACATCCTCCACTGTTGCTAATAGTACCCCAAGCCTCTATCCTCTCCTTGACATTGTTTAACCTATGTACGGAACGCCTAACTGAAATCCTCAAACCCTCCCACATCTCCTACTACATGTATGTGGACAACACCCAAAGCTACATGAAAATCACCTCCCCGAGGATATCTATGTCCTCAACAAAACCTTGGCAAGAAACATTGACGGACTCATAATCACCTCAAACTCAATGCCCCCAAAACTGAATTCTTACTGATCACACCACCCCCCACCACCCATAACACTAAAGACTTGCTCCCTCTTCTCTCTCCTTGGTAATCCTCCACTGCCCATCGGTCAAGATAAAATGAATACCTTTTCCGATAATGAAGAGGCCAAGTGTGGCCTAGAGCCTTTTTCCCAAGTCTCTTCGTCACAAATAAAAGACCAAATCTGGCTCCCTGGATGATCCCTGCCCACCCTCAGTTATAAAGATGGTCCCTGACATTATGGCAGACCATCTCTCAAACCTGTTCAACAACATGTTCAGAACAGGCATCTTTCCATCCCAATGGAAAAGAGCCACCCTACTGCCTTTATTGAAAAAACTAACTTGGACCCCTCAGACCTGGCCAAATATCGACCCATTTCCAGACGTCCCTTGCCTGCGAAAATAGTCAAGAAGGTAATGAATACTCAACTAAATCAGTTCATCAGGGACTCTAACTACCTGGATCACACTCAATTCCGATTCAGATCCAAACACAGCACTGAGCTGCCCTGATCAAGGCCACTGATGAGCTTAAATTCATCCTGGATGAGGGTGGTTCAGCAGCCCTTACCCTGTTAGATCTGCCTGCGGCATTTGAGACTTCGGATCACTCCATGCTGATCCTATGTTTGGAAGCAATAGGAGTAAAAAATCTGGGTTGAAACTAGTTTCATCCTTCCTATCAGACAGAGAAAACACAAGTAACATTGATGCCTTCTCCTCTAGCTCTTTCTGCTTGCCCTGCAGGTTTTAAAATTTAAATAAAATTTTATAATATGTTTATTCGTTTTATACTACGTAAAATGAGACACATACATTAGCAGTACCATCACAATTGCATTTCACATTTAGGAGAACCAGCACAGTACTCTGAAGAAAGCATTATCATGGTATATATTGCGGTTTACAAATAAGTTTAACATAACATAAGATAACTGCAGTAGGTGCACTTGTTTTATAGAGATTAGACTACAGTAGTACTACCCTGGTTGGTCTCTTGAAAACCTCACTTGCACTGCTGAAAGCTGCATTGAATGAAGCAGCTAGGCTCATCACTGGATAAAAAAAAGTGATCATATCACCCTTGACTTTCAATCACTGAAATGGCTACCGTACGAGGCCAAGATTCATCTAAAAATAGCTTGTATTACCCACAAAGTAATGCATCAAAATACCCTCTCCTACTTGGGTGGAAACAGATCGTCTAGGAGAGCTATCTCCTTACTTATTAAGCCACAAAAGTTCAAGAAAAAGAAAACTACAACTGATTCTTCTCAGGAAATGCCCCAAAAATGCGAAACTCTCTCCCCACCGAGAGATTAGATGCAACGTATTACTGAATCACAATTAGTGTTTTGTACAAATGTAAAGGCATTTTTGCGGTCAGAAATGGCCCAATTGGCCGTTTCCAACTTCAAAATGCTTTATTCATGTGGACCTAAGATTCATTTTGGGTCATGTCAACTTCTAGGCATTTTACTTTGCTAAGTCTAAAGGGGTAGACTAAGACTTTTAAAAAAGTTTATTGAAGTCTCACAAAAATAGCTTACAACTAAAATATAATGGACATATATCTAATCTGTTAGGCACCTGATTAAGGGGCTGATTATGATTGTGGTTAATCTGCATCCTCCGGGCCGGCGGAAGCCACCGCTGGCCCAGAGGATGCGGATCAACAGCTGCGGAATGAAAAAAGACCCCCCTGCCAGATTAGGATGGCTGGGGGATCTTTTTTCCATCCGCCGCTTTTCCGCCGTGGTGGCCTTTCGACCGCGGCGGAAAAGCCCTAACATGGCTGGCGGTGTCTATCAGACACCGCCTGCCATATTAGGATGTCAGTGGTCCTATGCCTTTCCACGGCGGCATTTCCGCCGTGGAAAGGCATTCAGACTTTTCTTTGGGGGCCCGTTGCGGGCGCCCAGGAGTGAAGGGGGTTGGGGGGGCACATGGGGGTTACCTATGGTACCCTCCCTGCCTTTGCGTGCAAGAAGCAGCAGGCACCACGCGGTGCCTGCAGCTTCGTGCACGCAAAGGTAAACATGTTTTTTTTAACATTGCGGCATTTGCTGCTTCAAGCAGCACCCGCCGCAATGTTAAAAATACAGGATGTGACCGCCAGGGTGGCGGTCACATCCTAATTAGCACGGAGGGACCGCCGCAGCCCCTGCGGACGGTCCCTCCTCCTTCGGGGTTGGCGGTCGGAAGCCTTCCTAATAGGTCCGTAAGTATTGAGAAATTGAGCCTTTGTAAGACCATAAGAATAGGTTCAAGATCAACAACTCTAGAAGAATGAATCTGAAAACAAAGATGCATTAGACAAGATGTGCAGTGTAACATACTTTAAATTTCATTTATATAATAAAGAATGTATGGATTTGGAAAGTGTGCACCCACAGCCTATATTCATTGTCACAATATAACTGCAAATGTATTTATTAAATGAGATGTTACATGCATAAATTGGATTTCCCTCCATTTCCATACTGAACGGTGCAAAATTAACACCTTGCACCATAATTATGGCGAAGTCACGCTGTGCAATGCAGCAAGTCACCTTGTTGTGATGCGCTGTGTGACAGGGAAAAGGCAGGAACGTACTGTATTTATGGCACATCCCTCCCTTTTCCCAGTTCTGGCACCCTTTTGGCTGCTTAGGGCCAATACAGGCACCCTTGCACTGTGATGCAAGAGTGCCTATGTTGTAAGGAGGATTGCTGCTGCACACATAGAAAGAGAAAAACACAAGGGGATATAAATATATTTCTCCTTGTTACATCTCAGCAGGCAAGCATTGGTTTTTGGTGCATTCCTAAGTCTGCCACTTCTGGTAAATCTGGGAATGCCTCAAAATCCATAAATTTTTCTTGGGAACACTCATGCAACACCTATGGAAATGCCTCCCTGGCACAGAGTAATGAAACACAGCGATTTGTGATGTGTTATATTACTCAAGATTTATGAAGCCACTCGGCGCCACGCAGGTGGCCTTGCGTGGCTTTATAAATCTCATTTTAAATTGCGTCGTTTTTGCACCATGCTGTGTGTTTTAGGAGTGACGCAAAGAAATTCGTAAATATGCCCTTGAGTTTTTACTGATGCTAAGTGGCACAAATTTAATGTGTAAAATAAAAGCAGCCACTGTGGGCCAGAAATTGTTGATACTAAGCTTAAGCTATCAGAGAAATAACATGATTCTGGTGCATAGCAAGGATTTAATTTTCATTATATCCTGAAGATTCCTTGCATAATATTCTTTACTGAGTTCCTGTACGGTACTGTATTTACTACTGCAAGAAATTCTGAAAGAATTATTTTTGCATCTCAAATTTTTCACAGATTTGTGAAGATTAGTGTAAATTAATCCTAACCAGTAATTATGGATGTCGGAAACATCGGACTAAAATTAGTTAACCAAAACAGACCTCCAAAGCTTTAAACAAACGTTACAGTCGAAAGTTATTAGAACTTTAAAAGAAATGTGAAAAGGGAATGTCAAAGGCATACATCTTTGCCAGAAAACGACAACACCTCTCATAAGAGCAGTTAAAGTGATTACCAGAATTAAAAATGGAGAGTGAAAAGCACCTTGTTCCCAAAAGTGTGGGCAGCTCCCCAGGTAATAATATCGACTAACAAAACATTACTGAAGCAGCAAAATGTAACTCTGCGAGGATTTGCTGATGTTTTCACATTAAAATCAATCTACCGCCAACGCAGGAAATACCATAATAGTGAACAATTCAGGAGATCATTCAACTCAAGTCTTTTCTCCGGTCCCCTATCCGCAGAATATCAGACATGTGTCTACCTTCTTGGAGCTGCGTTGTTATGTCTGATGTCTACTTTATTGCCTACCTCGTTCCTTATTCGCTTGGTATTTTACAGTGTTCCAAAATGATCATAAGGAATCTCCCAGTGTCTTAACAAATACCCAGGGGAGCACAGGGCTCTAAAAGCATTGACAAAGTTTCCTGCTAACCTTGTGTATTCTTTGTTCTATTTATATATTTATAGCATTTGACCGTACGCACACATACACACACACATAGATGTATACATAGATACATATGTGAGTTACCTCAAAGTAGCACTTATCTCCAGATTTGTACAATCCAGGAACTATTAATTGCAATTTGTGAGTAAATACTGTAAAGGGGTCGGCAGTCTAGTGGGCAGTGGGTGGAGATGTGGGAGGGACAGGAAAGTGAAGTAGTGTGGCTCACTGGTTAGAGGCGGCAGACCCGAGAGCAGAGGACGGCCCGGGACCAGGGTTCGATTCCCGACGCGGCAGGTTTCTGGACCAGGGTCAGCGGACTCGATAATTCTCTCGCCTCGGTGCCCACTCTGATCAGCGATCACACTCGGCAACTCTGGGCACTAGCTTGCCTCATCTTCACTAACGGCCCCCCCCCAGACCGCCGGGGATGCCTGGTCTCACCCTGGAGTTACCCATTAAGGGACCATCTCTCAGGGAAGCCAGGAAGGGTTTCGCAGCGGTCGAAGCGCAGAGGTACCCCTTCGGGAGTGATTCCTGCGCTATATAAGCACATAATTAATTAATTAATTATATAAGCACATAATTAAAGGGAGGAGCGGGGAAAACAGGAAAAGGGGTCAGTGTAGTGTAGGGACGTGAAAGAGAAGGGTCAGGAAATAAAGGTGTTCTAAAGAAAGCACTTGAGACTAGCGTTCTTATTGTCCAAAGGACGCTACAAATAATTCAAAGGAAGCTGCAAGATAATAGATAAGTTATGGTTGATTAGAATAATGCAAATGAAGGAATTCTATTCTCTTTATCCATAGATTATGCTTTAGTCCCACATGAAACCCAGAGTGGCGGACTAATGCAGGACAATGATGAAGGACTGATGATCAAAAATCTTTCCTCTCCCCATTAAGAGAAACCAAGTAGGGCTTGCTTAATGCCCCTCCACTTCATTAAATGCTAAAATACACTCACTTATTTAATTTAAGTTTTGTGAAGCACAGCAAATATTTCTTCAGCATGAGAGTGTCAATGGCGAAAAATATAGATATGTTCATTCCGGTACCTCTCTTATCTATTACAGCTAACTCTCCTGTAGCAAATAGTTTCAGACTAATTAGTCCCTCTGATTTTTTTGCATTTAACTATCCAGTTTTTGAACTATTACCTTGAGCCAGTTTTACCACCTGAGTCTGAATCGTGGTAAATTCACAGTAAATAAACTGAGTGCTAGCATCCAGTATTTACCTTTTCTGATAAGGCGACTCCCCCCCTGCTACGGTAGAAAGCTGGGGACTGGTTACACATAAACACTTGAGCATATTCTTATGCACATATGAGTGGACTGTGGGTGAGAGATTACCATCTAGCATAGCCCAGTGTCCACAGACACCCTGTCACAGAAAGAACTCTTCATGGATTGGTTTTAATCTAGGTTAGTGCTTAGTGAAGGTCTGGGGTGCTTATACTGTATTATCCATTAAAGGAAAATTCTACCCTATAGTGCAGTTGCGTCGCACTTAGGCCAATAGGGTCCACTAAGGTACCAATCTAGGGGTACTCCTGCAACCTGAGTATACATTTGAAGTCCAATAAATCACATGTAGACGCCATGGGACACTTTAAAATTTGTAGGCTCAGAATCAGATTTCAGGCCTTTGTCCCCCTACTGGACCTAGTCAATCACTTCCCAGCAGAGGAATCAAAGGCCTCCCCATCCTCTAGAGCAATTATTAGTGTTTGAGACAGTTCCTGGAAAGAAAGGTATGGGGAGAATATCTACATCCGTTAATTAGCTTGTCTTGCGGCACTTGGAATGGGACAGCCCAGACACACTGGAACAAAGGAGAAGAACCAGACCTCAGGAGCCAACATTGGAGGGGCTTGCCTTTCAAGTTAGGGTGGTCAGTGATCAGACATCCTTGTCATCTATGGATGGAGGTGAGGCGCTCAAGGAAACTCTTTCCACAGACAACTTAAATTTGCCATATTGGATTGTCCCAGAAAGTTCTGCAGGAGCGTCAGGCAGGAGTGGAGTTTTGATGTGGCACCCTAGGATGGGCCAGGGGCGTCTGGCTTCTTGAACTTGCCACCCCCACTTCAAAACACCTGCCCAAGGGAAAGACCCATGAGAATACACAGGACCTTGGAGCGACAATGATGAAAGAATGCCCAGCTGGATGGAGAAGCCCCCTGATACGCTGAGGAATGGACTATGAGAATTTGACTCTGGCTGACCTCTGGGACTAGGGCTGCTCTCGCAATGCCCCATGGCACTGGACCCCTTAAGCCCCCACTGAGGAACAGTTCAGGTAATTGACCTGCTAGGGAATCTTGGATGGTTCCCCTGAACCTTTTGTGGATGGTTCCTTGATTCCCCTGCTAACAAACAGGTGCCCTGCACAATGGACAGGAAGCCATTGTGCCTGAGGATGCAACGGGGAGGGTGTTCTGCTTTCTCATTTGCAAGCAGGATAAATATTCAGGAGCACAGACAGAGGACAGATTTAAACAGGTAACCAGAAAACGCTGTTGCTACAATAAGTGCTCTTTTAAAGGCCACAAGGCCTTTAGAAATATTCCTGCGGTTGGCCACCAGGAGCAAAATGAGTCCCCACCTCCAGGGACAAAGTGGGAGGAATACTGGACTCAGCTTCCACCACTGGAAACAGAGTGAGCGAATCACAAAGAGGATGCCGGTGCCAGCCCAGTGCGTGGAGCCAGCTGAGGCCACTATAACCTTAGGACTCCCAGTGCAGTCACTAATCAGGCGGTTCCTGGGCACTAAACAGATCTTATACACCCTCAGTCCAAATACTGAAATAGCATTGACAGTCATACAGCAGCCTGCTGATTTCTGAGTTCTGATATGCATGGCACACTTCACAGCTTATTATGACACAGGGGTTACCCACCAAAGCCATATTATTTCTCTTCTGTCCAATGTATATGACTTTGTGACTATCTTAAACCATATGAAAGCACTCCATATCAAGGATAAGCCCACAGAATCCTAGTGATTATACGTTTACTTATTGATGTGGTCACAAGTTGCACCTCACTGTGGATTTGCCATGACTTTTATTGTGGATAATAACTTGTTTTGTCTGGAGTATCACAATGGCTCTTCACTATATAACAAAGGGGAAAGAGAGGATGAACGGTCCGTTTTAGTCCCCTCAATGTAATTATCAATACAATAAAGCATGACATACCGTTGCAGTAGAGTTGTCTAAAGTTTCCAAAAAGTAGGCCACTCTTAAGTTCTGGGTAATCCTTTTTCAGAATGCACTGATCATTACCCACCCAAGTGGCATGCTTTATAGTTAAGTCGGCTCACTTTTGGGTGTGGGATGAAATATCCATCAGAATACTTGTGGAGCACTTTACGGAGACCTTTGTGCATTTGCGGGTTTCAAGGTCACAGTTAACACCTTCCTATAGAAAATAAAATCCAAAGGAATGCTAAAAGTAGATTGGCTATGTGACCATTATGTATGAGTTTTTAGAAATTAAACGTTTTATTAACTAGATTTGGGACCCATGTTAAGTGTAAAAAACATAAATGGACTCACAGGACATAATTTTCCAAGAAGTCACTAAAGGGTGGCAGACAGGTGTCTTGCCTAGGGTTGCCCCAAAGGGTCTATGGTATTCATTACAACCAAGGCTTGGCCCTTACCTACATATAAAAAAATAGTATGCCTGCAATTGTGGTGTATGGGAGAAACTAGCACTTATCAGTATACAACTGATAAAAACAAACTGAAGTGGATAACTGAACTTACAAATTCCTTGACACTTTTGGTTGGACCCTAGTGATAGATTTGGGGGTGTTGTGGACTACTAGCTGGTGCACCTTGAAATGGAATATTTTTCTCCAGAGGTAACATCCGGTCACTACTTCCCATGGGGCCCTGACCACCTTTTGCTAGGGTCCCATAGAACGTAAGAGTAGCTTACTTTTTGCAGTTTCAGACAACTCTACTGTGATGGAACATCACACCTTTATTTGAAGAATATCACAGTTCTTAATCATCTGAGCTAATTAGTAAAGACCCATCATGCACCCACTCGTAATCTGCAATATGCCGACACTTCCCACCTCAACTACTCAACACAACACTCAAACACCTACCTCCAGCTCATTAACATATTTTCCCAATAATGAAGTCTTTGCATCTGTTAGAACATGATGCACTGACCTATCCATTTAGCATCGGATGCCTAATGCACGTCGACACTGGCATTACATTACACAAAGATCTTTGAGTTAGAAAGTTTGACAAGGTAAAAACAGATGTTTTGCCATGATCATCAAAGGCATCTTTGCAGATTCAGGAAATAGAGTGTCATCATTAAGTGTGTGAGTAAAACATGATTCCAGTCATCAAAGTGAATAAAACACAGTAAACTGTAAATGCCATTGCAGACATCTATGCCAAATGCCAGTACTACAAAGGTGAATCAGGTTCTCTTCATACAAGATACAAAAGCATAGATTGAAACCTTGAAAAGACACGTATAAAAGCATTGATGAAAGACAGGTGACAAATAATTGTAAGTTACCCTGGATACGAAAAACTGTCTAAATCAGTTTTAGAATGGAAAAAATCTTGATTTAGGCAAGGACACAACAATTATTTAATTATGTAATTAGAAATGTTTTTCAGAAGGCTGAATTAGAATCGGCTCCCGTGAGTCAATGAGCTGACGAGCACACCTGAGATGCACCTGGGTGCCTGTGGAGTGGTACTGTGACCTGTGAAGACTGGGGCAGCACTACTTCCACCAACTTGGGTGAAAAACTACAGCAACTTTGAAGTAAGTGTACTGCATTTACCAGAATGCCCTGGGGTTAGCTGCGCTAGGATGAGAGGCAGTGTGCTCCCTCCCCACTTGTGTTTAAAAGGCGCCCTTGACCAATAAGCTGACAAGCTCTCCTGGGATGCACCTGTGTGCCTGTGGAGTGGTACCGTGTTCTGTGAAGACTTGGGCAGTATTTCAGCAACCCCAGATGACTTTCATCTGCTCTCTACTAATTCTGCTCTCTACCGATGAAGGGCTAAACCCAGAAACACTTGTCTAGAGACAACAGCACTACCTGCACTAACTTTGGTGAAAAACTACAGCGACTTTGAAATAAGTGTAATGCATTTACCAGAATACAATGGGGTGAAAACTGCGCTTGGATGAGAGGCATTGTGCTCCCTCCCCATTGTATTTGAAAGGCTCCCTTGAGCCAACGAGCTGACAAGCTCTCCTGGGATGCACATGTGCAGTGGTACTGCGATCTGTGAAGACTTGGGCAGCATTTCAGCAACGCCAGATAACTTTTTAGAGCTCTCTACTGTGTCTGCTCTCTAACGATGAAGGGCTAAACCCAGAAACACATGTCTAAAGATAGTAGCACTACGTTGTGTACAGAATTTGGTGAAACACTACAGCAACTTTAAAGTAAGAATACTACATTTAACAGAATGTGTTGGGGTGAACTGTGCTGGGATGAGTGGCAGTGTGCTCTCCCCCCCTTAAAGGTTCCCTTGAGTCAAAGAGCTGACAATCTCACCTCGGATGCACCTGTTTGCCTGTGGTGTGTTACTCTTACCCGTAAAGAAGACTTGGGCAGCATTTCAGCAAACCCCAGATGACTTGATTCTGTTGTCTACTACTTCTGCTCTCTACTGATAATGGGCTAAACCCAGAAACATGTTCTAGAGATAATAGCAATACCCGCGCATACTTTGGTGAAAAATTTTTAAGTAAGCATACTGCATTTACCGGAATGCAATGGGGTAAACTGTGCTGGGATGAGAAGCACTGTGCTCCCTCCCCCTGTTTTAGTTGACAATAAACATCTGAGCACACTTTACATATTCAGCTCAGGTAGACTCAAACGGAAAACAGCCCTTCATACACATTCAATTCTGAAACACAAACCCAATAGATTAAAGAGCTACTTACATTCTAGTTATATATGTAGGATTAACTCTTGTAGCGACCTTATTTTATTAATTGGCACTTGAAGCTAGTTCTCAATGTCAAACTGCTACTTATCTGCAAAGAGACTCTATGCACACATTTACAAATTCCTATTTGTTGTTTAACCAACTGCAATTTTATTACGTTAATTTTATAGGAACAACTTGCTATTCATATAGCATGTTATACCACAAGCTTGCCCTTTATAAGCTCTTTAAATGACAGGTGTCATTATTACCCACATTTGTAGGTGCATTATAAGAATTTTTCGCCGACATCTATAACACAAAAAGCGATACCACAAATCCCAGGATGTAATGTGATATTAGCTAAACAGCCAGGATAAGGTAGATGTTTCACACCTGGCCTGAGACATTGTTCAGCTGTTGATCTTCACTTTTAAATTCTAACCTAACAGGAACACTAACATGCACGCTGGCTCCTCTTCTAATGTACCTTGTATTTAACTAGGCAACATGCCTACTCATAGTACTACAATGGTGACTTCCCTTTGTAGTCTTGGTCCAGTTGTATGAGCCCATAGCAAGAAAAACTCAATTAATATACACATAAGATTTTGAAAACATAAATATTGTAAATGTATATTTAAACATTAAACACAAAAATATTGATGACAAATATAATGTGGAAAAAATATCTAAAATACAGTATGAACATAAAAATAAAAAACAGCAAACATTACCCACACATTGCAACTATGGGAATATAACAACAATCACCAATAATAAAATATTAAAGAACAACATTTATGCACACATATGAAAAGATGTCAAATTAAAATTAATATACATTGAATTAGCATTTACCATAAATGGAGCAAGAACAAATCACGGTAGTCTTCAACAAACGAGTCAAATTAAAGTGAAACAACTCACAAATATAAACACTTTTCCAATTAACAAATAGTAGAACAAGTCATGATAAAGCACAAGAAAATGATTCCTAAAAAAGAAATACAGCAGGACAGTGTCACTCTACTGGAAAACAAACCCACAAAGAATATTGCAACAATTTAACAAACGACTAAATATAACAAACAAATGATAGCTAACAAGATTAACCCCTTCGCTGCTAGGCCTCCTGCCACTAAGTGCTAAGCCTTTTTTTGGCTTTTTGAGGTATTTAGCTCTAAGGCCCCTTATCTTTTTGTCCACATAAGGTATCCACATTAAATTTGCATCCTTTTCTTCCAACACCCTGAGGTACACAGGGTTTGTGGATTCCCAAGTAGGGGAGCCAGAAATTAGCCCAAATACTGCAATGTAGTATTTAAAAAAAAAATAATAATGGGAAAAAAGTGTTGCAGAAGAAAGCAGTTTTTTCCCTGCAAATGGTATCAACAAAGGGCTTGTATTGCTGAAAATACCATATTCCCAGCTTTCAGGGACAGACAAACTTTTGTCAGAAAACCAAAATAGTCTACACAGTTTTGGCATTTTGCTGGGACATAGCATATTTTTGTGCTTTCAACCTCGTGCTAGAAATAGAATAGCAATAATGGATCCCAGAAAGCTATACATTTTTGAAAAGTAGATACAATTCTGAATTTTGCAAGGGCTCATTTCTGTAGATCCTTTAGAGTTTTCCAATGAAAAATAAAGTTGAAATAAAAAAATATTGAAATTAAGTGAAAAAAACAGTCGTTTGTGCCAACGTTTTCACCAGTAACCTCTTCCAAGTAAGATTTTTCAAAGCAATACACCATTACGTCCGATGGACATTTATGGTTGTGGTGACATATAGGTGTTGTAGGTTCACCAAGAACCTGAGGTACCCTGAGCCAATAATTGATCTGTGCCTTGCAATGTGTTTTCATTAGCAATTCAATGGGTAAAATATAAAGAGTGAAAAATAGGTATCAAGGACCCCCTATGTATTTCCAAAATGGGAACACAGTATAGAGTTTAGAAGCAGTAGTTATTTGCACATCTCTGAAGAATTGTAGGTACCCATGCTAGCATGTGAATTAGAAGACATTTTTTAAAGTGACTTTTTTTAAACATTCTTTCATCAAAAGGGAGGGAAGAGGAATTGAAGTCCATTCAGTTCCCCTGGGTAGATAACGAAATAATCAACCGTGGGAATGGACACTGGTATCTACAATAACCATTGGTTATTTTTGACAACCCTCATAGACGCTTGTTGATTCTGATGTTAACGTTGCGGTATATCTTTTCGTCCGCCCCTTATCAAGCGTCAGGGCATAGTCATTGGGTTGTCAAGTAACGTGCTATATGCCTGCCTCACCAGAGGCAACCTCAAGTTAGTGTAGAAGTGTCCAGAAATTCGGGGTACAGATCTCAGGAGGTGGTAGGTAGAAAAAACGTTAAAAAACAGTGACACACCAGAAGCAAAAAATTATTAAGAAAGGGTGAGTACTGTTGGTTAAAAAATAGTGTCATAATAAATAATCGAGTTACCAGATTAGCATATTACTCTTAAAGACAAGTCGACATGTTTCAGCTCACCTGGGCCAAAAGGTCTTTGGAGCTTTCGTCAGGACAAAACAAAAAACAGGACAAAGAAGATAGTTTTTTTTTTTTTTTTTTTAGATTACTCACACAACTTGTGTAGTTTTCATAGAATTGTACGAAGATCTCATACTGAGATTCCTGTGTTATGGGAACAAAACGACAATTCAAAAGAACGTTAAATGGAACAATGGCATATAGCGCGCTTACAAAGCTTAAAGCTAAGAGAGAAGAACACTAGTTCCTCAAGTAAGGTGCACCTATTGCGGGCACTAGAGGGGGACGAGGGTCTAGAAGAGTAGAACAAATAGTAGGTTCTGTTCACTGGAGTTTAGACATACTAAAGGGTAAGTAGGCATTGCGCAGCAAAAGGGTTTGTTAAGTTTTAAGAAAGGTCACAGGTTTCAACAAGTCTAATATAGATGCTACGAGGAAAGTTGTGCGTGAGTAGCAATTTCTCACATACCTTCGTAAGTAGTTAATTTCTCCACATCAGGTTGCAAAAGAGTCGCTAATAACGAGGTCTTTGCTACAAAGATGAAATAAACAAAGGTGTTTAAAGGTTAGGGCCTCACAGTGTATAAGAGTACCAAAGGTCTGGAGGCGTTTGTTGACGGAGCTAGCCGCCATTCTTACCTGCGTGTAGGAGAGCATTCACTCCTAGTGCTGACTCTGCCCCTGGAAAGTAAGGAGGACCTACTGTTTTCACTATTTATAGCGGAAAATAGAAGAGGGGTTACCAGGTAGAATAGACCTACTTAAAGATGGTGGGTCTGCGAAGGTAGGTAGTGCACTCATTGGTGTAGGATTGAATGGAAACATATATGAAACCTGTGTTGTGGGAACGGAGAAACAGCGCTTATTTTAGTTTCCATTGAAGAGATTCGTATAGGTCGATGTTATACACGAGTTCTCTTGGATCATGTTACTAGGGGGATACTTATTTCAGTGATCAAAAGGTTTTAGAGAACAGATTAGTAGAACTGGTGCCATGGAATATTGTCATTCATCCCAGATATGTGGGTTTTGAGGCGATTGACCCATCGCTGTTCCTTTTCGAAAAGGATCTGTTCAGCATTTTGGTTTTTGTCGTGGAGAATCTCAAGGATTGTCCATCTGAGGTCATCGCATGTGTGTCCAGCCTCCACAAAATGTGTGCAGAGTTTCGTAGTATTTTTCTTCAGTCTCACATTGCTTCTGTGCTCACCTATACGTATTTTAACTTTTCTGCAGGTCATGCCCCGTATTTCAGTTGGCAGGGACATGTAACAAGATACACCACATGTGTTAAATTGCAATTCGTGTGTGCTCTTTGGGTCCAGATTAAGTCCTCGGTAAGCTGTAATGTCTTTGTGGTCTTGGTAAATTTGCACACGCCACAGGTACCACAGGGAAAATGCCCTGTTACGGGGGCCATGTTGACATTTCTGATGGTCGCCACAGTGGAATTTTTCTTCTTTGGGAGAGTGTGCACCAGCACATCCCTCAGATTCTTTGTTCTTTTATTCGCGAATCTGGGTTTCGGCCAGTTGAACGTTCCTGAAGTAACTATTCTCCAGTTTTTCCTTATCAGTTTTTGTACTTCGTAACTTGCTGGGCAGTAGGTTGTGACGCAGGTGACCAGATCTTTTATCGGTTCTTTTTCGTGGATCTGTAGCAGACATTCTCGTGGTTGGTTCTTGGCTCTCTTGCTGCATTTTGCGATAACTCGGGCGTATAGTCTCTTGCTCTGAGTTTTTTGCTTAAGACTGTGGCTTGTTCTTTATAGTCACATTCTTTGCTGCAATTGCGTTTATGCCGGAGAAATTGACTGTATGGAAGGTTGTCTCTGAGTGGTCGAGGGTGGTAGCTCTGATATGACAATAGACTATTTTTGGCCGTTGGTTTTGTGTAAGTCTTAGTCTCTGGGTTGAAAATATTGGGGGATCCATTCAAGCCATACCTCCCTAGACTCCCCTGGCTGTCTAGTTTTCAGGAATTTATGGGTTAGGTAGATTCCCCTAGATGGCCGCCGAGCACGAGACAAAAAATTTAGGTGACCCCCTTGCAAAACCAGGTTGTTTTGTGATAGATCATTTTGATGTCTCCACCAAGGGTGCGCAGATAACTCCACCCTGCAGAGTATGCAGAATTTTGTGACTTCACGCTTCACTGGTGAGTGCAGAGTTCAGCAAAAAACTCTGATTCCGCTATGTAGCAGACTTTTCCCCTATTTCACACCATTAATAGAAAGTGACCTCTCCCTGCTTCTGCTTCGAATAGAGCAGAAAGTGAATATGAGTCACAGAGATCCTTTCCTTTTTTGGCTCTCATAGAGTCCTTAGCAACATTAAATTTCAAATACCTTGAAGCAAAAGCCAGCCCTTTAGGTGCAGTGGAAGGGAGACAGCATAAATGAACTGCAAATCCCAGGATTCAGACTTCACTAAGTCAACAGAAGGGAGGGAGCACATTGGATGCTGGAAGTTGTGTTCAGGGGCAGAGCCTGTACTCGGCACTGGCAGTCGGCACACCGCTCCGTCCTCTTCCGGGGACCCAGGTGGGAAAAGGGCTCAGAGAAGGTTATTAATTCCCTCAAGAAGGATCTTGCAGGCGCCACGAGCGCCCGCACTCCTTTCTCCCATAAGACCTCATGCACAGCATTAATAATAATTATTAAGCCATTGCAGAGGAACATTTTAGGCATGTGTTGGTTTTTGAGCTAGTTGCTTACACAAGTGTTACCACCGGATATATAATCCTTTATTTTTGATGGTGTCAGTGTATGTCAGCTTTCTCGAGGACAATACAATGTGTTTGTATACAATTCTTTAGGCAGAATTTACCGTTTGCCTTTGCTGTTTCACCACGGAGGTAAAGTGTGGAGGATTCACCCCTGGACTCCACATTACTGCCTTCACCTCCTGTTCCACAAGGCATCTGAGAGATTTCTAAGCAGGTAGCCACAAGTGGGCAGCAGGGAGAGTTAGGCAGCTGTGCAAGAGGAGTAGGTGAGCAGAGTGGTGTGGTACGGCTCTCAGCAGCGGATGACTACGGTACGGTGTCTAAGCTGAGGGAGGAAAGCTGGCGGAGGCCAAGCCAGGTCTCAGGATGGAACGGACTCTGCAGAATTCCACTGAGTTTTTTTGCCACACAGCGGATTTCCATGTAGTGTAAGTCCATGAACTTTGCCCACCCTTAGTCTCCACAATTCGTTTTGGACCCGCCCCTGCCACTGATGCTTGGCCCATCCACACAAGTGAGGTACAATTTTTAACAGGATATTTGGAAAATGCTGGGTGGTAGAAAATTTGTGGTTTCTTTCTGAATATGGGAAATTATGGTACAGTAATGCAAGGAAAATGTAACTTTTGTCACATTTTGAGGTTTTTTAGGACATTGTGGGCAAGATCAATTATTGGGAGAGACATCACCGTGTCCTCCACTGGTTGTTAAGTTTACGAAAATATCTAGAGTTGGTAGATTTCCTAGAGAGAATGTACACCTTGGCATTGAAAGACAGAAAACACAATTCTTACTGCACAACCATCTATTCCTCAAGCACACACATATACTGTTTGGATTTGGCTGCGGGTGAGTGATGGTTCAGTATATAAAATTTCATTAACAAGACCTTTTACAAAAATGAAATGCACTATTAATAACTGAAAGGACACAAAACGGAACCAGTGACTCACAGCTCATGAGCTGTAAAGCTGCGTCAAGGCCCCAACTGCTTTACAGGCCATTCATATAAGCTTCACACATGATACATACAAGACCATTCACGCCACCAGCCGCAGAGCCAACACATTACAACATTCACAAAAAGGGACAATATACACCCTGCTAGAGAAGAACAGGAAAGGGAAAGACAAATATTACTGCACAACCATCTATTCCTCAAGTACACACACAGATTGGTTGGATTTGGCACGAGGGTGTGTGATGGTTCAATATATAAAATGTTATTAACAAGATATTTCACAATAATGAAATGCACTGATAATAATTGAAAGGACAAAAAACATAAGCAGTGGCTCACAGCTCATGAGCTGTAAAGCCACAACAAGGTACCAACCACTTTACAGGCCATTCAAACTCCTCTTATCAGAGTGACACACACAAAACCAATCACTCCTCCAGGTGTGGGCCCAGCACATAAAAACACTCACCTTCACAGACAGCAACATTCAAGGGCCCATTACTTTCACATGCCCACCTGTCTCATTGTGTGGACTGGTGTTTGGATACCAGTGTGTGTAGTGACAAGCAGCTAGTCACTACTCACACACCACCAGCAAAATGCCAGTCCACCCTCGCCACCAGGCAAGCGCCAGTCCATACTCACCACCAGCCAAATGCCAGTCCACGCACACCACCAGCCAAGTGCTAGTCCATGCAAACTGCAAGCCAAGCATCAGTCCACACACACCCCCAGCCAAGCACCACTCCACACACACTGCCTACCAAGCACAGTCCACACAAACTGCCAGCTAAGTGCCACTCCATGCACACCCCCAGCCAAGCACCAGTTCACACACACACCACCAGCCCAGCACCAGTCCATACACATTGCCAGCCAAGTGCCAGTCCACACACATTGCCAGCCAAGTGCCAGTCCATACACACCGCCATCCCATTTTGTTTTTTATACAAAAAAGAAAACACTAACAAATTGTAAGTAGATACAAAATTGCAAAGACATAAGCTGAAACTATATACATCACACTAATGCCAACCTTGAAACTGAACAGAAAATATAAAAGAATACAGACCATTTAGTTAACTTTAACACTCATGGATGCTCCCAAAAATTATTTTGCATGTGGTACATACTAAAACAAGCAAACACACAGCATGCAGGGTTAGAAGGACACTCAGGGCAGTACATGCGAGTCGCCTTTAGTGTAGCTTGTCGCCAACAGACTCTACATCTCCTACTGGAAAAGTCTTTTTTGGGTGTGGGAGGAATGTGACCAGGAAAGTGGCGAGCTTTCAATCAAGTCACATCCTCCACCACTCTATCTCTAGGAACACTTGCCTGTACCACTACAGCAAGGCTGCCTATCACAGACTCCTGAAACTAAACAAATGTTATCCTTGACTCAGGAGAACAGTCCTTAAATACAACAAGAGCATCAAAGGTTGCTAAGTGGAAAAAATGGATAGCCAGTTTCTAATACCAAACGTAAGCCTTACAAAGAAAAGTGTAAGGTTCCAACCTCTGATCTACTCTATCAACACCACCACTGTGCCTATTATAGTCTAAAATGCACACAGGTTTGCACACTTCTGCAACCTGACCCAAACAGTCACAGGTGAAGTGCTTACATCATGGAGTATAGCATGTTTACATCTCTCCTGCCGGCAAACTTCACAGTTAGAAGTTTCTCACTATGCAATGCACTGCATTGTCCGCCTCAAGCTTTTGACAAGTTATTTCTGGAAACCTTTACAGTTAGAGCAGATTGTGCTGTAAGAAAAAGAGTCCACTTTGGCCAGTTCCCTGAACAACTGCACACCAGTGTAGAGGGTGGTGCACAGCCATAATATCGACTCCAAAATATCGACTGGACATAATATCGACTCTTAAATATAGACTGGACAAAATATCGACAGGACAGAATATAGATGACCAAAATATCGTTTTTAAGGTAAGTGATATATTATTGACTGTTAAAAATATAGATAGTAAAAAATATTGAATTTTTAATGATATCTAATTTTTTTGTGTGTATTTTTATGGTATAATATGTGTGAAAAGTGTGTATTTATGTTATAATTAATTTATATTAATGATTTTTGTTTTTATCATTATTGCGTTATTTAATTCTGTAGCGGGTTGTGGGTTTATAGTGGAATAGGGTGGGAAGTGTTTTAATTATAATTAATTAAATATTTAAATTTATTTATGGATAGTAAATTTAAATTAATAGTTAATTATTTTATAATAGTTAAATAATTAAATTTTAATTGGTAATTAATGTTAATTAATTGATTAATTGGTAATTATGTAAATTTTACTAAATTATTTTAGTAGCGGGTTGTGGGTTTATAGGGGAATAGGGTGGGAAGTATTTTAATTATAAATAATTAAATATTAAAAAATATTTATTGATAGTAAATTTAAATTAATAGATAATAATTTTATAATAGTTAATTAATTAAATTTTAATTGGTAATTAATGTTAATTAATTGAGTAATTGGTAATTATGTAAATGTTACAAAATTATTTTAATAGCGGGTTGTGAGTTTATAGGGGAATTGGGTGGGAAGTGATTAATTTATAAATAATTAATTAATTACATTTATTTATATTTAATTAATTTCAAATACTTGTTAAATACTTTTTCATTATTAAATAATTAATTGTAAATATTATTATTAATTAGTATTAATAGGTGATCAATAGAAATAATTATTGTTAATTAGTAAATTTAATATATTAATTATTATATTGTATACAAATATTTTTTTTAAAAAATAATTATGAATAGATATTCAATAATACATTTATTAATTATTTATGAATATTTACTTTCCCTAATGTTGTATTCTCTGGAGTGGGAATAGTAATTTTAACCCCTACGCTATCCAACTTTTTCCCTACTGTTGCACCCACTGGAGTGGGAATAGTAATTTTAACCCCTACGCTATCCAACGCTTTCCCTACTGTTGCAC
Organism: Lissotriton vulgaris; assembly: GCF_964263255.1. Lineage (NCBI taxonomy): Eukaryota > Metazoa > Chordata > Amphibia > Caudata > Salamandridae > Lissotriton > Lissotriton vulgaris. The sequence goes on from NC_141689.1 coordinate 2,119,312,046, forward strand.
CCACTGGAGTGGGAATAGTAATTTTAACCGCTACGCTATCCAACGCTTTCCCTACTGTTGCACCCACTGGAGTGGGAATAGTAATTTTAACCCCTACGCTATCCAACGCTTTTCCTACTGTTGCACCCACTGGAGTGGGAATAGTAATTTTAACCCCTACGCTATCCAACACTTTCCCTACTGTTGCACCCACTGGAGTGGGAATAGTAATTTTAACCCCTACGCTATCCAACGCTTTCCCTACTGTTGCACCCACTGGAGTGGGAATAGTAATTTTAACCGCTACGCTATCCAACGCTTTCCCTACTGTTGCACCCACTGGAGTGGGAATAGTAATTTTAACCCCTACGCTATCCAACGCTTTCCCTACTGTTGCACCCACTGGAGTGGGAATAGTAATTTTTACTCCTACGCTATCCAACGCTTTCCCTACTGTTGCACCCACTGGAGTGGGAATAGTAATTTAAACCCCTACGCTATCAAACACTTTCCCTACTGTTGCACTCACTGGAGTGGGAATAGTAATTTTAACCCCTACGCTATCCAACGCTTTCACTACTGTTGCACCCACTGGAGTGGGAATAGTAATTTAAACCCCTACGCTATCCAACACTTTCCCTACTGTTGCACTCACTGGAGTAAATCCAATGATTTCCCTACGCTTGCATTGTTTGGAGTGGGAATAGTATTTTTTACACTTCTGCTATCGTACGGTAATATAATAGTATCTTATTTAATTATAGTATGTTACTATATATATATGTTTTAACAAATATGATTGTAAACATTTTTTTATTAATTTCATTTATTATTTAATTATTATAAGTTAATTTAAGTACTTTTAAGTATATTTTAGTAATTAAATTTTAATATTAATTTAATTTAACACTGTTTTTAATAAAGTCGATATTTTTTAAACTATATTTTTGTAAACAATATTTTGTACTCGATATTTTTGCACTTACCTGTTTGTAGATACAAACTGGATATTCTGACTGTCGATATTTTGTCCACGATATTTTTGCAAGTCGATATTTTGTCCCTCGATATTATTTCAGTGATCCGTAGAGGGTATCTACATATAAATGGTGACCTTTTTTAAAAATTCCTCTGCCAACTTCCCACACAATTTTCTCACTCGTTCCGAAAGTGGACAGACAACCGGGGGTGTCAATCCTGGAATCCCTACCAGTGTACACCCTGAAATTAGAGACATATCTAGTCCTACTGTCACACAGCATATACATCTTAATTCCTTAGCATGCCCTATTGCTAGGAATGCACTGCCTAAAAACCAAGCAGCCCTTGAACAAGACCAAAGACTCATCCACAGATAATTCATTCCCTGGAGCATAGATCTCAGAAAATTGATCTACAAAGGGATGAATGATAGGCAGAATGTTAAAAAGATGGTCACAATCAGAGTGATTTCATGGCAACGCTGAACCATTATCGGTAAAATAAAGCATCCGAAGCAGAAGCAAATATCGATCACAACTTATGTTTGGCAGAAATATAGCCGTTGCCATCAAGGGACTAGTAGACCCATATAAAGTCATTGATGGCTTCCTTAAAGCGCCCATCAAAAAAGTTAAACCCAAGAACTTCTTCAACTCATCCAGATTTGTTGGAGTCCACTGGGTAGCTTTAGAGTGAGGCCCAAGTCTGGCACTGTTGTCCCTCACATACTGTTCAGCATACAATTTAGTTAGCTCAACAATCTCCTCCAAAAATACATCGTCCATAAGCAACTGAACAAAAGGAATAGGCAAAACGTTGTTAGTATCCACTCTACACCCTTGGACACCAGAAAAGTAAGGCAGTACCCGCTGCACCATGCCTCTTGCTGCATATCAATGCCCTCCTCTAAAACAGGCCCTTCATCTGCACTAAGAGTGGCTTCATCATCAGATGATTTCTCCTTGGACAGAAATTCACTGCCAGAATCTTCAACTCCCTCCTCTGGCTCAGACGCAGAATCAGTCTCATAATCATGTTCAGAGGAAGACTTGAAAAGTATCCCAACACCTGCTGAACGATCATCCTGCATCTAGCCATAATCCTTACTAAGAAAGTCAACAACAACCAACACAGTGCAAAATAAGTAATGAACAAGAAAGAAAAAACCATGACAAATTACTCATAAGACAACAAAATACACATCGAGCACAAATGCAAAAAGATTTTCACATTCAATAAAACAGAAGCTTAACATACTGCTATTATAACACCATTTACAAAAACACATTCAAGCAGATAAATGAAACTCATTTTGAGTAAATAGTACAACACATTTTTTTTTACCGAACACATGCACAGTACTCGCTAAAGCTAAAGCTCTACCTTACCTCCTGCACTCTCCGCCTGCACCCCGGTCCACCACGGGGCTCTCCCGATTGTTGTGGAGGGTGCAGGCTCACGCAGGAAGGCAGTCTTTCCCCGCTGCCAGTTGGGGGCGGAGCACCGCGATTAGCACAGTGTATCCACCTAAAACTATCAATGTGCTTCCCATCGCGCAGCAGACACGCGCAGCAGGTGCGCCGCTGGCACGCCCAAGGCAAGCCTGTCTGCACCCGTCCGCGGCCGACCGGGGCCAGGGGCCACACACCCTGCCCTTATCTCCCGCCGTTATACTTCAATGGAGCTTAAAGCTCTCCAGGGAAAATGGCCCATTCACCCAGGCCTCCTCTGCACTCTAAACACCGTCGGAATTCTGTACCTTAAAAACACCACTAACGACTTCCCCTCTGACCCTCTTCCCCACACATTACCCTCGAGCCCAAGGGTCTCCCACCCTAAAATCTTCCCTCATTCTTCCAGCCCTAATCAAGACCGCTTGTCCATATGGTATCTAAACACCCGTTCTCTGGTCAAGCACCAACTAGAGATTTTGTATCTTTTAGATTCCACCAAGCCAGACATATTGCTCTTATCGGAAACATGGCTTTCATCCGAATCCACTCCGGACATACTGGCCGCCATCCCTGACAACTACTACATCCTCCAGACAAATAGGCCAGAGGGTAAAGTGGGGGGGGAGTCGCTGCCATCATCTCCCAATCCCATAAATGTACTTCCCTCACCACCCCGAAAAATTCCATCTGTTGACTTCTTGTTGTTTAAACTTGAATCAAAAAGTCTCCGTCTAACATGTACCCTATTTTACAGGTCACCCGCCCACTTGCCGAATTTTCTCCAACTATTCAGTAGCATGACAGCTGAGCTGGTGATAAATCATGTCAAAATCCTCATCATAGGGGAGTTCAATTACTGGCCTCATGACTCGCGTGAAAGCTCCTGCTCGATGGACCTCATGGAGTTACTCAATGGTATGAACTTCACCCAGCATATTAAAGTGGCCACCCACATTAAAAGACACACCCTGGACCAGGTTTGGACCTCTAATCTTGACATCACCAATCTCCCAATCTCTCCTTGTATTTGGTCTGACCACTTTTTTATTGCTTTCTCCATCATTACACCCACCACTACCAAATCCCTCACCACTGATCCTCTTATGATCAGGAACTGGAGTCGGGTTAATATTCCTACTCTCTGTGCATTCCTATCTACCTCTACGCCTAGTACCTCCCAACCTACCGGATCTCCGCTTCACCACACACTCAGGCTGAAGACCTTAACACCTGGCTGGCCCAGGCAAGAGATAACTTCCCTCCCCTGAGAAATCTTAAAAATAAGAGGCCCCACGATGCCCAGCACTGGTTCACAAAGGACCTTAAAGACAGGAAACTTGCCCTACGCCAAACCGAGCGCAAGTGGAGGCATGACTACTGTCCCCTCAAAAAATCCACCTTTCTCTCTGCCTTAAACGATTACAAAACCACCATCCTCATAGCCAAAACTGAATACTTCTCTTCAAAGATCTTGAACTCGACCAGTAAAGCCAAAGACATCTTCTCCATTGTGGATGAACTTGTGAAACCCGACCACATCACTGTCAACCCCATCCCATCTCAATCCCTCTGCGATTCTCTTAACTCTTATTTTATTGAGATTACCTACATTAAAACCAGTATCCCCAAAGCCATCTCCCCCTGATCCCAGCGACGCCCCCGTAACTCCTCTCTCTTCTCCAACTTCCCTCTGATCACTCAGGAGGTTTTCTTCTCCCTCCTCAGGGAGGTTTGCTCCGCCTCCCCAGGGGACGGCTGTCCCCCTCACATTGCCCGGGAGATTTTTCTCAACATCCCCAACCCCCCCTCTCTCTCCTCAATAACTCCCATGCCTCCGGCGTGGTCCTCAATTCTTTCAAAACTGCGGTCGTCTCACCTATCCTTAAAAAAGCAGGCGCTATGTAATTTCTGCCCTATCTCGTTACTCCCCTTCTTGGGCAAAATTCTGGAGTCCTTTGTAGCAAATTGCCTAAGCACCTCTGTGGAAAACTCCCACTATTTAGACCCCCATCAAGCTGGCTTCAGGCCCCAACACTCCACTGAGTCCATTGCCCTGGCCGTCTATGATGAACTTAGAAAGGGGGCTGATCAGAATACCTCGCATGCATTGGTGCTCCTGGATCTGTCGGTGGCTTTCGACAACGTCGACCACGCTTTTCTTCTCGATCGGGTCAGGAGTGCTGGCATCCGGGGCCCACCGCTGAGATGGCTCACCTCATTCCTCAAAGACCGATATCAAGCGGTCCTCCTCTCCAACTTCTCCTCGGAGGATAAAAGACTTACCTGTGGAGTCCCTAGGGTTCCTGCCTTTCCCCCCTCTTGTTTAACCTGTATATCCTCCCCCTGATCTCTGAACTCCAGAAAAGAGCAGTAGTCATTTTTAACTATGCCGATGACCTTCAGCTCATCTTCAACATTGATCCCTCCCCCTCCTCTATAGGGAACGTTCAATCCACTGTGACCTTCATCAGCAGCTGGATGAACGCGAGTCAGCTCAAGCTTAATCCTGACAAGACATAGCTGGTTCTCACAGGGCCCCCAGGCAACCCTTGGAACTCCAATTTCTGGCCCCTCTCCCTGGGCTGTCTGCCATCCCCAGTCAACTCGGTCAAGAGCCTAGGCATCACTATCAGTAATGACCTCTTCATGAGGGCTCAAATCAACTTGGTGGTCTCTGTCTGCTTTTTCCATCTACGCCGAATCAGGAAAATCAGCAGATTTCTCTCACATGAAGCTCTCGTCCAAGTCACCCTGGCACTAGTCATGTCCTGCATCGACTATGCCAACTCTCTGTATGTCGGAATTCCCACATACCAATCCCACCGACTTCAACTAGTCCAGAATCAAGCAGCCAGGCTAATCCATGGCCAGCCAAAGTTTAGCCACATCAAACCCCTCCTTGGGAGCCTTCATTGGCTCCCAGTGACTCAGCGCAGCCTCTTCAAACTTGGCTACCTGATCCACAGAGCCCTCTCATCCCATGGACCCTCTTTCATTGCTTCCCAAATCCATCATTATGTCCCTCCCCTCGTACTACGCTCCTCCTGCTCTAATCTCTTATCCCCTTGCACTTTAAAACACAAGAAACATGGCAGTCTGAGATTTTCCACCCATGCTCCACTCCTCTGGAATTCTTTCCCTCCAGAACTCCGCTTAATACCCTCTTATCCTCAATTCAAGAAATCGCTTAAAACCTGGCTTTTCTCCCAAGCATACAATTAATTCTGACATACTGCCGTGGCCTTCAGCCCGTCCACCCAAATGCCAAGAAACTGCTGGTGAACGTGCGCTCTATAAATAATTTGTATCATATCATTATCATATCATATCATTATCATGCAACTACACAAACTGTAGAACCACCAGTAATGAAACCACAACCTGGAACATCAGTCAAAAAAGCAAAATACTTGAACCAGAATGAAAAGGAGAAATAAAACATTACAATCGAAATTGACAAGAAATAAAACAATTAACAGTATGACAGACTATGCCACTATCCTGAATGGCCAATCTGCCACCAAGCTGGACAGAAAATCAGCCAAAAGCAAATAATATTCGATGCCCCATCCCATTGGGGCAAACCTTACCCTAGGGGCCACCACTAAACATACATACATATATATCCCTGGTGCTAGCGGTTTGTCTCCCCCCCCTTGGGGACAAATGGCCTTCAAAATAGGGCCGATATGCCCCAGAGGGGAACAAAAATGGCCAAAAGTAATTAAAAAAAATATTAGTGCCAACAGGTGTGACCATTACCCAAGGGGCCATCCCAAAACATAAATATGCACATATCCCTAGTGCTAGTGTTTTTTTTACCCCCCAGGGGCAGATGGGCCTTCATATAGGCCCAAGTAAGGGACATCTTGTCCACGGTGGGGCAGAAAATAGTGAAAATAACATCACCCCATTTGGAAGTGTCAGTGTCCCTTGCCCAAGTGGTCCCCGCCCCCAAAAAATCCCTGGTGCATTGTGGGGGCATTCCTGCTGCACATTCGCAACCTCATGCACGATTGTGCAGCAGGAAACCCTGCGGAGAGATGTCAGGGGAAAGGCAAAACTCTTTTGATGCCCCTGATGCCTCTATGCACAACAAAACAACACCCCCCCCAGCAGGAAAAGCCTACCTTCCAGTCCGGATGCCTGAAAACAAATGGCTTCCAGCGCGTCCGGGGGCTCCTGATGACATCAGCGCGCCACGATGGCACCTTTCCATCATGAGCACCGAACGGGTTAAAAAATACCTAAAAGTATGTTATGATAACAAGTAGTTAAAGCTGTGATACATGTTTATTTGCTAACGCATCCTTTACAAGAAGGGAAAATGCATTAGGGAAAAAAGAAAGATATAGATGTTGAATCACTCGAAATTCAAAATAAATGCCTCATTTTTTTTAATTTTATTATCCACAGTATCAAAACATCAATAAATACATACAGATCTAATAACAAGGCATAAAAGCAATTCATTTCATTCAATTATACCAAAATTAAATCATTGTCCCCATACATAAATACCTAATTTGCTTTTCCTTGATCCGTTAACAGAATCCAAACTGTGCTCCAAATTATATATATTATAAAACCAGGTTCGTCACATTTTAAAAGACGGTACTTCAGACTGAAGCCATGAAGACGCTAAACATAACTGTGCAACCGCTGCAGCAATAAAAAGCAAGTACCAAAATGTATACATGGGTCTCCCTTGCTCCAGATCCTCTCCAATCCCCAGCAACATCATGGAAGTCGATATTTTGATAACAACCCTTCGAAATCTCCGTCATGAACTTCTCTAAATGTTCTATTAAGGGCACCAGTTTAGCAAAGACATAAAAAATATGGAGACTGTCAGCATTATCCATACTGCAGCGGAAGCATTTACCGTCGTTCCCCCTCCCCCATTTCATCATCTTGGCAGGGGTATGATAGAGATTAAATATGGTTTTATAAAACTGGGCTTTGAGATTCGACAACAGACAAATTTCCCTGGCAACTGCGATCACCTTCTCTAGAGAGACCCTTGGCTCTCCCAGTTTAATTGCCCACTTACAGTTATGTTTATCCAGATCATCCCTCCTTGAAGCTAAAAGGATTTTATAGGGGACCCCTATCTTTTCCTGGCGCCTAATAGCTTCAACTAATTGAAGGGGTGTCATCACTATGGATTGTTTGCTCAGGAAATCACATATTTGTAAGAATTTAAAAAACTGGTTCTCATGAAGAAGAAATATATCCGCTAGGTCTATAAGAGACACATATAGCCCCTCAGCATCATATAAGTCCCCAATTTGAGTAATACCATTACGTTTCCAGCTAGTTAACACTTGGTCGTGAAATATCAATGGCAATATACTTACGGGCGTGGTAGGTGTATAAAAGGTTAATCCCTGAATTTGTATGTTTTTTCGTACCATGCTCCACACCTGAAAAGCTGCCTCCAAGATTTTAAAACGTGTTTTTTTGTAGTAACACCTATCCAACTTCTTAAACAGACAATTCTTAACCTCTTTTCCTAACACCATCTGGTAAATTGAGGGAACCTCAGCAGAATTGCTCATATCTTCTCCAGTCAGCATTGTCCGCATATTTGATAAGAGACACGAATAATAATAGAGTGTGAATTCGGGACCAACCACCCATCTCTCTCTCCGAGAAAAGTCGTAAAATGCAAAGCTCCCTGAGGTTTTCCCGAAGCCCAAAAGAATTTAGCACAAAGTGCATGTAGATGTTGTAACTGGCTGCGGGATACCTCTAAAGGTACTGATCTGAAAAAATACAAAACCTTAGAGAGTATATTCATTTTGAGGATGTTGGCTCTACCCACCAAAGACAGATTTAAACAGTCCCATCTTTCTAATGATTGCTTTACCTTGCTAATTATATCCCCCCAATTGATGTCAACCAAATCTTTCAAGCACTCTCGGATCTTGATTCCCAGATACGTGACCTCTTGGACTACTCTAGGGTCATTAGCCATAATATGGTTCATACACAAGATCTGGCTTATAGATCTATTCATCTTATAGGCGGAGACTGCACCGAACTCGCATGCGAGACATTCTACTTCAGGTATAGCCGTGACAGGTTCCGATGTTATAACGGCAATATCGTCAGCATATGAAAAAACGTGGAAATGATCTTCCAGAACTCGAAAACGTGTGATCAGGGTACTTCTCTCTAATATAAATAAAAAGGGTTAATATATAGGGCAAACAAAAGGGGGGAGCAGGGGCACCCTGGTGTGTGCCTCTGGAAATTTTTATAGGATCCGATACAAGACCCATATAGCAGATCCTGGCCGTGGGCGATCGATATAGTACTCGTATAGCCTGGATAAACCCCTGCCCGAACCCCATCCGCTGCAGAAGCCCCAGAGGAAGTCCCAGGCAAAACACGATCGAACGCCTTCTCGGCATCAAGTAAAATCAACCATGATCCCTAGATTCAACCTGAGCAATATCGAAGAGCGTCACGATTCTGCTAATATGATTCACAGTCCCCCGACCAGGAATAAATCCATGTTGTTTTGGGGAGGCCAGAGGAGAAATAACTTATGCCAACCTATTTGCCAAAATGTTGGCAAAGATCTTACCATCACAGTTGACAAGAGCAATTGGGCAATATGACCCCGGCAAATCCGGGGGCTTATCTTTTTTCCTAAAAATAATAGCCTCATCCAGTGATTGTGGTGCCCCCCCCCCCTGTTTGGACTGCTTGGAAGATAGCTAACAGATCTGTTTGAATATCCTGAAAGAAGGCCCTATAAACCTCAGAAGGAACCTTATCAGGGTACGCTGCCTTACCAATCACCATACTATTTATAGGTAGCTCTATCTCCTCCATGGTAATAGGGCTCTCCATTATCTCTACCTCCTCCTGACCAACCTTCTCCACTAAATGTTGGGTCCCAGGGTTTCTAATATGCAGCCAGGCTCTTTTTCCATATATAAGTCTTCATAGAATTTATGAAAAATTCAAAAAATCACTTGGGAATCATTTACTGTGTCGCCTGACACATTCTCCTTGCCGGCTATTCTATGAGCAGCCTCCTTAGAGCATAGCCTGTTGGCCAAACAGCATCCTACAGCCTCCCCATACTCATAACATTCCTTCTCGTATATCAAATATTTAGCTGCAATTTCCTTACTCCAGAATAGCTTGATGTTAGCCTTACATCTAGCTACATCAGTTTGTAATTCAGCGATATTGTTCTTGAGCAGAATCCCCTGTGCCAGATTTTCTTCTGCAGTCTTAAGTTTGGTATCCAATTCCTGCATTACAAGTTTAGCTTTCTTTTGTTGGTACAATCCATACCTCAGGACCTCCCCTCTGAAGCAAGCCTTAAAAGTATCCCACACAACCCCCACCGATGTGGAATGCTGATTATTTTGAAGGAAATCCTTAATCCAAATCTTCATATAATCTATAAAAGTGTTATCAAGAAGAAGTTTCCTATCAAAAGTAAAAGTTCTTGGGTTTATACAAGAGCCCATTGTGGGGATATCCAAACTACTGGTGCATGATCAGAGATGATTCCAGGAAATACTCGGATTTTGGCTTCAGTAAATAATAAAGGAGATACAAAAAAATAGTCAAGGCGTACCAGCTTTTGATGGGGGTGGGAATAAAATGTAAACCCAGTATCATGCATGCAAATCCCATACATCGACCAAGCTGTGATCTATCAGTAAATGATTTAGCGTCCTGAAGACCCTGGGTTTCTTTCCTTTGTAGTTTTGCATACCCAATTGAAGTTCCTTATTAGTCAAGTTAATCTTAAAATCCCACACAGCACCACCGGGGTAGGACAAAGTGCAAGCTCCATATTTAGTTGTTCCAAGACCATGGCTTCATCAAGATTGGATCCATAAACTATGCAGAGCGTACATTTTTTCTCCCCTATCATACATTCCACAATAAGCCATCGTCCCAACTCATCAGCTAAAACCCCTCCCGAAGTTTGTATGGCAGGTTTGGCTAACACCGCCTCCCCCGAGTCATTGAAGATTGTTGAGAGGCGGCTAAGAGCACAAAACCCATTTCCGATAGCATATTCCACTTTCCCCAAGGTAAATGAGTTTCTTGTAAACAGACCAAGTCTGGTTGAATCACCCGAAGTTCAGCTGCCACCCTTTGTCTCTTATTATAGCTAACTAGTTTACATACATTTAGGGAACATGTTTGAAGTCCAAATCTAGCCATTAGAAAAATAGGGGAGCAAACCAATACTCAGCTCTCTAGAAAAAGACATTAGATGTGTCGTACTCATAATCCTAACAATACTGTGGATAATTTTCCTTATTGTACCCTACCTAAATCACCCACCCCCCAACACCTCTAAACCTCCTACAACTCCCAAACCCCACCCACCACACCCTACCCCTACCCTTCCACAAGGCTTTGGGACCTATGATCCCTGTGATGACAAGCTCCCTCCACCCAGGTGATCACCCCCACAACACACCCCTCACTCTATGGACCATGCACGACAAATGAGATAAAGAAATAGAATTCAAAACATTCTTAGACCATATATATGGTGCCAATGTCCAAGTACCCTAATTAGATTACCCCAGTCTTACATAGGGTGAGATAATACATGAAAGAAAGAGAAGAGAAAAAAGAGAAACAGCAAACATAGTTAGGAATCTACATCTTGGTTCTGACCCTGTCATTAATTATAACTGCTGTCACCCAAGTTACGGACATTTTACAGAGATTGTAAAAACTCCTTTGCTAGTACCTCAGAGGAAAAAAATATGATTTGATCTTTAACAATAACTTTAAGTTTAGCTGGGTTTAATAGGAAAACTGGAGCCCCTTTGGCCTGAAATGGTGCGGTAAGCTGGCGTACATGCCAGCTCCTTTCTACAGTTAGATGACAAAAGTCAGGCCTAACAAAGAACTCAAGCCCTTTCACTGACCTTTTTTTATCAGGGTGTGCCAGGGAATACACATCTTCCCGAGCCAGAAAGCTGTTAAGAAATATCAGAATCGCTCTAGGTCTGTCCAGGGTTTGACCAGACCTTGGACCGGGAATGAATGGAAAGTGATGTGCTCTCTCTACTTCTCTCTACCAATTCCATTTTCCCAGCTCAGGAAAGGCTTTCATAAACAGGTCAATAATGAATTTACGAGGGTCCCGTCCCTCGACTCCCTCTGGAACTTGCAGAACTCTAAGATTGTTCCTGTGAGAACGATTATCTAGGTCAGCTAGTTTCCATTGCGTATCATCTTTTAGAGACCGCAGAGATTCAGTTAAAGCCTTCTGTGCATCCAGTTCATCTTCAAGACATGAGATTCTTGCTTCTGCTTCCCTAAACCTAGTTGTAAACTCTGTGCAGGTCTTAGATATGCGCCGCACTGAGTACTGTAGTTTACGACATGAACCCTGGACTCTCTGATTCTCTACTCGTGCCTCCTCCCTCTGGGTAACAATGGTTTGATAAATCAGAGCTAGTGATATGTCCTCGGATGCTTTAGTTGGCAGTTCAGTAGCAGTGACTGGGATGTGCCCATTCTCAGTGCCTAAATCAGTTGAGCAGGAATAGTCCCATTGTAGAGCATTACTTCCATTACCACCGTTCATTTGTTTGGCACCACCTCTCAAATATGGTCTTTTACAAACTGTCCGAAGGCTACCATCTGATATATCACCAGTGTCCTCTAGATGTATACTGCTGCGATCACTGCCTCCATCACCCTGAGCACCGGTCATGGCTGAGGCCATAAGTATGGACTCAAGGTCATCACTTAATGAGTTTGAATGGTCCGAAAGTGAAAAGAAATAGTTCCCAGACTCTACGTCCCTGTAAGGAACGGGTAGCGTGAGCAGAGCGGGTGGGCCAAACTCCGGAGGAAATGTGTAAAGCATCCGCACAGCACACACAGGCGACACACAAGACACACTACAAAAAGAGACTCCACCCCAGGTTAGGTGAAAAACAGTATGTGTATTGTAAAATAAACACATCAGAAGGGAATCACAGGTGCAGATAAACTGTGCCAGCCGACACCGGGAAATAATTCACAGGGGGACTAAATACAGGGCAGCGCCAATCGTCCCACTGCCAGAACCATCACAAATCCAAGGATAAGTGAAAGTCCATAAGTAATAATGTCTCACCGGCCGCACCTACTGGTGAGTAGACATGCACTTGGCATAATTCACTTTAGGCGTTTGTCAAGGTAGGCGTAAACATGAAACCAGCTGCGTGGGCATTAGGGAAAAATAGTAGCATAAAGGCATTAATCATGAAAACACATTATGCATAACTTCAGGCATAAATCATCGTTGCCATAGCCTGGAATGGGAACCTCAGGGTAGGCATAGTATGCAGAACAACAGCATTGCAGCCTTAGGGGAAAGGAAACCATTAGCACTAGGCATAAAACACACAGTGGTCAGGCATAAAGCCTGAATCAACACCTTAGGCTTACCGTCACAGTGGACCTGAAAAGACAAATACATATAGTAATAACGGTTGAGCATATTCTGCATATCATTAGGCACACCATACTCAGCTGGGACCTAAACCATGTGAGCATTAAATCACCTTAGATTAGGCACTTTATGCAGGCCCCACAAGGTAGCATTAGGGTAAAAACATTGCCTGCATTAATGCATTAGGCATACAAACAGTATGAATAGCCTATTAGGCGGGAAAAGCATTATGCGTCAACCTGTGGGCATAATCATAGTATGCATGAAGCATTCTCATTAGGGTGTAAACGCTAGGCAACATCACCTTAGGCATTAGCAGATGCATGAGGCACCTCCTGCGGTACATGGGGCATAATCATATTAGAATGGGGCATACACATGAGGCAGTGCATCATTGCGAGCATTAGGACAGAACATCCCTAGTAACCCCCACACATCCTGAAAGCATTAGGGGGAAAAGAAACCATTAGCGATATAACCACATGCATTAGGCATAAGCAACATTAACAGTACACTTTATGTAAATACACCTGGAATAGCTGCCCCAAGGTTGCAGATTCGCCTCTGGCGCTACTGCGCCTGGAGAACCCCTACTCGGGGGCTCTCAAATTACCAATGGCCCAAAATCAGCACTGCAAACCGGAGGGAAAAGCATTAGGTATCATCCTAGGTACAAATGCATTATGCAACAATATTATGTAAAAAATCATATGGGGCAATAGGCCTCGCCAGCATAAACACAGTTCGCCCCAATCTGGGGCACACAACTTGTAACTGGCCCCAGGCCAACTGGCCTCTATCCGGGGTTCAAATGCCCTATGTCCCGCAAAGTCAGGGCTGGCTGCAAAATCAGCAAAAGAAAATTGCGCAAAGCACTAGGGCAGGGCAGGAGTGTCTCTCACTCCTCTCTCTCTTCTCCTGAGGAGTACAATGCCCCCCAATACATTGCAGCTGCCCACTGTCAACCAAGCAGGCAGGGGGAATCCTACACGCTGTGATCCCCTCGTACCGCTTTAGAATCCTGGCGCTGCAGACGTCCGCTGCTCTTCTCCTGGGAACAGTTGTAGTCCCTTGTCAGCAAGCAGACCACACTCAATGCAAATATGACACTCTGGCAGCACCCCAATGCAGCCCACATGCAGGGGAATTGAAATATAGCGCTTTGACAGCAGAGCGCTGCAGGCGTCAGCTCCTCTTCCCCTGGCACCTTGAATATAGGGCTTGCGAGGCACTAGGTCCCACTAGAAGCTTCAGGGACAGAAGATAGTGTACCTCTACTGGTAATCAGGAAAACAGCGCCCACCAGCGCTAGACGTCAGGCAGAGCAGCTCAGTAACTTCAAATAGGATGTATGACGTTAGCATGCATACTTTTACCACGCATGCCATTACCACGCAATTTTTACAACGCAGGACCCTTTACAACGAATACCTTTACAACGCATTACACTACAACGCAGATACTATTACAACGCATACCATTACAACGTAAGTATAGGTAAGTATATAATATTTTTAAATAATGTAATTAATAATTATTTAAATATTTTAATTAATTATATTCATTTTTATTTAAGATTTTGTAAATATATATGTTAAAAATACCCCTATACCCCAAAACCCAAACCCAGCCCTGAACCCTAAAAATACCCCTGTACCCCATAACCCAAACCCAGCCCTGAACCCTAAAAATACCCCTGTACCCCATAACCCAAACCCAGCCCTGAACCCTAAAAATAACCCTGTACCCCATAACCCAAACCCAGCCCTGAACCCTAAAAATACCCCTGTACCCCATAACCCAAACCCAGCCCTGAACCCTAAAAATACCCCTGTACCCCTTAACCCAAACCCAGCCCTGAACCCTAAAAATACCCCTGTACCCCATAACCCAAACCCAGCCCTGAACCCTAAAAATACCCCTGTACCCCATAACCCAATACCACTAAAGATAAACTTACCTATACTTACCTATACTTACGTTGTAATGGTATGCGTTGTAAAAGTATCTGCGTTGTAGTGTAATGCGTTGTAAAGGTATTCGTTGTAAAGGGTCCTGCGTTGTAATAGTTTCGTTGTAACAGTATTTCGTGGTAAAAGATGCATGGTAACGGTTGCATACCCTTCAAATATGGTGCTCACCAGGCACTAGGTGACTCACAGTTCACGGGGTCCCACCCGTGGGAGTAGCGCCCACGCTCCTCACCTTCTTGGAGTGTAGGCAGTCAAAGTATAGCACTCACGAGGCGCAAGGGCAGCAGAGCAGGCAGGCCGGGCTGGGCAAGATCATCAGACAGTGGGCACTTATCAGTACAGGACAGCAGCTCCTAGAAACAGTCATCTCCCATAAAGTGACCCTCCTCCTGACACAGCAGTCTTCACTCCAGCAAAGGCTCTCACTGGCCCTGTGGACAGCAGAGGGGTACAGATGGGCTCAGGGGCCAGCACACAGGCCCATGCGGCGGTACCTCCTGGCAGAGTGTCCCCTCTCATTCCAGTCCACCCTCAGTCTGAGCACATGGCATCTCTACTGCTCCTCCTCCCACCTACCAGAAAGAGCTGGAAGCTTCTACAAGGTCCCTGGCAGTTCCAGCCTCACTGTCACTGGGGGAAGTATAGAGCACCTTATCACTTCAAACACTAGACCGCCAACCCACCTCAGACAGGTGGCACAAGCAGACAGAAATGGCGTCCATTTTAAAAGTGACATTTCTGCAATGGTGAAAATAAAGGTGCGTACACCATTACACAGCATTTATTATTTTCCTCTCACACCACACATGGCATATACATTTCCTACCATGGGGAGATGTCCCTTAAGAGGGGGGGGGGTCCTAATATACCTATGTAAGGCAGAAAGCACACACACTTTGCACTGCTAACCAGCGCCAAAGTGTCCAACATCCTGAACCCACCAACTCCATCACAGCGAAAGGGCTAGGGGAAAAGCAAAATATTTTGGGATGACCCTGCAAGCAGGGCCAAGTCCAACATGACCCCCTCCCAGCCAAAAGCCAGTGTAGACCGATCAAGTCAAGTCAAGTATAGCTTTATTCGATTTTTCTTTAAAAACCATAAAAGCATATTAAAAAAAGGTACACATGTAAACATTATACACAGCAGCAGATTATACAAAAAAACCTTTTATCTCTGTGGGCACCAATAGGTTATAACTTCTTAAAATAACATCAGTAACATTTACTGCTTTGATTTCCTATACTTGATTTCACTTTTTAAATAAGACAGCATCACACAAATTGTTAATTCATTGTCTAAACATTGCAGGTTCAAAAAAGCCACTTTATTCTGTTTCAGCCCTTGGTCTCTTAAAAATGACTTTAAAAATCTTTTCCGGGGCATCAAATAAAATTTGCAGAGAAGGGTAATATGAATAGTTGTTTGTATTGATTCTTCATCACATGGGCAAGGTGTTAGATTGTGAGACCAGTCATTTACCTCTGGAAAGGTAACTATTCTATGTAGTATCCCTATGCGAAATCGTGTTAGGAACATCCTCCTATAGCTTCCCTGCAGACAAGATAAATACAGCTGCAACCCTGGGCTTGAAAGAGTAAGATAATTCTCCATAACAGTCCTTTTTTCCTTTTCCTTCAGCCATCTTTTTTCTGTTAGGAATGCCATATAATCGTTTTTTAAAGTTTTTCTTCTAATGCATTTCATGCTTTCTGGATCATTAAAAAATTCCGGACGGCCCAACTCTTGTGACATGTCCTTGATGTGACTTAACTAAGGGATAAGGGAAGATCTTTCAAGTTTCACACAGTCTTTTATAATTTCACGATTGAAGTTCGCCTCCTCTGTCACCCAGATTTTATGCCATAGTAGAAGAGGGTGTGATTTTATTATGTCCGACAGGTACGGTAAGCCCACCTCTGAATAACATACATAATTAAAATTGATTTGGGGATAGCCAATAAATACCTTAAAAAGGCATTTTCGCATTGCTGTAGACCCATTACATTTGCATAACCCCAGAAACCTGCTCCATATACCGCTGTAGAGACACATTTTGCCTTATATATAGTTATCAATTCCGGGATTGGTTTATTTCCTAGTTTACTTGCAAAAAAGCTAGGCCTCCAATTGCTCTACAGAGAAAAGCTTTCCTCGTCTGGGTTGCCACCTCCATGTCCTTTAAAATATCCCAAAGTTTGTCGTGTATTACACAAGCAAATGCTGTATTCAAATCAACAAAAGTTAAAAATAAGTTACCCCTTTTTGCCCTAGTATACTTGTTGATGATAAGACTCAGATTTAAACCCTGCTCCACGGTCCCTAATCCCTGTCTAAAGCCTTATTGCAGCTTGGATAAAATACCGTTCTCATCTGCCCACTGTTGCAACTTATTTAATAGCACCCTCCCTACCACTTTCAATAACGAGTCTAGGAGGGAGATTGGTCAATAACACTTCAGTTCCTCTCTATTACCCTTTTTAAAAATAGGGATGATAATAGAGTCTGACCATGACGGTATAAAACCATATTGAGTACAGCTGACTAAAACATTTTTTAAAATTGGAGCCCATAGATCTATATTATGCTTATTACCCATGGGCGAATTTTGCGAATTCGCGATTCGCAAATTTGCGTATTTGCGAATTGGCAATCCGCAAAATCCGCGAACTTTCGCGAATTTGCGGATTTTTTCTTTTTTTTGTGTTCGCAAGGGTTTCTGCCAGTTTGCGAGGGTTTTTTACCAGTTCGCAAACGCAAACTTACTTGTCGGGTCGCAACGGTCGCGACCATGTTGTTTCTATGTCTGGTTCATCACAGCACCCTCTGTTTCACCACTGCCACCCTCTGGTTCACCCATGCCACCCTCTGGTACATCACTGCCACCCTCTGGTTCATCACTGTAGATAATGGGGGGAAAAGCACACCTGCCCTGCCTCAACTGACATGAATTAATTTGGGGCTGATTAATGTGTCACTGAATTTGAGCTGGCACCTGCTTCCTTAGCTGTAATTGCTTTCTGTTGCAGTGTAATTTTTTCTAACAGGACCTTTGTGGCATACTTGTAGCTATTCTCTGAGCCTACTGTGAGGGTCAGAGCAGGGTCATAGAATAGTTGCAAGTAGGCAACTGAACTCCGGGGGGGGCCCTCAGGAAGCACTACAGGGAATGGTTACTAATGATGAGCTTGAACTTTTGCACCTGCTGAGTGCTTTCAGTTTTGCAAAAATCGTTTTTCTGCAATTTCGCGGGATTCGCTGGGCGCGAATTTGCGCGAGATCGAAATCGGAAGCCGCGAATTCGTGCGAATATGCGATTTGTTTTTTTGCAGCGTGTTAGTTCGCGTGGTTTTGTGCGTTTTAGCGAGCCGCTTGTAGCGCAACGGCGTGAAGTTACCCATGCGGTCGTACTTCATCTTGTTTGCGTGACGTATTTCCGTTTCCGGGCGCTATGTGTAATCTCGCAAAGTGTGCGGCTCGCTAGTACAAGTTCGCCTGTGATCGCAAGGAAAATCTCACGCGAACTTACCCACGCGGTCGTGAACGGGCGCGGCCATCTTGTTTTTCATTCATTGATATGGTTCTGGGCATGCTTTCTGTATCCTCTTTCAATCTCAGTCATCCTGTGCTTGTTTGAAGTTTTTTTTAATCTATTTTACTTATTATCTATCCCTCTATTTTTTTAGCTCTATATTTTTGTGTTTTCTGCTACTTTTGGTTAATTTCAAACTACTTTTTTAAAATCTTTTCTTTTCTTCTTCCCTATTCTATTTCTTATTTATTATTTACCTTCCTTTCTGCCCAGACCATGGTAAAGGGAGCCGGGAAGCAGCCCGAGAAGGGAAAGGCTCCGGAACCCGGCACCCTTGCGGGCGTTTGAGGGGGGAGCTAGTGATGCCACAGGAGATCTTTAGCGCGGAGGAGGTGGCCGCACTAGTGTTTTATGTCCAGCGCCGCCTCCCCAGGACCATCATGGCAGGCGGCAAGATCGCTAGCGGCTACGGGAGCGCCGGAAGCGGTGGGAGAAGGTGTGCCGGGCCATGTATCAACACTCTCGGGTCCGGCGCACCTACAACCAGGCCACCCACCGTTGGACGGATCTCCCTGACCGGGAACGCGACTTGCTCGACCTGCTCAGCATCGAGATCCCCGGGCTTGGTGAGTAGTAGTAGCTATTTCATCACTACTCTGTTTTCTCCTGCTCTGTGTGTTATTATATTGCAAATTTTCGTTTTTTACCAAGAGCAATAATGCTTCCGATTACATTGTAGGTAAATTATATTTCAAAATCTTTTGTGCATTTCAGGTGCACTGCTCTCCTTCTCAGTAGTGTTGCTACTATGCTTATTTGTTTTCGATTTTGTGTTCATTTCATTGGCCTGAGAAATTATGTATGAGTGTAGTTTAAAGAACTGCCTAATGCTAGACACTAATGGGCAGATTTGCAAAGTAGCAGAGATGCACCAGTAATTGTGCGCCAGTAATTGTGCGCCACGCCACTACGACCCATGGTGCCCCGTATTTACAATGCGCGCACCATGGGCCCAAAACGTCACCGAAGCGTTACGCATCTGTGCTGTAAAGGCGGCGCATTGCTGGAGTTGCTTCGCAACGATGGCGCAGCTCCAGCAATGCTCTGGGGTGCCCTATCTCCCCAATGCTGCGTCAAGCCGTACGTCTGCTTCACGCAAGCGCAGGGTTTGAGTCACGCATCATTGTCTTAAAAGTGACTGATTGAAATCTTGTTGATTTCCCTCAGCCACTTTTAGGATGCGTTCCTGCGCAGGAACGCCCTCCCTTGCGCCGGAACGCCCCCTGATGGCGCAGGGCTTTACAACGTGATGCATCTCCCATATGCGTCACGTTGTTAATATACGCCGCACCATGGCGCCTCTTTTGTTCTGCCACTGCGTCACAAAAGTCACGCAACAATGGAGCAAAAGAGCCGCAAGGGGCTTGTAAATCTGCCCCTAAAGACTCAAGTCCAGTCCTTCCTTTGTACACCTGGCAATAAGAAGAAATAGTGGTGGTGGATTGATAGTTTGAGTATTTTAATGACTGGTTAATGTAGTAGGAAAATTTTTAGTGTTGTCGCTGATCTGCAATCACGATGGAGTTTGTCTGTCACTTCGTGTGCTGCAGACTGCTGCGGACTGCTGCCTGCCAGTTCTAGGTGAACCTTTTTAGTAGTTTGTTTAGTGAGTTACATAACTTTCCAAGTCGACGGTCCGCAAATCAAGCAATACTAATATCGTAGTAGACCACATGAGATAGGTCAATATATCCAGTGGAATAGTTGTCTATTTGCTATTTCGCCAAAATATTTTGTGATTGTTCTTTTGAAATGTTTGATTCGGTTGACAATCACCCATGTTTTCGGATCTTTCTTTCTTTCATGTTGTACATCAGCTCCCCCCAGGGGCAAGAGGACAGAGGAGGAGGGGTTATCGGCTGCTGCTGCTGTTCAAGGCCAGGATCGGTCAGGCGAGGGCTCCTTTGCTGGCCCCGGTAAGTTTTAGTACCTATTTTTTCCTAGCGTTCCTCATTCGATTTTTTCTAAATCGTCTTTGATCTTCTTGTAGACTGTATCTAAATTCTTATCCTGCCTCTACTATGACTCCCTGTGGTATTACTAGATTATTCTTATTAGTCTGCCTGTGTAGCTAACTAAGATTGCACATTTGGCAAAAGGTGTTAAACGAAACTTCAATTCTAGTCAGCAATAGCTCTATGCACTGAGTGCAGTCCTCTGGGATTGTCCATAATGTCTTTTCAAGTCTTCTAAATGTTTATGCTTTGACAATTACCAACAATAAGAAGGTGAATGACCACCAAGAAAGAATAAGATACTATTTTACTTTTGGTTTGGATAGGAGGACAATCCATACTACTACAGTTGCAGGGACAAATCTGCACAAACAGAACTATGGACACTAAATAGTGCATTGTTTATCAATTATAATAGGCACAGGTAGACTTTCCACATAACTCAGTGATATCAGACTTTGAAGAACCGCCAATCTCCTTACTGACTAGATAGTGTGGCAGAGTCATTTAGCTCCCGAATTAATTGATGATTGATCCCCAATGATGATTATCCAACGCAGGACAAGAGTACGGAGTCAAAGTCCAGAAGTGTCAGAGGCACGGACTCATGCTTGCAAATTGCAAAACCTTTTGCTCATTCACTCTTGACCAAAAACCACAGAGTCTATTTAAGTTTTAAAGCTTTATTAAAAGTAAAAATATTTATTAAAATCAAGCTTGTCATAAAACATAAACGGTTGATTAAAAAAGGAAAAGTGCTTAGTTGTTTTTTGTAGTAGTAGTAGTTTATTGTGGGGGAGCCGAGCCCTCACCTGGTTTGAACTTTAAGTTTTTCTTTTTGATGCTGAATCGTTGCTCACTCCGTCCTAGTGATGATGATTTGTTCTTAGAAGTGAAGCTTCTGTCTGTTATGAGAAAAATGGTGCGTGTTAAAAAGCAAGCATTCATTAGTTGTGCCAAAAATTGCAGCAAGACAACACTCTTCCCTGGAAAAAGGGACATTTTTACTTTAGAGTAGACAGTCACAAACTATTTGATTGGTTTCTGTATTCACATTTCTTCATTCCTAGACAAAATACTAGTGAGTGGTGTATGTCTATGACATCTAACATTCTTAAATGTACTTTGTAGGTGGAACATCTGGTGCTGGGCCCAGCGCGAAGGTGGAGTAGGACACTTCTGGAGAGGAGGCTGTGCAATTGCCGGATGAAACGGCTGTGCGGGTTGCCACGGTAGTGGCGGGCAGTGGTAAGCTCTTATATTCCTTACTTATTGAGTTTGCAGACTGCATAGTGTGCTCTCTGCACGGGTGTAGTATATAAGTTACTATACTGTTAAGCAGACTTTCAAATTTAGAACAAAGTTTTTATCACCCAAGTAGTAGCCTCCTCTAAATTTACTTCAACTGATTTTTTTTTGAGAATCCAAATCAGATCTGAGATGAACTTGATGGATGGGATGAACGAAAAGCGAAAGAAGGGTGTAAGTAAGTGTGGAAGGACGAGCAAGTTAAAAGTAATGATGACTGACAAAGAAGAATGATACGCGTTTGATTGGTGCCCGAGGTGGCTGGGAAGGAATATGATGCATGGCTGGGTGAAGGATGAAGCAAGGATGGGTGGAAGGAGAACAGCCTGGGTGGGTGAAACAGAAACTGTATGTGTGCGCAATATATGCTTTGGTTGAAATTGAAATGCAAGTCAAGCACGGATGTATGGCTTGCGGTTTCCCAAATAAATTGAAAAGGTTGTTTTCCCGTGAGAAAACGTAAGGTTTGTCCAGATGAGAGACATGAAGAAGAATGATTGACATATAGTTTGAATTGATGGATGCCTGGATCATGGTACTATCTGACTCTTAGATAGCATATGTGTATCTAGAGAGAGTAGACGGTCACTGGATGAACTAAGTGTTACTTTGAAGAGCATGTAATACCGCACCCGCACGTCCGTCCCAGTGTAGGAAAGGCAAGGAAAAGAAGTTGTAATTTTGTCCGAATACTACCATGAATAGTAGCAGTAGTTTGTATTGCAAGCACAGCATATATCCGGCTATTAGGATGGCCACTCACTACCTCTGTTAATAAGTTTAGTAGAACTCGGTCATTCATGTGTGGATGTATCACTGTTCACTCAATAAAAAGAAAAGCACCTAAAGTCATCCCATATGTAAGCAAATACATACCATGTGCAGTGATAGATAATCAGATTATTTATCTTCTTCATTTTCCTTTTCTGGTATTCGTTGGCACTGTAGGGTGAAAGTTAAATTAATTAAGCAGTAGCCCTTGTAACAGAGTATTCTCAGTGCCACCCGTAATAGAAAAGTAAGAGCATCACCACCTGCATGTACTAGAATGGTACAGTAACGCAAGTCTGTCTCACTCATCATGGCGGGCGTCTGTTTTTCTCGGGTGGAAGTTGACTGCGCTGGCATTATGCCGGCTTGCAGAAGTTAACGTACCAATTTTGCTTAACGAGAGAGAAGAATAAGAATAAGACTGGTGTACTGTCATAGTCGACTCTAATGGAGTGAGTCCATAGTGCTCGTAGAGTTGATTCCTTAAACTCCCACTAATGTTAGAGCAAGGATGAAGAAGTGGGAGGTAAGATAGATACTGGCCACAATAGTTGTGTACTGCCCTTACAAGTTGCTAGTTCTACTGTGACACAACTTTCTGCTGAATCATTTTGTGTTAATCTTAAAGAGCATTGGTTACAGACTATGTCTTTCTTTCTTCATATAGATGCTCCTTCCAAACCAACACAGAAGGAGCTGGCTAAAAGGGCCCGGCAACGTAGGCGGGAGGCCACTGTCGCCGAATATCGGTGGCTGGTGGCCCAGGAGGGGAAGGACACGCAGAGTACGTCGACAATATCCACGGCGACACCTGCGTCCTCCTTCGCGCTCCCTGGGTCAGCCAGTCAGCGCAGCAGGTCTTCAGCGGTACGGAGCCGGGGTACCGCAGCCACCCGCCACCGCCTCGCAGCAAAGAAATCAGCTGCCCCCCACAGCAGGTGCAAGGCACGCGTGCACCGCCTTTCACTTAGGGTGTCCTACCTCGAGCAGGAGCTCCTCAACACCAAAACCCTGCTCGAGACCCTCCGCAAGGAGCATGCCGACCTGGCCCGAAAAGTCAACAGCAGCCAGCAGTAGGAGGAGACTGTCCCTTGCCCCTTTTTTAAAGACTTCTGGGGGGTGGGAATTGGGTTTTCTACTTTTTTGGACTTCGTTTTCACGGACATTCGTTGGGGTTTGGGAGGGGGGTGGGTTGGGTCTTGCGGGAGATTATTTATGTTAGGGATATATAAATATACTTTAAACTTTATCTTAGCATACGTGTTTTTTACTGCTTTTGAGGGTGGTGAGTGGGGGTTTAACAGTAAGTTTGTTTTCCTGAAACTTAAGTGGCATCTTGATTCAAGTTGTGTAAGTACTAATTGCCCAAATGTTTTCAAAACTAAGTGCCTCTCACAAAGTAAGTGAATTCAATAGTCCTAGGATCATCAGTCTCTTGTCTCTCCTAATACACCATTATACTACCCCCCCCCAAACGCTTATCTTACCTGTAATTTGTGTTTGGAAATAGGGATAGGCACAGGGCCGGCTGCACTGGAAATGGCGATTAGGTTGGCAATCCTGGGCGGATGAAATGTCATCATTGCGGTGGTACTTGTGGTGTTACACAGTGGCAGTTGCAGCATCTAAAAAAAAGAAAATGAAACCTTGTTTGTCCTTACCATGGCATTAGAACGGTACGATAGAGAATATAGCAGGTGACAGTACACTAGAACAGTGCCACAATGTAGCCTAACAAATGGTAAAGTATTGAAAGTATAACTAGTACTTGCGTTGTATTTCTTTGACATTGGCTACTACTACAAGAAATAGTACTGAAGGTGAAGGACTCAGCAGCGTAATAATTTGCCACGTCTGGGAGGAGGATGTTCTTGATGACCAATCAAGTTGCTGGGGCACATGAAAATCTGCTTTCATTTGCCAATAGTGACTCAGTGTCAAGCTGAGTAAGAATATATCTTCGGATTCCTTCACCAGCCTGTTGCTATGACCTCATCCTCCCCAGCAAGTGTGTGGAATTATTGCTGTCATTTAGTCACACATCAATCAAAACCACACAGCCCGGGGGAAGAGGGTTAGGGTTTGGAAAATGGATGGGAATGGGGGTTTTTGGGAAAGTTTTGTTGAGAGAAGAAAAAAAAGAGCACAGCATGGACAAACAATAATTGAAGATAAACAAATCTTTGGGTACAAAGCTAACCATAAATCTTTTAAGTGACATAAAGGAAGTGCATGCACTACAGCATGCATGGTTACTGAAAAGTAAGTAGTACTTTCGACAACCGTGAATGAAAGAATGCGACAGTACAGGGCTGCAGTAATAATTATGCGTTTTCACTTGCCTATCTGTGCACTCAGAGAAACACTTCTTACATTAAATTAGGTTTACAAAATAGCAGAAGTAAAACCTATACAATGGCTGTAGGGATGAATTTAGAAGCAGAGATCAAAGAAATGCAGAGTCACACTCATAGAAGTTCACAGCAATTACATTACTTAAAAGATAATTAGAAAAGAACAGATACTGTATCTGTATGTTGTTGTAGTTGTCCTGTTGAATTTGGGAAGTTGCATCCATCCAACCATTCCTCATATTAGCGGGACTCCTCCATTCCATCTGACGCTCCGTCCATCAATGTTGGTGACCAGAAGACACCCTGTCCACTGCCTGCCTGGCGGATGCTGAATTGCGGCTCGCTAATGTGAAGCCTGACTTCATCCTTTTTTTCCCATTGCACAGGCTGAAACCCGGCCTGTAATTATTGATGGAAAAACAGGAAGTGATATTAGAACAGCACTGACAAATAAATATAAGGTATGTACACTGTATAGTGCAAAAAGTCACACTTTGAGTTTCCTAATAGACAGTACAATATTTTTGAAAGTGCGTACTCTGTCTGAGTCTCCTTTAGAAGGATAAATAAGTATGGGTGAATTAATTTAGCGGATCTTTCCCCTCAAGCTAGGTGTACTGTAAACTGTGTTTTAGAACAAAATTAGACCGTCCCAGCAGTGCTCCCAGACCCTTACTAAACCCAGTCGCAAAAATGTAGAAGACCCCCAATCAGATCTCCAAAAGCGATGCCTAGTAGAAAATGGTGACAAAACGTACTTTGAAAGTAACGTAGGCCCAAATCCCCCCTTACCCACCATAGATTGTATTCAAACCACTTGCAAGCAAGCAAAAGTATCCATACCCAGCATCGCTCCAAGACTCGCAAACCCCCCACAAACAGCCCCCCGCCCAAACACATGCAATACAACACTGCTAACCCTAACGAGCCCTAAGTTAAGAATAGTGGCAAAC
Organism: Lissotriton vulgaris; assembly: GCF_964263255.1. NCBI lineage: Eukaryota > Metazoa > Chordata > Amphibia > Caudata > Salamandridae > Lissotriton > Lissotriton vulgaris. Next base: position 2,119,337,813 of record NC_141689.1, read on the forward strand.
GCTTTCTTTAACTAGGCCAAGTCCCCCCTTTCCCACCATGGATTTTCTTCAAACCGCTTGCAACCAAAATTACACATTCACACGAGTGCTCTAAGACCCCAGAACTCAGTTTCAAAAATCTAGAACACCCCGAAACACATGCAATCCTGCTGCTAGTGCTAACCCTACGTTAATGTGCCAAAACGCTTTTCAGCATGGATTTTCTCCAAACCACTTTTATCCGGTATTAGACCTTCCCAGCAATGCCCCAAGACCTGCCAACCCACCCACAAAAAAGCAGAACACCCCCATACAGGCAAAAAGCAAAAATGGAAAATCTCATACTTAGAATATTTTCGGCCTTCTTTCAATTCTGTCCAAACACGCTCTGCAGCTAGGCCCTAACTCCCCTTTTCCACCATGGATTTCCTGAAAAACAAATGCAATCAACATTAGACTGTGCCAGCACTGCTCCAAGACCCCAAAACCCACCCACAAACACCAGGAACCCCCCAAACAGCACCCCAAAGACAGGCAAGTGAGCAAAAACGCAAAAACTTTTTCACCATGGATTCGGTCCAAAACACTTGATTCCAATATAACCCCTTCTGAGCTATGCCCCCAGACCCCTGCAGCCACCCACAAAAAAGCAGAACACCCCCAAACAGGCAAAAAGCAAAAATGGGCCTACCTTCAATTCAGTCCAAATACGCTGTGCAGCTAGGCCCTAACTCCCCTTTTCCACCATGGATTTCCTGAAAAACAAATGCAATCAACATTAGACTGTGCCAGCAGTGCTCCCAGACCCCAAAACCCACCCACAAACACCCGGAACCCCCCAAACAGCACCTCAAAGACAAGCAAGTCAGCAAAAACGCAAAAACAATTTCACCTCCGATTTTGTCCAAACCACTTTTATCCGATATTAGACATTCCCAGCAATGGCCCCAGACCCGTAAACCCAGGCGGAAAGAAGTAGAAGACCCCCAAACAACCAAAAAGCAAAACTACAAAAATGGGGACTTAGAAATTTTCAGGCAAATTTCCAAAACCACTCCATGAGCGCTCTGCAGCTAGGCCCTAACTCCCTTTCGCCACCATGGATTTGCTTCAAACCTCTTGCAATCAAAAGTATTCATACCCAGCGTTGCTCCAAGACCCCAAAACCCACCCACAAAAACCTGGAAGCCCCAAACAGCACCCCAAAGTTAGGCAAGTGAGCAAAAACGCAAAAACTTTTTTACCATGGATTTGGTCCAAAACACTTGATTCCAATATTACACTTTCCGAGCTATGCCCCCAGACACCTGCAGCCACCCGCAAAAAAGCAGAACACCCCTAAACAGGCAAAAATCAAAAATGGGCCTACCTTCAATTCAGTCCAAATACGCTGTGCAGCTGGGCCCTAACTCCTCTTTTTCATCATGGATTTCCTGAAAAACACATGCAATCAACATTAGACTATGCCAGCAGTGCTCCCAGACCCCAAAACCCACCCACAAACACCCAGAACCCCCCAAACAGCACCTCAAAGACAAGCAAGTCAGCAAAAACGCAAAAAAAATTTCACCTCTGATTTTGTCCAAACCACTTTTATCCGGTATTAGACATTCCCAGCAATGCCCCAGACCCGTCAACTCACCCACAAAGAAGTAGAACACCCCCACAAGTGCAGAGTCCTTCTTCATTGTGCGTAATCCAGCCATCTGCTTTGAGGGAAATAGGAGTCTGGAGGAAGAGGATAGAGGAGCATGTTCTTGTGAACTTGTGAACCTGAGGAATGCAGACTGCGGCACCTTCAAATCAATAACCAAATAAGTGAAGACAGTTCTGCTGATGGGCTTGTTTTTGTGATTAGGTGATCAAAGTTTTTTTATATAGATTTTGCAAAACAAAGAAAGTCAGACACACAGGAATAAAAGTGAATAAGGACGAAAAAGAAAGTTAATGATTCATTGACTCATTTTCAGGGCTCGGAGTCAGGGAAGAAGAGCTCGACCTCAAACTCTGCGAATTCAGGCGGGAGTAGGTCACCTAACAGAGAAGAACTTCCCTCAACTAAGTTGGTGTCCTCCTCGTTTTCTTCCAGCGTGCATTCTTGTATTTTGTAATCGGGTGGTATGAGGTGCTGATTCATCTTGATCATTGTTAAGCTCTCCACATTTTTGGGCGAGAGGCGGGTCCTTTTGCAAGTTACAATGCCACCAGCAGCACTGAAAACACGTTCAGAAGACACGCTTGCGAGTGGGCAAGACAAGTAATTTATAGCCAGGTTGGTGATCTCTAGCCACAATTCTCTTTTCCCATGCCAATACGCCAATGGGTCATCATGAACATAGACCTCTGTTGAGTCATTCAGATAGTCCTGCACCATCGACTCAAGGTTCTCCAGGGTTCCTCCACTTTGCTTACTTTTTGCTGGGACCTTTTGAGAAGCAAACCCAAGCTGAGTTAGCCAATCCTCTTCTTCACACAATGTTACCGTTGTGTCTGGTGCAGATGATACGGTTGCTGGTGTCTTTAACGGCTGAGAGGGAAAATCACTCACTTCTGCCACAGATGCAGAAGTGGATTTTTTTGACTCAGGATGGCCTGCTGATGCTGATGTACTGCCTTTTCCTTCAATTTCCTCCAGTTCTCTTTCAAACCGACTGACTGCCACAGCTAGCCAATGTTTGTACTTTGTAACATCTGCATCATCAAAAGGAAAGAATACTCTGCCTGCCAGTGCCTTTTTGCACCATGGATCCAGAATAGTAGCACAAATGTAATGCTGTTCTGTGTGGATCTTTTGAAGACGTTCATCGCAAAGTAGGCGCAGTAATAACTTCTCCGCCAACTCAAATGCTTGTTCCTTTTTTTCCTCTTTTTGGAACGTAGAAGAGCCCGCCTTCATTTGGTGCTCTAGCATGCGCAACAATGGGATAGCTTTTCCCAAATTACATTCCTCCCTGCTGACTGCACGCGTGAAGACCTCAAAAGGACAAAGCATGTCTGTCAGGCTTTTAACTAGCTTCCATTGCTCCACCTGTATCCTCAGGTCCATCATAGCTGTACCCTGTGTAAAGAAATACTGATCGACTACCGCATACTGCTCAAACAGACGCTCAAGCATGTAAAAGGTTGAGTTCCAACGTGTTACCACCTCTTGGATGAGTGCTTTCACTGGCAGTTTACGTTCATGTTGCAGGCACCTCAGCTGCTTCCGGGCCTTAAAAGAATGGTTGAAATGTGTGCACATTCTTTGGCAGGTGGTCAGTAACTCGCACACTGGACTTTCTTCACTAAAGAATTTTTTAACAACCAGGTTTATACAGTGCACCAAACACGGCACTCTGAAATAGTTACACTTATCCATGGCCTTAACTACATTGGCGCCATTATCCGTGGAAATATAACCAATGATGCGTTTTCTTGGGGATAGCCATTGAAAGACCTTTGTGTTAAACTCATGCAAAATGTTTTCTCCTGTATGATTTTTCTCCATGGAAAACATGGCTAGTGTTGCATGTTTCCGAGCAGCTTTAAAAACTTTGTCTGGGTCAACACCTGCGTTTAGCTTTGCTTTAGCCCCTGAAAAAGAGACCCAGTGTGCAGTGATGCACATGTAATCAACGGCTTGGCAACTGGTCCACATGTCTGTTGTCAGATGTATAGTGTGAACAGCACTCTTCTGCAAAGCTTCCCCAATCATCTCCAGCACATCTTCATGTAGTGCTGGAATGCAACTCTGGCAAAATAGAACCGGCTAGGAACCTTCCATTTAGGGAAGAGCGTTGCCACTAATTCAAGAAAACCAACCCCTTCCACAAAAGAAAGAAGGTCCAGCGCTAGCATTTTAGACGCGTCATTGGGTGGTTGCGTTCAAATGGCGCATCTGAAAACAACATGCTTCTAATGGTGGGCTGGACCATTTTACGGGATGATGATGACTTCTTCGACCCAGTTACGCTCGGTGATGATGATGAACTTTTTCGCATTGGTGTCTCACTCTCTCCCACACTCTTAGTGTGGCTCATATATCTTGCAGGGGGTGTGCTGCTGACAGGGGTACTGGGTGTAAGTGAAGAAATGTTTGACGCTTCTTCCTCCTCGTCATCATCAGATGAAACATCAACAGATACAGTTTGTTGACTTGCAATTCGGGCTTCCTTGATCTCCTTTAGGTGCGCATGCCATTTGACAGTGTGCTGCCTCTCAAGATGACCTCGCTGGCCTCCGGTACCATAGTTGGTACCAAGCTTACCACGACTAACTCGAAGCTTACAAATGGTACAAATGGCTATGTTTTCCCTTGTTGGGCTAACACTAAAGAAGTCCCAAACTGCAGACTTCAAAAGTCTGTGGGGGGCGGAGGAGGCGATACTGGGAATAATAATGCCAGATGAAGTGGAGGATGTGTGTTCCCGAAATTTACTACGTTGTGCACTTGCAGCACCACTAATTGAGGAAATGGAGGTTGAGGTGGATGGAGGTCCCTTCTGGCGAGAAAATATGGAAGCGGTAGGTGGTGGTGTACTAGATAACTGCATTGGTGGTGGTCCCATTGACACGTCGCCAACATCACGCTCAGCAGCATTTCGGGATAGGGTAAAAATGTATGTTTGCTGCATGCCCGCTGGGGCTGCAGTGACGTCTATGACGACTGCGTCATCATCGTGAGAGTCTTCATCAGCTGGAGTATACGCCACTTCTTCACACTCCATAACTATGAGACTTTCGGGGACCTTCCTTTTACGCTTAGCTACATTTGTCAGATCATGGTGTGCCTCACTCTCAGACGGCAACGGTAGTTCCCAATTTTCATCCATATCATCAGAAGGAAGGGTGCTTGAAGAAGATGTAGACACCATCCATGATCTTTTCCTTGATAGGGATCTGGAAGACAATGAATGAGCAGGAGGAGTGGCTTCCTCAAATGATACCTCGGCTTGAATGTCGATTTCCTGATGTGCCCCTACTTCGGGAGGAACAACTATTGTGGGCACTTGTGCCGCTCCATGCACCTCTGCTTGCGCATCTCCTTGCGCCGCCTCTCCTTCCACATGTACTTGGGCTTGAACTTGCACATGTGGTTGTTGTTGCGGCTGTGGTTGTTGAACACTCGTCAGATGAGTTACAACAACCTGTGTTGATTAAGGGATGCTGCTACTTTCTTGCGATGAGCCAACATCACTGGTCGATGGTGATTGAACAACTATACTGGCTGCCTCTGCAGCACTCAAGGGCTTGGACTTAAGTTGGCGTGGTGGTGGTGGCTCTGAGCCCAATGGAACGGAGGTGCTGCTCCCAGCTTGGTCCCCAGCAGACCCCGCTCCTGCTGCAGGCGTACTTTTTTTTCCCCAAAAAATGCGGCGGTCGTCACACCAGTCTCCTTGGTAAGTGGCGCCACTTGCTTCTTCTGCTCCTTACTGGCAACTTTCCTGCTAGAGGAGCTACGGGCAACTTTTTTTGGGGCCATCTTCTTCAGATGTCAGAACAGCAGGCCGCAGTTGCACAAGTTGCAGAGTTGTCTGTGGCCACACGTGACGTTGTGCTGCACACACCGCAGCAGGACTTGTTCCTGGCACTGATGAGGAACGATGAGGCTGATGATTCGTCTTTCTGCACCTAAAAGCAAACGAAGCCAGAGGAACATCAGTTAAAAAAATGTTGCATATGTAGCGCTTCAATTAATAGTTTGCAAGTAAGCATTTTTATTATACCCACCCACCAAAATGGAAAGACCAATAAAATGCAGAAAGACCAATAAAATGCACTACAGACAGAGTACCCCTGGGCATAACGGATGAAAGCATGGCAGACTGGGTGCAGGACTATGGCACAACAAAGCACGCGGCCTGGCTTCAAAATGGCCCCTAGACCCCCACCCACATGGCCAGGCCCTGCCTGGACCAGTCCTCAAAATGGCTCCCACCCGCATGGCCATGCCCCATCAACACCTCAAAAAATCGAAAAACACACAAAAATCACCACAATCCAATGACATCCATGCACACAATCAGGTTCAAATTCAAGACACCCCACAGAAAGAATAGGCCCATGCACCACTGAGTAACCCTGGGCATAATGGATGAAAGCAAGGCACATTGAATGCAGGCCTATGGCACAAAGCACACTGCCTGGCTTCAAAATGGCCCCTAGACCTCCACCACATGGCCAGGCCCTGCCTGGACCAGGCCTAAAAATGGCGCCCACCCACATGGACAGGCCCCAACACCACCCCCAAAAATCGAAAAACACACAGAAATCACCATAATCCAATGCCATCCATGCCCTCCATGATGTTTACATTAAAGAGACCCCACAGAAAGACTCAGTCCATGCACCACTGAGTACCCCTGGGCAAAAGGCCCCAACAACTGCCCAAAAATCGATAAACACACAAAAATCACCACAATCCATGCCCTCCATGATGTTTTCATTAAAGAGACCCCACAGAAAGACTCAGTCCATGCACCACTGAGTACCCCTGGGCAAAAGGCCCCAACAACAGCCAAAAAATCGAAAAACACACAAAAATCACCACAATCCAATGCCATCCATGCCCTCAATGATGTTTACATTCAAGACACCCCATAGAAAGAATAGGCCCATGCCCCACTGAGTACCCCTGGGCATAATGGATGAAAGCATGGCACACTGGGTGCAGGCCTATGACACAACAAAGCACACTGCCTGGCTTCAAAATGGCCCTAGACCCCCACCTCATGCCCAGGCCCTGCCTGTACCAGTTCTCAAAATGGCCCCCACCCACATGGCAGGCCCGATCAACACCCCAAAAAATCGAAACACACATAAGAATCACCACAATCTAATGCCATCCATGCTCTCCATGATGTTTACATTCAAGACACCCCACAGAAAGACTATGCCCATGCACCACTGAGTACCCCTGGGCATAATGGATGAAAGCATGGCAGACTGGGTGCAGGCCTATGGCACAACAAAGCACACTGCCTGGCTTCAAAATGGCCCCTAGACCCCCACCTCATGCCCAGGCCCTGTCTGTACCAGTCCTCAAAATGGCCCCCACCCACATGGACAGGCCCCATCAACACCCCAAAAAATCAAAAAACACATAAAAATCACCACAATCCAATGCCATCCATGCCCTCAATGATGTTTACATTCAAGACACCCCACAGAAAGACTAGGCCCATGCACCACTGATTACCCCTGGGCATAATGGATAAAAGCATGGCACGCTGGGTGCAGGCCTATGGCACAACAAAGCACACTGCCTGGCTTCAAAATGGCCCCTAGACCCCCACCTCATGCCCAGGCCCTGCCTGGACCAGTCCTCAAAATGTCCCCACCCACATGGACAGGCCCCATCAACACCCCAAAAAATCGAAAAACACATAAGAATCACCACAATCCAATGCCATCCATGCCCTCCATGATGTTTACATTCAAGACTCCCCACAGAAAGACTAGGCCCATGCACCACTGAGTACCCCTGGGCATAATGGACGAAAGCATGGCAGACTGGTGCAGGCCTATGGCACAACAAAGCACACTGCCTGGCTTCAAAATAGCCCCTAGACCCCCACCTCATGCCCAGGCCCTGCCTGTACCAGTCCTCAAAATGGCCCCCACCCACATGGACAGGCCCCATCAACACCCCAAAAAATCGAGAAACACATAAGAATCACCACAATCCAATGCCATCCATGCCCTCCATGATGATTACATTCAAGACACCCCACAGAAAGACTAGGCCCATGCACCACTGAGTACCCCTGGGCATAATGGATGAAAGCATGGCAGACTGGGTGCAGGCCTATGGCACAACAAAGCACACTGCCTGGCTTCAAAATGGCCCCTAGACCCCTACCACATGGCCAGGCCCTGCCTGTACCAGTCCTCAAAATGGCCCCCACCCACATGGACAGGCCCCATCAACACCCCAAAAAATCGAAAAACACATACAAATCACCACAATCCAATGCCATCCATGCCCTCAATGATGTTTACATTCGTGACACCCCACAGAAAGACTAGGCCCATGCACCACTGAGTACCCCTGGGCATAATGGTTGAAAGCAAGGAAAACTGAGTGCAGGCCTGAGCACACTGCCTGGCTTAAAAATGGCCCCTTGACCCCCACCACATGGCCAGGCCTTGCCTGTACCAGGCCTCAAAATGGCCTTCACCCACATGGCCAGGCCCCAACAACACCCCAAAAAGTCGAAAAACACTCAAAAATCACCACAATCCCATGCCATCCATGCCCTCAATGATGTTTAAATTCAAGACAACCCACAGAATGACTAGGCCCATGCACCACTCACTACACCTGGGCCTACTGGCTAGTGAGGCTTTACAGGCACCCCAAAAAAAAAATCAACATATAACAGTGAGCTAAAATTCCATGACATAAATGACTAACCCTGGGCCTACTGGATACTGTGGCTACCCACCGCAATATATATTTTGTTATAGTTGTGAAAAAAGTTTTAGAACTGTAGTTGCCTCAACTGCAATGCCCCAAACAAACAACACCAACTTACTTGTAAAATCTCAAGTCCAAAAGTGATCCAAACTCCAAAGTCCAAAAAGTCCTCAAATACAAATACAGCAGCAGTCACAGAAAGTAATCCTTCCAGCTCCACAGCCAAATGAAAAGTGACCAGTACATGCACAAAGCATGATGGACAGGAACAGGAAGTTGGAGACTCTGAGGCACTTCCTTCCTCCCACCCCACCCCAAAAAATGGACTCCGGCACCAAAAAGTGCAGTCAAATGTCAATCTGAGGAATTATTCTGATCAAAATCATAATTTTCACAAGGTTTATGCTTCCTGCGGTTAATTTCTTGTGCAGAGTTGCAATTTTTGCAATTTCGGGATCGCGAGCTCTTCAAATCTCCCGCAGGAAGTCAGCTGCGCGCCGTCGTGGGCCTTTATGACGTACTCGCGTTGTCAAACTCTCGCCGTGCACGCGATAACGTAATTGCGTTCGAAAATCTCTCGCGATATCACGCAGCAAGATCGAAAATGGCGCAGCACACGCAAAACCTGGAGAAAAACAACTCGGCGGACTCAAAATCACGGTAAGTCAACGCTGCGCACGCGATATTGTATTTTTCAAGCGCGACCAAGCAAAATAATTTGTAGCTTGCAAATTTGCGGATTATTGGGTAAATTCGCGCGATTCGCGGATCGCAAAATCGTTAAAAATCCGCAAATTCGCCCGCGAAACGGATTTTACGCCCACGCTTACTTAATGCCTAATTACAACTAACATTCATACCGCACAAATTCTACAGTAAAAATATATGGAAGCCATTAATTGTTACTCACATTTACATCTTATTTCTTAAAAGTCAATAAATATTACAGATTCCTAAATACATAGGGGCCGATCAGGATAGCGGTTTTTCCGCATCCTCGGGGCCGGCGGAAGCCACCGCCGGCCCCGAGGATGCGGAAAAACCGCAGCGGACTGACCAAGGACCCACCGCCACATTAGGATGGCTGGTGGGTCCTGGTTTCCGTCCGCAGCTTTTCCGCCGCGGTTGGCTTACAACCGCGGCGGAAAAGCTCTAATATGGTGACGGTGTCTCTCAGACACCGTCCACCATATTAGGATGGGCAGTGAATTATGCTTTTCCGCGGCGCGTTTCCCGCCGTGGAAAAGCATACGGAACTTCACTGCGGGGGCCCGTTGCGGGCCCCCTAGGTGAAGGGGGGGTGGGGGGTGCACATGGGGGGTACCTATGGTACCCCCCTGCATTTGCATGCAGAAAGCGGCAGGCACCGCACGGTGCCTGCCTCTTTCTGCATGCAAAAGCAATGCGTGCATTTTTAACATTGCCGCGGGTGCAGCTTGAAGCTGCACCCGCCGCAATGTTAAAAATAGAGGATGTGACCGCCAGGGTGGCGGTCACATCCTAATTGCACAGGAGGGAACTCCGCATGCCCATGCGGAGGTTCCCTCCTGCTCTGGGGTCGCGGACGGACGCAAGTCCGTCCGCGATCCTGATCGGCCCCATAGTTCAGAGAAAAGTAGAAGAAAATATCATCCCAAATGTACTGCTAATTCTTCACAGCTATTAAGGTCTGTTGGATTCTTGCTCTGTAAGTCTATAATGTATCGCGACTCTAGGCGTCTAAGTTTTTGTAGACGATCCCCTCCTCTTGGACTGGCAGCAGCACTGTCCAAACGGAAATACTACAATAGATCCCTATTGTCGTATAGATATATCCCACAACAAGTCCGGTCTCAAGAGATGCCGTCAGCAGGGCGGTCCGTGTTCAGGGTACCGGAAACCCTGAACCATTCTCTACCAATCCTCGATATGCTTGAAGTAATCACTGACACCAGTAGATATCGTTGAAAAAAAGATTTATTTACAGCTGCCAAGCAACGCATTTCAGCTTTACGCCTTTGGAGACCATGTCCCCTCTGGGGCTTACTTCAAATGAGGAATTGTCTGTACATTTGCATAATTGATAAGGTGCTTGGAACTGTGATGGCTGTGGTATATTCTGCAAATTCTTGTTTTTAATATATTTTAATCTCTTTCCCTTTTAGGTGTTTGTTTGCACTTAATCACAGGGAGCCATCTAAATAATTGATTCAAGCCCATGAAGGTGAAAATGTCACGATCTTATTAATCTATGAACTATGGAACGTGTTCAAGTCTAAGCCTATAGATTTAGATGGTATGGATCAATTGTGTAATTGTTCTGGGCTCAAAAATTTGCCCACTGGGCTTAATTTCTATCTATTCCACTAGCTATGGAGTATGACATATAAATCTAAATCTGCAAGGTTGTACCATACGGATTAAAACAGTAATGTATTTGGTATGGTTTACAAGGTTGGCATGCCTACACGGGCTGATTTGCACCTTACTCTTTGAAATTGTACTAATTGGATATTTTCTAGCGAGTGCACGATACATATATATATTTATGGGTACATCAATAGACCATTGTGAACAGCGCTACTAGAAAGAACAACCTTCTAGTGGACAGGTCTACAAGCTTGTGGAAGGTTTATACTCACATTGAGTCCTAGAAACTTCAAAGCAAAATCTAATAGTATCTACAAAAGATTTGATGTGATAGAATATATTGATGCGTGCCATGCATTGTAACTTACAATCATGTTTTTTATGAATGTCAAGATGGCCGCCATATTCACTGTGGTGTCACTGTGTTTATATTGTCTGCTGTTTATGTTTACACTTTATTGAGAAAAGAAAAAAACAGATAAAAAGGGCGAAAAAACGCCGGTCACTAAGCGTGATCAAGGCGTAAAGCTGAAACGCGTTGCTTGGCAGCTGTAAATAAATCTTTCTGCAACGATATCTATTGGTGTCTGTGATTGCTTCAAGCATATCGAGAATTGTTAGAGAATATATATATAAAGAAGTGATAAACCACAATTAGTGAATACTGTTACGAGCACTACCACTCCACGAAAGATTACAAATTATGACTAAGAGCACGGGATAGCAACTTTTGGAACAAATCAATTTTATATATAGAATTATGCATTTTGACCAGATATAGATTATAGCCAGCTTATTAATTCCTCAAGGTTGAGACATAGATACCAATAGATATATGGGCATGAGAATTAAAGATGGACATAATCGGGAAGTGACAATGATTTAGAAGGCATCATCGAGTCTTTGATTGGGGTACTAGACCCAATTCACTTGGTTATTCCCTTACCAAATCTTCCATCTCTCTCCCTCCTATCTCTCTCTCGCCCTCTTATATATCTACTATATACTTTCCCTTATCTACACTTTTTCTTGAACCTCTGATATCCCTACCCTCTTAACCTGTCTCCTCCATAATGCTAAAATGGGTACTATACCATCATGCGAATCTCGCGCTTCTTCTGATAAATACTTTCCATTTAATACTTGATTGGCTTCTAACAAAACACTTGGGAAATGTGCACTATTTTTCTTCAATCATTTATGAATTTGCACTGTCACAGTCTCCGTGTGATGTTTGTAAACACGGAGGCTTTTTTCCCTTTTCATTGTTTTGAATTACTATAAAAACTAAGTAAAAAAAAATGGTGGTCATGTGACCAAGAGCCCATGAGCTCGAAACGCGTCTGATTATGCCCGAAGAAACAAACTTTCCGGTACCTGGATGGTGCGGCTTGTCGTCCTTTTGCCTGCATTACAAGAGGAAACCATGGACATATATATATATATATATATATATATATTTAATCACCAACGTAATCCTGTTACCGAGGGCACACTTTTCACATCTGGTGCGAGTCTCAGGGACGGGCTTTCCCTGTAATTAATTCACCACCAACTGAAATTATACTCGCACTCCAACATCCGGGTGGAGTGCGAGTATAATTTCAGTAGGTGGTGAAATATATATATATATATATATATACATATACATACATATATATATGGTAGTTATAGTAAGGACCTAGTTTCCATAGGAAATCCACAACATTCTATTTGGAATAACTCTGGCGCTGGTGGACGAATGTTCATGAATTTCTCCAAGAAAATGGCCTGCTCGGTTCTGCTCCTTCCATGAAAGTTTGGGTGTGATTCGTCAAGCCGGGGCCGAGAAAAAAGGGGGTACCAAAACGTTTTTTCCTCATGCAATTTTTCATAGGGACCTTTAGCCATGGCTACAGCCCGAACGGCTGAACGGAATTACACGAAATTTGGCAGAGAGGTAGAGTTCGGTTCGCAGAATGTGCTTTTTGTTAAATGGTGTAAATCCATTGAGTAGTTTCTGAGAAAATTGCAAGTAAAATCATAGCGATATCTAGAGACGGAGTTCAGCACGCGTACTGAAATCTGTTCAATTACAAGCATGAGCTGCATGCTGATTGACTGTGAACTGTCTGTCAACACTCAAAACCAGGAAGTGTTGGCGGCCATCTTGTGTCTCCCTGGAACCCAGTCACAGGAAAACAGTAAAACAAAGTTGAGAAATAAGGGAAGGGGGTAGGGTAGAGACATTCTGACCCTCTAGGCTTGCTCAGGGGGTTGTACATGGATGTTTAGGCTCTATTTTGTTTAAAGAAAAATCGCGGCATACGCGTATGGAAATACGTACAATTACGAGCAGGAGCTGCATGCTGATTGGCTGTTAATACTCCAAACAAGGAAGTGTTTGCAGCCATTTTGTTTGTCGGGAGAGAAGAGTCAGAAGAAAACAGTAAAACAAAGTTGAGAAATAAGGAAACGGGGCAGGGTAGAAACATTCTGAGCCTATAGTCTTGGTCAGGGGGTGGTACATGGATCTTTAGGCTCAATTTTTATTTTAAAAAAAATAAAAAATGGCGGGGTACTCGTGCAGTAGTTGTACGCGATGGAAAAGTTGAAAAAAAGTAGAAGTCTGTTTTATTTATTAGGTCCCGGGGGGAAATTACGGGGGCAATTTTTCTGCATAATGGGGGCTTGTAAGGTGCCCCGAGTACTGGGGAACGGAACTCCTCTGGTTTTATTTTGAAGTATGCGGGGGGGGGGTTACGGTCGTACTCCCCGCAGTCTCGGTGAGTGGCACCCCTCGGGTCTTTTAAAAAAAACAAATATGTTTTGAGGTCTCTCTCTCTCTCTCCCCATACACGTCGCGGGGAACGCCACATTTCTGGGGCAGTGATTTGTAAAATGACCTTCCAGCTCCGGGTACCTGCATTGTGTGGAGTTTTTTATTAATGTTGGGAGGGTGGGCTTGATAGTACGTCCTTGTTAATTCCCATAGAAGCCTATGTTCTGGTGTTAACATAGGCTTCTATGGGAAATAACAAGGCCGTATTATGAAGGTCATTATCGCCGTTTTATTGGCAGTTTCCTGCCAATAAAATGGCGATAATTTTAACACCGGTCCTTGATAATATGCACCTAAGTTTATTGGTAAAAAAAAGAGCAATGAGCCATATTATCAACAAAAGGTGGTACATTATTGTCGCTTTTATTGGCAAGAAACTGCTGATAAAGCATCGATAATGGGCTTGATAATATGCCCTTGTGAATAACCATAGGAGCCCAGGTTAACACCAGAACCTGGGGTGCTATGGGAAGTTACAAGGGCCTATTATCAAGCCCATTATCGCCGCTTTATCTGCAGTTTCCTGTCGATAAAAGCGGCGATAATGTATCGCCTTTTGTTGATGCTATGCTCGTTCATTTCTATGATAGTATGTAAAGGCTTCCTTTTTTGTTGGTGTAGCAGTTGTACTCTCTTCACATGCTCAGCATAGTTTCAAAGCCCACGTTTTCTTTTTCTTCAAGTTCAACAAGAAAATCTTTCTTTATATCAGTTAGTAAATCTGTTGCTTCTTTTTCCAGTTTGTGTGTGTCATCAGTTGCTGGACTATTGTACAGTATTTTATAGTCATATTCTATGGGAAATACCAAGGCCATATTATGAAGCGTATTATCGCCGTTTTATCGGCAGTTTCCTGCCAATAAAACGGCGATAATTTTAACACCGGTCCTTGATAATATGCACCTAAGTTTACTGGTCAAAAAAAGAGCAATGAGCCATATTAACAACAAAAGGCGATACATTATCGTAGCTTTTATCAGCAGGAAACTGCCGCTAAAGCGGCGATAATGGGCTTGATAATATGCCCTTGTGAATACCCATAGGAGCCGAGGTTAACACCAGAACCTGGGCTGCTATGGGAAGTTATCAAGCACATTATCGTCGCTTTATCTGCAGTTTCCTGTTGATAAAAGCGTAAATAATGTATCGCCTTTTGTTGATAATATGCTCCTTCATTTCTATGATAGTATGAAAAGCTTTCCTTTTTTTTGGTGTAGCAGTTGTACGCTGAGCATGCAAAGACAGTTGTACTGTCTTTGCATGCTCAGCGTTGTTTCGAAGCCCACATTTTCTTTTTCTTCAAGTTTAACAAGCAAACCTTTCTTTATATCAGTTAGTAAATCTGTCGCTTTCTTTTCCCGGTTCGTGTCATCAGTTGCTGTAATTTTTTACAGTATTAATAGTCATATTTTTTATATTTTTATTTGAAAGGTAGTGCCGAGAAGCCAAACGTTGATTACGTACTTCGTCCACCGCCATTTTAGTAGAACTCAGTAGTTTTCAATCCTAGTCTTGACTATCTTACTATAGTATTTCAACATTATTTTTATTGTGGGCCGTCATACCCCTCCCCCACAAAATAAAAGAAGTATGTAATTTTTTTTATTAACTTTTATTAAACAATAAATATAAACGAAACTTAATTATAACTATATTAGAACTGGAAAAATAACGGCGATAAAATTATCGCTGTTTCAGCTGCAGGAAACTGCAGCTAAAGCGGCGATAATGAGGTTGACAATATGCTGTTGTGAATTCCCATAGCAGTGCAGGTTCTGGTTTTAACCTGGACTACTAAGGAAATTTACAAGGGCATATTATCAAGCTCATTATCGCTGCTTTAGCGGCAGTTTCTTGCCGCCGAAACGGCGATAGTTTTATCGCTGTTCTTGATACTATGCCGCAATGCAATGCACTGCTGATGACGTCACATATTAAATCACTCATGACATGGTCAGTGACATCACTCATGACATCACTCATGACATCACTGATGACATCTCATATGACATATGCGCGCCCGCAGTGCATTGCGGGCGCGCAAGTTATAGTTAGCTGAGCTAACTATAACGGAGAAATTTCAAAGGTTTTGTATGAGAGAAATGTTCAGATAACTATAACGTGTGAAACCTATGGTTTTTTCAATGAATTTGCATGGTTTTTTTAAATGCTAATTTCTAACTATAACGTGTGTGAAACCTATGGTTTTTGCAGTGAATATATATATATATATATATATATATAAACGTACATATATATATTATTTCTTTCACAGAAACAAACATAGGTTTCAGAGGTGTTATAGTTAGCTGGACATTTCACTCATGCAAAACCATAGAAATTCCTCTGTTATAGCTAGTTCTGCTAACTATAACTCACGCACCCACAATCCACTGTTGAGGATGTCCCTTATTACATCATTCATGACATGGTCAGTGGCATCACTGATGACATCACTGATGACATTCCAAATGACATCGATGATGACATCATCCAGTGAATGTGGTTTAGTTTGATATTTAAATATGTATTATTTATATATACCAATCTGTATTGAAGAATGAGTGGATATATAACTGTCTGGATGGAGGATTTAGGAGCTGTCTGACTGTTTAAGTGAATAATTAAAAGTGTCTCACGTAATTAATACATGGATTAGTAACTAAACTATGTGAATGTGTGCATCACTGTCTCTGTTGCTGTATAACATACTGCATCAGTTGGTCACTAACTACATGAGTGTGTAATTTAGTTATTGATTAGTTGGGTGAGTATTTGTATGGGACAATGAGTTTGTGTGTGGTTGGATGGGGTGTCTGTAACTCTATGCATAGATGTGTGAATGGTTGACTGACTAGGTGTAACGGTTTAATAGTGCATGTGGAAACAGTTGTTTGGGTGACTGAGTGTATTTATTTGTGTGTTTTTGAGAGAATATATGTTTTAGTTGTACATCTTCAACAAAGTAAAAAAAAAGGCATTGTATGTGAGAGTTGGCCTATATAAATAAGTATATGTAAGAGGCAGTGATTGTGAGAGTAACTATATGAATGAGTGTATAATTGTAATGGTGATTTTTTTCACATATTAACTATGAGTTACTATGTGTTTGAATAAATGAGGTGTTGTGTGTATAATTGTGTAAGTGAGTAAATGTAAGTGTGATTAATTTTTTTCATGAGAGGGTAGGATGACTCCACCCGGTTCCAGCGGCGATGGGTAGGTGCGTGTAACGGAGCTCAGGCATTCACCAACATTGTGGTGGAAGATCTCCCTGAAGCTTTACCCGCTGGACACTGTCGTTGTCTGATTGTTTTTAACTTTAGGTATTAACAATCACAACCTGAAGAAGGGTAATATAATGTTGTTCCCCCTTCACCCACTAGGATGGTAGCCAAACGAGCCTACATACACCATACTGTGTGGTAACAGTGTAGACAGTTACATACATTGCTAGATACTTTCTTACTAGTCCCCCTGGTCCTGAAAAATCGCTCAATAAATTTTAGAGTAGCGAGAAACATGTTGACCGGACTGTAACACATTCCAGATGAGAGTAGGAAACATCACTTTCCACTACCCTCCTCTAGGAAATCGTTTTTAACTAAAGCAGTGGCCCTTCTGAATAAAGTGTTCTTGGTACCACTAGCTTTATTTTAACTTACATAGTCACGTCTACCCTGAATCCTGGCCCCATACCCGCACTTCATCCATACGGCAGTTGGAAAAAGATCTCCGCCAAAGAGCCCCTCTATGAGGTGTTGCCCGTTGGGTATTGCACCGCTGACCCAACGAGGAGCAGGCCCAAATGATGAAGCATGACACCTGAAAGGGTGTGTGAGGGCATTAAATCCAACAAAATGGATTCCCAGGGTGACCATCAGGCTACCCTGTTCTAATCCGCTTGCACTATAGACTGTATCTATACCTTTCTCTTTCATTAGGAACAACACAACAACCTTTTGTATATATGTTGTAATTTGGGCACGTCGTGTGTGGACCTTTTGCTGGTGCGAGAGCATTAACAGCCCAATACTCCTTACTTTTGATACCAAAGAGTAGTATGACTGCCTAACCAACTAATATGACTGCTTATGTTTCAATGTCTATGTATGTGTATAAGTGCATTTGATAGTGTTTTATTAATTAGTGACTGCATGTATAAGTGATTCTGTTGTTGAATGGGTAGTTGTGTGTGTAGACTTAGGAATCAGTGAGTGGGGGGTATGTATGAACTGGTATTGGTGTGTCAATGGTTTCAAATATGGTACTCTGTATTTTACAGTGAGTGATGAAAGGTTATACTAGTGTATGATGAGGCGTATCATAATATCATGTGGATGAGGTCATCAGTGATGTCATCAGTGATGTCATTTGAGATGTCATCGGTGATGTCATCAGTGATGTCACTGACCATGTCATGAATGATGTAATATGTGACATCATCAGCAGTGCATTTCAGGAGCACAAGTTATTTTTTTTTTAGTTCAAGAAAAACTTTATTTTATATAAAAAGGAAAACAAGGTTTCAATACAAAATACAGAAAAAGTATGAAATACTAAAAACTGTGGTAAACAATGAGAGCAATAAAGTTATAAATAGTAATAAGAGGAAAATCCGGGCAATAGAGCTAAAACAAAAAGAAAAAAAAAGGAAAGAAAAACATTAGTTATATAAAAATGGAAGTACGTAGGAGGAATATAAAAATAGTATAATAAAGAATAGATGGAATGTAATGAGCATTTGAGGAGGTTTAAGAACTTCTTGCTGCGAAGGCAGTGGGCGAAACAAACGATTAGAACAAACATCTAAGTAAAGCGTGATAGGGAGCCATAAGTCCATACGTTTTGCAGCCATGTGAGCCGGGATAACAAAAGCAGTATCTAGTCTGTGATTATGGCAAACGTTAAACCACCACGCCCTAAAGGAGATGTTGGAAAAGTTCTTCCAATTGGCCGTGATCTGTTGAAATGCAGCAGCTAACAATAAATCAATAATCTGAGGCTTTAGTTCAACATCGTCCCAACAAGGGGAGAGACTGCCTAAAAATACGTTAGCATGAGAGAAAGGAATACACGTATGAAAAAACACATTGATTTGAGCCCAAACCCGTAACCAAAAATCATGAACAGATGTACATAAGAACAACATGTGAAACAAAGTCGCCTGTGGGGAGGAGCAAGACCAGCATGTATGAGGAGTGTTTGGAAAGCGTTTATGAAGGTCAAAGGTCCTGTAGAGAAGCCTGTTATAGATAAAGAACAGGGACTGTGTTAAAGTCGCCGCTCTCGAGGATTTGCGAATCTTATTCCATATCTTGTCCCATAACGAAACTGGCCAGGACGTGGTGAGATCATGTTCCCAGCATTCCTCCACTTCAGATTTAGGCCTAACAGAGTCACTAGTATGAAGGTATTTGTAAATGGAGGAAGCCTTGGGAGTAGTGCGTAAAAAGGAGTGAAGTGAGGAGGCGGGAGTGGGAGAGATAGGAGAGGAATGCAACTGAGAAAGGCGAGCATAAGTTGTCAGTGCGGCCTCTTTAAGTAAGAGGTAGTTACGGGTAAAGGAGGTAGGTAAACCATAGAGGGAGCGAAGAGTAGTGAAAGGTAAGAAGGAAGATTGTGAGAAAAGTTGAGAAATCCATATCAGCCCTCTTCGACGCCATGCCTTCCAAAAGAAGGGTTTGTTACGAATAAGTAGGGCGGTATTATGCCAAATGGTAAAGGAAAGAAAATCAGCAATAGTCGTAGGGGGGGAGGGAGAAGAAGATAAGAGCAGTTTAGTAGTGAATTTGTGAATGGGAGTAGGAATGGAAGAGGGTTTACGGGAGAAAGAGAGATATTCAGCAAAAGAAAAAGGAGAGAGAAGAAGGCGCTCAAATTTAGCCCATAAAGGACAGGGAGTGCTAGGGTCTTGCAACCAGAAGGAAGCTTGTCGTAATAAAAACGCTTTATGGTAGGCAGGGAAATCTGGGAAATTGACTCCACCCTCCGATTTAGGGCGAATCAATCGAGCAAGGGACATTCTAGGTTTTTTGTTATTCCAAAGAAAGGACATCAAAACGGAGTTAATCTTTTTAAAAAAATTTAGAAGGAATGGATACTGGAATATTAGAAATAGTATAGAGGACTATGGGGGACAACATCATTTTAATAGTATCGAGACGGCCCCACCAGGATAAGTAAAGAGGGTGCCATCTGGACGTTAAGTCCACCAATTTTTGAGTACATTTGGATAGACAAAGGGAAACAGTATCTGAGATAGAAGGATTAACATGTAGACCAAGATATTTAATATGAGAGGAATTCCATGTGAAATTAGAGGCGGTGAAATCAGGTTTAAATGTAAACTTCGTCAAGGGTAGGATCTCACACTTATCGCTGTTAAGTTTGTAGCCAGATATTCTGAAATAATCATTCACTTCTGCAAGGAAGGCGGGAATAGAATCAGTGGGATTAGAAATAAAAAGAAGGATATCGTCCGCATAAGCGGCCAGCTTGACTTGGGATTCTGATATTTGAAAACCTTGAATATTAGGATTCTGAGGGAGTTTGGATAAAAAGGGTTCTAAAGCTAAATTAAAAAGAAAAGGAGATAAGGGGCAACCTTGACGGACACCTCTCCCCAAATTAAAAAAGGAAGAGACTTGGCCATTGGCACAAACCGCTGCACGGGGATTAGAATAAAGTAAAGAAATCATAGAAATAAATTTAGAACCAAAACCAAACCCATGAAGGGTATGAAAAAGATAGGTCCATTCAACCCTATCAAATGCTTTCTCAGCATCTAGGGCAATCGCCGCAAGGGCATGGGGCAGGTGACGGGACTTGGATAAAACATTAAATAAAAGTCTAGTGTTATCAGTGATGAAACAACCCTTGACGAAACCTGATTGTTCCTCACCTAGAAGGTCTGGGAGAAGAAGGTCAAGACGTGCTGCAAGAGATTTAGCAAATATTTTATAATCAATATTAACCAAAGAGATTGGTCTATAATTTTTGCAATATTGAGCGTCTTTCCCTTCCTTAGGTATCAGACAGATGTGTGCGTCAGAAAAAGAACCTGAGGAGGCACCTAAAGTGAGGAAAGTATCTATGAGGGAGTGTAATTTTGGGATGAGAAGTTTCGAAAAATGAAGGAAGAATTCAACAGTAAAGCCATCCGGCCCAGGGGCTTTATCTTTTTTGAGATTCTGGAGTGCTGTGAGTAGTTCTTGTTGAGAAATATCAAGCTCTAAGTGAGAGAGATCAAGAGGGAAGTGGGCTGGCTTCTGTATGTTGGAGAAAATGCGGTCTAAGGACTGAGAGGAGGGTTGGGTTTTGGAAGAGTACAAGGTTTTGTAGAAAGCAGAGAATTCAGCAAGAATGTCCGTATCCTTATGTTTAAGAACAGAGTGTGTATCATAGATGGATTCAATATTTAATTTGTTATGCTTAACTTTCAGATAATTAGCTAAAACCTTCCCAGCCCTATTTTTGCCCCATAAAACCTTGCACTCGATTTCAATAAATATAAAGAAGCATCTTCTGTAGATTTCTTGTTAAATTTCATTTTGGCATTAATCAGGGCTGTTAAACTGTCTTGCGAATGAGAGGTGAAATAAGAATGTTCCAATTTCTTAATATCAAGGAGAAGAGCAGCCGTGAATTTGCAAGCAGTTTTCCGTTTCTTTGCCACATAGCCAATCATAAAATCTCTCACCGCAGCTTTGAAAGCATCCCAAATGGTATGCTTAGGAATAGAAAGGGTATCATTGAACAAAAAATACTCATCCGAAAATTCAGTAAAGGAGGTAGTGAACTTGGGATCCAAGAGAAGGGTATTATTAAAGCGCCAACGCTTGGGTCCAGCTGATTTGGGAAGGATGTCAAGCTGAACTAAAGTGAGGGCGTGATCCGAGAGTAGAATTGGGCCAATCTCGGCGTGAGTGAGAGTTTGGGCAATAATATGAGTGACAAAAATGTAATCAATCCGGGATTGGGAATGATGACATGGAGAGTAAAAAGTAAATTCTCGCACATCCGGATTACACAGGCGCCAGGCATCAGTGAGCTTATGTTGGGAAATGGCTTGGGAAAAAAGTTTATGGGACTTATTGGGAACAAAATGAACTTTAGAGTGTCTATCCAGGAAGGGATCAAGGGGCTGATTACAATCCCCCGCTAGGATGAAGTTGTCATCAATAAATCTGGTGATATGATGGGAGAACGTATGCCAGAAAGCAGGGTCACCACCAGTGGGGGCATAAACATTAAGAAAGGAAATTGGAACACCCTTAATAGACAGTTTAACATATGTCCAACGACCTTCAACATCCGATTCCTGAGCGAGCAACGAATGAGACAAAGTTTTGTGACACAAAATAGCCACTCCATTACGTTTACCATCATCCTGGGAATAGTAAACATCACCCACCCATCCTCGTTTTAGTTTAACAGATTCTTCATCAGACAAATGAGTTTCTTGCAGAAATGCAACATCAACATTTAAACGAGCAAGGTGAGATAAAATTCTCTGTCTTTTGATTGGAGAATTAATGCCCTTAACATTCCATGTAACTATATTTAACAACATATTATAAAAGATAAATTGAGAATAGCAAAAAAAAAGAAGCAAAAAAAGAGCCCAGAGGAGAAAACAAGCAAGAGAGAGAGAAGAGTAGTCTAGAGAAAAGAGGATAATGAATGTGATATGAGATATAGAAATAGAAAAGAGGAATTGCAAATGAATTAGCGAGACAAGTGGTGAAAGTGTGAGAAAAAATGAAGAAAGATGATCTAAGAGAAAAAGACCAAGGTCCAAAATATATGAAAAGCAATGAATAAAAGATCATAAGAAAAAAGGAGAGGGAGAAGGGAGAGGAAAGAATGTGAGGAAAGAGAAAAAGTGTAAATTAAAAAAGTGATAAAGAAAACCAGTTGAATAAATAGACAGAGGAGAAAAATGCAAGTGACAGACAACAAGACATGAAGAGAGAAAGGGCAAAAGAGTTGATGAAAGCAAGGGAAAGGAGACACCTTTGAACAAAGTAGAAATAGGAAAAGAAGCAGGATTAAGGGAAAAGGGGATTATCAAACATTAAGGGGAGGAAGGAGAACATACTTACGAAGAGTGGAACCAGGGGAGGACAATCAGGAAGGATAACAAACGAGAAAAACTGAGGGGGGTAGCGCCAACTGGAGGAGGCAAAACAAACAGTGCGAACAGACCACCAGGCCGGGGGGACAGCACACAATGAACTGTGGATTCTGTGAAGAAAAAAAACAACAAAAGACATGAGGAGAGGAAAACATCAAGAGACGAAACAATGAGAATATGGTACCAAACAAAGATCAGAAACGTATGAACAGGTTATATAAATATAAGGGAACAAAAAGCAAGGAAGGTCATATAGGGAGAAGAGAAATTAGCATGACAAGCATGAACTAAGTCAAAGTCAACACAAACTGTGCGGATCAATTAAAGAACAACAACAACTCAGGAAAGTCATGGAGGGAAAGCAGATGAGGAGCTGGAAAGGTCCATGTCAGATGTTTGACAGGAATTTAGGAAGCTCTGAAGGCAAACAGGATCTTCATAAGTCGTCGTCTTGTTGTTATGAGTGACTCTGAAAAGACAGGGATGAAAAAGGCTGTATCTGGCGCCAATGGAACGAAGTTCTGTTCTCATACCCAAGAAAGCTTTACGACGGCTGGCTGTAGCTTTGGCGTAATCTTGCGCAAAGAAGAGGGTGGATCCTGACCATGTGAGGCAAGGAGAAGCCCGGGCTGCTGAGAGGACTTTAAGAAGATCAGTATATTCCAGGAAATACATAATGACGCCTCTTGGTCTTGAGGAGGCGGAAGCAGATGAAGAGATGCGACCAAGCCTGTGTGCTCGCTGGATGTTAAGCACGGTACTTTCAGGTAAGTGGAGGATCTTAGGTAGGAAAGATTTGAAGAAAGCAATGGGGTCGCTCCCCTCACAATTCTCCGCCAGGCCGTAAATGCGAAGGTTGTTGCGTCGATTACGGTTTTCAAGCTCCTCGACCTGCTTCTGGAGAGATGAAATGAGGCGAGCTGCTTTGAACCCCTCACCTGCTGTGGCAAGTACGTCTGGAGCGTCCTCAGGAACACCTGCAATGGACATTAGGCCTGAATTTGCCTTTCTCGAGCAACACTGCGTGAAGTGTAAGAAAAGCATATGCTTCGGTGAGCAGTCGGTAGATGCAGTTTGTGCTGCACAACGCAACCATTGTTGTTACATTTTTTTTTTTTTTTAATGATAAGTAATTCCAAAAGTTTCCTGTTTTATTCATTCAATTCAATTCAATTAAGCTTTATTCGATTTTAAGTTGCAAAAATCATAAAAGCATACATTCAATCATTTATTTACATTAAAAACTATAAAATTAGGGTACAACATTACACTTTAAAAACCCTTGTACCATCGAGGATATCTATCCATACAATTCATTTTATCTATCCTTTTAAAGGAATTAAAAAAGAAAGGACGTATAAATATACATCTTCAATTTAAAATATTTACAGTATCTTTGTATATTTATGTGAAAACTTTGAGGGACTTTCCGCATGTAAAGGGATAGATACGGCCTCGAGGACATGTTCCTTCTATAGGGTTATTGCAACTTATGATGCATAATTGAAGCATATTGTAACAAAAGTCATATATAAAATTTAACAATCAAAGATAGGACAAAGAACATGGAAAAATAGGGAGCGGCTGTCTATTACTTGGTAGAAAGACAATGAACCGCAGATGGATAGGTATGTCATAGCTTTTAGTTTCATTTGATCACTCTAAGTTAATTATGTGGCGGACGATGCACTTCAAAAAGCTGGCAATTGTGATAACCAGCCTTTCTCCCTACAGAGACTGTAAGAAGAGAAATGCAGGGCAACATCTTCTAAAACCCGTTAGCTTTAACAGTGGTATGAGCCATTTCTTTCTGACGTCACTGTAAAACTTACAAAATAGAATAGTGTGTATGGTAGACTGGGTGGAGATGTCATCGCAAGGACAGGGAGAAAGATATTTTGCCCAATTGTTCCTTATTGGAAAGACAACCAGTCGGTGAAAAAATTCAGTCTAAACCTTACCAGAAGAAAACGTTCATAGCTAGTGGTGTTGTAGGTTAGGTAGGGCTGGATGGCAGGTGTGGTTTGAATATCCAGGCTGTGTCTAACCGATGGTTTCATGACCTTGCTCATAAGACGCAGTTCTTCGAGATGATTAAGACATTTTGTCTGGAAGACTTTCCTTGGTACTCCACGAACTGAAAGGGGATCCTGATAGAATTTTTCCCATCCTATGTCGACTAGGAACCTTTTCACATATGACAGCCACCGTGATTTGTGTGCATTCTCCATGGCTATACAGTCAGAAATTATCGTCTGTGAAAAAGTTGTTTTCTCCGATGACCAAATTCGCCGCCACAGTAAAAGTGGTTGGATTTTCACTATGTCCATCATATGGGAGAGACCCAAATCCATGTGACAGGAGAAAGTAGCCGTGCTCTTAGGTACGGAGAGAAGATACCTCAAAAAAGTATTTTCCACCCTCTGTAACTCATCCGTTGCTACGTGACCCCAAACACCCGCCCCATAACATGCCACTGAGAGACATTTGGCTTTATAGATCTTGGCAAGTTCCAAGGGTGTTATCTTCCCCAGTTTCCTTGAGAAAGTGACAAGAGCTGTATAAGTTTTTATAAAAGTTTCTATTGCCGGTTTCCAGGAAAGTTTATTGTCAATCATTATTCCTAGATAGGGGTATTTTTGTGTGATCGCTAATTTTTCCTGGTTTAAATAGATGTTCCTCATTTTGCCTTTATAGCCAGACCCTGCCTTCATGACAAATGTTTTCCCAGTGTTGATGTCTAGGTCCAAACCTGCCATGAAGGCGGTATATCTATTCAATGCCTTTTGGAGTTCAAGGGGGGTACGGGCTAGTATCACCGCGTCGTCCGCGTAGAGCAACGCGGGGATCGGGTGGTTGTTCACTATGGGAAGGTCCTGGCACCCCTTAATCATCTCCTTCTCCAATCCATTAGTATAGAGTGTGAAAAGAAAGGGGGCCAGGACACAACCTTGCCTGACTCCCTTCTCCACTGCGAACGATCGGTTAACTCTCCCCCAAGCCCAAACCTCACCCTTGCAGTCGCATTTGAATACAATTCCCTCAGGAAAGTTACCAGGTTCAATGGTACCCCCATCTCTGGAAGAACCGACCACAATTTAGCATGGGACACACAATCAAATGCGGCTGATCATATAGAGTGCACCTCCTTTAATATTTACGTACTTGTCTATCAACAGTGACAAGTTTAGGGCTTGATCGATGGTCCCGAGTCCCTCCCGGAACCCATATTGAAGGTCTGATATAATCCTACCGTCGTCTGCCCAATCCTGTAGATGCTCAAGGATTACGCGGCCCGCCATTTTGCCGAGAGAATCTAGCAGGAAGATTGGACGATAACAAGTTACAGACCCCTGGTCACCTTTTTTAAAAATAGGGACCAGTATTGATTTGGTCCATGACTCCATGAGGCCTGTCGCACAAGATGGGTTCAAGACCCTAGTCAGAAGATGGGCCCAGAGATCCTTCTGAACTTTGAAGAGGTCTATAGGCACCCCATCTGGGCCCGGGGCCTTCCCACTTTTGCTTGCACTCAGCGCTCGAGCGACCTGATCAGCTGAAAATTCCAAATCAATGGGGTAGGGGGTATGTATTTGATCACAGAAATTTGTTTGATAGGTATTTAGGACCCCGGAGGCTTTAGAAAAGATCTTGGAAAAGTGCTCAACCCATTCCTTTTCGTCAATGGCCACCTCCATTCTTGGGGAGTTAACATTATCATTCAAAAAGGGGGACTTAACCACTAACCAAAAGGCAGCACTGTTATTGTGAGTGCAGCTCTCGTAAAGTTGATCCCAGAGTTGTTGTTTTAGCTCAGTTTTCCTAGCCTTTATTGCAGAGTTATATAGTTTTCTTAAAGTGGTGATCTCGTGAGGGACCCTGACTGACTTCCGTAAAGCCTGTTTTAAATTAGAGTAGGCTACCGTGCAACTGTGATTAAACCAACCCTTCCTCTTCTTTGATGATTGGTTCACTTTTACCCACAGCGCTTTGTTTTTAGCTTTTAATACCATGCCGAAGTTGGCAATAACTTCTGCATCTGGTGTATCTATATCTAAACATTTCTGGATAGGAAGTAGGGTGTTTGATATTACTGTTTTAACTATTGCTGTGGGGTCGACCTTTCCCCACTTTAACGAGTAGCCATTAAGCCTGTCGAGCGACATATTGTTTTGTGCCAGGGTACTAACAAGATTACATTTAAGATTTTGTATCAAGGGCACGTTGATACTAAGGGAATAGTGATCACACAGAGCGTTTACATGTACGGTGAGTAGTGTATCTATGTTCTTCACTCAGTTAGAAACAAGAATGTGATCTATTGTGCTTTGGGAACCTCTCCCATGAAAGGTGGTAGCCATTACTGTGTCTGAGTTGGTTAATTTATTTGCCACTACCAGGTCCAAATCAAACAAAATTTCGTTTAAACAGCTGCCTAGGGTCGTGTGCCTAAAATGTAGAATTGGATTATCGCTCTTGTCATGGATGCCACAGATGTTACGATTGGTATCCTGACAAGGGCCCAGATTGAAGTCTCCGCCCCAGATAATTATTGCCTCTTTTGCTGGCCTCGTTATTCTGGCTAATAATAATGAGCGAATAAGGCGTACTAAGCTCACTGATTCTCCCTCTGAGAGATTGTTATAAAAGGTCACCAAAAGGAAAGTTTCCTTTTTATTTAAGCGGATGTTAAGAATCTGGTGTTATTTCAGCTACTTGGAGTAGGTTTGATATATAAATCGTTAATCCTCCCTTTGCTCTACCAGAAGTGCTTCGTTGAGCAGGAGAGAAATAGGTTTTGTACCCTACGATGTGGATCTCTTCTACCGCCCATGTCTCCTGAAAACATAGGATTTTAAACTTTTGGGTAAAGTTGAGCCAAACATCATGTGTTAGCTTAGAGCACTGGCCTGTGATATTCCAAAACAAAACAAGAATTTGTGGGTTGCTCCCCTCCCTGCTGCATCCCACCATGCCTGATGATGATGTGACGACTAGTTCTACGTTGGGTGCTGTTGATGCCCCCAAAAGAAGGGGCAACGGGTTCAAGCCTGTGTCCCCCTCCAATGGGTCATTGCCTTGATTTTGAACCTGTGTGGACTTGAGATGGTGTCTGACTGATTTGAGACTGGCATTGGGGTCATTGCTAGTATATGGTTCCCTACACTTGCTATATATAGTACCCTTCATACCTCTCGGGGAAGGGAGTCAATCTACTCCCTCCAGGCCCAAAAGGGCAACAAAATGGTTGTGGGTAGGGATATTAAAGCTGGGGGCTTGCGTGTTAAATAAAGACGGAACCCGGGAAATCAGGGGATTAGACAACAGAGCTCGAGGGTAAAAGTAGGTTAAATCATATGGTGTAATGCCGTTACTTCCTTTCTCTCGGAACCAATCATTAATGTGCGAGACTGCCCTATGGTCTCTAAAGTTGATGATGATTATGTCTCCCTGAATTTATTTTGATCTATGTCCCACCCAGTCTACTCGCCGAACATGAAGAATTTCCCCATTGATATTTGGGGGAAGTTGTCTATTTTGTTGTAACCAATATACGACTTTGTTCTTTAATTGATAATAATCTTCTCTTGTCCCATTCCGTAGCACTGGGACCCCTGCGAGTACCACGACAAGCGGCACCGCTTCCGGTGGCAGATCAATTTGTATCTTTTTGCCCCCATCCATCTTTCCAGGAACAGGGGTTATAAGAGTTTTAGTCCAGGGGGTCTTGGAAACGTGGAGTTGCACTCCTATCTCTGCCTCCTTATTCTTTTTCTCAGTTATCTCCTTCCGCCTATGAGTGTTAATATTAGCTGAAGGTGGATCGTTGTTAATCACTGATTTGGTGGGAAGTACTTCCATTTGTGTGTTTAGTTTAGTTGGAGTAGCACTAGTTGAATGTGATGTACAGGGGACAGATAATTTCTTAATTAAGCCGGTGTTGTTTGCAGTCGCCTTTTCCAGTGACTCCAGTTGTTGAGCTACTCTCTTCATTCTCTCAATGAGTGGCAATAAGAGTGATCTAAGTAATTGCTCCATACTTCCTAATAAATCCTTGGATGGTATGTCTGTTAAGGAGTCTTGTTTAGGTTGGGCTAATCTAGAAGTTACGGTTGGTTCTTTTGAGGGGCCCGTGGAGTTTGGTATTTTACCACATTTGCTAAAATGATTGCCTCCCCTCTTTCTTTTTTTCGGTGGAGGGCCTTGGGCTGATCTTTTATTATTGGACTTCTGGGTCTCAATTTGTGGGGACTTTGCCAATGATGTAGGATTCCCTGATAAGACTATCACTGCTGATGGGGAATTAGAAGAGGAGCTGGAGACATCCATACTTTGGTTGCTATGTGCTTTAGTTGATGGTGTTCTATCTTGTAAAAGTAGTGGAATGCTATAGTCACTTGCTGAGTTGTTAACTAGGGGATCTATTTGTTTAGTGGTGTGTGGAGTGGTCGCTAATTGAATGGAGCCCAGAGATGAACGCTTGTTGTTAAGATGTTCTGCATACAAGCGTTTGTTGTTAAGATGTTCTGCAGACAAGCGTCGCTCTGCTAAAACTATTTCCCTTTCCAATACTGAGTTGGCCCTGGTGATAAAATTGTCCAGAGTCCCTCTGATTGACCCTCCCACTAGAGAGGGTCTACCTTTGGAAGTGCGAAAGGACATGATGTAATATATTCAAGAGCACAGATAAGCGCACCATAAACCGAAATACAGTAAAAACATACCGCACAGTCCGTAAAAACAAGGATATAAATATAAAAGGAAAGTCCAGAGTCAATAATAGGGGGTATAGCCTTACTGTATAAGTCCAGGACAGCTCGATAAAGAGACAGGGCCCAGCCCAGCCTCGACCAGCCACGGACGGCCACAGACGGCCCGCCCTTTGCCCGGGCTTAGCCCGGCGAACGCCCGCGCACGTCCCGGGGTGCTAGGTCCCCCGCTGATTATGATCGCCTCCGGGCGCGGACAGGGCAACGGCGGCTTTCTGCCGCTAAGGCTGCTGGGACCTGTAGTCCCCCCCCCACACAGCGACCGAGCCAGATGTCAGGAGGCTCGCGGCGGCAGGGGGAGACCGGCCCGAGTGCAGGGAACAAGGAACAAGAAGCTCAAGAGTCCTCCACTGTCCTCCGAAGAAGAACGGTCCAAAAGTGCACCAAGTTCGCAGGTAATGGCAGCGGCAATGTATTCATTCTTTTTTTTTTCATTTTTTGAATAAAAAACCAAAAAAATACAAAATTGTTCAAAAAAATACAAAAGAAAAAAGAAGAAAAAAAGTTCTTATCAGAACTACCTTATCTGGTGAAAGAAAGAACTATAATTGCAAGGCAATGTGTGAAAGTTTGGTTGAATATATGTATACAGCATGATTGACTGAAAGAATGCATTAGTAGTGTATAGTGAATTTATAGGTGAAGATTTATGAGGAAGTACTGCAGTGTGACACTGCAAGCTCTTTAGCTGCACTGCACTGTGGCACTTCTGAAGAACAGGGATGTGACATATTACATGAATATATTGCAACTCTGTGCTTCTCTCTGCACTGCTGCACAAACTGCAGCCATGCGGTGACGCAGGCACCCTTTTACAATGGTGCAAGGATGTCTGCGTTATGCGGAGATTGTTTTTGTGCAAGAAGGGACACCTTCCTGCACAAAAACAATCAGTAACGGCATTTTCCTCTTTCAATGTATGCTGTGGAATGCAGCATGCATTGAAAGAGGAAAAATTAGGAGAAATGAAAACAGTTCTCCTCGTTGCACCTTACTACACCAACTCTAGGATGGCGCAGCATTCACACACATCTCCAGATTTACGATTTCTCATAAATCTGAAGATGTGTCTTGTTCTCTGGGTGTTGCGTGGGAACACCCACAGCAACATCTATGGAACGCTCCTTCAACGCAAAATTCTGTGTATGAAGGGGTCATATTTACAAGGAGAGAAAAAAAACATGCAGGATGGCTTTTCCTCTCCTTGTAAATATGAAGGAGTGCCTGGCGCCATCACTACATTATAAAAAGTGACGTACTGATGGCGCAGGGTGCTTGTAAATCTGTCCCATAAGTGCTTAGGTATTGGCAGACTGATGCAATAAGAACATGGGTGATTGAAGAATTGCATGAGACTGACAGGAGGTATCCTACGCTGCATGGGTACTACTTCAGTATTTAATGGAGTGAACCAATAGTATGTATCTGGTAGGGATTATGCACAAAATATTTTATGTGTACTTGTGTTGGTACCTAGGTCATTTTGTAAGAATACCACTAGTAACTGGAATGATGACAGTGCTGCAAACAGAGTGAACACTTAATTTATAATTGCTTACGTATTGTTGGAGTGATAGGATAAGTAGATGGTGGAAGATATGTGATTAAAGAAGTGCATGGGACAGACTGCACGATTCCTACACTGCATGAGTACTAACTGGGTATTTAAAAGAGTGTATCAATAGTAGGTAGCTAGTTAGAGGTGTGCTTGGATAGTGCACAAAATGTTATAAATGTACTTGTGTTAGTAGCTAGGCCATTCCATAAGTTCATGACTAGTAACTAGAATAATAACAGTATTACAAACACAGTGTAGAGTGAATTTATAAGTGCTTAGGTATTGGTGGAGTAATAGGATAAGTAGATAGTGCTGGATGGGTGTTTGTAGAAATGCATGGGACAGACTGGGGGATACCTACACTACATAGGCACTAACTGGGTATTTAGAAGAGCGTATCAATAGTTTGTAGCTGGTTAGAGGTGTGCATGCATAGTGTACAAAATATTGTATCTGCACTTGTGTTAGTGACTACGACATTCCTTAAGTATACTACTAATAACTGGAGTAATTGTTGCAAAGAAAGTGCGGCTGAATTTATAAGTGCTTAGATATTGGTGGAGTGATAGGATAAGTAGATAGTGCTGAATGGGTGAATGGAGAAGTGCATGGGACAGACCGAAAGGATTCCTAGACTGCGTAGGTAGTAACTGGGTATTTAGAAGAGCGTATCTATAGTATGTAGCTGGTTAGAGGTATGCATGCATAGTGCACAGAATATTGTAGCTGTACTAGTATTGGTGTGTCTACGGATTCGAGAATGGTAGTCTGTATTTTAGGGTGTGAGGAGGTGCATCAGATGATCACATAGATGATGTCATCAGTGATGTCATTTGAGATGTCATCAGTGATGTCATCAGTGATGTCACTGACCATGTCATGAGTGATGTAATATGTGACGTCATCAGCAGTGCATTGCGAGGGCAAGAGTTATAGTTAGCACAACTAACTATAACGGCCGAATTTCTCTTGTTTTGTACGAGTGAAATATCCAACTAACTATGACGTCCATGAAACCTGTGGTTTCTTCAGTGAATTTCTGAGGTTTTTCAAATGCTAATTTCTAACTATAATGTGCCTGAAAGTTGTGTTTTTTTCAGTGAATTTAATATATATGTATTTAACCTCCTCCAACTCTTACAAGGAAGGAATCAGCACTCAGGTTGTAGTTTGGAAGTATTTAATCTGCAAAGGACGTGATCCACGCATTTTGGCTCGTCCGAACCTTGATAACGATATAGACGTCATTGTAGCATCCTTATTTAAATGTACAAATGCCTAAAGTTGCCAACATTAACAAAGGACTACATATTACTTTAATCCAAACAGCTGACGGCCATATTTGCCTAGTCACGATGTGAAAATTCAGGAATTTATACAATAAAGAAAAGAGCTCATTTGAGATGTCATGAGTGATGTCATGAGTGATGTAACTGACCATGTCATGAATGATGTAATATTTGAGGTCATTAGAAGTACATTGCGGTGGCGTAAGTTATAGTTAGCTCAGGCAACTATAACTGCTGAATGTCACTGGTTGTGTATGAGTGAAATCTGAGTCTAACTATACTGTCCCTGTAATATTTGTTTTTTTCAGCAAATTTCTAGGTATTTTTTTAACGTTAAGTAAGATGCATATCACAATGGATGGTGGGGGGTTGGAAGCAGGGCCTGGCATTGTGCTGCCACCACCCAAGCTTGCTGCTCGTGCCTACCCTCCTCCTAGCCATCCATTGTCCAAGTCCATGTCCCTGCTGCCTTATTACAGCCCTGTGTGGCCGTTGTTCTGCCACTGGCCTTCCTGCCTTCTCTGAACAGTTAGCTTGCTTCCCCATCCACCTCCTCCCTATACTCTGTTGTCTGAATCCATTGACTAGCCTCCTCCCTCCTGCCATGCATGGTCTGATGTGCTGCACTGCCCTACAGACTGATTTGCATATGGCCATGTCTGAACTGGGGTGGCATAGTGGGCTAAAGAACGGTGATGGATTAAACCCAGATCTGTTGACTGGGTGTGAGTGTTTGATTGGTTCAGATGCTCCGTCCATCACCACCCCCCTTTTGTACCGCTTTGTTCACCATATGTTGGCAGGGTATGCTCAGACGTGAGTCCCTTGCTCACTTTGCCACTGGATTCAAGCAAGCCTGGCTGAAGACGGCTCTAATGCCAGAAACCGGTCCTAGGAAGCTTGTTTCCGGTCCAGGGAAGGCATGGTTTGGCAGTTCGGGTTGGACTGTTCCCATGAGGCACAGGGTCAGACTGATTTGCATATGGCCATGTCTGAACTGGGGTGGCAGAGTGGGCTAAAGAACGGTGATGGATTAAACCCAGATCTGTTTACTGGGTATGAGTATTTGATTGGTTCAGATGCTCCGTCCATCACCACCCCCCTTTTGTACTGCCCTACATTTAGCATGATGTACCAGTCCACTCCTCCTGCCCTCCATTGCCCAATTCTATACCCCATCATTGACCTCCTGCTTAACCTCTGTGCTTAGCTTGCAGCCCCTAATTTCCTTCCCCCTGCCCTCCAATGTCTGTGTGCATGCCCCTGCTCCAATTTATTTGCCCACAATGTTCCATGAACCTGTCACTCCTGTGTTCTGTTGAGCTGCCACTCCCCTCCCACCTGCCTAGTATTGTCAGATGACTGTAACCTGTCCCTGCCACCTCCACCCTGACTGTCCACATTCCATGCCCCTATCCACTTCCTCCTGTCCTACATGGTCCATTTTACTGCCACACCTGGTCTGTAGTGCTGCAACTGGTCCTCCTGCCTGCCCTGCGTGGTCTGTTGTGAGACCCCTTCCCCTGAAATCTCTTGTCTGTGCCCAGATCCTGATCCTCCCTTCTATCCTCCATGGTCCTTTGTGCATGCCCCTGCACCCTCCTTCTTGACCATCATAGCCATCAAGCCTCCCGCTTGCCATGCATGGTATTCTGTGCTGCCACGGCCCCTCCCACCTTCTTGTTTGGTCAGCTAGCTGCTCCCCCAGATACCTTCCCTCCATGGTCTGTGTGTATGCCATTATAGTCTCACTGTTGCTCTCCATGGTGTGTCTTGCTTCTAGTGCTCATCCTGCCTGACCTCCATGGTCATCTTGCTGCTCCTGCCCTACCCCCTTGCCCCCAGTCCTCTGTTTCCATGTGCAGACCCCTATTCCCTCCCTCCTGGCTTGTCTGCTCCATTGTAATGCCCCTGATCCGTCCTTCCTGCCCTTTATGGTCCGTTATGCTGCAGCTTTCTCTCTTGTCTGTCCATTATGGTCAGCTAGCTACCATTGCCTCTTTCTCCTCTGTTCTCTGTTGTCCATGTGCATGGTCCTGTCCCCTCCCTATTGCTTTCTATGGATTGTTGTGCTGTACCCCCGTCCCGCATGCCCTGTGTGGTGTATTGTGCTGCTGCAAACCCTGATACCTGCCCTGTAGGGTAAGTTTGGTACACCTCTCCATGTCCCTCCTGTCCTCTGTTATCCGAGTTCATGTCCCTACCCCAATTCCTTCTGTCTTCCATGATCCAATGTACCATAATTGGTAACATTGTGAACTTGGTAAGAGGGAGATTTCGAAAACGAAATGGGGTATTGATTTTCCCCTTTGACTTACATTGGTAAAGAGGAGATTGTAGACAGGAGAAATAAAGCCCATTTGGGCTTAAAAACATTGGACATTTCCTGGCTGAATCGGGTCTGTTGGCATGTATGGTTGTACTACCACTGCCTCTTCCTTCTCCCCACAATGGTCTATTATATTGCCACAGCCTCTCTTGCCAGTCCTGTATTGTTGGTTTGTTGCCCCTGCCCCTTTTCCACTGCCCTCAATAGTCTGTTGTGCTGCCACTGCCCTGCCCAATGTGGCCAAATTATTGCCTCTGCACCCTCCTACCTGCCTTTAATTTTCAGAGTCCGTGCCCCTGGCCTCTGCCCCTCAAAAGTATCCTAATGAACATCAAGATTGCTAACATTCTATATTTATTACAAAAGTGTGGAACGCCTTACGTAATCAAAACTGTAATACCTAGAGCATTTCCTTTAGAAATTACATATATGAGAGTGTCTTATTTGCATCACAATTATGGTTAGTGCTGTGAAAAAATAGCGACAAAGCACTTTTAAATGATTTGTTATTTTTATGTTTGTTTATCCAGTTGACCACTTGATTAAATGTTGCACTTAGGGGAGAGGATGTGCGCAGACTTTGAAACTTGGGAACCAGGTTGGAGTTTCTGCTTCAGCTCGACATTCTGTGATTCTGGTCAAATCACTTAATCTCCCCATGTCTAAAACCAAAATGAATTTGTTCTTGTGTGATGAAACCAGTGTTAATGTAAAACAGTTTAATACCTGACAAGTCTACACTATATAAAACTGCAAAAACACAAAAAATAAAAAATGTTTTGCACACTTCTGTCATTGGGCTACATGTGGGCTACATCTGGGTGATAGTTGTGCTACATTTGGGCTCTTTTGTCTCTGGTGGGCATCTTGGGAGATTTATTTGTTATGAAGATTCCTAATTTCCTCATTTACTGCAGTCTCCTCAGTAGGGTATGCTTTCAGTTTTTTTACTTTTCAGATATTTCACACATTTGCCATAAATTCTGAATGTTAGCACTCTAGTTGCTCATTAGATCACTGTAGTATTAAGAGTGCATGTTTTAGTCTGCATGTCAGAATGTTTTAAGGAAATAGAAATCAATCAATCAACATAATTTGTATAGCGCGCTACTCACCCGTAGGGTCTCAAGGCACTGAGAGGGGGGAGGGGGGGGGGGGGGTTGGCTACTGCTCGAACAGCCAGGTCTTGAGTTGTTTCCTGAAGGAGAGATGGTCCAGGGTCAGCCGTAGGTGAGTGGGGAGGGAGATCCATGTCTTGGCTGCCATGTAAGAGAAGGATCTTCCTCCGACAGTAGATTTGCGGATTCGTGGGACGGAGGCGAGGGCGAGGCTGGCGGATCAGAGCTGGCGGGTGGGTGTGTAGAATGTGAGGCGGCTGTTGAGGTACTTCGGGCCGTGTCGTGGAGAGCCTTGTGTGCATGGGTGAGGAGTCTGAACGTGATCCTCTTGTTGACGGGGAGCCAGTGCAGGTCTTTCAGGTGGGCAGAGATGTGGCTGTGGCGAGGAATGTCCAAGATGAGTTGTGCTGAGGCGTTCTGAATGAGCTGGAGTCTTTTCTGGAGTTTGGCTGTGGTTCCAGCGTAGAGGGTGTCCCCGTAGTCCAGACGGCTGGTGACGAGGGCCTGGGTGACCGTCTTCCTGGTTTCGGTGGGGATCCATCGGAAGATCTTTCGGAGCATGCGCAGGGTGTTGAAGCAGGATGACGAGACGGCATTAACTTGCTTGGTCATCGTGAGGGAGGAGTCCAGGATGAAGCCCTGGTTGCATGCGTGGTCCGTTGGCTTGGGTGCGGTGCCCAGGGCAGGGAGCCACCAGGAGTCATCCCAGGCGGAGGGAGATGGTCCAAGGATGAGGACTTCCGTCTTGTCTGAGTTCAGTTTCAGACGGCTG
The DNA here is from genome assembly GCF_964263255.1 of Lissotriton vulgaris. Taxonomy (NCBI): domain Eukaryota; kingdom Metazoa; phylum Chordata; class Amphibia; order Caudata; family Salamandridae; genus Lissotriton; species Lissotriton vulgaris. Next base: position 2,119,374,335 of record NC_141689.1, read on the forward strand.
ATCTTCATCCATTCCGCGACGTCTTTCATTCCTTCCTGGAGGTTGGCTTTGGCGGTAGCGTGGTCGTTAGTGAGGGAGAGGATCAGCTGGGTGTCGTCGGCATAGGAGATGATGTTGAGGTTGTGTTGGCGTGCGATGGCTGCGAGAGGGCTCAAGTAGACGTTGAAGAGGGTGGGGCTGTGTGAGGATCCTTGCGGAACGCCGCAGATGACTTCGGTGGCCGTGGATCGGAACGGGGGAGGCGGACTCTCTGGGTTCTTCCGTCGAGGAACGAGATGATCCACTCCAGGGCCGCTCCTTGGATTCCGGTGTTGCTGAGGCGCTGTATCAGGGTGTGGTGGCATGCGGTATCGAAGGCTGCTGAGAGGTCCAGGAGGATGAGGGCAGCAGTTTCCCCGTTGTCGAGCAGGGACCTGATGTTGTCGGTGGCTGCGATGAGGGCGGTCTCGGTGCTGTGCTTTGCTCGGAAACCGGACTGTGAGGGGTCGAGGGATCCGTTGGTCTCGAGGAAGGCGGAGAGTTGTCTGTTGACGGTCTTCTCGATGACTTTGGTTGGAAAGGGGAGGAGCGAGATGGGGCGGAAGTTCTTCAGGTCCGTGGGTTCCGTGGTGGGTTTCTTCAGGAGGGCGCTCAGCTCGGCATGTTTCCAACTCTCCGGGAAGGTGGCGGATGCGAAGGAGCTGTTGATGATGTTCCGGAGTTGGGGTGTGATGATGGAGTCGGCTCTGTTGAAGATGTGGTGTGGGCAGGAGTCGGTAGGGGAGCCGGAGTGGATGGTGTTCATCAGGCGGGCTGTGTCTTCGGTGCTGACAGGGGTCCAGGTGCAAAGGGTGGTAGTGGGGGGCGCTGGTTCAGTGGTTGGGTGTGTGGTCAGCACGCCGAAGCTGTTGTGTATGTCGGCGATCTTGCGGTGGAAGAACGAGGTGAGTGAGTCGCAGAGGTCTTGCGAGGGTGTGATGTTGTTGCAGGCGCTGGGGTTGGAGAGCTCTTTAACGATGCTAAAGAGTTCCTTGCTGTTTTGGGTGTTGTTGTTCAGTCATTCTTTAAATGTTGTCTTCTTGGTGGTGCGGATAAGCTGGTGGTGTTTGCGGGTGGCGTTCTTGAGGGCGGTCATGTGTTCTGATGTCTGGTTGTGGCGCCAGGCTTTCTCGAGGGTGCGGCAGGTTTTCTTGGAGTTTTTGAGGTCGTTGGTAAACCACGAGGCTTTCCTGCTGGCGGGTCGGCTGGGTGGATTCTTCAGTGGTGCGAGTTCGTCGGCGCAGTTGGTGAGCCACTGTGTGAGGTTGCGGGCTGCTTCGTTGGGGTCCGTCGTGTTGGTGGGAGGGTTCTGGCTGAGCGCGGTGGTGAGCTGGTCGGTGGTGATCTTGCGCCAGCTTCTGCGGGGAACCTGTTGCGGGTGGTGGTGGGTCATGGTTCTCCTGAAGTTGAAGTGGACGCAGCTGTGGTCTGTCTAGTGTAGTCCGGTTAAGTGGCTGAAGGAGATGTACTTGCTGGAGGAGAAGATGGGGTCGAGCGTGTGGCCGACGTAGTGGGTGGGGGTGTTCACCAGTTGCTTGAGTCCGAAGTTGGCGAGGTTGTCCAGCAGGGCGGTGGTGTTGCAGTCCTTGTTGTTCTCCAGGTGGAAGTTGAGGTCCCCTAGGAGGATGTAGTCTGTGGAGGTGAGGGCGTGCGGACTGAGAAAGTCTGCGATGGCTTCGCTGAATCCTGTGCGTGGTCCCGGGGGTCTGTAGATGAGGGTGCCTCTTGGGGTCGGTGTGAATCTGGAAGTGAAGGTGCTCGGCGGCGGTGAGGGTGTCGTCGAAGTTGGTCGTGATGCGGATGGTGTTTCTGTGGACGATGGCGATGCCTCCTCCGGTTTGGTTGACGCTGTCCTTCCGATTGATCTTGTAGCCATCCGGGATGGCTATGGCAATGTCGGGGGCTGAGAAGGCGTTCATCCATGTTTCTGTGAGGAAGGCGACGTCTGGTGATGTTGTGTCGAGGAGATTCCAGAGTTCGACGGTGTGCCTGCGGACAGAGCGGGTGTTGAGCAGGATGCACTTAAGGTGGTTGTTGCCGGAGCTCGGCTTGGCGGGTGCGGTGCAGGTTCGAAGGCAGGTGAATTTGCAGGCTTGGCATGTAAAGGGTCAGTGGGTGCGTTTCGGGGTGGCTCGGTAGCAGGCGGGGTTCCGGCTGGCGTTGAGTGCGTGGAGGGTGGCAGCATCGTACGTTCGACGGGTGCGTTGGCATCGTTGAGAGCCAGGGGTCCTGGCGCTGGGCGCGGTCCAGGCGCGGACGGGCGCAGATGGGCTTGCCTTTGGCGCGCCTTTGGTGCACAATCGGTGCACCCGCTGCGCGTGTCCACTGCACGGTCACTTCGTGGTCTCCATAAGTAAGGAGCGCGGAGGGAGGAGCAGCTGGGTGGTGCGAGCGGGGCGGCGAATGGTCTGGAGGGGGCGGGCCACAGGTAGGCAGCGGCGGGAAAATCAGGTGGTGGGCGGCTCAGCGGCAGCTGGGTCGTCCAAGGCGGCAGCGGCAGCAGGATCAGCTGGGCGAGGAGGCAGGCTGGGAGACAGCAGCGCGTGGGGGCGACCTAGCCTAGAGGCAGGGTCAACGGTCGCAGAGGCAGAGGAGAGAAGAGGAGTTGAGAAGTCAAAATGTGCCCTATTTTTTCTTTCTGCAGCACTAATCATAATTTCGATGGCATATTGAACCCCCTCATTGTGTTACTTTTTAAATTAAATGTTGTAAGTGTTACCAGTTTATTCCAATCAAAATGGCTTCAGGTGTGCCATACTTTTGTCATAAGTAAGACAGTAAGCGCTCTAGTTGTTTTTAAGAACAGTCTGGGACATTCTGTCATTGAGCTATACGTGGGCTACATCTGGATGATATTTGTGCTACATTTGGGCTCTTTTGTCTTTGGTGGCCATCTTGGGAGACTTATTTGTAATGAAGTTTCCTAATTTCCTCATTTACTGCAGTCTCCTCAGTAGGAAATACTTTCAGTTTTTTAATTTGGTTCCATCAAGAAGGCACATTTGCCGTAAATTCTGAATGTTAGCACTCCAGCTGCTCATTAGATCACTGTAGTAAAGCTACTGCTCACCACGGAAGTCTGCTGCTGGTATTCAAAGTGCATGTTTCAGTTTGCATGTCAGAATTCTTTTATGAAATGTAAGAGGATTTGAGAAGTCAAAATGTGCCCTAATGTTTCTTTCTGTAGCACTAATCATAATTACTATGGCAAAATGAACCCCATCATTTTGTTCCTTTGCAATTTACATGTTTTAAATGTTACCACTTTATTCCAATCAAGATGGCTTCAGGTGTGTCATACTTTTGTCATAGGTAAGAATTTTAGCGCTCTAGTTGTTCTTTAGAACACTCTGGGACATTCTGTCATTGGGCTATACTTGGGCTACACCTGGGTGATATTTGTGCTACTTTTGGGCTCTTTTATCTCTGGTGGCCATTTTGGGAGACTTATTTGTTATGAATTTTTCCTAATTTCCTCATTTACTACAGTCCCCTCAGTAGGAAATACTTTCAGTTTTTTACTTTGGTTCTATCAAGAAGGCACATTTGCCGTAAATTCTGAATGTTAGCACTCTAGTTGCTCATTAGATCACTTTAGTAAAGCTACTGCTCACCACAGAAGTCTGCTGCTGGTATTCAAAGTGCATGTGTCAGTCTGCATGTCAGAATTTTTTATGAAATAGAAGAGGATTTGAGAAGTCAAAATGTGCCCGAATGTTTCTTTCTGCAGCACTAATCATAATTACTATGGCACAATGAACCCCCTCATTTTGCTTCTTTGCAAATTAAATGTTTTAACTGTTACCACTTTATTCCAATCATGATGGCTTTAGGTGTGCCATAATTTTGTCATAAGTAAGACTGTTAGCGCTCTAGTTGTTCTTTAGAACACTCTGAGACGTTCTGTCATTGGGCTATACTTGGGCTACACCTGGGTGATATTTGTGCTACATTTGGGCTCTTTTATCTCTGGTGGCCATCTTGGGAGACTTATTTGTTATGAAGTTTCCTAATTTCCTCATTTACTATAGTCTCCTCAGTAGGAAATACTTTCAGTTTTTTACTTTGATTCCATCAAGAAGGCATTCAGATGTGTCCCACATTTGCCATAAATTCAGAATGTTAGCACTCTTGTTGCTTATTAGATCACTGTAATAAAGCGACTGTTCACCAGGGAAGTCTGCTGCTGGTATTGAAAGTGCATGTTTCAGTCTGCATGTCAGAATTTTTTTAATGAAATAGAAGAGGATTTGAGACGTCACTCAAAATGTGCCCTAATTTTTCTTTCTGCAGCACTAATCATAATTTCTATGGCAAAATGAACCCCCTCATGTTGTTCCTTTTTAAATTAAATGTTTTAAGAGTAACCACTTTATTCCAATCGAGATGGCTTCAGGTGTGCAATACGTTTGTCATAAGTAGGAATCTTAGTGCTCTAGTTGTTCTTTAGAACACTTTGGGAAGCTGCAGTAGAACACAAAGGAATCAACTGACAGTCTCTGCCCTTGTTGGATGTACATGTTTTACTGAGAATGTCGGACTTCATTCTCACATGACTGAGAAAGATAATGTGAATTTACAGAAAATATGCTCTCAGTTTAGCTTATAGATCATCTTCCAAACCTCTGTGGGAAAAGCATGAGAAAATAGTTTTCTCTCAAACATGATTCATGATATCCCCGCAGAAGGCTTTTTCACGTGGTAAAATCACCTTCGAACACACCACAATTCCTAAAATGAGTATGGTACCATCAACAAATGATTTATAATGCAACTAAAGTCTTAAAACCTTCTAATAACTGCTATGCTTCTTAATGAGGGGCTATCATGTATATTGGTCCCAAGATGGCTGCCAACACTTCTTGGATGAAGTACTGACAGCCAATCAAATCTCACGATGAGATGTGTAGTTAGGCTCCACCCAGATATATATATATTTCTTTTTCTATTAATAATTTTAAAAACTACTGAACGGATTTACACCATTTAACAAAAAGGGCTCTTTCTGAACCATGTACTACCTTTTGGCCAAATTTGGTGTAATTCCATTCAGCAGTTCGGGCTGTAGCTGTGTCTAAAGTTTCCTATAGAAAAATTGCATGGAGAAAACAAGTTTTGGGACCCCCTTTTTTCTCAGCCCCCGGTTGCCGAATCACCCAGAAACTTTCAAGTAGCGGATCAAAGCGGGCCATATGTTTTGAACATTTTGCAAAGATCCATCAATCGGCGCCAAAGTTATTGGGAATAGAATGTTACGATTTTACTATGGTAACTAGGTCCTAACTATAACTAACTACTGGCGACCGCCAGTAGGTAATATATATATATGTATATATATATATATATATATATATATATATATATATATATATATATATATATATATATATATATATATATATATATATATATATATATATATATATATTCAACAGGTTTCCCCAGCAAGGGGCAGGTGGAGTCGCAGAAAGGAACAGGCTATAGGCGTTCTCGAGTGTTCATATTAATTTAATCCATTAATCCTTTGGGGGTTGCAAAACAATATAGAAACCAACGCGTTTCGACAGCGTCCGCTGTCTTGCTCACGGTCAGTGTACTGTGCATCGCTCAACAGTTTTAAGGAACCAACAAACAACAGGATTACACCCGCCCCCTTGTCACATGTTCCATGACACACATGTTAGGAATTCTGGGACTTGTAGTTTAGCCCTGTAATGAAATTTATTACTTATGTGGGTAATTACATGTGAGGGATTAATAATATATTTGTGGGGCATAGTGACTGGCAATGTATTGGAGTGAATTAGATGTTACTAATCCTCCATTAGCCACTGTTGGTTCTGTAACCGCTTTATACTAGGGGAGTGCTGCCCTCCAGTGGGCACAGTTTACCATTAGACATATTGATACATCACTAAACAACCAAAGTGTAGCCCTCCAGTGGGCATTTCCACATGTACATATGATTAGTAATTCAACATTTGGTTAATTAATCAGTAATTCAAATATAGCCCTCCAGTGGGCCTTTGACATGTCATTGTTCATGGCTAGTCTATAGATACTCGCCCAAGTGAGCTTTAAACAAAGGTGAAAACTGGTGGGGAAGTGAAAAATTAAAGTTGGGACAAATCTGTGTTAATAGTTCATGGCAGGCGGAAATTGTTACGGAAGTCAATTATGTTCATTTAAAGGTGTATGTAAAGTTCCTCCGATTGATTTAACCCTAATGGGGTCATGGTTCTGAAACCAAGGATATGTTTTGATTCCTTGCGGCGTAGTATTTTTTCATTATGTCCTCCTCTGGGCGATGGGTTCAGTGTTTCAATACCCCAGAAGCGCAATTGCTTCCAGTCCCCATTATGCTCTCACTCCATGTGTTTTGCAACTGCGTTGCTTCTATCTTTATGTACAGTTGCACGGACATGTTCGAGGATCCGTTTTTTTAGTTCACAAATTGTGCTCCCAATGTACCTTAATTTGCACGGGCATTCAATCATGTACACAGTGTACCTGCTGTTACAAGTTATGCATTGATTGATTTTCCAGTTTTTTTTGTCCGGCATGGTTATTTCCTGGGTTGGCTTGGCAATTTCACAGGCTTTACAATGGTAGCACTTCACGAATCCTTTTGTGTGTAGCCAATTTTTTCTTTTTGCTGGTGGCTGGAAATGGCTGTGAACCAATTGATCCTGGAGGTTTTTGGCCCTTTTGTAAGTCACAGTCGGATGATTGCCCATCCTTTTTCCTATGATTGGGTCCAACTGTAGAATCTTCCAATTCTTCTTTAAGATTTGGTTTAGTTGTTTTGTTTCTCTACTATATGTTGTGATCAACCTAATTGGCTCATCTTCTGTTTGAGTGGGAGTTTCTTTAGGTTTCAGGCTGTCCGAAAGAAGAATTGGAAGATTCTACAGTTGGACCCAATCATAGGAAAAAGGATGGGCAATCATCCGACTGTGACTTACAAAAGGGCCAAAAACCTCCAGGATCAATTGGTTCACAGCCATTTCCAGCCACCAGCAAAAAGAAAAAATTGGCTACACACAAAAGGATTCGTGAAGTGCTACCATTGTAAAGCCTGTGAAATTGCCAAGCCAACCCAGGAAATAACCATGCCGGACAAAAAAAACTGGAAAATCAATCAATGCATAACTTGTAACAGCAGGTACACTGTGTACATGATTGAATGCCCGTGCAAATTAAGGTACATTGGGAGCACAATTTGTGAACTAAAAAAACGGATCCTCGAACATGTCCGTGCAACTGTACATAAAGATAGAAGCAACGCAGTTGCAAAACACATGGAGTCAGAGCATAATGGGGACTGGAAGCAATTGCGCTTCTGGGGTATTGAAACACTGAACCCATCGCCCAGAGGAGGACATAATGAAAAAATACTACGCCGCAAGGAATCAAAACATATCCTTGGTTTCAGAACCATGACCCCATTAGGGTTAAATCAATCGGAGGAACTTTACATACACCTTTAAATGAACATAATTGACTTCCGTAACAATTTCCGCCTGCCATGAACTATTAACACAGATTTGTCCCAACTTTAATTTTTCACTTCCCCACCAGTTTTCACCTTTGTTTAAAGCTCACTTGGGCGAGTATCTATAGACTAGCCATGAACAATGACATGTCAAAGGCCCACTGGAGGGCTATATTTGAATTACTGATTAATTAACCAAATGTTGAATTACTAATCATATGTACATGTGGAAATGCCCACTGGAGGGCTACACTTTGGTTGTTTAGTGATGTATCAATATGTCTAATGGTAAACTGTGCCCACTGGAGGGCAGCACTCCCCTAGTATAAAGCGGTTACAGAACCAACAGTGGCTAATGGAGGATTAGTAACATCTAATTCACTCCAATACATTGCCAGTCACTATGCCCCACAAATATATTATTAATCCCTCACATGTAATTACCCACATAAGTAATAAATTTCATTACAGGGCTAAACTACAAGTCCCAGAATTCCTAACATGTGTGTCATGGAACATGTGACAAGGGGGCGGGTGTAATCCTGTTGTTTGTTGGTTCCTTAAAACTGTTGAGCGATGCACAGTACACTGACCGTGAGCAAGACAGCGGACGCTGTCGAAACGCGTTGGTTTCTATATTGTTTTGCAACCCCCAAAGGATTAATGGATTAAATTAATATGAACACTCGAGAACGCCTATAGCCTGTTCCTTTCTGCGACTCCACCTGCCCCTTGCTGGGGAAACCTGTTGAATTTGTAGCGGTCTGGCTCGACCGCAGGAGTAACGCGACCAGAACCAAGCAGCGCCTAACAGAGGAAAAGGGAGCCGCTTTGCTGTAATATATATATATATATATATATATATATTCACTGAAAAAACCATAGGTTTCACAAACGTTATAGTTAGGAATTAGCTTTTAAAAAACCTTTGAAATTCACTAAAAAAAACATAGGTTTCACAATCGTTATAGTTAGGAATTAGCTTTTAAAAAACCTTTGAAATTCACTGAAAAAACCATAGGTTTCACACCAGTTATAGTTAGCTGAACAGTTTACTCATACAAAACCATTAAAATTCCCACGTTATAGTTAGTTGGACTCACTATAACTTGCGTGCCCGCAATCCACTGCTGATGATGTCACATATTACATCATTCATGACATGGTCAGTGACATCACTGATGACATCACTGATGACATCTCAAATGACATCACTGATGACATCACTGATGACATCATTCATGTGATAATACGATGCATCTCTTCACACTCTAATCTAACCTTTAATACACCCAGTGTTAAATACAAACTACTATTCCTGAAATTAATGACACACCAATACCAGTAACTACATACGCACTCACTGATTCCTAGGTCTACACACACATCCACTCATTCACCCATACAATCACTCATACATACAGACACTCATCAATACAACACTATCATATCCACTCATACACCTATACAGACACTTACATGCTGACACTCATCCACAAAGTTACTCAAACACCTAGTCAGTTATGCAAAGAATCAATCACACTCCCATTTCCTCAACTACAAACTTATACACACTAAACCTTACTTATTCAAACATATACTAACACATACTTACTCTCTTTTACAATCACTAATACAAGTAAACATTGATCCATACAGTCACTTACGCAATCACAGGCTCTGATGTTTAGTCATTTATATATGCCAACTCTCACATGCACTGTGTTTTATATATGTACTTACATGAACATGTAGCACTATAACGATTGTGAAACCTATGTTTTTTTTAGTGAATTTCAAAGGTTTTTTAAAAGCTAATTCCTAACTATAACGTTTGTGAAACCTATAGTTTTTTCAGTGAATTTCATAGTTTTTTTAAAAGCGAATTCATTTGTATATCGACTTTGTAACCTACGATTATTTTTTTTTGTTAGCTGTTTTTTACAACAATTAATTATATATATATTTTTTAAAAAGCATTTGTTAAATGTATATATATTTTTTTTACATTTTTTCCCGGTGCGCTCAGGGTGCGCGCACCGGTAAGCTCTCCCGAGCTTTCTGCGTTCGTAAAAAAAAAATATGTATGAAAAGTAAATAATAATGGAAGACATTTAGTACCATACTTATAAAAGCAGTATTTTTGATTTACGAAAGCTATCGAAACGTCACTTAGGAGCGCCGCGTAAGCGCCCCCGGAAGCTCCTAAGTTCGCGCCGCGTAAGCACCCCCTGAAGCGCCTACGTTCGAGCAGCGTAAGCGCCCCCGGAAGCGCTTCGGTGCACGCAGCGTAAGCGCGTCAAGTCATGTGACCTTAAAATAACTCTTTTCATTGGTTGCTAACAGTTTTTTTTTACAAAGAATTAAATCCCCACCCATTTCCTTCACTTCTGCAAGACCTTTCTTTTTGCTGTCGGATCTTTGTGGGATTAATATCTAGGATTACCATCGCTGCCAGACCATCCAGCAGTGAAGATGACTCAAATGAATTTCTTGATGAAGAGGTTCCTCAGCCGAAAATAAAAGAACACTTCATATGGAAGTTTTTTTCCATTCCAAATGACCAGAAAAAAGTAAATGCTCCAAAGGTGGAGTGCAGGATTTGTCACACTGTCCTGTCACGGGGTGACCCCACCAAGAAATATTCTTTTGGAAACTCCACTATGATTCGCCATGTCGAGAGGAGGCACCCCCAGAACTTTGCCCGGGAGAGTGTCAGGGCTCTGGCACGAGAGGTTCCCAGTGATGGGGCCTCTACTTCAACCGGAGGAGCAACTACTTCAGTGAGGGGGCGATTGCAAGAGCTGATTCCTAACATTCAGCCTGCTTTTAATAAAGGCGTTATTAAATGCAGAGACTGTGATCAGCTACTTTGCTATGGGGAACAAAGTGTTCTGCTCATGGTTCGAGCATTGGAGAACCATCGCTGCCGTTCCCAGCCCTAAATTTGTGGGTTTTTTTGCTCCTGTTGAGCAGTTTCCCATTCCCAGTTTTTGTTTTTGTTCTAAAAAAGGAAAAAATAAGAAAAAAAAGTTCTTTTCAGAACTACCTCCAATTCTCATCAAAGAGCTGTGTCCTTAACCTCTTTGCTGCTGATGACGAGCTGAGCTCGCCATCAGCCACGGTAGTCGTGTGCGGATGACGAGCTGAGCTCGTCATGTAACGTGGCTTTTCGTAAATTGCCGCACACAGCGGGAAAAGCTGCTGCAGTGATGCAGTTAAAAAAATGAAAAAGAGTAAGTGAAGTGGAGTGCATTGATAAAGGAGAGGAAAATGACTAAGAAAGCACAGAAAGGGACGAGAGGAGAAGGGTAGTGAAGTAGGGGGACTGAAAGAAGGTGAGTGTGGGGAAGGAGAGTGAGGAGAAGGAGAGTGAACATGGGGAATGTGGATATGCGAAGAAAATGTAGTAAAGGAACGGGGGTGTGGAAGCGTAAGAAAAGAGCAGTGATGTTTTGGAAAGAGTGGAGATACAGACTGGATAAAGACAAGTGAATGTGAGAGACCAGGTAAGTAAGGCAGTGAAAAAACAGAGAAAGTGAAAGAAAAAATAAGAGTAGAAACTGAAGGCCTCATTTTTGCACCTGCCTCACAGCAGGCGTAACACTGATGCAAGTCCTTTAACATGGGCCTGGCCCCATGTGAAAGGATGCATTGCTGGAGTTGTGTCACTTTTGTGACACACTCCAGCAATGCATCACTTTTGCGCTTACAGATACGTCAGAAATACTGACGTATCTGTAAGTACTCGCGACATAATGCGTCATAAATTAAATATGACGCATGAGTAGAAGACTGAAGGCCTCATTTATGAGGCCATGCGTCACTTTTACGCCACCGGTGCGTCACTTTTTGTGACGCACCTGTGCTGTAAAAAATGCACCTTGTTGAGTCATATTTACAAAGTGACGCATCTAAGCCCCTGCGCCACATTATACCTACGTCAGGTGTAATGTATGCAAAATGGGCGTATTGACGCAAGAAAGGGTCGTAGAGGTGACGCAGTGAAATCTATGAGATTTCACTGCGTCACTTTTAGGACGCCGTTGTGTCAAAATCTTGCGCCTGTCTCACAGCAGGCGTAAGACTGATGCAGGCCCTTTCACATGGGACTTGCCCAATGTGAAAGGATGCATTGCTGAAGTTGTGTCACTTTTGTGACACACTCCAGCAATGCATCACTTTTGCGCTTACAGATACGTCTGAAATACTGACGTATCTGTAAGTACTTGCGACATAATGCATCATATATTAAATATGACGCATGAGTAGAAGACTGAAGGCCTCATTTATGAGGCCATGCGTCACTTTTACGCCACTGGTGTGTCACTTTTTGTGACGCACCAGTGCTGTAAAAAATGCACCGTGTTCAATCATATTTACAAAGTGACGCATCTAGGTAGATGCGTCACTTTGTAAACCCCTGCGCCACATTATACCTGCGTCAAGTGTAATGTATGCAAAAGGGGTGTATTGATGCAAGAAAGGGTCGTAGAGGTGACGCAGTGAAATCTATGAGATTTCACTGCGTCACTTTTAGGACGCCGTTGTGTCAAAATCTTGCGCCTGTCTCACAGCAGCCGTAAGACTGACGTAGGCCCTTTCACATGGGACTGGCCCCATGTGAAAGGATGCATTGCTGGAGTAGCATCATTTTTGTGACACACTTCAGCAATGCATCACTTTCCTCTAAACACTCAACATTATTTTTTTACTCTATTTTTTTACACTGTTTTTCCCCGTGGTGCACTCAGGGTGCGCATACCGGAGAGCGTACCGGGAAGCGCCGCCAGCGCTTACCTCGTGAATTTTTAAAAAAAAAAAAACGTTTTTTAGCCCTTCAAGGTTTTTCTAGGCCCCCCTCAGAAAACCTAAGGGGTCAGGGGGTGTCTACTCTGCCCCCTTTTAATTATTTCCCCCTTTCTTTTCCACCTCTTGTGTCTCGATTCTACCGAGACACAAGATAGCGGACTCTCCGGACTGTTTAGAATGTTGACAGACACCCGACAGCCAATCAGCTTTCCGCTCGCGCCCTCCAGTAGCGCGCCGGGTGCGCTCCCCGGTACGCGCACCTGTGAACGCTCGGAGAGCGCCTATAGATATATATGTGTTTTTGAAGTTAATTTTCGTAAAAACCACTGGAGCAATTTTCACCAAATATAGCAAAGGCACATCTGCATACCAGTCCCTACAATTTTGCCAAGTTTGGCGTAATTCCGTTCAGCGGTTCGGGCTGTAGACTTGTCAGACCGTCCTATGGAAATTAACATGGGGAAAACACGTTTTGGGACCCCCTTTTTTCTCAGCCCCCACTTCACGAATCCCCCCGAAACTTTCAGGGAAGGAGCGCAGCAGAGCTGGCCAAAATTTTGGAAAAATACACACAAATTCCTCAACCAACGCCAGAGTTATTACCAATAGAATGTTGCGGATTTCCTATGGTAGCCAATCCTAACTATAACTACCTACTGGCGACCGCCAGTAGGTAATATATATATATATATATATACTAGCAGCCCGTCCCGACGTTGTCAGGGTATGAATTGCTGCCGGACAGTAGTATATTGTTTTGTAGGATTTCGTTTTGATAGCATTTCTTACCAGTGACAGGCCTGTGAAAGCTCCGATTCACAGTGCACTGCTGATGCACTTAAGAGTGCGCGTTCAGTAGTGTGTGAACTCGAGTTTCCCTAATTTATTTTTCCTTGCAATATTATATAGCGTGAACTCGACAACATGGCATGAGCACAATTTACATTACAGAAGAACACATTTATTTGTGGTAGGCATGGGGAGACAAAGCGATTTGCCTGGAATCCCAGGATGTTGAGCGATGCCGAGATTCGAACGTAACTCCCCAGCTCTAAAGTTCGCAATTCTAGAACTTGAGGCGGGAGGTGTTTAAAAGTGTATGTTGGTGCTGGCCATCAATGAGAGAGACCTGTGCATTTTTCAAATCAGTGGTGAAAAAATATGAGTCTGTTGCTGGAGATGTGGGCCGCCGTGCCACCAATGTACTTACCGGGGGAGGGTAAACACCCATTATTCTGCATCTTTCTTTCCGCATACCATCACTCCGCAAGTTACGAAAGTACCATAACTCCGCAATGCCATTATAACGCATGGCATTATATTTTATATGCTTTTACCACACATACATTTACAACGAAATTCTTTTTTTAATGTTTGGATAAGGTAAGTATGGGTATAGGGGTATATGTTTTGGGGTACTGAGGTATATGTTTTGGGATGTTTGGGTATTTTAAGGGTTCAGATATAGTTTTGGGTTATGGGGTACAGAGGTAGTTTTAGGGTTTAGGGATAGGTATGGGTTTTAGGGTACAGTGGTATTTTTAGGGTTCAGGGCTAGGTTTGGGTTTTGGGGTATAGGGGTATTTTTAGGGTTCAGGGGTAGGTTTGGGTTTTGGTGTACAGGGATATTTTAAGGGTTCAGGGCTAGGTTTGGGTTTTGGGGTACAGGGGTGTTTTTAGAGTTCAGGGCTAGGTTTGGGTTTTGGGTCACAGGGGTATTTTAGGGTTCAGGGGTAGGTTTGGGTTTTGGGGTACAGGGTTATTTTTATGGTTCAGGGCTAGGTTTGGGTTTTGGGGTACAGGGGTATTGTTAGGGTTCAGGGGTAGGTTTGGGTTTTGGGGTACAGGGGTATTTTAAGGGTTCAGGGCTAGGTTTGGGTTTTGGGGTACAGGGGTATTTTAGGGTTCAGGGATAGGTTTCGGTTTTGGGGCACAGGGGTATTTTCAGGGTTCAGGGCTAGGTTTGGGTTTTGGGGTACAGGGGTATTTTTAGGGTTCAGGGGTAGGTTTGGGTTTTGAGGTACAGGGGTATTTATAGGGTTCAGGGCTAGGTTTGGGTTTTGGGGTACAGGGGTATTTTTAGGGTTTAGGGATAGGTTTGGGTTTTAGGGTACAGGGTTTATTTATAGGGTTAAGATGGGTTAGTGTTTAAGTGTGTTGGGGTATTTTAAGGAGTAAGGGTGGGTTATGATTATGGGGTGCAGGGGTATTTAAAGGGAGCAGGGTGGACACCCGGAGCTGGAATGTACAGAACCTGGAAAGAAAAAACAATGAAATATTGGGCACAACGCTCGCTTTTTTTTCCCGTAATCCCGTGCCCCGCACACGCCCACACCCCCAGCACACGCCCCCAGCACACGATATGAGACATGGCATGAAGGGCAGAACGTACCACACGCCCCCAGCGTTTGTCACGCCCACAGCACAACGCAGACATGCCCACAAGGGACTACTTGTCTATGGTTCTTTTACCTTTTAAATGTATATGGTGGGCGTCTGCATAGCCTATGTCCTTCTGCTGCAACTGCCCTTTCCAACGCTGTATTGGGTGTTGTGATAGGTGCTGTGGTTCCTGAGATTACCCGCCCCAAAAGGTTTGGGCTCTCTCTTTATTATATTACTAGCAGCCCGTCCTGACCTTGTCCGGGAGCATTCAGGCTTCCCCTACCCCTGCCTCCCCTGACATTGCCCAGCAGCCCATGCCCCCGCCCGCCCCGTCCCCCACCTGCCCCGACCCCCGACTGAACCGACATTGCCTTTCCTCAGCCGATCTGTTGTGTTGTAACTCCCTGTCCCCCGCCTGGCCCGACACCCGTCTGCCCCGACATTGTCCCCGGAGCCTTACCTCAGCCGCCGCTCCTCAATTCACCGCTCCTCGCCACTCTGCTCCTCACCGCCTGTCCGCCGCTGCTCCTCCCCCGCACCATGTCCGCCTCTCCGCTGCTCGCACTGCCGCTGGTCTGTCCGCTGCTCCTCACGTTACCGCTCCTCTCCCGCACCATGTCCGCCGCTCCTCGGATGCCGCTCCTCCCCGTGCTCCTGATGTGAGCACGCACGTCGCGGCCGGCGCTACTTTGAAGGGACTACTTCTTTTTTTAATATAAAGTTTGTAAATAACGTTTATTTTTTATATTTATATAGCCTATAACCATCTACACACCCAGACGATTTCAACGGTGTATCGGGTGTGTAGATTGGCGCAGTGGTTCCCGGGTTTACCCGCCTCAAAGCCTGAAAGTTCTTACTTTATTGTAGTACTATAGATATATGAAAAAAAAAATATATATATATATATATATATATATATATATATATATATATATATATATATTCCGACAGAACTCCCAACGCGCCACTTCCAACCCTCAGATCGGCGAAGCGCACAAACAGGAGACGGACCACGGAATGGATGACAGGTATTTAATCCAGTTTAAGAAGTTTCAAGCAGGAAATGCATAACGCGTTTCGGGCTGCAAGCCCTTGTTCACATGCATAAATAAGTCTGTCACTTTTTTTGCTTTTTATAATGCCTGGTGAAAAAATGATGATAAGTGCATGCCCCTCCCACACATCATGTGGTCAAAACCATGGTAAACACACTATGTGTTGTGACATATGGAAAGCAGACTGGATACATAATATGAATACCAGTATTTACATAGTAAAGCATTTTCTTTTAGCACAAGTAAATAAATAAATAAATAAATACATGTTATTTCCGGATAAATCCGTTAGTAACTTTGGTTATTATAAAGTATATCAACAGCCAGTACCCATGTCTATCATGGGTTGGGAGAACTCTTCTTCAACATATGTCACTAGCATATTTAGTGGTGGGCATAGTGCAGAGAATAGAGACTAAAGTGCTAAAAAAGTGTGCAAACAGTGCATGTCCTAAAGTGCAAAACATACCAGTTTGATATTGTATTTACAAGAGAGGAAGTAAAGTGCATGATTTATGATAAGGATTACCTGCATTAAGAAATGAACAATACATGCTAATTGTACAGATGGACCAAAAGTCACATTCTGGAAGATAAAAGCCTGATAAAAAACATTTCATATATAAACAGGGTTCATCATAAGAAGTGATAAAATGTGATATTGACAACACCCTGTGTGTAAAACAGTGCTAAAATATACAAATATTATCAAGTATTAAGTTAAATAACTATATACAATGAGGTTGCTGTTACAAGGGGATTCAAACCCTGGCTAACAGGGATCCTGACTAGCCAGGGCCATCAAGACATAACTGATAACTATGAAGACTGGTTCGACAAATCCCTTGGTAACAGGGAACCTGACTACCAAGGGTAACGTGATATCAAATTATGAACAAGAGAAGCCCCACCGAAGATAGACAACAATAGACAAAGGCCAGCCTACAGAAAAGTATGTAAGTCTTCCGTGTTGTTGAGACCATGCGGCCACTTGCTATCGAACTCCAGGATCATGTTGGATTCGAGTTGTCTGAGCCTCAGCTCTCTGTTACCGCCTCTTCTGAGTTTAGGCACTGCCCCTACAACAAAGTATGTGAGACAATTAATGTCCTTGTTGTGTTTCATCTCAAAGTGGCGAGCCACTGGGTAACTGGGGTCACTATGTAGAATTGCACGTAAATGTTGCAGAATCCTAACGTGCACCTGCTGCTTGGTACTGCCAATGTAATTCAAACCACAGGTGCACGTTAGGACATAAACTGCAAATTCTGTCTTACAGGTGTATTGACCCACAATGTTAACTGCCTTATCACTGAAAGGGGTAGTATATTTAGATTTATTAACCCCAAACTTACAGGCGCGGCAACTAGAGCATTTTCGAAAACCACCTGCAGATTGTAACCAATTCGTTCTTTCTTTTAGTTCCGGACATGGTTGGTCCAGAACAGCGCCCATACTACGCGCCCTACGAAAGGTTACAGTGGGTTTCTCCGGTAAAAGGGCCCCCAGAACATTATCAGATAAGATGATAGGCCAGTTCTTGTTAATGATCTGCCTGATCTTACGTTCCTGATTACTGAAAGAGGTGATGAACCTAGGACAAGATTCGGATATCTCTTCTACTGGGGCAATGGGCACTAATGCATCACCAATGATAGGTAACAGGCTTTCGCGGGTCCTAAGATCGGCTTTAGCCAAAGCTCGGTCAAAGGTTACCTTAGAATAGCCACGTTGCCTCAATCGTACTTCCAGTTCCAATATGCATTGCCTGAAATCACTCTCTGAGCTGCAAATTCTTTTCAAACTGAGAATTTCCCCGTAAGGAATACTGTTTATGGTGTGTTGTGGGTGCAAACTAGAGGCGTATAGGGTAGTATTACCTGCGGTGGGTTTTCTGAATAATGTGGTTTGCAGTTTCATTGAGTTGTCGACGTAGACTTTAACGTCTAAAAACTCCACCTGTCTAGCACTGATGTGCGATGTAAATTTAAGATTTAAGGAGTTATTATTGATTTCCTCAATGAAGGAGATTGCTTCCTCCTTAGTACCTTGCCACACAATAAAAACATCATCGATGTACCGAAGGTACTTGATCACTTTTTCTTTAACCCATACTTTATGTGTCACATTAAGGACCCACTCCTCCCACCAGCCAGCGTGTAAACACGCATAGCTGGGGGAGAAGCAGGCCCCCATTGCTACGCCTCTCACCTGTCGCCAGATCTCTTTTCCAAAAGAAAAATAGTTGTTTCTTAGGCACCATTCTATGAGGCTCAGAATTGCCTTATTGTGTTAATAAAAATATATCGGTCTCTGGTCCAGGAAGT
Source organism: Lissotriton vulgaris (assembly GCF_964263255.1). Classification (NCBI taxonomy): domain Eukaryota; kingdom Metazoa; phylum Chordata; class Amphibia; order Caudata; family Salamandridae; genus Lissotriton; species Lissotriton vulgaris. Next base: position 2,119,392,430 of record NC_141689.1, read on the forward strand.
GTTTTACTGCGTTAAGGCCATCTTCTTGTGCTATGCTTGTATATAAAGATTCCACATCTAGTGTAATCAGCAACATGTCTTCCTGCCATTCAATTAGCTCTATTTTCTTTAGAAAATCCGTGGTGTCCCGGACATAACTGGGCAGCTTTTTAACAAACTCCTGGAGGAAGAAATCAATATATTGGCCCACCCTTTCGCCTACACTGTTAAGTGCAGATATAATAGGTCTGCCTGGCATGGGCTTGATGTTTTTGTGAACTTTTGGTATTAAGTAAAATGCAGGGAGGGTTGGGAACTCATTGTGTAAAAACTTAAACTCATCCCCTGAGATGATTCCTTCCCTGCGCCATTGAGATAGTAATTTATACAGGTTATCACAAGCTTTACCATAGTCTTTGTTGCTAGATCTAACATAACAGTTGATATCATGTAATTGTCTATGGGCTTCTGTGATATAATCTGTTTTGGGCCATAAAACCAGGTTCCCGCCCTTATCAGCAGTCTTAATAACCAGGTTAGGGTTAGTGCTAAGTTTCTTCATGAGGGCATGATAATTGGCTTGTTGTTGATTAAATACTTGCCTCTTGTTCCTGTTGGTCAATTTGTAGAGAGATTTGATTTCCGTAGTGATGCAGTCGTGAAAAGTATCAATCGCATCCTTTGGCATCACGGGGACAAAATCTGACTTGCCTTTAAATGGGGTGAGTCCTGCTCCTTGCTGTCTCATATGTATTTTGTTCAGTCTTCTTTGAGTGGACAAATCCACGTCTGGCCCCATTGGCTGAGAATTAGTCGCTGTATCAAGATCGTGCATATCCAGCAGAACAGGGACGTCCACTGCTAAAACTTCAGGAGCCCCTGAAGTTACATTGGTAGAGCGGGCATTGGCTCCAGATTTAAGGGATTGCAACGTAAAGAACTTTTTTAACTTTAATTTACGTATGAACTTGAATACGTCAACTCTTGTCGGGGCATATTTAAAAGACTGTGCTGGGCAAAAATTCAATCCTAGCGAAAGCAGCTGTTCCTCCGCTTTGCTAAGAATTATATCAGTGAGATTGATGACAGCATTATTTTTTAATGCTTCTTGTTGCGCCATCCTTGTTGTTTCTTTTGCTGCACATTTTTGTTTTTGTTTCTTTCGTCTTTCATGCCTCCTTCTGTTCCTTCGGCTCTTGTTGCATTCTTTTGCCGAGGGCGCAGGGTTGACAGTCTTTCCGCCACTAAAAAATCCAACTCTTCTTCCATATATATATATTACCTACTGGCGGTTGCCAGTAGGTAGTTATAGTTAGGATTTTTTCCAATGTTAAATCTCAAAATTCTATTTGGAATAACTTTGGCACCGGTTGACGAATCTGCTTGAAAATTCCCTCAAAATGGCCTCGTCGAGTTCCGGTCTTTCCCTGTAAGTTTGGGGGGGATTCGTCAATCGGGGGCCTAGATAAAAGGGGGTCCCAAAACGCATTTTCCCCATGTTAATTTCCATAGGGCGGTCGATTTCACTTTTAGCTCGAACGGCTGAATGGATTTACACCAAACTTGGCAAAATTGTAGGGACTAGTAGCCCGATGTGCCTTTGCTATGTCTCAAGATATGTGCTCCAGTGGATTTTGAGTAATTTAGGTTCAAAAAAATATATATATCTATAGGCGTGCCCCGGTTCGCGCACCGGGGAGCGCACCGGGCGCGCCACGCGACTTGCGCGCAGAAAGCTGATTGGCTCTGGGGTGTCTGTAAACATTCTAAACAGTCTGGAGCGGCTGCCATCTTGTGTCTCGGGAAAATCGAGACACAAGAGGTGGCAAAAACAAAGGGGGGAATTGACCATAAGGGGGCAGGGTAGACCCCCTCCTGGCCCCCTAGGTTTAATGTGGGGGCTAAAATAGGGTCCCGCGGGGCATTTGAAAAAAAATATTTTTTTCAATTTGCGCGGGGGGAGCACCCGGTACGCGCACCGGTGAGCGAAGTAAGGGGAAAATCCAGGACCATATTTATGAAGGCCTTGCGCTGCCAGTTTTGTGCCGCCTGTGCGTCACTTTTTGTGACGCACCAGCGGTGTAAAAAAATGCGCATTGTTACGCTATATTTAAAAAGTGATGCATCTAGGTAGATGGGTCACTTTTTAAAACCCTGCGCCACATTATACCTGCATCAGGTATAATGTATGCAGAGGGGGCCTTCCCCCGCAAAAAGCTTGTTAATAGCGACGCAGTGAAATCTATGAGATTTCACTGCGTCACTTTTAGGATGCTGTTGCGTCAAAATCTTGCGCCTGCCTCACAGCAGGTGTAAGACTGACGCAAGACCTTTCACATGGTGCTTTCCCCATGTGAAAGGACGCATTACTGGAGTTGCGTCAATTTTGTGACGCACTCCAGCAATGCGTCACTTTTGTGTTTACAGATACGTCAGAAATACTGACGTATCTGTAACTCCTTGCGACATGATTCGTCATATATTAAATATGATACATCTGGAATGTCGTAAGGAGTGCGCACACAAAAGTGACGCATCGCACCAGCGGTGTAAAAAAATGTGCCTCGTTGCGCTATATTTAAAAAGTGACCCATCTAGGTAGATGGGTCACTTTTTAAAACCCTGTGCCACATTATACCTGTGTCAGGTATAATGTATGCAGAGGGGGCATTCCCCTGCAAAAAGCTTGGTAATAGCGACGCAGTGAAATCTATGAGATTTAACTGCGTCACTTTTAGGATGCTGTTGCGTCAAAATCTTGCGCCTGCCTCACAGCAGGTGTAAGACTGACGCAAGACCTTTCACATGGTGCTTTCCCCATGTGAAAGGACGCCTTACTGGAGTTGAGTCACTTTTGTGACGCACTCCAGAAATGCGTCACTTTTATGTTTACAGATACGTCAGAAATACTGACGTATCTGTAACTCCTTGAGAATTGATTAGTCATAAATTAAATATGACACATCTGGAATGTCATAAGGAGTGCGCCCAGAAAAGTGACGCATCGCTGTTTTCACATAGCGATGCGTCACTTTTCAGAAATGAGGCCTCCAGTTTATTCACTGTGTCACCTCTACGACCCTTTCTTGCGTCAATACGTCCCTTTTGCATACATTACACCTGACGTAGGAATAATGTGGCACAGGGGTTTACAAAGTGACATATTTACCTAGAAACGCCACTTTGTAAATATGAATAAATAAGGTGCATTTTTTATTGGACTGTTGTGTCACAAAAAGTGATGCTTTGGTGGCGTTAAAGTGACGCATGGCTTCATAAATGAGGCCTTCTGCCTTCAAGTCCAGATTCGTCATACATTAAATATGACACATCTGGAATGTCATAAGGAGTGCGCACAGAAAAGTGATGCATCGCACCAGCGGTGTAAAAAAATGCGCCTTGTTGCTCTATATTTAAAAAGTGACGCATCTAGGTAGATGGGTCACTTTTTAAAACCCTGCGCCACATTATACCTGCGTCAGGTATAATGTATGCAGAGGGGGCGTTACCCCGCAAAAAGCTTTGTAATAGTGATGCAGTGAAATCTATAAGATTTCACTGCGTCACTTTTAGGATGCTGTTGCGTCAAAATCTTGCGCCTGCCTCACAGCAGGTGTAAGACTGACGCAAGACCTTTCACATGGTGCTTTCACCATGTGAAAGGACTCATTACTGGAGTTGCGTCACTTTTGTGACGCACTCCAGTAATGCGTCAATTTTGTGTTTACAGATACGTCAGAAATACTGACGTATCTGTAACTCCTTGAGAATTGATTAGTCATAAATTAAATATGACACATCTGGAATGTCATAAGGAGTGCGCCCAGAAAAGTGACGCATCGCTGTTTTCACATAGCGATGCGTCACTTTTCAGAAATGAGGCCTCCAGTTTATTCACTGTGTCACCTCTACGACCCTTTCTTGCGTCAATACGTCCCTTTTGCATACATTACACCTGACGTAGGAATAATGTGGCACAGGGGTTTACAAAGTGACATATTTACCTAGAAACGCCACTTTGTAAATATGAATAAATAAGGTGCATTTTTTATTGGACTGTTGTGTCACAAAAAGTGATGCTTTGGTGGCGTTAAAGTGACGCATGGCTTCATAAATGAGGCCTTCTGCCTTCAAGTCCAGCAATGCATCTTTTCTTATCCTTCCACACCCCTGTTCCTTTTCAACATTTTCATTGAATATCAACATTCCCCATATTCACTCTTCTTCTCATAACTTTCTTTCCTAACACTCACCTTCTTTCAGTCCTCCTACTTCACTTCCTTTTTCCTCTCATACCTTTCTGTTCTTTCTTACTCATTCTCCTTTCCATTATCAATGCACTCTATTTCACTTACTCTTTTTCATTTTTTTAAGAATATAGGTCTTTGAAGAGAATTGGAGGTAGTTCTGAAAAGAACTTTTGGTTTTCTTCTTTTTTCTAAACAGGAACAAAAACAGGGAATGGAAACTGCTCAACAGGAGCAAAAAAAACAAAAAAAATTAGGGGTGGGAAGAGCAGCGATGGTTTTCTAATGCTTGAACCATGAGCTGTACACTTTGTTCTCCAAAGGTAAGCAGTTGATTGCAGTATCTGCATCTGAGGGCACCATGGTTAAAAGCAGGTTAAATGTTCGGAACCAGCTCTTGTGATCTCCCCCTCCCAGAAGAAGTTTCTCCTCCGGTTGATGTAGAGGCCCCATCACTGGGAACCTCTTGTGCCATAGCCCTGACACTTTCCCGGGCAAAATTCTGGGGGTGCATCCTCTCCACATGCCGGATCATTGTGAAGTTCCCAAAAGAGTACTTTTTCAAAGGGTTTCCTCGTGACAGCTCTTCTTTGCAGATCTTGCACTGCACTTTTGGAGCATTTACCTTTTTTAGTCCAGGTGGGATTATAAAAAATTTCCAAATGAAATGTTCCTTAACTTTTCGTTGAAGAGGCTCTTCATTGATGAATTCTGGTTCATCCTCACTGCTGGATTGTCCGGTAGCCATTGTAAAACCAACAAATATCCAGGAGCAAAAAGGCAGGTCTTGCAGTCACAAAAGTGAAAGAAGAAGTGAAGGAAATGGGTGGGGATTTCATTCTTTGTAAAATAAACTGTTGGCAACCAATGAAAAGTGTTATTTTAAGGTCACATGACCCGACGCGCTTACGCTGCGCGCTCCGGAGTGCTTCCGGGTGTGCAAACGCGGCGCAAACGTAGGCGCTTCCGGGGCGCATACGTGGCGTGAACGTAGGCGCTTCCGGGTGCGTTTACGCGGCACGAACGTAGGCGCTTCCGAGGGCGCTTACGTTGCGCGCCGAAGTGACGTCATCAAACTTTTACGGAAATGCATAATCATTTTCTTTATAAAAAAAATGATTTTATTTGTATGGTACGAAATGTTTTGCATTATTATTAACTTTTCATTCATATTTTTTTTCACAAACAAAAGTAGCGCTCTGGGTGCGCTTTCCGGTGAGCTTACCGGTGAGCTTACCAGAAAGCTTACCGGAGAGCTTACCGGAGAGCTTACCGGAGCGCGCACCCAGAGCGCAAAAGAAAAAAATTATATAAAAAAAAATCTAAAATGAATACTTACACAAAACAGCAAATTGTAAAAAAAAAAAAAAGGTTAGAAACTCGATATAGAATGGAATTAGCATTTAAAAAACCTTTGAAATTCACTGAAAAAAACATAGGTTTCACACCAGTTATAGTTAGGAATTAGCATTTAAAAAACCTATTAAATTCACTGAAAATACCATAGGTTTTAGACCAGTTATAGTTACCTGGAAATTTTACTGACATAAAACCATTGAAATTCCCACGTTATAGTTAGTTGGACTCTCTATGACTTGCGCGCCTGCAATGCACTGCTGATGACGTCACATATTACATCACTCATGACATGGTCAGTGACATCACTCATGACATCACTGATGACACCATCCTTGTGACAGAGTGACAGACCTCCTTTCAGTGTAATATAAGCCTTGAAACACATATTCAAAAATAGTATTTAACATTTTCAAAAAAGTGGAGATACCCATACCAGTTACAACAAACAATTCAGTAATTCCACCATCTATATACACATCCACTCATTCACAAACAGTTCTATATAGTCACTCATATATATACTCACTCATCATATGTAGTGATACACCTATACATCCTGTTACACACCGACAGTCATCCAAAAGTTACTCACACACATACTCACACATGCAAATAAACTATTGAACATCCATTTATTTGCATATACAAGTATACACACACTACCACCTTACTTCTAAGGGTATTTACACATACTTACTCTCTTAAACAATCACTTATAGAAACACATACTTAATTAAACAGGAACTTTTACAATCTCTCACTCTCACATATACTCACTTATATACATCAATACTCACATATACTAGATTAAAACATATGTCGTTACTGATAAAGACACTAGTGACACAGTCATTCACTCACTAACACACACATATACACACTCATCCACCCATACAGTCCTGCACATATGCTGTCTTCAAAACACATACAGTGAGTCAGTCATTGATGCATCTATGTGCTAAGTAATACCCCCACCAAACCATTCAGACACTCATACTGATACTAAAAAAAACACTAAAAAAACATCTAATAACCCCTATACACACACATATAGCTACTCACCAACCCATGCAGCCACTTATACACAAAGTGAAACACTGATACATATATTTAAATATTTAAAATGTATTCGCTAATATATGTATTCACTAAGACACATTTAATAAGCCAGTTAACCAATCAACTTTTTTTTTTAAAACATCCATTTACACACTTATTTAAACATTTATTCTTCCATCGACCTTTACATATACATATATAAAACATATTTATTTTTCAGAAAGACACACATTCACTGGATGGTGTCATCAGTGATGTCATGAGTGATGTCACTGACCATGTCATGAGTGATGTAATATGTGACGTCATCAGCAGTGCATTGCAGGCGCGCAAGTTATAGTGAGTCCAACTAACTATAACATGAGAATTTCAATGGTTTTATGTCAGTAAAATTTCCAGCCAACTATAACTGGTGTAAAACCTATGTTTTTTTCAGTGAATATATATATATATATATATATATATATATCCACACAGCAGGTTCCCCATATGGAAAAGCCACACCAGCTAGTTAATATTCCAGCTTTTATTCTCGAAGGGCTGCAAGCAGTTTCAAACCAAGACGGCATCCACAAGTACTGCCAGACGCGTTTCGGATCCCCTGACCCTTAATCATTGGCACCGTGAGCACGTGTAGTAAACGGCAAAATGCAACCTTTTATTTTCAATAAGTCACTCCCCAGTGGGCGTGGCCAGTTCTATGGCCCCATGGTATTTGTAGTTGCCATACCTCTGGTGAGTCCGTTTGTAAGTGCATAACTCTTCACATTTCAAAAAACCTCAGTAGGCTGCTGCTCTGTCTTTGAGAAACATACTGCATTCTTGTTCCCTTCGTGAGTGGACTACCTTTCCGACACCGATGAACACCAACTGGCCACACCTCTGTACTGTTTTAGCAGTCAGGGCTTTTCCGCGGCCGGAGAGGACCGCCAAAACATCCACACAACAGGTTCCCCATAACGACTTGCGTTGTAAAACCTGCGTTGTAACGGTACGCGTGGTAATACCACGCGTTGTAAGGACATACATCCCTGGATGATCTCATCAGTGATGTTATTTGAGATGTCATCAGTGGTGTCAATGACCATGAAATGAGTGATGTAACATGCAAGGGCATGATTTATAGTTAGCTAAACTAACTAGGGTCAAGCAGTAATCAAAATTCTAGTCAGTTTAAGTCAGCAAAACACCCTAAAAGCAGCCTGTGCCCACCCTCTGGTAGCTCGGCACAGTTAACACTCATTCACAGATCCTCAAACCCACTCTCATGCCCACTCTCAGACACATACAGCTACTAAAACACCCACTCACACACCCATTCACAGACCCATACAGCCACTCACATACCCACTCACACACCCATACAGCCACTCAGACACACCACTCACTGACCCATAGAGCCACTCACACACACGCTCTCAAAGGTTGCAGATTACAGTTGGGAAATAAAATTTTAAAAACCTACAAAATTAACTCAAAAAATAAAAGGTTACAGGGGCGTTATAGTTAGACTCTGTGGCTGTGTGAGTGGTCAATGGGTGAGTGACTGGGTGTGTAAGTGGGTGTATGAGTGAGTTAGTGGCTGTTTGAGTGGGCGTAAGAGTAAGTGAGTGATTGCATGAGTGGTTGTATTGCACAGTCAGTGCCTGTGTGAGTGTCTATATGGGTGAATAAGTAGACACCTGAGTGGCTGTGTGGATGTGTGAATGCATATGTAAGTTGTTATTTGGGTGAGTGAATGGGTGTGTGAGTGGCTGTATGGGTGAGTAAGTGGGCTCCAGGTGGTAAAGCAGTCGTTCCAGGTACAGCAGAAGTCTGGTAGTGTGCACAGCAGTTTACAGCATCAGGCAGTCGTCTGAACGTCTATCCACAGGTGCAGAAGGGAAATACAGAGTGTTTGTGAGACTCCTAATTTTATACCCTGGTGTCCTGCTCCTAGAAGCTGGGAGAAGGTTATAGAAGGGTTATGGGAAGGTTCTTTGAAGTGCATGAGTCTCCCTGCCCTGTCTCCAAACTGGCTGCAATGACAATACAAGGCTGTTAGGCCTATTGTGAAGAGACAGGACACAGCATATTCAGGTGCAAGTGGAGCTGTTTTCAGCTCTGCCGCATCCTGCCAGTTGAACACCCATTGAGGCTTAGCTAATCCCACTATTGTATGACTGTGTGGAGTTAATTCACGAACGAAACCTAACTGTCAGATACACCCAGTCATGTGACCTAAGACAGGCTGAAGGCACAAAGGGCTGAGGGTAGGAAGCTCCCATTGTGTGTGGTTGTCTGGGGGGAATACATAGCCCAGCTGTCACTCTCTCCAGATCTGTATCAGAGATAGGTGGCAGGTAGACAAGGTTAAGAGCAGAGAAATGCTGTAAGGGAATGAGGGGTAATACACATGAACGGCCTATGGTGAGGAAGCAAAGAATTACAACACACTCTGGGAATAGTCTATTGGACCGGAAGCCTCGAGCGACCTCCGTCCGTTTATTTTATATCCTTCTGACCACGCCTGGCCAGAAGGTGCTACAAAGTATGTGGGTGCTTCCGGGTCTCAGCCGAGACCCGCGAAACACTAGAGCGCTACATCCCTCCCCAAGTTGGTAATTTGTCCAGGAGTTTTCACGCAGTCACCATGCAAAGTCTGCCAGTCTCTGACTTGGCCTTGGATTTGGCCTTAGGTTGTGGCGATCCTGACCCCGAACTATCAGGGGCTCTGGTTCTCTTCTTGCCGGAGAGGGTGGGGTGATCTCTGGTCCACCATCGGCATCGGGATCGCAGGTGTCACCCGACTGGCTAGCACCTTCGCTGGTTGAGCTGGCATTAGCACCCATGGAGTCAGTCTCAGGAGGGATGCGTTTGAACCATGACACATTCCTGGTCACCTCTTCTCCATTTCTCTGTGCGTCACAGCCGTGCCTTTCGTCGCTTTTATGGTCCATGGTTCTGGTTCGTATGGGGTCCGGAATTTTCCGCCTGGTCTACGTGTTCGTATCAATACAGCATCTCCAGGGCCTAGCTCTCTTTCTCTTGCTCGCCTCCTTCGGCTCGCCCGTTCGTTGGTTTTCTTTCGCCGTTCTTGGGTGGCCGTTGGCACATATGGTTCAGGCGCCCAGCCGTCAGCCATTGGCAATAGATCTCGTCGTGGGCCCGCAAACATCAACGACCAGGGGGATCTTTGCGTGGTGCTGTGCGGAGTGCTTCTGTACTCCCGTAGGAAATGCTGGAGTGCCTTTTCCGGGTCTGTCCCCTCGGCCATTGCTATTCTTAGGGTCTTGTTGACAGTCCTCATAAACCTTTCCGCCTCACCGTTGGCCTGAGGCCATTGAGGCGTGACTCGATGGTTTTTTACCCCAAGGCTGTGCAGAAACTCTCTGAATTCACTACCTTGGAACGGCGGTCCATTGTCTGTTTTGATCAACTGGGGAATTCCGAACATTGCAAATACCTTGCTGAGTATCGGCTGTACATTTGCAAAACTGGTAGATGACGCCACTTCCACTACTGGATATTTGGTATAGCTGTCTATCAATACTACTGTCAATCTCCCATCCAGGAAACTGCCAAAATCTAGGCTGAGCCAGGTCCAGGGTGACGGAGACGGGTCCTCCGTGATAACCGGTGCTGGTGTCTCTGGTGGACTGGTGAGCTGACATGCTCGGCAGTTTCGTACTACAGAGTCGACTTTCTCATCCATGTTGGGAAACCACACTTTCTCCCGCATCCGGGCCTTCATTCTTCTCGTTCCTTGATGACCTTCATGGGCTAACTCGGTCGCCTGATCCTGTAGACTGATAGGGATAACTACTCTTGACCCTCGAAGTATTAATCCATTACCAGCTCTGCTGAGTTCGTTGTGTATTTTCCAAAACTGCGACAGGCGTGCGCTTCCAGCCACTGACATGTCACAAAAAGTTCTCCCATGACCAAGCTTCTATTGCTTCTTTTACTCTCATTGCTACGGCATCCTTGTCATATTAGGCCACAATAACATCTGCGGCTAGTGCTTGGGGGCAGGACAGTTGGGAAACCATGTCCACAAATTCTTCTGTCAGTGTTTCCTGATCCATTTTGGAAAAGGGGGTGGTGATGGACAGAGTTTCTGAATGATGCAGAATACTCTTACCCAGTCAAGAGATCAGGGCTTGATCCATCACCGTTTTTTAGCTCACTGCACCATCCCAGCTCAGAACCTGGCTACATGCAAATTAGTCTGTTCCTGTCCCAGTGCATGATGGGAACAGGGCAGTTAGTGTTTCCTGATCCACCACCATACTGGTCTCACCCGGGGGATGTCTTGACAGGAAATCTGCCGGGTTTTTCGCTCCTGGTCTATAGACAAGATCCATTTGATAATGTTGGTCCTGGATGGCCCACCTCTCAATCCGAGGCGGAGGGTGTGGAGCTGTCCCTTTAAACAATGGTATAAGCGGCTGATGATCTGTGACCATCAGGAAGAGATGACTCGTTATATACAGGTGGAAGTGATTGCAGGCCCATTTCACCGCTAACGCCTCCCTCTCAATTTGTGAGTACCTGGCCTCCATGGCTGTAAGGGCCTTACTGGCGAACGCTAAGGGGACCCACACTCCCGGTTCCACCTCCTGCGTTAGAAGTGCCCCCAGACCTACCGGGCTGGCGTCCACCAGTATTTCCGTCTACCTCGCTGTGTCAAAATACACCATTGTTGTACTGTCCAGTAGCGCTGCCTTCACCTTGTCGAAGGCCTCGGCTTCTGCCTTGGACCACCGCCAGGGATTCTCCTTTTTCGTCAGATTCCTCAGAGGTTCCGCTATGGTGGCTAGCTGAGGGATGAAACTGGCACAGTATTGCGCCATGCCCATGAAGCTTCGCACTTCCGACGCTGTAGTCGGGGCTGGAGCACACTTTATGGGCGAAGATTTTCGGGGGTCCACCTTAACTCCTTCTGAGTCAAAGACGTATCCGAAAAACTCTATGGACTGCTTAAAGAACTGGCATTTCTCTTTGTGGAGTGTGACTCCAAAGTCTGACAATCTCCTAAGCATCGCTTTCAATCTTTGATGGTGCTCTTCACTTGTCTTGGCGTGGATCAGTATGTCATCACTGACGTTTAGTACTCCCGGCAGTCCTGACAAGATCTCCTTGATCGCGTTCTGAAAGATTTCCGCAGCTGAGGTGATTCCGAAATTCAGTCTCTTATATCTTCTTAGACCTTAGTGCGTAGAGAATGTCGTGATATAGTGACTCTCTTCGGCTAATTTTAGCTGATGGTAGCCTGCATTTAAGTCTAGTTTGGAGAACCACTGGGCTCCATTCAGGTCTGTCAATATGTCATCTACCGTGGGCGTGAGATGCCTCTCCCTTTTGATTGCCTTGTTGGGCATCCGCATGTCGATGCATATTCGTATTTGGCCTGGCTGTGGGGGTTTCTCAGCAATCACCATCGGCGAAACCCATGGCGTCGGCCAAGTCACCTTCTCTATTACACCTTGTTCCTCCAACTTCCTCAGCTCTTGCTCAACTGCTGATCGAAGATGAAACGGGATTCTCCGATGCCTCAATGCTATGGGCTGGATGGCCTTGTCAATGTGTAGTTTGACTGGTGATCTTTTGATGGTTCCCAGGCCTTGAAACAATGATGGAAACATTTTTAGGATTTTCTCCGTATGCAGTGCCTTAACTGCATTAGCAAAGGCGATTAGCTTGAGGTCTTCGGTTGTGTGACTTCCAACCAGCAAGTCTGCTTCCCTGTCGATAACATGAAACTTGGTCGTCAGCTCCTGATCCTCTGCTCTGACTTGTACAGTCATTTTTCCTCGTAATGGTAGTGGTGTCTTGCTACCATACGTCAGAATTCGAGCTTTCGATGGCACCAATTGTGGCCTGGGTTGTAGCGCCTTGTAATGCTGAATGCCCATCACGTTGATCGTGGCTCCTGTGTCTATGACTCCAGTGACTGTCGAGCTGTCAATTTGAATCTGACACTTCGGTTGCGGTCTCCGTCGTCTCTTGAGCTCGCTCACGAACGAGACATAGTAGCACTCTTCTTCGTCTTCGGTCGACGAATCATCCAACCGCTGTGGGTAGCGGGACTGTGTTCTCGCACCTTTCGAGTGGTGGGTTTCTTCTAGGGCCAGTTGCCTCACCGCTTTCGCCGGTGTTTTCCTGCCTGCTGTTCCGTACCCTCGAAAGTTTCTTCTCGCACTACTCCTGCAGACACTGGCAAAATGGTTCAGTCCTCCGCACTTGGCGCATGCCTTGCCACGTGCTGGGCAGCCATCTTGGTTGTGTTCTCGATATCCACAGGAGTCGTAAGGCGTGCAGTGCGGCGTTCTGGTCGGCCATCATCCTCGTCCTCCTCGGCCACTGCTCCGCACTGCGTCCACTCTTTCTGTCTTTATTGTGACCCTGGCGTTTGCTGTCGGGTTTATGGCCGCCTCCATTGCTGTGGCTCGCGCATCGGATAGCTCGTTTGACCTGGCTAGCATTAATATTTCATCCAATGTTATTCGGGGTTGTCTCAGTATTAGTGTCCTGAGATGTTTGTTCTTGCACCCTTGAATCAACTGCGCTGTCACCTCCTTAGTTTGATCATCATCGGGACATGTACTTATTAGTTCTCTCAACCTCGCATGGAAGGCGTCCATCGTTTCTCCTTCCCGCTGCCTGGACTGCCTGAACTTGAAACGTTCATAATGGGGATTTAACTGAGGGTCAAAGTGTGCATTTAATGTTTGTACAGCCGCATCATAGTCCGTTGCTAGCCCAGTGTTCGGCAAATGTGTGAATAATTTGTAGAGCTCATCCCCACCAAAATGCAGGAGCAAAGACCTCTTCACTTCGTTGTCTTTTTCACTAGTGGCAGTGAAGTAATTGTTCAGTCGGCTTAGCCACACCGTCCACCTTGGTGCCGCTGTCCCTGGGTCAATTAGTGCACTAAACGACGGTATGGGGTTAATCTGCGAGTGTGGTGACTGTTAAACCACTGGTCCCACTGCCTGCTGTCCTGCCGGCCCTGCCACCTGTGCTGGGGCTGCTGCCTGCTGTGCTCCCCCTTGCGCTGCATTGTCTTGGACAACAGACATCGTGACAAGGGCTAGTTGGGGCTTTCTTCCACACTTCGCTTTCCACCCCTGCTATCAGTTGTTCACACACTTTCTTGCTGCTTTCGCACTGTGGCTGTGTTTCATGTGCCAATGCTTATTCCCCTTTTGACTCTATTGCCAGTCACTGTTATTCCTACTGCGGTGCACTATCAGGTCCCACACTTGTATTTACCAATGCTTGATTTTTTTGGCTTCTTCAAACTGTTGTTCCTCGGCCTCTACGGCCGTTTGAAATCTTCAATTCTGTTCCGCTGCTCACTGGCTTCACACGCCAACTCTGAGCACCCAGAGTGCCTCTGCTCCACTCACCGGAGCAGCTGCCTCTGCGCCGCATGGAAGGCCTCGTCACGCGTCTTCTCCGTCTGGGGCAGCGTCGCATGCACTGCGCACGCGCAGGTGATGCGGCCGTTCAGTCGGGCCTGTGGCTCGCTCGGCCCGTTGAACGCCGTGTCTCCCACTTTCCTGGGGTCTCTTGCCTGCCAGTCCCTCACGCAGCTCACCGCACGCTGCTTATCGGCGCTTGCAGTCACCGCGGCCTCCTCCGAAACAGGTACCCCTTTCTTCTTTCGGCTTCACATGTATGCCGGCGGCCACGCAGTAAAGCGGTGCCGGTAATGACTCCTCACTTCTCCGACTGTTCTTGGGTTCTACGAGGGGAACTGTCACCTCCCTCGTCGCCAGTGTAAGGGAGTGAGGGGTAATACACATGAACGGCCTATGGTGAGGAGTCAAAGAATTACAACACACTCTGGGAATAGTCTATTGGACCGGAAGCCTCGAGCGACCTCCGCCCGTTTATTTTATATCCTTCTGGCCACGCCTGGCCAGAAGGTGCTACAAAGTATGTGGGTGCTTCCGGGTCTCAGCCGAGACCCGCAAAACACTAGAGCGCTACAAATGCGAACTTTCTTGAAGTGCCATTTTCAAAATTGTACTGAAAAATTGGACTTTACCATTAAAGATAGTTTATCATTACAATTTCATGGGTACCAGACATGATATATATCCCTCTTCTCATTTAAAAATTACAGCTTATTAAATGTAATTAGGAATCACCAATGTTATCTTATGAGGGTGGTAGGCCTCACAGTAGTGAAAAACGTATGTTGGCATTTTTCACTACCAGCACATGTAAAACTTGAAAGTACATGTCCTACCTTTTAATTACTCAACACCCTGCACTGTAGGTTAACTAGGGCCTACCTTAGGGGTGACATATGTAATAAAAGGGGAGTTTAAGGCTTGGTAAGGGGTTTGGCAAAGGGATTTAAAAGCCAAGTCGACATGGCATTCAGGCTGCAATTGCAGGCCTTGGATAAGTTTAGAGGGCTACTTAGGTTATTGCCACAATAAGTGCTGCAGGCCCACTAATAGCATTTAATTTACAACCCATCAGCATATGGTATACCACTCTGCAAGGGGCTTACAAGTAAAATAAATATGGCAATTAGGTATATGCCAATCAATTCATGTTTAGGGGAGGGGGAACAAGCACTTTCACACTGGCTAACAGTGGTAAAGTGCAGTTTCCTAAGGCCAACAGAAGCAAAATTACAGGAAATTTAGAGGCAGGCAGGCAAAAGGTTTGGGGGAAGACCACTTTAAGTCTCACAGGTGAAACAATAACATAACATGTGGAAAGAATGTTATGGCACACACAAGTGACTAATAGAACTCCTGACCTTTCAAGAAAAATATTAAAGCCTGCATTTTTCACACGGTCTGTTAATCCTGCCCTGTTCTGTTGTAAAGTTCATTTGGCACAACAAAGCCTACAGGTATGATAATACAGCATAGATAAAATAAATATATAAAAGTTAGGGTAAGGGTATAGTTACTATTTGGGTGGTTGGCTCTGATAGATTTGGCTTGTAAGATATTGTGGAAGTTTTGCCATACCATATAAAGGTATTTTTTGGTCCCTGGCTCCTCTACCCTATCAGCCCATTTAGGCGCATTTCTTACCACTGTCGTGAGGCCTTTCTTGTATGACAATACATTATGAAAAAGAACTGAGCAAAAATTTTAGAGCTTTTATATAATATTTTTTTGTAAATCTGGTTGCTTTATAGCTTTAAATTGATAAGAATTCATGTGTTCATCTCCAGCCTGTAATTTAACAACGTAATCTATGTAGTTGTAGTCATGGGTTATCGGAACATCATAATTTGTAACAAACAAAAAACACGACTGGAAACATGGTGATCAGACAACACTGAGCTATATGACAAACACATTCACAAATACATTTTTAGCCTATTGTGTAATAGCTGTGGCTTGATCAGTTCGCAAACATAGTTTTTCTCTGTGCTTTTTAGCAAACACTATTTAAAATCTCCTTTGCATAAATCAAATTTGTTTATTTTCTTTATCACTTGTTTTAGAAGAAAAACAGGTGTCTCCTATTAGACAACTAATCTTCTTATTAGTTAGAAAGAGTAAATGTGTTGCAAATGAGTCTCTCTTAGAGCCACTGTATGAGTCCATCCACCTGCAGGGTTAGCTAATTGCTCACTATGTAAATTCCTGGGAGACTGATTAGAACTACTATGATGAGTTTCTTCCACTGGGGCACTTGTTCCCAGGTAGGAAATATCACACTGGGAAAATCAATGCAGTCCGTCTAGAAGGCGGCAGTGTGATTACAGCGGCTCTTTTGGGTCTCAACAGCTTTCAAGTGCTAAATAACTGAAAAAAGGCAAATCACTTTTAATTATTATACCATTAATTCCATTGCATTAGAACATGGTTTGGTCAGTTGTTAATTAATGTTTTCATTTTCTTTTTTAGAGTTACTGTCATGCTTGGACTTGCAGAGAGAATACACTGTTTTCTATTCAGGTTTTGATATAAACCATTTTTTTGTCTTTAGGTGTGTCGATTTAGTAATTTAGATATGGGTGCCGACTGTGATAATGCTGAGATATCCGTGGTAACAAGCAGAATCTCGAGTAAACAACAAAAGGTCTTATTTATGCACAATGTTGAATGCCGATCAACAAATTATATACTGCATTTTTAGACAATTGTTTTAATTTGGATGTTAATAGAAGACATCTGTGCTTCACGAGATCTGTGTGCGTTAAATGATGTGCAAAAGAAGCAAAACGGTGCCTTCATCAATCATAGCTATGGGTTAAAACATCAGCACCATTTTCCAAGTGGCATAGTTGTTTTTCAATTTGGTGTGTTCATGCGCACTAAGAAAAATAATCTGTGGTCCCGATTGAGAAATGTATTCACATGCAAAAATTGAATTCAGTACAACCGAACTTTGTCAGGCAAAGGCTTCTCCTGACTTAATGAAATTACACTCCTGACTTAATGAAATTACACTGCATTACCAGTGCACAGATTTTACCACTAAGGGGCAGATTTACAAGCGCCTTACGCCACTTTTGTGTCACTTTTCCCATATTAAAAGTGACGCAAAAGTGGCGCAAGGGGTTTGTAAATCTGCCCCTAAGTTCTTGCAGCAACATGTTTCACACAAGAAGGGTGTGGCCAGTGCTTTCAATTGACGGATAATGTTTGGTTCTGAGTACCTGAACTTCATTAATTTGGGAGGGAGAGTGCCTCCAGTTGTCAGCACTCCTGCAATACATTTAATGTGAGAGTACCAGCACTTCTCAGGGGCTTACAGGTACGCTAGGCAGCGAGCAACTGCACTTTTATGGTCCATTTAAAGCACTGAGTGTGACCCAAAGGTGCTGTATTTGGAAGCCATGAATTTACTTATAGAGAGACAAAAGAGCGACGTAAATTCAATGACAACCCAATGTCGTGAAATGTGTGAGCTAATTAGAAGTAATATAAAAATTAGATACCTAACATGCGTTTTTAAATATCTCCATTAATCTGTTCACATAAACAGCTGCATTTTGGTGCTCCACTAACATATACGTTTCCCAGAACTAGCCAACGGAATTATCCTTTTGATTCAGTACCTTCTGGATGAAGAAGACTGACAAGCTGTACAATCTGCATCCCTTCATGATATTTCTGCATCAGGGATAGTGGTGTCTTTAAACTTTCCACCTCAATTTTCTTTGAAGAGAGGTAACTTTAGCTGTCTTGGTCCTCTGTTATACAATTCCACATGTCTACTTCAAGTTCAAGTTCAAGTTTAACATTTGTATAGCGCACTACTCACCCAGAGGGTCTCAAGGCGCTTGAGGGAGGGGGGTATTTTACTTATCGAATATCCAAGTTTTTAGTTGTTTTCTGAAGGAGAGGTGGTTCTGTGTGAGGCGGAGGTGGGTGGGTAGAGAATTCCATGTTTTGGCCGCTAAGTAGGAGAAGGATCTTCCCCCCATGGTGGATCTGTGGATGCGTGGAATTGCGGCGAGGGCTTGATTGGACGATCGAAGTTGGCGGGTGGGGGTGTAAAAGGACAGGCGCGTGTTGAGGCATTCGGGTCCTAGGTCGTAGAGGGCTTTGTGTGCGTGGGTGAGGAGACGGAACGTTATTCTCTTGTTGACGGGGAGCCAGTGGAGGTCTTTCAGGTGACCGGAAATGTGAGCTTGGCGGGGGATGTCTAGTATGAGTCTGGCTGAGGCGTTTTGGATGCGTTGGAGTTTTTTCTGTAGTTTGGCTGTGGTTCCGGCGTAAAGGGTGTTTCCATAGTCCAGTCGGCTTGTGACCAGTGCGTGGGTGACCGTCTTTCTTTTTTCAGTGGGGATCCAACGGAAGATTTTTTTTGAGCATACGTAGGATGTTGAAGCATGATGATGAGACGGCGTTGACTTGTCTGGTCATCGAGAGGGAGGAGTCCAGGATGAAGCCCAGGTTACGTGCGTGGTCCGTTGGTATGGGTGCGTTTCCCAGGCCCGGTCTCCACCATGAGTCGTCCCAGGCGGAGGAGGATGAACCTAAGATGAGGACTTCCGTTTTGTCCGAGTTCAGTTTTAAACGGCTGTTCTTCATCCATTCGGCTACTTCTTTCATCCCTTCGTGTAGGTTGGTTTTGGCGGTGTTTGGGTCTTTGGTGAGGGAGAGGATCAGCTGGGTGTCGTCTGCGTAGGAGATGGTGTTGAGGTTGTGTTAGCACGCGATGGATGCGAGGGGACTCATGTATACGTTGAAGAGGGTGGGACTGAGTGATGATCCTTGTGGTACGCCGCAGATGACGTCGGTGGCCTCTGATCTAAAAGAGGGGAGGCGGACTCTCTGTGTTCTTCCGGCGAGGAACGAGATGATCCAGTCCAATGCTTTTCCTTGTATTCCGACGTTGCTGAGTCGTTTTATAAGGGTGCTATGACAGACTGTGTCGAAGGCTGCGGAGAGGTCAAGTAGGATGAGAGCAACTGTTTCCCCGTTGTCCAGAAGTGTTCGAATGTCGTCTGTTGCTGCGATGAGTGCGGTTTCGGTGCTGTGTTTAGCTCGGAAGCCGGACTGTGAGGGGTCGAGGGATTTGTTGGATTCGAGGAAGGCGGCTAGCTGATTGTTGACGGCTTTCTCAATGACTTTGGCAGGGAATGGGAGGAGCGAGATGGGGCGGTAGTTCTTAAGTTCTGTGGGGTCTGCTGTGGGTTTCTTCAGAAGGGCGCTGAGTTCTGCGTGTTTCCAGCTTTCAGGGAAGGTAGCGGAGTTGAGGGAGCAGTTGATGACGTCTCGGAGATGGGGTGTGATAATGGAGTCTGCTTTGTTGAAAATGTGGTGGGGACATGGGTCGGTTGGCGATCCTGAGTGGATGGAGTTCATCAGGCGGATGGTGTCTTCAGTGGTGATTGGGTTCCAGACGCAAAGGTTGTTGGAGGGGGGTTTGAGTTCAGAGGTGGGTGGGGTGGACTGGTCTCCGGACTGGTTTTCAAAGCTGTTATGTATGTCAGCGATTTTGTTGTGGAAGAATGGGGCTAGGGAGTCGCAGAGGTCTTGGGAGGGAGTGATGTCGTTGGTGCCGGCGGTGGGGTTGATAATTCTTTGACGATGTTGAATAGTTCCTTGCTGTTGTGGGCGTTGTTGTCGAGTCGATCCTTGAGTGCTGATTTCTTGGTGAATCGGATCAGTTGGTGGTGTTTGCGGGTGGCGTTCTTGAAGGTGGCCAGGTTGTCAGTGGTTGCGTTTTTTCGCCAGGTTTTCTCGAGGGTGCGACAGATCTTCTTGGATTTCTTAAGGTCATCATTGAACCAGGGGGCTTTTTTGCTACCTTGCTTGATTTGATGGTTTTTCAATGGTGCTAATTTGTCAGCACTGTGGGTGATCCATTGTGTGAGGTTGGAGGCTGCTTGGTTTGGGTCCGATGATTTGTCAGGAGGGTTTTGGTGAAGCGATGTGAAGAGCTGGTCGGTGGTAATTTTGTTCCAGTTTCTGCGAGGAATTGGTTGTGGGTGGTTGCGAATCGTAGTCTTATTGTATTTGAAGTGTACGCAGCTGTGGTCCGTCCAATGGAGAGCTGTGGTGTGGTTGAAGGATATGTGCTTGCTGGAGGTGACGATTGGGTCGAGCGTGTGCCTGGCATAGTGGGTGGGGGTGTTAACAATTTGTTTGAGTCCGAGATAGGCGAGGTTGTCTAGAAGGGTGGTGGTGTTGCTGTCGTTGTTCTTTTCCAGGTGGAAGTTGAGGTCTCCCAGTAGAATATAGTTCTCGGAGGGGAGGGCGTGTGGGCTGATAAAGTCAGTGATGTGTTCACTGAATTGTGTGCGGGGTCCTGGTGGCCTGTAGATGAGGGTGCCTCTGAGTGTGGTCTTGGGGTCGGTGTGGATCTGGAAGTGAAGGTGTTCGGCGGCTGCGAGGTTATCGTCGGAACTGGTCGTGATGCGGATGGTGTTCTTATGGACGATGGCGATGCCTCCTCCTGTTTGGTTGATGCAGTCTTTTCGGATGATCTTGTAGCCGTCCGGGATGGCTATGGCGAAGTCGGGTGCTAATGAGGCGTTCATCCAGGTTTCCGTGAGAAAGGCGACGTCCGGCGATGTGGTGTCGAGTAGGTTCCAAAGGTCAATGGCATGTCTGTGGACCGAGCGTGTGTTGAGCAGGATGCACTTCAGGTGGTTAGTGTCGGAGCTCTGTTTGGAGTTTGTGGATTTGGTGTGGGTCTTGATGCAGTCGAACTTGCAGGAGTGGCAGGTGAAGGGTCCATGGGTGTGTCCTGGGGCGGCTTGGTAGCAGTTTGGGAGTCGGGCGGGGTTAAGTGCTAAGAGGGTTGCGGCATCATACGTTAAGCGGGTGGAGGGGATTTTACGGGGGCCAGGGGGTCTGGCGCTGGGCGCGGTCCGTGCACGGACGGGCGTAGACGGGCTTACCTTTGGCGCACCTTCGGCGCGCATGGGGCGCGTCCGCAACGCGTGAACTCTGCGCGCAAGTGCATCTGACATAAGTGGATAGTGGCGGGGGCGGAGCGAGGGAGGGTCAGCTGGGAGGCGGGAGCGTGGTGGGGGGACGGGCTGGGATTCACAACAACAAAATGGCAGCGAGCCAAAAGGGAAACAGGATGCACTATGTAAATTTCCCAGCAATTCGAGGTATCTCACAGGCAGCACGTAACAAAGCGCTATACTAATCGCTCAGGCCACAAAGCGCTATGGAAAACAATGCTGGCAACAGAGAGCTATATCAATTAATGCAAGGCACCAAAGCGCTGTTTGGCAACAAAGCGCTATATCAATTAATGCAAGGCACCATAGCGCTATTAATTCAGCAGATGGAGATGGTAGCAGTGATCAGCAAAGCGCTACAATACCAGTCGTCAGGGAGCGTGGGGAGCGACCGCCTCTGATATAGCCAGGAATGGTCACAGCGTTGGAGCGGTCAGTTCAGCTCCTATCTTCCAGTGGGAGGGAGGGTCAGCTGGGAGGCGGGAGCGTGGTGGGGGACGGGCTGGGATTCACAACAACAAAATGGCAGCGAACCAAAAGGGAAACAGGACGCACTATGTAAATTTCCCAGCAATGTGAGGTATCTCACAGGCAGCACGTAACAAAGCGCTATACAAATCGCTCCGGCCACAAAGCGCTATGGAAAACAATGCTGGCAACAGAGCGCTATATCAATTAATGCAAGGCTCCAAAGCGCTGTTTGGCAACAAAGCGCTATATCAATTAATGCAAGGCACCAAAGCGCTATTAATTCAGCAGATGAAGAAGGTAGCAGTGATCAGCAAAGCGCTACGATACCAGTCGGCAGGGAGCGTGGGGAGCGACCGCCTCTGATGGAGTCTGGTGTGTTCTTAGATGTTCCTAGTGTTTGCATAAATAATTCAATAACCATTCACGTCTTTTTTAGGTCTCGCCTAAGCAGTTCGCATGCGCTACATAGGAAAGAGACCTTTTGAAATTGCTCCAGGTTTGCAGGCAAAAACTTGCACGCGTAGCATTGTTTTAAATGGCAATGCGTGCACGTTTGGCGATGCCCTTGCGGGAACGAGTGGCGCCATGTCTTAGTAATTATCGCGCTCGCTCCCGCAAGGTAAACGCTGCCTGCTTTCGGCCGCACTCCCCACCACCACCCTACTTCGGCGAGGTGCGTGCTTTTTGGTTTTTCCGAGTGCAGTTTGGCCTTGTCCGCTGGTATTTCGTGGGGCTGTGGTACACTCACACCCAGCATTTGGTCCCAGTCCATGCCCAAGAGAGAGTTCTCAGCTGCCTCAATGAATCCGAAGTGCCCGCAGCAATCTTCCATCTGTGCTGCAACCTGTCCACCTCATACAGCCACCTCTGAGAGCTTTGCTCGCCGTGTGCGAGGAAGATAACCTTTACCTAGTTTACGTTTTTTCCTTGAAAGTGAAAGATTTCAAAAGGTTGTGCCGTAACAACTCGATTTCCTCTACTTGCATCTTCATCTCCGCAGTGTTTCATGCAACATGAAGTTCTTGGGTGACCTAGATCCATAATGCGATATTACCATATTAGAAATGTGATACCACCATATCAGAGTACGAAATAAACATGCATTTTACCACCAATTTGGTGGTGATAAATGTACACAAATAAATGCTGAATATCTTACTAAAACATTATTGCACCATTTAAGTCACTGTGATCCTAAATACGCGGCAATATCGCAAGTTTGAAGTGCATTGGTTTTAATCACCACTCAACAAAATTACCACAGATTAACGCTAGAGTGTGTTTGTGCAAATCTTAACCTTCTCTTCTACACTCTTTAACACCTTGGCCACGGCGCTAATTCCGCTGCGGCGCTGAGCGGTGTGGGGTGTGAGCGCAGCGCCGCCATGCTCGTGCCGGAACCACGCCGTCATGAGTCATGGGCGAGCTGTGCTCATGATGGCGTGGTTCCATCACGACTCCACCCACTCACTAATTTACCCGCACAGGCAGGGAATCAGTGCCGCGTGGGTGGAGTGGCCACAGCATGACAGAAACACACCATCATGAGCACACGCCGGCCGAGGCTCATTACAGCATGGTTCCGTCATGCACAGGAAAGGGTTTAAATTTTCCACCGTGAAATTAAAAAAGTCTGTAACTATGGTCCCGATATATAAGCAGCCTTCATCATTATCATTCTTTATTCGGCCACACCTAAAAGATATAATAATCACATAAATTACAAGGTTTCAATAAAAATCATTTAAAATATATTTAGGATAAAAAGCAGGACACTGACACTATATTAGGCTACAGCTATTAACAATAACAACCTGAACCTCGATAAAAAGTATAAAGTATGTAAAACTCTTGCCTCTCAGCGTATATCACATCTAAATTTGACAGACTTGAATGAAGTTTGCTACCGCAAAGTAGATAAAAACAGAAAGAAGCCGCTGTAAATAAAACAGGGCCTGTCTCCACTGTCTACAATGCGCAGATCTCAAGATAGGTGTCATCAGAGGTTTCCATGAAACGCTCTCAAATTTACAACAAGCATTGGCATAGCCAATAGATCTTGCCTTTGGGACCTTATAAGTGTTTAGCCATGCAACAGTTGCTGTTGTTGCGCAACAGTTGCTGTTGTTGCAACAAGGATATTTTGCTTGGTAACTAAATACTTATAAGGTCCCAAAAGCGAGACCTGTTGGAAATGCCAATGCTTGTTTAAATTACTTTTGTAAACAGATTTTATTGCATTTTCAAAACGAGTCATACAACACTATGCATATTGTATTGCTGGGCATTCCTGAGTTCTATGTCCATGGTTAACATACATACATAGTATCGACATGTGAATGGACATAGCATAAATATCTACTAATAAAGAGCCAGGCACAATGCATCAGTGATAACATAGGGATAACACCCTCAGAGGCTTTTTCCTAATCTAACCTCCTCATTCATCCTAAGAAATCTTTTATTACCTATGGCCTTAGACTGGGGATCAACACTATCCTGAAAACCAAAGGGATTGGTCAGGCCCATGTCATTAAAGCTTTTCCTAAGGTATGCTAGCCAAGGGATGGAGAATCTATTTTCCAACTTCAGGAAATCATTCAGAATATCTCTCAAAACGCTTTCTTGTGGAGTATACACAATTTTAACTCAGCATAAAAGGGGGGCCATTTTAACTATGTCTTTTAAATGACCCATACCTGATTCACTATGGGAGTTAAAGCTTAGGGGATTTAAGGATGGCCAGTATCAGGCAGAGGAAGAGCAGAGCTCAACAGGGAAACAACACAATGGAATAATCCAACAAAAAACAAGACAACACCACAACAAAAATACAGATACATTCTTGTCACGCATTACCATCTCCAGAATTATGTGTTCATAATAAGGTAGTACGCAGTGTTTGCACCAAGGAAATGTAATAAGGCCAGTCAAAAATGTTTTGTGATCAACCCAAAATAATCCTCCTGCTTCTCAGGTCTTCAGGAAGTGCCATCTTTAAAAGTGAGCAATGATTTGAAAAGAATGCTTTTATTACACTCCTCCCTGCTTCAGCTGCAACTCTGCTTTACAAAGGCACATCTCTAACCAGACTGCATATCACAGTGCAGGGGATGTTTTACCTTAAAGACAGTACCTGAAGCCCAAACTTTCCTTGTATTTCATCTCATTCCTACATGTACTTAACAGACTGCCATTCAGATTCAGCACTTGCACTTCTACTCAAGACAAGGCCAATGGCTTCACTTTTTCTAAGGAAAGGTTTAGAAAGAGTTGACAAAGTGTGCAGTACAACTTCTTTTCCGATACTACTCCTGGTATATGCAGTTAAAAGATAATGATAGCTGTACAAAACATTTATAAAGATTTCAGTTCTTCCTGGTTGTTTATTGTGATATTACAAGTGTGAAAATTGGCTGCATGTTTTGGTTGGAATCTCCTGAGGTTTGCCTAGTTGAAGTGTAATTTACAAGATTATGCTGGGAACCTTACTACGTGATGAATAAAATGAGAAATTTGGCAAACAAATACCTGCAAATTCTAAAAGTCAAATGAGCCTACATAGCAAATTACAACTTTTTCTATGGCGTGACCCAAGGATGTTTACACTATCTCTTTTTCTGGATCCAGAACTCTTCTGTTTATCCCAGCTCACCAGTAGTTAAATGTCTGTGCTCCTTCTTATAATATGGTTGCATTGGTATTACCCTAATTGGCTTATTTAACTTACATATACGTCCCTAGTGTGGTAGGTAAATGCCACAAGTGGAGTGCAGCACCTATTGTGCCACCTACAATGGTGGCAGTGCAAATATGACTTCAGGCCTCTCATTGTAGCCTGATTGAAGTCGTTTTTAAACTGCATTTTGACCTGTCAAAATACCCCCTTTTGACAGTGACACATCTAAACCTTCTTTTAAATAATAATAAAGCACCACCTAAGTATGCCTTAGAGCATAGATTTTAAAAGAAGGACATGTAAAATTGTAATATTAATGATAAGAAATTGGGTTATTAGTTGAGAGGGGTGCGAACCCAACTCAAGTAATAATGGCAATCCTTGTCAGGGTGAAGCACAAAAGTTACTAAATAAACCTCAGCTAAATCCTCTGGTAGCTATGGCACAGAGCAGACAGGCTTAACTTTAGAGGCAATGGATAAAGTATTTGTGAAGTACTTAAACATTATTCCCATCAAAACACAGCACAAGAAAAATTCCATAGCAATTTATTAAACTATAGAATAACTTAATCAATAAAAAGACTCAAAAATTATTAAAATGCAATCAGGGTTTATGTTTTTTTTGTATAAATCAATTTATTGATGACAATGTATTAGCTTTAAATACAACATTTTTGGATAGAAGGAGCATACAATTATCTTCTCTTGAAAAGTATGGGTTATCACCCATGTTGTCTGTAGCAAGTAAGTTAATTATTTCACTTTTAGATGGATTCAGGGTTGTCAAGGAAGGAAGGGTGGGAAGGGTTGGAAGAAGAGGGGGAGCAAAAATATTCCCTCTGTATGTATTCCATTTACCCCAGATATGTGTCCATTTTCTCGGACACCCTTTGGAGACATACACAGTTTTTCCCGGAACATGCACCAGTCCATATCTTTCTTTCATGCCTCCTGCACCCCCCACATTCTAGCGATGCTACGCTTAACAACCATCTGACCCAGAACTGCCCACATTTCTCTTTCCTACTCAAGTTCGATGATTCCCAAACTTTTAACAGACACCTTTTTGCCTCTAGGGCCAGGCTTAATCTCAGTACTTCTCCCATATAGTGGAGGACATCTGTCCAATATTTCCTGTAAGTGCACTTCCAAATTATGTACAAGAAAGTGCCTTCACGTCTGCACTGTCGCCTACATCGAGAGTCCTCCCCGTAGCCCATCCTGACCAACGCTGGTCATGAGAAATATATTCTAAGTAGTATTTTTAATTACACAAGTTTGAGCCTGGACCAGATTGTGACATCCTTGGGTGAAGCCAATGCCTCCATCCAGTCTTCGTCTTCTAGTTCTATTCCCTGAAAAGCTGAATGAGAAGGTTGGGAGTGTGATTAATTAACTTGATAGGTCTGAGATATGGATTTTTTAGGCATATACTTGTCGAGGAGTCTATCTTCCAACGGTGATGCCTCAGGGAGTGTCTTCCCTGCTGGGATATTTGCTTGTAGGGTATTTCACATCTTCAAGTATCTGAATCTTTCTGTGGTTGCCAGCTCATACTCATTTACATTCCAGGACAGAAGCCTGAATCTCTTATCCCCCGATGAACCCATGGTCACATCTCTTGAGTCTGCTTACTGCACTGTCCTTTGCCCCAATGCGTGGGTGGATATAATCAACTGTGTATTGGCCCTGCTGCTCCCGAAGGTCCCCAGGTGTCAGCCCACTCAGTGTGTCCCCCCCAGTCCCAGTGGTGTGAAGTGTTTTGCTGTCATCTAACTTACGAAATACAACTCTTGAACCCCAATGCCCTCCACCCTGCTCCCCCGCACTCTGGGCTTGAAACTGCTCATGACCCCTACTGTGCAGAATGTCTGTCGCCCTAATTCTAAACTAATTAGAAAGTTGGGGGCCAGAACATCCTCCCCAGTGTCTGCCAGCTTTTCCATCCTTATGAATCACCAGTATCTATATTAAGAGCAAATAGTATCAACAGAGTCACTTAAAGTTTTTGCGGCATCTTGATCCGTCAGATACGTGGTGCCAAGGCGTCCTTCTGTCGTCTGCATACTCCACGGGCCGGGACTTGTCGGCGGGGGTAGTTGGTCTACCACTTGAGGATGCATGCTTTGTTGGGGACTGATCCTTTTAACCCTTCGGGCGTTGTGTTCTCTTGCCAGTCTCCAGCCCTCCAGCCATTCCAGTGCCGAGGGTATCAAAGAACCAAGCCTTTCCTTCCGTTTTGATAGAAAGCTTTACAGGGAACAATATGGAATACCAAATATTTTTGTCTCTGAGCTGCTTCTTGATGTTCTGGAAGGATCTCCTTTGTCTTTGTACTGTTATTGTAAAGTCCGGAAAAAAGGATAATTCACTATTTTCGTACTTGAGTGGAGGGTTCGAGCGAGCGGTTTTCAGACTCTCGATGTCCCTGTCTCTTAAGTTTAAAAGTCTCGCCAGGAGCGGGCATGTGGGTGCCTCAATTTAGGCATGTCCCCTGAGACCCTGTGTGCTGTCTCTACCAAAAAGAATTTGGACAGATTCTTTGGCCGCAGGTGGTTGAGGATGAGATGTTCGACTGGGAACTCCTATTGATCTGACGTTGTTCCGTCTTGATTGACCTTCATAGTCGTCCAGCTTATGTTCGGCCATTTTGCTAGTGGCTTAGAGCTCTTTAATTTCTTGTCGCATTAGTTTGGTCTCACTGCTGAGGTCAGTGGTAGTCATTTTCATGGCCTTAACCTTCTCACTTGTCTTTTGCAGGTCAGCTCTCATCAGAGTCATCTCGATTGTGATGGAGTCCATTCTGTGCTCCAGCAAAGTGCGAACTCCCGCTATGGCATCCATGATATCCTTTAGCGTTGGGTCCTCTTTGTCTGAGTTCATCATTATGGCTGAGTTCCCTCTATGTACTGGGTCTGATTCATCTGATTTCTGGGTCACAAATTTGTCCAGTTTAGTTTGGAGAGTGTTCTTTTGCCCCTTAGCGCCAGACATTGCTACCGGAGTTCTGACTCTAAGCGAGAGCCCTCGTGGATGCAGCCCATCGCCCGCTCATGGGGTATGACTCCCCAATCAGCCTGTTGGGGCTCTCCTGGAGGTCTCTTATTCTGCACCCGAGTCACCCCACCACTTTTCCTCTCATCAACCAGACCGCCAGTGTCTGACTCTCTCCCACCATTCTTGGAACAAATTTGTTATCACAGTGTCCGAGTTTTGGAGTCAGGTCTTGCCTTTATGTGCTTCCCATACATTCTTCCATGCCTCATGTGCATGAATGGTGCAGGAGTTGTTGGACAGGTTTATAAATCTGCGCTGGTAGGGGATCAATGCAGACCAATTCATGTGGACTCCTTTGGGCCTTACTGTCTCCCAACTGTTGGGGGCAGTGCCTGGACCTCTCTCGCTTAAAGCTCCTGGGAAGTGCCACCAGCTCTCCAACCAAGCCACATGCCACCTTATTAAACCAAGGGCAGGCTGTCGTTCAGTTACCAGCTGTCTTTCGTTTTATTCTGCATTAGTCACACTCAGCGTTATGGCTGCTGTGAGGCCTTGCGGGGGTTCCATGACATTCACTCCTTGCTATATTAAGTATTCTTGTACTTGCAGTCGCTGGCATCCACCAGTCCCCCGGTGCTCCCTCGTCACATATTAGCGTGGTGTCCTGGTGAGCACGGTCACTGCACCCCGCAAATCCCCCCCGACCAAACACAGCGAGCGGGGTCACTCGTCAACAGGGCTTATGAGCTGGGCCTCACCATATTGTGACGCAGCCGTTTTCCAACCCCTCCAGCTGTGTGCCGGTCTCAGGGCCTGTCGCTGCCAGAAGTCTGTGCGGCTCGATCCGTCACCCGAGCACAAGTCTTTTTGGCTGCTTTAGGCCACAGTTCATTCCCCTGTTGCTCTGCCCTCAATCTCCTTAGTGGCCACTATTCCACGGTGCTGACTGGTGAGGGTCTTCCTCTACGTTTCGGGAGCAGTGCACTGATAAACTAGTCGGATTTTGAGCTGACTGAGACTGGGGATTGTTAGAGCTTCACTGATGTGTGGCCATCATGTTCGGTGCTCAAGACACGCCCCTCAGGGTTTATGAATGTTTAAATTTTCAAGAAAGAAATAGCACAAAAAGGGTTAACAATGAACCAAGGTCAGCTGGTTGCATGAGACCAAGACAAATGTATGTTTTAAGGCTGGCTGCAGTGGAGCATGAGTTGGTTACAAGGCCAGGCTCATCTCTGTAAAAAATGTACCTTCAAACCTCGAAACTTTATGGATGTCCACAACTTTCAACAGGATCAGGTAGCAGGCTGGAGTTGAGAGAAGGGGCTCAACATTGACATATTTTGGCATCGGAATGTAGTCGCAGTGGAGCCATTAGTTGAGGGGGAAAAGCCCCGACTGGGAAAAATTCAACTTTCTCACCCCAGAGGTTTTTGGAATCAATCAGGTCCTCTTTGATGGGGACATCAGTGTAGCTGTCTACGTTGCTCTTAGAAACTGTTTTGAAATTTGGATTTCCTTAGTGGGCCAACCTTCGGGCTTGAGTCAAGCACAATTCTGCATCAATAGAATCCAACATCGAGAAAATAAAGTAGCAAAAGCTACTATGTGGACAGGTCCAGCGATGAAGCATCCTCATTGGATCTGTTGGGAATTTTGGTCTCAGTCTCTCAATGGTTATGCAAGTGGAAAGTTGCCAAAAAGTTTCCAAGTGCCAGGTTTTGTGGTTAGGATGGGGATTACACTTTGACACCAGCCAAGGGTCCAGGACCTTGGAGAGAACAATTGAGAGTCAAGACTCACTGCAGCAGAGCCCAGGAGTAGGACCTAGGGCAGGACCAGTTGGTACTGGTCAGCTGAGATTGGTGCTAACAAAATCCTCTTGTAGCTTGTTGTGTTCCTGTGACTCAAACAGGAGGTCCGCATTATGAGCCTAGAAGTTACTTCTGGCATCCTGGGTAAAAGGAAAGCAGGTCCTTACTTCTCTGGTCTTCAGACAGCAAGGCAGTCCTCTTCTGAATTTTCCTCAGGCCTAGAAGTGTTGTGCGAAGGGTACTCCTTTAATGTCTGGCTGCAGCCTGTGGTGGGGCATCTCCTATCCACTCCCTATCCAATGGGATAAAAGATCCCAGGGGTCACCCTCCTCACTTTTTCAGTACTTTGTGTAGGTTTTACTGTAAATGAGTTTACTGTGTCATTCTCTACCTAATCTCAGCATGGCATAACTACCTTTTTATCTCCTCATCAGTGCTTCCTGTGCCCACCCAGAAGTAAGGCTATGAAAATGGGCAACTCCTCCCTTGTGTTCACTCTAAACAAGTTTTGGGGTAGCTCCCCCTGTCACAGGAATTAGAGCCAACCAGACTAAGAGAACAGAAATGAGGGCAGGTACAGGTGTGAGCTACAACTTTCTTTTGTTTGTATAAGCTTTATTCGAGACAATTCTCATAAAAGCACATAAAATCAAAACAGTTATACGATAATACATTATTACAGAGTAAAAAGTCATTAAACATGGAGTACAGCTCATACAACATTTACATATAAAAACCCTTCATGGCAGATAATATTACATTAATCATTGTTGAGAGGAATGCCTGGTTACCTACTTCCCCCCAGGGACCGTCGTCTAATTGCCCATGCCCAACCCAGGTATTTAGCTACCCCTATGACTATCGAATCCTGAGTTGTTGTACGTAGGATTCTTAGGGCCACTGCGCTGTCTCGTGTCCCCAAGTTTTTACATACCGGCGAGAGCCATTTTCTCCTCGGATTTGCATAAGCATGACATACGAAAAGAAAATGGCCTATGCTCTCCTCGGCATTTTCGCATGCTGGACATAAGTTATTGGTGGGTCTGTGCCAGCCGGACGTCAGTTTCTTGAGGGGGATAGATCCTGATCTTAACTGAAATACAAGTTTCCTGTCCATTGGTACCGTGATGTTGTCCCAGTAATTTTCCAGGACAGGAAGAATTTTTATCTCCAGGAAGCGACCAGACATAGAGTCGGCCCTGGTGTCATTCAGCATCTTACCACCCACCCAATCCCAGTATTGTTCTTTAAGGGCTTCTTTGCTAGGGAAGATTTCTCCCTCAGGGTTATTCCAAAGATTTGAAAACCCTAAGTTTACTAACATGGACTTCAGATGTTTTAGCCATTTTATCTTATGGAAGGTATCTTCCTTGATTATCCATAGAAAACCCTCAGCATATTGTCTTATTTCTGGAGTCGTCCAGAGGCGTCTCCAGTAAAGAACTGGGCGCAATCGGGCTCTATCTACAATGGTGCGTCTACCTAGCTCCAAAAACAGTGGGGTTAGGGGGGTACTCTGTGGGAGTCCTGTAATCCCTCGCATAAACTTGTTCTCTGAAGTCTGGAGAGCCGCTAGACTATCCCAGGCCCATAGCTCCGCGCCATATAATGTGGCACCCAAAACCTTCGCATCATACACTATTAATGCGGGTTTTATAGGTTTTGTTTTGGATTTGCGGTGTTCCCCCCTTAAAGCACCAGAAAGCTGCTGGTGCTTTAAGACCACTTTATCTACATGATGCGTCCAGCCAATGCCCTCTGCGATCTGTACACCCAGGTACGTAAATTCCGTGACAATGTCTAACCTACTGCTGTTTAAGGTTACCTTGGGGTAATTCCTGCGTCCGGGGGAAAAAGCCATTAGTTTTGTTTTTCCCACATTTACCTCTAGCCCATGCTCTGTGCAAAAAGCATCAAAAATGTTTAGTGCACGTTGCAGCCCCATGGGGGTCTTAGACAAAATAAGAGTGTCGTCAGCGAACATCAGGATCGGAACCCTGGTGTCCGCTAACGATGGGGCGTCAACACTAGCCCTCAACATCCTCTCGACGATTCCGTTAATAAATAACGAGAAAAGTAAAGGGGCCATAGAACAGCCTTGTCGAACACCCCTTTCCACTGGGAAGTCCGCTGTTGTCTCCCCACTTCCACCCCACTGGACTCTAGCGAAGTTGGATTTGTGCAATCGCATGATTAATGTTAGCAGATCAGCAGGAATCCCCAACTTTTGCAAAACCAACCATAACTTAAACCGGGGGACTAGGTCGAACGCCGCCCGCAGGTCGACAAACGCGACGTACAGGCAGCCCCTTCCCAGTACAACGGTCTTCCACCGTAATATGGTGAAGCGGAAGACCTGGTCGATGGTGCTGGTTGCTCGCCTGAATCCCGCTTGGTATGGAGAAAGGGCGTTGTTGTCTTCAACCCAATCCATAAGCTGGTTTGTTACCATTCTCCCAACTACTTTCTGTATGGTGGCTATTAAGCTTATGGGCCTATAGTTTGCGGGCAGTGAACGATCTCCCTTCTTGTGGATGGGGATAATGGTTGCGCCTTTCCAGAGGGCTGGGACCACTTCCCCCTTAGCTAGGGCATTCGCTACAAGGAGGGTATATCTCGCCCATCTGGTCATGTCGTGTTTAAAAATATCAGGTGGAATGCCATCTGGACCTGGCGCCCTCCCACATTTCGCGGAACCAATGGCAATTTCCGCTTCTCCAAGGGAGAACAGATCGTCGGTTGCATAAACCGGTGTTATACTATCAGCTGCCACAGGGTGGTTAACTTCCGCGTACTGAGGTCTGAAATAATCAACCCAAGCTTCCTCTGCTACATTATTGTCTGGCTTCGCTGGACCGGCTCCACTACCCCACTTGATGATTTTCCAGAATGCCCTGGAGTCTTTACTATCAGAGGCCTCTTTTAGTTCGGCCCAATGGCCTTCATCCCAATTCTTTTTGGCACGATAGATGGCCATTTTGTACAGTTCCCTATTCTTTATCACAGCGGTGCGGTCCCTATTCCTTATGGCTTGTCCCAGGGCTAATCGTGCTGATCTACAGTGACTATCGAACCACCTTCCCACTTCTTTAGATTTCTTCCCTTTCCTTTTTTTAATGAAGAAGCATGGTCTCAGGAGGGAGAATAACTTATTGTGGATTTCGGTGATACCACTATCCCCTGGAACCACTGGAACCGCTGTTTCCATCGCGGAAATTGCACAATCAACAACATTATTGATGTAAGTCATAGTGGCCTCGTTTGCCAGTACCTTGGGCCATTTTAACCTGCGTTCATCATTACTCATAACAGGGGTTTCATCGTATATCACTAGAGGGTTACCCGTACCAGTATTCCACCACCTATGAGTCACACAGAGGGGGTTGTGGTCACTTTCAACCCGGGGCCTAACTGTCATATCAACAACCCCTTTCCACAGTTGGAGACTGCACAAAATGTAATCGATTCGGCTCCTGTTGATGCCATTGTCAAAAGTGTAGCTGCCCTCCTTGTCCCCAGGTGTCCTCCCGTTCAGTGCTCTTAAACCATGTTCCATACAAATTCCATTCAGTAATAAGATCTCTTTTGTCCATCTCTTTACAGGTTTTAGGCATAGAGGTGGTACTCCCCAGAGATTGTCCTCTTCGCTCTCCAAGAGGTCATTTGTACAGTCCAGAGGTTCAAAAGTCCTGTTGAGGTCCCCTACAATTATCGTTACACTTTCCTGGGACTTGGTCTCTATGGCAGTAGACAACAGCTCAATAGTGGGTAAATTGGTTACGTTGTTACCTCTCACGTAGACATTATACAAATCTATTGGTTGACCCTTTGCTACGGAGATTCTTAATACTTGCAAATCACAATTTCCCAGGTCCAACATTTTGATGTTGAACTGCAGGTCCTGTCTAACCCAAACAGTTAAGCCTCCCTTGGGCCGCCCTCTTCCCCCTTTTGACGCTGGTATACAATAGTTCAAATAACCAAAACAGAAAAGGGGATCACAAGCCCAGGTTTCTTGGAAGCAACAGATGTCATACCCACTTATAAAGTCCACCCAGGATTGGGAATCCAATTTACTGGCCAGCCCAGCAACATTCCAAGATAAAAGCGTACCAATGCTAGCATCTGGCCCATCTCGAGTGTTAGTCAATGGAAACACTTGGGCTAACATAGGGCTTTCAACAGAATTAGTCTGCCTTTCTAGGTCATCTATTGGATCGACTGTCGTTTTGGCTGTAGCTGGGTATGTTATCTTGGCATTTGTATTTAGGGTTCCCAGCCTAAAACCACCTACTTCAACCAAACCCCCCGTCTCGATGTTATTGACCAATAGGTTTGTAACAATTGTATTACCTTGAACATCACATTGCCCTTTTGGCTCGTTAATATTCCCTCCTATACTGTCTGTACTGGTTTGTCAATATCCCCATCCCGGCTCCTGCCATCCTACATGAGAGTTGTAATATGTGTATGTGGTATGGTTATGACCAACAGGAGGAGGTGGTAAGGGATTGACTGGCCATGATACAGTAGGGGGAATAAGGGGTTCATTGAGTAAACTAGTCGTTACACTAGTGGGTCGGGGGTAAAAAAAGGTAAGGTCTACAATTCCGATACCTCCCTTGTTTGTTCCCCATCCCTGCCTTGTTATCCATCCCGCCACCCTTGGGTCTTGAAAATTAACCACTATGCAATCCCCACCCAAGGTTTTCGATGTATATCCCATCCAATCTATTCTCCTTACCCCTATGATTAGCCCGTCGATGTCGCCAGGCAGAGGACGGTTTTCCTTTAGCCAGTGCATGATCTTGTTTTTGAGCATCTGGAAAGTTTCTCTCTGTCCTGGGGGTAATGGTGGTACATTTATAAGAACTGCTACATAGGGAAAGGAGTCTGGGGTGAGATTAATTGGTGGTTTTCTGTGGGGTGGCTTTGCCAAGGGCGGTGGGATAGATTTGGGAACTTGGGGGACATATTGGGGGACAGGCTTCGGCGCCTGTTGTTTGTTATTTATTAGGGACGGTACTGAAGTTTTACCTACCAACAGACCTGCATTAGCCCTATTCCCTCCCACCGGAATATTCTGAGCTATCTGCGTACTATTAATTACGTTTGCGGTTGTTGGTACTATTCCCGCTTGGTGGCGCACTGTAGCCTCAGCACTCATTGCGATTGGCGGATTTTGTGTCAGGGGAATTGTGGGCTGTGTAGGGTGTATTATGGTCAACTGGGGTAAATCAGGACCAACATTTGCTCTCTCAGTCCTATCTGAGGATTTTACAATGGCTTTAGCTGTAGGTTTGCTCTGTTTGGGAGGTAAAGGAGAGCTATTTCGGGGGTTTCGTCCCTTATCCTGAATAACAGGGTTGTTTAGGACCTGAGAGTTTGTGCTTACGCCCATCTGGTCATGTCGTGTTTAAAAATATCAGGTGGAATGCCATCTGGACCTGGCGCCCTCCCACATTTCGCGGAACCAATGGCAATTTCCGCTTCTCCAAGGGAGAACAGATCGTCGGTTGCATAAACCGGTGTTATACTATCAGCTGCCACAGGGTGGTTAACTTCCGCGTACTGAGGTCTGAAATAATCAACCCAAGCTTCCTCTGCTACATTATTGTCTGGCTTCGCTGGACCGGCTCCACTACCCCACTTGATGATTTTCCAGAATGCCCTGGAGTCTTTACTATCAGAGGCCTCTTTTAGTTCGGCCCAATGGCCTTCATCCCAATTCTTTTTGGCACGATAGATGGCCATTTTGTACAGTTCCCTATTCTTTATCACAGCGGTGCGGTCCCTATTCCTTATGGCTTGTCCCAGGGCTAATCGTGCTGATCTACAGTGACTATCGAACCACCTTCCCACTTCTTTAGATTTCTTCCCTTTCCTTTTTTTAATGAAGAAGCATGGTCTCAGGAGGGAGAATAACTTATTGTGGATTTCGGTGATACCACTATCCCCTGGAACCACTGGAACCGCTGTTTCCATCGCGGAAATTGCACAATCAACAACATTATTGATGTAAGTCATAGTGGCCTCGTTTGCCAGTACCTTGGGCCATTTTAACCTGCGTTCATCATTACTCATAACAGGGGTTTCATCGTATATCACTAGAGGGTTACCCGTACCAGTATTCCACCACCTATGAGTCAAACAGAGGGGGTTGTGGTCACTTTCAACCCGGGGCCTAACTGTCATATCAACAACCCCTTTCCACAGTTGGAGACTGCACAAAATGTAATCGATTCGGCTCCTGTTGATGCCATTGTCAAAAGTGTAGCTGCCCTCCTTGTCCCCAGGTGTCCTCCCGTTCAGTGCTCTTAAACCATGTTCCATACAAATTCCATTCAGTAATAAGATCTCTTTTGTCCATCTCTTTACAGGTTTTAGGCATAGAGGTGGTACTCCCCAGAGATTGTCCTCTTCGCTCTCCAAGAGGTCATTTGTACAGTCCAGAGGTTCAAAAGTCCTGTTGAGGTCCCCTACAATTATCGTTACACTTTCCTGGGACTTGGTCTCTATGGCAGTAGACAACAGCTCAATAGTGGGTAAATTGGTTACGTTGTTACCTCTCACGTAGACATTATACAAATCTATTGGTTGACCCTTTGCTACGGAGATTCTTAATACTTGCAAATCACAATTTCCCAGGTCCAACATTTTGATGTTGAACTGCAGGTCCTGTCTAACCCAAACAGTTAAGCCTCCCTTGGGCCGCCCTCTTCCCCCTTTTGACGCTGGTATACAATAGTTCAAATAACCAAAACAGAAAAGGGGATCACAAGCCCAGGTTTCTTGGAAGCAACAGATGTCATACCCACTTATAAAGTCCACCCAGGATTGGGAATCCAATTTACTGGCCAGCCCAGCAACATTCCAAGATAAAAGCGTACCAATGCTAGCATCTGGCCCATCTCGAGTGTTAGTCAATGGAAACACTTGGGCTAACATAGGGCTTTCAACAGAATTAGTCTGCCTTTCTAGGTCATCTATTGGATCGACTGTCGTTTTGGCTGTAGCTGGGTATGTTATCTTGGCATTTGTATTTAGGGTTCCCAGCCTAAAACCACCTACTTCAACCAAACCCCCCGTCTCGATGTTATTGACCAATAGGTTTGTAACAATTGTATTACCTTGAACATCACATTGCCCTTTTGGCTCGTTAATATTCCCTCCTATACTGTCTGTACTGGTTTGTCAATATCCCCATCCCGGCTCCTGCCATCCTACATGAGAGTTGTAATATGTGTATGTGGTATGGTTATGACCAACAGGAGGAGGTGGTAAGGGATTGACTGGCCATGATACAGTAGGGGGAATAAGGGGTTCATTGAGTAAACTAGTCGTTACACTAGTGGGTCGGGGGTAAAAAAAGGTAAGGTCTACAATTCCGATACCTCCCTTGTTTGTTCCCCATCCCTGCCTTGTTATCCATCCCGCCACCCTTGGGTCTTGAAAATTAACCACTATGCAATCCCCACCCAAGGTTTTCGATGTATATCCCATCCAATCTATTCTCCTTACCCCTATGATTAGCCCGTCGATGTCGCCAGGCAGAGGACGGTTTTCCTTTAGCCAGTGCATGATCTTGTTTTTGAGCATCTGGAAAGTTTCTCTCTGTCCTGGGGGTAATGGTGGTACATTTATAAGAACTGCTACATAGGGAAAGGAGTCTGGGGTGAGATTAATTGGTGGTTTTCTGTGGGGTGGCTTTGCCAAGGGCGGTGGGATAGATTTGGGAACTTGGGGGACATATTGGGGGACAGGCTTCGGCGCCTGTTGTTTGTTATTTATTAGGGACGGTACTGAAGTTTTACCTACCAACAGACCTGCATTAGCCCTATTCCCTCCCACCGGAATATTCTGAGCTATCTGCGTACTATTAATTACGTTTGCGGTTGTTGGTACTATTCCCGCTTGGTGGCGCACTGTAGCCTCAGCACTCATTGCGATTGGCGGATTTTGTGTCAGGGGAATTGTGGGCTGTGTAGGGTGTATTATGGTCAACTGGGGTAAATCAGGACCAACATTTGCTCTCTCAGTCCTATCTGAGGATTTTACAATGGCTTTAGCTGTAGGTTTGCTCTGTTTGGGAGGTAAAGGAGAGCTATTTCGGGGGTTTCGTCCCTTATCCTGAATAACAGGGTTGTTTAGGACCTGAGAGTTTGTGCTTACGCCCATCTGGTCATGTCGTGTTTAAAAATATCAGGTGGAATGCCATCTGGACCTGGCGCCCTCCCACATTTCGCGGAACCAATGGCAATTTCCGCTTCTCCAAGGGAGAACAGATCGTCGGTTGCATAAACCGGTGTTATACTATCAGCTGCCACAGGGTGGTTAACTTCCGCGTACTGAGGTCTGAAATAATCAACCCAAGCTTCCTCTGCTACATTATTGTCTGGCTTCGCTGGACCGGCTCCACTACCCCACTTGATGATTTTCCAGAATGCCCTGGAGTCTTTACTATCAGAGGCCTCTTTTAGTTCGGCCCAATGGCCTTCATCCCAATTCTTTTTGGCACGATAGATGGCCATTTTGTACAGTTCCCTATTCTTTATCACAGCGGTGCGGTCCCTATTCCTTATGGCTTGTCCCAGGGCTAATCGTGCTGATCTACAGTGACTATCGAACCACCTTCCCACTTCTTTAGATTTCTTCCCTTTCCTTTTTTTAATGAAGAAGCATGGTCTCAGGAGGGAGAATAACTTATTGTGGATTTCGGTGATACCACTATCCCCTGGAACCACTGGAACCGCTGTTTCCATCGCGGAAATTGCACAATCAACAACATTATTGATGTAAGTCATAGTGGCCTCGTTTGCCAGTACCTTGGGCCATTTTAACCTGCGTTCATCATTACTCATAACAGGGGTTTCATCGTATATCACTAGAGGGTTACCCGTACCAGTATTCCACCACCTATGAGTCAAACAGAGGGGGTTGTGGTCACTTTCAACCCGGGGCCTAACTGTCATATCAACAACCCCTTTCCACAGTTGGAGACTGCACAAAATGTAATCGATTCGGCTCCTGTTGATGCCATTGTCAAAAGTGTAGCTGCCCTCCTTGTCCCCAGGTGTCCTCCCGTTCAGTGCTCTTAAACCATGTTCCATACAAATTCCATTCAGTAATAAGATCTCTTTTGTCCATCTCTTTACAGGTTTTAGGCATAGAGGTGGTACTCCCCAGAGATTGTCCTCTTCGCTCTCCAAGAGGTCATTTGTACAGTCCAGAGGTTCAAAAGTCCTGTTGAGGTCCCCTACAATTATCGTTACACTTTCCTGGGACTTGGTCTCTATGGCAGTAGACAACAGCTCAATAGTGGGTAAATTGGTTACGTTGTTACCTCTCACGTAGACATTATACAAATCTATTGGTTGACCCTTTGCTACGGAGATTCTTAATACTTGCAAATCACAATTTCCCAGGTCCAACATTTTGATGTTGAACTGCAGGTCCTGTCTAACCCAAACAGTTAAGCCTCCCTTGGGCCGCCCTCTTCCCCCTTTTGACGCTGGTATACAATAGTTCAAATAACCAAAACAGAAAAGGGGATCACAAGCCCAGGTTTCTTGGAAGCAACAGATGTCATACCCACTTATAAAGTCCACCCAGGATTGGGAATCCAATTTACTGGCCAGCCCAGCAACATTCCAAGATAAAAGCGTACCAATGCTAGCATCTGGCCCATCTCGAGTGTTAGTCAATGGAAACACTTGGGCTAACATAGGGCTTTCAACAGAATTAGTCTGCCTTTCTAGGTCATCTATTGGATCGACTGTCGTTTTGGCTGTAGCTGGGTATGTTATCTTGGCATTTGTATTTAGGGTTCCCAGCCTAAAACCACCTACTTCAACCAAACCCCCCGTCTCGATGTTATTGACCAATAGGTTTGTAACAATTGTATTACCTTGAACATCACATTGCCCTTTTGGCTCGTTAATATTCCCTCCTATACTGTCTGTACTGGTTTGTCAATATCCCCATCCCGGCTCCTGCCATCCTACATGAGAGTTGTAATATGTGTATGTGGTATGGTTATGACCAACAGGAGGAGGTGGTAAGGGATTGACTGGCCATGATACAGTAGGGGGAATAAGGGGTTCATTGAGTAAACTAGTCGTTACACTAGTGGGTCGGGGGTAAAAAAAGGTAAGGTCTACAATTCCGATACCTCCCTTGTTTGTTCCCCATCCCTGCCTTGTTATCCATCCCGCCACCCTTGGGTCTTGAAAATTAACCACTATGCAATCCCCACCCAAGGTTTTCGATGTATATCCCATCCAATCTATTCTCCTTACCCCTATGATTAGCCCGTCGATGTCGCCAGGCAGAGGACGGTTTTCCTTTAGCCAGTGCATGATCTTGTTTTTGAGCATCTGGAAAGTTTCTCTCTGTCCTGGGGGTAATGGTGGTACATTTATAAGAACTGCTACATAGGGAAAGGAGTCTGGGGTGAGATTAATTGGTGGTTTTCTGTGGGGTGGCTTTGCCAAGGGCGGTGGGATAGATTTGGGAACTTGGGGGACATATTGGGGGACAGGCTTCGGCGCCTGTTGTTTGTTATTTATTAGGGACGGTACTGAAGTTTTACCTACCAACAGACCTGCATTAGCCCTATTCCCTCCCACCGGAATATTCTGAGCTATCTGCGTACTATTAATTACGTTTGCGGTTGTTGGTACTATTCCCGCTTGGTGGCGCACTGTAGCCTCAGCACTCATTGCGATTGGCGGATTTTGTGTCAGGGGAATTGTGGGCTGTGTAGGGTGTATTATGGTCAACTGGGGTAAATCAGGACCAACATTTGCTCTCTCAGTCCTATCTGAGGATTTTACAATGGCTTTAGCTGTAGGTTTGCTCTGTTTGGGAGGTAAAGGAGAGCTATTTCGGGGGTTTCGTCCCTTATCCTGAATAACAGGGTTGTTTAGGACCTGAGAGTTTGTGCTTACTTCCGCCCTATTCGCTTTAATCAGTGATTTTGTAGAATAGAAATTGTCTAATGTTGTCTGTTCAAAATGATTTAGCCTATCTACAAGCTTGGCAATTCTATCCTCAATAGGGGTGAGTAGTGATCTAAACAATTTTTCCAGTTCAGGGAGAACATTTACAAGTGATTGCACCTTATCTTTACATGGTACAGTGGAGTCGGTACAAGGATTATCATCTCCGTCCTGGCTGTTCAAGGAGACAAGATTAGTAGGTGTAACACTTTCTGTACTTAGAGTCTCATTAGTAACTACCTCTCCTGTGTTCACGAGTTTATGTAACTTCCTGAGTTTTTGAGGGGGTTTGACCACCCTTTTACATTTTCTTACAGATGCTGGTCGTTTCCGTTTGGACCCGATTTTGGGTTGGGCCAATGTAACCTGAGCACCAAAGTCAGTGAGCGGTGCTGGTAGGATTTTGCCACCACAAGGATTATTTAATTCTGTCACAACATCCTTGTTTGGTTTTTGGGCCTGAACCTCAAAATGATCATTTGCAACTGGCAGGTTCACTGATGACAGAGGAGTTACCAAGGTGGGGTAAGCTAGATTTGAAAACTTATCCGTTGAATTCTTAAGTATTTCGATTGATAGCCTACGCTCTGCGCGCTTCTCTGCCAAGGTCAACTCTTTGTCTATTACCAGTGAACGATTAAAGAAAAACTTATCTAAGGGACCAATTGCCAGTGGACCAGACTCTGCAGGAGGAGTTATTAGATGGCTATTTACAGAGTTTGTTGATGTGGACGTTGCCATGTTAATCACTAATCAAATCCAACTTTTCTAAGCCACTTACTGGAGGAGATGTTATATGTCGCTGGTAAGGGGGGTGGCCCAGCCCGGCCTCCTTCGGCCCCGGACTGCCACAGACGGTCCCGCCCTTGTCCCGGGCTTCTCCCGCGCGCTCTCCCGCGCTGCGGGAGTACTAGTGGCTTAATAAGGAGTGTGAACACAATAGGTGGAAGGGGTAGGAGGGGTCAGGGAGAGCGGCCCAGGTGTAGCTGATCAGGGCTGGCGGGCGCTCCTGGGAAATGCAGTCCCAAGGAGCTCACGCACTCGCTCGCAGCCCCGTGTAAGTACTTCCCTCGGTGTCCCCTTCAAGGCGCTGCAGTCAACACTCCTCACGCAGCGGGACCCGCGGAGCGGGTTCCGCAAGAAGTAGGCTGGCAGCAGGCAAATCCAGACAGGTAGAAACAAAAGCAGCAAGGCGTCCCACTCGCCGACTCAGCGAGAGCAGATGATAAGGGCTCGGTGGAAGGGTAGGAGGGGTCGGGGAGAGCGGCCCAGGTGTAGCTGATCAGGGCTGGCGGGCGCTCCTGGGAAATGCAGTCCCAAGGAGCTCACGCACTCGCTCGCAGCCCCGTGTAAGTACTTCCCTCGGTGTCCCCTTCAAGGCGCTGCAGTCAACACTCCTCACGCAGCGGGACCCGCGGAGCGGGTTCCGCAAGAAGTAGGCTGGCAGCAGGCAAATCCAGACAGGTAGAAACAAAAGCAGCAAGGCGTCCCACTCGCCGACTCAGCGAGAGCAGATGATAAGGGCTCGGTGGAAGGGTAGGAGGGGTCGGGGAGAGCGGCCCAGGTGTAGCTGATCAGGGCTGGCGGGCGCTCCTGGGAAATGCAGTCCCAAGGAGCTCACGCACTCGCTCGCAGCCCCGTGTAAGTACTTCCCTCGGTGTCCCCTTCAAGGCGCTGCAGTCAACACTCCTCACGCAGCGGGACCCGCGGAGCGGGTTCCGCAAGAAGTAGGCTGGCAGCAGGCAAATCCAGACAGGTAGAAACAAAAGCAGCAAGGCGTCCCACTCGCCGACTCAGCGAGAGCAGATGATAAGGGCTCGGTGGAAGGGTAGGAGGGGTCGGGGAGAGCGGCCCAGGTGTAGCTGATCAGGGCTGGCGGGCGCTCCTGGGAAATGCAGTCCCAAGGAGCTCACACACTCGCTCGCAGCCCCGTGTAAGTACTTCCCTCGGTGTCCCCTTCAAGGCGCTGCAGTCAACACTCCTCACGCAGCGGGACCCGCGGAGCGGGTTCCGCAAGAAGTAGGCTGGCAGCAGGCAAATCCAGACAGGTAGAAACAAAAGCAGCAAGGCGTCCCACTCGCCGACTCAGCGAGAGCAGATGATAAGGGCTCGGTGGAAGGGTAGGAGGGGTCGGGGAGAGCGGCCCAGGTGTAGCTGATCAGGGCTGGCGGGCGCTCCTGGGAAATGCAGTCCCAAGGAGCTCACGCACTCGCTCGCAGCCCCGTGTAAGTACTTCCCTCGGTGTCCCCTTCAAGGCGCTGCAGTCAACACTCCTCACGCAGCGGGACCCGCGGAGCGGGTTCCGCAAGAAGTAGGCTGGCAGCAGGCAAATCCAGACAGGTAGAAACAAAAGCAGCAAGGCGTCCCACTCGCCGACTCAGCGAGAGCAGAT
Source organism: Lissotriton vulgaris (assembly GCF_964263255.1). Taxonomy (NCBI): domain Eukaryota; kingdom Metazoa; phylum Chordata; class Amphibia; order Caudata; family Salamandridae; genus Lissotriton; species Lissotriton vulgaris. The sequence goes on from NC_141689.1 coordinate 2,119,435,830, forward strand.
GATAAGGGCTCGGTGGAAGGGTAGGAGGGGTCGGGGAGAGCGGCCCAGGTGTAGCTGATCAGGGCTGGCGGGCGCTCCTGGGAAATGCAGTCCCAAGGAGCTCACGCACTCGCTCGCAGCCCCGTGTAAGTACTTCCCTCGGTGTCCCCTTCAAGGCGCTGCAGTCAACACTCCTCACGCAGCGGGACCCGCGGAGCGGGTTCCGCAAGAAGTAGACTGGCAGCAGGCAAATCCAGACAGGTAGAAACAAAAGCAGCAAGGCGTCCCACTCGCCGACTCAGCGAGAGCAGATGATAAGGGCTCGGTGGAAGGGTAGGAGGGGTCGGGGAGAGCGGCCCAGGTGTAGCTGATCAGGGCTGGTGGGCGCTCCTGGGAAATGCAGTCCCAAGGAGCTCACGCACTCGCTCGCAGCCCCGTGTAAGTACTCACGGAGCGGGTTCCGCAGGAAGTAGGCTGGCAGCAGGCAAATCCAGACAGGTAGAAACAAAAGCAGCAAGGCGTCCCGTTCTGTGACAGGGTAGGCCACCTTAGACGGTAACCAAGTTTCTGGGCACAATTCCTTTGTCACCCTGTTAAGAGAAGGATAACACCTCTCAACACTCAAGGCCCTTTGTCCCTGTCCTTGCTTGGCCTGGGAACAATTCACACCTCACTTCAGGTGCCAAACTTACAAAAGGCCTTGGAGGCTTTATAGGTGTGTAAAAGATGATTTTTATAAAACATATTTTCAATAATAGTCAGAGGAAATTTGACTTTACCATTAAATTGGACTGTGTCTAACTATTGAAAAGAGTCCTTGAAATGTATTTCTAGCTAATACCAACCTGAAATTAGCAGTATATGATGTAGTAATGTAATCCATGCTTTAACTATAGAATGAGTCACCATTACAATAGTGAAAATCGCTTTCAGGCTGTTTCACTGTAAGGACACGTGGAACACTAAACATTTACATATCCGACTTTTAAGTATCAAGCATCCTACTTTTATGGGCACCAAGGCCTCTATTACGGATTACTTATTAATACCTAAATGGAAGGTTTAGGGTTTATTTTGACAGGTTTGACCGGCTACAGTGGCAGGCCTGTGCTTGCATTTGAGGTATCATTGAAAAGGTGGCACAATGTGAGCTGAGCCACCTCAGCAACACTTAAAATGTAGGCCCTGTGAACTTAAAGGTGAGTTGAATGTGCTCATGAGGTGTGTACCAATTTATTTATTTATTTTTTGAAGAGAAGGGAAACACTTTATCACTGGTTGCATGGGTAAAGTATACAGAGTTCTATAGCCAACAAAAATAGTCAAGATACAAAGCTTGGGCAGGGCAACACAAAAGATGGTCCCTTCCAACATTAACTTTGTCCTTATGATGATTGGTCCCAGAAGATACTTTCACTGTAGCATGGCTGGCTGTTCTACGGATAAACCATGGGATGCACTGCTAAATTTAATAACCCTATATTCAGCTAGGAAATACCCACAATGTCATTCTTGAACTATTTGTAATATTTATTAAAAAAGCAATTCACTTGTGAAGTCAAATTTGTAATAAATATTAAGAAAAATGTACTCTTAGAAAGTTATCTTTTCCATGTCAAAATCCAGTGGAGGCTAATTTGCATTAGCCTTGAGCTTCAGCCCTCCGAGTGATTAAACCTTGAATGAGGTGTGAAAAGTCCTCCAGGATCAGTGACAAAGGCCTGCATGTGGGAAGATTTTTCTGTTCCTATGGCAGGATGACCATTTGGTCAGTTTTCAAGAATTGTATTAACTTCAAATGGGCCTCCTGTATCACAGACATATGTCAGATAACACCTGCACAAGCCCCTTCTTTTGTTCCCCTCAGTCAGATATGTACCAATCCCACTGGGGATGGAGCGGTCCCCAGAACTGGTTTAATATAACTACAGAGGATGGGTTGCTCAGTTCCCTGACTACACTTGTGGGTGGGTACATATGCTCTGCACAAGGGGATAAGGGCTTCACCGTCTTGGATTTAGTTGGAAGGAGCAATGTGGGATTGCTAACAGCAGGGTACACAAAAAATACTGTAAATTTGGTTAGGAAGGAGCCAGGAGTCGCCCCCACCAACAAGGTGATGCCAGACACATATGTGGCATCCCCAGTACCCTCTTCAGGAGGCTACTAAACCTGAAGAAGATCAAAAGAGGACTGAACCTGCTGTCTAAAACCTGAGAAAAGCCCTGAAGGGCTGGACCTGCTCTTGTTTTTAACCCTGAACCAATAAGGGAAATCCAAGGGTCAAAAGGCTGACCTCCTGTTTAAGTTTCATGGAAAACAACAAGCTCCAAGAGTCCTTTCCCCAGCTGATCAGTTCCTCCTCCTGAGTCTACGCTGGATGATGTTAGTCGCATCTTCTGATGCTGTTTCCAAGTTCCTGAAACCTTTGGTTGTGTCTAGTTGGACTTCTTATACCACACCTGGAAATCTGAGAGCGAGATATGTTTTTGTCAATAAAGACCTTTGGAGGACAGGGACAAACTCGCCAAGCCGATCCAACCAAGGTGCGTTGCCACTAGGCTGAAGTTCCAGGTTTCCTGCACTCTGAGCTTTTTTATGACATCAAATCCTCTGCAGCAGAAACTCATGGAGATGGTATTCATCTCTTGTGAAGGCTCTTTGGCAGCACCCTGCAGCCTTGCCACGCTGGAGGGATCCAAGCTCCATAAAGTGACTAAGTGTGAATAGAAAAATATTGACCAGACTAATGTGCCAAAAGTATCTGACTGGCAAGAGACCTTTCCTGGGCACAAAATTTGAATTTCTCCTACTCCCACCAAAACTCAATGGGTTCCCCAGGACTTCTCCAGTTGTGATCTGACACTCGTTGCGCCCTTTTCAGCTACAGATATCTGCTTTGCAGACACTGACAGCTTTGGACTTCCATTTTTAAGCCTATGGGCCTCATTTATAGGTTGTCGGTATGTATACTCCTTCACAATGATATGCATACTGTCAACATGAATGTCCCATGACCAATTAATGCTGGCAGACATCCAGTCAGTTTGGGTGGACATGTAGCTATTTTGTTACTGCCTGTAATCATCAGGAAAACCCGGGCGGAGAGTTTTTTATTTTCAAAAAGAAAATGCAGTTTGGGGATTTTCTTTTTGGAAATATATAAAATTATGCTGTTTGCAGCAGATTGCAGCTGGTGCATTGACACCATGATGGTGTTTCCTGCCAATACTTTACAAATGACCAACAGCTTGGCGGTCATTTATAAATTCAACATTCAGGACATCCATCAGGGCAATGGATGTATTTACTCCATCACGCTGATGAAACCATGGCTTGACCACCAAAATATAAATGAACCCCTAAATCGCAAGGTAAATCCTCTGACCTGGATTAAACTGTTCCCTTAATCTGATCCAATCTCTATCGCAAATCAGCCTTAAGTCGCATCCCGGTTTTTTATAATCAGTTGACCGAGGTAGAGGCTTAATTCTTTTTGGCGCCATTTTTATTTGAAACTTAGCGCAATTTTACTAGGGTGCCTGCACTAAAAGGGCAACTATTTATGTGCAGGAAGGGACACCTTCCTCCACATAAACACTCTTTACATGCAATCTGCTCTATCCTTGTGTGCTGCAGAATGTGCCTGCTTAAGACCAGGTGTTCTCTGGCAGTATTTTTGGTGCTGCCCCATTGCCTGAAAATATGGGGTAGCGTCCAAAAGCAATGGGTGCTATGGCAGAACACCCACTGCAACACCCACTGCATGCCCCTTTCACTGTAAGTGCTGCGTGAATTGGAGCATTATTCACAAGGCGACGTTAAGCACGTTAGTGGCTTAACGTCGACTTCTAAATAAGGCGAATGAGTTAACGCCACCAGAAGGTCAGAAAAAGTGACGTTCTGGTGGCGTTAATGCCTTGTATATTACCCCGGGGTGTTAAACAGTACTGCTCCACAACTAAGCATTAGTAATTCTCTATCTCCTATTTGGGGTGATACGCTAGTATTAAGGGCTGTTGAGCAACAAACCACGAGCTGTCCTGGGAGGCAGTGGGGCCCTTTCCCACTGTTGTATAGGGACCCTTTGCCTACCTCTTTTTGAACATCGCCAGCTTCGCACTCTGCAAAGCTGGTGAAGCTTAAAACTATAAGAGGTTCCATGATTCTCGTCGTTGCAAATTCGCATACCCATAGAGTAAACAAACACGTGACCTTTTCAGCATATTCAACTGCTGACAGCCACATGCCGACCCAGGACACAGTTTTCTCACGTCACTGTCAGACGTAAGTACCTCTCAAGAAAAGGAATTGGGAAGGAACACACCAAAATTGATGTGGGATTGGGATAACGTTTTTAACATGGGAAAAATGCTAACTTATGCTTGCGATTTCTCCTAGAAAGCTGCCACAGTCACAGCTTCCCAAATTATACTTCGGAATTTCTTGGAAAATTTCAAAACAGTAAGAATTTTAATTAAATAAATAGGCCTGTGCATATCACAGTAAAGTTTCAGCTTTTTTTGTGAATCGGGAGCAAAATTGGAATCGTGTATAAAAAAATTGCTTGTCCCTGAAAGACAAAGGAGAAATTGTAATTTTCAAAACCACTGTAGAGTACTAAAGATAGAATTCTACTCGGCAGACCGAAAATGGAGATTGATAAAAGAGAAACGTAGTCATAGCTAATGTCAGGCTGCCGCAGCAACAGGGTCAAGGATTTCGGCAGCGCTATAAAATTTGCTCTTAACAGTATGGTCATCTCATCTTTTGGTGATGCGGAATGACATTAAAAGCGTATTGGTAAAAAGGACTTGTCAACGTGGGAACAAGAATGCAGCATCAGAAGCAGCACAGTCGTTAAAGAATTATTAAAGTACAATCAAAGCTTTTAAATGGTAATAAAGGTATTTTCTATCTAACAGTAGCTTGAAGACAATTTTTGAAAATGTATTTTAAACGATGAAGAAAATTGTCATGAGATGGATAATAACGTATCGTGTTTGACAATAAATATAAGAAATATGAAAAGTGTACAAGAGAAACAATTAAAAGAGTCTCTTTTGGGTAATAATTCTCTAACTGCTGAGCAGTTTCAAATGGAAAACATAAGAATGTTAGAAACCAAAAATAGCCGTTTCCCTATGATGACAACTAGAGTGTACAAATGTACTAATTATTTCTAGGGCTTACGAGGTTTTAAGTTCACCCACGAGGTTAATCAAAGTTAATAAAGTCAGAAGTCAGAACATGCTCTTCGTGAAAGCTTGCAACGTTTTTCAACTCGACTGCAATTGAATTTGTAAATATGAGGTAGGACTTGACATCAGATTGCAGGAAATGGCCTCCCAGTTTTCTTGCTACCTACCATTCTGAACTGCTCTACCCCCTGAGTGGACGTAGAGAAAACCCACATCCCACTTCACTCCTCGCCCACAGGAAGTGTTGTCAAAGGAGCAGAATTTCCAAAAGGTGGCAAATGTTGCCAGGGAGCTGTTAACTGGGGCTAAATGCAAGATCAAGCCTGAGAAAGCGGTGCAGTTGTACATAGCGACACCCAGATGTAATAGTCATATTTTCATTCTTTCACCTATCTTTGGTCACTCTCATTCTTTAAAACTGCCAGATTTGCACTTCATAAAGCTGATTAATTAAAAAAAATATATACATAAAGTTAAGAAGATGTGTGCTCCACAGCTTTGCTTTCCCGTACATTTTGCTCATCATCTGGCAATGCCTTATGACAAAAATATATGAAACTCAGCCACTGGCATTTCAGAGAGGGGTATTTCATGATCAGTAAGAATAGCCAGTCCACTACCAATAAATTCAGAACATGGGCATAAGAGGTTCTCAATATTATCAGATAACCAAGTAACGCTGGTGTTGAGCCTCACTAGAGATCATCATAGAGTGCTCCATAAGAGATATCTTTTTCTATTGCATATAGGTAAATCTCTTCTTGCGGAGTGCTGATTTTGGATCACCAAATTTGAGCTGTATACAGGTGAGTGTTTTTGCAATGACAACTGTTGGAAACTGGGTTACTTCTTGAAGGTGGTGAACTCTGCTCAAGCAACAACCGCAACCTCTGTCAGGATAAGACACAAGAAAATCTCAAATTAACCTGTGATCAACCCTCTCGTGCTTTTGGCCCAAAAGCAGTCAGATTTAACAGAGGCAATGTTTGAAGTATTTGTTAGAAATTGGATTGTTGGTTGACTAGGGTATGAGACCACATCAGACAGCAACCACAATCCTCATCAAGGTACGACACCAAATGTATCTGTGCTCAACCCCTGGTAGCTTGGCACAGAGCAGTCAGGCTTAACTTGAAGGCAGTGTGTAAAGTATTTGTGCAACACTTCAAACAGTAAAAACTGTGAAAACACCACACAAAAAGATCTCACACCAGTTTAGGAAAATAGACAATATTTAGATAAATAAAAGAAGACCAAAACAGCAGAAAACCAATTAGTAGAACGCATGATGTAAATTAAAAAAAATGAAGGGAAAATTGTTCCAAAGAGCACAATTTCTACAAGGGACATTTGATGGTGCTGAACAAGGACATAATCAAAAGTTCAGGCTGACCACAATAGAGCTCGGGCAACCAGATTGGGCCCACTGAGGAAAAGTAACTTATTCTGGATTGCACCATCGTCAAAGATCTAGCCTAAGGAGAGGATGCAGAGCACACAGGGTGTGATGCGCCGATGTCAATCCACATGTTCGGTGGTGTTACGCTGTTTCTGGATGCGCAGCAGCAGCAACTCTAATGCGATGTGGAGTTTCAGGTTCGATATCAATGTTGTCGCTGACGTAGATGCGAGGACTTTACTTGAATAGTGCCACGCAGTGGTGGTTCCGAAGTTGGAGCGGAGTCTCTGAGCCTCAAACATGCAGTGATGCACCATTTCTGATACATGCAATCAGGGGCAATGCGCCAGCTCCGAGCCTTACAGTGTTGAAGATGCGTTGGTGCTGACAACAAAGCAGTTGTGGCCCGCATGACTCACGGGTGGGAGTGCAGGGAGTAACGCAGGGAGGGGATCGCGCGGGGGGTTAATAAAAAATAAATAAAAAACTTTCCATTCCCTCCGGTCCCGCGTCGTGTCTCCTTCTTCTCTCTCTGCTCCGAGTCCCAGGAAGCAGACAGCCTCCCTCTCCTTCCCTAAGCCAATCACAATGCTGCATGGCTGGGATGCCGACCGCACAGACGTCTCTGGGAAGGACGTTTTCTCCATGTAGGCTGCATGCAGCCTACTTGGAGAAAACGTGGGAGTACGTATGACTGGTTTGGTTGGCCCTGGGACCAACCAAACAGTCAGTGCCCACATGAGTGGGCAAGCCACTCCTCACCTGCCCTGCAGCAGGACCTGACCAACCAAACCCTTCTTTCTGCTTTCTCGCAGTGCGAAAAGCAGAAACATACAATGGTTTTCATAACACTATTTTATGTGTCTGCTTCTCACACTGAGAGAAAGCAGTGGGGCGGCGGTCCTCCACCGACATGGAGAAGCCTCCCCTCAAAGCATTATCAGCAGCACACTGGTTCCATCTCCAGATTGGCATTGAAGGGTTGAGCAACATCTCAGGTCCACTTACAAGGATCCTGGACTGGGGTGGAACCCCTTGGCAGTGTAGACTCACAGATGGCAGAGTCCAGCTGCAAAAGCGGGATAGCTGGAAGTCTGTTATGGCCCTGTTTCTTCCAATCAGGTGGTTTGCCAACAAGTCATTGGAGTCACTCTGTGTTCTGAGGTTCAAGTGATAAAGGTCCATTACTTCCCACCCAGATCAGTTGGGCTGCAGGCAGCATGACAGCACAGCAAGAAAGCAGTTTTTTCAGAGTAGCAGTCCAGCAGAGTGGCAGTCCTTCAGCAGCGTAGCAGTCCTTCTTCCTGGCAGAGTACCCATAGGCCCTGAAGTACACTAAAGTGGTAGGGCCGGTCCAGTTACCCAGCGGTGCCTTTGAAGTGGGGTAGACATCATATAAGTGTCTTGAAGTGCACAGAGGTCCTCTCTTCCTGCCCTGGCTCCAGAATCACTACAGCGGGGTGTGCAGCCCTTTGTGTGGGGACAGGAAACAGCTCTACCCTCCCATTCTCCCAGGGTGGACATCAAGTCACACCTAAGTTCCCATTTTGTGTGTGGCTGTCTTGGGGTAATACACAGAGTCCAGCTGTCACCCACCTCAGTCATGTATCAGAGACAGGCTGCAGGCAGACAGGGCTAAGAGCAGAGAAATGCCAGCACCCTAAAAGTGGCATTTTTACAATTCTAATGATACATTTGACTTTGCCATTAAAGGGAGTTTATTATGCAATTCCATAGGTACTAATCATTACAGATCAACCTCCTTCCAATTGGGAATTACAGCTTATTCAATGTAATAAGGAATTACCAATTTTATACTGTTAGAGGAGTAGGTCTCATAGCAATGAAAAGCAAATTTGGGAGTTTTCCATACCAGGACATGTAAAGTGTAAAACCCTTTTAATTAAATGGCACCCTACCCAATGGGCTACCTACATCCATACTTAAGGTTGACCTATATGTAATAAAACGGACATTTGATGCTTTGAAATGGGTTCTAATAGCCAAGTCGACATGGCAGTAGGACCCTGCATTCAGGCTTCAAAGGCAGGCCTGGGTCATTTTTGAGAGAGCTACTTAGGTGGGTGGCACAACCAGTGCTACAGGACCACTAGAGCATACATTTTCTAGGCATAGGGTACATGTTATGCCACTTTACAAGGGACTCATAAGTAAATATATATGCCAATTAGGTAATCAGACCATGTTTAGAAGAGTGAGCACAAGCACTTTAGCACTAGTTTGCAATGGTAAACTGCACAGGGTCCTAAGGCCAACAAAAACAATTTCAATAAAATGTGAGGCAAGCAGACAAATGTTTTGGGGGAGGTAATCCTGAGACCAGCAGGTCTAAGAACATTTATGCAGCAATGCAAATAAACTAAAAACACAACACAAGAAAAATCCAAAACAAATTTACAAAAATAGAGTAATAAATTATTTGAGATCAAAATGATAAGAATACAATGAGTAGGACCAGAGGCACGCAATTTTATTGTTTTAAGTAAAAACAGTGCATAGAAGCACAAGGCACCCACTGTGATTATCTGGTTGTGTCGAACCGGGACAAAGTATAAAATTCTGGCCAACTGTGATGGAACGTGGTCTGGATGCAGGGACCTAGATAGGCACACTGAATAAAGTACCTTAAATCCTGGTTGCGGAGCATTGCGAGGTCCCGTGTTCAAGATGCGTTGCACGTAGGTGGATCAAAGGAACTGTGGGGCTGCGATGTGCAAACCTGTGTCATTATCAAGGATTCCATATGTGAAGGGCTTGCACTGTGATGGCCTGTGTCGAGATTGCGTTGAGCAGAAGCAGTTCCGAGGAGATTGCAGGCTGGGATGGGAGCTCCTGAGTCAGGGTTGTGTCACGCAGCAGTGGTTGGAAAGTGGATCTCTAAAGAGACGAATCACACTTCTTAGTTTATGCCCACAGAGCCATGCTGGGCTGGCAGAACACCTTCAGGCCCACATCCAAGGGTCCGGGACTCAGGTGGCACCACTTGGGGTGCATGATCATCAGCTAACTAAGTCCAGGTACCGGGTTCAAGGTGGTTGGAGGCTTTTCTGTTCCTGAGACCAGGAGACTAGCCATCTAGCCCTTGGAGTCACTCTGGTGGTCCTGGTATCAAGATAAAGGTCACGTCCTCTTACTCACAGAGCAGGGCAAAAGAGTAGTAGTTCTTCTTGAAGCAAAGCACAACAGTCCTTCTGAGTCTTCCACAGGTCCAGTGGTGTACAGAAGAGTTGGATCTGAGGGTCCAATATTTATACCTGGTGGCCCCTTTTGCAGTAGGAGACAGTTCTGAAGATTTTCACCCACAGAGGTGTTTGGAATTTCCAGTCTCACTGACCTGGTCCCAACTTGTCTTGGGTAACAAAAGACTAGTAGCAAACCCTTTGTGAGTGTGGTCAGGAAGAGCCATTGTGATGTGCAAGTGTGGTAGGTGACAACTCTTCCCCCTCATCAAGTCAGAGATGGTCCATCCTGCCAAAATATATGCTTGTTTGCCACTGTCTGTGAGCAATGTACAAAGCCCAACTTCTAGCTATAGCTAGTAATTTGCCTGAGGAAACAGGCTTCATGCACCAAATGGTCAGAGAAAGAAAATGCCAACTTTCTAAAAGTGGCATTTTCAGAATTGTGTCTTAGAATCTGACTTTACCATTCAATAATGAGGATTTTAAATTACAGTTCTTTAGACACCAAACCCGGCAATTCCTACCTGCTACCAATTGCAAGTTAGTACTTACAAATGTAATAAGGCAATCCAATGTTATTCTATGCAGAGGTAGGCCTTGCAATAGTGAAAAACGAATTTAAGAGTTGTTCCCCACCAGGACATGTGAAACTTAAAAGTTCATGTTCAACTTTTCAAATACACTGCAAATTGCACTCTGGACTGTTTACGGCCTACCCTAGAAGTGACTTATATGTACTAAAAAGGGAGGTTTAAACCTGGCAAAGGTTTATTTTGCCAGGTTGCAATGGCAGTTTAAAAACTGCACATACAGGCTGCAATGGCAGGCCTGAGATGTGTTTAAAAGGCTACTTACATGAGTGGCACAGTCAATGTTGCAGGCCCACTAGTAGCGTTTAATTTACAGGCTCTGTGGATATGAAGAAACAATTTAGTAGGGTCTTACAAGTAAATTAAATGTGTTAATTGTGTTTAAGCCAATTTTTATATGTTTAATGGGGAGAACACAATCCCTTTAGCACTGGTTAGCAGTGGTAAATTATGCAGAGTCCTAAATGCCAACCAGATCTGGTTCAGAAAAGAGGAGGGTAAATGTAAAAGGTTTGGGGATGGCCCTGCAGAAAGAGTCAATTCCAAAACTACCAAACTGATGCAATTGCACCTGGTTGAGTATTTTTGCTGTCTTCGGCTACCAGGATATTCATTGTTGCTGCACCTTGACACATACATTTTGATGTGATATACTTCATATAAGGAAAAGCTAATATTTCATTTAAGAACACTCTATGTATTATATTCGATTTTTAGTTACATGTTGCCTTGTATTCACCCCAGATAGCAATTTCTGTGAACAGTAACACACTCATATTACAGTATTAACAGTTGTTTATTCTGATTCTACTCTTCCCTGGAATTGACCTGATGCTGCACATAGTAGACTCATCTCATTTGCTGTAACTAATTCACCAGTATGAAGTCACTACTTGCACTCTCCCAGCGTTTGTGATGCCCAAGAATATATAAGAATATTCGCAGTATAATAGCTTGATATTGAAAAGGAGACCAGAATGAGTAGCACTTTTGAGACAGGGGGAAAACACCTGGATAAGACCAGGATCGAATGCATACACTTACTAATGGCCTTTTAGGATAGGCAAAGACTCCTGTGGCTCACATCAATGTGTCTTTTCTGGTTAGTGAGCTTGGGTGGAGTACTCCTCTGGTATATGCAAAATCCATGCTGCTTCTCGAGGCTACTGGCCACACCAGGGCCACGATGAAGAGCTGGAACCTGTAATTCTGCTACAGGAAGAGGCACAGGCCATTGGCAGCTTCCGCATGGCATAAAAGTAGCAATCAAAGTGGGGAAGAGGAGAAGTTGTGATATGCCACTGCATACTCTGGTGGTTGCATGAAGCAGGACATGCAGCAGATGGAGAAAAGATAGGTCCCACTTGATGATGATAGCACAGGGAGGTAGAAATGCACCATTTACTGAAGTGTTGCTTGGACTGTGAAGCCTTCACTGTATCAGAAGTGAACCAGTACAACCCAGAGCCTCTTATTGTAACTGTGCAACAATTGCTTTATCTTAAAAGACGGTGTTAGAAATGGGGTTCTCTACTTGGCAATGGTTTGCGTATCTGTCCAAATAGGGACCCTTGCTTCTAGTCAGGGATAGGGGGATACACTCCTAAAATAACCCCTGCTTACTCCCTTGGTAGCTTGGCACACGCAGACAGGCTTATTTCAGAGGCAGTGTGTTGGAAAACAAGGCAGCATCTGTGGTGAGGCCTACACAAATAGCATGACCACTTTTGTCCTTCACTGGGAACCAAACACCCAACTGTAGCGCCTGACTCTTAGAGGGTAGCGTTGCAGAGTAGTTTGAGGCTTACTGCAAGATGGTGTTGGCCAGTAACCACCAAGTGCAGGTGTGCAGAAATAACAATCAATAATTGATTGTGCAGTCTGTACTTTGCTTTATAAAAGTAAGAGTACATTTATTAAACACACACACACTACTCAATATTATTCACCAATTTTCAAATATACATAAGCTGTTGGAATTACTTTGTGACATTGCATAACATCTCCACCCCTCCCGTGGGGTCTAGTACCACCGCTACCATGTATGCACATCATCTTGCCCCCCAATGCAATTAGTTGAACATAACCTGGGGTGTGGGCTCTGCGCACTGGCACCATCCCAGTGGCGACCCACCCCATTACCTCAACAAGCATTAAAAATGGCTACACCTGCCTTGGTGACACATGACCCTGACTGAGCTTCTCCTACTGACCATAAAGTATGCACCTCTATATCTTAAGGGCTAGCAGTCTGGGGTCTTTACCTAAGTGCAGCTGCAAGAATAAATGTTTAAGCACACTTTAGAATAACAGTACTCAGCACATTTGTGGATTATTAGAATGCATTATGCATTGCAATTACAGCCCCTAAAGGGATCACAGATGAAATCACAGGATTACGCATACACAGCCAGACACCCTAGCAGGAATGTCTGACAACATAACCTCACTTTGCTTATGACATCACCTTACACAAGTAATTCACATTAAGCATTTGACCTTCAGGCCCTCTAAAAATAATAACATTAGTAAAAGCATTTCTGGTGCAATTACACCTCTTCGCCTCCAAGGGATGCCCATCTCCAGACATCTCCAACTCAGCCCTTCACTCCTGGATGCACTTCTCAATACCCCCTCAGCTGTAGAATAAAAGTTCTAGCCCAGAAGGTGTTAAATGCAGACTGAGCCCTTGAGAGGGTATTCCTTTCAAGTCCCCATGTGACTTAGAGAGGGACTCCTCTTCGTGTTGGGGGGGGGGGGGGGAGACTGCGCTTCTCCAGCAGCTCCCCCAGCACCTTTACACATGTATGGAGGTGACCTAGCTCTCCTGGGACCACCACAAGCCGTAAAAACGCTGTGTTGCCCTTGCAGGCTGGTCATGGCCTGCAAGGCATTATGGGTTTTGCAGCATAATTGATGAGAGGCTCTCCTGCTGGACCGGGGAGAGCCGTGATCTGGGCCTCCCACCGCTTCTTCCTCTCGTTGGAGGGACGGTCCCACCTGGATCCCCAAGTGATTACTTAGGCTCAGGGAACCCACCCCTGGCCACTCTTTCAGTTTTTTGGGGGCCCGGTCCCATCCGGGCCCCTCGCACCTTTCCAAGTCCATTTCGGGGTCCCAGTCCCACCGCATGTCGGCACGTTGGGGGGCAGCCCGAGGAGCCCACCCCGGCTGCCACCACCAGCTCCCCACCCGGCCAGCACCCTTGTGTGCTGCCGCTGGAGTTGGTGCGAAGGTCTGGTCTGCCCTCTTCAGTGGGCAGACACTGAGGCTCGTGCTGGCTGCGGGGGAGTGCAACAGCACTCCCCCATCCCCACTCCACTGGGGAGATGGGGTCCCCGGCCCCAGGGCCACCTTCACGGGGGCGCGACGGCACTCCCCACCTCCTCCTCACCACTCGGGCCGGGAGTTGGGATCCCGGGCCCCTCCCCCTGCAACTCTTCACGGAAACATGGCAGTCCCAGACATCCACAATGTGATCAATTTTTGGGTTTTGGGGTTAAAACTCATTCACATTTCCTGAACTTCAATAATTGTTTTTTAGACCTAAGTCCAAATCTCACCACTTCCACCAACATCATTTGTGTTCCGAGTACCTTGAAATTATAGGAACCAACTACCAGCAACAGAACCGAGACTGGCTGTGCTCTCTCCTGACCAGGAATCTCGTTTATTCATTTAGGTTGGGAAACTGGGGTTTTAGAGAATGTCCATGGCGGTTTGATTGAGCAGTCAAGGCCTAGTTCTATGAAAGCTGTGTCAAGGCTGAGAAAAATGCAGTATAATAACGACATTGGAATCACAGACAAGATGGAATGCCCACTCGGTGTTTTACCATAAAACAAAATAACACTTTACAGGCATTTTAAAATTGGCACACTGTAAAAAGTAATAGTAAGACCTCCCCAATGAGTAACACATAAAACTGTTACAAAGTCATCTCTATTTTTCAGCTTATGTTCACTTTGCTATGTGTAAATTTCTGTTGAAAAAATAGTAAGGCTCACCATCCAATCTCATAGGAAACAATCAAACTGTGGTATACTGGAACTGTGTATCTGGCTTCTGATCGCTTAAAAACCCATGACTCATTTGTTTAAAATCTGCAAGCTCACATATATTTAACTTTCTAATATTTTGAGTCATGTTCTATCAATACTGCTGTAGTCGCCACCTCAAGTGGTGAAACAGTGGATTGTGTTAGCCAACTTACTAAGTTTGATCGTCCAAACCTTTATACATGTACATTTTAGAACTGCTTCATATGCTCAATATTGGAAATGGCCTTTTTTGCAGGGATATCCCCAACATTTTTGCTTCTTCCTCCTATTTATTCCTGACCTGTTGTTGTTGATTTCAGGACTCTGGGTACTTTACCACTGCTATTGAGTGCGAAAGTGCATATGCTTTCTGTGAAATTGTGTTATGGATTGGTGTTTCCATGATTGGCATATTGTATTTACTGGTAAGCCCCTAGTAAGGTGCCCTTAGTGTGTCACGGCCAGTAAATCAAATGCTACTAGTGGACCTGCCGTACAAAAGGGGGTGGTGATGGACGGAGCATCTGAATCAATCAAACACTCACACCCAGTCAAAAGATCTGGGTTTAATCCATCGCCGTTCTTTAGCCCACTCTGCCACCCCAGTTCGGACATATCCATATGCAAATCAGTCTGTAGGGCAGTGGCAGCACATCAGACCATGCATGGCAGGAGGGAAGAGGCTAGTCCATGGATTCAGACAACAGAGTATAGGGAGGAGGTGGATGGGGAAGCAAGCTAACTGTTCCCAGAAGGCAGGAAGGCCAGTAGCAGAACAACGGCAACACAGGGCTGTAATAAGGGAGCAGGGACATGGATTTGGACAATGAATGGCTAGGAGGAGGGAAGGCAGGAGCAGCAATCTTGGGTGGCAGCATCACAATGCCAGGCCCTGCTTCCAACCCCCCACCATCCATTGTTATATGCATCTTACTTAAAGTTCTTAAAATACCTAGACAATTGCTGAAAAAACAAAGATTACAGGGACTAGTGGACCTGCAGCACTGATTGTGCCACCCACATGAGTAGCTTTGAAAAGGTAACTCAGGACTGCCACTGCAGTGTCTGTGTGCAGTCTACTACTGCCATGTTGACTTAGCAAGTGTAGACCATTATGTACCACATACTGTTTTTCGCTGTTTCCCTTTGGAATTTGGTTGTGGAACTCTGGTTAGTCGTTGCACCTGTGGGGCCTTGACAAAATGACAATCAACTTTTGGCACCTGCACATCTACAAGATGAGGGAACTAAAAGTCTTTTGCAAACAGAGGGGCTGCCTGTGAAGAGGAGTTCCACAAGTCAGGATCTTGAGGCAGCCCTGCATAGCTATGAGGTTCTAAGATGGGAGGCAACACTATCAGATTATCCTGAGGAGGAATCTGAGGGGGAGTATCCCCAGCCAGAATACCAAAGAGGCAGTGGCCCTGAGGAGGAAACATGATTGGAAAGATTGTCTCGAGAGGAGAGGAATCAGACTCATGCTTGTGACCAGAGGCTGAGGGAGCTAGACATGGAGTGATAGGAGCTAGAGTGAGCCTTAGCTGAAAGGAAAAAGTGTGTAGCTCAGGAAGTGAGCTTGGCTGGGCTGGAGGTGGAGTCTAGCTCAGATGGTGGCAGCTTAAGTGTTAGGTCCAATACTGAAGGTGAGATATACACACACGGATTTGGTGCCCTGCTGCAAGGAGGGGGTTGACATATACCAGGGGGTTCCGGATTGTGAGGTTACTCCAGTGGTGTGCAGTGTCCCTGAGGTGGATTAGGGAACTGATACAACAGGGAATCATATTCCTGGTGGTGGGAGAGACTCTCTACTGACTCTAGATGAGAGGTGAAGGTAGAGGGGGTTCCTCCATGGTAGAAGCCCTGGTAAGTGAGTATGGAGACCAGCCAGAAGATTATGGGGTGAGGGACAGCAACAGTCAGACACTGTCTCACCAGTCTTGTGAGAATTATGTACGGTACGTTTCTGAGGCACTGAATGGTTGGGTAAAGAGTAGTTTGATTGACACATGTAAGGGCCTGGAGAGCATATTTTAAGTCCTTGTTTTTTGGAGCTAAACCAAAACCCGGTGGAGTGAGAGTTCTCTGACCCCAGGGAGCTTGCACTGGATGCAGACCTTTTAGTGGATTCCAGAGGGTCTAGAGAAGCATCTGGGGGTGATCCTGAAGGTAGTAGCTCAGGTATTTTCCAAATGAGGGTGGTGGAAAAGGTTTGTGGTAGCCCAGATAGGTCCCAGTGTTGTGAGAGGGGTGTTGGGACTCACGTTCTGTCCCCACAGAGAAGGAATGGGATTGGGCTGTGGCACATGGTGCCCGAAACCCAGTCCCAGAGCCTGGGCGGTTCCATGAGGGAACACCAGGTGGGGTGCCTAGGCTGTACTGGAAGACCATCCATCGAGAGGGATCCCCTAGTGTTGGAGGAACTTGGGGGGTCTTTGTCATCAGCTTCCCACAGGTTCTGTTATCTGGCAGCACTGCTCCAGTATGGAGAGTGCATGCATCCAGAGAGAGGAGTAATGACAGTTGGTCAGGGGTTTCCAGCTCTGAGGTCAGTGCACCTCAGGACTGACCCTGGTGAGGCCACTTCTGGCCTGGGGGGTCTTCGTGCTCTCTCAGGTGGAGATGAGGCTGGAGACCTGCACCAGGCAGACTGTCACACAGCTCATGAGGGGTGTGTTTCCCTTGGGGGGTAAGTGTACTCCCCCGGAAATCCTGGGTTGCCTGGCACAGGTCCAGCTTAAGGGTACAGACCCTGGAATGGAGGACCAGGTTCAGGGTGTCCCCTCTGACCTGAAGGAAGGGGTGACTGCTAACAGTGCCCCTACTGGTTTGCCCTCTGGGGGTGCCGCTCCAGGTGACCCCCAGGGAGGAGGACAGGGTGTGGGAGAGACCCCCTCAGTTCTGTGTCCAGACCCGGGGCTGGTGGACCAGTTGCAGGATAGTACCCCTGAACTGGCGGGAGAATTGTGCAGAACACCTGCCACAGGTGCCCTGACAATTCTGGAATTTAGTGGGGACACTCTCTGCCTCCAGAGAACAAAGGATTTTATGGTACAAATATTGGGGCCCAGACCCCAGAACTTTAGAACTCTTTTGAACCAAGAATCCTGCCAAGAAAAAGAGCTGGAGAAGCTGTGAGTAGGAACTGCCACTTTGCTGAGTGCTTTGCTGTGCTGGCCTGCAGTGGCTGCTTTTGTCTCGGGCAGTGAAAGGACTGGACTGAACTTTCTGCAACTTCTTTATTGAGTATCATCAAGGGCCTGAAATAGAGCTTGTGTCTAAGTATGGGCAAAATGCGCCAATTCGCGATCAGCAAAATCCGCAAATTTGTGCGAATTTGCAGATTTTTTTGCGTGTTCATGGGGCTTTTTGCGTGTTCGCGGGCCGCTTGCAGCGCATTGACCGCGAAGTTACCCATGCGGTCGTACATGGGCGCGGCCATCTTCTTTGCGTTGCGTATTTCCGTTTTCGGGGCGCCATTTGCATGCTTGCGTTGTGCGCAGGCGCGATTGCGTGTTTGTGTGCGTTTTTGCGTGCTCGCGGGGGAAATATCGTGCGAACTTACTCACGCGGTCCTCAATGGGCGTGGCCATCTTGTTTTTCACTCATTGCTATGGTTCTGGGCATGCTATTTCAATCCTTCCCTAATCTTTGCAGTCCTTTGATTCTTTGAACTTTTTTTTGCTCTTTTTTGCTCATTATCTATCTCTCTATTTGTCTAGATCTATATTTTGTGTTTTCTCAACTTTTTGTTACTTTAATAACTACTTTTTTGTTTAGCTCTCTCTTTTATTTTATTTTATTTTTCCCCCTATTTTTTTCTTCTTTCGCCCAGGACCATGGTAAAGGGAGCCGGCAAGTCAAAGGGGAAGGGTCCCGCACCCCATAGGGCGCTCGAGGGCGGAGAATGTACAGGCCAGGGAAGTCTTTAGTGCGGTGGAGGTGGCCGCACTCATCTTCTATGTGCAGCGCCACCTCCCCAAGACCGTGGCAGCAGGGGGCAGGCTTGCTTCAGGGTATGGCCTCCGGGAGCGTCGCCAGCTGTGGGATAAGGTGTGCCGGGCCATGCATAGGGAGTCAGCGGTCCGACGCACCTACCAGCAAGCGACGCACCGGTGGTCGGACCTCCTTGACCGGGAGCAGGACCTGCTCCACCTGCTAGGTGTGGAGATCCCTGGCCTTGGTGAGTAGCTATTTAATAACTGATTTGTTTTCTTCTGCTCTGTGTTATATTGCTAATATATGTTTTTCCCGAAGAGCAAGAATGCTGCCGATTCGATTACATTGCAGGTAAATTAATGTTTAAATAGCTTCTGTCATTGCAGGTGCTTGCCTGCTCAGTGGCATTGCTACTATGCTTACTTGTTTGCAACTTTGTGGTCATTTGAGAGCAGAACTGCGTAATGCTAGAGAGACTAGAGACTCAAGTCCAGTCCTTCCTTTTTAGTCCTGCTGCCACTAAGAAGAGATAGTGGTGGATTGATACGTTGAGTATAATATTTATGACTTGTTATTTAGTAGTAGGACGTTTTTTAGTGGTATGCAATCATGATGACGGACTGTGTCTGTCATGTTGCATGCTGCTGAGTGCTGGCAGTCATAGTAGAACCATTTTGTTGTTGGTGTAGTTAGTGATTTACATAACTTTCCTACTAGACGGTCTGCAAATCCAGCAATACTGTACTATCCTCCTAGTTGACCAGATCAGATAGGTCAATACATTTGTGCAATTGTTGGTAAATTGTTTCCCCGAGATAATTTTAGATTGTGGTCAAAGAAATCAAATATTTCAACAAAACAATCATCCATGTTGTGTTTATTTTATGATCATCAGCACCTCTTAGGGGCAAGGAGACTACCACAACAGAGAATCCGGCGGAAGAAGGTGGGCAGTAGGATAGGTCCTCTGCAGGTTCTTCTGCTGGCCCCAGTAAGTTGTTCTATTGTTATATTAATACTTATACTTCCCCAACTTTTACAGCTCCTATTCATTACAAACTGTTTCCTAATTCTATTTTTTACAAAATAGTCTTTGATCTTCTTCTAGACTGTTTCTACATTCTTATCTTGCCTCTACAATCACTCTCTGTGCTACTACTATTTACTATTATTATGAGTCGGTCTGTGTAGGTAGCTAAGCTTGCTCAGTCGGCAAACGGTGTTAAACAAAACTCTGATCCAGCAATAGCTCTAGGCACTGAGTTCAGTCCTCTGGGTTGCCCTTGTTGTCTATTCTGGTCTTCCTAATGTAAGTGCTTTGACAATTTCCAACAACAAATTGTCAATGTGTCCACCAAGAATAAGCTAGTAGTTGGCTTTTTTGATTTGATAGGAGCACATACCATACCGCTAGTGTTTCAGGGACTATTCTGCAAATACAGAATTATGGACAAGAGAAATAGCACATTGTTGATGATAGGTGCAGTTTGACTTTCCACATACCTCAGTCCGAACAGAAGTTGAACCCCCAATCCCCTAACCGGCTATCTAGTGTGTCTGAACAATTTTTACGACTCAGAAGAACAGAAGAAGAGTACCGCCGAGTCCTGACCTATCAGAGTCACGGAAACATGCCTGCAAAGTGCAGTAGTTCAAACTCTACCGCTCACTCACTCGTGAACAAAAACCACACCGTGTTTGTTAGTTTTACAGTTTTATTTTCAAATAAGAAATAAAAAAACGATTTCTTTATTTTTAATAGTGCAGTATTCCGAGCGAGCACTGGTCATAGATGACGTTAAAGTTTAAACAACATTCCCTTGAATCAATATACTTCAACTTAACAGTTAACACATCAAATTATTAGAATAACTGCGCGGAAGCCCCCACCTTCTTTAAAGTACTTAAAGTACTGCTGGTGATGAGGAGTAGGTGGTGAATTGTCCTGTTGGCAGAAGGGCAATGGAATATTCTTTCTGTAATTACAAAAATGGTGCACGTTAAAAAGCAAGCATTCATCAGTTGTCCTAAAAAGTGTAGCATTTAATGGCTACCATATCAAAGGTTAACACCCTCCCCAAAACCGTCACTTTTTTTCTTTCCCAATAATTAAACATTGGTTATGTATTAACATTTTCTTCCATTACGAGACGAAATAGGGGGTGGTGTATGGCATCTGAAAATATGACAGGTTTTTTCTAGACGTCACAACATTGGATGCGGCACCTAACACCACCAGTGCCGGGGCCAGCAGTGTGGAGGGGTCCACTCCAGGGGGTGATGCGGCGGAGCAACAAGAGCCACCAGGAGGAGCTGTGGGGGATGGCTCAGCGGCGGTGGACGGTGGTAAGTTATTATACTCCTTACTTATTGACATTTTTGAGTAAGCTCGCAAAGTAGTGTATGATGTACTGTACATTAGACAGTACACTAGTACAAGTACACTGTACTGTTAAGAACAGTTACTAATTTAGAACTACATTTTTGCCAATCACGGACAAGACAGTCAACCTTGACTTAGTAATAGCATTAGCGGTGGTAGTTCTCGGGTAAGCAATGGCCCCCTCTATTTGACTTCAACTCAGCTGGGAAACTTTTATTGTGAAGCCAAGTCATATCAGATGAACTTGAGGGATGTGAAGAACGAAAAGGGAAAGAAGGGTAAAAGGAAGGACGAGCGAGTCGTAACATTTATGACTGTAAAGAATGATACGTGTTTTTGAATCCAGACAGAGGTGGCTGATAGGAAGGAATCAGATGCATGGCTGCTTGAAGCAAGGATGGTTGGAGGAGAAAGAAAAGATGACTGCCTGTGTGGGTGAATCAGAAAAGGCATGTGTGGTGTGCATTGCAATATATCATTTGGGTCAAACTCAAATGCAAGTCAAGACGGTGGTTTACCAAATAAAATGAAAAGGGTGTTAGTTGGTTGTTGAGAAAAAGTAAACTTGGTACAGTTGAGATATTATTATTTTTATTTATTCAAAACATTTGTAAAGCGCAACTATCACCTGGCACGTATCCAGGCGCTGAGAGCTTACTCCTAAGATGGAAAGAAACGGGGGCTAAGGGAATTAAAGATGACCGGGATTGGGGAAGAGCCAAGTTTTAATTCGCTTTCGGAATGGCAGGAGTTGTGGAATTTGGCAAATGTCGACCGGCAGCCTGTTCCAAAGTTTGGCGGCGGCCACTCTGAAGGATCTTCCCCCGGTCCTTACCTTGTGAAATCTGGGTACCGACACAAGGCAGGCTGAGGTGGATCGAAGAGTTCTGATGGGGGTGTACCAGGAAATATTTGTTGGAGGGATCTGGGGCCCGTTCCGTGTAGAGCCTTAAAAACAAGGCAGAGTGCTTTAAAAGCTATTCTCTGCTTCAAAGGGAGCCAATGTAGTTCGGCTAAGGCTGCTGTGGCCGAGGATCTCCTGGTCCAACCCAGGGCAAGTTTGGCTGCAGCAGACTGGACTCTTTGGAGTCTGTCCAGTAGAACAGCTGGGGACTCGAGCAAAAGAGCGTTGCAGTAGTCAAGGCGACTAAGGATAGTACACCTGACTATTAGTGCTCGGGCCTGGGCGGGGAGTAGTGGCATGATTTTACGTAAAGAACGTAGTAGCGCCGAGCAGGTAGAGACTGTTTTGGTAACCTGCGTTTCCATGCTGAGGTTGTTGTTTAGCATAACACCCAGATTATGGGCACTAGTGACCGGCTGTGGTTTTTCTGGATTTTCCGGGGGCCAGAATTCTGTAGGAAATAGACGAGGAATCCGGCTCCCAGAGCAGAACATGACCTCGGTCTTGGAGGAATTGAATTGCAAGGAATTCAAGTGCAGCCAGCCGGCTGTGTCTCTTAAGCAGTCATGGAACGATTCCAGGGGGAGTGAGTCATCCCCCTCCCAGGAGAGGATGGGCTGAGTGTCATCCGCGTAGTTTACAGTTTTCAGTCTGTGGGATTTGATTAAAGTAACCAGTGGTTTTAGATAAACGTTAAAAAGGATCGGGCTGATGGACGATCCCTGGGGTACACCGTGAGGCACTGGGGAAAAAGTGGATTGAAAGGGGGGAAGGGACACAGCCTGTTTTCTATCTCTTAGAAATGAATGGAACCAGAGCAGGGCTGTGCCGTCGACCCCTGCCTCTCTAAGCCTCTTCTTTTATTAAGAAGAATAAAAGACGTTTAGTTTGGAAGCCTGGATGGTATCTTCTTCTTCCTCATAGATAGCAGAGGTGTATGTAGTAGAGCAGACGCTCAATGGATAAACAGTGTTACTTTGAACAGCATGTCCGTGCCAGAGTAGCAAACCTGACGAAATCCAAATACTGGAAGTTGTGATTGTTCAGAAAATGTAAATACTCCCTTGACTAACAGTACGGTAGTTTACTTTGCAATCACAGCATATATTGTGTATGTATTGTATAGTTGCCATTACATCAAGTCAAGTCCCTTCCTCTGGCAATTATGGGTACCACACTCACACCCTATGTTAATAATTTTCTTTCAGCTGTGTCATGGGTGGACTATTGCTGTTGTTCACTTAATCTATCAAAATAAAGCACCTAAAGTCATCCATCATATAAGCAAAGATCATGTGATCAGCAGGATATATGATCAGAAATGAATAATCTTCATTTTCCTTTTGTAGCAGTCAAGGCCCAGGGGGCCAGTGCGAAATATAAATTACATTGAGCATTAGCCCTTGATGTAACCGAGTATGGCCAGTGCCACCCCTATAGAAAAGGAAGAGCTTCCAATCCCCACCTGCATGTACTGCTTAAAGTAATGCGAGTCTGCGTCATCATGGCTTGTGTCTGTTTTTCTTGGGTGCAGGCTGAGTGAGCTGGCATTATGCCGGCTACCACAGGTTCACGTTCAAGTACTTTCTTTGGCAAAACAAGAGAAAAAAAGAAGAAGACTGGTGTAGTCTCTGACTCTCTGACTATGTAGTAGTGAGTTCATAGTGCTGCTAGTAGAATTCCTGAAACTCCCACTAATGTCACAGGCCTACAAAGACGGCGGAAAGATACATGCCAAAATTTTATACTGTGCTTGCAAGTTGCTAGTGTTACTGTGAGACAACTTTCTGTTGAATTATTTTGACTTAATGTTAAAGACTATTGTCTACAGTATTTTCTTTCTTTCTTCATATAGATGCTCCGCAACAAAAAAAGCTCACCCGGAAGGAGATGGCTGTCTGGGCCAGGGCCCGTAAGTTGGAGACAATTTGTGCCAAATATCGGCGGCTGTGGGCTTGGGAGCAGGAGGAGACTACTGCATCCTCCTCCAGTGCCCCGAGGTCCACCAGCCAGCAGCCTCCAGCGAAACGGCGCCATGGCCCAACAGCCTCCCGCCGCTACCGCACAGCAGCAAAAACAACAGCTGCCCCCCCCAGAGCCTGGATGGCATGTCTGCGCTGCCTCCGAAAGAGAGTAGACTATCTGGAGCGATTGGCAGAGAAGCAACAGCGCCAGCTCCGGGACCTACGCAAAGAGCGGCGGGACCACCTGTCCACAGGACACCACCGGAGGAAGTGACTTTCCCTTGCCCCTTTTTTAAAGACTGTTGGGGGGTGGGAATTGGGCGTTGGGGAAAGGGACTTGAAGAAGGACATTTGGACATTGGTTGGGGTTCGGGAGGGGGGTGACTTGGGTTAGTTTATTTTTGTTAGGGGAAATATATTAATTTATTTTACATACTTAAACATAGTATACTCATTCATATTATATTGTGTGGTGGTCGGCGGGGGTTACTGTACATTTGCTTTCTTCAAACTTACCAGCATGAATTATCTAAACGTTCAAAAATGTACAAAAGTGCCACTAACAGAGTTAGTGAATTCAATTGCCCTACTAGTACTTTACTAGTATTACTGTCAGTCTCTCCTCTCCTCCGAGTCCTAGCCCATTATTATACCTCCCCAAAGTGCTTATCTTACCTGTGATTCGTGTTTGAGAATAGGGCTAGGCACAGGGCTGACAGCATTGCAAATGGCGATTAAGGTTGGGTGTTGACTTGAACCCTGGATGGTTGAAATATCATTATTGTGCTGGTAGTAGTAGTGTTACACACTGGCAGCAGCAGCATATGAAAAAATAGGAAATGAAACATTGAGTGGCCTGAGCTGAGCATTAGAAACAGTACGATAGATAGTACGGTAGAGAACAGTGCCATAAATTGTAGCCTGAGCAGTGCTAAAGTATTCAAAAGATAAGTACTAGTTGCGTCACATGGAGTACGGCTACTATAAGAAATAATATTAAGACAAAGGACACAGCAACGTAAGCAATAAGCATTCGATTCGTCATGTGTAGGAGGAGGATGTTGTTGATGATCAATCCATGATAGCGCACATGAAATTCTGATTAGAATGATTTTTCTGTTGCTTTGACCTTATCCTCCCCAGCAGGTGTGTGGAATTTATTGTTGTCATTTAATCACACGTCAATGAAAAACCACACAGCCCGGGGGAAGAGGGTTAGGGTTTGAAAATTGGATGGGAATGGGGGGTTTTGGGAAGGTTTTGTGGAGAGAGGAAAAAAAACACAGCATGGACAAACAACAAATGAAGAAAAACAAATCTTTGTATTCAAAGATATCCATAAATCTTTTAACCCCTTCCATGCGGCCGCAATTCCCCTGGTGTGCTGTAAACAACACGAACAGGGGCGGGCCGTGACGAACCCCAGCCGTCATCAGCATACGAGCACCGTAGTGCATGATGGCTGGGGTTCGTCATCAGCATTGAAGGAGTTAAGGGACATAAAGGAAGTGCACTACTGCATGCATGAAGTTGTTTGCTAAATGGATGGTTAGGTTACTGAAAAGTAGTACTTACTACAACTTACTAGTAACTATGAAGAAACATTTTGACAGTACAGGGCTGCAGTAATAATTACGCAATTTCACTTGCCTCTCTGCCCTCAGAGAGAATAAACACTTATTAGTACATTAAATTAGTTTTGAAACTAGCAAAGAAACTTATCAAATAGCTGGAGGGATGAATTTGAAGCAGAGAGCAAACAAACGCACAGAGTCACACTCGTAGAAGTTCAAGTTCACAACAATAACATTTAAAAGTTAAGGAGAAGTTAAGAGGATACTGTAACTGTATGTTGTAGTTGTCCTGTTGAATTTGTGAAGTTGCATGCATCCAGCCATTCCTCTTATTCGCGGTACTCCTCCATTCCATCTGACGCTCTGTCGATCAATCTTGGTGACCAGACACACTGTCCACTGCCTGCCTGATGCGGAATTGCGGATCGCTAACGGTAAGCCTGAGTTAATCATTTGTTCCATGGCACAGGGAAAAAGCCGGCCTGTATTTGTTGATGGAAAAACAGAAAGTGATATTAACACCCCACAGAGAAAAAAATATAAGGTACGCTGTGTAGGGCAAAAATAACACTTTCAGTTTCAGAGGTGACAGTATTACATACAAGCATCATTTTGAAAGTGCGTACCCTGAGTCTCCTTTTCAAGGATAGTAATTAGTAACTATGGGCGAATTTTGTGGATCTGCGGTCCGAGCGTTCGCGCGAAATCACAAAAAAATCCACGACTTTGTGCGAAATTGCAAAAAAATCTGAGAATTCACTGATTTTCCCTCAAAGTTGCGGATTTCGTTGCAATTTGCATAACTATTACTGGAGTACTTTCTACTGGCTAAAGTGCCAGAAGAGTTGTCTCCAGTGACATCTGCAACAACGCATTACCGGCAATGTTAACCTATGCGCCGAAAGCACCTTAGAAACAGGGCTAAATTCCCCTTTCCCCTCAACTTACAACCAAACTGCTAATTTTACACAAAATTAGACCTTCCCAGCAGGGCTCCCAGACCCCTCAACCCACCCCCATAAATCTAGAACACCCCAAACAGCCCCCCAAAATCATGCAATACTCCTAGGCCTAAGTTTAAATCGTGCCAAAACGCTCTCTGCAACTAGGCCCAAACCCCCCTTTTCCACCATGGATTTTCTTCAAACCACTTGCAATCAAAATTAGACCTTCTCAGCACTGCTCCCAGACCCCTCAACCCACCCCCAAAAATCTAGAACACCCCCAAGCAGCCCTCCAAAAACATGCAATACTCCTAGGCCTAAGTTTAAATCGTGCCAAAACACACTCTGCAACTAGGCCCAAACCCCCCTTTTACACCATGGATTTTCTTCAAACCACTTGCAATCAAAATTAGACCTTCCCAGCAGTGCTCCCAGACCCTTCAACCCAACCCTCAAAAATCTAGAACATCCCCAAGCAGCCCCCCAAAAACATGCAATACTCCTAGGCCTAAGTTTAAATCGTGCCAAAACGCTCTCTGCAACTAGGCCCAAACCCCCCTTTTCTACCATGCATTTTCTGCAAACCACTTGCAATTAAAATTAGACCTTCCCAGCAGTGCTCCCAGACCCCTCAACCCACCCCCAAAAATCTAGAACACCCCCAAGCAGGCCCCCAAAAACATGCAATACTGCTAGAAAAAAAACATTTCCACCATGGATTTTCTTCAAACCACTTGCAATCAAAATTAGACCTTCCCAGAAGTGCTCCCAGACCCCTCAACCCACCCCAAATATCTAGAGCACCCCAAGCAGCCCCGCAAAAACATGCAATACTCCTAGGCCTTATTTAAATCATGCCAAAACGCTGTCTGCAACTAGGCCCAAACCGCCCTTTTCCACCATGGATTTTCTTCAAACAACTTGCAATCAAAATTAGACCTTCCCAGCAGTGCTCCCAGACCCCTCAACCCACCCCCAAAAATCTAGAACACCCCCAAGCAGCCCCCCAAAAACATGAAATACTGTTAAAAAAAAGCTTTTCCACCATGGATTTTCTTCAAACCACTTGCAATCAGAAATAGACCTTCTCAGCACTGCCCCCAGACCCCTCAACCCACCCCCAAAAATCTAGAACACCCCCAAGCAGCCCCCAAAAACATGCAATACTCCTTGGCCTAAGTTTAAATCGTGCCAAAACGCTCTCTGCAACTAGGCCCAAACCCCCCTTTTCCAACATGGATTTTCTTCAAACCACTTGCAATCAAAATTAGACCTTTCCAGCAGTGCTCCCAGACCCCTAAACCCAAAACCCAAAAATCTAGAACATTCCCAAGCAGCCCCCCAAAAACATGCAATACTGCGAGGCCTACGTTTATATCGTGCTAAAACGCTCTCTGCAACTAGGCCCAAACCCCCCTTTTCCACCATGGATTTTCTTCAAACCACTTGCAATCAAAATTAGACCTTACCTGCAGTGCTCCCAGATCCCTTAACCGACCCCCAAAAATCTAGAACACCCCCAAAAAGCCTCCCAAAAACATGCAATACTGCTATTTCCAAAACATGGCAAAATCGCGCCTTGACAAAACATTGCTGTTTTCAGCACTTCCACCAATTCGATCCTCTTGAAACTTACCAGGACACTTGTTCCAGTGATTCCCAAGAATTTCAGCAAGGCAGAACAAAATCGATCCACTGGAAGGTGTACAACTAGTTTTCACCCAAACACACGCGTGCGCAAAACACCAAAAAAGGCCAAAATTCAGCCAATTCTGGACCAAAAAACGTAACCCCCCCCCCCTAAAACCATGCCAACATCATTATGAACGAGCCTGCTTCGGGCCCTGAACCCTAGACTCCGGGAACCCTACCAAATTAATTAAACCCAAAAACACTAGTAAACCACACTGAACCCTAAACACTAGATATGCTTTGTCTGTCTGTGTCAAAGAGCCTAGGTATGCTACATCGGGTTGCTTCACTCAATGGTGCCTGCCTTGACCGTCTGCATGGCCCTGCCGCAAGCATGGGCAAAAAATCCGTTACGCTCAAGAATTTGCAAATTTTCAGCAATTCCGCGAGATTCGTGGATTGCGAATTTGCTGCCGAAAAACAGCAAATTTCGCAAGCGGAACGGATTTTTGGCCCATGCTTGCAGCAGGGCCATGCAGACGGTGAAGGCATGCACCACTGAGTAAAGCAACCTGATGTAGCATACCTAGGCTGTTTGTCACAGACAGACACAGCATATTATCTAATTGTATGCAGCAAGCCACATAGCCCAAATTTTACATGAACTGCTGTATGGACTCTGCCTGGCACAACAACAACACTACACTGCCTCGACCATAGGGAGGGTCTGGAGGAGGAGGATAGAGGAGCATGATTGAGTTGTGAACTTGTGAACCTCAGGAATGCAGACTGCTGCACCTTTAAATCAACGACTAGACAGGCATGTAGTTCTGCTGTAGTAGTTGTTGTAGACTGGTTTACCTGTTTGCCACTCATGAATTGGCCATAGTTATTCCGTAAACCGACGCTGATGATCCATCCATCCCAGTGAGTGACTGTAAAAAAAAAGATATATTATTTAATCAATCATCATGGAATATTGGCAAACAGTAAGTCCAAGGACATTTTGCATATAGGAAAATGCAACATAGTAGCCCCTGCAGTTGAAGTACAATTTGAATTAAACAAGGTAAAAAAAGCAGAGTAGACTTGAGTTCCATTTAATGTGTAAAAGATTAAATAATAATAGAAGACTTATGATGCATTTCATGCACAACAAACTAACAGCAATTGCTTTCATCTGAGCCAGACAGCCATTGCTGTCCACTGCATGCCATCTTCTTCTCATTATTCATTACCTGTTCCACTTTTTGTCCGCATCTTCTTCTGAAAGTGAGGGACCACAGGGCAGCCTCTACTGTCAATTTCAGAAGTAACTGTCAGCAATCAGCAAGCATGTAGTCAGTAATTCCAGTCCCACTTGAGGAAACTCGTCTATGAAGACAAAGTTTCTTTATTCTGCGTAATCCAGCAATCTGCCTTGAGGGAAATGGATAGGGAGAGTCTGGAGGAGGAGGATAGAGGAGCATGATTGAGTTGTGAACTTGTGAACCTCAGGAATGCAGACTGCGGCACCTTTAAATCAATAAGGAAATAAGATGCAGACAGTGCTGCTGATGGACTTGTTGTGATTAGGTGATTAGAGTTTTGTTGTGGTAAAAGTTGCAAAACAAAGAAAGACACACAGGAATAAAAGTGAATAAGGACGAAAAAAAAGAAAATCATTTTCAGGCCTCGGTGTCAGGGAAGTAGAGCTCGTCCTCAAACTCTATGAATTGAGACGGGAGTAGGTCAGGTAACAGAGAAGATCTTCCGTCACCTAAGTCGGTGTCCTCTTCTTCCTGCATGCATTCATGTATTTTGTAATCTGGTGGTATGAAGTGCTGATTCATCTTGATCAGTGTTAACCTCTCCACATTTTTGGGCAAAAGGCGGGTTCTTTTTGAAGTTACAATGGCACCAGCAGCACTGAAAACACGTTCAGAAGACACGCTTGCGAGTGGGTAAGACAAATAATTTAGAACCAGGTTGGTGATCAGTCGCCATAGAGGCCTTTTCCCATGCCAATACAGCAATGGGTTCAGATTAAAAAAGACCTCTGTTGGGTCATCCAGATAGGCCTGCACCATCAACTCAAGGTTCTCCAGGGTTGCTCCACTTTGCGCACCATCTGTGACCTTTGCATCACTGGAACGAGCAAACTCTTGATGAGTTAGCCAATCCGCTTCCGACAACATTATGGCTGGTGCAGGTGAGGATGATGATACGGTTGCTGGTGTCGTTAACGGCTGTGCCGGAAAGTGACCCCCTTCGGCCACAGATTCAGAAGTGGAACTTGACGCTGGATGGCCTGCTGATTCAGTAGTACTTCTGCCGGCTCCTTCAATTTTCTGCCACTCTGTTTTGAACCGAGTGGCTGACACAGCTAGCCAATGTTTGTACTTTGAGACATCTGCTTCTTTAAAAGGAATGAATGCTTTGCTGGCCGCTGCCTTTTTGTACCGTGGATCCAGAATAGTGGCACAAATGTAATGTTGTTCTGTATGTATTTTTTTAAGCGTTTCACTAGGCGGCTTAATAACCTCTACACCAACTGATATGCGTTTTGCTTTTCAGCATCCTCTCAGAACGTTGAAGACACTGCCATCAGTTGGTGCTCTAGCATGCGCAACAATGGGATAGCTTTGCCCAAAGAACAGTCCTCCCTGCTGACTTCATGCGTGAAGACCTCAAAAGGACGAAGCATGTCTGTCAGGCTTGCAACTAGCTTCCATTCCTCCAACTCTAGCCTCATGTCTTTCATAGTAGAACCTAGTTTATATACATATTCATTGATTACCCCCCACTTCTCAGACAGACGCTCAAGCATGTAAAAGGTTGAGTTCCAACGTGTTGCCACCTCCTGGATGAGTCCTTTGACTCACAGTATAGGTTCATGTTGCATGCTCCTCAGCTTCTTCTGGGCCTTAAAAGAATGGCTGAAATGTGTGCAAATTCTTCGGCTGGTGGTCAGTAACTTGCTGACTGTGGTTTCTTTTTTCAAGAAATCTTGCACAACAATGTTAATACTGTGCGCCAAACACGGCACTCTGAAATAGCCACCTTGCTGCATGGCCTTAACTATATTACTATGTGAGAAAATATATTTCCTAGGCAATCATTAGATAATAATAACAATACTATATGGAGGGATCAACAAAAAACAGAAATACCAATGTCTAAAAATTACAGCTTATTTTATTATATGTTATGTACCAACTCTAGTATAATGGAGAAGAATGACACAACAAATCAAATCTAATTATTATAAACGGTACATAAAATCCACATAAAGAAGCATCTAGGGTTAAAAATGCACAATACAGTAGTAATTATCGACACGCGTTTCTGCTGGAACAGCAACTCTGGCAAAATAGGACCGGCTAGGAACCTTCCATTTAGGGCAGACTGTTGCCACAAATTCAAGAAAACCCAGCCCTTCCACGAAAGAAAAAGGGAGAAGGTCCAGCGCTAGCATTTTAGCCAGCTTTGCTTTATACAGACGTGCCGTTCGGTGGTTGCGTTCAAATGGCGCATCTGACCAAAACATTTTGCTAATGGTGGTCTGGACCGTTTTACGTGATGATGATGATGCAGACTTCTTCAAACCAGTTAGGCTCATTGATGTACTTTTTCGCATTGGTGTCTCTCCCAGACTCTTAGTGTGCCTCATACATGTTGCAAGGGTAAAGGGTGTGGGTGCTACCACTGCAGTGCTGCTGCCAGGGGTACTGGGTGTACCAGAAAAAATGTCTGTTGCTTCTTCACTTCCCCCCCTGCACGATAAGCCCCTCGTCATCATCATCAGATGCAATATCAATGGATACATTTGGATTTGTTGTACTTTTGGCTCCTTGGATCTTCCTTAGGTGAGCATCCCAAACGATAGTGTGGCCTCTCTGGCCTCCTGTGCCATAGTTGGTACCAAGCTTACCCCGACTAACTACTTGTTTACAAATCAAACAAATGACCATGTTTTCCGCCTTTTGACTAACACTAAAGAAGTCCCAAACTGGAGACTGGAGATGTCTGCTGGTGGTGGAGGTGCTACTTTCAGTTTCAATGCCAGATGAAGTGGAGGATGGGCCTGGCTGAATTCAACTCTGTTGTTCACTTACAGCACCACTACTTGAGGTAATGGAGGTCGAGTTGGATGGAGATCCCTGCCGGCCCTTCTGACGAGTAAATACGGAAGCTGTAGGTCGTGTTGGTGTTGTAGTTAACTGCGTTGGTGTTGGTACCAGTGCCACGCCGCCCACATCCCGCTCAGAAGCCATTCGGGATAGGGTGAAAATGTCTGTCTGCTGCATGCCCGCTGGGGACTGTGATGACTGGGTCGTCGTCAGACTGTTCATCAGCAGCAAAATACACCACTTCTAGTTCGTCATCATCACCCATAACTGAAAGCCCTGCAGGAACCTTCCTTTTAGGCTTAGCTACCTTTGTCGGCTCATGGCGTGCCTCCCTCTCAGACTGCATTGGTGGGTTCCAATCAACATCAAGATCATCAGAAGGAAGGGGGCTTGAAGAAGAACTTGTAGTAGCCCTCCTTGGCCTTTTTCTTGCTGGGGATCTGGAAGACAATGCATCATCCTCAGGAGGAGTGGCTTCCTCGGATGATACCTCCGCTTGAATCTCGATTTCCTGATGTCCCCCTACTTCTGGAGGAACACGTATTGTGGGCAGTTGTGCCCCTCCATGCCCCTCTAGCTATGCATCTCCATGCGCCTCTCCATGCGCCTCTTCTTGCGCCTCTCCTTGCGCCTCTCCTTGTGCCTCTCCTTGCGCCTCTCCTTGTGCCTCTCCTTGTGCCTCTCCTTGCGCCTCTCCTTGCGCATGTACTTGCGCCTCTCCTTGCGCATGTACTTGCGCTTCTCCTTGCGCATGTACTTGCGCCTCTCCTTGCGCATGTACTTGCGGCTCTCCTTGCCCATGTACTTGCGCTTGTACTAGTTGCACCTGTGGTTGTCGTTGCAACTGTGGCTGTTGAACACTCGTCAGCTGCGCAGGAATGCCCCCTGAAAGTGGCTGAGTGAAATCTATGAGATTTCACTCAGTCACTTTCAGGGCAATGCTGCGTCAAAACCCTGCGCCTGCTTGAAGCAGGCGTAGGTCTTGATGCAGCATTAGTAGAATGGGGCACCCCCGAGCCTTGCTGGAGCTGCGTCGCGCTTGCGACGCAACTCCAGCAATGCGCCACATTTCCGGCACAGATGCGTCACGCATCTGTGCCATTTTTGCACCATGGTGCGCCGCATTATAAATGCGGCGCACCATGGGTGGCGTAGCTGTGGCGCACTGTGGCGCACGTTAACTGGCGCATCCCTCGGGATGCGCCAGTTAACATAAATCTGCCCCTATGTCCTAGCCCTCTCTTTTTCTTTAACTTTACTGTTTGGATATTCTACTACTTTTTTCCTGTCTTCACTTCCTTCACCTACATCCACCCTATCATGCATTATCCTCTTTTCGCCCTTATCTTCACCTTCTGTCCCTAGTCATTCGTTCTCATCCAGGGACTGTAAGAGACTATATCTGTTTGTCCACTGGGGACCACCCTGGTGTGCTAAGGGTTGAATGCCATACTCCATGGGCCTTGGTCCATGCCCATCTGCAAATCTACCCCTTCCGATCTGTTGGAAATTTAATGGGTGTGTAACCAATTTCCTGGGGTAGAAGTATGCTAGTGGCATGGTCCTTAACGTGCTAGTTGTATTTCTGTTGTTATTAGCTAATATGTAATCTACTAGGTTCGGGTCCCTGAATTTGGCAATAATACAATTCCCTTCTATGTATTTCCTTCTGGTTCCCACCCAGTGTGCCCTCCTTAAGTGTAGAATGTCCCCCCTCCCCCTCCCTGCAAGGGTCAGTGGATGTTTAGCCAGGTAGTGATCTTTTGTTTGAGTTCAATATAGGGTTCTCTCTGCCCCCTTCTGAGCTCAGGTACCCCAGTGAAAATGACAACAAAGGGGCTTGCTTCTGGGGGTAAGTTTACACATGAAAGGGGTCCTTCAGCTCTAGCATTTTGCTCACTATTTGGTTGATGATTATGTATTTGATGCAGGATAGCGGTAGACTCTGGCTGCCTTTGCATTCCCGGTCCCTGTCCTGGTGTATTATTTCTGTCCATGTTTCCATGTGTTTTTGAACTTCCTCCTCCCCCTTCATTTACCCCTTCAGGCGCAGCATGCACTTGGGCGATAGTGCCTTGATCATAGCTTACACAGTTATTGGGTGCTAAGGGTTGTTGGACTGGTTGATTGATTGCTGGCACAGCCTTATCTAATTGATTAACTGTCGGAATTTCCCTGGCCTTATCCTGTCTCTGCAATTCATTAGCTATTTTGTCTATTTTTCTCACTACTGGTTTAATTTGGCTAGTTATAAATGCCTCCAAATGCTTTTGCAGATCTAAAATTATGGAATCAAGCCACATCGGGGGGATTAGGGGGGCTTTAGGTTCTATTATTAAGACTTCATCCTCTATATCTTTTGACTTGTTACCCTTAGTAGTCTTTTTCCTGGTCTTTGTTTGTAAGTTCTTATTTCGACGCTTTTTAGTTATTTGCTTAGGTGTTCTGTTTATCTCTCTATTTATAAAATCTTCTTCCTCTAGTGCTAATTGAGCACAGGGAACAGCGTCAAATGAATTATCCCTGCTACCTTTATCTAGCGTGTCAGTGGGGTTTAAATCCTCCATTTGTATAGGCGTCAATGGCAGG
Organism: Lissotriton vulgaris; assembly: GCF_964263255.1. NCBI lineage: Eukaryota > Metazoa > Chordata > Amphibia > Caudata > Salamandridae > Lissotriton > Lissotriton vulgaris. The sequence goes on from NC_141689.1 coordinate 2,119,470,283, forward strand.
GAGGTTAAGGTCATAGATATACGTCTCTCTGCACGCTCTATATCCCCAGCAACCTTCCGTAGCATTAAATCAATAACCGTCGGAGTGGCTTTATGGGCTGCTATATCACTTGACTCTGGGCCTGAGTTTTTTGGTTTAAGGGGGGTTCCTAATTTGCTCTTTGTAGAGCGGGTTTTAGGTTTAGTAGCCATGGTTTACAGTTCACAATAGAGGCTATTACCCCCTTCCTCCTGGTGTGCTTGGGACAGTGATGACCTATATGATTAAAACAGTTTACGCTAATGTTTCAACATTAACACCTAGTGTTTTTCAGTGTCCGTATTCCAGTCTTGTTATTAAATACCCAGGTCTTCCAGTATGTGGGTCTTCGAGCATGCAACTAAAAGTCACGGCAAATACCTTTAGGCAGATCCAAGGGGGGTGGCCTGTCCCTGGTCGTCCCGGGACGGCCACAGACGGCCCGCCCTCTGCCCGGGCTCCGCCCATTGTCGCCTGCACACGTCCCACGATGCGGGAGGAGCGACGAGTCTTTATGCGCGGTACAGTGACGCTGCAGGCGGTGGCCCCGAGTCCCAGCAGAGGACCCTGGGAGTTGTAGGCAGGCTTGGTTCGCGGAATGCTCCCCCCCTCTTGGCGGCCACGATGGCAATGCGGCGGCGGGGGAGAGCAAGGCAAGAGGCAAGAAAGAGTGGGGTCAAGGCGTGCTTAGAGAAAAAATGTCAAATCCCCCAGTCGTTGTAGAGCCCCGCTCTCCAGCAGGAGCGACGCGTCTTTATGCGCCTCCGGGCGTGGTAGAGTGACGCTGCAGGAGGCGTCCCCGAGTCCCAGCAGAGGACCCTGGGAGTTGTAGGCAGGCTTGGTTCGCGGAATGCTCCCCCCTGTCGGTGGCGTGATGGCGGCGGCGGGGGAGAGCAAGGCAAGAGGCAAGAAAGCGTGGGGTCCAGGCGTGCTTGGAGAAAAAATGTCAATGCCCCCAGTCGTGTAGAGCCCGAGCCCCCAGTCGTTGTAGAGCCATGGACAAAGCACTGGGAGGAGCCTGCTGGACAGGAACAGGAAGTTGGAGACTCTGGGGCACTTCCTTTCTCCCACCCCCCCCCACCCCAAAAAAATGGACTCCTTGCACAAAAAAGTGCAGCCAAATGTCAATCTGAGGAGTTATTCTGATCAAAATCATGATTTTCAGAAGATTTATGCTGCCTGCGGTGGATTTCTTGTGCAGAATTGCAATTTTTGCAAGTTTGGGAACGCGAGCTGTTCAAATCCCGGAAGTCAGCTGCGCGTCGCATCTACGGCGATGCGTGATCGCTGGCCCTTATGACTTACTCGCGTTGTCAAACTCTTGCTGTGCAAGATGGCGGGCCTCGATGACGTAAACGTGATCGAAAAACAAGCGATCACGCAGCAAGATCCAAAATGGCGCAGCACACGCAAACCGGTAGAAAAACAACTCGGCGAACACAGAATCAAGGTAAGTCAATGGCGCGCGCGCTATATTGTATTTTTCAAGCGCGACAAAGCAAAAAAATCCACCAGCTTGCAAATTTGCAGATTTTTGGGCAAATTCGCGGGATTTGCTGACCGCGAAATTGCCAAAAATCCACAAATTCTGCGAACTGAACAGATTTTGCGCCCACGCTTACTTGTGTCCTGTTCTGAAGACACTGGGACTGCAAACAATTAACCAACCTCTGGGTACCCCTTCTGGAACCGCTGTTTCAGTTTCCACAGAGAAGGGAAATGCAACCGACTCCATTGCTGGCTTTGTGTCCTGATGGCACCGCAGACCGCACCATCCACTTCTTGCATCGCAACCCTGGTCTCACCGACGATGAGGATCACCGCGGCCACCGCCGCTGCCACCGAGCCGCGTCTTGCACCGTGACCTGTGGGCACCGCACTCCACACGGCCTTTCTTCCCTTTGCGATGCTGGTCTCACCGATGCCGTCGCTGCTGCTGACTTCGACACCCGTGACCGCATTGTGGCTGGGGACACTGCTTGTAAGTTTCATGACACACTGCCTCACCCCACACAGCCGTCTGGGCCGACCAACACCAGCTCACGCTAACCGGCTTGGTCACCTGCACCGCAAACTGCCAGCACCGCATCGAGCACCGTCTCACCCTGCATTCCAAGCCTTGGTCTCACCGACGCCATCTGGACGATCGTCATTGAGCCGCTGCCTGCACCACATCGAAAGGACACAGCACCCTGCACCACTTCCATTTTACAATGCAACCACGACAATTGCCAAGACGGGCTTGCATCACAGTGTCAGCGGCAACGAGCAAGGTACTGTTACCGAGTCTGTCCAAGTTTTCGCTGGGCTGTACCGACGCGGCTGGCTGGAAAATGTTGTTTTCAGCATCAGGGTAGCCCAGGATGGAGCTACTGACTCGTACGAACTGTGTTTTTTCAAGTATTCTTGAAAAGTATACTTTTTTAAGTTCTGTATTGTGGATTTTTATCGTTTTGGTCTTGTTTTAAGTATATAAAATATTGCATATTTTTCTAAAAATGGTGTGGTGTCCTTTTGTAGTGTTTTCACTGTATTACTGTTGGTTATTTCCAATGCTTTACACACTGCCTCTAAGATAAGCCTTACTGCCTGTGCCAAGCTACCAAGGGTGTGAGCAGGGGTTATTTTCGGAGTGTAACTCCCGTTCCCTGACTAGGAAGAAGGGTCCCTACTTGGACAGAGTTGAAAATCCTTGCCAACAAGAGATCCCCGTTTCTAACACTCAAATAGTAACTAAAGAAATGTGAGCAATGGGTCCAAAGCTATCCTCAGATATAAAATTCATAACTTTATGATCAGAAAGGATCAATGTTGCAAATCAAAAGGTCAGTATGGGATGCTGCTATCATTTTTAAAGGAGTTAAACAATGAAAATAATAATTATATAAAACTAAGTCTAACAAGTTAGGGACGTGTACCTAAAACTGGATCAATAGCTCAAGTTGCATAGACTACATTTGGCTGGATGTGAGGCTTATGGTACCTCGTTGATGATATGGAAATAAGGGCCAGAATGAAAAGGGACCATAATCCCCTATGTCTAAGCCTGCTGATACCCTGGAGTTGTCTTCCCAATCAGATCAGGTAGAATGCATTATCTCGTGATCTAGTTTTGAACAATGATAAATGACTTTAAAGTGGCATCACATTGCGCCTCAGATTGAGGCTCTGCAGCCTATAAACAAGGATCTGATAGAGAGTACCTCAAAGATTCTAGTTCTGAGCAGGGAGGCAGGAGTGCTAGGCGCTGTCTCGGACGTGAATCCTAGATTCTTTGGGCTGCAGCTTGAGCATTTTATGGCACCTGCGATGAGAACCAAGCCATTGAATCACCCAAGGGCCTTGAATACCTGGTTTAGTACAGAATGCAGAATAGTACGAGCTTGACTCTTTCAGGCCATCAAATCAAATGATGTGCCCCATGTAAGACCATTGAGGAAGCTCTTCAAGCAGACCCGGGTGAATACGAAGAAGGAGTGGGATAAAGATAGGTTGTGCCTTCTAAAAGAGGCCTTAAAGGTACAGATTCTAAAAACGTTTGGTCCTTGAGTTCTCTGGGTGATACTGATGTTGTACCTCCGATTGAAAATCACATTGCAGCAGAGGGGTGGCGTGCTTACTTTAATTTGCTTTATTCTGACGACATCACCTCTTTTCCAATTGGTGCATGATGACAATTTATTTTATCTGGGGGTGATTCGAACTTACATTGATGCAATTGGGCGCCATGAAGCTCGGACCCGGATGGCATCTCCTGCGACCTTTCTCTATATGAACAGGATAGCTAGGCTGATTTCATTTGGCTACTTTCTAATGCCATAACTAGTGGTGCTCCTATTGCCGGGTCTTGGAAGGAGGCTGGGGAGATTTTAATTTATAAGAAAGGTGACAGGAATATTCAAATGAACAATAGGCTGATTCGTTTAATCGACTCAGGCCAGAAGGTCTTCTCTCGAGCCTTGCTATTGAAGATCCAGGACTGGATAGCTGAGCAGTGCATATTGTCAACCTTTAACGCTGGCTTTAGGTGCAAGACAAGGACCAGTGATCAGGCTTTTCGCTTCCTCCTACTATTCTGGAAAGTGATGGTCCTTGGGAAAGGTAGTTCTTATGCTGCTTTCATCGACCTGAAATCAGCATGTGACCTTGTTCCCAGAGCAAGTCTTTTGTGTGTTGCATGAGCAAGTCCATGCAGATCCAAACCACTGTGGCTCGTCCCCATGATACCAAGCGTGGGCAATTAGTTGAATGTATTTATATGTTGAATGTGTGTTGCTTTTTCACTTTTGTTAATGTTTAGGCGCTTTACGCTTTATCATTCACTTTAGTGGATTATTAATCTCCGCTTGTATTGGCTTGCTCTAATTCTTTAATCAAATATGTTTTTTGTCAAAAGTTATGATTTTATAACACTAAATAAATTCCTTTTGATTATTTGATAATGCAACGACATGAAGAACGACAATGTTTTAGCTGATAGCAAACGAATTAAGATTCTATGTATATGAGGGGTTTAACTTAAATTGAAAAATCACCTTATAAAATTGGGTATGCTCACAAACGTTTCTATTTTAAAAAATGTAGATGTATTATATTTTTCACGAAACTACTCTATTAAAACGTATTCCCACGTGCTCTGTATCGAAGTGTTGCTCATTGCAAGTACATATTACTCAGTTTAATGACACTCTGTGTATTGACTTTGGAAGGATGGACGACTAAGTTGGCCTTGCTACGCAGAATGAGCCTCCCTCTCAGACATGTCATAATCTGCCTTTTGGCGGTATCTTTAGAGGGAAGCGATTTATCGCAAAGTAATTGCTATGCTAAAAGAGTTCGGGGCATTCGGAGTTCACCTTGCTGAATGATCCTAAATTGTCCCTTGGCTCCTCTAACTCTAATCTTTGTTCCGGAGAAGCGTGCTACTTGGTGAAAAGCGCTTCAACGCCTCGCCAGGAGCAGTAAGCGCTATATAAATACAATTTATAATTACATCTGTGATACCCAAACGTCAAGTTTCCTTTTGTCCTTTTTCGGCATGGGGAGAAAACTATGTGACTGAAATGGTCTGTGCCCATAAAGGCAACCACGCGCGCAGAACTCCTCGAATATTTAACAACTGGAGTTGCAATGATACTTAAATAAAGGCATTCCGAAAACTATATTCAATCACATAATTACCTATGCGCGACAGAATTTTAAATCCCCATGCACATAGCGTGATTAATATGTTCTTAATAAGCAGAGTATTCAGCAATCCCCTCACTTCTAACCGAGCTGGCTGAGTTCTAATGTTTACCACATAGTTATCACAGCTCAACTTTCTGTCATAGAAGAGCGCCTTTCTGACGACTGCACGAGTTCTCGGGTTGGTAATGCAGCTGTAGTCAGGCGAGGAAAAAGCTGCGAGGCATGTGTTTTACACAGAAATAACAGCTTGCAGATGTATTTTATGGTAATGGGGTTTCGGGAAAACGCGACGGACAACCTGCATGTAAGCGAGCGATGCGTGTTTTCCAATATGCTCACCAAGCTAACTGTTGCGTTTTCCAATGTCGAGGCAGGGGAAGGCATGAAAGAGAAATATCCATTCTTTTCTCCGCGGAACCCATCATCGCGACAAAGACGAGCGTGTGAAGAGACGGGCGAACCACTTATATTCTGAAAGGGACAGTATCCAAAGCCCCAACTTTTCAGGTGAAGACAGCTGGCGGGCTGTTAGACCGTGCTGACCGGATGACCGCGCTCATTTGCGAGCGGCTGCTGGAACGGCAGTGATACCCCCGCCCCTGCCCATCCTTTCCGTGATGCTGCGGCGACATCCGGTCACTATGGCAACGCCTGGTTATGCACTGGCGGTACTAAGTAATTCATTCTGACAGAACAGGCAGCGTCTGCCCGCCCTGCTGGAGAGGGACTAGGTTGGTGAGAGCCCAAGGAGACTTCCCGTAAAATAGGCAGCGCACCTCGCTCAGTGTCTGTGAAATTAACAAACTGCAGAATGAAGCCTCGAGTATCTAGAAATTTCAGGGATGGGACGACTCTTGCGCACCCTACATTCATCGTAAAAGTAAACCTTTGCAGCTCTACCTTTATCTATAGTTAGATACAAAATTAAAACTGTGTGCACGCTTGAATATTGTATTAAGTAACTTGCTTTGTAGCTGTATTGACATTTGAGAGAGAGAGGTCGGCTGTCGCGCTAATTCTAGGGGGAATCTTTACAAGTACTGACTGATTTATCGATTGATAAACTAAAGACTGGTGCGTGGGTTGTGAAAGAAGATGACTTATTTAAGTTGCATTCTTCAAGGCACCGTCTTGAAAGCGTTTCTTTTCTCGCCCGTTTTCTCAGTTTGCGAGTGGTATAAATTGACCTCTGTAATCCGCCAACCTCTGTAAATGAAATTTATGATACAGGTCGGTGGCTGCACAGAAGGACGTTTTAATGAAATCATTTCAGCGCCGTATTTTCGCCCTCTCTGGTGGGAAGCCCCACCCCTGGTGCGGGCTGATTGGCGCCACACTTTTATAAGATAATTCTTGCTAAAAGCGGCTGACCTGATTGGCCACCCGCGGTGCGTCTGTGAGGCGGATGCCACCTGCTATTCCCAGTACATGCCGGAGTGCATTTCGTTTCCAAATGTCTACAGGTCATTAAATACAATAACAGTAAGGCAGCGACGCCCAGGGGCAATGGCTGTCCGGGGAGGTCTCCGCGTGCCTGCGGGCAGGAGAGCTTGGCGTGCTGGGCTGAGACTCGTCTTGCTGTTGCTGGCAGTAGTGAGCAGGAGCGCTTGGTGAGTACACGTCGCGCGGGGGCTGGCCCACCTAAGGCAGCCCCTGTTCCTTTCTTTCCTCTGATTTGTTGCTCTGCAGATTTATTTGTTTAATGTCCGCTCTAATGCTTTTGCGCCTCTGTCCAGGGACGTGCCACACCGGGCGGAGAAAGCGTTTTGCCTTTCACTCTTTCGCCCCATCCCTTTCACCCCGCCCCTTTGTTCCCCTGCACCCCCTCCCTCTCCCATGGGATGGTGACTCCCTTAGAAGTTTGGTATGCTGTGTGTTACTTAGGCTTGAGTGGCTTAATGGGTGGGAAACGAGCACATAGGAAGGGTACTCTTTTTAGTGTTCCAGTTCATTTTCTTTTAGATATTTGCTGGCATTGTTGCCGGATCATACTGATGAAGGTGAAGTAGTAATTTAGAAAGGTGAAATTACTGCGGTGACTGAGACCTGCTGATACTGAATGAGTTTTTCCGCAAGACGCTGTATACATTTATTTTGTGGTAATACTCTCATTTATCAATTGGAGATGTCCCCCTCGGCCCGATACGGTGTTCCCCATTGCCTTCAAATACGACGTCTCTCCACTGCCCGAATGCAGTGCTTCCGGACTGCCCTATTTGTGTATTATACGTGACGTTGGTACCAGCATATAACAATACGATATTTAGCTCCACAGCCTGGTATAGTTTCTCATGGTTTCCGCTTCCCTCGTGCGTGATGGTGTTAGGTTAATATAACAGCAAAGGACAACCCTCGGTGGAATGCACGTGGGATCTCAGACTGTCTTCCCTATATACTCCGCACGATGCTTACATTTTCATACGTGGGTCTCGCTCGCTCCACGAGCTGCCACTCGTTTTTCCCACGCTGTGTTTCTAGTTCATCTCTGCGTCACACTTTGTCCTTCCACAGCCCAGCACATCACTCCGGAGACTGCAACGCTTCTGTGGCACCAGACTGCAGTCTGTATACATTATGTTCAATTAGGAAACCACCATACCTTTGCATCTATCCAGCAGGGCCTTCAAGTTTGTTGGACACAGTTTTTTGAACTGGTCTCTCAGTGTATTGTGTAGCAGGGGCGCAACTAGACCTGAACTTTATTGGAAGGGGGGGGGAGGGGTGGCTAACACTCACAGCCAGGGCTGGCCCTAGCACTGGTAGCACACGGTGCAACAGTTTTTTATTTGGCACCGCCTCCCCCATTTCCTCCTTCTCCATGAAATCCCTCACTACCACTCACCAACAATGCACCTCATCTCTATAGCACCTTTCTGACAAACACTTCATTTTTTACAGCGCTACTCATAGTTTACTCACTCAGTTCTGTGATCTGCATGATACATGTTCTTGTTCTTTGTAGCAGGCACAATAACCCTCTGTGCTGTGTGGGTGGCAGGAGTGTCCATGTGAGTGCACTGTGAGCAATGCAACAGTGTGAGAGTAGGGTAAGAAGCTTGACTGCAGAGTGAGTGAGATGAGCATATCAATTTGGGTGCGGATGTATGTGCAGAGTGGGATAAATTAATGCATGGTTAGTGATGAGCTTGTTCGAGTGCGATTGCAGATTGAGCAGTGAGGGGACAGGCGAGTGAAGTATCACTTGAGTGCAAGGTGAGAAGTGTGCTCTCGTGACTGAAGGATGAGGTACAGGGTTAACAGCGCAAGTACATTGTGAGTGCAGAGTCATCACTGTGAGTGCAGGGTGAGTGGTGATCAGTGTGAGTGCATTGTGATCGCTTTGAGTGCAGGTTGAGTGTGAAAGTGAAGGGCAAGAATGAGGAGTGAGTTGTCTAAATGCAGGGTGCATTACCAGACACTTGAAGTAACATACGGCGGCGTAGGGGGGGTTCGGATATAAGTTAAGCTATTGCTTTATGGCATTAATCAGGAATCGAGGGTGGAGGAAATAAATAATGTGCTGATCTTGCAACAAACTTCCGGTCTTATGATTTTGGTTGCCACCTCATTATGTTGATGTCCCAGACTGTACTAAAATAGGCAGTCACCTAAGGCCGTTTTTTCAGCACTTATCTGTATATAATTTGAACAGCAAATATAACTAGAAAGCACTTTTAATTGTGTTCTAGGGCTGCCTGATTGATCCATGACTGACAATTAAAGGGAACAAAGAGAGAAAAGTCCCTTTACAAAAGAACTAATGTAAGATAAGTGCGGGAAGACTCCCACACTGGTTCCTGTGGGTGCTCCTTTGGAGGCAAGATACCTCTGTTTTTTTTGAGTATAATCAAATTCAAAGGTCCGAATTTGATTATACTAAAAAAAACAGAGGTATCTTGCCTTCAAAGGAGCACCCACAGGAACCAGTGTGGGAGTCCTACCACACTTATCTTACATTAGTATCATACAAGAGTCCCCAACCAGCCAGAAGGGACTATTCCTGAGGTGCCCAGAAACGCACTTAATCTTCTGTTGGAGATTACATATTTGAACTTTCAATACACTTCAGGTGTGCCACACCATCTTTATCCTTTACAAAAGAATACATACTTTTTTTATTTATAACCCTATTTAGTGTCAATACTAGGACGTTCATTATGATGGCGGAAGTACCACCGCTGCCTGGCCGGCGGTGGCTGTCCTTCCGCCATCACTGAGCATTTTACTCACTGTCAAATTAGGATCGCAGTGGGTACCGCGGCGGACACAAAATCCATCCGCCACTTCACCACCATCTCGATTGCCTGGCGAAGGGTGCAGTGCGCCGAAAATGGTGGCAGTGCCTGGCAGGCACAGTTCACCAAATTAGGTTGTGGGACTTGGAAGGCCTTTCCATGGGTGCGATGCCACCAGGGAAAGGCTGGTGGGGATTGGGGTTGGGGGCCTGTTGCGGGCCCCACTTGTTGGGGATATCACTGCACTGGGGGGTACCCATAGTACCACCCTGCATTTTCATGCACCAAGTGGTAAGCACCGCATGGTCCCTGCCACGTAGTGCAGGGAAATGCTCAGCATGGCTTTTTAGCGTTGCAGACGGTGCTGCAGCCAGCAGCACAATCCCCAATGTTAAATGCCCAGGATGCTCCTGCCACTATGGCGGGTGCATTCTAATTGCAGTGGCGGGACCGCCGCATGTCTGGCGGGCGGTCCCAGCACCGCTATTATGGCGGGGCGGACTGATGTCCTCCCGCCATCATAATGAGCCCCTAGGTCTTTGCAGGGTATATAAACAACACATGGCTGGAATTTTTCATTTGACAATCCTACTTTATATTCCTTTTCATGAAATGCATTCTCACACTAGGGGAGTAAATGTAAAATGCAAATGTACGGAATAGGCAGCTGGGAGCCCAGGGGGTACTGGAGCCAGAAAAAAAACTAAGCCTCGGTAACCAGTTAACAAAGGTAAGTAAATACGCAAATATTCTTTAAAGACCTGGAAAAACTGGGGGTGCTGGAGATAAGACTCCAGACACTGTCCAGTCCAGCCCACAACAGCTCAAGCTGCAGCAGCCTGGGCTGAGACAGGGGAGGGGGGCAGGGGGGAGGTTGCGGCTGAAGCCCTTTCATCCCTATGGGCCCTGCGCCCATTGAGAAGGCGTGTCTCTGAACAGCCCTCATGCCACCGCTCATCTCCATAGAGTGTTCAGATAGAGTGTTTTAAGGCAGGACTGTGTACAGGTTGACTACCCGTCCTGCAGCAGCCTGGCTGGCGTTGGCTGTCCTTTCACCCCACAGGCTCGCAAGAAGCTCTAAGACCCTCTCAGCACGCTAAATTTAATTTAATTAATTAACACATGAAACGCACAGGGCACGTACCTACTTGAAAGAGTGCAGCTGCAGCGTGATTCACTCCAGCAGCACCTCTCCTGCTGCGACAATGCATTTGTTTATACATCGCTTGAACAGCAGGACACTTACCAGGGAGTTGTCTCGGTGGAACACGAGATTACGTACTTGCTGTTTCAGTGTCAGCCGGAGTTAAATTATGGGGCACCGTGAGTTATTCATAGATAAGTGAACTACGAGGATGCTTGCTACTACTTTCCACTCTTCTGAAGACATCATTCACGCGATCACAGACCTGTTCACAAACGGCTTGTGTTCCAGGGGGTGTAGCTATCAACTGTACATAAGGTGCAGTGGCACCGGAGCCCTTTAGTATAAGGGATCCAACGCACCCCGCTGTAGCTGTTTTTTATTGCCAATTCCAAACCAAGGCATGGGGAGCCAATTTCCCCTGTTTGCACCAGGGCCACCCTTCTATGCCACTCTTCTGCTTATGTGGTTGTGTTTGTGGTACCGTACCAGACAGCACTGTGCACACATTGGGTTCGTTAACTGTTGCTAACCTGTGGAGGAGAGGAGTACATAGAAATTTTGTACGAACATTAAGGTTACATTTTAACTTGTGAAAGAAGGGCACTGGTTTAAAAAAGTAATTGGAAGGTGTTGCTAAGCATTCCTGTATTCAACACATTTTAGAAAGCGATGACTCCAAGTTTTGTTTTTTTCTGATAGGAGTAGAAAAACATCTGACTGTAGATTAGAGCCAGTTAGAGCGATTTGACTGGGAAGATAGCTCAGTGGAATAGTGCACCCATTGCAGAGATGTGTGTGAAGGTCACAAATTTGAATCCCAACTGATCCACTCAGCCCATCAACACCCTGAAGTCCGTAAAATGAGTTTTTAGTTAGGTAATAATATTTCTTGTTAAAATATACCACAGGGTTTGAAGGCCTGGCCCTTTGACCTGCCTCCACCATCTTCATTTCTGTAGTCATTCAACATAGAACAGAATGCAGCACAAGATTAATACATTTCAGAACTGGAATACCTTTGCATGCCACATACACAAATATATGTTCTTTTAGAAATATCCAATACGCCAATTAGGAGTTTTCATGGGTGTTAAAAGTCCACATGTTGTTATGTTGGGCATGAATTTAAACACGCAGGGTCATGAAAGCAGCGATGCGTCACTTCTCAGTGCACACTCCTTGCGACATTCCTGATGCGTCATATTCAATGTATGACGCATCATGTCGCAAGGAGTTACAGATATGTCAGTATTTCTGACGTATCTGTAAGCGCAAACGTGATGCATTGCTGGAGTGTATCACAAAAGTGACGCAACTCCAGCAATATGTCCTTTCACATGGAGCAAGCCCCATGTGAAAGGGCCTGCGTCAGTCTTACGTCTGCTGTGAGGCAGGCGCAAGATTTTGACGCAACGGCCTAAAAGTGACGCAGTGAAATCTCATAGTTTTCACTTTGTCAATTCTACGACCCTTCCTTGCGTCAATACGCCCCCCTTGCATACATTATACCTGGCGCAGGTATAATGTGGCGCAGGGGTTTACAAAGTGATGCCTCTACCTAGATGCGTCACTTTGTAAATATGGTGCAACAAGGCGCATTTTTTACGCCACTGGTGCGTCACAAAAAGTGACGCACCGGCAGCGTAAAAGTGACTCACAGCCTCATAAATGAGGTCCCCAGAATCCGAGGCGGTTTGGAAGCAGCTGTGTCCTATCCAGTCCCACAGGGTAGCGAGTCATATTAGGCAGGAACCTATTGCTGCTTGATATTGTAGAAGAATCAGTGTATTATACAGCTCTGCCTTTCTTTTCTGCACTAAATACAGTTAAATTAACATTGTTTCTGAATATGCTCTCTTTAAATACTGCAAATTTCTCCGATGTGCACTTCTCAGCCAATCTTAGCACGTGTTGCTTTGTTTTTTCAATCTGAACACATTAAGGATTTTTTCCGTCCGCCCTTCAGTGCATTTACTCCTTTGGGAGTGCAAATATACATGGTGGCTCAATATTTACCAAAATTCACAAACTCTGCAAAGTTGCGACATTTTTCCCCTTTTTGGCTTGCATGTAAAATTTATTTCAATAAAGGTTTTTGCAAATGATTTTTTCCCTGTAAACCTTTTTGTTTTCTTGCAACAGAATTATGTATTAAAAAGCAATTTTTGCTTCTTTTTTGATACGCAACCGACTTTTTTTGCCAGATTTTTCACTAACTGATTTCTTTTTAAAATATGCCTACGTCTAAACCTTTGTCTGTGTTGAGAACATTTTATTACGATTTTGTGAGTTCTGTGTCATCTAGGATAACTTGCAGAAGAGATGACCGAAGAGCAGCATTTAAAGTCAAGGAGTTCTATCACTTCAGTGGACTCTAGAGCTTGATTCTGAAACCGATTTCAGGCGGAGAGCTCGATGGTAAACTTCTTGACCGTCCTCAGCTTAGAATGTTCCTGCTTCCCATCTTTAGGAGCAGGCCACAGTTATCTTCCAATGTACAACCTTTTATGTAATAGGTAACTACAGATCTGCCAACACTTTTCACCATAAGAACTACCAATCTGCCAACACTTTTCACCATAAGCTATTTAGAGCCCTGTCAATCTTAAGAAATTGCTATTTGTAGTTGGATGTGAAGGTCTAATGGGTGTGTGTTTAGCTTCAACAGGCATTCTTTGTTGTCATGAGGAAACTACAAGCTTTAAGTCGTGAAAAGAGGGTGCGAACCCTCCACTCTCATTTCCGGACCCCACAGCTCTTATGTCAATGAGCTCTAATGTGCAGCGCTTTTTATTGCAAATGTAAGGCCATTCCATTTCGAGATTTCCAGTGCCTGTTACCCCTCCTCAGTATTCATTCTAAAACTGTGGTGAATGTCTTTGCTGATGCATTGGAACAGGTGATAAATAACTTTTTTACAAGGACTGGACTTTATAATCGTTGCCAGCTTTTAGTCAAAATGAACTTCTTTATTAACGGTTGATCTAACTGCAAATGGCCTTTATAAACATGTTTTGTGTTTAAAAAGAGTGAATATATTTGATGTGATAGGAAGACATTTCTTTAATGTGTTGTATTCTTTAAATGATTTTGATAGCTATTTAGTATGTATGCTGATGTGCTTTCTTTAATTAGAGGTGTGTAAAATTACCCCCCTGAAACATATACCACACCCACATTGGTGGTGCAAAAGGTGCCAATCCAATGTCACTGGTAATGTTTTGTATTTAAAATAACTAAATAAAACATGTCACGTCCAGGCATGACTGTTCCGAATATCAAGTTGCCCCTGAAGTCACAATGAGGGCTCATTTGAAGCTTCAAACCTGACTAGGGTTCCAAGAGGGCAGATGTTATTGCTCGAACAATCCCTTCTGTCACCTGGTGTGCACAGATTGCAAGAAAGTACCCCCGATTAGTAGGTCGATGGTGTGAGTGACATGGGTAAAGGGTCATTGAAGCCCCATGTAAGTGAGCAGAAGGACAGTCTCAGCTGTCACTGGAGTACAGAGCCATGGCAGGGTCCAGGAAGGAACTCCAGTGGGGCTCATCTGGGGTACATATTCTGGCTCACCATCTTGCAGAGCTCACTTGCTTTGGCAGGTGAAAAGTTCTGACCGAGACCCAGGTCAGGGCTCTGGTAGACTGAGGGCTCTCAGGATCTGGGGTTGTGCTCAGGCTTTGGTCTGACCACAGTGGATGGGCCTTGAGTGGTGCTAGTCCTGAATATGGCCTAGTAGCTCAGGTCAAGTGTGCCAAACCACTGCTCATTCTAGACCCAATTCATTTCTGCTGCAGCTCATAACAATTGTACCATGGGGAGACCCAGCTGGCTCATGCTGGTGGTGCAGCTGGAATCCCTGCATCTCATTTAGGCTGCACCTAGGCTCAGCTTTTCGATTCCACTGTTGCAGAGCAGGCATGGCAGCGAGTGCCTGTGGATCACCTTGTCACACCAGCCATTTCAGGTCGCATGGCCCACCCACCCATGCACACTCCCAAGGGCTGCGAAAGTCAGTCTGAGATGGGCATGCAAGGCTTCCTTCAGCAAGTTCTGCTAGCTGGTTGAGTCTGTCAGTAGCACACATTTGTCTCAAACATTAAGCCATGCACATGGAAGTACACACATTAAATCTGTTATGGTTCCTTTGATCACTCTATCTGTTACTTGGATAACTGTGGTAATTCTAGAGCTAATACATGCCGAAAAGTGCTGGTCTCCAGGAAGACATGTATTTATCATACCAAGACCAAAACAGGATCCCCTGACCACTTTGTTCACCCAAGATAACCTTGTGCCAGTCGCCTGTCGTAGTGACAGTAAAGATATATTTGGATGTCTGCCCTATTACATTTTGAGGGTACATTATGTGCCTACTATGGTGACCCCAGGTAAAGGGGAGTAAGGGTTATCATGATAGAAAATCCTCTCTAGATCGAACCCATGTTCTCCCAGCACGATTCTGGGGAAACGAATTGCAGTGCCTTCTTGGCCTGGGTCAGAGAGAAAGAGAGAGACCCATCTGCCTAAGCCCTCCAATGCTTGATCCTTCAAACGTCCAAGGAGCAGCCCACCTTGTGTAGCAGGGCAGTGTGCAATAGGAAGGAACTGGGGGCATGCATGAACCCCAGCTCCTTTTGGTGGAGGCAGTGGACCAATCAGATCGTGCATCAATGAAGCACAGAGCTAGTTCAAGGACTTCAATTAGGTGTCCTCAGTGGTTTCAGTTGCAACCCCTGGCTGGCCTCTTGCAACCCTTGGTACCTTCTTTGATACCCTGGACTTCAGAGGTGGCGTAATCAGTGTCAAGAACACATATTCTCATTAGTCCTTATGTTCTACCCATTTTCATGATACTAAATGTGAATAATCTATTGTTCACCATTAGTGTAATAAAGAATGGAGCACACTTAGCTGGAACAGGAGCTTTGGTGACAGCTATAGTAAGTAAACATTGTTTTAAATGTATGTTGTGTGCATGCTGGGCTTGCAGATGAGTGTGTTTAAGTGAGAGAGAGCATAGGTATGTATGAGCAAGTGTGTCTATCAATATATACATATGTGTGTGCAGGACACAAGTCCTAAAAAAAGAAGGGGGGGCGCGGTCACTGGAAGTGACGACACAACAGGAAGTGACGTCACGAAAGGTGGCTCCGATCTCGTCCCTGAGAGGCTAAAAAGGTGAAGTCCAGCTGTTTGGCAGGGGGGACGGTGTCCACCCTGTAAAATAAGTGGGGGGGACGCCGTCCGCCTGGTGGGACCCCGACTCAAGCTCTGTGTGTGTGTGAGTGAATGTGAGTGAGAGTCAGTGACAGGTAGTAAGTGACATTGTGGCCCAGATTCACTACTCTTTGATGAAAGGCAATTCCGTGCCAAAATGGTGCTGCCTTGCCTCAAATGTAGAGAAAAAATTGCTATGTGTACTAAGATATGGTGCATTGTTTTCACTTTCTGTGCACGTGTACAATTTTGGAAGCAAGTCACCAACGCACTTACCCTTTTGCTATAGTGCAAGGATGTGTGTGTTCTATGAAGCATAGGTTTTGTACCAGAACGTGTTCCTTCCAATACAAAATCTATGCTTCAAGGCTCATCTCACTTTGTATGTGTGCTGTACCATGCAGCACACATACAAAGATAGAAAAACAAGGAGAAATGAAAACATTTCCCTTTGTTATGGCTGCCTCGAGAAGGTGTATCATTTTAGCGCAAATTTCTGTCTACCATTGTTTGTAGATAGGGATGTGCAAGAAAACCCATCGGTGGCTTCATGGAAACCCATGCACCACCCATGGAATGTCCCTTCTACACAAAATAATACACAAAAATGCATAGGAAAACCTTGCATACTTTGGGATACTATCCAATGCAAATCCCGATTTGCGTTGGATATTAAATTTCACCCTAACACGTTGTGCTGAGAACATCACAAAATTGTTGCAAATCATTTGTAAACCTGGCTCTGAGTTTCGGAAGGGAGGGAGAGAGAATGAGTGAGATTAAGAATAAATGCAAGGAAATGAGTGAGAATTAATGAGAATGATGAGTGTAAGGAGTTGTAAGCGAGTGTGAACGGGAATGAATGAGTGAAAGTGAGTGAGAAAATGGGTATTAGTGTGTGAATGTGAGTGTGAGCGAAAAGGTGATGTGATGCTTGCGAGTTTGTCATTGGCTCTGATATACTGCAGGTAATTACAACCTCTCAGAGATACTCAGGGCAAAATAATGAGGCTGGTATACTTGTCACTGTTCTAAAGCATGGCAGACTAGCACGGGGGTAATTCTAAGCATGAAGGGCATTAATGTTAATATAATGGTAATGGAAACCTATAGGGAATTTCTGGCATATAAGCCACCCATGAAAAAATACTGACATACTTGAGGACATTCTTAGCATGTGGACACCAGTGGCAGAATGCTGGAACTAGCAGAATCAGGGTAATTCTTGGCTAAATGTAGACTATCTGGCATTTGGGAGGGTGGCAATCATGACAAAATGTTGGCCCTGACATATTGAGATACTTTTTGACATAAAGGTCACCTATGTTATATGGATGGCATACATTTAGAAATTCTAAAACTGGTCTATTGTATGTCGTTTTCAGATGTCAGCTACACAATGCTTGCCCTGTGCTTGCAAAATCTCTTATAACGAAAACAAATCTTAGAAGGGGCTTAGAGTTCCTTAACTTTAGTTGCCATTGTTTGGCTCCCACATCACTGTTGCTTCCCTTCTTCCTACTGGTCAGTGCCTTCTCCTCCTCCAGCTTCCTGCCCAGCTTCACGTCTTCAGCCTTACTTTGGAGATTGTACCAAGTATTACTCCAGGCTGCCAGTGCCCTTCCACTAGCTGCGCACTTGTGTCTAAACCTGGGCAGAACTCATGGAGCTCCACTTCGCAGACTTCCACAAAGTAAAAAAAAACTCCATGAGTTTCAGTAAAATTCTGCGAATGGGCGAAAATAGGCACGCTGCGCTTCTCGCATTGTGATTTAGAGCTGGGAGCTCATTCGGCTCTGAAAAATCACCACAAACAGCACCATGCGGTGCACCAGGGGGCACAGCTTTTCAAGTTGATTTTGCTGCTGTTCGAGTAGAATTTATACTCTATCAGCATCATTCTGACCGCAAATAGTTGTTACCTCTGGCAACTGCCCGTAATGGAGGAATCTTGCAGGGTGCCTTCCTAGTGACAGAAAACCATGCTAGGGGACACCAAATCTCACTTGCTGTCAACAACATACCATCAGTGTACCCCACATGACAAAAAACTCCGCCACATGGCGGTTGGCAAAATTTGTCCAGAACTCCGTTTTACAAGTGAAACGTGAAGTTGCCAAAATTCCACCAACTCCACGGAAGAGCGAAATATATTCCCCACTCCTACTTGTAACATACTTTTTTTTACTTTACAGGATCCACATTTCACATTCCATTTGTTGCTTGCCTGTCCCTACCATGATCTTACTTCTGTTGCTGCATGCCCCTTCCTGCATGCCCCTTCAAGGTTTATTGCTGACTGTCCTCCTCATCATCTCACTCCCAACACTGCATGCCCCTTCCCCACCCCATTGCTACTTTTCTCCCTTCTACCTCTATCATACCTTGTTGAAAATAATGCAAAATCCATTTGAAGGACTTGGTGTACTTTAAATGAGTGCAAGTGGAGATTAAGTGATTTGCCCTGACTCACAGGATGTTTAGCCGGCACCAAAATTCAAACCTGGCTCCCCAGCTCCAAAGTCAGCAGCTCTGGCCGTAATGCCACAACCTTTCCATGCTCAGTGTTTCAGCTAGCTACACTTTAAAACATTTCTAACTGATGATGATTATTGAGAATTTGTACCGCGCAACTTAGCCCAAGGGCATTAAGCATGAGCGTGAAATCCGTTACGCTCGCGGATTTTGCGGATTTTCGGGAAATCCGCAATCCGCGAATTTTGCGGATTTCCCGCAAAATCCGCAAAAAAAAATCCGCAAACGTAACGGGTTCAAAAGTTGAACGCACACTCATTTAACTATTTTACAATGGCGCCAGCAAGCTGCCAGCGCCGTTGTAAAATAGTTACAAAGTTAGCTTGCACAGGAACCACTAGATAAAACGAAGCAGGTGCTTCCTGTGCAAGCTAACTTTGTAACTATTTTACAACGGCGCTGGCAGCTTGCTGGCGCCATTGTAAAATAGTTACAGGGCAGCACAGCCTTACAGGTCACTCAAGGGACCCCTGCGCCCTTCAGGGCGATTGCATAGTAACACACACATGGTCGCTCGAACTAGTTAATGCTCAAATTTAGTGACTCATTCATTAGCCCAAAAACAATCATGAGCGTCTTCGAGGCTGGACAGGTGTGCCTCTTCCCAAATGTACCGCGGAAAATCCGCTGTGATGCTGGATAGAGGCCTTTGCATCCTTGACTTTCACGAGCGCAATACCCGTGCTGTTCCTGTGACCAGGAGCTTCTTTTTCTTCATCTGCTGAACCGATCTTTCTCTGACCTTTTATACATGCAAGAGGCATGTGAACTCGCATGGAAGCCCCCCCCCCCAAAATCCGCAAATCATGGTCGCTCGAACTAGTTAATGCTCAAATTCTGTGACTCATTCATTAGCCCAAAAACAATCATGAGCGTCTTCGAGGCTGGACAGGTGTGCCTCTTCCCAAATCTACCATGGAAAATCAGCTGTGATGCTGGGTAGAGGCCTTTGCATCCTTGACTTTCATGAGCGCAATCCCCGTGCTGTTCCTGTGACCAGGAGCTTCTTTCTCTTCGTGTTCGCACGGGTTGCTGCAAGTTCGCATGCGTTTTGTACCATTTCGCAATTTGCGAAATTGTACAAAACGCGTGCGAACTTGCAGAAACCCGTGCGAACATAAAAAAAAAAAAAATCCGCGCGGATTCGCGGATTTTGCGGATTTTGGCAATCCGCAAATCCGCAAATCAGCAAATTCGCGGATTGCCAATCCGCAAAATCCGCTCATACCTAAAGGGCATCAAGGCGCCCAAACTAAACAGATCGTCTCAAATTCACCGAGTACACATCTAAGAATACGCCTGACAGAAAAGCCAAGTTTTCAATTCTTTGCGAAAACGCGCCAGAGAGGGTAATCCCACCAATTCAGGTGGGAGAAAGTTCCAAAGCTTAGGAACTACGGTGACAAAGGCTTTTCCTCCCCATCTTGCTTTGGCAAATCTAGGGACTAATAGGAGATTTTTAGAAGAAGACCAGAGGGTCCTGCAGGGAGAATAGGGATGAAGGAGAGACCTAATACTCTCTGAACCAGAGCCATAAACAGCCCCATGAGCAAAGCAAAGAAGCTTAAATGTGATCCTGGACTCAACAGGGAGCCAATGAAGAGATTTCCTGGCCAGGGTTGCAGAAGAGAGCCTAGGAAGATTGAGCACCATCCTCGCCGCAGCATTCTGCACCATCTATAAGCGATGGACAATGCTCTTATTCATGCCCACATACAGAGCATTACAGTAGTGCAGTCTCGAGGAGACCAGAGCCACTGTAGCCTGTTTTCAGGCATCCGGATAGAGGTAGGATGCGATTTTTCTGAGGATCCTGATGATACCACAACAGGTGGAGACCGTCCAGCTGACCTGACGGTCAAAGGAGAGAGAGGTATCAATCAGGACCCCCAGATTCTTGGTGGAATGTGAGGGAGTAGGACATTCACCCAGGGAGTCCGGCCACAAGTCATTAGACCAGATGTCTTGGCAGCCCCCAAAAATAAAGACCTCCGTCTTCTCCCCGTTGAGTTTGAGAAAGTTTCGTATCATCCACTGGGAGGCTGCCTCCATGCAGGTTCTGAAATTGAGGGCAGATTCACTCACGGACTGTGTAAGGGATACCACAACACCTCAAAACCATACGACGGCACTACCCTGGCAAGTGGGGCGATGTATATATTAAAAAGGGTAGGACTTATGGAAGATCCCTGGGGCACCCCACACTGCACTGGTTTGGGGGGGACAAAAAATCACCCAGCTTCACTCTTTGTTCCCTCTGATGTAAGAAGGAAGTAAGAAGACTAAGGGTTGAGCCTCCAACTCCTATCTCCCTGAGCCTGGCAATCAGCTGTCAAAAGCTGCAGTGAGGTCGAGTAGGACCAGAGGAGTAATCTGGCCCCTATCGACCCTCGAGCGGATGTTGTTGACGACCATCGTGAGGACAGATTCAGTACTATGGGCCCTTCGAAAGCCATGCTGCAAAATGTCCAGCAGGCCTAAATCATCCAGGAAGCTGGTAAGGTGGCGATTAAGATGGGCCTCAAGAATATTGGCGGGGGCCGGAAGCAGGGAAATGTGTCGAAAGTTTTTCAGTACCCCGGGGTCAAGAGAGGCCTTCTTCAAGAGAGGCTTGACAACCGCCTGTTTCCAGGCGAGGGGAAAGGTTCGCTCCGTAATTGCCAGGTTCATCACCTGAAGAAGAGGGGGAATAACCACCTCCCTGCAGGCCTTCAGGATTTTAAGCGGACAAGGGTCCGGAGGGGAGCCTGATTTGATGTTGTCAAGGAGGAGGTTAATCTCGTCGAGGGTGAGAAGCGGAAAGACAGACAGACTCGGCCCAGGTTCTGAAGCCTGGAGCCCTGTTACGAAAGCAGGAGGGTGGGGAAGGAGCAGACTAGGCTCAGGTACAGGAGCCAGAGGCACTGCTGTGAGGGGGTAAAGGGGACAGGAATCCAGCTGATGATTAAGATGTTCTAGAGCATTATAAATGTCTGCAATTTTAGTGTGGAAGAAAATGGAAATTTTGTCACAGAACTCCAGTGTTTCAAAAATAGGATCAATAGTCTTGGGGGCAGAGAGGGAGTCAATGATCTTAAAGAGATCTTTAGAGGATTTCAAGGAGGTGGAAAGATTAACATAGAAGGCCTTTTTTTCCTCAATAACCGCTAATTTATATTCTTTTAAGAGATGTTTATGTTGTATCTTCTCAGTGGGGTCAAGATTGCCGCGCTAGAGCCTCTCTTGTCTTCTGCATCCCCGTCTCAATTGTCTAAGTTTATCAGAGAACCAGGACGCAGAAGGGCTCTTTCTAGCGGAGTAATGCTGTTTAGCGGGAGGTAAAGTATCTACAGCCTCCGTGATGATGTTAGAGAACTCCCCTACCGCAAAGTTAGTATCCTTATTTAAGGAGGCGCCAAGTCTAGACAGAAATGGGGCTAGGGCCCTGAGATTTCTTTTAAGTCCCCATTTCTTGGAGTCCAATTGAGCGGGGGCTGTGCTGTGTATTATAAGCTCAATGGGCACAGCCAAATGATCTGACCAGACCAAGGGATCATACCTGTCTTCAATCTGGAGTCATTAGAAAACACCCCATCCAACGTATGGCCTGCTGAGTGAGTAGGACTGTCCACGAGTTGGGTCATGCCACATGCGATATCTAACTAGAAGGTGAGAGGAGGGTCCAAGGGAATTTAAAGACCTGCCAAGGTTATTGTCCCCGAAAACACAAGATGTACAATACATAGAAACCTAGGGGTCTAGTAAAAAAGTCTGTGAGATATTCTCAAATATACTAACTTTCAGGCCTGACTAGTGCCGGACAGTGTGCCCTAGAAAGTCTAGTCTATAGCGGAGAACCCATGCATTAGACCACTCGAGACAGTAGATGAAACCCAGGAGCCAGAGATGAATTCCCATCAATGTCTTGTAAGTGATCTTATAGTATTATCATGTGGTCATCCAAAGGTTGGGATGGGGTGTCTCCAGGTGATTAAGACTACCTTCAACCCACCTTATAGGACTGGGATCAACCCACGAATCGTTTGTGGACCATGCATGAGATCACTTAGTGGGAAAAGGTGCAGTGCAAAAAGAAATAATTGTGGTGAAAAAAAGATAAAAAAGGATAGAGAACAAACAGCAAGATAATTTAATGGCTGTAAGCCTCTTCCTGTTTAAAACCAGGAACAGCGCAAAAGAGCAGTTTTACCAGATAGCTGCTTGTGGGCCGACATGTTTCTGCCAACAGGGGAAATTCCCTAGGCTTCTTCAGGGCCTCTGTTCTATTTATACTTAATTGCTACTGCTTGTAAGTGCTACCAAATAAACCATCTAGAACGTGAACAAAATAAATCATGAAAGGATATACATATCTATTCCTCCATGCCAAGTGGTATATTTTCTCACCTACAACAAAGAAACGAATAGAAATAAATGCACAGGTCAACGCTATATAAATGAATGTTCTACACACAAAAAGGTAAAAAATCCTTTTTCACTCACCCAGAATGGCAGGGGATAAAACCTCACCTCTCCTGGAGCAATCTCAGGATATGGGAGGCCACGCTCTATGAGGATAAGAAAAAAGGTATTGTACAAGCAGGGGAATGGGTAATCCTACTCTCCTCACTCATCTAGCACCATTAATATCATAGCCCCAGAGCCTCTCATTTGAACTCTCTCCCATCTGTCACCCATTACACCAGACTTATAAACCTATCACTCACTTTGCCACTATCATTATTGTAAAGAGGTAAAGTAAAAACTCTCTCTAGTGTTAACCAGTCAAAGACTATAGATCTACCCACCTCTCCGTCGTTGCCTCAAACAGGAACCTGAGGTTGGGGGAGGCAACGAGGGGGTGGAAATTCCTCTTTTTTATAAAAGACTGAGCTGTTTCTACAGCCTATCCAAGTACATAAGGCTGTGGGGTCGAAAAGCTGCGACCAATCCACGTGCTTGCAATTGAACGTATAATCATGCTAAAAAAGGCACAGCCAGGATAATATGTCACGTTACTAGGCGAATATCACTAACTCACCCGTTGTCTCTGTCCCGCCAGACTGTAAATTCAAAACTAATCCTTCGGCTGAAACGCCATCGCGGACATCTCTATTCCCGCGAGGAGTGGCCAAAGGACTACATAATGACGTCATCGTCCCGCCCTCAGTAGTTCCGATGTGTAAGTGAAGTCAATACTTAGACGGGCAGCTAATTGGGTGCCTTCTATTGCTCCGTCCATGGAGTATAGGGCTCGGAGGTTGCCGAAGCCTATCTAAAAGCGGTGGTACCGAAGAAAGGAATTTACGCACCCTGTTGATTTGAGGCGCCTCCGAACTACAAAATCGCGTCATGCAGTGACGTATTGTAGTTCCACATATTCATTCGTGATGCTGATCCGAGCAAACCCAATAATAGGCGATTAACGCTCGTTGTTAATGTCAGATTAGTAGACTATGGCAACAGCCTGTTCAATAAATTTCCAGCTCATGTTTCTGTGGCTTTGATCGGGTCGAGTGGTATGTTAGTAATACCGTCCCACAAAATGACGTCATCTACTCGCATATTGTAGTTTCTACTAACCGGGGACCCTTCCAGCCCTGTGTTCTCTTGAAAGAAACCCAGTGCGCTCTGGCCGTGTGCCCGATGTCATATGGCACCAAAGAGCAAAACAAACCACTAGGCTGCACACTATATGGTGGGCTACGTAATAAAGTTATTTACTGGTGTAAGGTGTTACTCCGTGTACTGGTGCAAAAGGCTCTTTGAACCAGTGTTGTTATCATGGAGCAAA
Organism: Lissotriton vulgaris; assembly: GCF_964263255.1. Lineage (NCBI taxonomy): Eukaryota > Metazoa > Chordata > Amphibia > Caudata > Salamandridae > Lissotriton > Lissotriton vulgaris. Next base: position 2,119,494,402 of record NC_141689.1, read on the forward strand.
CTGTATAATTCTGTTTTGTTTTATAAATATTCTGCGATTCAAAAAAGAAATAACCCCTCTCTACTCTATTGGTACGAGAAAGTGTGTTCTATACAGATTATTGTGCTACAGACAGATTTTTACATGCTTCAGCACATAAATTCACTTAGAACAGGGGTTCCCAATACTTGGTGTCTATTAAGTGGAGGATGCCTACAGAGAATATTACCCTCCCCCTTGTAGGGCTATGGCACGGTCCATGTTTCGATGCATATAAGGACACCTAAGTCGGGAGTTGACACAGTAATACATATCTAATAAGTAGACCCACCTAAGAGGAATATTATTCTTACCCATTGTGAGCCTACAGCAAGGTCCAGGGAATTTCATCGTTCAGACCATTGCTATCTGTGGATAATCTGTAAATCCATTTTTGTTCTTTGGTGAACAAAAACCTAGTCACATCCCCGATGTGTGATGGTATAAATGGTTTTTCAAGTACTGTCCACACGAAGTCGTTTTCAGTATGGTTGTGTTCTATAAAATGTTTAGTCAATTTAGAAACATTTTTCTTACATCTGAATGTGCTCTTGTGTTCGAGCATTTGTGTTCTTACTTTCCGAGTTGTCATGCCTATATATCTATCATGGCAGATGCACGTCAACATGTAGATGACATGGGAGCTGTTGCAGGTTGTAAAGGTATTGAGAACCCAAGGGCGATCTGTCCTATGTCTATCTGGCTCGTCCTCGATGTTAGGGGACAAACAGAGCAATTCCCACATGGATGATGTCCCTTCACTGCATCTAGATCCCATAATGTACCTATCTCTCTTTTAGGTGTTTCCCTGGGTCTAGTGTGGATCAAACGGTCTCTGAGACTGCTAGATCTCTTGAAAGCAAACAGTGGGAGATTGATCTTATCATTCCCACTGTTCAGGACTTTCCAATGGTGTCTCACAATCTTCTGAAGCTGGTTGGACCTGGTATTGAATGTGGTCACCAGTGTCAGTCGGTCAAGGGGTGGTTTCTCAACTGGAGCCTCTACGAGGGCCTCTCGATGATTATTGGACGCCCTTTTGCAGGAGCGTTTGATCAATTTGTTGGGATAATGTCTGGCTATTAATTGATCCGAAAGGTTCTTGGCATGTTTCGCAAAAGTCTCTGGTTGGGAACAATTGCGGCGGACCCGGAGAAATTGCCCACACGGGAGATTGTCTCTTAGGGCTTTAGGGTGTTGGCTATCATACAGTAATAATGAATTCCTCGCCATGGTCTTCCTATAAAGCTCAGTTTCAAGACCAGTCTGTGTTACGAAGATCGATAGATCTAGAAAGGAAATTCTTTCTTTACTGCTTCCTAGTGTGAACCTGAGGAACTGATTCTGGGTGTTAAGCCACTGGTGAAACTGTCCGATAGACGCCTCGTCGCCTAGCCACACGACGAGGATATCGTCTATGTAGCGCTTCCACCACTGAATATGTATGTGGAAAGGATTGGTGGGAGTCAGTATGTGTTCCTGTTCGAATACATGAACATACAAGTTCGCCAGACTGGGAGCAAAAATGCTTCCCATGCTGGTGCCTGAGATTTGTAAGTAGATGGTGTTTTCAAATTTGAAAAAATTCTCTTTCATTGCCATCCTTGCTATGGCCCTAATGAAAGGAATTGGTGTAATGGAATCCAGATCCGACCGCTCTCGGATGGACGTAATGGTCTCTAATGTCTCATCCTGGGGGATTGAGGTATAGAGTGAAGTAGTGTGGCTCACTGGTTAGAGGCGGCAGACCCGAGAGCAGAGGATGGCCTGGGACCAGGGTTCAATTCCCGACGCGGCAGGTTTCTGGACCAGGGTCAGCGGACTCGATAATTCTCTCGCCTCGGTGCCCACTCTGATCAGCGATCACACTCGGCAACTCTGGGCACTAGCTTGCCTCATCTTCACTAACGGCCCCACCAGACCGCCGGGGATGCCTGGTCTCACCCTGGAGATACCCATTAAGGGACCATCTCTCAGGGAAGCCAGGAAGGGTTTCGCAGCGGTCGAAGCGCGGAGGTACCCCTTCGGGAGTGATTCCTGCGCTATATAAGCGCACAATTAATTAATTAATTAATTAGAGCGACTCTATATCAAAAGAGACCAAAAGGTCTGTCTCTACATCAAAGCTTATATCAGGAATGACCCTGAGAACGTCCTTTGTGTCTTTGAGGTACGTTGGCATGGTCTGGACCAGAGGCCTGAGAAAGAAGTCTACAAAAGCTGAGAGAGGCTCCAAAAGGGAGCCCTGACCAGATATAATAGGTCTGCCTGGAGGAGGCCTTTGGGCCTTATGGACCTTTTGGCAAGGTATAGAAATATGGTGTTATAGGGTTTTTTGCTTGAAGGAACAGTGATTCATTCAAGGTGATCCATCCTTCACTTAAAGCCTCCTCTATCAAATTTTTCATTTCCAGCGTCAATCTTGCCGTAGGATCAATGTTGAGAGGGGCATATGAATTAGTATCGCCTAACTGGTGAAGGCATTCGTCCCTGTACGCTATAGTATCCTGCACAACAATGGAGCCCCCTTTATCAGCAGGTTTAATAGTTATTAGGGGGTCCTGTGTGAGGGATCTTAAAGCCTGTTGTTCAAGATTAGAAAAGTTATGGAAGGCATTCGTGGGTGTCTGCCAGAGTCTTTCCACATCATCTTTCACCGCCCTTTCAAAGGTTGCCACTTGCTTGTGGAGGCACTAAATGGGCTGGGGGTGAGAATGAAGATTTGATTCTCAAACCCGTATTCTCTTCAATTGGGTCTCTCTCGTCACTTGTCTTGTCCTTGAAGAAGTAATGTAGACGTAGTTTCCGAAAAAACTGAGCTAGTTCCATCTGCAATTTAAAGGGGTCACCGGTGTCTGTAATGACAAACCCTAGGCCTTTGTTGAGAACTAACTCCTCCAGGGTTGAAAGGGTCTTAGTACTCAAATTAATTACCAAGCTAGGTTCATTTCGTGCGCTGTCTACCGAGGAGCCCCTCGTGTCTGGCTGCGTGTCCCTGCATGTGGACCTGATTGGTCTTCCCACTGGACCTGAGTTTGTGTATTGTGTCTCCTTTTGCCCCTGGATCGGCGAGGGCCAAACCCTAAAAAGGAGGGCCATTAAAGTTCTGATACCCTGGGAAAGAACCCATTGGTGGTTGCATGGGATAGTGAAATGCGCCTGGGGGTGCCCAAGGTGTTGGGGGCCACCACTGTTGAGGTTGTTGATGTTGTTGCCCTCAAAACTTTTGAAACCGAGGGGGGTATGCCTGTCCTCCCCCTCTGCTTGTAGATGGGCCTGCTGTCTCTCAATCACTACCTGAGTCCATACTTGAACCAGAATAATTTGAGCCATAGGCCCTTCCGTTCTTTCTGAACTCTGGTGCTCGATAGGTATCACTAGTATAGGGATAAACCCTTTCCATAGTGAACTTGTCTAAATCCTTCTTGAATTTATCAATTTTCTGTTTCAAAATAGAGTCATTAAACTCTTTGTTATTCTTATTTGAATCGTCCAGTTGTTTTTTGAATAATGCTGGTGTTATAGTTGCCTTAATCTGGCCCTCTAGGACCTGTATTTCTATCAGGATGGCATCCGCTATCCTCTTGGCGGTGCTGATGATGAGGATTAGCCAATACCTGGTGCACCGCCAGGCGATGAGGGACCAATCTTTAAGAAACAATTTATCAGTAAGGAAGAGTCTTGGGGCATTAGTGACTATAAGTCCAGGTGGAGCACAACTAGCACGGAGGTACTCCGCCATTGTAATACCGTGGACTGCTGTCCGCGAATATGATTTTTTAAGGATAAGCACCTGGGCCCAATCGTCTGTGGAAACTACAGGCGGGCCGGGAAGTGAGTCTAGTACACTTGGCATATTTTCCAAAATGGATTGATAGACTGACTCATCATACGTCAAGCCCTGACGTTCAGCCATGGCTGGAACAAATGAGAGTAAAGGTCTAACTGGTGAGAGGGGACAGCGCAAAAGGTCGCAGAAATGAGATGTAAAACCTGATTCAAAAAATGTAAACGGATATAAACTACCTAACAAGTGTAGTTAACAGAATAAAAGGACCCGCAGCCAACAGCTGCTCAAGACAATATCTAACCAGAAGGTGAGAGGAGGGTCCAAGGGAATTTAAAGACCTGCCAAGGTTATTGTCCCCGAAAACACAAGATGTACAATACATAGAAACCTAGGGGTCTAGTAAAAAAGTCTGTGAGATATTCTCAAATATACTAACTTTCAGGCCTGACTAGTGCCGGACAGTGTGCCCTAGAAAGTCTAGTCTATAGCGGAGAACCCATGCATTAGACCACTCGAGACAGTAGGTGAAACCCAGGAGCCAGAGATGGATTCCCATCAATGTCTTGTAAGTGATCTTATAGTATTATCATGTGGTCATCCAAAGGTTGGGATGGGGTGTCTCCAGGTGATTAAGACTACCTTCAACCCACCTTATAGGACTGGGATCAACCCACGAATCGTTTGTGGACCATGCATGAGATCACTTAGTGGGAAAAGGTGCAGTGCAAAAAGAAATAATTGTGGTGAAAAAAAGATAAAAAAGGATAGAGAACAAAAAGCAAGATAATTTAATGGTTGTAAGCCTCTTCCTGTTTAAAACCAGGAACAGCGCAAAAGAGCAGTTTTACCAGATAGCTGCTTGTGGGCCGACATGTTTCTGCCAACAGGGGAAATTCCCTAGGCTTCTTCAGGGCCTCTGTTCTATTTATACTTAATTGCTACTGCTTGTAAGTGCTACCAAATAAACCATCTAGAACGTGAACAAAGTAAATCATGAAAGGATATACATATCTATTCCTCCATGCCAAGTGGTATATTTTCTCACCTACAACAAAGAAACGAATAGAAATAAATGCACAGGTTAACGCTATATAAATGAATGTTCTACACACAAAAAGGTAAAAAATCCTTTTTCACTCACCCAGAATGGCAGGGGATAAAACCTCAACTCTCCTGGACCAATCTCAGGATATGGGAGACCACGCTCTATGAGGATAAGAAAAATGGTATTCTACAAGCATGTATTCGAACAGGAACACATACTGACTCCCACCAATCCTTTCCGCATACATATTCAGTGGTGGAAGCGCTACATAGACGATATCCTCGTCGTGTGGCGAGGCCAAGAGGCGTCTATCGGACAGTTTCACCAGTGGCTTAACACCCAGAATCAGTTCCTCAGGTTCACACTAGAAAGCAGTAAAGAAATAATTTCCTTTCTAGATCTATCGATCTTCGTAACACCGACTGGTCTTGAAACTGAGCTTTATAGGAAGACCATGGCGAGGAATTCATTATTACTGTATGACAGCCAACACCCTAAAGCCCTAAGAGACAATCTCCCGTATGGGCAATTTCTCCGGGTCCGCCGCAATTGTTCCCAACCAGAGACTTTTGCGAAACATGCCAAGAACCTTTCGGATCAATTAATAGCCAGACATTATCCCAACAAATTGATCAAACGCTCCTGCAAAAGGGCGTCCAATAATCATCGAGAGGCCCTCTTAGAGGCTCCAGTTGAGAAACCACCCCTTGACCGACTGACACTGGTGACCACATTCAATACCAGGTTCAACCTGCTTCAGAAGATTGTGAGACACCGTTGGAAAGTCCTGAACAGTGGGAATGATAAGATCAATCTCCCACTGTTTGCTTTCAAGAGATCTAGCAGTCTCAGAGACCGTTTGATCCACACTAGACCCAGGGAAACACCTAAAAGAGAGATAGGTACATTATGGGATCTAGATGCAGTGAAGGGACATCATCCATGTGGGAATTGCTCTGTTTGTCCCCTAACATCGAGGACGAGCCAGATAGACATAGGGACAGATTGCACTCGGGTTCTCAATACCTTTACAACCTGCAACAGCTCCCATGTCCTCTACATGTTGACGTGCATCTGCCATGATAGATATATAGGCATGACAACTCGGAAAGTAAGAACACGAATGCTCGAACACAAGAGCACATTCAGATGTAAGAAAAATGTTTCTAAATTGACTAAACATTTTATAGAACACAACCATACTGAAAACGACTTTGTGTGGACAGTACTTGAAAAACCATTTATACCATCACACATCGGGGATGTGACTAGGTTTTTGTTCACCAAAGAACAAAAATGGATTTACAGATTATCCACAGATAGCAATGGTCTGAACGATGAAATTCCCTGGACCTTGCTGTAGGCTCACAATGGGTAAGAATAACATTCCTCTTAGGTGGGTCTACTTATTAGATATGTATTACTGTGTCAACTCCCGACTTAGGTGTCCTTATATGCATCGAAACATGGACCGTGCCATAGCCCTACAAGGGGGAGGGTAGTATTCTCTGTAGGCATCCTCCACTTAATAGACACCAAGTATTGGGAACCCCTGTTCTAAGTGAATTTATGTGCTGAAGCATGTAAAAATCTGTCTGTAGCACAATAATCTGTATAGAACACACCTTCTCGTACCAATAGAGTAGAGAGGGGTTATTTCTTTTTTGAATCGCAGAATATTTATAAAACAAAACAGAATTATACAGTTTGCTCCATGATAACAACACTGGTTCAAAGAGCCTTTTGCACCAGTACACGGAGTAACACCTTACACCAGTAAATAACTTTATTACGTAGCCCACTATATGTGTGCAGCCTAGTGGTTTGTTTTGCTCTTTGGTGCCATATGACATTGGGCGCACGGCCAGAGCGCACTGGGTTTCTTTCAAGAGAACACAGGGCTGGAAGGGTCCCCGGTTAGTAGAAACTACAATATGCGAGTAGATGATGTCATTTTGTGGGACTGTATTACTAACATACCACTCGACCCGATCAAAGCCACAGAAACATGAGCTGGAAATTTATTGGACAGGCTGTTGCCATAGTCTACTAATCTGACATTAACAACGAGCATTAATCGCCTATTATTGGGTTTGCTCGGATCAGCATCACGAATGAATATGTGGAACTACAATACGTCACTGCATGACGCGATTTTGTAGTTCGGAGGCGCCTCAAATCAACAGGGTGCGTAAATTCCTTTCTTCGGTACCACCGCTTTTAGATAGGCTTCGGCAACCTCCGAGCCCTATACTCCATGGACGGAGCAATAGAAGGCACCCAATTAGCTGCCCGTCTAAGTATTGACTTCACTTACACATCGGAACTACTGAGGGCGGGACGATGACGTCATTATGTAGTCCTTTGGCCACTCCTCGCGGGCATAGAGATGTCCGCAATGGCGTTTCAGCCGAAGGATTAGTTTTGAATTTACAGTCTGGCGGTACAGAGACAACGGGTGAGTTAGTGATATTCGCCTAGTAACGTGACATATTATCCTGGCTGTGCCTTTTTTAGCATGATTATACGTTCAATTGCAAGCACGTGGATTGGTCGCAGCTTTTCGACCCCACAGCCTTATGTACTTGGATAGGCTGTAGAAACAGCTCAGTCTTTTATAAAAAAGAGGAATTTCCACCCCCTCGTTGCCTCCCCCAACCTCAGGTTCCTGTTTGAGGCAACGACGGAGAGGTGGGTAGATCTATAGTCTTTGACTGGTTAACACTAGAGAGAGTTTTTCCTTCACCTCTTTACAATAATGATAGTGGCAAAGTGAGTGATAGGTTTATAAGTCTGGTGTAATGGGTGACATAGGGGAGAGAGTTCAAATGAGAGGCTCTGGGGCTATGATATTAATGGTGCTAGATGAGTGAGGAGAGTAGGATTACCCATTCCCCTGCTTGTACAATACCATTTTTCTTATCCTCATAGAGCGTGGCCTCCCATATCCTGAGATTGGTCCAGGAGAGGTGAGGTTTTATCCCCTGCCATTCTGAGTGAGTGAAAAAGGATTTTTTTACCTTTTTGTGTGTAGAACATTCATTTATATAGCGTTGACCTGTGCATTTATTTCTATTCGTTTCTTTGTTGTAGGTGAGAAAATATACCACTTGGCATGGAGGAATAGATATGTATATCCTTTCATGATTTATTTTGTTCACGTTCTAGATGGTTTATTTGGTAGCACTTACAAGCAGTAGCAATTAAGTATAAATAGAACAGAGGCCCTGAAGAAGCCTAGGGAATTTCCCCTGTTGGCAGAAACATGTCGGCCCACAAGCAGCTATCTGGTAAAACTGCTCTTTTGCACTGTTCCTTGTTTTAAACAGGAAGAGGCTTACAGCCATTAAATTATCTTGCTGTTTGTTCTCTATCCTTTTTTATCTTTTTTTCACCACAATTATTTCTTTTTGCACTGCACCTTTTCCCACTAAGTGATCTCATGCATGGTCCACAAACGATTCGTGGGTTGATCCCAGTCCTATAAGGTGGGTTGAAGGTAGTCTTAATCACCTGGAGACACCCCATCCCAACCTTTGGATGACAACATGATAATACTATAAGATCACTTACAAGACATTGATGGGAATCCATCTCTGGCTCCTGGGTTTCACCTACTGTCTCGAGTGGTCTAATACATGGGTTCTCCGCTATAGACTAGACTTTCTAGGGCACACTGTCCGGCACTAGTCAGGCCTGAAAGTTAGTATATTTGAGAATATCTCACAGACTTTTTTACTAGACCCCTAGGTTTCTATGTATTGTACATCATGCCACATGCGTCCAAGGTTTCTACCAGGGATAAAGTATCTCTGGAGCTAAGATTTTCTAAATGGAAATTAAAATCCCCTAGAAGAGTGAGATTGGGTCTATCGATGAGAGGTTGCACTAACTTCATCAGATCTTGACAGAAGGAAGTTCTAGGGCCAGGGCGCCCGTAGAATAGGATACCCGAAAAGGAAACTGTAGGAGTGAAGTTAATAGAAAAATACATGGCCTCAAAAGAGTCTGAGGCAATGGGCATTTATTCAAAAATATAAACTGCATATTTAGTGTAGAGAAAATAATCATTTTATTGTGTTTGTGCATGCAATGTTTTACATTTTATTTTAATTTTCAGCTTTAGTATTCTGTTTATTGCTTGCCCGTCCCTACCACTGCCTCAGTTCAGTCACTGTATTCCCCTTGCCATTTCATTGCTGGCCTGTCCCTCCCACCACTTTACTCCCAACACTGCATGCCCCTTCCTTTCCACTCCCCGCATAGCATGTTTTATATATTTTGAAGTCGACAGGAAGGACTTGGAGCGCTTTACATGAGCACCAGTTAAAAAGCAAAAATGACATATTTATTTTTAAAGGCAATCACAGGATATTGAGCATGGACCTGAGACTCAAATCTGGTTTCCAGACTCCAAAGTCTGCAGCTTGAGCCATAATCCCCATGCTCAGTGTCCCAGCTAGCTACACTTTGACACGCTGGTAACTTTAATGGGCATTTGTTCAAAAATGTTAACTGCATATTAAATACAGGTAAAATAAAAGTTTTAACTTGTTTGTGCATGCATAGCTTCAAGTAAAAAACATGCTGTGACATGGTTTGGCCACATCATATCGCTTTTTTTTAAACTTTAAGCTATGTAGCACAACAGCTTTCACTGCAGTGCAACATTTAAATGAACCATTGGCAGAGCCAATAGATCGCTCATAGGTGAAACCTTTTGGCTTTGATAATGGTTGTTGGTATAAGGGGGCACTGTTTAATAAGGGGGTAACCATGACAAAATGCTGGGTCAGGCCATTGGAGGTATTTTTTGACATTGGGGTACCCAATGCACATATCGAAAAACGTGGTAAACTCCTGTGGAACGTCAGATATCATTGGCTTGGCACACCATGAAAGTATTTGAATATTTTAGTGCCCTCTCAGTGCCTATGACGTTTTAGCAAATTTATATGAAAAGCAGTAAAATGAACAATTTTACCCCATTCTTTTCACATTCTTCTCAGATGGAGAAACCCCCTAAAAGAGGTTTGGCTTACTTACTTTGCTCATTCACTACTTTTCAAGGCAAGTAATTTTTTCCTAGAACTTTCTTTTTTTTTGTCCTCATTACACCATGGCTACTGCACTCTGGGATGATTGTAAGCTCCCTCGATCCGTCTGTGGTCCAGGTAGTTTTGGACAGTACCTTCCACAGCACTAGTCTATTACAAAGGGGGATGTGGCTGAAAGCCTCCCACCGCCTTAATTCATGGCATGATGTCATCATTGAACTAGTTATCCATATCCATGGCCCATCCACACACTTATCAACCTGACCATTTCAGGGAGTCCTCCCACATTTCTTCAGACCGTCCTGGGATCCCTTTAGTATCTAGGTTACATGTCTATTTAACCACATTTAACCAGGTGATTGAATTTGGAAGTTGGGAATCCAGCCAGTGTTTACAAATCTCCCGCCCGGCCAAGGGGAACCAATAAAATAATAATCCCAGTTGCTTGTAATTTAGAACCTGTTGGGAGACCTAATGGACACTGAAGAGCACCAATGTTTTGGTTAAAATTATATTTTCTCCTAAGATGGCCCTTATTGTGTTTTCTACAGACCGCCAAAATTATTTTAGCTCTGGACATGTAAAAAACACGCGTACATTGTTAGCCTCTGGGTAGTTACTTCTTTTGCATCTTTGAACAGGCTGTAACACAAACTTAGCTAATCTTTGCGGTGTCCAATACAACCTATGGATGACAAAAAAATGGTGGTGTTTAAAATTTGCTGGTTTTACTGTAGCATAGAGTAGTTTCACGGAGTCTAACCACAAAGATTCTATGCTACCCTCATGCAATATATCTGTCCAGACATATACAATGGATCCTTCAATTTCTTTTCCTCTGCCTCAAAAAAATATCCGTACAATATTGCCACTTCTTTAGCTTTCTGACTGGTATCCTGAAGCAAGGCCCCAAATTCCCAATTGCCTCTAACTTCCTCCACTAAAGCCAGAGCCCATGAAGTAAGCTGCAGGTACTTGAATCTGAAACGCATGTTACCTGTCTTAATGTTCAGGACCTCCCAAGGGATCAATCCATCTGTTTTTATCAGGTCTCCCCATTTTGTTATCCCTGCATGCTTTAAAGGCAGGCTCAGGGCATCTTCCAGACATTCTGGCATCCTAGGGGATTCCCATATTAGGGCAAATTCGGAGAAACAGCAAATCTTTAAGGTCCATCTCACTACAAGCTAGAGACTTAAGGCTGCTTTCAACACCTTTAACCATACTTTTTTGAAAAGTTTTTGGGCTCTACATTTAGATAGAGAGGCTCCTCCCACTTCTTTAGTCATTTTACCCAGTATTAGACCCCAAGTGGTGTTCACAGGCTCCCCCACCAACATGCTCATTTTTTTAAATTGAAAGGCCATACAATCTATCTAAGGTGTGGTAATGCTAGCCCCTCCTTCTTAAGACAACTTCTAAGTTTTTTCAAGGAGAGCCGAACCCCCTGGGATGCCCAAACAAAACTAGATATTTTCCCTTGTATTTTGTTAATTTCATCTTTAGAGAAACGGAGTGGTATGCAATTAAAAAGGTAGGTTAACTTTGGGAGAACAGACATTTTTATTAAGAACTTTCAAAGATTTGAGGCCCGATGTAGGTAGCCCTTTACCGATCGGAATCGGCCGAAAATACCGATTTTCGTCCGTTTCCGATCGGTAAAGGGCTATCGAGATGTAGGGGCACATTTTTGGTAATTTTACCGAATCGTTATCATTACCGAATCAGTAAATTTACCGAATCGGTAATATTTACCGATTCAGTAATGATACCGATTCGGTAAAATTACCGAAAATGCAATGTAGGTAGCCAATGTTCCATCAGCACATGGCTTACAGAATCGGTATTTTACCATGGAATACAAATCCATGGTAAAATACCGATTCCTGTGTACATGCACATCTGTGCATGTACACATGTGCCATGTGACAGATAGACGTGCCCTTAGGGCATGTCTGTGTGCCACATTGCACACATGCCCATTTTGGGGGTGCTAGAGGGTGTCAAAGTGACACCCCCTGCACCCTTGTGAATTCTTTAATTACTGATTCGGTAAATACCGAATCGGTAATGCCTAAACATTCCTATGGGCTTCAAAGCCCATAGGAATGAATGGGCATTACCGATTCTGTATTTACCGAATCGGTAATTAAAGAATTGTTAAGGATTCAGTAACGAATCCAGATGTTGGGACCTACATCCCATTTACCGATTTTGAAATACCGAATCGGTAAAATTCGGTATTTCAAAATCGGTAAATGGGATTTACCTACATTGGGCCCTAAGTCAGCACCAGAGTATAGCTGGAATCTCAAATAGACATTTGTCTGTGTTATATGGTTATACTAATTCTGCAATTATTATGGAACTTGAGCAATGTGAATTGTTGCGATATTAGGGTCATTTGACATGCCTCACTGTAAAAAATGAGGGTCAATGGTCATATGATGTCACTTCCTGTGATGCCATTAAGGTAAAATGGTATTTGATGTTCCTTCGGCTAGACATGGCCTTTTTTTGACTCAACTCCCATAAGCTAGCTGAGATATTAATTAGAGTGAAATGCAGGACACATTGATCATCAGCAGTTCAAATGCACCCTACAGCCCCAGGTTCCTCACAGAACTCTACCTGTTTGAGGGTGGCTTGAACATCAATTTTTATGAGTGTTAGAACTGGGATTTCTGGTTGGTTAAGGCTTGCGCCAAAGCCAGCAGAAACCACCATTCTAGTCAGGGCAAGGGAGTCACACGCCAAGATAACCCCTGCTCACCCCCTTGATAGCTTGGCATGAGCAGACAGGCTTATCCCGGAGGCAATGTGTAAAGCATTTGCGCACACACTCAACAGAAACAACATCCTAGGCACACCACAAAAGGAACTCCACACAAGGTTATATAAAAATAACTTTTGTATTGTCAAAACACATCAGATAGTAATCACACAATATACATTGTGCCAACTGGCACGGACAATATTCACAAGGGATTATTTACACCAGGACAGGGCCACGTGGGCCACTGTCAGAATCAGCACTTAGTAGAACTAGCACTTAGAATAACTGTCACCCCAAATAACAATTAAAGATCACAACCAGTAACCACTGGTAACAGGTAGGTACACACTACACAATACTAATAACCATAGGCATAGATCACGCATGGACACATAACCTCTCTAGTATAAACTATAGTAGGCAAAACAACCTCCTAAACATGAAAACACAGTTAGAGGTATCACAGGCATAATGGCATTGCACATTACCCATAAATCACATTTAGGCCTAACCAGTAAAAATACAGTAGGCAATCTCCTCACTAGTCTAAACACATTAGACCCTACCCCCTAAGAATAACTCACATTTAGGGGCGTAACTCACAGTGAAGTAAACTCTCACTAACACCAACCTCCATAGGTAAAACCATCTCTAGAAGTATCAACACAGGGTGCGTAAAACATACTAGATGCATTACATTTGCTAGCACCACATTTAAAGCACATATCACCTTTAGCACATAAAACACATTAGGCAATTATCATCACAAACACAGTAAGTAATCACATTGCGCAAAAATCACATTAGGGCCTTACGCCCTATCCACATACCAGCCCCCTGGCCATCTCAAGAAGAGCTCAAATGCCCTGTGTCCAGAATGTCAGGTAGCGCTGCCATCACAGCGCCAGTCAGGGGTACGCCACCAAATCTCCAGGGAGCCCACAGGCCCCACAGGCTAAATTTAGGTCTTACCTGCTCCTGCAGCACGGAAGCATTCAGGGTTGCAGCAGGTGCCTTGAGCAAGTGCACTAACAAGTCCCGATCCTGATTGGAGAAATCGGGCTGCTTGTGTTACATGCAGCAGCACCTAGCAATCACAGGCTCACTCTCTGGAGATTTCATCCTCTTTGGTGTCCTCCTGACCCTTGGGGCCAGTCAGGGCTGATGTCATGGTGGTGCTCGACCCACCAGTCACAGCCTCACTCTAGTCCCGGCAACAGCCCAGAGTCTTATGTAATTTGGTCCTGGCAGACCCTCCTGGCACACAGGGTTGTTGCTGTACCTCCTTTCACAAATGTAGACTTGTCTGGTGTAATTATCCACACCACATCGGCCCCTCTTGGCATACAAGGTCACCGCTAAGGCATTCACTAGTCTTGGCATACTGGCCACACAATTAATTCAATGATGACCCCCTGGCATCCAGGGTCACCACAACAAGGTAGTGCAGGCTTGGTGATCTCCACACTGTGCTCAATGCACAGCTCAGTCTACGGTGGCCCTTTTATTGGCATACGGGTGTCACCAAAAACAACCCTGTGCATCATCTGTCATGTAGTTCATAAAAATACATAGGATCTGCACGTTTGTTGGACAACATAAACTAAGGGATTGGTGTTGAGACTGATTCCTCCCCCCAAAGGACATGTCAGCCAATCGACCAGCTAGCTTACAGTGCCACCATAAGCCCACTGACCTTACGAAGTATCGAATAGTTTCTAGCAACCATCGAATATGACAACCCTTGATCCTTGAGGGATTGTGGGAACAGTACAGTACTTTTTGCTCACTCAATAATGCTCACTTAGGCTCCGAGAGATACACAGAATAAAAATGTGGGACGTTTTCGATAAGCATTTATTTAACCAGCTTCATTCTATTATAAAACATGTTTGCTGTGACAATCAATAGACAGAAGATATTATAAGAGATTAGAAAGTACCAACAGAGTAAATAGAATGTAGAATTCCACCATGATGCTAAAACATTGAATATATGCAGGCATATAAACATGACAGTAATTATGCATACTCCTGTAATGCAGATCCTACCTAAGTGTATCTAAGTGCACCTAGCATGTATGTGTATGTAAAGACAAGAATCCCCTAGGAAAAAGTCAACCCTATTACCTGATGGGAGAGAATGAAGGACCTCGTCTTGGCCATGACTTTCATACAGAGTATGTTTATCCTGTTATGTATGTCATGTGCAGGGGATTATACTAAGAGTCCTCAGGCATAATAGAGGAGGCTAGTTTCAAGGAAACAAATCAACATTAATTCAGCACATAACTGGGTAAAAGTTCAGTGCTAGAACCGTTATGCAGAGCAAGGTAGGACAAATGTAGGAAAAACGTTGCTTAGCTACTTAGGCCTAAGTGGGGAACATAACGCCCACTCCTCATCCGAAGATTGACACGGTCAACTAATGCTAACACAAGCCTACTTAAAAGCATAAAAACATTGTCATAAAACCAGTGTCTAAAAATATCTAAAAACATGTTATATGTAAAAGCGAATGGCAGGAAAATTAGAAAGCTCTATAAGTCCACTAGAGAGATGATTAGACTGACTGAGCACATCGAAAGCCTTGGTGCGCAGTGAGAGTAGAAGCAAAAAAAAAAACAACAATGTTTCTTATTCCAATTTGGCTTGTTTTGGAAAGAGGACATATTAATATGAGCACACGGACAGCCAAATGTGTATGTGTTTTGTGTGGGATATGTAACATCACATTTGCTCGCATTTGCAGATGATGGTCACAGTAACAACTCCTGTATCAGGTCAATAGAGCAAAGGTGATCTTCTCCTGTTCCCACAGCAGTCACTAAGGCATGTGAGCATGTTGTAGAGCCATTGTCCATTCCACCAGGAGCTGAAGATTCCAGTGGAGGCTCTAAGAAAGCTGTCATCATCATGGGAATACGCTGAGGACACTGATGTACGTGGTCTTTTAAGGGTTCCAATAGTATGTCTATGTCCGGTGGTGCAACCAAAGGAAGGGTCAGACACAGGTCCAACACGCATTAGTATCCGCAGAATAGGCAGCGGAACACAGGCAAGATGCAGTCAAACCAGACTAGTCTGAATGATAGGAACCAATCAATGTTCGCTTAGATCCAGAAGCCAAGGTGTGCCCAGATGAAGCACCATGCGTTCACTACAATGTCGCACCAGCAGTGCTTTTTCCATCTCTTGATGAACTGGGACATCTGTTGCGAAGCCGGAAAATTAAAACCAGGATTCCCACTACAAGTAGTGGGACCGGCAGAAGCCCTCTAAAAACCCTTCTCAATACGGAATGTAAGAATGCTGGAATGACTCAGTAGATTGTTTTAAAAGTGCTGAACAGTCCAGAACCTATACATTTAAATAGGTACATGATTCCCTTCGTATCAGGCATGTTAAAGATACGATGAACCATTTCCCCAAAATGGAATGGGAAGTTCATACGGACTGGTGCCTGTATCTCAGATAAAGACCTTGCAACCTGGAGATCAAATGTCTCTCTGACTGAGATTAAGGCCACATCTTTATTAAAAAGCATGGCTTTCGGTCTGCTGAGGGAATCAAACTGCAAAAAGGAAATAGTCAATGAAGGCCATAGCGTTGCCTCCCTAACTGTGGGTCTGTGGAAACAATACTTGCATACAGCAAGTAACCCTGGAACTTACTGTGACCAGATATGCGATGCCTGGTACCATTTCACAATAGCCTTGATCATTCAGAATCAAATAGCTCCCATTCGAGAGCAGCTCAAACACCGGATGAAGCAGCTAGGGAACCCTTCAAGTGACAGGACAAATTAGCAACTGAAGCATTACATGTTCCAGGAAGTGAAATGTTCTTGCAAACAAATGACCCATTTAAAGCACTCTCAGAGTTTGAACCCCTGAGAAAAACATTTCCTTTCCTACATTTAAATATGTACAGTAGTTTCTAGTAGCTTCATATTTGCCTACCTGGTGATATTGGAGACAGTACTGAAATTGGAATCTTGTGACTGCCAGTGTAATGCTGCGATTATAATTCTGCGGATGGTGACTTAGTCATGGTAAAAGGTAACTTGCCCAATTTTTCAATGTGCAACATCGTACATCTGTATTTCTGTTAGATTGTGTACAGAGACCAGAGTTGTGCTGTTGATGTAACACCAGGGCACATAGCCGGAATACTGATTATAGCACCAGCTTAATATTAGAATGGACAGCAATTGCGATTGTCCATGTTGTACAATAGACAAATCCTGTTCCATTATGTCTATTGCAGAAGACACATTATTGCCCAGTGAAAAATTCTGGATAAAAGTGTGGTCTTACCATTGTCACCCACTGCCAAAGCCTTTTCCCGGTTAACAGCCAAATGATCATTGATGTCAAATGGTTTTTCATCCACCACTGTGCTGCCACAGTCAAGAGCTGGTACCCACATTATTATCCCAAACAGGACTTCATACAGTATACGCACCCCCCAGGGAACTTCTTGGCATGTTGTTAAGTGCCATCGGGGCCCTATATAGGTTATTCACCCAACTGTCCTCCAAGCCTAATAACCTAGATGTTTAAAGATTGCTTTAAGTCCCAGTTTTTCCTCTCCACAATCGAATATCCTGCAGGATGATATGGAGGACCACAGTGCTACACCCAAACTTCCCATGGCTTCTTTGTAAGCCTGTGAGCTAAACACAGGACGAAGGTCGAAATGTAATATGCTAATTGTGTATGTCCTATAAAGACTTGCAAATCTTTTATAACAGTTTGGGTGTCAGCCAGGTGCTGAGGCCAAACCCACAGGAATCTAGAGCATGAATCAACTGCCACCAAGATGTACCTGTAAGCCTCGTCTGATTGTAAAGGGCTGCAGTGGTCCAAATAGACATGTGAGAGGTCTGTCTGATATTAGCAATGGTGTTTGTGGTGGACGTGCTACGATGGAACCTTTCATCTACTGACAGATGTCACACTTGAGGACATAACCCTTGGTCTGTTTATTGAGACCTGGCTACCAATAACACTGCTTTAGTAGTGAAACAGTCGCAGCGATACCTGCGTGTGCTGAACCCAGACCCTTGTGTGCAGCTAGAAGTAATCCTTATCTGTGATCCATGTTTGGTATTACTCTATTCCCCACTCCTGGAATTTTAGTATACAGAATGTTTGGTGTATCTAACTTGTAGGAGTATTTGAGTGGAAATCTTTTGGCAAGGCTGAGCTGTTGAATGTAGCAATTACAGCTATCATTATCTGTCTGTCTATTCTCGTGCTCGAACAAGTGATTGCAGCAATGGCAGCAGTTCGCACTGTCGCCTTGACGGCTTAATCCGTCAATAAATTCCCTTCACCATGCATGCCAACACGCTGATGACTCAATGTGTGAATTACATTAGCCAGTGGAAAGCAAACATTCAGCTTTGCCACCTGTTACCAAATCAGCCTATGCTTTATATGCCACCTTTGAAATCTCTAAACCCTAGAAAAGGATCTGTGAACAACTGAATCCTCATGCCTTGCACAGGGAGTCCTTAAGGTACATTCCTCACTGCACCTCACTCCCACCAACTCTCTTCTCTTCCTCACAGGGCACATTGACCTTGTCAAGCAGGCAAGTGGGATTGGTTTGCCTGGGTAATGTGTGCTACCTAGGCGTGGGCGGAAAATCCGTTCCGCTCGCGGATTTTGCGGATTTTCGGGAAATCCGCAATCCGCGAGATTTGCGAATTTCCCGCAAAATCCGCAAATCCGCGAGCAGCGGATTTTGCTCGCACTGTTAGCGTGAGTTCGCGCCCCGCGAATAAGTGCAAAATTGCAGAAATACGATCTTGGCAAAACTGAAAGTAACTACTTACCAGGTTCAAAAGTTCAGGCACATCATTAGTAGCCATTTCCTGCAGTGCTTCCTGAGGGGCCCCTCCAGAGTTCAGTTGCCAGTTGAAACTATTATGTGACCCTGCTCTGAACCTCAGAATAGTTACACATATGCCACAAAGGTCCTGAATTACAGCTAAGGGAGACAAGCAGGAGCCAGGCTGGAAGTTAAAATCCATTAATCAGCCCCTAATTCATTATTGTCAGTTGGGGCAGGGCAGGTGTTGTAACTAATTTTGCAACAATGAAAGCACTTAGCAAGTGCAAAAGATCACTAATCAGGGCGCACTAAGGAAGCAGGTGCCAGCTAAAAAAATATTCTGTGACACATTAATCAGCCCCAAATTAATTCAGGTCACTTGAGGCAGGGAAGGTGTGCTTTGCTTTGCCGAAAATAATGTACACTGGACAACCAGAGGGTGTAGTGATGAAACAGAGGGTGGCATGGGTGGGCCAGAGGGTGGCATGAGTAGTCAGAGAGTGGCAGTGGTGACAGAGAGTGGCAGTGATGAAGAAGAGTGTCCCAAACAGGCTGGACACGTAGAAACAACAAGTTCGCAAAACTTGCGACCCGACAGGTAAGTTCGCAAATTGCGAAATTGTAAAAACCCTCGCGAACTGGCAGAAACACGGGCGAACACAAAAAAAAAAAAAATCCGCAAATTCGCGGGAATTCGCGGATTTTGCGGATTGCGAATCCGCAAATCCGCAAAATTCGCGGATTGCCAATCCGCAAAATCCGCTCATGCTTAGTGCTACCCCAGCATATGACTAGCAGGCCATGGCCCCCAGGACTGGCCAGAGGAAGATATCTTGCTGTGCTTCCCCTTCTCTCACAGCTTATCTGGCTGCTTGGCAGATAACAATGTTTGGGGTCTCAACCTCCCCTTCTTGTAGTCCATTTACAGATACCCAAATGTTATTTTGGGTCTTGGTTTTTGAAGTTTTATGTTGGGGTTCTACTTCTATTGAAGTGTACATTTCTCCTTTTTTTCTTTCCCAGTGAAAGGATGTCAATCACAGCAGGCAAGACCCTGAAGCTGATTGGCCTACAACACAATTTATAGGAGTCACCAGAGTTCACACCCGGATGTCAGCCACAGTGATATGTTTCTCAAAAGGTTAATCCTGAACTCCCAGTTCTACGATTTATGATTCCATTGTCAGTCACAACTCCATCCTGAAATGTGTCCAGTACTTTTCCTTGTGATCTATCACAGAATCAAAGAACAACCTCTTGAGACTCTCCTTTACTCTTGAAGTTTAAATTGCAGTCTCTGCCTCCTTTCCTCCCGTTTATGTCCCACTCAGCTTACGGGAATGCAGCAATACACAAATCTGTCGGGTGGGGATGGGGATTCCTCCGAACCATATGTCTTCACCTGGGAGGCCTGGGCTTCCTAAAATGTAACCCAAGACCCTCCATGTAATGTACCAGTGCAGGCGCACTTGCACTCTTGTACATTTGCAGCACACATGTGATCTCCATGCATTGTGCCTTTACAGACACACATATATTCAGCATTTACATGCACTCTGCACACACTGTTCAGTACTGTAGCTTTTCTGTATTGTCACACACTGTCAGCACACACACTCACCATTTGGGCACTGCTCAACAATTCATCCTTCATGTATTGTAGTTGACGCAAGCGCACATGCACCAAGCACATCCTTCCTTTGTGCACACACTGCACACACTACATGTCTCATGTAATGGTTCCCCAACAGTCATATATACAGTCACCACATGCACTAATCCAACATGTGCTGCACAGTACTGCTCTATCCCTGTACTGTCCCCCTCCCAGGCACACAGACATCCAGCGAAGATTCACTAATCCTGCGTTCGAGATCTATCTGATGTATGCCAGGGGTGAGTTAAGCACACAATAGCAGAACCTTTGAAAAGATGAGTACGTCTGTAGGCCTCCCTTCAGTGACACTGGGTAAAAAGGAAATGTTTACCTCTACTGATCACTAAACTGTATGCAGCAACTGCTGCACTCATGCAGCTTAACTCTTGGTAAAGCAAGTATCCCCTCCTGACAGGAGTTATCAATCAATTAACAATAATTGAAACAAAACAAATAATTTGCATATCAAATACTCAATTAAATTATGTACAATAATTTACTCTTCAAATGTTTAATTACCATTAATGGTAATTTAAAAATAATGATAACCTAAATACCTTCCTACACCATTCACGTTACAAAAGCAGCAACTCTTGACTAAAAAATAAATTAGCAATTATATTATACAAAAATGAAATATACTTTAAAGATGACAAATTAAACCTAAATAAATAGGATAACAAATAAGTAATTACAAATGCACATAAATAATAAGTACTGTGTATTTAATAACATAAAAATTTAATGAAGAATAAAAAACAAAAATTTCGAAAGAATTTCACCTAATTACACTTCAAACCCAACAATTCTCTGTTAAGCTATGAATTGTTGATTGAATTACATATTTAAATTACAAACTACACTAAAACAGTTATACCAATGGCATTAACACTAACACATACAATTAGTATACTAACCAATAAATAATAAATTCAGTAAAAAACAATATTTATTACTGGTATATTGAAGAAAAACAATATTAAATATCTCTATTTTTAAAAAACTATATTATATACGTAAACCAATATCCTCCTACCTTTGATATTCTATTCTCAATATTTTTACAGTGACAATATCTTTGAGACAATATTCATATGAAATTATATTTTTTATTCAATTTTTGTGTCATTCACTAGGTGCTGCCTTGTGTTGCTTAGGATTGCTATGAAGCAATTTGTCAGAGAAGAGCCATGTTTCCATCATAGCTCGGATCATTGTGTTCTTATTTGTGAAGGCCAGGCATATATGTGTGTAGGGAAGCTATCTATAATAGTGGTTCACTGTTTAATTGTTCCTCATATTTGCAATTTGTAGGACATGTAATGCCAGCTAATAGTATGCAATACTAGGCAAACCCAGTCAATTCAAAGTGTTTAGCCTAGGTCATGTCAATTACCATATAAAAAAACTATTGTCTTGTTTATGGTTAATAACCTTGGGTAAGATATTGTCAGCCATACATCCATTCATTTGTAAACCAATGAGCCAAGACCTGTTTAACCAATTCCTACCCACCTGCGAAAGTGTATTATTAGTTAGGATAGATGGTTAGATGGTTAGATTGTATCAACCACAAATAATGTCTCCATTCTTATTAGGTCCAGGAAAGGTTACAGTAATTTAATTCTCAGGCCACTCTTAGGTAGCTATGGCACAGAGCAGACAGACTTAATGTGGAAAGCATTAAGAAGTACCATAAGGGTAAACAATCGAAAATGTAACACAATAAAAGCCCTATGCCAATTTATAACAATAGAAAATAATTTAATGAACACAATTACACCAAACAACAAAGATCCAATAAGGGGAGCCTGAGATATGCATTTGTAAATAGTGGGAAAAACCAATTAGCTCCAACCGCGGGCCGTTGGTTGTGCGTGACTAGAACCTAGGTGTGAGTTAAAGCCAACCACAATGAAGCAGGGGTCGGATACAGCAACCACATCTATACCAGTCAGAACTTTTGTCTTCTGTCTATGGGACTGATTTCGACTACGATGGTCCTATGGACCACTGAAGCTGCCATTTTGGTGCAGGCACTGTCGCACCAGCGGCCTGACCACCCTATTATGAGTTTGGCGGTCACACTGCCAAAGGACCACTGCAACCATTGGGGATCCCAGATCCCCGGCAGTGGTGCACCTGTCTGAGGCCCGCAATACCTTTGGCTGTGCTGCTGCAGCAACAATAAAAATATTATGAGTTCCTCACTGTTACAGTTTTAATGGCTTTGAGCCCTCCTTTAAAAGTGTGACAGTGAGGAACCAAAGGGGCTCCTACAGGGCCGGCTGTTTCCTCAGGGCCATGGGATGCAGGAGGGGGGCACATGGTATGCATGCTCCCCCAGTTCCTGCATGTCATGGACTTAACGGTCCATATCGGGCAGGAACGTGCTTCGATGTTCCCATTGTGGTGCCTTACTAAGCCCACCAGACCAGGAGAAAACTCCTAATCTTGTGGGTGGTCGGCGAATTAGTTTGACAGGTTGGGAAAAGGGCACTGGTGTGGCGGCCCTCTCCCACACCACCAAACTCATAATCAAGCCCTTAGTCTTTATAATGAAAGTCAAAAATCCTTAGTGGGGCAAGACATCAGACATCAGGCAAGATGGACTTCGCAAGGTCGGATAGCCATTGGACAAAGTCTTAGTGAAGCCGTTCAGTTATGGAGGGAAAGCTTTGAGTGAGAGAAATTCAAGTTCATGCCCAAGGAAGGTCCCTCGCCCACTGTATCCCTCTCATGCCCAAGAAATGTCCCTAGGCTTCTGGATATAGCTGAAATGGATTTGCTGCTGTGGAAAAGCTCAGAGTGTGAGTAACCTGAATATTTGACGCAGCAGCTTTACACCTTCGGCAGATTGACTTGGCAGGATGTCCCAGTCCTCCTGAGGTCTTTGGAGATAAAAAGTCTTTAAGTCCCAGGTTTTTCAATATGTATTGAGGAGTATACGTTGACATAGCCAAGGGTCCTAGGACTTCAGGAACAGCACTTGGGAGTCAAAACTCACTCTAGCAGAAGCTACCTGCAGGGTATAGTGTGGCCAGTTGAAACTGGTCAGCAAGGCTCTTCAGGAAAAGGGATTCTAGCAGGTTGTTGTGTCCCTGTACCTATCAAAGGAGGTTAGCCAACTGACTCTTGGAGTTTGCTTTTTCTTGAGTACAAGTGGGAGCAGGTCCATCCTTTCAGGTCTCCTCACAGGTCTCAACAGCAGGTGCTGGCTTTCATCTATCTTTCACAGGACCCATAGTGTTCTAAAGTTGGTGCTGAGGTGTGCTCTTGGCCCCCTCCATAACAAATAGGCGCAAAAGTGCCCAGTGGTAACCCCAACCTGGTTTACTTCAGTTCATGAGTGCCCTACTGCAAATAATCTCATAGTGCTCCACTTGACCAAAATATAAAATGGCAGGACACTTCTTACCCTGTACAGTGCACCTGTGCCCACTCTAGAGGTGGGTCCATGAAGTTAATTACATTGCTAAGCTCTGACCAGATGGTCATCCTGTCAGAGGAACAAAACACATTCTTACACACAAGTGCTTTGTCTCAGCTCTGGGAGAAAGTTCACACCTCACCAAAGGCTATATAGTTCCTGGGTGACAGTTGAAAGGTTATGCAAATGGGTGTCTAGAGGCTTTCGGCCGGTAAAATATGACTTTGTAAAAGCACCTTTTGCTAAATATTTAATACAAACCCGACATTACCATGATTGGGCTTTTATTAAATATTTTAAAAAGTCCAAAAACGAACTTTGTAGCTACTTCCTAAGTGAATATACCATTATTTAATTTCAATATTATTTTCCAATGCTTTCCTGTGGAACAGACAACCCTGCGAAAGAGAAACTAGCTTTTGGAGCCTTGTCACTGTAGGAACGTATTTTACATTAAATATCTACATGTCCTCCTTTTAAGTGCCATGTTACCTGCCATATTGGGCATTGAGACCTACGTACGTGTGTATATTTAAAGGAGGGGTTAGGCCTGTCAGCGTTGACTTACAGGGGCTGGGTACACTTTATATGCCATATAGCAAGGACTATAAGTAAACTGAATATGCTAATTGGGGGTAAATCAACTTCAACATGCTTTAGGGGTCAGAGCACATACGCCGGGCACTGGACAGTAGTATCTCTGTGTTTAGAGGTAAAAAAGTAGTAATAAAATCTAGCAAACAGTGCGAATGACCATGCAAAAACAGGCTAAAAGGAGCAATTTCCTACACTATCCAAAATGATAACTTTAAGTGGTTCTATCTCACATAGTCATTGGCCATTTTAGTGATCCATGGATTCATGTTGTCTTCCAGCATTCTTTCCATACCCCTGTGAACATATATTTCAAGTTGTTTCAATGTTCTGCCTTCTTGCAGGAGTTGTAATCACTAATATAGGCCTGTGTCATGACAGGAGAAATAGGGAACAACCTCACTTTTATCCCAGTTCACACTGTACCCTAAGTTGAGGGGTAAGCTATCAACCGTCACCATAAGAGTTGGCAGTGAGGTGTCTTGATTTGATAATATTCATTATAGAAAAAAAAAATGAAACTGCATTATAGAGAAATAAGTGACAGGCCCTCAATTAATATTATTATCATTATGATTATTACTATTTCTATTATTATTATTACATTATTATTATCGATAATAATAATAATAATAACATTATTATTATTATTATTAATGATAATAATAATAATAATAATAATAATACTAAAAGTAATAATAATTACAAAAGAGCACCAATAATAATAATAAATAAATGACAGAGAGGTGCTGGGTGAGTAACAAAGGAGTGGGGAAATGAAGGAGCATCTCAGTGGTACTGAGTGACAGGGTGCAGTAATGAGTAGGATGAGGTGGGGGAGCCAGAGAGGAGCTGGAGTGTGGTAGAACAAAAAAGCAGAAAAAAGCTAAGATGCAGGGAAAGCAATCGACCAAATGAGGGGAAACAGAGAGAGCATGGGGACAGGGAAGCCGCCCATGGGATATCACAAGAAAGCACACATACTCCTCTCTAGGGCTGAAAGAAAAACAAAGAAGTTGCCTCTTGATGTCAGTTATGGGAGGATACAAAGCTTAAGAACAAAAAGATGTAAAGAGGCTGTCCATGAGAGCAGCAAATACAAGAGGAAGGAAATACATCAAATAAAACGCAAGCACACGAGACTGACGAGAAAGATAACTAAGGGGCTGCACCAAACCCAGTCAAGTATTGGTATTGTACATAATAGTCCTTTCAATTACAGTCAGATAAAACTGTATAGGAGACCTAAAAAGTAGAATGGGAGGTAATTTAAACCGGTAGATAAATTTCCTATTAAACTATAATTTGCATATGAGTTCAACATTCAACCGGTCAGAAACCTAGATAAGAGGTTGGAACCTTCTATCAGTTAGAAACAAAAATACTGACTTGTGCTTCCATGATGTTTCGTCTTTACCTGTATTCCGACAAATAGGCTTTATTTTAATAGTGCTCTCTATTTCCCAACTAATTACAGTCCTGACGAAGACTAATACGTCCCCAAGCACCAGTGACTAATGACTGAATAGGCCTTTGAGTTGCTGTATGTGCTACATACTCATCATAACAAGTCCTTTGTTCCTTAAACAAGCGTAACTAATCAGATAAGCTTCATATCCTAATTAGTATATGTCAGGTCGTGGACTCAATTTGGCACTATCAGTATGGTCCTTTGCTGCTCCTCGATAAATATGCCACGTTATATAGCACAAAAGTGCTGAAATGTTAACATTTTGAAAATATATAATGAGAAACAGTAAGATCCAGTTAATAGGCATATGCATTTAGCGTTAAAAGGGATTTCTTTGCTACAAGAGATCAGTATAAAGCTCAGACCTAGTTCCTGTTTAATCATATATATTAAATGCATTATATGTAGGCAAGTCATGCATTTTTTAATGTGCACGTAGAAAACCAATAAATAATCAGCAA
Source organism: Lissotriton vulgaris (assembly GCF_964263255.1). Lineage (NCBI taxonomy): Eukaryota > Metazoa > Chordata > Amphibia > Caudata > Salamandridae > Lissotriton > Lissotriton vulgaris. Next base: position 2,119,520,544 of record NC_141689.1, read on the forward strand.
ATTAATTGACTCTTTCTGCCTGCAGTTTTCCAGATGATTTATTTCCATAGGGGTTTAAAAATAACAATTCAACAGCAGGGAGTCTTCAGCATTCAGCTTAGGGCCCCTATTATGAAAAGTGCGCTCTTTCCCAGTTTGCACCCTGTGCACCTTAAAACAGGTGCGCCAGGCGCTAACAGTGAAAGTACGGCCTATTGCATGGAATGCACTGCCAAAGGACATTCAGGTGAAAAATGGAGCCGCAGCTTTGAAACCGCTCCGTGTTTCATTGTGCTGGTGGTAACCCGTCTGCACTCTTGAAGGGGATTAGAGATCCCCTTGCAGGCGGGTGCAGTGCGTGACTGCACCTGCCTGCAAGGGTTGTCTTGGGGGTCCACAGGAACCCCTTTTACTCCTCCATAGGGATGCAATCAGGGGGCACACTGACAGCGCACCACCTTTTAGATGGTGCAATGTCACTGTACCTCCTGACAGCTTTTTTGCCTCTGCACTCCCGTCTATAATACGACATGGGCACAGAGGCATAGGGATTACCTCATTTGCGTGAGGCCATGCCCCATGTAAATTAGGGGATGCCCTCTGAAGATAGCGCTAGCTTTTATGTGTGCCAGAACTATCAGTATTACAGAAGGGGTCACACAAGCATCTGCGGTCCATTCTGTAATACCAAAGTGCCCCTAGGGCATGCAGAGCAGGCACAAACACCCATTGCACCCCCATTGTGTTATGGTGCCAGATGTGCTAATAACTTTTGCACTGTTCATATTATGCAGCTGTTAGATTTCGGGGTCTCTGGTTGGCACAGGTAGGTACTTGTGACAAATAGGGACCCTTGCCTCTAGTCAGGGTAAGGGGGATACACACTTTAGATAACCCATGCTCACCCCCTTAGTAGCTTGGCACTAGCAGACATGCTTATCAAAGGCAATGTGTAAAGTATTTGTACCAATACTCATAGTAACACAGTGAAAACACCACAAATGGACTCCACACCAGTTTAGAAAAATAAACATATTCAATCTAAACTAAACAAGACCAAAACGACAAAAAAACAGCATACATAGTTCAAGGATATGATTTCAAAAGAGTTCTTAGGGTTGCGTTAAAATAATCTACAGTTGAGTCACGTTTAGCCAAAAGTACCTTTAGATGCAACAAAAGTTCCAAGTGAAATCTGCAGCGTTGAAAAACATGCGATGCCTCACTCCTGAGACCCTGGGGAGGCGATGCAACAGCCCTGCTGGACGCAGCGGGCGTGTTGCGACAAATCCGGTCTGTCTGGGGAGGGAGGCGATACCTTGTATGGATTTCGGTGCACAGATTTCATAGGAAACGTCTCGCAAAGGTATGATGCAACGCTTTTCGGGATGGCGACGATCTCAGGTGCGGCGGCGATACGCATCGCAGCGTCGATCTTCTCCTATCGCGGCCCCTCTATGCAATGGCTCTGCGATGATACTCGCAGCTACGTGATGCGGTTCGCAAGCAAGCGGTGCGGTGATCTCACCTAGCAACAACAGGCTATGCGACGATACTTGCAGCGAATGTAACCTTCCAGCACCAGAGCGATGCGCGTCGGTTCTTTCAGCGGCAACAGGCGCTGAGACGATCTCGATCTTCGCGGCGGCGGGAATTTCCTCGCACTGTCTGGGATGCGCTTCACAAGCGAGCGATGCATGAAAATTTGTAGATTGTCTTAGTTTCTCCTTGTCCAGAATTCCCAACAACAGGTTCAACTTCCAGAAGCACTCTAGGAAGGACAGAACTCTCTCAGTAGAGTTCAGGTCGGAAGCTGGGGGAGAAGTCCTTTTGTTCCTGGGACTTCTTACCAGGGAGCCAGCTCTACTCAGGCCCTTGGAGATCTCTTCAAGCAAGGGGACACAGCACAAAGCAAAGTCCTTCCCCTCTCCTTGGCAGCAAAGCAATTGCAGGTCAGCCCACAAACACACAGTAGGACAGTCCTTTCTCTTCAGTCTCCCAGCTTTCTCCTTGGCAAAGGTTCTTTCTTGATTCAAGGATTATCTAATTTTCTGTAGTCTGGGTAGCCCTTCTTATACTAGTCAATTCAATTCAATTCAATTCCTTTGTTCTTTAGAGGCAGAGAGGCCTTGGCATGGCCATAACCAGTTCTGGTCAGTTCCTGAGCACTTTGTTTTTCTGTCTTCTCCTCTCCTTTCAATGAGAGGGGCAGGGTCGTCAGCCACCCAGCAGGAGGTAGAGCCAGCATTGTGGAAGGCAGGCAAAGCCAATTCAGGTCCAGGTGCTATCCCCTACCACCACTCAAGATGCAGATGCAGTCATTCAGCCTAGGGCTGACTCATCCAGCATCCTGAGGGCTCCCCAGCCCGTCACTCACAAACCAGACAGTCAATTCACAAACAGGCCAAGGCACACAGAAAGGTCAAACAAGAGAACAACCACGTTCTAAAAGTGCTGTTCTCAAACACAGGATTTAAAAACCATCCTTCCTAAAAGATTTGTTATTAAAGTCTGAGTTCAGGGATATCAGACTTTAATTTTCTATCTTGCTCCTATGGGAAGATAGGACCCACCCCCACCCCTCAAGCGCCTTGAGACCCTCTGGGTGAGTAGTGCGCTATACAAATTAATGAACTTGAACTTGCAGTAAACATTATACTCAGCATTCCCCATTATAGCCTATAGGCAAGATAGCCCTGTCAATAGTGTAAAACGAAAATGGCTGTAATTCACTACCAGAGCGTGCCACACACACCAGTACATGCTCTACCTTTCATATACACAGCATCCTGCCCAGGGCGGAACTTAGGGCCTTCTATAGGGTTGTCCAATGTGTACAGAAAAGGAAGGGTTAGGCCTTTCCAGTGTGGACACTGGCCAGGGAAGCATGGCAGTTGGCATCTGGCCTCCCCCATGACTCAGGTCTTGCTTTGGGGCAACGACGGACAGAGCGGGGCCTCCATCTTCCTGAGCTGGGTCTAGGAGAGGTGAGGTCTAGTCCCCGGTCAATCTGGATGTGAGACACACCATTTGATATGGAGGAATATGAACACAGACCAATATGTCTAATCATATCCTTTTCATTATTTATCCGTATATTCTTTTTGTATTTACACTTGCGGTAGCAATTCAGTAGAACAGGGGCCCTGAAGAAAGCCGTGGGACTTTTTTCCCTACTGGCTGAAACATGTTGGCCTCTCGTGGCAGTTAATTATTTGTTTGATACTGCCTTATTGCACTGTTCTTGTTTTTAATTAGGGGAAGAGACAATATTCCAAATAAACGTCCCTTTTTTTTGTCTCTTCACTCTATTTTATTCACTACCCTTTTCCTTTTTTGCACTGCACTGGTTTCCATATGATTCTACTTCTCTCATGGTCAGTACAGTGATTGTGGGCTTGACCCACTGAATATTTACAGATTGGGTGTGGAAATGGTCTCAATGATCAAGAGACAGACCACCCCAAGACTTTGGATGACCAAATGAGATTATTGATCATCGCATGACATTTGATGGGAATCCATTAACCAAATAGATATTTCTTTTGAGTCTCACCAACAATCACTTGCAGTTCTGATTTTTGTTCACTGTTATGTCTTTCTTTATAGGCTTTACAGGAAGTTTGTATCCTTGACTGATTTGGTAACAGTCATGCCCGTTTTATAGTCCATTAATTTGGCTTTGCATTAGACCCCCGGTTTTCTATAAGTGTTGTGAGTTGGCAACTGCACACAAGCACTGCGGTGGCAGGCCTGAGACACCATTTTAGGGCTACTCGTGTGGGTGGCACAATCAGTGCTGCCGGCCCACTAGTAGCATTTGAATCACCTGCCCTGGCACACTCAGTGCACTTTACTAGGGACTTCCTGGTAATACAAATATACCAATCATGGATAACCAATCACTATAGCAATTTACACAGAGAGCATACGCACTTTAGCACTGATCAGCAGTCGTAAAGTGCCCAGAGTACTATTGCCAACAACCACGGGTCAGGACAAATAAAGGAGGAAGAAGCAAAAAGTTAGGGGATAACACTGCAAAAAGGGCCATTTCCAACAGAAGCAGTGTCTAACACAAGTCTGAGTGGGCCAGGTTTATTGACGATTTTGAGGATAACTAAAGACTATGTAAATTAGATCTATTTATAGTCATGTATTTTACATGGTTATCATGAACATTTTAACAAGTATTCTGTTAATTGCTAAGGCTTTCCACACAGAGTACTATTAGGTGTTGGCTACACAGACCTACACTGGACCTTTAGTGGGCCAGGTCCTGATGCTCAGCACCAGCAGTTCTAAAAAGCAGGCGCTGAGAGAGGTCCCTATCAGGCACTCCATTTTTGCCATCACCCTCAAGATGAAAAAAATAAATCTTAACTCTGCAGAATTACTACCCTTCAATGCCTACAAAGAGACTTGTTATAGTTCTTTTACCACCTCGTCATTTCAGAAATGAAGCATTTTGAATATGCTGTACAATTAAGTAATAGTTGTTAAATAATTTTTTTATCAATAAACTCTCTGCCATTTATTGAACTGGACTTACACATCTGGTTTGGAAAACAGAATATTTTCTTTACATAACCCTCCCCCACCTTAGTTTACCCTTGGTGGCATGCTTCATCATTGGTATGTGCCATCTTAGATAGCTGCAGAGGCGGTGCGTGCTTCGAGTTACATGGGAGCACATTAGGTGTTTTATAATAGATTCATGAAGATGAACAGAATAGGAGGGGAAGGTTTAAGTGGAAATGAAAAATACCTGTCTAGTAGGAAAGAATATTTTATTCGCACCTCTAGTCCCTATGATTAAAAATGGGGAAAGAAATTAAACTCAATAGAATTGGGAAGGCGGGATTTTTGATCTCACATTTGATTACTCTAGATCTAAATACCCACTTAGGTCGACTGGATCTTTGTTGCCTGTCATAGAGTAAAAAGCAATCCACTACTAGGTTAAACAAACCAAAAATTGGCACGACTCTGAAGAACCACTTACCACAAATCAGTTTTAAAGTTTTATTATAAAGCCAAAGTTAACTGGAGATACAAACATCTCAATAAAAGGTTCATCAGGTATACTGGGACCAAAACAAACATAAATTCTCTGAATGATCTTAGGCGACAGAAAAATATCACCAAAACCAGCTCGAAAATCAACAGGTTTACAAGAATAGAAACAAGTTGTAATTTAAGCGTCATTTACAAAAAGAGAAAAGAATCAGGTTAGACTGTCCCTACACTAGACTAAGTGATATCCCTACTTAACAGAATCTTGAGCTAAAAAGGTGTCAGCCGTGGTGACTTCCAAAGAAGTTCACTCACTTTCCCTTAGTCTCTGATGTAATTCTGTGCATTGCAGTCATGCCCTCTCTGCCTACCCATCCACTCTCTAAGGGTCCTCAGGCCATCTGCTCTAACTCCACCTCAGGGTGCTGTCCCTAATACAAAATCACAAGTATAGTCGAAACGCCCCTCAGAGACGCCCCTCACGTACACATCTCACGTGGTTTCGGTTGTGGCTTTTTCCATACTGATACTCCTCTGGGCCTCTTGTTAGTGTTGACCTTGCTTCCCAGGCTTCTTCTCCGCTCGCCGGTACCCCCCATTAAATTCCTGGAACCTCCTCCAGGCCTGTGCCTGTCTCCCTGGACAGAGCTCTATTTATCACTCTCTTGATTGGTACCCCCTCGCACCTGCAAACAGACACCCATGAATTGGGCCCCAAATTCTGACCTCCAGTTATCTATTCAGGTCGTAAAACTTCGAACATAGTCGGCAATTTATGCTTTAACGAGACTCGATTTTAACTAACACGTGCAGATCAAAGAAGCAACTTTATCTTTCCAGGCCTACTAAATTACTTTGCAAGAGGCCTGCACTCTGTGAACCTTTATTTTTAAAACTAAAACAAGTTCTACTTAATACACTCTGATTATATGTAACACTTCTACAAAACATGATTTCTAACGCAAAATCAATAATATTCTATATAATATCAGTAACAAAAGAATCCATCTTATGTGATCTGCAAAGGCACGTTTTCGTTCTTCATATATTGCCATGAGGCCTGCACATTTCTACGTTTAACAGCATCACATTTCCTTCTGCAGCAGCTACATAACATAGAATCTAATAACACTCTAACATTTCTAAACACTACTACATTAGTTTCACACTCTAAAATATGCCTTCTATATTGATTAAACATTCATGAGTATATGCATTTCTATATATTTTCAACACTTTTAAATGCTTTAACTAAATTTGTGCATCTAACTTGTAAATATGGTGCACTTATACAATTTTCTCAAATTGCGCTCTCTCAGTTCCCCCCTTTGATGACCTTTAGGGGTCATCACCATCAAAACACCATTTTTGAATTGGTTCAGACAGAACTTGTTGCAATGCTCCCTCGTTTTATCATTTCTAGAGCACTCAGACTCCTGTACTGGTTGTCCTGCATTGCATCTAGTCTCTGCTCCTGTTCTCTCATGGATCTTCGCAACCTATTTGCTCTATACCATTGGTACAGCCTCACTAACCCCCACAATATGATTACACAGATCACTATTATGATGATAGGCTTTAAAATGTACCATATAAAGCTTTTCTCTAGGTTGGCGAACCAACCTCCAACTTTACCCATTCCATGACCCACTTTTTCCCACACATTTACTCTTGTCAGATCTTCTATTTCATGGTGTATTTCAGTGATGTTTCATATGTACTTCTCAAGAGGTTTTGAGTTGTCTGGAATGTAAGTGCAGCACTCCTGGACCTTCAAAGCCTTACAGACTCCACCCTCTTTGGCTAACAGAACGTCTAGAGCAAGTCGGTTTTGAAGAACCATTGCCCTTATCGATTGCATCTCTCCTTCCACCAGCATTAAAGATCTAGCAGTACTGGCAGATAATCTATCTACAACTGTTGCCAATCTCCTGATCTTGACATCATTCAGTATTAACCCCAGAAGAGGGAACATAGCCCCGAATACATCTCCAACTACCTCAGCATCGCCTACATCCCTTCTCCCTCTGGCTTGAGTTTTTCCCTCTATGATTTCCAAATCCTTAGCATGATATATTTTGGGGAAGACAATTACCAAATAACATGAACCGTACCAATTGTCTGGTAGTTTCACATAGGCATTTCTTCCACAGACAAAATACACATTTGGGATCACTTGCATCCCCTTTAAGAAATCTTTCGTGTAGTATTCTAATTGGAAGGCATGTTCACAACTTACTTCTCCCACGAATACATTTTCATAGTAGGTCTTGCCCCTATGTATACATAGCTTCCCTTTTTGTGTTCGATCTAAAGCTATTGGACCGTTACTACCCTTTCTTTTGTGTGACTTCTCCTCCTCAGTCCAATCTGTTTTCCATTGGCCCGAAGCCTTTAGAATCTTCTGTCTCCTGTATCGATCATCCACCTGCCCAATAAACTTTTTCTCAATTTCTGATACTTTGCAAGTCAGATTATTTCTTCGGGCATGTGAAGTATCTAAAGTTCTCCAAGGAATGAAAAATTTCCCTAATCGGTCTTCACTCTTATAATAGTCCCATTTATTCATGTGCTTGTAAGCTGGGACTTCCGGTAATACTGCATCAAAATTTGAAAAATAATATTCAAAGCTATCTCGTCCATAAACTATACTAAGCAATAAACTACATGTAATCCCATAAGTCAATGGGAGATGATGATACCTAATGCCTTCATCTACCGAAGCTGGTAACTGCATACAGACGTAGCAGTCTTTCGCCTCCATAACGTCAATGTATTCATACAACAGTTTGGCATAGGCGTTTGACTTAAAGTTTCCCTGTGACTCATCTACATGTAACCTACGAGCTTCTGCTGCTAGTAAAGCCTTCTCCTGTATTGCATTGTCCTCCTTTTTACTAGCAGCAGTAGGTTTTGATGTTACCACAACCTTTGCTTCTGTAGCTTTCGTTTCGTTTTCATGTCCCACTATATATGATACAGGAACTACTAAAACTATAAGAAGAATAACTCCCGCAAAAAGTGTACCTATTATACATTTCGCTTTGCGGTTCGAGTTGCCGGCCTCCATGTTCTTCAGACAGTGTAGTTTTTATTCTTCTTTCCAATGCAAAGTCCTTTATTTTTATCTCTTCAACAGTCTCTTTTTGTTCATTCAGTCTTTCTTGAATTACACCTCGGGAAGCTGGCAATCTCTTTTTGAAATCAGTCTCTTGAACCGCAACAACAGACAACCCTAGCCCTTCTCCGTCAACTAAATGGAAAGGTCCCTAAATTTTCTCTTCTTCCACTTGGCACTAGGTTATCTTCTTAATCTTGTTTATTTACAAAGTCTTTAGGTGTCTACGATTGTGCGTGTTCCAGCGGCTCTAATAGCGTATTCTAATATTTCTAAGCGAAGGATGGTCTCCTCGAGTGCTGATACTGTTGTACCAAAAGTCGGACATTCAACTCTGTTTAAAACCAGTTCTCCTATTCTGCTCAGGTAAGGAGGATTGGGAATAGTGAGTGTTAGTAACCCTTCAGCTTCAACTCCAGGCACCAACAACGCCACTTCTAGCTTTATGATGGGATCAGTGCTGATCACTGTCACTTCCCTCACCCTCCCGGATCTCTGTGCACACGACATCTGCTGCTAGGTAGGTCCACTCAGGGGTGGCGTATCTTCTGCAGGGCACACGCACCCTCCCTGATCTCCTTGGACCCTCCGCTTCTGGAATCTGTGCACTTTCGTCCAGGTCTGAGCCTTCGGACATAGGAGCAAGGGTTCTCTCTGGAGTTGACTTTAGGCAAGGCCTCTTTCTTCTTTCAGGCCAACTGGTCTCTCCACGCCTTGTTCTCCTGCTTCTTGTCCTCACACCCGACTCTTGATCACTTGCAGCTTGATCAGTGTCTGTTTCGTACTCACAGCTGCTTTCTCCTTCTGTGGCAACGTCAGTTTCACTGTCGTCCTGTCCTTCTTCCACTGGATCTGACACGCACCCAGCTTCCTCCGACACCCCCACAGCTTGGTTGGTCCCCTCTATCGATTCTTCGTCCACAGCTGGATTTTCATCCGAGAGAGGAGCTGTCTCTTCCAGGGGTGCTGGAACTCTCCGCGTATGAGAGGCGTGTATCCAATTGGGCAGCCCTCCGACCTTAACAGCAGTATTCGATGTTAATATGATCTGGTAGGGTCCTCGCCAACGCACATCTAAGCAAATCTTTCTGACGTGCTTCTTCACCACGACCCAATCACCAGGGCACAGGTCGTGGCACAAATCTTGGGACGATGGGATTTCAGCAGCCTGCACCGGAAGAGACACAGAATGAATGGCATCAGAAAGTCCCCTGCAATAATCCAGGATCAGATCATCTGTGATATTCAACAAAGCTGCAGTAGGAACTGATGGCAGTCTCATTGCCCTTCCCATTAATACTACATGTGGAGAGAGGCCTGTTCTCCTGTCTGGTGTGCTACGTATGCTCATAAGTACTAATGGCAGTGCATCAGGCCAGCTCAGAGATGTCGATGAACACACTTTAGCAATTCAGGACTTTATCGTCCCATTGATCTGCTCCACAATTCCTGAAGCTTCTGGTCGATAGCTACAGTGCAGCTTCTGATCAATATTCAATGCTGAGCAGAGCATCTTCACAATTTCGCTGTTGAAATGCGTTCCCCTATCTGATTCCAAAGAGGCCGGCACCCGAACCGCGGTATTAACTCCCTAAGCAATAATTTTGCTACTGTGAGAGTGTCACACCTGCGTGTAGGGTAAGCCTCGACCCATCTGGAAAATATACAGACAACCACCAAAACGTATCGGAGGCGGTTACATTTTGGCATTTCAATGAAGTCTAGTTGCATCCGATTGAACGGACCCCCAGACCTCCCTATGTGACTCAACGTGACTGGTGTTCTCTTTCCCACATTCAGCTGTTGGCAGGTCACACATCGCTGACACACTGCTTCTGCGGCTACTCTAAACGTGGGATTATACCATGTTTGTCTAAATACCCGAAGCATAGCATCTCTGCCTAGATGTACCGGGCCATGAATCTGTCTCGCCATTGGGACTCACTAACTCATTTGGCAACACTGCCCTTCCATCTGCTGAAACCCAAAATTCCATTTCGCTTTTTACACACCCTGCGGTTTCCCATGTCTTTTTCTCAAAATCTGTTGCATTCTCTTGTATGCCCTTTAAATCGTCCCAGGTGTCTACAGTTTCTAACATCATAGTTAACTCTGTCTTTTCCTGTGTCCCTCCTACTTCTACCTCTGTTAAAGAGTATCCTTGCTCTGCACAATAACGTGCGACCTCGTCTGCGTATCTGTTTCCTTGGGACACAAAATCAGCGCCTTTGGTATGAGCTGCACATTTAACAACGGCAATAGCTGCCGGACCTTGCAATGCTTCTAACAATAGTCGTACAAATTCCCCATTTCGAATAGGTGATCCCGAAGAAGTCATGTAACCTCTTTGAGACCACAATTGCCCATAGTCATGAACTACCCCGAAACCATATTGGCTGTCGGTGTATATGGTGATTCGAATTTTGCTGCCTGCTATACAGGCACGGGTCAATGCAATGATTTCAGTTACCTGAGCGGAGTGTACTCCTTCCAGGCAAGCGGCTTCCACAACTCCAGTAATGGTGCAAACAGCATAAGCTGCTCTCAACTGACCGGTATTGTCTCTTACACATGAGTCATCAACAAAGAAAATTTCATCAGGGTCGGTCAACGGCTCATCTACAATATCTGGTCTTGGTTTGGTGCATAGTTCAGTTACATCAAGGCAATCGTGATCTTCACATTCTTCATCTTCTATGTCATTTGGAAGTGGCATCAAGGTGGCAGGATTCAAAACAGAGCATCTCTTAAGGGTCACGTTCTCTGCAGCAAGAATGACTTGCTCGTAGCGCGTGAGCCTGTTATTTGTCAGATGCTGTGTCTTGGTCCTGGTCATTAACAGCTCCACAGAATGAGGTACATACACCACTAGCTGGTGTCCCATGACTATACTCTCACACCTTTCAATGCTGACACCCGTTGCAGCAACGGATTTGAGACATCCGGGCAACGCTGCGGCTACTGGATCTAAAGTAGCCGAGAAGTATGCAACTGGTCTACGGGCATTTCCATGAATTTGGGCTAGAACCGACAAAGCACAACCTTCTCTTTCACAGCAGTAAAGTAAGAACGGTTTTTCGTAATCCGGCATTCCCAGAGCAGGAGCACGACACAAGTCCTCTCTCAGCTGCAAGAATGCCATCAAACTGTCCTTGTCCCATGGTACCGGATCACTCACCTCCTTGTGCGTCAGTTTTTGTAAGGGTTTTGCTTTCAGGGAAAAGTTAGCTATCCACTGTCGGCAATACCCAACCATTCCTAGAAACATCCTGACCTCTCTTTGTGTCGTTGGCAAATTCATTTTCATGATCGCCTCTATCCTGTCTGGTGACACCTTCCGTTTCCCTTTTTCAATTCTGTGACCCAAGTACTGTACTTCCTTCAGACAGTACTGTAACTTGCTCGGTGACACCTTGTGTCCGTTCTCAGCTAAGTGATTCAGCAAGGTGATGGTGTCTATTTTACAAGCTTCCTCGGTTTCTGACGCAACAAGTAGGTCGTCTATGTACTGGACTAGAACCGAGTTCTGTGGCAGTACTAGACTTTCAAGATTTTTCTTCAGCAGCTGGTTAAAAATCAATGGGCTTTCTGTATACCCCTGTGGGATACGACACCATGTTAATACGCGATTTTCCAGCTTAAATGCGAAAAGAAATTGGCTCTCTTCATCTAATGGAATAGAAAAGAAGGCCTGGCAGAGGTCTATCACTGTGAACCACTCAGCTTGGAATGGTATCTGAAACAATATCACTGATGGATTCGGTACCACTGGACAACATGAAACAACTATGTTATTAATCTTTCGGAGGTCCTGCACTATTCTGAATTTCCCACTAGGTTTCTGCAAACCCATAATCGGGGAGTTACATGGACTACCCACGATTTCTTTCAGTATTCCCTGTTTAATCATGGAGTCGATCACGGGCTTTATTCCTGCAATCGTCTCTGGAGTCAATTTGTATTGAGGCGTTTTTGGATATTCAACATTTGGTTTTACCATGATTTTCACTGGCTCCACTCCTTTGATCAGTCCTATCTCTTCCCCAGTGAAATCCCATACTTCAGATGACACTGTATCTCTTAAGTCCCAAGGGAGCTCTTCCACCGTCAAGGTAGGATACAGCTCTATGCATACTTTTGAATTTGCAACCTTAAAGGTGGCATCATCGTCGTTAGTCTGTACTTCCACTCCCTGAGGCGTGCAGTATATTGTACAATTCAATTTACACAGCAGATCTCTTCCTAACAGACACACAGGGCTAGAATCGCATACTACAAACTGATGTTCATCACTGTATTTTCCTATTCGCACTAGTACTGGTTCCGTCAAAGGACTAGTCATTCTTCGATTTGCGACTCCTACCACCTGAATGGTTTCCCCTGACATTGGCAGGTCCGGAACCACTGCTGATCTCAGAGTAGATCGAGTGGCCCCCGTGTCCACCAAGAAGGTCGTAGGACACCCTGCTACTTCTGCCTCTACATAGGGTTCCCTTTGGTCTACCTCTAGGACTGCCCCGAGGGTACAGTCCTCCATTCTACTCACACGCTGTCCAGTTAATGGATCAACATAGTAGCACTCTTCTCCTCCAACAAACAGTGGCATCTGTCTATAGGTCTTTCCCCCTGTCGCTATTCTGGGTGGTTGAGGGAACTGGGCTCGGGGAGCTGACGTCCCCCCTTTGACCACCTTTCCCTTGAGTATTGTTGTCCCTTTCACTGTGCTGCTCTGAGCTTCCTCGTCCTCTATTTCTAATTCTCCATTTTCAGGGTTATAGGGACACTCGCGTTTCCAATGTCCCACCTGGTGACACTGGTGACACTTTGTCGTCTTTTTCAAGGTAGCCAGGTCTACTCTAGGTCTAGGATTTTCCTCATTGTCCCTGCTCTGATTATTCGATCTCCTTCCCATGGTCCCTGTTCCCTGTGGCTGCTGTCCACCCTTTCCAGCCGACTGCATCTGAACCAACATCAGCTTTTCCTTAAGTTTTTTTGCTTTAGAATCAATTTCGTCACTACAATACCTTGCATATCTCAAAATTTCATCCAACAGTTTATTTTGCCAACAAATTAAATGTTGCTGTATCATCAAGCAAATATCAGGTCTCAATCCCAAAACAAATTTTGACACAAACTGCCCTATGTCTTTGGGATCCATTACATCCAGTCCACTGTACTGTTTGAATGTTTTCAATAGTCTTTCATAATATTCATGGACTGACTCCTTGGGTTCCTGCCTAGTTCGATCTATTTTCACCCAATCTATGTCCTGTGGTGGCACCTTATCTTTCAGCCATTTTATTACCCTTTCGTATTTCTCCATGACTCTTTCAGACGGTCCATTGGTCTGAGCATCTCTCTCTGGTTCAGATGTGGGCCATTCTACACTAACCTTGCATGCAGTCCATAAGTCTCCTGGAACTACGATATCAAATAATAATAATAATAATAATACTGGATTTTATACAGCGCAAACAGCTACCTCGCGAGGAGGTGTCCCGGCGCTAGTAGATCACTGATAACCTTAGGCATACCAGATATGGGAGCTATCGTGGCTGGGAGAAAAGCCAGGTCTTTAGTAATTTCCTAAAGCAGGGTTCGGAGGGGGCCTGTTGAATAACTTGTGGCAAGGAGTTCCACAGAGCGGCGACGTTGGCTGAAAAGGTCCGACCGCCTAGCCGGGCCTTCTTTGCCCGCGGGATGACCAGTTGGACACGGTCATTGGATCGTAGTGCACGGCTTTGAAAGTATCTAGGAAGGCGGTTTTTCAGGTATTGTGGGCAGGAGCCATACAGAGATCTGAACGCAAGTGTCAGAGCTTTGAATTTTATCCTGTTGGCTACTGGTAGCCAGTGCAAGGTTCGAAGATGCGGAGAGACTGACTGCTTGAAAGGGATTCGCAGTAACAGTCTCGCAGCCACATTTTGAACTACCTGAAGCCTATGAGTCAGGTATTTTGGTAGGCCCAGGTATAAACCATTGGCATAATCCAGCCGTGAGGTGACAGTCGCGTGAACAACCGTTTTTCTACAACTCTCCGGTAGGAGCCTTAGGATTTTTCGGAGGTTTCTCAGCTTGCTGAGACAGCATCCGGCCACTTGTTGGACATGGGATGAAAAGGACATGTTATCATCCCATCTCACTCCAAGATTTTTTGCCGAGTGACTTGGTGAGGGGGGTGGGCCCATCTCCGTGGGCCACCAGAGCTCATGGGCGGGGAGGGGACCCTTGCTGAAGAAGATGACTTCGGTTTTATTGGCATTCAACTTTAATTTATTAGTGTTCATCCAGTGTGCTATATCCTGGAGACAACCTTTGAAATTTGAGAAAGAATCATGTGTCATCTCTGAGTACGGAAATACCAACTGGGTGTCATCGGCATAAGAAATTGCCTTGACACCCCAGTTGGCAATTAACGTAAAAAGAGGAGCCAGGTAGATGTTGAACAGAAGGGGGCTGAGGGCCGATCCCTGCGGGACTCCACAGCCAAGAATTTTGGGCGTGGAAGAGAACGTCCCAAGTGTTACCTTCTGCGTTCTAAGCGATAGGTAGGAGTTTATCCACCCTAGTGCTCTGTCCTGAATGCCTATCTCTGCGAGCCGACTGAGTAGGCTGGCGTGGTCCACCGTGTCGAAGGCGGCCGATAGATCCAGGAGTACCAGCATTGCAGAGTCTCCTGCATCCATCGACCACCTCACTGACTCGGCTACCTCTATGAGCGCTGTTTCCGTGCTGAAACCGGGTCGGAAACCCGATTGAGTTTCATGTAGGATGTTGTTGGTTTCCACAAATTTACTCAATTGTCGCTGTATAATTTTTTCCAGCATTTTTCCCGGGGCAGCTAATAGGGATATTGGGCGGAGATTCGTCAGGTCGTCAGGGTCCCCATTGGGTTTCTTCTTTAGGGGTAGGAGAGTGGCATGCTTCCAGACGTCAGGGAAAATGCCCGAAGCAATTGAAGAATTCCAAATACATTGAAGTATCGGGGCTACCGAGTCTGCAATGACACTCCAAAGTTTAGCTGGGCAGGGGTCGTCCGGGGAACCGGATTTGCATCGGCTAAGTTCTTGCCTTACCTCATTCAGTGGAATGTGCATGAACTGGGTAAAAGTCTCTTCTAGCTCGCCTTTATTCGCTATGTCCTGCTTCACTGTTTTTGTTATTGGACCAAAAGAGTCGTACACCTTTTTAATTTTCTGTTCAAAATACTCAGAAATTTGCTCACATAGCGTAGCAGTGGGTACAACCTCTCTTTCAATACATTTTGGCTTAAAAAACGACTGTACCACTTTAAAAACTTGTTTGCTGGACTGTTCTGCCTGAAAAATTAAGTCCGCATAGAAGCGCTTTTTGCTTTTCCTAATAGCTTTCCGGAATTGTTTAGAGGCTTCCTTATACCTGGTTTTTTCTTCTGGACCGTAGTTTACTCTCCAGAGTCTCTCCAGTTTTTTACAGACTGCTTTCTCATTCCTAAGTTCCTGCGTGAACCAGGGGGCTGAGGGAGAGTCTCTTTTAGATAGGGCCCGGGAGGCTGGAGCAATAGAGGAAACCATCTTT
Organism: Lissotriton vulgaris; assembly: GCF_964263255.1. Lineage (NCBI taxonomy): Eukaryota > Metazoa > Chordata > Amphibia > Caudata > Salamandridae > Lissotriton > Lissotriton vulgaris. Next base: position 2,119,536,214 of record NC_141689.1, read on the forward strand.
CTGATCCATTCATTAAGAAGTATAGCATCCGTATTGGAATTATTTGTCAGGGACGGGATGGTTTGCGCAAGGACAGGGCGCATAGTATCAGGGGTCAGTTTTTTCCACTGCCTCTTCAAGAAGTACCGTTTACTCGAGACAGGGGTAACAGTCGCAATATTCAGTGTGAATGGAACGAGTGCATGATCTGACCATGTCAGAGGAAGAGGTGTCTCAGACTGCACATTCTCAATGTTTGAAAAAATGAGATCAATAGTGTGGCCCCCTGTATGAGTAGGGCCCTCATTGATCAGTCTGAGACTGGCCATATTTAACGTGGATCTTAGCAACTCTGCCATGGCACAGTCAGGTTTGTCCATGTGGATATTGAAGTCGCCTACCACAATAAAAAGGGGGTGGAGAAGCGAACTCTGGACAATGGTGTCCAGTAAAGTCGTAAGGTAGGGGTCTGTACCAACCGGTGGGCGATATAACACTAGTCCTGCTAGTGACAGCTGAGGGCTCACTTGGAAGCAAAAGTGGAGGCCATCAATACCTTGAATGGCAGTAGGGGCAGAGGATGTCAAAACTAAATGCTCTTTAAAAATAATGGCTACACCGCCGCCTCTTTTTGTCCCAGGGCGGTTAGCGAGGCATATTTTAAATCCCGAAGGGACTGCAAGTGCAATGGAGGTCGAATTGTCCTCCTTGATCCAAGTTTCAGTTAGAAACAATATATCCCATTCCTGCTCTTCAAGTAAAAGCCAGACATCATCTGCGTGTTTGGCTAAGGATCTACAGTTAAGAAGGCCCGCCCTTAGGTTTGTTAAAAATAGGGATTTGGGCTTAGGGGATATCACAGAGGCATCACTGCCAATAGCTATCCCACAGTTGTTACAGGTCTGAGGGAGTTCGAGGGTCAAAGGGTCAATATTATGGGGGCAGCATTTGGATGGGGGATCGAGCGCCTTGAGGTCCTCACCCGACCACGCTATCCTTCCACCTTGTTCTTCGCTACCGGCAGCATGTCTGGCCCCGGCCGCGATCTGGTCGCGGACGGGCGCAGACGGGCTTGCCTTAGGCGCGCCTTCGGCGCGCAAACGGCGCGCCCGCTGCGCACGTCCGCTGCGCGTTCTAGAAATGCACATTTAAATAGTGGACCGTTTAGGGCGGGAAGGGGGCGTGGCCAGAAGTGGGCGTGGCCAGCGGCGAGTGGAGCCGGTCGAGGGTGTCACGTGGCAGCGCTAGGTCCGCTGCACGTCACCTTAAAGTGCCAGAGTGTCAGTTAATAAACACAAGGTACAAAGTTTAAAATCACACAGTACAAGGTTTAAAAACACAATATAGGACAGGACACCAGTTTTAAAATATCAAATCAAGCAGCTCCCGGCTTTTCGCCTCAGGAGACAGGATCTAACTGAGCGCTCGGTATTCAGCGCTACTAATAGGGCGGGAAGGGGGCGTGGCCAGAAGTGGGCGTGGCCAGCGGCGAGTGGAGCCGGTCGAGGGTGTCACGTGGCAGCGCTAGGTCCGCTGCACGTCACCTTAAAGTGCCAGAGTGTCAGTTAATAAACACAAGGTACAAAGTTTAAAATCACACAGTACAAGGTTTAAAAACACAATATAGGACAGGACACCAGTTTTAAAATATCAAATCAAGCAGCTCCCGGCTTTTCGCCTCAGGAGACAGGATCATGGGTGTTCAAAAAAGGAAATAGGGTGTTCAAATCAATCCACAGTACTTTAGAGATTTTTACAAACCTCTCTACCTGCTTGTACCACTCCATGGGGTTCTCTCTCAATTTAGGAAAGGAATTGGTAAATGCAGCTAAATCTCCCCTACTCCATGGCACATGCACATAGCTCCCATTCGCTATTTCTCGCAAAGGGTATGCTTCCATCCTCTGTAGCCCTCCCTCTGGGGACATCACAATTGTGCTCCGCCTGACGGTTCCTTTCTTGGACCACCTTTCTTCCCACTTATCCAAATCCCTCCATGTCCTTATTCCTGTAATCAGTTCTCTAATGTGTGTTTTCAATCCAATTGTTCTCCTCTCTTCGAGGTCCTGATCTGAATAATGCAACCTATGGTTCCCCTGTAATGCCTTTGTTCTCGACAAGTCTACCATGTACTTGTCTGCTAGTTCAGATAATTTCTCATGTACTGCTCTCGCTTTCCGAGTGATATCCTTTGCTATGAATAGTACCTCATCTTGCTCGTACATGTCAATCCTCTCTAAAGGTAACGTACCATCTATGATCTCATCCAAGTCGGATTTTAAACTGGTCACATCTAGCCTTCTGGCTTTTATCTCGGCTGTCAATGAGTGATTTTTAGAGGGTCCATTGACATCTCTCCCATCCCAGCTCCGAGCCCTTCGCCTGGGCTCAGGCGAGTTATGGGGAGTCCTCCCATGTTCCCATCTTTCGAGGTCCCATGCAGTTCCGTCCCCTCTTGGCATGTGATGAAATGAGACTCTATTTCCCACAGCCTCACTCTTTTTATTCTGCTCGGTCTCCCTAAATGCATGATAAGACCCTCCATTACTTCCCCTGCTTTCGCAGTTCCCTTGCTGTCTAGTATCACTCAGCACATGGTAAGACCCTTCGCAACTCCCTGTGTTCCTGCGATCCCAGTGTTGTCTATTATCGCTACGTGCATGGTGAGTGCACTTAAAACTGTCTCTGTACTCTTGTGTCCTTCGGTCTCCCTCGCTGTGAATGAGACGAGACACCCTTCCACACTCTGGACTTCTATCCTCTCGCTCCTGTCCATTTCCATTAAGGAAATGACGTGTAGCTCCTCTATTCTCCTGACTTTTGCCGTCGCACTCCTGACCGCTTTCACTTGCCCCGCAGTGAGACAATGTTCCATCACCTCGACTTCCCCATTCGGCTTCCGCTCCTGACCTATTACTCTGGGTTCCCGTGTTAGCATCCCACTCTCTCAGGTCAGCCCTCAATTCCTTAAAGGACTTCGGCCGTGGTCCCCTCAGATCCATCGGTCCTCTCAGACCCCCCTGATCTATTATGGGATCCCCTGCTTGATTTAATGGGGTGCTCCAATCTCTTGGTCCTGACAACTGCCTTTGAGAATTAATCATATTGTTCCTGCTTTCCATTTCTGCTCTCTCCCTGTCTAGCCGTACCTGTTCCTCTTCTCGTGCTTTCTCTGGATCATAAATCGATACTATAGGACCTATAGTAACAGGTACTTGGAGAGCGTCTGGCAATTGATAGGACTTGGCACGCTCCATTTCTGGTACCTTTTGTACCACGAACCTTCCGGCTACCCTCTGTACTGGACTAGGCTGAGATGTTTCCTCACCTTTGGCGTATTCTCTATCTGCTATAGGAGGTGGTCTATACTCCCCTGTACCAGCCCCATCCCCCCTTTGGAGCTCGGCACCTTCCATCCCTCTATTGTACGGAGGCGGTCTGTCTATCAACAGCCTATTTATCAGGCTGTCCTCTGTCTCGCTCTCATCATCCTCCTCTGGTGGTCTCTTGTCTCCTGCAATTTCTATCACTGGGTACAACTTATCCACTTCAATAGTCTGCACTCTCTTACCGATCGTCTCACTCTTTCTTGACGCCTGTTCTGGTTCCTGTCGTGCGCCGCCCTAAACCACGCATTAAGGGCTTCAAACTGTGTTGGTCTGGGCAGCGGTCTCGTTGAGGTCATAACTGCTTTTAACTGGTGCAATGGTGCTAATCTAAACGTTCCGTATTTCGGAAACGTCAGTTCCTCGTTCCCCTCTGTAATCTTACTCCACTCAGAAATCCACAGTATAGTATGCAACCCAACATTCGTAGCCAAATAATGAGCTGGTGTACCCTCTGGCGGGGCCTCTTCCCCGTCAACAGATTCCCTCTTTTCTCTCTTAAAGATCGCCCTTAAGCATTTAAAACACTTCATGATCAAATCTTCGATGTTTCCCTAATTCGCTGCGTTTGTTTACTTCCCGATGACAATCCACCAATCCTAGCGCGGTTCTTGCTAACTGGCCTATCACAGCGCGGCTCTTGACAACCGACCTATCCCAGCGCGGTTTCACACCAACCGGCCTATCACAGCGCGGCTCTCACTGACGTCACTCGTCTCCCCTTCCCAGCAGTTCCCCTCCTTTCTCAGCTCGTATCCCGGTCATGCATGCGTCCCATTCATACTCTGAAAAATGATTACTTCCGACCAAGCGATCACTTTCCTTGACTGTACGCCCACAGTCTAACTGTAATTGTCACCTCAACTGACGAAATGTCTTTCCGTAGACGTCCAGACAATCGCCTTAACTGATAGGTTACTTACACACAGTAACTTCCGTCCAGCGTCCGTTACTCATACACTCTTGCATTCCCCCTATCACGGTCCTGCGGGCCATCAATGGTACCTCATGACCCCCTTCACAACGGTTGACAATTACTCTGGATGTCCGATACACCCGAACCACTTAAGCTCTTCTCTGAACTTAAGATTTTCACCAGGTTGCTCGCGCTCACAACCCTGCCTCAATCACACTACAGGCATTCAACTCCGCATGACATTACAACACAAATACAACACAAAACACCGCAATCTGACAACGCATGACCTTTATTATACTCACTCTCGACTGACTCTGCTGCTTTTCTCTCGCACCATCAGCACCTTCTTCGGCGGGTGAATCTTCTGCTGGTCATCTCTCGATTTCTAGGGGCTTCGGGGTAATCTTAACCTAGTCTAGATCACCTTCCTCTAGAAGGCAACCATCCTACACTGCTACCAACTGGGAAGGTGGGATTTTTGATCTCACATTTGATTACTCTAGATCTAAATACCCACTTGGGTCGACTGGATCTTTGTTGCCTGTCATAGAGTAAAAAGCAATCCACTACTAGGTTAAACAAACCAAAAATTGGCACGACTCTGAAGAACCACTTACCACGAATCAGTTTTAAAGTTTTATTATAAAGCCAAAGTTAACTGGAGATACAAACATCTCAATAAAATGTTCATCAGGTATACTGGCACCAAAACAAACATAAATTCTCTGAATGATCTTAGGCGACAGAAAAATATCACCAACACCAGCTCGAAAATCAACAGGTTTACAAGAATAGACACAAGTTGTAATTTAAGCGTCATTTACAAAAAGAGAAAAGAATCAGGTTAGACTGTCCCTACACTAGACTAAGTGACATCCCTACTTAACAGAATTTTGAGCTAAAAAGGTGTCAGCCGTGGTGACTTCCGAAGAAGTTCACTCACTTTCCCTTAGTCTCTGATGTAATTCTGTGCATTGCAGTCATGCCCTCTCTGCCTACCCATCCGCTCTCTAAGGGTCCTCAGGCCATCTGCTCTAACTCCACCCCAGGGTGCAGTCCCTAATACAAAATCACAAGTATAGTCGAAACGCCCCTCAGAGACGCCCCTCACGTACACATCTCACGTGGTTTCGGTTCTGGCTTTTTCCATACTGATACTCCTCTGGGCCTCTTATTAGCGTTGTCCTTGCTTCCCAGGCTTCTTCTCCACTCGCCGGTACCCCCCATTAAATTCCTGGAACCTCCTCCAGGCCTGTGCCTGTCTCCCCGGACAGAGCTCTATTCATCACTCTCTTGATTGGAACCCCCTCGCACCTGCAAACAGACACCCATGAATTGGGCCCCAAATTCCGACCTCCAGTTATCTATTCAGGTCGTAAAACTTCGAACATAGTCGGCAATTTATGCTTTAACAAGACTCGATTTTAACTAACACGTGCAGATCAAAGAAGCAACTTTATCTTTCCAGGCCTACTAAATTACTTTGCAAGAGGCCTGCACTCTGTGAACCTTTATTTTTAAAACTAAAACAAGTTCTACTTAATACACTCTGATTATATGTAACACTTCTACAAAACATGATATCTAACGCAAAATCAATAATATTCTATATAATATCAGTAACAAAATAATCCATCTTATGTGATCTGCAAAGGCACGTTTTCGTTCTTCATACATTGCCATGAGGCCTGCACATTTCTACGTTTAACAGCATCACATTTCCTTCTGCAGCAGCTACATAACATAGAATCTAATAACACTCTAACATTTCTAAACACTACTACATTAGTTTCACACTCTAAAATATGCCTTCTATATTGATTAAACATTCATGAGTATATGTATTTCTATATATTTTCGACACTTTTAAATGCTTTAACTAAATTTGTGCATCTAACTTGTAAATATGGTGCACTTATACAATTTTCTCAAATTGCGCTCTCTCAGAATTATGTTCCCGAGTTCCAAAGGTCCACATATTTCCAGCCCTACCCTAAGGCTTTTCCTTAGGACCAAGGATTTCTACTCCCTGACACCACTCCTGTCAACACTCTAGCTGAGAAAAAACTGCATGCTAAGGAAACAAAATATACATACAGCACCGTCTTGGTGTTATATCTGGATGATCTGTAATTACATAAAGTGAAAGGTAGTCCGCCAGAACTTCTGGCTATGTTACACATTCTATACATGTTGTTGCATAGAGAGATTCACGTATGCTGAATTCATTTGTAAACATTACCTCCGAGAGGCTTGTGATATATATGTTTAAGAAAAACTGAATAGAGGTGAACACTTCTAGTGCACCGAAGATTAAAAGCTTGTTACACAAAGGCACACACACACACCAAAACATAGATATGGTAGACAAAAACGGAAAAATAAATATAATTGGCCAGGACATGAAATCAAAAGAAAATGCACCACATACATGTAAAATGGCTAAATCCTGCACCATGTTTCCAACGGGAGAAATGAACGTCTGTAGTCCCTCTGTGGAGAATGCGAGAAAATGCGAGTGATTGTTTTGAGAAATGATTATATAGAGAAATGATCAATGTCAGCTTGCTAGAGGCTCCTCTGTGGAAAATAGACTATGCCATACTTGCTACTCCACAGCTGCTACTACCTTGCCGATTTACAATCAATCAATCAATCATTTAGGAGTTTGTTAAAGCGCGACTACTCACCCGTAAGGGTCTCAAGGCGCTACAAGGATAGCCTGCCCGTGGCTCAAAAGTTGCTGACTTGTTTTACCGAGGCCAGCTATGCTGAACACAAGGAGTGCGTTGGCATTCTCGTGTCTCGGAAAAGCTGGGGCACTAAACTTACAGAAAGGCCCCCAGTGAATGGAACCACTTCCTGGTCCCTGATCCCTATTGGTATGTGTGGTCGTGCTAGTGTTCATTAATCCTTTTATCTTATGCAACTAATAACCATTGACAATGCCAATAAATAGTCTTGGCTTCTTGTAGGTGTAATGTTACTCATTGTATTTTAGTCTGGATACACTGACAGAAGCAGCAAAATACCAGTTGGGCGGCACACTATGCCAAGCACAGATTTTCAGCTTACGTTTTTCAGCCATGCCCTTAATTACACCCTAAGCGTGGAAGGGTATACTCAGATGTGAGTCCCTTGCTCATTGCACCATCAGGATTCAAGCAAACCGGGCCGAAGACGGCTGTAATGCCAGAAACCGGTCCCCGGGAGCTTGTTTCCTTCCCAGTGTAAGAATTGGCTTTTGTGGTTTGGTTTGCCCTGTTCCCATCATGCACTGGGACAGGAACAGACTAATTTGCATACAGCCAGGTTCTGAAACTGGGATGGTGCAGTGAGCTAAAAAACGGTGTTGGATCTAGCCCTGATCTCTTGACTGGGTGAGAGTTTTCTGCTTAATTCAGAGACTCTGTCCCTCACCACCCCTTGTTGTAAATACTTAATTACACCAGTCACCCCCAGTTTTTTCAACCCAATTAGAGCCCTGGACCTACTTTGTCCAATATACAGAGGGCTCAGCAACATGCTCTTGATTGAAGGATTTTGGTGGCTAGCTCTCTTATGGCCTCTTGATTTAATGGCTTTCCTCCATATTATTGTGTTTGTCCCACTCAGGAGCATTTCGGTCTCACCTTGTTATGATTGGTTGACTTGTATTCATCTACTGCTGAAATTACATTGGATTCAGGGAATTACTTTTCATTTTTATTGTCAGCAGTTAATGGGATTGCATGTGTTTTGTAGCTTTCCCTTGTGTGCTGCTTCTGTCTTGCTATCGTGCTATCTCCCCAAAGCGCTGCTTCCTTGTTGTCCAAATGTCCATGATCCTCCAACAATCTTCTACATTGCTTACAACACCTCTTTACGCTTGTTTAGTTATTTTTTACAAGAAAAATATAGCTCCTATATTTTGTCCATCTTGCTCTCATCGCTTAGCGGCATTTAATTCGCCCACCCTCCTTTACAAATGTGTACCTTTTTTTCTTTTAACTTACCACGCCAAGATAGGTGTATGCCATCTTAGACAGGTGGATTAAAAAAAAACCAAACAGAATAGCAGCTGTGCCCTGAGGCACGCACATGCACGCATCATGAATCATAAGTGCGCATGCTCCACGAAGCCCCGGTGCATTTGCTTCGTGAGAGCACACCTCAATGCTTGGCAGCCCACAAGAAGTGATTTTCCTTTAATAACAAACTAATTCCAAGACTGCCAGGCATATTTTGCACCTTAATGTTGACGTGTGCTCTCAAATGCAGATGAAAACAAACATTGAACAGCCAATAGCTCGGCTTTTTAAAGTCAAGACTTAATGAATTTGCCAATGCTTGTTTTACATTTACGTTTAAATCTCAGTAAATATCAACTTTACCAAACATTCTCTGTGATTAACTGTGCTTACTCTAGGATCATTCGTGACTTGATCATTGAGTAAACAATTATTTCGAATAGAAGAAAACTTTGCCAGTCTTAAAAAAAAAAGTTACAACTTAAGACCGCCTCACGTTTCTATTTGAAGTTAGCTTATAGATTGCATGAATGCACTCTTTTGACACACATATTTCTGTTTAAATGTCAGTTGTGAACGCCCCCCTGCGTTTTGTCAGAGGAGTGTAAGGGAAATCCTCTACAAGTGGTATGGAAAATGTATGTTATGTTATGGTTTGTTATGTTATGTTATGTACACTTGTAAGTTATAGTAAGCATGGTTTCTACGTTTAATGTAACAGTATGACAAGTTAATCTATGTATTGATCAATGCGTGAAATATGCAAATATTTCGAAGCTTTCTTTGTTCTACATTAAAAAAAATTCTAAATATTGATTTTTCTTCTGGGACGTAAAAAAAAGATGGATCTTATATGACATCAACAGAGTGGCCACAGCTATTCATTTCACATTTTTAACGCTTCTGAGCATTCCTAAATTAAATGTCCCAGAAGCAGAGTGGGCATTAGCATCTGCACTACTATTGCACCTTCAAATTATAGACGACCCTGCAGATGCTTGCATGGCCCCTTCTGTGATACCACTTGCAGCCGTATATATTTTGTACCCATGTGACGGGTGTTTTTGCACTTGGTGCTGGGATTGTGGCCTCATGCAGACGTGGGAACCCGTTTACCCATTCTTCTGCCCATACTGTTATGTTATGTTATATTTAATTTATACAGCGCACAGCTACTCAAAATTGTCCCGGCGCATACTGTAAATGTACATGCAGTGACGAAAGGGTTCTCAGGAGGCCAGCCTTGCGTGCTATATAAAAGAATGATGCATGATTACTGTGCGCCTTGAGGATGCCTTCTTAGAGGGACGTGGTTGGTTCTAAATACAGCCCAGGGACCCTCACATGGGGTTGCAGTCAGCTCGTATAACCCCCATGGTGCCTTCCTGCCCCTCTTCAAAGTCTGTCTTGGTCTGTTACAGGGAAAGACAGAGAGACAGTTAAAAAAAAACACCCTGTTTTCACTGCTGCTTTCTTTCCAAGGCATGCGTTGACTCGTAAAATATGATTATCTACTGGGGACATTCCATTTATTTTTTCAATAAACACCACAATCCCAGTCTGTGAAGAAGCTCAAAACAAGCATTTGCAATGCAATAGGACCCACATTTATGCAAGATCTATTGCATTGCAAGTGAGAGTGCAGGCTGGTGACAAGACATGAACGGGGGGGGGGGGGGGGGTGAGAAGGCATTGGACTGCGCGGGGGGGGACACGGGAAGAAAGTAGTCTGTGCAGTAAAGGGGCCAGTAGCCATGGAAGGACACAAATGACTCCATGGCCGTCATAAGGAGGGACTAAAAAGCCTACAACCAATCTGAAGGCTTAATTTAAGACACAAGCCAATGAAAATGATGGGCAGAGAGTGGGCGGAGCTTCCACGCTATACTGAATGCTGCATGCCTCGCAGAGTGAGCAGCGCATGTGCTGCAACGCAAGGCTCAACCTAAAAATGAGGGTGCCTGCTGCCACTGAATAGGACAATTCAGTTAGCCACTCGCCAGGTGGGGGCATACTAGGACCTTCATTGCTTTCCTGACCTTTACAGCAATGTTGTAAGGTATTTGACGGACTATTGATAGATTATTCATGATTTGCGGTGTTTAGTGGGGGTGACACTCTGCGCCCATAGGCGTATGTAATAATTATTACACTTATACATTAGAGTGCTGCCATTGGGAAATTTTGAAATGCCCAGAGAATCCAGTGCGCCAGTGTAAGGTGGCACAGCTTCCTTTTGAATGGGGGGGTCTCAGGTGATTGTGAACCCTATCATGCCTGTAAAATATCTTCTAGGTAACGACCTGGAGTAGTCCTTTTGGAAGGATGGGGAGCTCATGTCTCTCTTGGAGATGCTTGGGTTGCCAGAGTGGATATGCATGACCATTCAGCCCATGGCAGCCAATAAGAGTGATCAGAAGGACCTGGAGCCTGAAACAGTGGCCCAGGTGCCTGCCAAGAGTAAGGGCAGGGGGCACAGGAAACCCACCCCTGAGGTTCCCATGGTCCGGGAGGAGGCTGACTTTGAGGGAGATGCCCTGGCACCTATAGGGGATCAATCGGCCGAACAAGGGGAGTTATCGAGATGACCCATTGGCAGCAAGAATGTGGCCCCACCAGGGAAGAATTCTGCAGAGACCAAAGGAATGCTTTTCTCTAGCGAGTTGTGGCAGCAGGCTGCAAACCAGGCAGCTGGTGATCAGTCTGAATCACACAGGATGTACTGGAAGAATGGTCTCCTGTACAGCAAGTCTAAGGTTGGTGAGCCTGGGTCAGCCCATGTGCTGGTGGTACACCAGCCCTTCTGGACCTTCCTACTGAGTCTGGCTCATGATGTGCCTTTGGCAGGACATTTGAGGCAGGACAATGCCTTTGACAGGATTATAACCCACATCTTTTGGCCCCAAATGCTAAGGCAATCAGATGCTCATTAAAGGTCTTGACAAACTTGCCAGGCAAGTGGCAAGAGTGGGAGGAAGTGTAGGGCTCCTTTTCTGGGCGTTGGCACCCCTTTTGAAAGGGTAGAGATGGACATTGTGGGGCCACAGGACCACAAGACAGCCAGGTGCAACAAGTATATCCTGATCTTGGTGGACCATGCCACCTGGTACCCGGAGGTTATCCCTCTCAGGACAACAATGACACCAGTGGTGGGCCACACGTTAACAGGGATCTTTTCCCACATGGGGTTTCCCAGAGAGGTGGTATCTGGCCAGGTTACCAGTTTCATAATAAATGATATGACATCACTGTGGGAGGAGTGTGGTATAACCTACACATTCACCACACCCAAGGTAATGGGTTGGTAGAAAGGTTCAACCAAACCCTAAAAGGCATGATCAAGGGTCTAACAGAACCCATGAGGCATAAGTGGGATGTCGTCTTCCCATTCCTTATCTTTGCATAGAGGGAGGTACTTCAGAAGTCATTAGGGTTCAGTCCCTTTGAGCTTCTGTAGGGGCACCCTGTGAGAGGACCTCTCAGTTTGGCGAAGGAGGGCTGGGAGACAGCTCCCAAGAAAATGCCCCAGGATGTATATAGCTACATGCTAGCCTTCAGAAACCAAACTGCCTTCTTCAGGAAACTCGCTCAGGTAAACCTAGAAGCCAGCCAGGAGGAGCTGAAACACTGTTTTGACCGGAATGCCACTCTGGTAGAGTTTCAGCCTCGCTAGAAAGTGTGGGTTGAGGCCCCAGTAGAGCCTTGTGCTCTGCAGGACAAGTGGACTGGGCCATTTGAGGTGGTGGAGCACAAAAGTAACATCACCTACCCGGTGAACCATTTCTAACAGTGTCTATATATAATTTAAAAAGCAAAATAATTTAATTAGTGTCTCATTGGTTCCTCTGCAGTGTTAGTTTATTTCCCTGACTCTATTTGTTTAGATGGAAGTGTATTGCAGTACCACTGGGTGGTAATTTGTGATGTTTAACTTACCCCAAAACAGAGCCTTTAAGTCTGTTTTAACATGTTTATGGCTGCATTAACTTTAGAAGAGTAGTTTGTGACTAGCATTGATGCAACTCGTTTGTGCGTGTGTATTTATATTTGCCTGTCCCTCGTTTAATTTCTTCTTAAATTTCCCCAACCCAATTTTCTATAACCTCCTTTTATCCTTTAATTAAAAAAATTATAAACAATTTTAAAGATTTTACATGAAAACAAAAAAGCAGCATGACACAGTTGATCCGAAGTACACAGCAGTACAAGGTATAGTAAACTTAAGGAGCATTTATCACCAACAAAATGTACATTGACAGTATCATACAGCAGTTGGGTTCCGTATAAGCCAATTTAGTTGACTGGTCCATTTGCCCCACACCCTACAGTTTTTAGCTGGTCAGCCCTGTGCCTCGAATAAAGGATTTGACTGCATAGCACACCAATCCACACCCTGGCGCTATCTGGATACCCTCGGGGGCCCAGCAGCATTGTCATGATGGCCGTCCTTAGGAACACTTTGTCAGATCAGGACCCATCTAAGCCATCCAGTACTGCCAAAACGAGACTTATGGGGTTGTGAGGAACCTGCCAATCCAGGATGTGGGTGAGCTCTGACCCTATTGTAGTCCAGTATGGGGTTAGATGTGGGCATGGCCAGATCATGTGGTAAAATTCTGTCGGTTCATGACCACAACGCTTGCATCCCTGAAAGGAACGAAGGCCTGCCCTGTATGAAAGTTTGGGGTGAGGTAGGCAATGTGCAAATAGTATAGTTGGATGAGGTGGATCCTCGCTGAAGTTGTGATAGTCTTGAGAGCATTGCGCCAGTCCTCCTCCTCCAGGTGGGTCAAGCGTTGCTGGGCTATTATTAATAAGGGTTCGATATATTCGGGATACCCCACCCTTCTCCAGGTTTCCCATCATAAATTGAGCTTCCAGTATGCTGAACTCAGGGATTATTGTGCCCATTGACATGTGTGTGTTGAGGGCATGACGCAGCTGCAGGTATCTGTAGAATTGCAAGGTATGGAGAGTATAACTTCCTTGTATGTTTTGGAACATCCTAATGTGGTCGCCCACCCAGACATGGCCTAGTAGCGATATGTTGATGTTGCCCCACTGCCTGAAGCCGGTAAGCGTTGCGATGTGTCTCAGCCATCTGTCTTGCCAGATAGGTGTCTGCTGGCTTAGTTTTCTGTCCCAGTCTATGTGTGTCTTAGCGCCGTGCGCCATGCTGTCAGGACCGCCCTAGTGATCAAGGGCATGGCCATTGGGATTTGGCTTACGTATGGGAACACCTGGATATGAGGGAATTCTAGGGTCCTGAGCTCTGTTTTGTAGGCCGGATCGGACAACCCCTGTGAAGCAGTCGCAGAGAACCAAAAGCTAGGTTGCTCTGTAGTAGAGGTGAAGATCAGTGATGCCCATACTGCCATCGAAGGGTGGGATCCGACACCAGGCAAGAGCGATACGCCTCTCCTCCCTCCCCCCTCTCCTCCCCATCTATTTCCTTGAAGTGAAAGGAGGTGTTCTAGATAACGTGAAGGAAGCGCGGAAGGACCATCATTTTAAACGAGGCCACTTTCCACAGTGGGTTGAGAGGTAGGGTTTGCCAGCGTTTGAGATCTTCTTTGGTTTTGTTATTCAGCGGGATAACGTTTAGCGCCCATTCCAGTTCAGGAAGCAGGGTGATCCAGATCCCTAGATATTTGATATTTGAAGGATTGATGCCTAATGGGGATAGTTGCTTGCAAATTGAAGCACTCTCTTGAGGGGTGGAGGGGCACAAGGGTCGATTTTGTCGAGTTAAGTCAAAGACCTGAGAGAAGAGGGACTGAAGCCATCTGGGGCGAGAGGTGGCCGGGTCGCCAGGAAAAGCAGGACATCGTCCCGCATATAGGCAATTTTGTCAGTGTGGTGGCTCTCCCGGTTCCAGCCTTTGATCAGGTCATCCGACCGAATAAGGCATGTCAGGGTTTCCAATGCAAGGGCAAATAAAAAGGGGGAGAGGGGGCAACCCTGCCTCATGCCTCTTTGAATGGGGAACACCTCTGACAGGGCTCCATTGGTGAGCACTCTGGCTCTGGGATTAGAGTAGAGGATGTGTGCAAAGTGCCCTGGATTTGCAGACACAGGCTCACCCTCCTCAGAACCTGCTCCAGGTAGAGTTAATCAGCAGTGTGAAAGGCTTTTTCAAAGTCAACAATGGGAATGTAAGGCAAGGAGTAAGACATCAATGGTGCGCCAGGGCCAGGTGGAGGCACCTCAGACAATGCATCATACCACGTGCTTGCATGAAGCCACATTTATCTGGGTGGACTAATTTACTCAGGAATGGGCGCAGCTGTTGGGCCAGTATCGAAGCGTACATCTTCATTCAAGTGTTGATCAAGGAGATGGGGTGGTAGTCTGTGCAAGACGGTGATGGCGGCTGGGTTTTGGGGATCACTATGATGGTCGCTATGTCTGTCTCAGGAGGAAAAGACCCATCGTCGGCAACCTGTCCCTATAATTCCATTAAATAGGTAACCAGTAGATCTCGGTATGCCACATAATACTCTTGTGGGAAGCCTTCTAGGCCTGGCGGTTTCCCACTTTCAGCAAGGAGATGGCGTTTTCCTTCCGGTGTGAAAGGAAAATCTAAGTCTGCCGCATCTGAACCCTTGAGGCAGGGAAGCCAGATTTTTGTTTGGTTAATTATTTTGTGGAGGGATGCATCGGGCCTGCGGGTGGCATGTAGGTTGGCATACTAATCTGCAAACATTTGAGCAATGGCAGGTGATGTGCGTTTGTTGGTCCCAGAGGGGTCACGGACCTTGGGAACTATCCGGTTAGCCAGGGGATATGAGACAAGGCTATGTCGTAGTTTTCCGTTCTTGTCCCCCCAGCTATATACTCGGGCTACAGAGGAGTGCCACATCATTTTAGCCGATTTTAGGGAGATATTTTTTATCTCTTCATGTATGGCTGCAAGCCACCTGTCACACCGCTCGCTTGGGGGCTCATCTGGGGCTGTTTCGAGCCATAGTGCTTGCGCCTCAAGGTGAGACTGGTGTTCTGAGCCAGCCGGTGCGCCTGGAACTGGCCTCTAGTGACTCCTCGGGTGGTAGCTTTACTGGCGGCTTCCCAGAGGGTGCTAGGAGAGGGGACCGGTCCAAGATTGGTGGGAAAGTACTGGTGCACCTCTTCAAGCTATGACTTTCTTGACCTCTTTATCTTGTAGGAACCAGTCATTTAATCACCACAGTGGGCGAGGAGTATCAGGGATATCACCTAAGGCTAGATACAGGGCTGAGAGGTCTGAGATTCCTCGGGGGAGAACGGCAATGCTTGCTTCTCTCTGATACTCAGAGGCAGGCATAAGGATAATGTCAATTCACGAGTATGTGTGGTGTGCCACTGAGGTATGAGTGTAGTGCGAGCTCTGGGGGCTCGAGATTTTCCAGACGTCGCACAAGTCCAAGAAGAGTGCCCAGTCAGTTATTTTTTTTGCATTAGTTATCGCAGCGAGGGAGGGTGTGCCAGGCGTGTCCAGTAGTGGGTTCATGACTGTTTTGAGGTCTCCCCTAATCATCATCTGACCCTTGGGAAGGGCGGTAACAATGTCAGTAACGTGGCGCAAGGAGCAGGTGAGCGTAGCTGGTGGAATGTATATTGAAACTAAATTGAGGGTGTTCCCTTCCAGCAATCCAGACACGGTATCCAATAGGCCTTGCAGATCTGTGGTGACATGGCTGGGTGTGAGAGGAAGGCCTCACGGTAGTAGGATTGCAACCCCCGTGACCCTTGTTCAAATCCAACCTGCCACACCCTGTCGAAGGCGTATCTTACAAGGAAAGGGCAAAGAGTTCCCAAGAGATTGGTCTCCTGAAGGAGGAAGATGTCAGGGGCCCGTCTTTGGGCATACTTAAGGATGGCTGTCTGTTTAAGGCAGTCTTGCAGTCCATTCACATTCCAGTATGATTTGAAGGGGATTACCCTTAAGAGATGGCCACGTCATACCTGGTGTCTTGAGCTAATGGGACATTGCGCGTGGAGTCCTCAAGTGGCTGATGTATTTTTGGGGAAAGGCGCAGGTGCCGCCTTCGCCTTGTGAGGTGTGTGGTCGTGGTGTATACAGGAGGAGCAAGTGTAAAAGTGCGGGAAACGATAAAGAAGAGAGGAAGAAACATTGGCAATTCCCAACATGGAACTGGACAGAGGACAACAGTCCTAACACCCCTGCCTACCCTCCCAGACCCTATACTTCTGGAACGGAAGCATCTGTCGCCCTACAAAGGAAAACATAACAGGTTAGACTAAACTAAAATCTTAAGTTAGGAACTATGTGGTGGACCCCTTCACTGTTTTGGATGCAGTGCTAGCAATGGTAGGTAAATCTAGAAGCTGTGACTCTGTGAGAAATGTTTCTCTTGTCTCTTCCCGTTAAAAACATTGAGTTGCATCTCACACAGGCGGTGATGGCATTTCAAATCGCAGGGCTTCTGGAGAGGTCAGAATCTGGGAGCGTTGGGTCCAGGGTCTTGGATGACTACGTGTGGAGGACAGTTCTCTCGTAGACCTGTCCCGAATTTGAGGGGGGGGGGACAGTCCGCTAGGCTGGCGGTGGCATCATGCCTCTGGGGCCTTGCAAATGGTTTCTCGGAAGTCTCTTTGCGTACTTTACGTGTCTGAGTGGGCCTCCTACGTGGTTTATGGGAGGGAGGACCTGTTGCTGTGGTCTGGACTAGACAGGCCAGGACATGGAGTGGATCCTGAGGGGTCGTTTTCGGTTATCCAGGTCCAGGCTGATTGTGGGGACTCAAAGAAGTGAGTTTTATTTTGAAACACAGGTCCTTAATTTATTATGCATAATTTTTCCTTATTGAATGTGTGATTTTAAGAGATCTATCAACAATACCACTGGTATTGCCAGAACTCAAACTTATTTATTACATATTATATGGCATCTTTGAATTCCTGTATGGAAATCTGTCTCAAATTTCCTTACTACAGGTGACTCGTGACACACCTAGTCACCTGGAATAAAGAAATTACTGAGCTGCTTATCTCTAATGACTTATTACAGTTGCTTTCTGATGTCACAATGTATGATGCCAGATTCAGCAAGCCAATGAAAAGAAGAACACAGAGCATAATTGAAGGTGCAGTTATTTTTTTTGTTTTTAAGAAACATGGCTTTTCCTACTTCTGCTCTGCTTTACTAGATAACCTGTGAAAAGCAGAAAGGAGATATTTATTGCAACATGTTTTTTTTGTTGCACACCATAGATAATTACAGAAAAGATAACATCTTTCTGCATGTACACATTCCGAGCTACAGCACTTTTCTTTAGCATGACTGGCATTAAACTGATTATAATACTGTTTTGCAACAATTATCTAACTGTTTATTTTTCTTTATTTTGCTCTAGAGATCTGACTGTTATTGTTCATATTTCTAAACATGCTATCTCTTTCATAAAAAAGAGCAATGCATCAAGGATTAAAGTGGTTTGTGAGAAAAGTAATGTGTGACCATGTATTATAAGGAATAAAGTAGCTCCTACCTTTTAATCTAAAGATATTACAGGTCACATCGGAGTTCCATGACCTTATAAAGGAACTCTGCCTTCAGCCTCGTTCCTCTATATGGTCCCGCAAACTCCCCTGTGACTTACATTATCCATCAATTGTAAAGCAGGTGGTACTTTAGTCTATATAGTATAATATCATCTTATTTGTAAGTCACTTTGTATATTCTATTCTTTTTTTTATCTGCATTCCAGTCATCATGATTTACAATTGCCTCTATGTAACCATCTCTTAGTTGTAACCAGATATATTTTAAAAAAATTGATTTCTAAAAATAAAATGCAACAAATGTTGCCTCATCTTTCTAATTATGCATGTTTCCTTTCCAAATGAGTAGTTCTATCGAATCAAGAACATGGATTTTTTTGTTCGCGGAAAATAATAGTTGTGTTGCTAAAGATAAACTGGGAAGCAGGGCTTAAAGAAAAGAAAAGGCAGAGCTATTGGCTACTTAAGATTTGTCACTACACTTGCAACATCAAAGCATTGTCTGCTTATAATAATAACAGAGCGTTCATGTTAGATGCATTTTACAGTACTCATATCTGCCTGCAATAAACAGAGGAACATATTTATACGCTGCAACGAAGCACTGTCATGGACATTAGGCCTGGAGAAATAGTCTGTGTGAGTAACACTGATGGAAGATTTTAGCACTAGGGGAATATTTAAGTCCAGACTCATTTGATTCAACGAGAAGGAATATTTCTTCTAGGCATGCTATGACCTTTAGATGATTCTTTGCATGATTTCACAGACAAACACCCAAGACTTTGCTGCATTCCTTTAAATCAGCAATGTACAGCCACATATCATTTATTTTGTCTAGTTTCGTGGAAAATAAAAACGTTTTGTGCCCTGCACAATAAATGTTTATACAACTCTTAGACATCAATGATTTCAAGGCTGTCGCACTCCACGACTCCACCTATTCTACTATCATTGAAATGCACTGGGCATTTTTTAAACAGGATGTTAAGTTTAGTGGGTGTTTTTATATGTGAGAAAAAAGATTTATGCTGATACAATCTGCAAAGTGTGATAAAATAAAATAAAATATCAGGAGCTATTGCTGCATTTTGAATGTTGTGTTCAAAATTGGTGTAAATGAGGGTTCCACAATGCCCAGGAGCAGCCTGTGCAGGTAGGAGCGATGGGTTTGTGAGGCTCGTAAGGCCTGTTGGAGGGGGGATTTTGATAGACGCGAGGGAAAATTAATTTTTTATTTAATTTTTCTCGAAAATTTAATATTTATTTAATTTTTCTCTCCAGGCCGTCTGTCGAAATTCCCCCCACCCGGCCACACCCGGCCCCACTGCCCCCATGTGTCACCACTCATACCTGCACGGGCCACTCCTGACAATGCAAACGAAGTTGAGGACTGAGTAAACATTACGAGTTAGCTGTTAAATTCTTATATTTCTGCTAAGCACTCATAAAAATAACATAAATCTTACCTGTCCAAATGTACCAATATTAATCAGGCGAAAATTCCCAGTAAATATGAGGACATTCGGATTTTGATGCAGAAGCCTAAAATGTGCATACTGTTCCCTGCTTCCGGAGAAAACACATAATTGGATGGTGTTTATAGCACCTTATAAATTCAGACCAGCAGAGGACCAATAAATATTGCACCAATTACCATACCAGTTCATTTGAAAGGCGTTTGCACAATCGTGGTAACTCATTTTGTGCAAGTTTGTGAGAAACGAGCATGCACTACATCTTTTATTTCTATGGCCGTTCCTATTGTTCATATGTCATAATAGACTAGTGAAGAGAATTGAAGTCCATGATCATTTAAGGTAACCATGCACCAAATGAATGTAAGCTTTGTTTGTCTTAGATGCCGTTTTAGCTGACTTGCTAGCTTCATGTAATCCAATCACTTAATCTCCCTGTGCCTAACAAAAATGAATGTGTCCTCGTTTAATGCAACTGGTGCTATGTAAAGCGCTCCGATACCCGATACCTTCGGGTCAAGTTAGTGCTATATAAAACTCTGTAAAAAAAATGAAACATATCTAAGAGTGTGTGTGTGTGTGTGTAAATTTTAAACAGAACTATCGGGGTGGAGGGACAAGAAACGGGGGGGGGGAGGGCAAAACGATGGGGCATATTATATAGGACCGGTGTTAAAATTATCGCAGTTTTATCAGCAGGAAACTGCCGATAAAATGGCGATAATGGGCTTGATAATACGCCCTTGTTAATTCCTATAGAAGCCTATGTTAACATCAGAACATGAGCTTCTATGGGAATTAACAAGGGCGTATTATCAAGCCCATTATCGCCGTTTTATCGGGAGTTTCCTGCCGATAAAACGGTGATAATTTTAACATCGGTCCTTGATAATATGCCCCTGTGACTTTCCATTTTAACTCCCAAGGGATTCTTTGCTCTTTGATGCAGTAAATGACATCACATTTGCCAGAAAGTTAGAACTTTACTTAAGAATTGTGCATTTGCTAGTTTGGTTTGAATAGTAGTTTTCAAGAAATTAGCTTTTAAAGAGATGTAGAGGTTGGGCATGAAAAGCCTACATTTTAGACATATCTTGACAGTTGGAAAGTTGGTATTTTTTAGTTATTCTTACATTTAACGTTGTTTGATGAATTTGCAGTTGCTTAGGAAGTTTAGCTTGCTCTTTTTATTTTGTAAGTTGTGTAGATTTATCAAGGGGGCCCTTTTAAGAAGGGGCTGAAAAACATACAAATTTGCTAGTAACTATGAGATAATGTAGCAATCCACGTATTATTTTGCAGATATTTGGCATGTTTAATATTCTATGCCTTTGGCACGTTTTTTGCAGATGTATCAAAGGAGACAAAATGAAGTGGGAGGGACAACAATGATTTCATCTGTTAATAACCTTGGAGATCTGTCAGGAATCTGGATAAAATCTGACAGGCTCTTGGTATGTTAAGTCTAGAGCAGGAATCTCAGGTTTTATGCAGATCTGAGAAAGGGCCAAAGTTAAAAAGGGAGGTGATCAAAAAAATAATTCATTTCCTGATAGCTTTGGCACATCTTTACAGATCTGCACAAAACGTGGCAAAACATGTTTAGCTAACTTGCTATAATTTGAGTTTTAAGCAAGCATGTCTAGGTGATACAGTTGAATGGTGGGAAACAGCAGATTTTTCCATTTTAAATTTCCTATGAATCACCACAGAAAGCAACCTTGATGAGAATCATAGCAAGCTTCGCATACAACTAAAATTACACTCAGGAAAGTACTGTTGCTTGATTTGGAGGAAATCTGCTCAGTAGTTTTCAAGTAATTAGCATTACAGTAAGTTGTTAGCTGTTAGTGGGTTTGAAAGTGTTAAAAGTTAAATATATCTTGAAAGTTTGGGGCCCTTAGGTGCTGGGACCAGCCGCCAGTGGTGTGGCGGTCCTGCACCGGCAATTAGGATGCCACCATCACCGTGGCAGTTATCCTCCATTCCCAGCATTGCGGGAGGCGTTGCTCACATCACCGCCCGCCACAATGCTGGAAATGCACTGCGTGCATTGTCACGCACAAGGTGACAGGCACCGCGAGGTGCTTGCCACCATGTCCATGACAATGCAGTGGGGTACCATAGGTACCGCCAATGTGCACCCCCAATACCCTGGAAGGCCCGCAACGGGTCCCCGTAAGAGAATTCCACATGCATTACCACCACGGAAAGACAAGTTTCTGCCCCCATGCTAATATGGAAGGCAGTGTCTAGCTGACACCCCCACCATATTTAACGCTTTTCCGCCCGGTCGACTTGTCGACCGGTTGGAAAAGCGGCAGATGTTCTTCCCGTCCGCCAAGATACCCCCGCCATACTAATATGGCAGAGGTAAATGGGTGGCAGGCGGGCTAGGATGTAGGGCTGATCGCCGCCGCCGCCATGCGGGCGGTGGCGATCCGCCCTTTATCCTAATGGACCCCTTAGTGTATAAACCCAGATATGCAGAATGTCCATGAATCTACACTAAAAAGACACAAGCCCTCTTTGAACAAGGAAGACTTTAGCTTCAGCTTTAGAATCAAGTTGAACTATGGGTAACTATTCAGAGTATGTTTCATTTTTTTAGCCTGTTTGTGCTTTTACAAAACATCACTAACCATATGCACATTGTTCTTGATTTACCTCCAAAGAGGACCATCCATTTTAAGCTGGTGGATGGTCGTCCCTGTGTACCAGAATACAAAGAAATATAGAAATGATTTGTTCTTATTGGGCCTTGTCTGGGGTGGTGGGTGCTTCAAATAAAATGAAAGAGAACACACGGATAAGAAGTTTTCTCCTGCTTATGAAATGTAACACTATTAAGACTGTGTGACTAGATGTGTGGTCCCAGTGTAACCTTAAACTTATTGGGCCTCATGTGGGTTGGACTGACTTCATGCGTTTCAGTGGGCGGGCAGGGTGGGGACAGGTTTCACTGCCATGGGGACCAGTTTAGTTGCTGGGGACCTGCCGGCCATGGTCCTACTTGCAGTACTTCAAAATACACAATGCAAAAACAAATGGTTTCAAAGTGTGCTTAAAGTTTGCTTTAAAACTATTTCAAATTTGCATTATAATTTAGAAGAGCTGAAAGCAGGAAAGTGACTCACAGGTTCTTAGCAACAAAACTGGGCCCCATCAGCAGTGAAACTGACCTCAAACCAGCCAGTCTACCGAAACACCTGAAACCCAGTACGCCAGTCCGTCCCGGGGCCTCATCAAAAATGTACGTCATGTCTTTGGGACACAACAAGCATGGCCACGTTTGGGGAAACTCACTCACTTTTTTCCACATATTTTATTTTACTGTGTTATGTAAAAAAGCAAGAATGTAGCTACAAAGTGTAGCAACGTACTGTGCATAGCAACCGGATAAATAGTCAACCTGCAACAATATGAGAGGTTTATAATGTGAACCTAATGATAGAATGCGTCTAAAAACAGTGACAGAATAAGAAATATAGAAACCTCTTGTGTTGAGGTGAGGGAGATAAGATATATAGGCCTGCTTTAGACTTTGGCACAACAGAATACACTCCATCAGGGTGAGCAAAGTATTTGGTTACTCTGTCGGAGTACATGCCTGCTAAGTTAATAGATGTTGCTAGCCCAATGGACATCTCTTTCATTTAAAGGAACCAACGTCATGGCAGTTCATGCAAATGCTTTGATGGCTGCATCAACATGACAGAGCCGTGTGTCAACCTTTCATCTTTTTTTTATTTCTTATTCAAAGTGGGATTTTGATTTGGAAAATACAAGATCAATGATCCCTTTACCATGGGAGTTTTCTCCCATGCCATGTGGGTCATTTTACAGTTTTTACCGTATCTTACTGCCAGGTTTTATATGGGCAGACACACACCAACTCTCTGACGGTCAATACTTCGTTGGGCCGTCGAAGGTGTATGTAGAAAATAGAGAAAAAGTAATCTCTGCCGTCGGCATACTGAAGTCCTGCCTGAACGTAAATGAGATGGGCAGAACTTTGCATTGGTGGAGAGGGTACTCCATCACTGCTGCAAAGAAGTACTCACTCTGCCAAAGTCTAAAACAGGTGCATAGTCTAGAATGGTGGGGCAATTGTGAAAAAACTGGTTTTGAAATATTTCCTGAACCACATCACTAAACAAACACGTCTGACATGCAGAGGGAAATGGATTATAAAGCCTGATGTAATCTGCACCATTGATAATTACTCTGGACAAGTAGCATTCCATTAATTATTTACCATATTTGTCTTATTTCAGACAGATATCAAACTTATATGTATCAAATTTAGGACCTCATTGACTGAATAGTCATATGTACTCTGCTCATCAGGGTGGTAAGGACATTTAATCGGCGACCCTGTTAAACAGAGGACTTTCAGAGATTACCACTGGCCCAGCAGGGATCTCTGTATCTTTAGAGGAATAGCTGTCAAACGTTTGGTGAATTACTTCCTTCAATGTTAGTAGCAGTCCAAACTCACTAAGTGGAAATTGGTTTTGAAAAAACAAATAACTGATGACTCCCACATTATTTAGAAGTGAGGCATTGTTGGGGTAAATATATTTATATTTCTGTTCCACTACTCCAAGCTTATCCCAATGGTGATGGATAGAAAAAAAGTACATGAGAGGGCCAGCCCTAAATAGGGAGGGCAGTGTGCCCTTACTCTGACAGTCAGGACTACATCAGCTCTCTACAGACCACACCAACAGGTTGGGTATGCATTTGTCCAAATTTCTATAGCAAATAAGAGCACTCTACCTTTTGTACCTTCTTCTTAATTTTACCTATATATTTTTAATTTGCAGAGGCAAGTAGCATTTCTTTCCCTATCTGTATTTATAAATAATTCCAATTTACCACAATTTCAACTCTGGATGACAAGAACACCATTTTCCCTCATTGTTTCTCAGTCCTGACCTGCTTGACATCATTCTACATCATAATTCCAAAAGAATGATGTGTCATTTTAAATACCAATACACTTTAATTATTGTGACAAGGGTTTCTGCATCTATCTGCTTACTATTGGTGAAATAGGGTACCTTCCATTATAATGCATCAAATTAGCATTGTTTTTTAAATTTTATTTGGATAACTTATTTAGGATTGTTTGTTTTTGGTTGTAATTATTGTCATATTACTAATAGTGTATAAACAATATTAATATTTTTGTAGAATGATATATATAAAATTATCATTTTGCAAATACTTTCTAATGTTTCAACATTTTTCGTAAAATTAAAATAATTATTACATGTTTATAATTGATTACATTGTGCCTAATTTGATTAGGTTTGGATTGAGAATTGTAAATCTGACCCTCTCAAAGTGCAGCACTTTCATCAATATGGCTAGGCTTGGAGTGGAAATAGTAAACCTGATGTTACCAAAATCTTACAGTTTCACAAATTTGGAGTGGAAACAGTACATTTCTCATTTGTAAAGTGTGACCATTTGACAATAGTTTTAATTTTGATGTTTGATAATATGTTATTATAAAGTATTTATTCTTTTTTTCTAGTATTTTACCATTTTTTTAAAAATTAATTAGTTGTACACACACTTTCTAAACACATCTATTAAGATATTCATTTTTTAATAAGACTATTTTAAAATAATCACAACGTTTGTTTTGAATAGAAAATATTTACATTTTCTATATAGTAGACTTTTTGTGCAAAATCACAAATGTAAAATCAAATGTTTTGTAAATTTCACAAAGGTATTTTAGCAGTAGCATCTTTACAACTGTAGAGTCACTGCACATAAAAAGATAAGACACTCCTATATTTTTATGTGTGGAGACTCCAGAGTCATAAACACACTACTAGTAAAATACCTTTGTGAATAGCAAACTACTTTATCCATACACAAACATGTACGTTTACCTTCGTGAATCAGGCCCCAGTTTACATACATTTGAATGTGCAGGAATAGAATTTACTTAAACTTGATTTACAGTATTCTTTACATAAAAGTATTTTTCAAATTATTTACTTTTTAATGTGTTTTAGTATATGAAAATGTACTGCACAAATAAGCATTTGTTTTAAACTTTTTGAATGTATATTTATTTTATATTTATTCTACAAATAATACATTGCACCATTTTTAATAATCTACTTATTAATTATCTATTTTTATTTTATTTGTTCAATGGATAAAAACCTTTCTTTATTTTCGTGTTTCCACTATTTCTTTTTTATTATTTCCTTGAATTTGTTGCATGTGTTCATCATTTTGGAATGTTTATTGAGTTTGCAGATGTGGTTTTTCTTTTTTGGTCTCTAGTTCAGGTAGCAGTAAGTTGCAAACCTTGAAGTTAATTTCTAAGGTTTTAGAGATTTGAAGAGTGCGATTAAGAGGTAGGGTAGTGTGAGTTTTCCATTGGTGTTTTAGTGTGTTGTATCTTAATGTGATATATTTGAGCTGTTATAGGTTAGTGTGATAGACCTTATTGCAAGTATTATATGTTCATTTATTTTGAATGTGTTTTGTATGAATGTTGATTGTCTCTAATAATTTTCTCCGGTAGTGAGTTTTACATGTGGGTTTTATATGAAGTATGGATGGGTTTATATTTCTTGCTTTGTCGGTTGTAATTTATGTAGATTTTATTTACCACCTGGATGCATGCTTTTGTGATAAAATATTTGGTTTCTAACAAAATATTATTTTTCTTTTCCTACGTTTTTTGTTTTTCTGGAGTGTTTCATCATTTAATTAACATATTTCTCAGACTTTGGATGGATTTCCTGGATTAATCAAGTTGCATCGAATGTTGTATTTTTGTGTGGTTCATTTTTGTGTATTCTTTGCCTCTTTCATATGGATACTTTTCTGGACTTACTTTTTTTTGGGTTGCAAATTTACTTATGAGGACTTCAGCAAATAAATCGTAAGTGCAATCTTTTTTATATACTTATTGTATTGGGCAGAGAATGTTCATTTGTTGATGTTAATTAAGTAGTTTTAATTTGCAACATTTTTGTAAGCTAGGATATGTGTATATAGTTTTGTTTTTGTATATTTATGTAAAATGTTTTCTATTTATTTATTTACATATTTATCATTGCCATTTTTAAATATCAATGTGAAGTATTGTATATTTATTTTCCTTTTCTGATTGATATTTAGACCCGCCAGCCTTAGGGGGTCTTCGCCCTAACATTGTTGCCTTCATCCTCCTATTTTTCTGGCTTTGTTTTTGTTGGACTCTGTGCACTTTATAACTGTTAATCAGTGCTAAAGTACTCACTCTCTAAAACATGATAAAATTGTCTCACACCTGATTGGCAAAATTAATTTACTTATAAGTTTTGCACATCAAAGACACTGGCTCAGGTTACACATAAAGAACTGCACACTTGTCTATTGTGTCCCAAAACAGACTGGGGCCAGAGCAGGGAGGTGAGAAATTTCACACACCTCTGTAGGGGGAAACTCGAAAAGCTTCTCCCACTTCAAAGCAGGCACAAGGTCTAACTATGAGACCCTCAGGCCCATTCTTCAAATCATCTCTGGACCTGTGGAAGTCGCAGAAGAAGGACTGCTCTGATGTAAGGTCTACGCTGCCGCCCTGCTGCCTGAGTATGAATGACTGGAACTGCACCTTGAACTCAGCGCCACCAGAGTGACTCCATAGGCTTGTTGTCTGGCCTCCTTATCAGAGTCTCCGGTCAGAAATGTTCTAACTACTTTAAACCCGGCGCCTGGACTCTGCCTCCTGTGAGTCCTAACCCCCATCCCCAAGTAGTACCTTCCTAGTCCTGAAGCCTTGGATGTGGGGATAAAGGTGTTTTGACAGCCCAGCTGTGGTCCTCATCAGAACTAACATGATTCGATGCAAAGATTCGCTGCACAGCTGCTAGCTTCATCATAACCAACACAGAGGGAAGCAAAGCCCAACAAAGAGCGTCACTACACAGCTCCTACCTTCGTCTGAATCGACACAGAGCAGCACAAAGTCCCACAAAGCCTCTCTGCATAGCTTCCTCTGAACCAAAGCTGGATGATGCAAAGCCACTCAAAGCAACCCTGTGCAGATCATACACCAAGGACATAAGGTACAATCCTCAGCGGCCAAACTTAGTGCTGTAATACCAGATACCCTCAGTAGCTCTTTGAACCTTTTGGGGCAACGTTAATCTACATATTTAAAATGTTATATCTCCAGTTCTACTGATTGGATTAGGGGCATCCCAAGTACACCATATTTAAAATGTGTTTTTATAATATTCGTAAATAAAAAACATGCTAAGATTTCATGCATTTCTTTAGTTTGATAGCATATTTTGACTTGATTTGGGTCTGGGCATCATTTTTAGTTCCTGTCAGTGTGTTCTCTCTTGAATATTTCTAAAATTTTTGCATAGTGAAGGGTGGCTTCTTCCATGTTTTCTTTCAAAGGAATGGTGTAAGCTTTCCACTGTCTTCTTTACTCCTTGGGACTTGGTGCTGTCGTAGACATTCCACTATTGACTTGGATACTTCGTTGGCATCTGTGTCCTGGCTGATGCAGACCAGCAACAAAAGTATCTTCATATTGATCCATTAATGTGGCTAGTTTTGTTTCATGCTTTTGAAAGTAGGTTTATTGAACTAGAATGCCATAAAATGTAGTCACTTCTGTTCGAGTTATGTATGTGAAAGATTTACATTTGTAAAATTTCATGTAAGAATTTTTGGTTAGGTGTACTCTCACTCTGGTTGAATTGATAGTAGCACCCCAGAATTGCAGTGTGTGAGTGTGTTTTCAGTATAGCAGAATAGCATAAATAATTGCTTGTTAAAAAAACTATGATTTCTTTTTTGGGGTATATTTGTTAATCAAATGCGTTATATATGTTAGCATTTCATTGTAAATTGCACTTGGTTGTTAGGTAACAGTATATACACCAATGAGATTTTGTTTGTATTTTGGTATTGACAATGTGTTGTGTATATTTAGCTCAAGGTTCAGGGTACATTTTTAATGTGCCATCCATCATTCACTTGCTACATTGTGATAGAGTTAGTAAATTGCTATTAGTAGCTTAAATTATATATTTTTTATCATTATTATGGTTGTCATATAGTGATAAGGTATCTTCTTTATGTTTGGTTACGGAGAGTGTTATTAGTGTTTCTCTTAATATCTATATGTTCTGCCAATTGATCTTTTTTGGGTTAGTATGCCAGGAAGTTGTCTTGTCTGTTCAGGACAGTTTGAAATAATTTTATTGGGGGTGTTGTACCTATTTGGTCTTGTGAGCTTGCAATGGCCTCTTTCAAGTCCTTTAGGACATTTCTCACTTTTAATTCTGTAATATGTGGGAGAATATTATGTTCTATAACATGTTCTACAATCTTATTTTTTGAGGTAGTACTGGCATTACATGCAGTTGAATATAAATGTGTTACATTTACAGTGTTTGTTTTCATGGAGGGTGCTCTCCTTACTATAAGTATATCCTCTATGACTTAATAAGATCTTCCCTTTTGGGATTTGATTTTTGTTGCTGTTTCCAACATTTTACCTGCGGGTTTTAGAAAACAAAAAGATATATCAGTGTTTTAATGTTTGTCCTTTCATTTTTAAATTACAGTTGCACAATCTTACATGTATTTTGGATTTTTTTCTCTGCTTTGTTTCTCCTATAGATTTTTGCACTCTTTTGAGAGTATGAAATATATACATTGCGTCATTTTATTGTTTATAGTTATTATTTAGTTTGAGTTTATTATTTTAAGTTATGACTATTTATTATTTTTACTTTAAGTGCTAATTTCATGATTTTCATTGATTTATTTTTGTGTGTCAAAGTAGTTCTCAAATATTGTCATACAAACATGCCGACAGCTCTGCATTGTAACTCACTCCATAGTGGCCGACTTCAATCAGTGCTTTAGAGCTGATTTCCTCTTGTAGAGCTCTGATAATGTAAGAAATGGAGGTCAAAGTTCCTATTAGGCTGTGGCTCAAATGCACTCACAAACCACTTGCTGCTTAGTTTGTGAATTGTCAAGAGTGTAATGAAGAACTGCTTTACCAAATGTTGGGCATTAGTGCTATTGCACTTAGTAAGGCATGAGTGCAATTTAAAAACAACAATTTGTGCACATGATTTCATTCACAATATTAGTGATAGAAATCAACTATGGTACAAAATGAAAAGCTGAGAATTAAATTGGATTTTAATAAGTGGAGTGTTACTTAGCAGTCAAAATTCTTAGACTTGAATAGGGCACCACTGCAGTTTAAGTACGGGTGTGCAAAATTCATTTAATTTACTTTTGCTTAATTGCGCAAAATGACTGCAAAATTATACAGCATTGTGCGTAATCAGGCAAAGCACAAATGTATCATTTTGCACTATATTTTAGCCCAAAATTCTTTCTCCTGTCTTGTTTTGGCAAAACTATGCATTGACTGAAAAGCACTGTGAACAGAAGCTCTTATTCCTGTACATATGTGGTAAATTTTTACTATGAATCGTGCCATTTGCTGCACATTTTTACCACAAATGCCCACAAAATTACTTAAAGTGCGTCATTTCGGGATTTTCACGCAACAAGCTAAATGCTAAATTTCTGAAATTAAGTGAATTGCACAAGTGTAAATTAAATAGGATAGTCCATAAAAGCTGAAAAAATTAAGATAACAGCGTTCAATGCTTTAAGTCCAAAGTGCATCTCAGCAGCAGACCTCTTGAACAGGTTTTGCTAACTAATTGAAATACCTGAAGCCAAACCTTATGTGAGGCTAACTGTGGTGTAGTCTCATGAGAGATGAAAGCTATACATGCGGTCTAATTGTTGCCAAGTGCAACATAGCTCAGGATTGTCGAGCTCCATCTCCCTCAATTTTGTGAAATGGAAACATGCCCTGGACCTCTCAATGGAGGTGGAGAGGCTGATAAACAAAGGAATAGGGTGCCCACGCAAACATTAGGAGAAATGGAATGCTTGGGATCAATACAGAGGGATGACGGCTGAGTAAAGTATATGAGTGATCAGTTAAAGACTGTGAATTCCTATCACATTTGTTGATGCATTCTTAATTACTTCTGATCACAGATATAATGGAAAGGCCCTTTTTCTGTATACCTTTGCATTACTTATACGTTTAGTAGCGTTCACCTTTATTTTGCTTTTTTAGTAGATCATGGCATTGATATCACTAGTATGTTTCCTTCTTTCTTTTGCATGTTTTGTTAGACAGCAAAATAAAAAAGAAATTTATAAAAAAGAATCAAAATAGTAGTTTAGATTAAACCTTTATTTCGACCACAACTGTGGCCTTAAAAGTACAGCTAGAATGGATCATGTTACATGACAGGAATTCATCACATATCAATGATCACAATAATTAAAACGTTTATACACCATAAAACATTCTAGCAGAAACGTGCCATTCTTAAGATATTAGCAGCAAATCAATATACAGAAGAGACAAAAGGAGGGAATCACGCCGCCCAATGGACACATGCCCAAGTGTACAGGTAAAGTGCAAATGCTAATTAGTTCCTTCTTTTGATTGCACCTTTTACACAAATCATAGGGGGCTCCAGAGCTTGGAAGATCTCAAAGCTACCTCGAAGCAACAAATACCCCCCATCCTAACAATAGGGAGCAAAAAAGTACTTTGCTGAGATCTTGATAAAATTTGCAGAAAAACCAAAATTTAACAAACTTTTGGGATGAAATTTCATCACATGGGCACGTCAGGCTGGCCCAAGGGATAATTCAAATGTCATCTTGAAAAACGTTGGCAGAAGGGCTTTAATACCATTCTATCCCTGGAGGAGTCTATCCAACCCCGATATGGGTCCATACTCTGGGTGTTGTTCAGGTCAACATACTCTCTGACAGTGGATTTGGAGAACTCATTTGCAGCTCTAAGATTGTATCAATTTAGTTTAAACAAGGATTTAACCCAATCCACATCTCAGAGCTTCCAGCCTATGGAAAAACAGCTCCTCCCCCAGGTCCTCAAACATGGTCTTTATTTAACGAATCCAGGGGATGTTCATCCCTCTGTCACAAGCTAGAAAGTTGAAGACTACTTCCCTATTGAAGGCTGCATGTGGGCTAGTCCATATAGAGCACCACAACAACAGTGGGGCAAGATTTATGAAGTTCTTTGTATACTCCATCTCTAGCTTGTGGGTCAAGATGAAGGTGGAACAGGTAGGTAGAACACCAAGAACTCTCCTAAGTACTCCATTTTGCATCCCATGGAGTGTTTTGGGGTCACGATAAACCCTTATTCCTGCATCATACATAAGGATAGGGAGGCATTTTCTCCGATACACCTCCAATAGAGGGGACTTCAGGTGTTTTCTTGTTGCTTCTGGCCAAGTTAAAAATATCCTCAACCGAGTCTGAAAATTTAAGCCATACTACAATGGTACAGGGCCCCTAATTCCTCTTGAAGTCAAAGACTACACCCAGGTAAGAAAATCCCGGAGTAAGTGCCACAGGGTGACCTTGAAGCTCTATACCACGCATCTTGGTTTGCTTTAAGTTGCATGCCATGATGAATATTTTGGACCAGTTGGTATCCAAACCCAAGGAGCCAATGAAAGTAACAAATTCCTGGAAAAACAACTTTAAGTATTTGGGAGTTCTAAATAGCAAACTGGCTTCATCCGCACAAGAACCTCTTTGCCACCTAGGGTGGGGGCATCAGAAGCCTTGGTGGTCAAGGCCGGACCTAAACTGTTTATATATAACAAAACAACACACCCTTGACGAACCCCCCGTTCAATTATAAAATGCTCTATCCTCTTGCATAGGGGCCCAAACAAAACTACAGCAAAGAGTTCATAATGAAGAGCTCCCAGGACCTGGACCAGGTTGCCGTCAATTCCCATGTCTGTTATTAGTTCACAGAGCTTGGACCTCACCACGCTGTCGTAGACGGAGGTCAGATCCATGAAGGCCAGGAAGACTGACCCTGCCTTGCAATGGTATATTTGCTTATCCAGTTACCAGTTAATAACTTTATTTTGGCCAACTCGGACCATAAAAGTGCGTTATTACAATCATCAAACAACAAAGAGAAAAAGTAGAAAGTAAAAAAATGAAAATAACGGTAGACAGTACAATCATATATCTACATTTGTTACAGTATAAAATAATGTCTGACCATTATCCTAAAATCAAGTAAAAAACGATTGTAAAATTAATTTAGGGCTGGTGATTGTTGGGATCAGATGAATAGTAAAATTGAGAAATAGTGCAAATGTCCCCATTAAGTAAACCTAGATGAGTTTTTAAAAAGGGGCATACATAAAACTCTCCCACAGTCACTTCAAAAAGCCCCTGCGCTTATGCCACATACGATTCAGGGAGCGCGAAACAGCAAAAACAATAGGGGGATGAGTATCGTACTTTAATATCTGAAAGGCATCTTGACAGTGCCTGAACCCTAGGTTTCTGCATATTGGGGTTAAGCATCATTTGCGTGGTACAAAATATGCGGGGCAGAGAAAAAACATATGAATTTCAGACTCTACCCTATATATACATGCCGGGCATTCTTCCTTGTTTTCTATGTCCCATTTACTGGTGGGCTTCATTAGTGGAAGGGTCCCCATTCTAAATTGGATGTAGAGTTTCCTAGCCAGAGGTAGGTAGATCACATCCAGGCACTGTTCTTTTCTGTATTCAGCCTTTACTTGAAGAAACTCTAGTGTCTGACAACCACCGGTGGCCCTTTCTTGGAGGGTGATTAGATTATGGTGCTTATAAAGCAGCACAAGATATAACCTGGCTATTAGTGGACACGCTAATTCGGGCATTTTCCAGAGGTCCTGCCTACCCAGCTTAGTACAGAGATCCCTTATGTGGTTAAGCCACATTATTTTCTTATTAGTTAGGCTAGATTGGACCTCCATGAGTTCAGCTCTGTAGCAAGACAACTCTGGTGTTGCTCAAAAC
The DNA here is from genome assembly GCF_964263255.1 of Lissotriton vulgaris. Classification (NCBI taxonomy): domain Eukaryota; kingdom Metazoa; phylum Chordata; class Amphibia; order Caudata; family Salamandridae; genus Lissotriton; species Lissotriton vulgaris. The sequence continues at coordinate 2,119,569,440 of NC_141689.1, forward strand.
CTACGCCAGAATGTAATAGGCCTCATGGCGATCTCTTTATCAATGGGTTGCAAACCCAAATCCATACGGAGGGGGACTAAGGGCGTGCTACGAAGGAGGCCCAATAATTGCCTCATGAAATTGTGTTCTATTTTCATGAGGTTAGAGGGCCTACAGTGCCCCCATAGTTCAGCCCCATATAAGGTAGCCCCCCTGGCCTGAACTTTATATATTTCAATAGCAGGGGCAGCTGGCTTGAACGTAGCTGTTTTATGCATTTTCATGATCCCCCCACTGTCTAGGTTAGCTTCAGACTTGCCTTGGCCAGTTGGGTTTCCCATTCGAGATATTCTGATAATATAATACCCAGGTACTCAAATATCCTCACTCTCTCCAGTGGTGTACCCTCTAGGGAGGGATTTGGACGGGTGGTTTTGGGGGGATTGAAGATCATAAATTTGGCCTTAGTTAGACTGATCTCCAAGCCCCTTAAAATGCAAAATTCTGCAAAACCATCCAAAGTGCGTTGTATGCCTGTTGATATTTTGGACAGCAACAAAGTGTCGTCCACGAACATCAACGCAGGCACCCTCCCCGAAACTAGCTTCGGTGCATCACTATCTTTGACACTAATTAGATGTTCAATGAGCCCGTTAATGTAAAGGCCGAATAGAGTAGGGGCAAGCACGCATCCATGACATACCCACTTTTTGACAGGGAAGCGTACAGAGAGTTCCCAACATTTTCTACATCTTACTTGGGCATAGGTCCCTGTGTGTAGCCTCACTAACATATCAAGGAGGTAAGATGGGATGCCAAGGTCGCATAATACTTTCCATAGTTTTTCCCTGGGAACTAAGACAAAGGCAGACTTCATGTCCATGAATATGAGATAGAGGCTGCCACCCTCTATACTCACCGACATCCAGTTAAGCAGGTGAAGTCTAAATATCTGGTTGACGGTTGATGTACTCGTCCTAAAGCCTGCCTGATAAGGACTTAGTATCTCCATCTCCTCTATCTAACCCTGTATTCTATCCAAAATGACCCGTCCCATACGTTTTTGGGTGGTATCTATTAGGCTGATGGGCCTATAGTTTGAGGGTAGGAGAGGACAACCTTTTTTGTGTATGGGGACTATCTCGGCCTCGCGCCAGGTATCCGGGGATCCGTGCCCTTCAAGATGGCTGTAAACAGGGCACACAAGTACGGGGCCCAGATTTTTGGTTCTGTCCGAAAGAGATCCCCGGGTAACTTATCTAGGCCAGGTGCTTTATTGGGTTGCAATTTAACAATGGCACACTCTACTTCACCCAGGGTAATCTCCCACGCACCTTCCAATCGGTACTCATGGAAGGGCTTTGGAGAGGCAATAGGAGCACCCACTTCACTCTGATCAGCATATAGGGCCCCAAAGTGTGCTTCCCAAACTTCGGGCGATATATTGGGTTCTAGGGCTGGTTGCCCTCCCCTGTCCCCAGAACTTATAATTGCCCAAAATGTTTTCAAATCTTTATCATTCAGGGCAATCCTAAGGGCTTCCCACTTCTCCACTTCCCAATTTTTCTTTTCTGTTTGGGTAGTCCACTTATACCTTGCCCTACACTGCTTGATTGGTAGCCTATCCTTTGCCTTCACTGCATTTAGCAGGTCCAGTTTACTTGGGATCATTATTTTCCCTTGGCTTTCCCACTGGGTAGATGCATCGAGCAATTTTGCCGTTAGCTGCTCATGGATTTTTCGGGGCCTGTCCTGTATACCTGTTTTGGAGTCACCTCCTCCTACATCCCCCATTTCGATTAGTAATGGTAATACCTGCTGATATATATTGGCCAGTTTAGGTAGGGATTTCTGAATATGACACCATCTCACTCTCCGCCTATTGTTAGATAATATTAGTGCATTTTGCTCTCTGTTAGGCGCTGGTAGGGGGCTAGACAAACCCATACTCCCTGCTTTTAAAGTCATTACAAGAGCATTATGGTCACTATCTTACCTCTGGTGGACATGGAAGTCAAGGACCCTATCCCAAGTTCTAGTTTCAACCAGAATGTGATCAAGCAACGAGTTCTGCCCCTCTCTATTAAACGTAAACTGGCCCGGTCTATCAGATTTGGTTCTCCCATTACATGCCCTCAATGAGAGTGCCAGGGTAAGGGAGTTGAGTTGCAGGACCAGTGGTCCTCCTTAGTGGGGCCCATCTAAAGTTGGATCAATAAGAGGCTCGAACTGGCAATTAAAATCGCCTCCTATGATCAATAGAACTTCTGGATCCAAAGTTGATATGAGATGTCCCAAGTCCTCTATAGCACCTGATTCTTGCCCATTATGCACAGGTGGTCTGAAATAAACATGAATTAGGGCTATTTGTGCATTTGAGGCAAGTGTTAGGCGAACACATTGCAGGTTGTCGGCATTAGTTGGAATCGGCTTGGCTTTTACGCCAAGGTGTGTGACCACCCAAATAGTTAAGCCACCTGACGGTCTCCCCCTCCCCTTCGTGGTAGCCAAGATGTTAAAGGAAGCTAAATCTGCTCTCTGATTATCTTCCCTGGCCCACGTCTCCTGGAATAAACAGACATCATAATTGTCTACGAAACATCCCCAATTTGGAATGGTTAATTTATTCTTATGTTCCAGCCAGATTCCAGGACAGAATTCGGATACTATCGTCCTGTACTCTGGCTCTCCACTGTACCTCAGTGCCCCTATCACACAGGGCCAGCAAATCACCCAGATGCAATCCACAAGGATTGCCATCTGCCCCACCCAATTCTCCAGTAGGATAGGATTCATATTTGTAAAGCGCACGAATGCAAACGGCATCTTGGTGCTAATGTAAGTGAGGAGATGTTGTGCAGATGTCAAACTATGCCTGTGGAAACAGCAGAGTCTTTAAGATCTTCCTGAAAGTTTGATGACTAGGCTGCAGTCAAAGAGTAGATGGCAGCTTATTTCATAATTAAGCTGCCTGGTGGGAGAATCCTTTTCTACCCCATCTAGCTCTCCGAATTTTATTTACTTGCATAAGGCAGATTTTGCTAGATATTAGCATCGTAGCTGGGGTATAGAGCCTGAAAAGTCTCTGCACATCCTTGGCTCCTCCCCCGTAGAGTGCTTTATGCACAGTGCATAAAGCCTTGAACTCTACTCTTTGCTTTATAGGAAGCCAATGGAGGGCTCTAATTCCCTTTGACGTGGAGCTACCTTTGGGAATGTTCAGCAGCAGCCTAGCAGCTGCATTCTGCAAAGATTGTAATTTGTTGCACTGGGCTTTATCAATTCCCAAAAGCAACGCGTTAAAATAGTCTAGTTTAGACAGCAGAAGACTCACTACCACCGTCTTTTGCAGAGCTTGGCCAATGTATGGGAAGATGTTCCTCAATTTTTTGATAAGATAGAAACAGGATGATGTAAGACTATTTACCTGCGTTGAAAAATTGAGCTGGGTATCAAAAATTATCCCCAGATTTCTCACCTTAAGGACCGGCTTAGGACATTCTCCTGCACTTATTGGCCACCACCTAGGATTCCACAGAGCTTGTCCTGGCCCAAATTCCATGACTTTCGTCTTATCGGTATTGATCTTTAAATAGGCTTGGTTCATCCAGGTCAGGCTATCCAATAGACATCCATGAAATATAGCTGCTGTGTCCTCAAGTTGTTTAGCTAACGAGATGATCATCTGCGAATCATCCGTGTAAGATACCATCGCAAATCCATGTTTCCTCACAAGTCTTGCCAGGGGTGTAATATATATGTTAAACAGTGTTGGCGAGAGTGCTGAACCTTGCGGGATGCCACAGAGGAGAGTGAAGCCCTCTGATTGCATTCCCTCCCAAACCAATTTCTGTTCTCTTCCTTCCAGAAATGATGCCAGGAGGGACAAGGCTAAACCTCCGATACCAATGTCCTGTAGCCGTTGGACTATCACTGAGTGATTTACCGTATCGAAAGCTGCCGACAGATCTAGCATGACAAGAATCGCCTTGCCTCCTCTGTCGATCGTCTTCCGAATCTCTTCAGTTACTACCATAAGTGCAGTTTCTGTGAAGTAGGGAGTTCTAAAACCATGTTGGGTTTTCAAGCACTCTAGCTGCCATTGGGAGAACTGCTATAGGGCGATATTTGTTAAGTTCCAAAGGATCTAAAGTGGGTTTCTTCAAGATGGGTCTAATTATCGCTTTCTTCAAGGCCATAGGGTACTTTCCTAACTCAAGCATTTTATTTATAAGAGGAGTAAGTTGGCTGACAATTTTATTTGCCCCTAAATGCATAATTCTAGGGGGAACTGGATCACTAGGTGCGCCTGATTTTATTGAACCAAATGTGTTCAAAATCTCCTCTTTCATGGCAACCGGGAAACTAACTAGTCTGGTCTGAACTGGTTCTGCCTCAGTATGTATTTCCTCATCCGGACCTATGCGAGACTTCTGGAGGTCGTCATAAATAAGGTAGACTTTACTTTGAAAATGAGTGGCCATGTTATTACACATCTCTTGATCTGGCTGAAATTTCTCCTCTTGCTGGGGTTTCGATAGAGAAGTCATCACCTTAAACAACTCTTTAGCTGAGTTGCTGGCATTCTCGATCTTCTGTGTGAAAAACTGTTGTTTTGCCCTAGTAATAGCTTCTTTGTACTGCGAAAGGGCCTTATTGTATAACCGTTTATTATCTTCTTTGTAGTTTTGCCTCCAGAGTCGTTCCGCTCTTCTGCAGCTGGCTTTCAGGGCTTTCAACTCAGAATTATACCATGGCGCCGAGGGCTTAAGTCTCTTACTTATTACCGCTTTCTCTGGGGCCACAGTATCTGCGGCTGCCTGAAGCCATTGATTAAAATCTGCTACTGCACTATTGTTGGTCTGACCAGTCCCGCTCTGAGGTTGCCCTAATGCTGATTCTAGATTGTTTAATTGGATCATATTCCAGCCTCTGATTTTTGTTTCACTGTGGTATTATGTGCATTGCGCCCGTTCAAAGAAGCTTTAAACTCAAAGTGCACTGCTCTACGATCAGTCCAGGGAAGATCAGTCACTTCAGTCACATTCAGGTTGTCGTTATTATAGAAAATGCCATCCAATGTATGGCCCGCCTGATGGGTATACTCCATAACCCGTTGATTAAAACCAAAGGCTACCATGTTGTCTATTAGTCTACTGGTATCGGTATTATTATCTAGCTCAAGGTGATAGTTAAAATCCCCAAGTATTAGCATAGAATCAGAATCTATACAAGACTCCATGTGTGTTATCAGGGCTCGGGAAAAAGCAGCTCTTGGTCCTGGTGGGCGGTAGATAAGGATTCCCTGGAGCTTCCAAAAATTATGTGCCTTAATAGAAAAGCTAAATGCTTCTGCTGGTAAATCGATTACAGCCTCAGTGTACACTTTAAAAAGGTTGCGATATACAATAGCTAACCGTCCTCCTTTGTTCACCCTTTTGGCCAGAAACTTCACTGCATAGCCCTGAGGTAATGCAATGTTCCAATCCGGCCCTGAAGCGAGGTCCGTCCAGGTTTCTGTTTAGAAAAGAATATCTGGCGAGATATTTTGAATCAGATCTTCAATTTCGTATTTATGCTTTCCCAGCGAACGTATGTTTATTAACATGCACTGAACTTGCTGATATGCAGCTTGCGTCAGCCTGTGTTTTCCATGTATATCAGAGGTCAAGATGTTATATGATGTATCTTCTATGTCACCCCTTCCATGAACATCGGACAGTAATCCTGTCCTTAAATTGCCCTGGTTTTGAACTTGGGCGGGTCTGTTGGCTCTATCAACAGCCCCCGGATTAACCGAATATGCGCAACTGGTACAGCCTGACGTTTTTAAGGGCCAGATGTCTTGCACTCACATTCATCCAGATCTAATAATTGCTGTCTTCTGTATCTATTTACCTGGAAACGGCCCGGGGTCCTGGCCCAGGACACCTTTCGGGCACGGCTTTCGTTACCCCACGCTGCATCACATTTGGCGATGCAGCGTGGGCAACGAAATTCATTTTATTTATGTTTTTCGGTACTTACCTCTAATGGTCCATATCCCGCATTTTACAACCCCCCCCCCTCACCATCCCCTGCCTGACGTCAACTCCCCGTATAATGCCCGGCACGGGTCGTGCCTGGTGTGAAGTGCACTTCGTGTAGCACTACTACGCAAACTAAGCCCAGGGTTATTGATATCAGGATTCATAAAAACACTGAATATGATTGAGTCCTTGCTATTTTTAAAATATAGATCCTATGGCACGTGTTTAGGCCTCAGGGCATCCAGGTTCTCCCAATAAAACGTCATCTGGATCAATTAGTTCAGAGCATTTGGCAAGAAATAGCAAACATCTTTATTTTGTGATTCTCCTTCAAATCATTTTCCTACATCAACATTCAAGCAAGACCAACTCTCCTTTGCTTACATATCTTACAATGGATAGAGTTTGAAAAGAAATCACCCTTTATTCGATGAAGTAAAATGTTCTTCATGCAGGAGGTTTTAAATCATCTTGTATAAACGATTTTCATATGTATGTCATAGTAGAAAACATAAATTCATTGTCTCTAGTTGATGCAAACAGCAAAACTTCATTAAATATTTGTAGTGATTTTCTAAGAAACAGAATATTCACAATTTGGACCCTCCTTCAGATTAATGCATTCCTTACCAGTCTATCCAGCAAGAGTATCATAAAATGAACCATAGAGTAAATGATGCCAGGGTAGGATCATCTGAACTGATCTTTGACACCAAATTTAGTTCAAGTCTGATGATATTAGTATTTGCTCAGTCCAAAAAGTTCATGTCAAGAAGACAGCTCAATCAGTACATTAATTAATAGAGGGTAGCCACATATGACATACATAAATCAGTGCTTGTGGAATTTTGGCACCATGGGTCAATATCAGTGGCCATAATGACCCCCATACTGTGCTGTGGGATCTAAAACAATAATGCCCATTGGCATTACATGAGCTCTCTTGCTATATTAGAAGATGAGCATGAGATTTTCCGGTGAGATAAAATATGTCTATATTTGTATTCGGAAACTGATGCAAATGATGATAATAAAAACATATTTTAATCATTTGGCATAGTTTGTGAATTTCTCTTAAATTTGGTTATTTGACCTTCATTGTAGGGTAAAAAAAGTAAAGCAGGTCATACGGTGGAAGCAACTGTTAAGACAAATTGTAAATTAGGCAAAATATAAAATGCTGTTTTAAACATTTTAGTGTATAAAATACTTGATGAATTAATATTGTTTTAAAGATTTTATTTGATACATTACATGATGGACTACTCAGACATCAGCCTAAAAAGATATTTTGATTTCAAAGAGATGATAGTGTCAATAGCATGCCCTGATTTTGTACATGTCTACAAAATACATTGAGTAACAATATATAGACTCAAGGGAAAGATTAGAACAAGGTCTATTCATTCTACCACATCTGTAGGAAATGGAAATGGAATCCAACCTTAGATTTCCACTTTATGTCCTCCTGGTTTTGGACTTTTACTGCATATCTCACTAACTGTTTCTAATTTACAGTAAATTCTGTGGAAATGGACTGAGAGTGCCACCCTCCAGTGTCCGCCTTCTAAGATAAGTTCTGTGTAAAGTGCCCTGCTGTGGTTACACTTGAGCTGAGCATGTGAAACTACATTCTAGCTCAGCCTGATATTTGCACACAGGTAGTCTGATTCAGAAAGGAGCATTCAAGGACTGGTGCTGGCCTGGTGCAGGCCTTATAATATGAGTTGGAATACATTGTGTACATCTGTAGTAATTCCTGAAAGGATGTATGGTCTCTGCATTATACCTTAAGAGGGAAATCTGTCCCTTCTCAAAATGTCATCATACTTAGGCCTAGAGATACTGGTCAGGTATCAATTTTGGGACAAACAGTTACAGCAATTCCAGATTACCTGTCCCTCTGTGAAATCTGTATTCTTTAGTGCACTTGAATTTTTTTAAAATGTTCCTGACTCAGACATAAACAGATTCCAGGCCATTGTCCGCCCTATGGGGATAAGGTTATTACACTTCTACGAAATAGGTTAATCAAAGGCCTCCCAACACAATAGAACAATTGAACGGTCTGAGTTCCTGGGAAGGGTCAGGAGGAAATCTGCATGTTTTAATTAACTGTTCAAAGGGCACCTGACCTGGACAAGACCACAGAAACGAAGGAGGAAGGACAGACCTCTGGAGTCAAACATAAGAGTGACTCTTCTTTGGGGTTTTTTCTGGGAAAGAATCCAACAGCTGGGTCATTGAGGGGTAGGAATAGACCTCCTAATATTGGTCTTTTTAAAGACCTCTTCAAATTGCCATTTTTTAAAAAAGTCCCAGAATGCTGTGTACCTCCTTAAATGGGATTTACAAAGACATTCAAAGTGCTACATGCACTGTTTTGTATTTTATGTCATTGTGGTAGACATCCCATGGGGGGAACATGGGCATTCCCATCCATCCACATATGAAATTTGATGCAATCCCAGATTTACTAAAGGTTGTACACTTGGGATTGTGCCAAAATGGTCTTTCAACCACAGAGAGGTGTAGCAATGAAAAATATGTTTATTTGTCCTTGTTAATTTTTTGTTTTTATGTGTGATGTATTGTCCATCACACTTATAATGAGGAAATTGCCTCTTATCATTGTTTTTGGGCAGGAAGGTGTCCCCTCCTGCACAAAGCAATCCTGCGTGTAATGCAGGCACGCTTGCAGCATGACACAAGGGTGTCTGAAATGGTGCTGGGCAGTCACAAGTGCTCCAACGCAGACAGAGAGCTGAATAGTGACTTATCTTAGTAGTAAGGGCACTCTTCAACTTTCTTCTATTCATATAATGCAGCACTGCAACTTTTCTTGCTGCTCTGCATGAAGCTTTAGTGAATATATGTCCAAATATAAAAGAAAATGCAGCCTTGAAAATCAGTTGATATCTAACCCTAGTCATAGTACTACGCTACTCTCGCGGGGCACCGTGGAAAAACACTTAGCAGGCATTTTTTGCTTGCTCGCTGTCCTTAATGTCAATTTGGCGACCGTGAACGAGCAAAATCAAAAGCCCAGCGATACTTTTTCCTCGTTCGTGACTGGAGTGATGATGTGACACCGTCGGATTGGCCAAAGGTGTCCACCTCCCAGAATGTTTCACCTCTGCTTAATAACATCTCCACAAGTAGGAAATGGTAGATATCTCACTGTACCTGGGAGTGATTACAGTGACCAAATGGCAAGCTAGAAGGAGAAGAGACGTGACCCCACTTAGTTGAAGGATTGAAGGACTGTGTCCCGAACTGGGATCCAGGACTTGAATGGATTCATCCAGACCCATTGGTTCTGGTCCCCTCATACCCCCTGGTGAACAGTAGGGGAAATAGACCTACTGGGGGATCCTGGAAAGTTCCCCCACAACTTCTGTGGAGTGACCAGTGACTCGGCTGTCACACAGGTAACCTGTAGTTATCCAGGAGGCTATGGCACATAGGAAGTGCTGCAGGTTTGGTGTTCTGCTTGTTGGTTGTTGGGAGGGAACTGTGGATGATGCCCCCCAAAGCAGGAGAGACCATCAAGAACCAAGAAAAAGAACAGGTCCAATAGCTGGAGTAGAAAAAGAAGTTCCAGCAACAAAAGTTAACTTTGGAGGTCAGGAAGCCTGGAAAGCTAATATTCTTGGCTTCCTGACCTCTAAAGTTAGCTTTTGGTACTCAAGCTTATATTTGTGGTCTCACACTACAGTATATCATTGAACAAAACTGAGCTGTTCTGATTGCTGCACTTCAACTGCGACAGGAAATTCTACAGCTCGAAATTTCTTATGCCCAGGAAATTGTTTAAAGTGACACTGATGAACAGGTTATCTTTTTATAACTCACTGAAAAATTGTATTTTCCAGGGCAAGTACTAAAAGAGCAGATTGCAGCTAAGTATTCCAAGAATAAAGTGCTAAAATATGAATATGGTAACAGGGTCGGTGAATTTTAGGTCACCCTATCTCGGATCGCCAGTCTATGTATGATACAATGTATCAAAAGTATAGACGGTAATTCCCATACGAACCCCGATTCCATTACAGAGCAGTTCTCCCTGTTTTATCAGGATCTCTACTTACAGCCTTATGTAGACTGCCGGTCAGAGATTATGACACATACAGAAGTGTAGGCTGCCCCACTTGGGGGATGACCAGGCAGGTGAGTTAAAAGCTCCTTTTTGTATGGATGAGGTGGAGGCGGCCTTGGCAGCTCTCCCCTCAGGTAAAGCAGCAGGGCAGGACGCTCTTCCCTTAAAGTTTTATAGGGTATTTAAGGATGCACTAGCTAGGGAATTCCTAAAGCTCGCATAGCATATCCATGATGGTGGGAAAATCCCTGACTCCTAGAAGGTAGCCAACGTGATGGCATTTTTTAAGGAAGACGTTCCATCAGAGGACATTTGGTCATACTCACCTATCTCCTTGATCAACTCAGATGCTAAATGATTTGTTAAGGTCCTAGCTATGAGACTTGCTTCTTTCGTTCCGATGTTAGTCTCTGAACAACAGCATGGATTTGTATTAGGAGGGGACACTACGAGTCACACTAACAGCAGTCTCCACGTTCAATGTTGCGGGGAAAACTAATACTAGGATAGGTATGATCCTATTAGATGCCAAGAAAGCCTTTGATCGCATGCCTTGGGATTGTATGTGAGCTACGTTATGTGCTTTCTGTGTCAGTGACAAATTCATACAAATACTACAGGCATTATATAAGATTCCACATGCTAGGATGCTATACTCAGGAAGGTACCCAAGCACATATACATCAGAACTCGATAGCCATGTTTTCTTGTTATAAGTTAAATAACTCTAAAACACAGGTCCTTATAAATTTTGAGCCAGATACCCTCAATGGTAGGGGTAGTCTCAATTGCTGTATACCTCGGTGTTAAACTGTACCTTAGGTGAGGGAAATAATTAAATTGAACTATGAGCCTCTACTGATATCGGTCATCACCAAAATGAAGGCATGGAATAAACTATCACTTACTATAATTGGACAATACTATATTGAAAAATGAGCACCCTTCCGGAATTCTTTGTCTTTTTTGAGCCATCGCTGAACGAGTTTCAGACTCTTTTTTAGGTGCCTGGAAGGAGCCATTAGAAGTTTTATATGGAGCTACTGTCGAGTGAGATGCGCAGTCCAACCTATGAAGCTCCCATATAAATGAGGGGGGCTTCAACTCCTCGATTTACGTTGTATTTTCGGGGTGCGTTTTCAGGGCATTTGTGTAGTCTATTAGTCCAGGACGACCTCAATCAAGTAGATTTTTATTATTAACAAGTGCTGGGTTTAGACCATAGGCTTTTTTCAGTTGGGGGATCCAAACTACTGCTTTAAGGGCATGAAGGATACTGTTCGTATTTGGCAGGAAATGCATAATAAATATTCAACAGTAGTATGAGGGACCAAGAGGCAATTGCTGGAGATCCACACTCTGGTTTTGAACTACTCATCGTCCTCGGAAGACTCATGGCGTACTCACTAACCATTACTGTGGTGCATCGTTTCTTTAAAATTGGTCCACTATTCTGGGACATTACCTTGGCCAGCACAGGTCGGAATTATCACAGGCGGAGCGACTACTAAGATCATTTTCTTCAATAGTCAGCCCTGAAGAAGTCACTGGAATATTTCCCTTGGCGACGAAACACGTGTTGGATGGTTTCTTTTGCTCAATTGAAGATGGAATAAAGACAAAGAAACTTTCTACCTACGAGAACATTGACTTTTTCTTATGAATTTACTTGAACTGTGCCAATATCACTTTACTATATAATTACTTTATGCTTGCCCATGGCTTTGATGCATATTTAACAGTGCAGGGTTTCCCTACACAAATTTTAGGGGTTAAAGGGATTCTCCTCTTACCTGGTTGCACCATACACAATAGATCTCACTAATGCTCGATTTCACAGGGCAGAGCGCCATGCTTTCCGAGTTATTAAAAATCCTTCAACAGAGATAGAAACTGACCTGTGTTTTCAAAAACTGCCCATGGGGAGGGTCAAGCTCCTGGGGTTTGGCACCAACTCTTATATTTCATTTTAACTCATGAGAGGGGGGTGTGTGGGGCCCCTACCCTGAGATGACATATAGCCCTGCGAATCCCTTCCCCCTGTGTAAGAAGGGACTCCATCTTCCAATGACAGCAGGAGTCAAGAAAGAGCGCTGTTGCTCTCCATGAATGGTAGACCCGTGTCCATATCTGGGGGGAGGTAGATGGAACGAATCATGGACATCTCCCCTAGGTGTGAGAGACAAGAATGGAGCCAATTCCACACAAGACAGGAGCCGGGTGCCCTAGTGAGCACAGGCTTCCAGTTCCACAACATGGAAACTGTTGCATGAGGCTGCAATTAAGAGAAAAAGCAATGCAGAGCAAGGGCTCATACCATAACACAAAAGGCCTCAGAGAATAATGCTTTTTGTGGTACCCCAGGAAGGGCGGCAAATCACCAACAGTTCAGCAGAGTGTTTGAGGGGACTGACAAAAGCACCACAGCAGCCTCCACAACCCCCAGAAGATGTCCCACGAAAGTCACCCAAAGTCTTTAAGGGGGTTATAGCCTTGACCCCAGTAGAGGCCGTTCATGCTTGCAAAGTGCTTCTGAAGCTTGTGTATGTGCATAAAGGCTTTGGAGTCGTGTGCCCCCTGGTGGTTGGCACTAAAGTGGCAGATGAAGAAAGTTAAAAGTAGAAGAGAGACTCATCTATATGCTGAAATAAATTGATACAGATTTATTAACAATGACAATATTGGTTTAATTAAGCATTACATATTTAAATGATGATCAATGATATAATGATTTAAAATGCTTTCGAGGATAACAGTGAATCATGACTGGCCTTAATCCTTCATAAATGTCATTGAAAAATTATACCGTATCTGTTCATTTCAATGTTGTATTGTTTTATCATGTCATACTTCTATTTTTACTGGAGTTGTGACACCCTGACAAAGCCACTGTCTTTTTATAACAACACCCCCTTATATTGTGTCTAGTGTGAGTGGAGGGGTATTTTGGTAATAGTGTTCAGGACCTATAAAGGGTATAACGTGTCATGAGGCTATCAGCATAGATATTTTCATCCAACCTAATTGTAGCTATTTCTAAATTAATGGGTAATATTTAATAGTATGTGCATAATAAAGTCATTTTCCTTTCTATAAGAAAAAATGCTGCCTAGACAATGATTTATTGAGTAGTTTTGCTATGTATGAGCAAGCTGGAAGTACTAGTCTACACCACCTCTCATGGGTAGGCTTTGTACTGCTCTGCTTTGCTACCTTGAAGCCAAGGTATAGTAGCCAAGTGCTACTATTGTGTACTTAGATCTCCTTCACGGTGAGTTGTGGACTTAATACTTGAAAAGGACTTGCATCCTTCGCAACTAATATCCCATTTGCTTGCACTGTGTTACTTAAATGCTTCCCAAGGGTTGATTATTTGTTTCCAAATATGTTGTCATACTTTTCCGTGCCTCTCCGTCCTGTCTTTAAGCTTTTTTAGCAATGGGAAATATGTTCAGCCATAATTATCTGTCAAGATTCATATTCACGATCAAATTTCATGTATTAAATGTCTTATATATGATTTCTAACTCGTTAGCACTGAAAAGGTTCATGAGGAAGAGGAAGAGGACTTGACATTTAACAGAACATGGATTCTAGCTCCAAAGATTCATGAAGGAGACATCACTCATATTCTAAATTCTTTACTTCAAGGCTACGACAACAAGTTTCGACCTGATATTGGAGGTATGTGTTTTTTGTGAACCATTAACAGTTGAAATCATACAATGGCAAGCAACTACACTGTAAGTTTACCTGTTTATGTTTGGGTATTGTAATCTATATGAAGGTCACACATGTGATGTAGCTTCTCTTTGAAAAGAAGTAAAACATTGCCCTCTTACCTTTTCTGTTTTATTCATCAGAGCTGTATAGAACATTCATACGCACTTAGGGACAGATGTACGATCTTTCCATTTTGCGAGTCACAAATTGCGTTGTTTTGCGCCTATCAATGTACAACCCACAAAATGGAATGTACAACAGCGTCTCAGACACTGTTTTCAATTCCTAATGGGGTTGCAAATGACCTGCCTCATCAATATTCATGAGGCAGGGTGCAATTTGCGACCCATTGAGAATGGCCAGTGCCAACAGGGATGGTAGCCTCCTGGGGTTAGTAGACCACCATGTCTGTAACTACTTTTTAAATAAAGATATATATATTTTTTTAAATGCAGCCCATTTTCTTTAAAGGAAAACAGGATGCATTTAATAAAAGAGAAATATTAAAAGTTTCTGTTTCTTTTTTTAAGAGTAGGCAGTGGTCCATGGGACCACTGCCTGCTCTTTAAAAATATTTTGCATACATTTACAAAGGGTAAACTCTCCTTTGCGAGTGGCTTACCACCTATTTGAAGTAGGTGGTAAACAGTGAGTGGTTTGCAACCGCAAATGCGCTCGCATATCATATCATATGGACTTGCTATTAGCAAGGGACGCCCTTAGCTCGCTCCTTCCTAATAGCGACTCACAAACACTATATTGTGAGTCACCGAATAGCATGTGTACATACCACCACTGTTTTTTTCTGTCACAAATGGGCCAATTTCTCTTTTGCGACTGCGAAGAACATCTGACCCTTAGTCTCAAACTGCGTACACATTCTATCTTTTCCTTTGTAGATGATTGCAGGTGATGCCAAACCTAAGATTAGGATAGATGGTATATATTAGTTAGGGGCAGAATGGGGGCACAATTTTAAAACGAATAAATACTTTGACACAATTTAAACACATCCGTTAATAAGGCAGATGTAAAGAATCACATGCTAAGCCCTTTAACTAAGAGATGTACATTAAGAATTGTAAAATAAATATCTAATGCCCAGTCATAAATTCACCATATTAACAGTCTTCAGACAGAGAGAGAATAGGTGAAGTTGTTGGCTTGAAAACTAGACTGGAGATAGACTGGCGATAGAGGTGCAGGGGATTAGATGGAGTTTATTGTACCTGATAAACAAAGCATACTGAGAAATGTGCGTCTGTTGATTGACCCCTACATTTACAGTAACTTTCTGCCAGAATGCACTAGTTATTTTTTTTTATTTTTTTTTGCCATTTTTCAAAGAAATAAAACAAAAGCCATAATGCACACAATACAAGCTATATATCTACAAATTGACATATAGAAGAGCATTACAGATATCGCATGAAAAATGAAAACAGAATAGCCACTAAGCAACACAGTGCAGGTACATATAATAGTAGATCTTGATAACTAAGTTCATCACAACTGGCCAACTATCATCGCAATTATTTGAATAGTGGGAGACATATCAGTCAGTGAGTTCAGGATGGAGTAGCAAATAGGAGCGAAGCGGCTGCCGATAATTTTTGGCCAGGAGGTGGGAGGTAGCAAGGATGAATAGACATCACTGGTAGTATCACAACACATCAAATCCTTCAGCCAGGCTTTCTCCAATGGCAGTGAAACTCCCCCAATGCAAAGAGACCTGCCTCTTGGCCAACAGCAGTGCAATTGCAGTAAAGCGCCTAATACCAACCCGCAGAGTAAAAACATACCCCAGTAGCGCCAGTAATGGTGAGGGCGTGAGTTTGATCTCACCCATTAGTTCAAGATGTTCAAAAACCGCTTCCCATGAAGCCTAGACAGCGGGACAATTCCATGCTAAATGAATAAAATCAGCATTCTCCATCACACTCCTATGACACATTTCTGGCACTAATCTTTTGTTTTAAATGAACAATAGTCATTGGGACACATTTAGAGGCAGAAACCTTGTATATGCCTTTAAGGTATTCCCAACACTGATTGTGTCAATTTGTACACTGTATCCTTGGTATTACAAATCCCTAGACAAAGAAAAAGGAGGGTTTGTTGATGCTTTGACGCAGCATTATTATGAGGCTCTCATCAGAATGTAGTCATCTGACAACCACACCACCTGGAGTGAGACTACAATGGTATTCAAGTTCATCCCTGGACTTTCCATATCTTCGTTTTGTATATTGCAAATACTTCTCATGGCCAGATCTCTGCACTAATCAAGGGCCACAATATAGTGATTAGTCTGATAATAGAGTTTGGGGCTGGTTTAACCACACGCTAGACTGACTTCTTGATTCCTGAGCTCAGATGATATGCGATACCAAGGGTACAGTATACAAATTGACTAACCATGTGGAGAAGAATTTGAAATTACAGCTACAACCATAGAGAATAGTACAGTATGTTGTGTTATTTGTTTTGTAAATATGTCCACAATTTGAGCACTGCATTGTTTGCACTATGAGTACCTTTCTCACACCTGGCTGTAATTGAAATTGACCTATGTATCATTGAAAGAAACAAAGTCTGTCTTGAACTTATTTTCTTAAGTGAGTTCTTTAGCAAGAGATTTATTACAATAATTGAATTTGGATACCTCAAAGGCATATACTAGGTTTCTATCTCCCAACAGGTCCCACAGGACCATTTTTCAATTCAAATGTGGTTACCCTGGTCCTCATGGTCATATAGGGTTGCCCTTCTTTAATAAACAGATGCTCTAATATTGTGTGCAGAATCCAACAGGAGCAAAATTCTTTTCAGTTTCTCTTCGATTCCACCAATGACCTCATACACAGGAATATGAGTCAATGATAGAAGCTGGAAAAGAGAAAGTGAATAAGACAGAAAGTAGTGATTCTGGACTCCATCACACTGCCTCACCGCTTCTCTTGTTTGGTTATCGCCAAAGAATGTACAAGACAAAGAGATATGTGAAGTAACTAGCTGTTAAAGTATCTATGCCTAACTGTATTATGAATAGGTGTACAGTAGCAATATCTCTGTGTGATCAACACTCTTTACTTTTATGTGAAAGTGGTAGTTGCTTAGCCTTAAATGTACAAAGAATGAGTACCCAAAAGTTCTTAGTAGGAGAAATTCAAATGTCACACCCAGGGAAGGTCCCTTTATGCCCAAATACTATGAGCAATTTAACCAAGTCAAGAATTTTACATTCACACTTAGTAACTATTTAGGAGTTCAGAATCCGTCAGCAGAGCAAGGCTGCAGGATACAGCCAAAGAGGGCACAAGAGGCCAGATGCCTCCTCCATAGGTAACCACTAATGTGGATTTGCTGCTTTACACAAGCTACGAGTTGGAGAAACCTGCATCTTCAGCCCAGCAGCGTTGCACTTCAGTAGGATTGGGTTGGCAGGTCTGTCCCGGTTCTCCAGAGGTTTTGAAGCTAATAAACATTCTAAGAACCAGTTTTTCAGAGTAGGTAGATGTCCAACCAGACACAGTGAAGGGTTCCAGACCTCAGGAACAACACTTGGGATTCAGGACTTACTACAGGCGAGACCAACAGGTCTGGGGCAGGTCCAGTTCGAACTAATCAGCTGGACATTTGCAGGGAAGGCCTATTACTTCTACCCATGGAGAAGCTCTTTCCTGTGCATCCCCATTAAATGCAAGTATGATCCCTTCCAATTATCATCCTGGGTACAGATTTACTCAAACGGATTACATCTCCAACCATATCCATAGCTGTAATGGGCCTTTTAAAATTGACCACCCAACAAGTGAAGACAAAACATTTATTTACACTCATAATATAAATCCAATATTGGTGTCCAAATGGCTTTGAGAATCATGCTTTCGGAGCAGGGCTTCAATACGAAGACTAGGTTGAACTTAACTAGAAAATTAATGTTGACATTCTACAGGCAGTTTTAGTAGGTTAAGGGCGACTCTCTAGCTATACAGAATTTCTGGGAACACATTTTCTCTTTTTTTGTGGAGGGAACACAGTTGTACTTCTCAAACTCAAATGAAAAGTGTGATTCATAGTTGAGACTGTAGTTGCAGGAGTGAACGTGCACAGCAATTGAGACTGTCAGGTACGTGCAACTTAATTTGAAGAAAAATATGTTGTGGACGAGATACTTTACATCATCGTGTACTTGATTTATTCAATGTATTCAGCGATTGAGCATCCTTTAAATTTTCATTCGGACAAAAGGTATTTGTTGTATGTGCAAAGGACATGAGACTTGTCAAGGAAATAGTGAAAAAAGGTAGTTGTTGGTCATTGATCATTTGGATGTTAAGGTTGCATAAAACCATCCAGGAGTGGAGAGAGGGAACTCACAACTATGTAAAGATCAACAAAGAGGATACCTCTACCACCATCTGTCAAAATATTAACAGTTAAAAATGAAAACCCATGGTTCTTACTGTTGTATAATATTATATTAGGGTCAGTAATTTTGACCTACAATTATTTCGCATCCAGTGCTGGGCCTACTATACATCATTATGGTAAGTGTAATATTATTATTATAATTTCAAATTTAAATCATGTACATCACCTTATAATCTACTGTATTCACCTGTTATACTTATCAATAATTATCTTATGATTTAGTGATATGACTAAGTAGTGAATTTGGTTGAAATGTCGTACAATATAATGCACTAAATAAAGTAGTGTTAAACCAATACCAAGGACGTTTTTAATAATATTGTTTTAGATGACAAATATGTTGATATTCTGAAGATATAGAAATCGAGCTTTTACAAATGTTTAGATGGCAAAAGAAAAGATTTGTGTCATGTGGCATCCAGAGTTCTTAATCTCAGGGCCTGATTTGCAAAAGTAAACTTAGACCAAAAGTATGAAGGCCCGATTCAGAAAGGTAAAGTTAGACGAAAGACTAACTTTACGACTTAAGGTACTCACAAATGGCATTTACTAGTCATATATGTCCTTTGAGAATACCAAAAGTCGAACTTCATGACTTTAAGTATTCACAAAGGGCATTTACGAGTAGTAAATGCCCTTTGTGAATACCCAAAATTGTGAAGATAGACTTTCTCCTAACTTTACCTATGTGAATCGGGCCCTAAATTTAGACCTGAAGTCTAAGTTTAGAACTAAAGTCTAACTTTACTACTACTAAAGTTAAACTTTAGGTCTACGTTTAGACAAAAAGTCTAACTTAGACCAAAAGTCTAACTTTAGTAGTAGTAAAGTTAGACCTTTGGCCTACGTTAGACTTTTGGTCTAAACGTAGACTAAAATTCAAACTTTAGTTGCAGTAAAGTTAGACTTTAGGTCTAAACGTAGAATTCAGGTCTAAACGTAGACTTTTTTGTCTAAGTAAACTTTTGTGAATCAGGCCCTCAGTGATCAGTTATACACCTGTCTTATCAGTTTAATCAGTCTTGACAATCTGAGTCTCAAGATTTTAAAAGACAAACATGGCACAAACTAAATTGCTGTCAAATTTATATGCAATATTTGTGGGCATCTAAATGCACAATATTGACATGCTTGATCTCCAAAGTGTCTCGGGTAGAGAACATTGTTTATTGAAATGAATTTGGCAGTTGCACTGGAAATATTAATTCTGGGTTGAATATTGATTATTTTTTCTGTTTTCAGTGAGACCAACGGTAATTGATATTGATGTGTATGTCAATAGCATTGGTCCAGTGGATCCGATCAATATGGTAAGTCACGACCCATCAACCAGTGCGACACTGAAGCACATCCCAGCACCTGTGATTACCATCTGACAATACCGTTGAGAAATATAAGGTTTAAAATAGTTTGAGGTGTATGGTGTTATTTCTAGATCATGAGCTCATCGCCCAACTGTATACCATGCAATCAATATTTGAAGCCTCAGTTTGGGTCCATGTGAGTACCCGCTGTAACAGTGTATTCAACACTATAAAGTAATATCACAGCTTGTGCAACTCATTTTACACCATATATAAACTACAAATATAAATATTAAAAAAAGTAACCACCCTAACTGAAAATATAACATGCCCCATTAGGAGATTCAGTGCATGATTATCTGACCCAAGATTACCGGGTTCAAAAATTGATTTCATGCGATAATTTTAAACATTTCTCTGATTCCACTGTTGAGGCTCTTGTTAAATATTTTCTCATATTTTTCTCTTCAACTGACAGTACCTTTGAACTAGGACTGTTTACTGAATAAACTTTTACCTTTTGTTTGAAATTATGAATATTTATTGTATTCTTTTAAAGCAATTTGTATCCCAGCAGTCTTTGTGGTTGTCTGGATACTTGAGGTGATTACCTTCACTAAAACGCAGAAAGGTCTCTTTGGTCATGAGTCTGATTGTTTCTTTTGTACATAACACTCTGAACAGACTTGGGGGCAAGCATTCAATGAGTAAATAACTTCTTCATTTACACTGCAGTGTTTATTTTAGTGTGACACAGTCTAAGGGGGTGAGTGAGAGAGAGGAAAAGAGAAAGCTCAACTCCATGATACAGCACAATTCAAACAATGGGTAAGACTGTGTAAAACTAACAAGACACACAGGGACTGGGCTTCAGGTGAAAAGGTCCTTGCTACTTGCTTACAGTTTATGTAATCCTGAACTGCTCACTTGGTATGTTTAACATTTAATGAACCTCAGATATTTCTTCGCTATCCGAGGAAAATGATTGTCACCAAAGCTTAGTCTGAGTCACACATTATATAGGTGTGGTCTGCTATATGAGGTCTAAACTTGGGAGGTTTGTCAATACATTAAGAACTCTCTGTCTGAGCCCCAGTCCATCTCTTACTACATATCCTGAATAAATAGCTCTGCTATCTGAAGAAAGCACTTTTAGAATTTGTGTAACCTGAGAGATAACCATTGCATTCAAAATGGCCACCTGTGTTTGTGCATGTGTGCACATGTACCAGCAGTGACCTTTGGAATAGTTTTGCTCTACAGTATACTAAAATATACAAACATTGTCAAAGCCTCCATATAATAAAGTTAAAAGTGAACTTAATAACTGAATAGTAGTTGTATTAATGTATATTCAAGTCACTTCACCCACAAATATACAGATAAACATAGTCAGTGCACTAGTCAAAGCTTCTTTTGATACATTGAGGTTTTCCAGGACATACAAATGTGCCACTAGGAAAGGCAATCCATTGCTAGGGCATTATTCCATTCGATAATAGTTTATAGTGCTCTATAAACTAATGATCATTTGAGGGTTTTAATATCAAGCACACATATTACAGTCCCAAATGAAGACTGAATGGATGGTACAAATGTTGAGTCGATGGAAAACCAAGAGAAAACTTGAGCATAAGAATTATCAGGTGCTATTTCACAGAATCTGCAGAACATGGCAACATGTACATAAATGTGATGATTTGTTGGTGCTGCACAGATGTGCTTGGTATTTTGTACATATATCCGTATATATTTGCACTGAAAGATCCACTAAGTATAGGATGTTTTGAATATAACTTTCTTTTGTAAATTACCCATCATGTGAATGCAGTATAGGAGGTTGAACTGCAGCCTTCTGGTGAGATTTTTGTTGATCTCAGAATAGAATGTGTTCCCATAGTCCAGCTTGCATGTGACCAGGGCATGTGTGATGGTGTTCTGGATTCTAATTGGGAGCCATTTGAAAATCTTCCTCTGCATCTTCATAGTTTGGAAGCACAATGTGGTCATAGCCTTGACTTGGGCAATCATGCAGAGTTTGCTGTTAATGACAATCCCAAGGTTCTTGACGTTTATCGGTCCTAGCTGTAGTGGCCAGCAGGTGAAGGCCCACAGTAAAGTACTGTTTCCAAAGCTCACTATTTTGGTCTTTCAGAATTCAGTTTTAGACAGTCGGCCTTCATTCAGTGGGGGATTTCAGTCATGCAGGCATTGAACTTCATCAGAACTGCAGGTGCCTTGTCAGTGAGAATAAGTTGTATGCTGCCGGTGTAGGAGAGGACCTTAATGTTGTGAGAACAGATGATGTTGGCTAGATGGATCATGTTTTTGTTAAAGAGGGTTGGGCCCAAGGAGAATCCTGGGGAACTCTGAATATGATGTCATAGGCATCTGAGGTGTAAGTTGTCAGGTTGACTGACTGGTTTCTTACAGTCAGGAGTTGTGTCCTTGGATTCCAATGTTGTGTAGGTGTTGAATGAGGAAGCAGTGAGAGACTGTATCAAATACTGGGGAGAAGTCCAGGGGGATGAATGCTGCTGTGTCTCCTTTGTCCAGAGTCATGCAGATGTCATCTGTGGTGATGATGAGGGCAGTTTATGTGCTGTGGTTGAGTCTCAAACCAGACTGTAAAGTGTTGAAGAGGTGGTGGTTGTTGAGGCACTCTATGAGATGTCTATTGATTATTTTCTCTTGGCTGTGAATGACAGTAGGGAGATCAGTCTGTAGCTGCCAAGCATTGAAGGCTCCACAGAGCATTTTATCAGCAACAGGTGGCAGTTGAATGTTTCCAAGCATATGGGAAAGTCGCAGAAAAGAAGGATGCATTCAGAATGGGTGTGAATATATTCCACTGATTGGTTACAGTCCTCTGGAGTAGGCGTGGTGGGAGCTGGGGCACGATTGGGATCCTGAGTTAATGGGTTTCATGGTGGCCGTGGTTTCTCCTGGGGAGATGAAGGGCGCTGCTTTTAGCATTGCTTCTTTGGATAAGATCAAGAGACATTTGACGAGGTCTATTGGATCCGGTTGTGGTTTGAAGTAGCTGTAAATGGCAGTCATTTTGTTGCTGAAGATAATTTTTTGTTTACAGTTTTACATAGCATAAATATGTACTGAAGGTATTGGGGTGCTTAATATGAGCACCAGTTAAATTACATTAGGTCACGTTTTATTTTAGGCACAGGCACACGTTGAGCTGATGCTGTGGCTCAAACCTGGTTCCAAAGTTGGCAGCTCTGGCCGTAGCACTAATTGTTGGAGATTGTTGTAGAGGTTATAAAAGAGGGTTGATAGATATGGAGGCAGCTCCTGGTCAAGTGAAATCCTTCACAATGGCAAATATTTATTTGCTTCTAATGGGGCTGCCATTGATGCAATCAACCAGAGTGGTACATTTTGGTGGTCCGTATGGTTTGGTGGTAGTATCAAGGCAGATTTAAACTTACACCTGGCTATATTTTCCTGTTTCCATTTGCACTCCATTTGTTTGCAGGGATGTTTCATCAGTTTGGGTTCCCCCGTGTATCAACTGGCTTGGGGTTTAGATCTTGTGGTATTGCTGTGTCTGAGGGAGGCCAGGAATGGATGCTTGAGGTGAATCAGTGGTTGACGTTTTTGATAACAAGGTAATATGATTGATATATGTTTGTCAAAATCCATCAGCGGGCTGTTGGCTAATGTCTTGACATAGTGGTGGGAATAGGCAAAATAAAAAAGGAACATGTAGTGCACTTTGTCTACATTTCAGGTGTTATTGTTTAGGCAATAAAAGTTAGGCTAATTGCATAGTGCATAATGATGGCATTTAGCTGTACATATGTAGGTATTGAAAAAGAACTACAGTAGTGGAAATTATATGTTTTTGACATGTATGTCATGAATGTTGTGTTTTTTTATGTTAGGTTGGCATGTGAAATTCTGTTATATAATTTTGTGTTATGTTATGTTTATGTTATGCATGTCATTAATGGCTGGAGTTTCCTCTTGACATTGAACAAAAGAACTTTCAAGCAGCACAGCTTATCACCTTTTGACTTAGACTAGGAACAGAAGAGTTTTGAGGAAGTAAGCAAAGAAGAGAGAGGAAATGAAGGAGGATGAAAATTAGCTCACACCACAATCCAGTCAATGCCTAAAATGTACAAAATGCACAATGAATCTTATTCTAGTTAGAAGCCCCATATGCCAGGAGGTATAATACAGAATGACATAATCCATAGGTGATAGGCCAAGTGCAATGAATGTCTTCTGCACTGTGTGAAGCAATGACAAATTGAACACTCCTCCTCATAGTCTTGAGGTGCTAAACACCAGTATTATTCAGTTTGGAAATTTGTGGTGCAATAAGAAATCATGTATAATAGACTGAGGTTCCGTGAATTCTGAACCTGTTTCATAAAGGTCATGGTTTCGTTACGAATTTGATAGTAGCGAACCGTAACTAGTGAGTGCGGCAAGTACGAGTGTTTTCGCCATATTAGACCAATGGATTCACTACGTATTTCGGGATTTCATTCTGAACCCTTGGGTTCCATTTTGTGCATGGCATCCGTTTTGTGGTTGCCCTCACATAGGCCGATGACTACGGCCGAACGAGTCTTTAGTACACGTACACGTTAGCTGACTTCTGAATGACCTGAGTGAACTGACCCTGTTGCCTGAAGCTGGCCTTGTTAAGCCAGTTCCTTGCCCGGTAGCTGATTAAGATTAAGGTTTAGAGCACAGGAGATTGTAAAGTTTGGTATGCACACACACACCCCTTATCCTACCTCTCATCTGTTTCTGTTCCTTCCTTTATGGCCTATTTATGGTATGGGTTGTGGTCCTTTATTATGGGTTTGTCCGGCCTGCTCGAGAAAGAATGTTGGGCTTTCCGGTGTAATTGATGGTGGGCTGGACAACTGAAAAGTGGGTTTGTTGTTATGCGATACCTTTTGCAATGTTACCTATGATTGGACAATTCGTAAATAGTGGGTGTTTGTCCGGAATGTGATTTTTGGCATAAAAGACGATGTCTCGCAATACGGAAATTGAGCAGTCCCTGACAAACCTACTTGTGTCGTACTTCGTAGACTTCTGTTCCTGGTTGCAGCCAATAAATTTGATCTTTGACGTCACCGAGAAGTATCCTGTGTCTCTGTATTCTAAGACAGGTGAACCCGAAGACTTTGGGCGTGCCCCTGACGCCGCTGGGTTCTAAAACCCGGTTCTTCAGTTCGCGCCCAATGTGGGGCGACTTCAGTGGTAATTGTCCAAGCCTGAAGATCGTGAGGAGCTTTGTGAGGAAATTCTGGAAGAGGGCCCCCACTTCATCGACCCCTGCATGTCGAATGTGGACTGAAGGTTTTTGCTACGAGGCTTCCCGCTTTCCGACGGCTACGAAGGACTGCTGCCCTGACTGTTGCCCTGTCTTGGACCCTTCGTGATGATTTATAGAGCGAGACGATAGAATGGTCTTCTGGTGACGTGTTTGATACTTCAGTTAAATATAAGTGGGTCGCTCCCAGTCCTTAGTTTTGGGTTTCCTTCGGGATCTTTGATTTGGAATTTGCAAGTGCCACAGCCGAGGGACCCGTATATTTGCGAGACTATCGTTTTTGGTAATCCCTTGAAGTTTGAAGCTGGATTAGTGAGCGAAGATGCCTGGTCTTAGCAGAATTAGGAATTTGTTTTGTTGTGGTTGTAACAGGGATTCCCGATTGGAGGACTGGAACTCCGACTTATGAGCTCTATTCTAAACATAGCGTGGGCCCCATTATGTTTAATGAAGTATGGGTCCGATAAACTAGGAAAGACGGTATTTTAAAATGGCCACAACATGGTAGTTTCGACACAGAGATTTTAGATATTTTGGAAGTTAAACTATTTAAGAAGAAAGCCCGGCCTGCAATGTTTGACTCTTTCCGCCTTTGGCGTAAGGAAGCCAAACATAGAGCAATTAAACAAGCAAAAAGAGATAAAAGAGAGAAGGGTATATCGATAATGCAAGCTGCTAGGCAGTTTAAAGATAATGAAGAAGATCAAGCAAATGAAGAGTTGCATAGGCAACATAAAATGGCTATCGACAAATGTTATCCAGCTTTGCCACCTCTTCTACAAGGTGCAACGAAGGAAAGTGAAAAGGATCCTTTGATGTCACATTTGTTGAGTTCACCACCCCCTTATGTGCAGAGTGCTACGGCACCTCTGCAACCTTTAGTTGCGCAACCTCCAGTTGTTGTGCCTCCTGTTGTTGCTCAGCCGCCAGCTCCTCTTCAGCTGGTTCCTTCTCCTCTGGCGCAGCCTTCTCTAGGGCCGCCGACTTTGCTATAAGTTCCGCCTGAAACTCCTACGGCTTTTTCTCCTGTACTTGCTACTTCTTCTGTTACTACTCCTACGTTTGTTTCATCTCAGTCTGCTTTGTCTCCTGTCCTTCTGACGACTTCTCCTTCTGTTCGACAGAGAATGACTGATACTGTTACTGGTCTTTTTTCTCTTTTCATTGGGTCATTGAATGCGACCCCGTTTCAGCACGTAAACAATTAGGTAGCCAGTTTCCTGGTCCCAAAGAGCGGGCAGTGTTGGATCATTTGGCTCGTAAATGGGTTACTAATTCTTCGAGATATGATTTAGAGTCGGTTATGGATGTCTTCCGTCAATGGGAAGCACCGAAGCAGAGGTACGTCTTCGATATCATGTGTACTTTCCTCCGTGAGGAATGGGAAGATGGTGAGTTGGGTCAGACCCCATAGGAGTTGTTTAATGTAATGTCTGAGTTTGCGAAAGGGACGATAGTGGTTTCCGATGTCTTATTGCTATCAGAGACTTGGCTTACCGACGACTCTCTCCCAGACATCTTGGCCATGCTACCCCCTGACTATTTTTTGCTGAACACCAACCGATCAGGGGGCCGCAACGGGGGAGGGGTGGCGGCGGTAATCCGTAAGGATCTTAAGATCATCGCCTCTGCGGGCATGACTCTACCGGAAGTAGACACCCTGGTCCTTAGCCTGGGGACCGAGGTAGGTGCAGTCACTCTTGTGCTACTATACCGTCCCCCCCACTCTATGCCATCTTTCCCTTCATCCTTCATCGACCAGCTGACCAACATTGCTACCTGCTCCCCCCGTATTGTCATCATTGGTGACTTTAACTACTGGTTTCAGCACGAGGACGCTGGCCCACATGCTTCCGAACTGTTCGAGGGTCTCTCGAGCCTGAATTTCATCCAGCTAGTCAGGTCTGCCACCCATAAGGGTGGCCACATCCTCGACCATATTTGGACCCATGGAGTCACGTCCTCTCGCCCACTTATAACACCTTGCGTGTGGTCAGACCACTGTCTGATCGACACCACATTCTCGGCGGTTGGCCAGATTAAGGTCCCCCCACGGGAGGGTGGCACGGCTCGCAAGTGGAAGGCTGTCAATCCCTCCAAACTATTGGCTCATCTGTCCTAAACTTATCCCCTGTTACCCAATGACACTGGCACCGACGAGCTCTATGGGCTTGTGGCAGACTGGCTTACTACAGCCAGTGACATTTTTGCCCCCCCCACTAAGTTTCCCCAAAATGGTTTACCCCCCACTTAAAAACTCTCCATTTGGAACTTCGCCAGCTTGAGCGCAAGTGGAGGAGGGACTACTGCTCTTCAAGCAGAGATGCCTATGTGGCTGCCCGAAATAGGTATAAACTCGCCATCTTGGCTGCTAAAAAAACCTATGCCTCAGGTAAAATCTTATCTGCCCCCTGCCAGTCTAAGGAAATCTTTAAGGTGCTTAATGAATTTACTTCCGACCCCAGGACGCTCCCCACTCAGGCCCCCACACAGGAAGCATGTAATACCTCAGCACTTTTTTTATCGAAAAAATCGTATTGATTAAGGACACCATCCTTGTAATGTCTCCTGGCGCTGGATCTGTCTCCCCTCCTCACAACACTTCATCTTTCACACAATTTCCCCTTCTAGACTCTACATCTCTGGTCACTCTTGCTACCCGCATCAAGTCGGGATCTCCAGATGACTGTTGCCCCCCCTCCATACTCCGGGACATCTGCCACTCTCTACCCGACTGCATTCTCCCCCTGTTAAACTCTTCTCTCTCTTCCGGTACGGTGCCGGGCTCCTTCAAGGAGGCTGTGCTGGTGCCCCTCCTGAAGAAGCCGGGAGCTGACCCCGCCGTCCCGGCAAACTACCGCCCTATCTCTCTCTTACCTTTCTTCTCAAAAATCCTGGAAGCCCACGTCACCACCTGTCTCACGCAGTTCATCGAGAGTTCCAACTTTCTCGAGGCCAACCAGGCAGGCTTCAGACCCGGCCACTCTACGGAGACAGTGAACTTGGCCGTGCTGGACGCCCTGAGAGACGGTGTTGACAAGGCTGTTCCCCAGGCCCTGGTATTGGCCTTCGACACGGTGGATCATAACATTCTTCTCCACCGTGTCGAACAGGCTGGCATCCAGGGCCCGGCGCTGGCCTGGATCAGATCCTTTCTGACCGGCAGGTCTCAGACCCTTAGCCTGGGCGCCTTCAGGGCTCCTAGAGAGCACTCGCTCTGCGGGGTCCCCCAGGGTTCTTCTTTGTCCCCTCTTCTTTTCAATCTTTATCTTCGTCCCCTTCTTTTCTCTCTGAGGCAGTGGGACGTCACCGTGTTTAATTACGCGGACGACCTGCAGCTCATCTTTTCTCTCAATTCCCCCTCTGCTATCCCCAACTTTCAGGCAGTTATGTCCCACATTCTCCAGTGGATGGGCCACAACCAGTTAAAGCTGAACCCCGGTAAGACGGAGCTCCTCCTTCCCGGTAGGAGCGCCACCTTCTGGGGGCCTCAATTCTGGCCGGCGGACTTGGGCCCCTCTCCCACTCCCGTAGCCTCGGTGAAGAGCCTGGGGGTCACTATCGACTCCGCCCTATCCCTAGGGCCGCAGGTGGGGACCGTGGTCTCGTCCTGTATCTACCAACTGCGCAGGATCAGGAAAGTGGCATACCTCTTTACACCTGATGCCCTCCTGCAGGTTATCATGGCCCTCGTCCTCTCCCGCCTAGATTTCTCCAATTCGATCTATCACGGTCTGCCCAAAACATCGACGGCTAGACTGCAAGTGGTTCAGAATCAGGCGGCGAGATTGGCCTTAGGGATTCCAAAGTGGCAATCCGCCAGGCCCCTTCTTGTCAAACTCCACTGGCTCCCTGTCATCTCTAGGGCAGCCTTCAAGATCGGCTGCCTTATTTTCAAGTCATTAGCTGGCCCCTGTCCTGCCTTTGTAAAATCCCTCATCAGACCCTATCGCCCATCTCACAATCTGAGATCCTCTCACCTTCACTTCCTGACTGTCCCTTCTTACAAGCTCTGTAGATCTGGAGGCCGGAGATTTGCTTACCTGGCCCCCAAGCTTTGGAACTCTTTTCCCCTCTCTCTTAAAACCTCCAACTCTTTGACCTCTTTCCGTAAGTCTTTAAAAACTTGGCTTTTCCCCCAATCTGGTTAGTCTTTCTGTCCCCTCTACTTCCAACCAGCGCCAGGAAACCCACGGTGTCAGTGCACTTTACAAGCACCCCTTACGATACGATACGATGTTGAGAAAGCAGTTGCGGCGCTGCTTTCGTTTAGGAGTGTGTTTTCCTTCCCAGTCGTTGTTTGAGCCTGATACTTCTGTTAGGAGAAAAGCAAGACAGTATCCAATGAGAGAAGTTCCTCTGGTATGGAAAGAGGCAGTTCAGGCTAATGCTAATGCGGGTATTGCTGGTGTACAGGCTCATTTTCAGCATGTTTGGGTACATGTTCTGTGGAAGAGAGCTGAAGTTTTGGCCCTTAAGCTGACTCTACCTAACCCCTGAAAGAATCCTGCAGGGTACTTCAAAGAGTTGTCACAGACAGCTGACGCGTGCATCATGAATTTAGCCGATATAGACATGTTGTTTGGTAATGTAGCTACTCAACCTTTATGGGCAAAGATTCGTCACGAGAATCATGCGAACGAGTTAGGTGATACATGGGCTAACATTACAGCTGCAGATTGTCAACAAGGTGGTGGAACTAAACCTGAGGCTTTAGTTGCGGATCTCCCTGGTAGGATTATTAATTATATGAAGACTCTAATGCCTGCTATGCGAGTGAATTGGGATAAGTTGCCTGCATACAAGCAGAAGAAAGATGAGAGTGTGTCTGATTTCTTCACTAGGTTTGAAGAGACGTTTATCGATCACAGTGGTCAAGACATGAGTACGGAAGGTGGCCAAAGGTTGTTTGTAGATAAGTTTGTTCATAATCTGCTACCCGAGCTGTGTAATAAGTTGAAGGATTCAGAGAGTTCATGGGCTGTTTCTTCGTCGGCCCAGATATTGGCTACTGCACAATATTACGAGAATAGGGATAAAGATGAGAAAGAGAAAGCAGAGAAAATGACTAAAGATTTGAAGACGAAGGTTCCTTTGCAACAGGCGTATCCGCCTCGTTATAATCAGCGTGAGTTTCAGCAACCTCAGCAGTTTCAGAGAGGATCGCAAAGATCCGAGTCTTTTCAGTAATGTGTTTCTGTAGGTCCTAATCAGTGTGCGTATTGTAAAGAAGAAGGCCACTTCAAGAATAGTTGTCCGGTTCTATTACAGCGTGCGAATGGTGTGTCTGGTGTGAGAGGCCAAGGTGTTCAGCAAGCTCATAGAGGTAGAGGATGTGGTGTGTTCCCCAGAATGCACATTCCTTTCCTCCACATAATCCTATGAATTGTTTTGATCAACTGAATGTTGCGTCTGGTCAGTCGACTCAGTATTATGTTGATGATTACTATGTTGAGAGTGAGAATGCTGATGGTAATGATTGCTAGGATAGCCATAGACAAAGAGAGGGAGTAGTGTCAGTTCCAGAAGATCAGAGTGGACCTTATGTTGAAGTGATTACATCAGGTGTGTCAGAGCCTTTTCTGTTGAATACTGGTGCATCGAAGAGTTCTATCATGCACTCTAAACTTCCTGGCGCACCTTTGTCTGGCTTGACTAATGTTTCGGTAGGTTTTTCTGGCGCCCCAGTTCATAATCCAGTTTCTAGTCCTTTGTCTCTTTCTGTTGGACCTTGTGAATTGGAAGCACACCTCATTCTGACGACAGGTTGTGGTGAGAATTTGTTGGGATTGGATTTGTTGAAGAGATTGTATGCGACATTGCAGTGTTCTCCTTCAGGAGTACAGCTTACATTGGGTAAGAGAGTGATCTCTCTAATGTATTTGTCTAAAGATCGGCTTCCATTGTAATTGCGTTCTCTCCCTGATACTCTTTGGGCTACTGGTCCTAATGATGTGGGTCTTTTGGAGATTCCACCATATGTTGTAACGCTGAAAGCAAATGCTAGATTGCCACGTATTCCCCAATATAGGATCTCTAGTGATGATGAAAGAGCACTTTTAGCGATCATCTATGATCTGATTGAGGAAGATGTGATCGAGGAAACGAGAGGTAATGTGTGCAACAGTCCGGGTTTGACTGTTCTGAAACGTACTGATTCTTCTCAGCTGCCTGTGTATAGGTTTGTGATCGATCTTCGTGAAGTGAACAAGATTGTTGTGCCACAGTTTCCTGTTGTTCCGGATATTACTGCTTTGCTGACTTTGATTCCTGCTTCAGCTGCCTGGTTTTCGGTGACTGATCTGAAGAATGCTTTCTTCAGTATCCCGATTGCCGAAGAGACTAGAGATATTTTTGGCTTCTCTTTAGGAGGCCGAAGCTTCCGGTTTAAGCGCGCTCCTCAAGGCTATTGTGAGAGTCCATCCATCTATAGTCAGGCTTTGAAAACACAGCTTGATACGATTGTCTTACCTGATGGTGCTGCTCTTATTCAGTATGTAGACGATTTGTTAGTTGCTGCTGATGATGAGGAGATTTGTAAAGAAGCTACTCTTTCTTTGTTGCGACATTTGTCTGACCTTCATCATAAAGTGTCACCTTCGAAGTTGCTGTATTGTCGACAAGAAGTGACCTACTTAGGTCATCTCTTATCGAAGGAGGGAAGAAGGTTGACCCCAGAACAAATTCAAGCGATTGCGAAAATGAATGTGCCAACTACACAGAGAGAAGTGTGTGCTTTCTTGTGTATTACTTCGCACTGTAGGCAATGGATTCCAAACTTTTCGCTACTTGTGAAACCTCTGTTAGCAATTACTCTTAAGGATACTCCGAATCCTCTTCCTTGGTCTGACGAATGTCAGAAGAGTTTTTCTGAATTGCGTGATGCTTTGTGTTCGGCTCCTGTGTTGAGTACTCCCGACTACAGTAAGCCTTTTACACTCTATGTCCACGAAAGAGAGGGATGTGCATTGTCAGTCCTGACACAGCAGTTCGGCGATAAACAGCATCCATGTGCGTATTTTTCGTCGACTTTGGAGCCGGTAGCTAGAGCGTTGCCGAGTTGTTTGAGAGCTACAGCGACAGCGGCTGTTTCTATTCGACAGTCGGCTGATTTGGTGATGGATAATACGTTGATTGTGATGGTTCCACATGCAGTGGATACTTTATTAAACAGGACTAAAACACAGCACTTGACTAGTGCTCGATTGTCAGGTTACGAGTTGACGCTTTTGGCGAGTCATGTGCATATAAAGCAATGCATCACGTTGAATCCAGCTACGTTGTTGCCGATTTCTGTAGAGACAGATGTTCAGGAACAGCATGATTGCGTCCTTGGGACAGAGGAAGAAACAAAGGGTAGAATCGATTTGAAAGATACTCTTCTTGTGAAGTCTGATGGTACCTTATGGGTAGAGGTTTCATGCTTTAAGCTTCCGAATGGCGATAGGACTGCAGCATATGCGGTTACGACTTTGCATACGATTGTTGAAGCTGCGCGTATCCCACAAAATTCAGCTCAAGCAGCAGAGTTGATTGCACTGACGAGAGCGTGTGTGTTGTCGAAAGGAAAGAGAGTGACTGTGTATACCGATAGCCAGTATGCGTTTGGTGTTGCTCATATCTTCGGGCGTTTGTGGAAAGAGTGTGGATTTCTTACTTCGCATGGTACGAAGATTCAGCATAGTCAGTTGGTGAATGAGCTTCTTGAGTCACTTACGTTGCCGATGCAAGTTGCGATCGTGAAATGCAGTGCACATAAGAAGGTTACCGATGACGTTGGTCGTGGTAATGTGTTTGCGGATGAAGTTGCGAAAGAAGCGGCGAAAGATGTGACGAGTCGAATGTATGTTGCGGGTCCAGCGAGATGGGTTCTGGATAGAGGAATGTGTGAGGATACGATAGAGAGTGTGAAGTCAATTCAGGCTGAAGCTACGGAGAAAGAATTCAGTGTATGCAGAGAGAGTACGGGAAAATTGGATTTGACTGGTTGTTGGATTGAGTTGTCAGAACATCAGCGATGGTTGTTACCTGATGCGTATGTGCTTGCAGTGGTTACGATGGCGCATGGAATGGCTCACATTAGTGCGAAAGGGATTTGTAAGTTGTTGGCTCCAGTATGGCAGAATGCTGGGATTCCTAAGTGTGCAGAGAATCTGGTCAAGAATTGCATGGTTTGTCTGATGTATAATCCTGGCAAGGGAACTCCAACTCCAGCTGGTCACTTTGCGCCTCCGACGTATCCGTTCGAGGTGCTGCAATTGGATTTTATACACATGGAGAGATGTAATAATTAAAAAAATCCGTCCTTGTAGTTGTTTGTGCCTTTTCGAGATGGGTAGAAGCATACCCCCTGAAAGATAATACTGCCTTGTCCACAGCCAAAGCCCTACTCAAGTAATTTTTCCCTAGATTCGGATTGCCAAGAATGGTGTGGAGTGATAACGGGAGTGAATTTGTGGGTCAAGTCATGAAGAGAGTGAGTGAAGGTTTGGGCATTAGGCAGAAATTTCATGCTGCAAATCACCCCCAATCAGCTGGTCTAGTCGAATGCTATAATGGCACTTTGAAGCTGAAATTAGCCAAGATTCAGGCGAGTTCTGGTCTTCAATGGCCCGATGCTTTGCCGTTGGCACTTTTGTCAACAAGAACTACAGTACATTCTCATGTGGGCCTTAGGCCCTATGAGATTGTATTTGGTCGCCCGGCCAACATATGCGGAGTGCCGAGGCCAACAAAGTTTAGCGAGATTAAACACCCTGTACTGATTGACTATTTGTATGATTTGACGGCTAAATTGCGTGTCTTACACCAACAGGTTTACGATACACTTCCACAAGCATCTGAAGATCCAGGACACGCCATTGACCCTGGTTCATGGGTGTTGGTACGCAACTTTCAGCGGACAAAGAACGGTCAGCCCCACTAGACTGGACCCTTCCAGGTCCTTTTATCGACCCGTACCGCAGTAAGAGTTCACGGCAAGAAGAACTGGATCCACGGCGTACATTGTAAGAGGGTATCTTTACCTCTGCCGTATGACCAGTGGGTCCAGGAGGGTGTTGGTGATTCAGAGACTGATACAGTGCCACGTTTCGTTCCATTCAGTGACACGCGTTTGGTTGGGACAAGATCTGAGCGTGAGGACGACGATATTTTGCAAGCAGATGTGCCTCTTTCTTTGAGACTGGACACTACTGAGCTTGAGTTGTTGTTTCGAGATCAGACATTGCCTGGTAAAGGCCGCTATAATCTACGACCGAGAGTCGATGGACTAATAAAAAATAAATTCCTTTTTGCTTTTGAAACTATGCTCTCTCATCCGAAAAGCTGTTTTGACCTATTTTTCTTTTTTGAACCGCCATCCGGGTTCAGCTGTAGGGTCGCGGTATAAAAACTTGGAGTGTACAGCCGTGTAGACACAAGGTAGATGGTTCTGGTTTGTTCTAGGGCGTTCCCTGGACTTACAGACGTACATCTGAGAGAAGAGAACCACCTGCCGCGAACAGCACAGTTAGAGGATGGAGTTTTTTGAGATCGAGAGAGCTGTTGTAGAAATGAACTTTAATACGAGACTGTGTAAACTAATGAGTAGCATATGTTTTTTGATAACGTGTCTTTTAATGTCACTTAGCATGACGTTGTTTTTGGTGGGATATCTTGTTATTTCTTTCCAAGTGACTTTTGCACCCACCACACAACCTATGTCTTTTCCTACTACTACTTCTTCGCATTCTTTTCATCCTTTACCTGAAGATGAATCTATTAGAAGATTGGAATTTGCTAATAATTCCTTTGTGAAACTTCCGCATCACCATCCGTTAGTAGTGAACCCCACTAATTGCTGGGTGTGTGGTCTTATGCCCCATACTACGGATAAGGGTATTCCTTACCTGGTTCTGCCATTTAGCTATAATGAATCTGTATGGGCATATCGGACCATGTTTATTTATGCCCATGAAGTTTACTCCCTAGGTTCTATGAATGATAGTCCAAGTAATAGTGCTCTAGTGAAGGGAATAGTGGATATGATTAGAGGTATTGATTCCTATGAGACTATTCCTAAAGATGAGACACTAGCTTATATTGGATGGAACGTGACTGGATATGGTGTTAGTCTGAGTGAGAAGCAGCGAAGGAAAAGGTCATCTCCGATTTGGATCGTACCCCATCGTGGTCATTTTTGTCTGCAAGGTAATGGCAAGAATCCAAGAGCTCAGTTAGGGAAGAGCGTTTGTACTGAGACGTATGTTTTTGCGTCCCAGACCTCCACACTGTTTTTAGCAGCTAAGGGTACGTATTTTGTCTGCTATGATAGAGCATATACATGGTTGCCCCCTGATTTTTCAGGAACATGTTATGTTTCGTATCTGTTGCCCCCTACGTATACTGCAGCAGCAGATTACCACAGAACTAGAGTAGTTAGAGGTGTCTTCAGTAAGGAAGATACTGCAGGACAAGAATTGAGAGATTTTCTCAAGGGTTTCCTGCCGTTTTGGGGACCTATGGCAAACAGTAGAAATGTGCGGCAATTTGCGAGAGTGGTTGAGTCCACCATAGTCGAGACTGCCGGTGCCCTTAGTAATTTGACTGCTGAGCTCCAATCGAATCGTCTTATGACGTTGCAGAATTGAGTTGCGTTAGATGTCATACTTGCAGATAGAGGAGGGGTATGTAAATTGATGCAATCGAGCTGCTGCGTTTTCATTCCAGACAATGCTCCTACAGTGTACCAGGCCATTTCCAAGCTGCATAAGATCTCCGAGTCTGTACATGTGGACGAAGGAGATTGGTCGTTGATGGGATGGTTTTGGGGATTGTTATCCAACTGGGGATGGAAGATTCTGATGATCATAGGGATGGCTTTAGCTATTCTTTTCCTGTTCTGTCTTTGTGTACAGTGTGCTCTTGCTATATGTGGCCTTTGTGCTACTACGTGTGCAAGGAGACCTGTCCCGAGAGAGGTACTAGGTAATAGGATTATGCTCCAGCAACATCTTGATGATCTGGTGAATATAGACCTGGATTCAGATTGACGTGAGTTTAGGTATTGCCTATGTAAGGGCAAAAGGAGGGTCTGAGGTTTCGTGAATTCTGAACCCGTTTCATAAAGGTCATGGTTTCGTTACGAATTTGATAGTAGCGAACCGTAACTAGTGAGTGCGGCAAGTACGAGTGTTTTCACCATATTAGTCAGATGGATTCACTACGTATTTAGGGATTTCGTTCTGAACCCTTCGGTTCCATTTTGTGCATGGCAGTCATTTTGTGGTTGCCCTCACATAGGCCGATGACTACGGCCGAACGAGTCTTTAGTACACGTACACGTCAGCTGACTTCTGAATGACCTGAGTGAACTGACCCAGTTGCCTGAAGCTGACCTTGTTAAGCCAGTTCCTTGCCCGGTAGCTGATCAAGATTAAGGATCAGAGCACAGGAGATTGTAAAGTTTGGTATGCACACACACCCCTTATCCTACTTCTCATCTGTTTCTGTTCCTTCCTTTATGGCCTATTTATGGTATGGGTTGTGGTACTTTATTATGGGTTTGTCCGGCCTGTTCGAGAAAGAATGTTGGGCTTTCCTGTGTAATTGATGGTGGGCTGGACAACTGAAAAGTGGGTTTGTCGTTATGCGATACCTGTTGCAATGTTACCTATGATTGGATAATTCGTAAATAGTGGGTGTTTGTCCGGAATGTGATTTTTGGCATAAAAGACGATGTCTCGCAATGCAAAAATTGAGCAGTCTCTGACGAACCTACTTGTGTCGTACTTCGTAGACTTCTGTTCCTGGTTGCAGCCAATAAATTTGATCTTTGACGTCACCGAGAAGTATCCCGTGTCTCTGTATTCTAAGACAGGTGAACCCAAAGACTTTGGGCGTGCCCCTGGCGCCGCTGGGTTTTAAAACCCGGTTCTTCAAGACGCTGTTCACTCCTCGCCTGTAATATGGTATAGTCTTTCTCACCGATATTTTGGAACTTCAAACTGTTCCTTTTAAAAGTGATTCTTCATCTGATTGAAAATAAGGGGGTCTATACTACGCTCCTTTTTTAGGTATTGCCTTGAGACAGCTTTAACTATATGTTCAGTAGGCAGGTTGCCATATTGGTTTCCAGGCTTTCTGCTGTTATATGTTGCAAGATATATATTAGAAGGCTCCAGAAGTGATAGATAAGTGGGCAGCCCCATACCATATGAAGGAAATCTGCAGAATCATCTCTACAACTAGGACACCCTACCACTGCTCCAGGTACCTTTTTTTCCTGGCATGCTGGGGAAAGATAAGCATACTGTATATAATAACATTTGGTAAATGTAGAGCCCAGGTTCCTGTTCACTTCTTTGGCATACTCAAGAATATATGGCAATTGTTTGTCATTCAGCACCTCCACCAATTACTGTCCCCAGATTGTTTTCAATGTGTTCATGGATAGTTAGAATGTAGGGGCTAAATATGCATTACCATCATGCTTTTCACTGAATCACATGGGCAACTATGGTATACAATACTTCAGATTTCAGCAGTTCAGCCATACTTTTTCCCAATGTCTCTTTAATTGCACTAATCAGGGCATTGCACGTTAACAATTTATAGATGGTAAGGCTGTATATTTATGACTGTTAGGTTCTCAAACATGGTAAGCAAACCCGTGTTGTACATATCACCAAGTGTATAAATGTCAGCCTGTGTCCAGGTTTACACAGTGAGTGTCTTCGCCACAACTGCTCATCTAGGCACGCACCAAAGTGATAGGGCCGGGGAGTATGGTACAGTGTACTCCATCCTACTAGTATATTTAACCCAACACTATCTGACTGCATGCAATGATTTCCGATGTGTCTCCTAGTCTACCTCTGTAGTACAACACCTTCAATAACTCAGCACTGCGAGTCATATTCAACAAGACCATTCACTCTGGATCTGAATACACAATCTGCCATATCAACATCCAAACCAGTTGCCCCGCCATATAACATATTTCAAAGTTGGGTACTCCCAACCCACCTTTATCCCATGGTTTTAAGGCCTTTTCTATCGAAAGATGTCTCCTTTGCAAGAGCCAGATTAATCCTGACAGAATAGATCGGAGTTCTTAAAAGACGTAAGTTGGAAGATCAGAGGACTTGCCATGAAATAGTACAATAGTCTAGGTAGTCTAATAATTTTGGCTATGGATTACGGAGGACAAGAGGAGTTTATTCCAGAATTGGAGGACTTTCTGATAAATTTAAATATATTATCTATAATGTTACATTATTTATAAAAATATATTATATATATATATGTACATAGATATACATGTATACATATATATGAGTATTAGTGTGTGTGTGTGTGTGTGTGTGTGTGTATATATCAATGAATCAGTGAGTGGGAATGTAAGCACTGGTATGGCTCTGTGAATGAGTTAGTAAATGGTTGTGTGGGAGTGGCAGTAGGCAAATAAAATATTCGATAGGGGCGTGAGTGTGTGCGGTAGAGATGCTGTTGATGATGTCATCAGTAATGTCATATGAGATGTCATCGGTAATGTCACTGACCATGTCATGAGTGATGTAATATGTGAGGTCAAAAGCAAGGCATTGCAGGGGCGTGAGTTATAGTTAGCTCAGCTAACTAAAACGGCTGAATTTCTATGGTTTTGTACAAGTGAAATGTCAGCCTAATTATAACGTCCCTGTAACCTTTGTTTTTTTCCATGAATTTCTAGGTTTTCTTTAAGGCTAATTTCTAACTATAATGTACATGACACATGTGGTTTTTCAGTGAATTTCTAAGGTTTTTTAAAATGCTAATTTCTAACTATAACGTCCCTGAAACCTGTGTTTTTTCCTGGGAATATATATATGGGCCAAGTTGCGAGGATGCTCCGCCGTGATTTAGCAGACCACTGGTGTTGGGAAGATCCGGCACCGTGCACAGGACGATCACGCCTGCCAGTGAGTGTTCTGTTGATTACAGCAGGCTCTGAAATTAAATTAAATGAAAAGACTATTTGTAGAGCGTGACAGTTACTCTTAGGCATCCTAGCGCTACAGACAACGCGTGCAGACCGGCAGAGGGATCATTCAGATTTGTTAAAGAGTAAAGTTTTTAGGAGTTTACGGAAGGTGAGCAAGTTGGGTTCTGTTTGAAGGTGGAGGGGGGGGGTTCCAGCGGACATTTACCCACTTGGAATATGATTTTAACATTTACTTTCCCACAACAGCAGCACCCACTGTATGTATATGTATGTATAAATCGTTTTGTAACGCGCTCTGTTACTTGGGAGTATCCTGGCGCGATGGGAAAGAACTAAGGAGAACAAACAAGAATCAGCTTATGTCACACTCCTAAACAGATGGGTTTTGAGATTTTTCTTGAACTGGGCTACACATTGACTGGAACGCAGATGAAAGGGAAGGGCGTTCCAGGCTCAGGCTGCTATTACTGCAATGGACTGGCCTCCTAGCCTGGTTCGCTTAAACCGGGGGAGGGTCATTTTAAACAAAGAGGACGATCTAAGAACTCTTGTAGGGGCATAGAGAGTAAATCTCTTCTTCAGATAGGCAGGTCCTTGGTCATGAGTGGCTCTGAATGAGAGCACTAGGGATTTGAAAAGAATATGTTGTGGTACTGGGAGCCAGTGAAGGCTAGACATATAAGACCGAACTCTCTTCCATCTCGGAACATTAAAAAGGAGACGGACAGCGGCATTCTGAATGACCAGCAGACGCTTAACCAAGTAAGCAGGAATGCCGCTAAACAGGGCGTTCGCATAGTCCAGCCTTGCTAAAATGAGTGTTCGGGCAACAGTCTCCCTAGCCTCTCTAGGAAGCAGTGGAAAGAATTTTCTGAGCATTCTTAAAGTAGCAAAGCATGTCCCGGATAATTTCTTTATGTGGTCCTCAAATCTTAGATCCTCCCCAAACCAAATCCCAAGATTTTTTGCAGGGCCACCCACCACCTTGGGGCAGGGAATATTCGGGGGCCACAGCGAGTTCTTGAAACTGAGGGGGA
Source organism: Lissotriton vulgaris (assembly GCF_964263255.1). Lineage (NCBI taxonomy): Eukaryota > Metazoa > Chordata > Amphibia > Caudata > Salamandridae > Lissotriton > Lissotriton vulgaris. Next base: position 2,119,609,331 of record NC_141689.1, read on the forward strand.
AGGAACCATAGAAGAGGACCTCCGATTTGTCCTCGTTACATTTTAACTGAGCCAAGGTTAGCCAACGAAAAACTGAAGACAGGCAGAGCTGGACCGTTGCAGTGTCCAGATGATCGTCTGGCCAAGTAAAGAGTAGCTGCGTATCATCAGCATACCCTATAATCTTAGCCCCGTACTGTTCCGCTAGATAAACCAGGGGGGTGATGTAGATATTGAACAGTAGGGGACTAAGGGTAGATCCCTGTGGAACCCCAGTAAGAAATGGTTTAGGCTCAGAGGCATAGGGTGGCATCCAGACCTGTTGTGTCCTGCCAGAAAGAAATGAGGACAGCCAGGCCAGGACATTGCCACCAATGACAATTGTGGATAGCCTGGCGATGAGGAGCGCGTGGAGGACGGTATCGAAGGCGGCCGAGAGATCCAACAAAATCAGGACCGCTCTGCCACCCCGTCCAGACACTCCCGGATTGACTCCGTCATCTCTACCAGCGCCGTCTCCGTACTATAGGCCGCCCTGAAGCCTGACTGGGCTGGGTGCAGAGCATTAGAGGTCTCTACAAAACTCTCCAATTGGCGAAAGACTACTTTCTCTCATATTTTAGCCAATGCAGGCAAAAGGGGAATGGGACGATAGTTTCCTGGAATAGTAGCATCAAGGCCTGGTTTCTTCAGAAGCGGCAGGAGCTTTGCCTGCTTCCATTTAACAGGGACCTCTGCTAAAGAGAGAGAAAGATTCACTATCTGGGTGACATCCCTGCAGACAATACTGGCCACTTCCAAAAATACCTGGGCAGGGCAGGGATCGGAGGGAGAGCCCGATTTAAGGGACTGAAGAAGAGGCAGGACATCACACTCTGCAACCAGCGAATCTGCCGGTAACACAGAGAGCAAGTCCTGCTGAATCTTTGCTATTTTATTTATAAAGAAGTTAGACAGATCATCGCACCATTGCGCAGAGGACTGGAGTTTGGTAGTTTCAGCAACCGGAGATACGAAACTTTTAACAATAGAGAAAATTTCTCTGCTGTTATTTTCCGCTTTAGCGATTCCCCCCACATAGTAATTCCCTTTGGCAATTTTGATACACCCAACCCACCCACTGGGGTTGTATGTATGGTTTGGACTGCTAATACCATAAGGCATTGCAGCAGACACCCAATCAGGCGAGAGATCTTGCTCAGGAGGGTGGAACTCTATTCAATAAAAAGCAGGTGTTCCAAAGTATTGTTGTGGTTGTGGTGATTTGAAATGGCTCCTGAACAAGGATTAACTTCTGAAATGCATTGAGCCACGAACTTTAATACTATGTCAGTCTGGAAAGCAGAAGCATGCTGGTGACCTCACTGCATGAGGAAAAAGTTTTGTAAGAGGCATCCTGACCAAGGGCAACTTTGAATGTGTGGAATTGTTTGCGGCTTGGCCCAAGTTGCGAGGATGCCCCGCAGTGATTCAGCAGACCAGTGGTATATATATGTTGGCAGCACAAAATTACCTGTTGCAAACCGTATTTTACAACATTTAAGGGCAATTGTCAATTCGGACGCCAGTTACCCTGTGGCCCGCCACTTTAAGCTTGTCCATAATAACAATCTCAAGGACTTAACTTATTTTGTACTTGATGCGGTGCCAAAAGATGTAAGAGGAGGAAACCGGGATAAAAAATTGAGACAACTGGAAAGTCGATACATTATGCAATTTGACACTAAAATACTGAACGGTTTGAATACAGGAGACGATTTATATAACTTTTTGTAATAATTTTGTAATAAGTTTTAGAGCGGAACTTTGTTTACAGAATAATATTACTTATTGATTATAGTTTATGCTGCTAAGTCATAATAATTGCACTTTACCTCATTATGAATTTATGTGTACATATATATTGGATTGTTTTTATTACCTTTTTTATGAAATCTTAACATGTATATAAATGGTTTTGTGTAGATGGTTTTGCCTTCCATGTACAGGATTTTAGCAGGTTTTAACAAATTTTGGTTTTACTTGTTTTTATCTGGTGTTTGGTGGGTGGATGATTTGCACTTTGCTATTTTGCACATATAAAGATAAGCATATTAGGTGGAATATGGACGCTTTGATGTATTTTGCATGGTACAACTATATCATATTGATAATACCATTATATCAAAAATGATTTTCGCGGTTTTCTGTCATTTGCATTAGTCACTTTATATCAAGGATATTTAAAATGATAACAAATTGTTTAATATTGTAACTGTACTCTGAAAGAATAATACGGTTACGTTGATTTAAAATCTACATTGCACTCGTTTTAGGTTTATATGAAAGAATTACACTGTTTTTTTCCTCTTTACCTAGCCCTCTTTTGTAAGTATTATAAGCTATGAACTATATACCAATATCTGTGAGGGGTAATATTCATCTTATCTCCCCATTTTTTTGCATTATGGAGATGATTTGCTATCAAATGAACTACCATAGAATACATTTTGGAGCCGGGGCACTTGCCCAGTATATCTGACAAAATGACGAAATATATATTATATATGTATTGATATATATGTTCCAGGATAAAGCCATTTTAAAGAAAATTATTGGCAAGCTCGTAAAAAGGAAAGTTAAATAACATTGTGAATAGAATCAGTTGGTTGAAGCTTAGTCTATCTTTCATGTCTATGACAGAGATGGGAGGAGCTTTGTAAAAGGAAAATTGTATTTAATGACTGTGGTCGTCACAGCATGGTATGTGATCAAGTCCGGACTTACCGGACGAAACGCGTCATGTCTGTTGGTGTGAGGAAATAAAAGCACTTTAAAACCGAAACCTGCCGTGTGGTCCGTGTCCTGGTTTCGCGTCCGTGAGGCGGTGAACACTAGGACGTGTCTTTCTACATATATATATATATATATATATATATATATATATATATATATATATATATATATATATATATATATATATATATATATATATATTTTACTTTTGTTTCTTCTTCCCACGATTCCCGCAGATGAAGACACGGCACAGCAACAGGTTAGTTTTCACAGATTTAATTACACACCTTGTGCAAAATAAAGTGCATCAAAAACGGACGGTCATATATATATATATATATATATATTCACTGAAAAAACCATAGGTTTTAGCCCATATATAGTTAGGGATTAGCATTTACAAAACCTTAATGTACTCGCACAAAACCATAGAAATTCGCATATATAGTTAGATGCAATAACTATATATTGCGCACCCGCAACCCACTGCTGATGATGTCACATATTACATCATTCATGACATGGTCAGTGACATCACTGATGACATCACTGATGACATCTCAAATGACATCACTGATGACATCTCAAATGACATCACTGATGACAACATCCAGTGACTGTATGTTTCTGTAAAGTTAAAATATGTCTTACATATTGAAGAATGAGTGGATGTATAAGTGTTTGGATGAAGGATTTAGTAGGTGCATTACTGACTGCATGAGGGAATGATTAAATGTGTCTCACTGAGTGCATGGGTTAGTGACTAAACTGTCTTAATTTGTGCATCATTATGTCTGTTGTTCTGTAAGCTGCTGCATGTGTTGATCAGTAGCTATATGAGTAACTATATGGGTTATTGATTGGTTGCCCAAGTATTTGTATGGGAGACTGAGTGTGTGTGTGGGGGTGGCTGGGAGGTGTGTAACTCTGTGCATAGATGTGTGAGCAGTTGATTCACTAGATGTATGGGTTCAAAAGTGCATGTTGAAACAGCTGTATGGGCGGTTGACTGTCTGCATGAGTGTATTGGTGAGTGATTGGATTTCTCAGTGCTACATGTCAAAGTAAATACATATGTAAAACACAGTCCATGTGAGAGTTGGCATATATAAATAACTGTGCATAAGAGCCAGTGAATGTGTGAGTGGCTGTATGGATCAATGTGTACTTGTATCATTGATTGTATAAGAGAGTAAATATGTGTTAGTATATGTTTGATTAAGTAAAGTGTGTATAACTGTATAGTTGAGGAAATGGAGGTGTGATTGATTCTTTGCATGACTGACTAGGTGTGTGAGTAACTCCATGGATGAGTGACAGTCTGTGAGTGTCTGTTTACACTGATTGTATCTAAGGTTATATTAGAGTCTGTAGAGGTTGATCGTATTATCACATGAATGATATCATCAGTGATGTGATCAGTAATGTCAAATGAGATGTTATCAGTGATGTCATTTGAGATGTCATCAGTGATGTCATCAGTGATGTCATTTGAGATGTCATCGGTGATGTCATTTGAGATGTCATCAGTGATGTCATCAGTGATGTCACTGACCATGTCATGAATGATGTAATATGTGACATCATCAGCAGTGGGTTGCGGGTGCGTGATATATAGTTATTGCATCTAACTATATATGCGAATTTCTATGGTTTTGTGCGAGTAAATTAAGGTTTTGTAAATGCTAATCCCTAACTATATATGGGCTAAAACCTATGTTTTTTTCAGTGAATTTCAATGGTTTTTTAATAGCAAATATCAAAAGCTGTCAAATGTCAAGTACGTGGTAGGTAAAAACATTTTCGTGTTTATGCACGCTGATGTGCTTTGAACGCTGCCCCCCCCCCTATTTTCTCTTAGTAGTACTCTCTCTTTGCAGATAGTGAAGGGTAGTTAACGCAGGCCTTTGCCCCCGTTGTAATCGGTCGTGCCTGCTTGTCTCTCCATTTGATTGATTGTTATCCAAGCATTTACGGTTTTAGAATTGATTCTCTTTGGTTCATTCTCTATACACAAACAAGCACAGAGTCGCAATACTCTGTTTAGTCTTTGCAGATAGTGAAAAATCGTGTAAAAAAAGACAAAAGTAATCGAGCAAAATCAGTTGGGATCTCTTTTTGACCTCGCTAAAATAGAAACATTAGGAACAACCCTTCATGAGAAATACGAAACTAGTGAGATGAACTGAGCTCCACACCATGATGGTTGCAAGACAGCTCGGCTCCGCCACCCACCCCGCCCAAAATAACGATAAAATCTATGCAAATATTATAAATATATACAACACACCAGCAAAGTAACAGGGTAAAACATTTTATTAAATAACTATTTACATAACTATTTTATACTTTTTGTTGCCTGATCCGGCTAGCTCAATCGATCGAGCATGAAACTCATGCACTCTGATAGCAAGCGTTGCTGCTGATGCTATGCAGACAAAAACTGGTTTTCAGTTTGTACATTCTTCAAGATTTTTCCATCCAAGGCTGGTTGAGAGTTTTTAGAACGATGGCTTCAGATTTTCAACATACGGTGTGGTGGCGCGGACTGGGAGGGGGCGCTTGGCTCCTGCCCCCTCCCCAAGTCGTGTTGCCCTGGTGTGGCCTAAGATCGCCCCCAACATAGGCGGCCGGCTCCCGGGGTCCGGCGGAACTTTTTGCCTTTTGATGACTCTTCCATTCTGGACCTTGTCCCACAATCCGTTTGACCTGAAGACACTCTGTAGTGGGGCGCCCCTTTACCGTTTCAGTTGCCATTCCGCCCGCTTTTGCTACACTGTGCCTCTTCCGCCATTCAGCTGTTTACCGCCCGCTCTTGCGACTACAGCGTCTCGCTCACCATGTAGTTGAGTTGCTCCCGCTCTTGCGATGCAGTGATAGGTGGCTGCCACAGGACTCTCAAAATGGCGGCCGGCTCTTCAGATTTGGGCGTGGTCCACTAAAATGGCCCTGGGACACCTTGGAACTCGGACGCTTGTCTGCTAGGGCTTGGGCCCCATTCTCGAAAGCGTCCCCTCAGCCTTGAAGATTCTACAAAAGTCTTGGGGGCCCCCGACTCCCGCAGGCTTCTGATGGGGAGCGACTGCCATGATTGCTCGTGGAATGGCCACGACTGAGCTACGAGATGGTGGTGCTCTCATGCTGACGCCAGCTTCAGTCTGAAACATACAGAAACACTGTAGACTACCAATTCGATCAGTTCCGGTAGCGCCCCAACGTAACTCGGTAGAGAAGAACTTGCCCTCCCCTCTTTGACTGATGGTTCTTGTTGCCTGTCCCTTCTGTTGTCATTTAACAGAACTTTTTAGACTGCTGAAAGGGGTTGAGTTCCGACCGCTGGTTGGTGGAGACATTTTGACTATATTCTGGACCTACGTTGTCGCGTAATGCGTTATATGACACGCCGCGTTAGCGCACCCGGAAGTGCTCCGGTGCGCGAAGCGCAGCTTCCCAGAAGCGATCCGGGGCGCGCAGCGCAGCGCGTAACGTAAGCATAACAGGTCATGTGACTTGTTAATAAAACTTTTCATTGGTTCATTTTACTTTTGTTATTCTAATCATGAAAGGCTTGGTCATATGACCTTAAAATTACGCTTTTTATTGCTTTCGAACATTATTTTTTCTTAAACATATATGTTATAATGTTCCAGGCTAATGTACTTTCCCGGAAAATTTACAACTGTCCTGCAAGTAAAATATATTCCTTTTTCTAGAAAAAGGGCGTTTCTTCGTCCCATGACGGAGCCGTTGAGCAAAAGAGGCTCGGCCTGCTGTCTTAGTCGCCGATGCGCCTGAATATCAGATTCTTATCGATCACTTTATGTTGCAGAACACTCAACAGCCCTTTGAATATTTATCTTTACTGCGTTCCTGCGTATTATACCTTTTATCCGTCATGTAATTGGACTGCTTTATTTCACTTGCCTTTTACTGATTCGAAAACAGTGACGAAAATTAAAAACTTTACCAATGTAAATACTACTACCATGTTTTGTTTTAAAAACCTTTATTGTGAAAATGTCAGTATACAAATACGGGCCTATAACCACGTGGGCCGGCCACGGAGCTAACTGGAATCGTATATGATGAGGAGACATTTACACTGTAGAGGAACGTAATGAGCGGGCCATTAGGTTGCAAGAACTAAGGTGTCTAACAGTTGCGGAATCGGTGACCGTACATTTTGTTATTAAAATACGACAGGGCCACTTACAATAAAATTATCTAGATGTACATTTGCGGGCAAGTACCATGGGTAACGTTAATTCGAACTTTCAATAGTACAGTAATCAATAACACATCAGAACTTAATATCAATAGGGATGTCGAAATATTCATTCAATTCTCATCCCCGCCCGCCATGTGCTTCAAAACTGCATACGTATCTTGTGATATCAAGGTTGTGCAACCAGTACACAACAAGGAGTTACGAGTCCCATTTATACCGGCGCCATTTTGGGCGAGGCCGGGCAGGTCCAGGATATAGTCAAAATGTTTCCACCAACCAGCGGTCGGACCAGAACCCCTTTCGGCAGCCAAAAAAGGTTCAGTTAAATGACAACAGAAGAGATAGGCAACAAGAACTATCAGTCAAAAGAGGAGTGGGCAAGATCTGAAGCCATTGTTCTACAAACTCTCAACCAGCCTTGGATGGAAAAATCCTGAAGAATGTACAAACTGAAAACCAGTTTTTGTCTGTATAGCATCAGCAGCAACGCTTGAGTCAGCTTTGTGTGAAGCCGCCATTTTGATTCAATCAATAGCGTCCCCCTGCACACATTCAGGGACCTGGTCGTGTCTTCAGGTCAAACGGATTGTGGGACAAGATGCAGAAAGGAAAAGGAAAAAAGTGCCACCGGACCCCGGGAGCCGGCCGCCTATGTCATGGGTGATCTTTGGCCACACCAGGGCAATAGTGAAGCTGCAGCAGGTGCAAATAAGCTTCAGATAGTGTTACAAGCGCTGCTCAGAACTCTCAACTATGACACCACCTCGGTGCCATCCGGATCTTGGCGCCTTGTGCTGGTTCCGGCCTATTCACACATCGGTCCGCTACTGACACCACCTCACAGGCCAACGGGGCACCCCACGCCGACTTTCGGCGCAGCATTGTAGGATGGCCACACCAGTGCGGCAACTTGCTGGACACCACCTCGGTGCCATCCAGATCTCGGCGCGTTGTGCTGCCTTCGGCCTACTGTAGCCGCAAGTGCGGACGCAACTCAGCTGGATAGCGAGTGAAACACCAAGTGGCGCCCCACTGCAGCTGAGGAGCCTCCATCTTGGGGGCGACGCACACCACCTCGGTGCCATCCAGATCTCGGCGCGTTGTGCTGCCTTCGGCCTACTGTAGCCGCAAGTGCGGACGCAACTCAGCTGGATAGCGAGTGAAACACCAAGGGGCGCCCCACTGCAGCCGAGGAGCCTACATCTTGGGGGCGACGCACAGCATCACATTGCTTTCCAATGCAGTCAGATCCTCAAACAGCCCCCACTGACTGACGCGACCTCACAGGCCAACAGGGCGTCCCACGCCGACTTTCGGCGCAGCATTGTAGGATGGCCACACCAGTGCGGCAACGTGCTGGACACCACCTCAGTGCCATCCGGATCTTGGCGCGTTGTGCTGCCTTCGGCCTATTCGCACATCGGTCCGCTACTGACGCCACCTCACGCCAACGGATTTTCTACGCTTTTTATAGACCTATGCCGCATAACAGGTCATGTGACTTGTTTATAAAAATTTTCATTGGTTCATTTTACTTTTGGTTTCCTAATGATGGAAGGCTTGATCATATGACCTAAAAATAACACTTTTCATTGGATTAAAACATTTTTTTTTCCCAAACGATGAAAGCCCCACCTTGTTTCTGGATGTTTCAGACTGAAGCTGGCGTCAGCATGAGAGCACCACCATCTCGTGGCTCCGTTGTGGTCATTCCGCGAGCAATCATGGCAGCCGCTCCCCACCGGAAGCCTGCAGGAGTCGGGGCCTCCAAGACATTTGTAGAATCTTCAAGGCTCAGGGGACGCTTTCGAGAATGGGGTCCAAGACCTAGCAGACAAGCGTCCGAGTTCCAAGGTGTCCCAGGGCCATTTTAGTGGACCAGGCCCAAATCCGAAGAGCCGTCCGCCATTTTAAGAGTCCTGTGGCAGCCGCCTATCGCTGCACCGCAAGAGTGGGCGCAACTCAACTACATGGTGAGCGAGACGCTGTAGCCGCAAGAACGGGCGATAAACAGCTGAATGGCGGATGAGGCACAGTGTAGCAAAAGCGGGCGGAATGGCAACTGAAACGGTAAAGGGGCGCCCCACTACAGCAGACGAGCCTCCACCTGGGGAGGCCTGTTCACGCCGCCTTCACCCCCCCCCCCCGGAGCGCCCCACGCCGTTTTTCGGAGCAGCATTGTAGGATACCAAAACCAGTGCGGCAACTTACTGGAGATCACCTGGGTGCCATCCACATCTCAGCAAGTTCTGCTGCCTTGGGACTATTCGCACAACAGACCGCTACTGACGAGGCCTCCCCCCGCACCCACCGGGACGCCCCACGCCGTTTTTCGGAGCTGCATTGTAGGATACCAAAAACCAGTGCGGCACCCAGGTAACATCACCTGGGTGCGGTCCAGAACTCAGCACGTTGTGCTGCCTTTGGACTATTCGCACAAAACACAGCTACTGACCATTGTTGCTTCTTTTTTCAAAAAAATGTTTAAATGTATTTACTGTTTTTGTTGCGTTGTATATATTTATAAGTTATTAAAGTGTTATAATACTACTACTTTGTTGGAGTGCTATATATTTTTAATGTGACACATAATTGTAAAAACTTTGATGTACAAAGAGGCATCCCTGGAATCTTCCGCTTCAGGCTCGGTCCCACACACCCTCACAGTGAGAATCCCCTCCCCAAGCACAATACAGGATGGTTATCAGATAGTAGGAACGCGTGTGGTGTGACGGATCTCATCGGGTGGGGGCCTTGATCTACTGTAACTCCTTTGAAGAGGGGTGATTCTCTACAGCTGGGGCCATAAACTACATCTGCCGGACTACGTGATAGCCTGGGACCAGCCTGGACAATCGGACACAGAGGAAGAGGAGTGTCAGAGGGTGCAGTAGTGAATAGGGTGAAAGGGAGGTATCGGGCGGGCACAGGGTGTGATTCTCAGAGAAGAACAGCGCAGATGGGAGGAGGTTTCTGGCCCATGCATGAGAGAGAGAGCGGGGGTGACCAGTGCGTGGGGGAGATGCTTGCGAGGGTGGGGAGCCATGCTGAGGATCGGCGGCGTGCAGAGAGTGGGTCTGGTCAAGGCATCTAAAATGGCTGCCGTGCTTAACAAAAGTGTGGAATTGCAAAAAAGGCAAGATGACGCAGACAATGTTTATCAATATGAATTAATTTATAACAATTATTTTTAACAATATATTTACTCGCAGTGTCAAAATGGCGATCAACACTTCCTAATTTCCTTCGAATCGATCGTTAACAGCAGTTAAGCGGCAAAAAAAAAAAAAAACACTCACGCGCAACCGCTGGAAGACAAGTATCAACATATATGAGCCTCCTCAACCACCCTCAGAAAACATAGGAGGTCAGGATACGTCTCCCATACCCCCTTATACCCAATACTCACATTGCTTTTCCTCCATCTAGTAATTTAATTAAATCGAAACACAAAATGGCGAATTCACGTTTCGCTACCAGTTTGTGACCCGGTTCGCGAACCGAGAAGCGCTTCTACCGCGAAAAATCAAATTTTTTTATTTGCCCCACGGGACCCTTTATTAACCCCAACATCATTCCTAGGGGGTTAAGAGGGGTCTACCTTGCCCCCTTTCATTAAATTCCCCCTTCGTTTTTCTCCTCCTCTTGTCTCTCGATCCTACCGAGAGACAAGATGGCGGCCGCTACGGACTGTTTAGAATGTTGACAGACACCGGAGAGCCAATCAGCTTCGCTTCGCAAAGCTCCGTTACGCGAAAAGTACGCGATCTGGAGCGCTATCTAGGACGCTGTCACAGATATATCTGTTTTTTTAAACGTTAATTTCTCAAAATCCACTGGAGCACATATATTGAGACCCAGCAAAGGCACATCGGGCAAACAGTCCCTACAATTTTGCCAAGTTTCATGTAAATCCATTCAGCCGTTCGAGCTAAAAGTGAGGCCAAAGGCCCTATGGAAAAATGAATGGGAAAAACGCGTTTTGGGACCCCCCTTTTTTCTCGGCCCTCCCTCGACGAAACCCCCCAGGGGCTGCTCAGAAACAAAATGTGCCATTTTCCTGAAAATTTCAGCCGATTCCGTCCACAAACGCCAAAGTTATTAGACATAGAATTTTCAAAAGTTCCATAGAGAAAAAATCCTAACTATATATACCTACTGGCGACCGCCAGTAGGTAATATATAATATATATATATATATATATATTCACTTTAAATATCCAACCAAATCACATTGACTGGATGTTGTCATCAGTGATGTCATCAGTGATGTCATGTGAGATGTCATCAGTGATGTCTTCAGTGATGTCACTGGCCATGTCATGAATGATGTAATGTGTGACATCATCAGCAGTGGATTGCGGGTGCGCGAGTTATAGTTAGTACAACTAACTATAATGGGGAAATTTTTATGATTTTTTATGAGTGAGATGTCCTGCTAACTATAATGTGTGAAACCTATGTTTTTTTTCAGTGAATTTCTAACGTTTATTTAAATGCTTATTCCGGACTATAACATATGTGAAACCTAAGGTTTTTTCTGTGAATTTCTAAGGTTTTTTAAATGCTAATTCCTACCTATAACATGCCTGAAGCCTATGTTTTTTTCAGTGAATTTCATAGGTTTTTTAAATGCCAATTTTTAAATGTATTAATTATTATATTTATTTTTTTTGTACTAATTTCCTACATTTTTATAATAATTATTTTTAGTTATTTTATTTTTTTAAATTACATTACATATTTTTATGTAAAATAATAAAAAAACTAAATCCAAAAATGATTAAAATAAATGTTTTATCAATATATTAAAATTAAATTCTACATATTATTTTGCATTTTTTTTAAGGTAAACGTACGGTGCTCGCACCATCCTTTGTATCTGTAATCGTACTGTACGCGTACCCGCGCATATGTTACAAATATGTTTTGACGTTCCGCTTCGCAGCGGTACTTTCGCGTGACATCATGTGTGTTTGTACCGCGCACCGTACGCTTACTCCGCAAATGTTTCTTAATGTTTAAAAAGATATATCTATGTATTTAATGTAAATATTAAGGCAAGAAATGATCTGAGATAATCATGAAAATAGTATTTTTTTACTTTTAATAAGCGTATATTACTTTTAAAAGCAATTACGCAAATTGCGGGGGAAAGTCGTATGTATATGCATCGTAAGCGTGCCGTATGGGCACGCCATGTGACTTCAAAACAAAACATTTGATTGGTTCATAATACTTCCTATTCCAACTGTTAAAGACCCCACCCATTTTAATCATTCTTCTTAGACTTTCACTGAAGAACCATCTCTTTTCTGAAGCTCCGGTGTTTAGAAGAGAACTTTAATGTGGCTGCACTTCAGGAAGAAGATATTCTGAACACTCTTCAGAAGAGGAATTTCTGGCTGAGGATACAGAGCCAAAAAGGAAAAAAGCTTTAATTTGGAAATGTTTCACACTTCCAGATGGAGAAAAGAAGGTGAATGCTGTCAAGGTCACCTGCAAAGTGCGTGGGACCACACTATCTAGAGGAGATCTGACCAACATTTTTTAATTTGGAACCGCCAGCATGGTGCGACACGTGAAGACCCTTCATCATTGCAATTATGTGAGAGCTTCATGTGATAGGCTGCGGGATGACCCTCCACCAGCTGTTGCCAGCGCTTCAACAGCACCATCCACCGCACCATCCAGTCCACATCAGGGCATGCGTCCCGATTTTGGAGACTTAATAATTCTTTGTCAATTTTGCAAAGAGACATTGTGCTATGGGGAACAATCAATTGATTTTATTTGCAGGCGCAAACAGGAGCACCTTTGTTCCAGCCGCTAATTTTTTTTGTTTATTTGTTCCCGTTGGAGACGTTTTTGTTTGCACAGTTCCTTTTTTTCTTTTAAAAATAAAAACAAAAAAATAGAAAACGGTAAAAAAAAAAAAAAAATCCAAACTACCAAAAAGACAAAAACAAAAAAGTTCTTTAACGAACTAACTGCACTGGTCACAAAAAAGAGCTACATTAGTATAATAGTGTGTAAAAGTTTTTTTGAATGAATGTGTAGTGCATAAATGAATGAAAGAATACATTAGTAGTGTACGATGAATGTGAAAGTGCAGAACTATAAGGAAGTGCTACAGCATAAGTCTATAAGGTGTTTACTTGCAGTGTACTGTAGTACTTCCGAAGCATTTGAATGTAACATGTACATAAATATGTTACAAGTCTATGCTTCCCTTTGCACTACTAGTGAAACTGCCTGGGTGAATTTGTAAGTGTTAGGGGCAGATTTACAAGCCCCTTGCGCCTCTTTTACGCCACTGTTGTGTCACTTTTGTGACGTAGTGACGGCGCAAAAGATGCACCATGGGGTATTTACAAAGTGTCCCATCTGGGAGATGTGTCACGTTGTAAAGCCCTGCGCCAGAAGGAGGCGTTCCTGCGCCTAAAAGTGGCTGAGTGAAAACTACAAAATTTCACTCCGTCACTTTTGGGCCCAAGCTGCGTCAAAACCCTGCGCCTGCTTGAAGCAAGCGTAAGGATTGACACAGCATTGTGAGCATAGGGGCCCCAGAGCATTGCTGGAGCTGTGTTGCACTTGTGACGCAACTCCAGCAATGCACCACCTTTTCGGCACAGATGCGTCACGCATCTCTGCCGTTTTTGCCCCATAGTGTGCCGCATTATAAATGCGGCGCATCCATGGTGGTGGTGGCATGGCGCACAATAACTGGCATATCCTTGGGGATGCGGCAGTTATTGTACATTTGACCCTTGGTGTTTTAATGCAGTGAATGGATTAGTACACACTGATGAATGACAATGACTCACTACAACACACAACAGCAGTGACAGAGTGCTTGGTGAAAGTGTAAGGATACAGACTGGGGAATGGAAGGTGTGAAACACAATTCAGCAGGTGGATACAAGACTGCATGCATAGTGCATAGAGGTTTGAAGTAATGCATGTCCTAAGGCGTACTTTCCTGCATTAGTACTTGGGTACTGAGAGAATGATTACAGCTCTGCAAGGAGAGTGTCTGATTGAATTTATAAGTTTTTCACTTTTAGCACAGTGAATTGATAAGCACATACTGCTGAAAGGTTCACTACAACAATGAAACAGCAGTGACAGAGTGTTTGGTGGAAGTGTAAGGTACAGACTGGGGAATTTAAGGTATAAAAGACTAGTTTGCAGGTGCATACAAGACTGCATGCATAGTGTATAAGGGTTTGAAGTAGTCAATGCCCTAAGGCCTACTTTGCTGCATGAGTAATTGGGTACTGACTGAATGATTACAGCTCTGCAAGGAGAGTGCCTGACTGAATTTATAAGTGCTTCACTTTTAGCACAGTGAATAGATAAGCACATATGGCTGAATGGCTCACTGCAATACTGAAAGAGCAGTGGCAGAGTGTTTGGTGGAAGTGTGAGGATACAGACTGGGGAATTGAAGGTATAAAAGACAAGTTGGCAGGTGCATAGAAGACTGCATGCATAGTGTATAGGGGTTTGAAGCAGTCCATGCCCTAAGGCCTACTTTGCTGCATGAGTACTTGGGTACTGACTGAATGATTACTGTCCTGCAAAGAGAAAGGCTGACTGAATTTATAAGTGCTTCACTTTTAGCACAGTAAATGGATAAACACATACTGTTGAAAGGCTCACTTCAATACTGAAACAGCAGTGACAGAGTTCCTGGGTGGAAGTCTAAGGATACAGACAGTGGAATTGAAGGTATAAAAGACAAGTTTGGAGGTGGATAGAAGACTACAGGCATAGTGTATAGGGGTTTGAAGCAGCCCATGCCTTAAGGCCTAGTTTGCTGCATGAGTACTTGGGTACTGACTGAATGAATACAGTTCTGCAAGGAGAGTGCCTGGCTGAATTTATAATTGATTCACTTTTAGCGCAGTGCATAGATAAGTACATGTTGCTGAATGGCTCACTACAATACTGAAACATCAGTGGCAGAGTGTTTGGTGGATGTGTGAGGATACAGACTGGGGAATAGAAGGTTTAAAAGACAAGTTTGCAGGTGCATAGAAGACTGCATGCATAGTGTATAGGGGTTTGAAGCAGTCCATGCCCTAAGTCCTACTTTGCTGCATGAGTACTTGGGTACTGACTGAATGATTACAGTTCTGCAAGGAGAGTGCCTGACTGAATTTATAACTGCTTTACGTTTAGTGCAGTGCATAGATAAGCACATACTGCTGAATGGCTCAGTATAATACTGAAACAGCAGTGTTAGAGTGTTTGGTGGAAGTGTAAGGATACAAACTGGGGAATTGAAAGTATAAAAGACAAGTTTGCAGGTGCATAGAAGACTGCATGCATAGTGTATAAGGGTTTGAAGCAGTCCATGCCCTAAGGCCTACTTTGCTGCATGAGTACATGGGTACTGACTGAATGATTACAGTTTTTCAAGTAGAGTGCCTGACTGAATTTATAAGAGCTTCAGTTGTAGCAGAGTGCATAGATAAGCACATACTACTGAATGTCTCACTACAATATTGAAACAGCAGTGACAAAGTGTTTGGTGGAAGTGTAAGGCCACCGACTGGGCAATTGAAGGAATAAAAGACAAGTTTGCACGTGCATAGAACACTCCATTCATAGTGTATAGGGGTTTGAGGCAGTCCATGCCCTAAGGTCTACTTTGCTGCATGAGTACTTGGGTACTGACTGAATGATTACAGTTCTGCAAGGAGAGTGCCTGATTGAATTTATAAGTGCTTAAGTTTTAGCACAGTGAAACGATAAGGACATACTGCTGAATAGCTCACTATAATACTGAAACAGCAGTGGCAGAGTGTTTGGTGGAAGTGTAAGGATATTGTCATATAGATATATATAGCCTGTATGCTGTGTTAAGTTACCATGAGCTTTTTAGGAGTTTAAACGCCATTTTACCTTTCTGCTGCTTTTGCACACAACACATAGCTGTTGCTTTAACTTTGAGCCTAGTAGAATGTTTTTGATTCATACGAGAATAATATATTGTTACTCTGATATCAGTCTTGTTTGGCGAGCTGTGTCTGTACAGTGAGTGCGGAAACTTTCAAGGATATCTCAACACAGTGGTTTTTGTGAGCACTGATCTTCACACGTTACTAGACATAACATACATGCAGCTGCAGCCAAGTTCTGGCTTTAGGCACGTTTTATATTGCTTTGCACAAGAGCATACAAACACACTTGATTGTGCTTCGCATGCAGAAGAGCTGGTTGCTGATGATGTGATCCGTTACCACTAGGATCTTGAGGTATGGGGCCGCTCTAAACCCAAAGAGACCTTCTTAGATATAATATAATATACTAGCTAGGGAGGGTGAGAATAAGGTTTTGTTAAACCCTATTCATTTTAGCAAAATACCATGCTGTCACCATTTGTGTTCTATGGACTAGTGACTATGCTGATTACTTTGTTTCTTTTAATATGTTTGCTTGTATTAGCTAAGATACTGCGTTTGAGAACACTGCATTAGTGAATAAACATTTCAAATATGCACGTGTCCTCTTTTACTCCTTGTTCTGGATTGAAATGATTGTATAACGAAAGAGTGTTCATGTGTTTCACGTTACCTGAGGTGTACTAAGTCCATGTTCTGGTTTGTCTAAGCATTAGGAGTTTATGATGACCAATGAGACACTGATTGCTAGTCTGGTAGGGGATTTTCGGGTACTAAGGTGAGTTTTGGCACACCCTAATTCACTGAGGTTCCAGGCCTTTATTCACAGTTCTGTCTGAGCAATGAATCCCTGCGACATGGCGCCCAATCGTTGGTGGTCTTATTGCATGATACTTGAGTAGTACAATCCTTAACCTCTTCACTATTGTTTCCGGTTAACGGTAGTGTCGGACAAACCTTCCTGTATTCGCATATGTCCTTTCAAGCTTGAATCTTTCTAAAACGGTTTCATTGAGTTGTGCTACAAAGTTTCCTTTGTACCTTTTTTCTTTCTGTGTCGCTATGGCTGCGGTGGACATTGCGCAACATAGCCGCATTGCGGTTCGCAATCATATACAGACTTCTAATGTCCCCGAAGATGGTATGGCCATGATCTTGGTAGTGAGTGCAGAGGTGGCTTACCCGTATGAGATCTTCTACTCATGGGTGACCTTCCCGGCTTTGAATGCAAATACTCGTGTGTTCGACACATACACTCCCATGGCTTTCCCAGCAGAATATGCACCGTATAGGGCACAGGAGATTCCTATTGATACTTGGCAGCATCGAGTTTGGTTTAATGGTGCGCTACCCCATTCATTATTAGCTCTGAGGTTAGGTCCTTTGTCCATTCCAGGCGCAACTTAGCCTGTGTTGGCTGGATTTACACCTCATCCTCAGCACGGAGCATGTACCGTGGCTGAGTTAAGACGACTACATGTAGTCGCAATTAGCGTGATTAGGTCATTAGTGCAATACATAACCCGTAATCTCCCGGGCTGGGCCCCGGGTGGTGCGACGCTTCCTGTCGGACAGGGCGGAATGAAGCTCAGTCCTGTTATGGTCAACGCTGTGATGGGCAAGCATCCCCAAGAACAGGATGAATTTCCTTTCTGGCTTTCCGAGAAGTTTGACCAGCTGGAAGCTGTATTTCCTAACACGTCTCCTGGTGAAAAACACAGGATTCTGACAATTAGCTTACCGAAGGACCTGACCCCCGAAATCGGTGACTGTGAGACCTGGGGAAAGACATTTGTGGCGGTCTACGCGAGGTGTTACGGCACTCCGTCTATGACGTTCCTGCTGATGGTCCTTAAACGTGTTCAGGATGAACACGGACCGGAGGCTGCGGTTGAATTGGGTATGCGCCTCTGTGGCACCTTTGATGTGGTTTCCGATCTCATACTTGCTAATGTCAAAGGGGATGCGGTGCACTTTCAGGTTTCCAATGCTTTGCAGGCGATTCCCAATGCCGAATACCCCGGCAGTTGGTGAGTATTATTGTGGCGGCTTATAAAACAATGGGCCGCAATAGTGGGGGTCTCAAGTCTTTTTCTACTAAAAAGAAAAACAACCCCAAGGCCAGAAGTCAGAGACCGATGACCAGCCCAAGTCCAAAAACAAAATTGGCCTAAAAAACAAAAACAGGGAAAGCAACAACAACAACAGAAACAGGAGTCTCGTCCTGCGTCTCCATTGCCTGCACCCACATAACGTGTTTATGACTTGCGCGATCGAGCGATGAAAAAATCACCTGTTCGTTTTCAGGTTTCTGACCAACGCTCTCCTCGTTCTTTTCAGGAGTCATCTGCCTTTTCGTCTGGTGGTGAAGGAGGCGGCAGGGGTCGGGGTGGCCAGCAAGGACGCGACTAGCCCCGCCCGAAAGATGGTAAAGGCAAACAGGATGAGTCTACACCGAAGAGACCCAAGTTTCAGAAAAAGAAAGTCGCCGCTTTAACAGCACACAGATATGCCACTGATAGTGAGAACCCAGCTTCGGAATTAGACATGGGCTCTGACCTTGCTGGACAGCGCGGTGGAGATTACCATAGTGCGAGAGGCCCTGCGTCCACTACTGAAGGTGACAGCGACTGACCTTTATGTTGTTGTGGAGACAGCTGACACTAGAGTAGCTCCCCCTGACAGACTTTATGAAATAGTCTTATTCATTGAAGGTGATATTCAACGTACCATAGAAGGGGTATTTTGGGAGAATGTAAATGTAAATGTATTTGAGCTTGTAAAGCACACTGCTACCCGTAGGTTTCCTGGTGCTTATATAACGCTGGGGAAGCCGTCCTGGCTTTCCCTGTGAGATGGTCCCTATTGGGCACCCCCAAGGTGAAGCCAGGCATCCCCGGCGTTGATGGGGCCGTTTGTGGAGATTAGGCAAGCTATTGCCCAGAGTTGCTGAGTGGAACCCATGGTTAGAGTGACACCGAGGCGAGATTTATCAAGCCCGCTGACAAAAGGCCCAAACACCCTGCCGCGTCAGGAATTGGACCCTGGTCCCGGGCTATCTTCTGCTTCTGGGTCTGCTGCCTCTAACCAGTGAGCCACACTACTCCACTACTCTTACGACTACCTATGACATTTTGTTAGCGGAGGCTGACTGCCCCCACCTTTTGTGCTCGCAGCTCCGAGAAGGGAGGAGGTGATCCTCCCAAGTTTCGCACACACGGTCTCGAAAAAGCATGCGCTGAATTTTGCAGAAGAGTGGGCTCAGGCCCTTGCGCCGGCTCTGTACCGTACTCACTGTGGATGAGATACATTTTCCCCTCACCACGAGATTCCTTTGCGGTCTATGCCTCAGCCTCAACCTCAATATCCCATAAAGAGCAAAACGAAGGCTTCCGTTGTGGAAATCCTTGAACAATTGGAATATCAGGGTGTTATTGAAACTTGTGTGTCACCAATGAATAACCCTCTTTTTACTGTAACCAAGCCTGACGGTTCATATCGTTTGGTATTGGATTACCGGCATTTAAACTCGCATTGCCGTACCTGTGCAGTACAGAATACACACGGCTCTGCTTTAGTGGTTAGTCTCGTGCGTAAGCGGTTTAAGACCACGCTTGACATTTCCAACGGTTTTTATGCCCACCATTTGGATGGTCTTACTTCCCAATGGACCTCCTTTACTTGCGGCGGAGTCCAGAACCATTTCAAATGTTTTCCGATGGGCTACAAGAATAGTCCTGGAGTGTCTGCTGCCCGCATTGTCTCTCTCTTAGAGAGGGTTGACCCAGATGCTTGTTCATATGTGGATGACATTTATCTCACGGATGACGAACTGTGGGAGCATCTGTGTCGCCTTGACCGCTTAATTTGTAGCTTTGCAGACTTCGGTTACAAATTCAACTTTGCAAAATCGCACATTGCAGAGTACACAGTGTTGTTTCTGGGCTCCGAGCTCAACAATGAAGGACAAGGATTGGCTCCTCACTTTTTGGAGAATTGCGCACAATTGCACGCTCCGACAGCTCTGAAAAAACTACAGTCCTTGCTGGGATTTTTGAATTTCGGGAGGACATACATACCTGAATATGCCCAGCGTATCAAACCCTTGTATGCTTTGATACAACCAAATTTGACTAAATAAAACTGGCTGCCTGAGCACTCGGCTGTACTGCAATCTTTGCAGGCTGATCTGCTTGCTTCTAAATACTTATTGACTCGTGATAATCAAACCAACCTGGTGATAAGAATAATCCCTGGGACGATGGGTTTCACATACCTTACTTTTAACGAAGGAGATACAGTACCTATTGCTTACAAGTCACACTTGTACACTTCGGCTGAAATGCGATTTTCCACTGTGGAGAAAGTTTTGACGGCTGTGCAGATGGCGATTTTAAAGGAACGCACTCTGTCACAGGGAAAAAGCATGTTGGTTGTTTTGCACCCTCGGTGGATACAATGGGCTGCATCATTGACGTCTCCGGATGTCACGTTCATTTTTGATGCCTCCTTATGGTCGCAGGAGTTTTTGCAATATGAATTTGTTCATCCTGCACCTTTGGCTATGCGGCCTTTGGAGGATTTCCATTGAATAAAACAATAGACCCCTCTCCCTCTGATTGAGTAAAGATCGAGGCCCCCAGACCGATGCAGGGAGGGCTCAGAGACCCCTGAGCACAAGGAAACTTCAAAGACAATGAGGGGTATAACAGGAAGTACTGTAACTCCAAGACTTCGGTATGTTGATAATGATGTCAAGAAATGTCTGGGTATCATTCAGAGAAGTACTGGGAACTCTTTGAAGACACAGTGGACTGGTCGAGTCTCTGGCGTCTTTGATCGGTCTGCGGTCGGGAAGAAATCCTCTGCCTCAGGAAAAGTTACTGAATAGACTGCAGGAGACACTGACCCCTGCTTCATAATCTGGGGCTTGTGGGCAGTTTGTAGCTCTTGACCAAGGAGAGACTGAAGGGGCGCTGTAGTGGGTTGTGTCTCCCCTTCTTCCTGAGCACGACTTTGCTGTGTGCTGCATCCTGTACCCCAAGGGCCCGAGGTGAGCTTCCTCCTTGTTTGGAAACACAGGAACATAAAAGTTTCCAGGAAGTCTCAAGTGGTGGCAGTGGTGGGACCATGTCGTGGCAGCCTGAGACCTCCGAAAGGGTGCCTAAGGTGATCGTGGGCACCCGGAGTGAATCAGGATTCTGACGCACAGGGTGTGTATCTTGGTGCGGCTACAGGTGTTGGAGCACCTGTGGATTGTGGGTATTGTGGAAGAGTGCCGAGATTCAAAATGCATAGGTGGTGCGTGTCGCAGTGCAGTCCAGGCACTAGTGAAGAGTGCCAGGACATTGTGGGCACTAAGAAGGAGTGCGTCTCTGACACGCGGTTCGGCATGGGGTGGTGCTGCCAGGGTGTTAGTGGAGAGTGCCTTGTACCTCGTGTGCATCAGGAGGAGAGGTGACACTCAGAAGTGCAGTGTGCACGTCGTGCTGCGATCTGGGGAAGGGGAGAGCGCCTGAAAACCGTGTGCACCAGGAGACGGAGTGAGTCTCGGACACGCCGGGGGTTTGTGTCGAAGGTGCCACCGGAGGAGCTGGTGAGGAGCACTGGGGAGCGGTGATCACCAGGGAACGAAGAAGTCCTAACAGCGCTGGAGAGTAGGGCCCTCGAAGGCAACGTGCCATAGTACCAGCAATTTGTGGAAAGCTTTGTGGAAGGAGTTTGTGCTGAACATTGGCGTCCCGGACCGGCAGCCCCGTAAGAGCTGAACTATCAGCCCGCGTGCGCCCTGCCTGTGGTGACAAGGTTCTGGCATGAGGCCAAGCCACTGCATCAGGAGAGGAGAGTGGGGTTGCGCCCCCAGGTAAAGTGGATGATTGTCTGGGGCGGGGTGCAGGCCCGGAGGGACACTCTCTCGGCCTCTCGCTGCTGGCATCTGTGTGCGCCTGTTGCTTCGGCCCAGATCTTGGTCCGTGCTGATACCGGATGGTGCAGTACAGGGCCCGGAGTGGAACTTGGGTGTCATTGCATAACTTCTAGGAACAGTCATATAACACTTTGCATGTTTGCTGCTAACAAATTATCGAACTATTGGACAACATCTGACACTAGAGGTGCTTAACAAACTCAGGGGATAGTGATCTTCGCGCTACGTTATGTTTATGTTGCAGGATGAAGGATCATAGCATAGCGCACTGCATTTGTTGTTTACTGCACTGTACTGAATTGCACTGTGACGCATTACCTTATTCCTTCCTTGCACAGGGCATGCTGGTGGTGATATGCATTGCATTGTTTTCCTATCACACTGTACGTAATTGCAGCGTGATGCATTGCTTTATTCCTTCTTTGAAAAGGGCATGCTTATAGCTTCCGATTTGCATTATCTTGTGTCGGTACAGTACATGATCTTGACGCTACGCATGGCATTGTTTCACTGTGGCTCTGTACAGGAACCCATAGTTAAGTAGTGCAGTATTCCTTGTATTTTTCAACATGTGCAAATCTAGTGATACAACGTACCTAACCTGTTGAGAATGGCTAAAAGTCAGCATAACTGTTGGTTAGAAGCTATGGTTGGGCATTAGAACCGCTCAACCTATCAGAAACAATATTACCCAGTGTATATATGTGGGAGTTGTATCATGTGGTCATTTTGTATATTTTTTTATATAAAGTGTACTTGTTTTATACAAACAAGTGTGGAGTCCATTTGTGGTGACATAATTGGGATTGCTATGGGCGTGTTTGCACATACTGAACACTCGTGCCTTGGAGATAAGCCTGGCTGCTCGTGTCAAGCTACTAAGGGGGTGAGCAGGGCTGTCTCTGACGGTGTCCTTTCTTGGCCAAAAGTGGGAGCGGTGGGTCCTGGTCGCACACTGGACAACAACGGTGCATGCGGGAACGCCGGTATCTAACACTGGCCATGGACGAAAGACAATGATCTGACTGCAGTCCACTCAGTGCGAGTAATAGTAGACAAGAAACTTTCTATGGAAGTTCAGGTCAATAGGATAGAAGCTACTTGCCAGATACTTTTGAGGTACTTGAAAAAGATTATACCCCTACTCCCACAGCTTGCGAGACAGCTGGTTGTACAGAGCACAATATTGAGCAGTATTGGCTATTGCAATGCATTCCTACTGGAAATTCCAGACTATCTGTTTAAAAATCTGTATAGAATACAAGTGATGGCGGCCAAATTAGCACTAAAAAACAATAAGGTATGACTCGACAAATAGTACCCTAAAAGAACTCCACTGGCTGCAATGAGTAAAATACGTTTTTCAAAGCTATGTGCATAGTGCACAAAGACTTAAATAGCATAGGGCTGAAACCCCTACTGGAAAAATTAATTCACTACAAACCTGCAAGGATGCTGAGATCTGCTTTGGCTAATCTTAGCTGTATACCAAGGTATGGGAAAGCCAGGATATGAGGGGGATCCTTTCAAGTTAGGGCAGCACAACTTTGGACCAATCTGCCCACTCTACTCAGATTGGACAGTAATCTACTTAGTTTTAGGAGGAATCTAAAAACCTGGCGTCTTCACAAAATAATTTAACCAGGTCAAGAATGACCCTCCACTAACCTAGGTTTTTCTTCTGTGGTTCTCTAATAGCGCCAAGATGCCTGCCATGTGAACAAAGTGCTCTATAAATGACGAATAATAATAATGTTAACCGAGCAACTTCAGACCCTTCTCCCCACTCCTCTATCCATCCAAAGTTATTGACAAGGCTATTAACAAGCAACTCACAAATTACCTCAAACTTCACCCTAGTCTAGACAATGCGCAATAAAGATTCAGTAAAACCACATCACCAAAACTGCACTCATTGTGACCCATGGTGACATTCAAAACATCCGCGACTGAGGAGAAACATTGACTAACATCCTGCTCAACCTCTATGTGGCCTTTGACACTGTCTCCCACAACACCCTCATCAAAAGAATCCACACGATTGGTATGCATGGATCCGCTTTCAAATGGGTCTGTTGCGTTCTCACAGGAAGAACCCAAAGGGTCAGACTGCCACCTTTCACATCATACTCCATGAAACTGATATGCAGTGTCCCACAGGGATCATCTGCCAGCCCCAACCTTTTCAACATATACATCATACTACTCACCAACATCATTCAAGATATCACCGTTATCTCCCACACCAATGACACCCATCTCATCCTCTCCCTGACAGACAGGACACACACCACCAGAAACAACTTCAGCTGCATGGCCATGGTAGATGCAGTTGTGGTTGGTGCAAATCTCATGGGGGGGCAAATAATATACACATATTATACACGCTTTATAAATTCAGTATAACAAATACACAAAATATGCATAACATGCTCTCATATACACATACACATGTATACATATACACATAACACATACACATAATACAAATAAGAAATACACAGCAATATGCACATAAATATACCGCTCGTTGTGAGGTGAACTGCGAACTTTGTACTCTGGCCATTGGAGGGGCTGTGTGAAGCGCTGTGTACTGGGGCCAACGAGGCGAGGAGAATTACTCTGTGCAGCGGGATATCGGGAGTGCGAGGGCCAGCATTCCCTGCTTTACCACAGCTGGTGCCTCTTCACGGTATCAGCCCGGCCACCTGCCCACAGCTTAAAAAGGCCTTGCGGCCCCGCTCTGCGGGAGCCGCTTGTTGCGAGGTGAACTGCAAACTTTGTACTTTGGCCACTGGAGGGGCTGTGTGAAGCGCTGTGTACTGGGGCCAACGAGGAGAGGAGATTTACTCTGTGCAGCGGGATACCGGGACTGCGAGGACCAGCATTCCCTGCTTGACCACAGCTGGTGCCTCTTCCCGGTATCAGCCCGGCCGCCTGACTGCAGCTTAAAAACGCATTGCGGCCCCCGCTCCGTGGGAGCCGCTCGTTGTGAGGTGAACTGCGAACTTTGTACTCTGGCCACTGGAGGGGCTGTGTGAAGCGCTCTGTACTGGGGCCAATGAAGAGAGGAGATTTACTCTGTGCAGCGGGATACCGGGACTGCGAGGACCAGCATTCCCTGCTTGACCACAGCTGCAGCCTCCTGCCGGTATCAGCCCGGCCGCCTGCCCGCAGCTTAAAAACGCCTCGCGGCTCCCGCTCCACGGTAGCCGCTCGTTGCGAGGTGAACTGCAAACTTTGTACTCTGGCCACTGGAGGGGCTGTGTGAAGCGCTGTGTACTGGGGCCAACGAGGAGAGGAGATTTACTATGTGCAGCGGGATACCGGGACTGCGAGGACCAGCATTCCCTGCTTGACCACAGCTAGTGCCTCTTCCCGGTATCAGCTCGCCCATCTGCCCTACATTAACAGACCCTCCTGCGCAACCCGGGACACGCGCGGCTCAAGCCAGGGCCAAGGGCAGGCCCGTTTAGGCCCGTTCAAGAACGCTCAAGGACGGGACGGTCCTCCCCTCCTATATCTCCAGATCGGAGGTCTTCACTGTAAGTGTCATATTCATATCATAGCTTTATTTGTACCACAATGGCTCAGAAGGATGGCGGGATTAAGGCGGCCAATGTAAACCTAATTGAATTCAGGGATACGTTTATTACCAAGGTTAATACTGCTATTGATCAGGGATCTCACTGATGGAGAGGCGGGTTTCACAGGACTTGGCACTTGCCAGAAGATCATCCATGGGGCATATTGCTTATGTACGGACACCCGACCACCTTGGTCAAACTAATAATATTGGTGCATCTGTGATCCCAGAATCCCCAAATACCGGCTTGGCAGTTCGTGACCTCGACCATTCTTTTACAGGGAATCAGTCTATGGCCTCCGATTTGTTATCGTTAACACCTCCCAAGATATTAAGTGAACCCAGACCTGTTAGGGAGCACAACACCAGGCAACTACGTGAAAGACGTCATGGAGCTATCCCAAAGCACAAACAGGGGCTGGCCACTGCTACCGATCGAAAGAAGGAGAAGTTGCCCAAACGTAAGGGAACATTAATGGCTGAAAAGGGGCAGGCTTCCGTGACTACTCAGGCAGTTGTACATATATCTAGAGAAGATCCTATACCCTTGAGAGTGGCTTCCCAGGCTGAGGGGGATAAGAGCCCAGAGATTGGGGTGGAAATGGAGGACCCCTTACTGGCTAAGATAGGCGATTTACTTAGTCTCCTTCGTCGACCAGTAGAAGATAGGTCATCTAGGATTGAACAGAAGCTAAGTAAGATTGAGTCTATATCATTGGGAATTGTTGACTCCCTGGAAAAGGTAAATACAGTTAGGGCCGAAGCTCCCTTAAATGAGTTTCGGACAGAGGGAATTGTTACTGATTCAATACTCCCGCTAGTTTCGAATAGAGTTAAACAGGCTGCAGCTGCTCCTTTAATTAAGGCACCAGTAAAAGGAACAGCTGTAATATCAAGCCAATGAAATTTAGCATGGTTGAAAGAGGGTGACTGGGCTCCTAAGGAGCCTGTTGGCGGGTGGGGGGATTAATATCGATTTACCACCAGAAGTAAGTCCATACCTGGTAGTTTTAGCAGGGTATCCGGCTCTGAGAAAGGACGAGCAAGAATCTTTTTCGTACTTAAGGAACAAGGTGATTGACTGGCTAAATAAATATAGACCCTTAACAATGTATATTTCAAGTAAAATACGTGTGGTGCAAAGGGTTTCCTGGGTGGGTTACTTGGTTAAGGACATTAGGGGGGATTGTGTTTTAGTCAATTTTAAAGACCCAAGGACAGTGGGACACATCTGTAGCTGGAAACAGCATAGCCCAGGTGCTTCTATTCTATTCCTCCCTTTGTCCTATTTTTATCCTTCGGGATATATTTCAACCACAGGCGATGGCTGGACATTAATACAGCGGAATGGGAGGAGATTGACCAATGGGGGTCGGCTCGAGTCCATGTTAGCCCCGAGCCAAACCTTTAGTCTAAACCGGTTTAGTGGACTGGAGGCTGTTGATTGACTTCATGTTCATGCAGGGGTTTTCTCAAACACAGCTGCCCCATCAAGAAGCTGTATCACTAGTCCCCCTAGGCCTCTACAGTTCCCAGGTCTCGAACTGCCAATCTCGGTTGTACCAACTCGGAGGCAATATAGAAAATGATCAAGACCCCATTTCTTCTAAAAGTGGGTTGATCCCCTGTAGGGGCTCCACTAGGAATCTCAAAATTCTCTCGTGGAATATAGCGGGTCTGTTCCAAAAGGTATCCCTACCGGACTGGAATACTTTTATTGATGACTATGATTTGTGTATATTCCAGGAAACATGGAGTCTTGAGCCATTGTACAAGCCCGGTTTTTCTTGTTTCCATGTACCAGCTATCTCCTCCGGGTGCAGCCGTCCATCCGGTGGACTGATCATATGGGTTAAGGCTGCACTTAACTGTAAAATTACCCACCATTCATGTGTATCACCGAACCTGTTGAGATTAACAGTTAAGGACTCAAAGGACAGCGTCACCTTGGAACTTTTTAACATTTCTGTCAGAGGTTTGCAAGGGGGGCAAAATCCCCAACCATCTGCATTTTGTCTGAAATACTTTCATCCTGCCCCTCTGACTCCTTATTTTTGATCGCTGTTGACTTAAATTGCACATTTGAACCTCTGGCGGTCAATGATGTTGTAGGAATACATGATGAGGATGCTAGATGGGGCATACCACTTTTGCTGATCCCGCCTGTGAAGAACTGGTCACCGTTTGTCATACAATTAAATGCATTAATGCTGGAACACGGTTTAATACCAGTTAATGGGCGCACGCCCTCTGACTATTTGGGAGCCAACACATACAATAGGGTTTCCTGTCCAAGCAGAATTGACTATATTTTGGCTGACATAAGGTTATGGAAATATGTGATCGATATGTCTGTCATTCCATCTATTCATAGCGATCGTAATCCTTTGTCCCTTTACATGCGGGAATTGTAGCAAAATGTGGAGCATCTGACTAGTACTAGACCTCGGGTGCTAACAAAGGCAATTATCCCATCTAACTGCGAAAGTTTTATCAAATGGCAAAAATTCACTCTGAATGAACAGAAAATTTGTGTCCTTGAGGAGATTGTAAGTAATCAGACCCTCAAACTTTCTGTAGCCTGTACGAATAAGGTGGGACCCCCTGGGGTGGAGACAATTTACGCTGAAACAATCGACCTGATAGGTTCTCTCTTTCTGGAGACCCAGGCCCCTAAAAAGTACCCCCTAACAGGAAACCAGTAGAGCAGTGGTTTAATAAGAACTGCAGAAGGAAAAAGTCCATACTAATACTTGCTATTAAAACCCGCAATCCCGCTGAGGTACGCTCAGCAAGACTCCAGTACAGGCAAGCCATCTCAGAGGCGAAAATGGCATGGGAGGAATCACACTGGGCTAGCCTGAAGACAGCGAGCCTGTCTAAGAATGGCGAACTCTTTTAGGCTTTGGTAAGAAAATCCAACGGTTGCAATCCGGACCAAATCCCCAATTACATCACTGACTGGGAGTCGTTAGATCATTTTAGCAGATTGTATGCAGGGAACGAGGCTATAGAGAGAAGTGGGCACTCGGGTCACCCTATGGCATCTACGTTGGCCCCTTCAGGCTCTTTTGACTCCGTATGGAAAAATGAGGTGGTGGCGGCTATAAACAAAATTGTATCAGCTAAGGCGCCGGGACAGGATCGAATTCCAGGCGATCTGTTTCGAGCCAATGCTGAACAATGGGCTATACACTTTGCATTTCTGATTAATGCCATCCTCGAGGGATCACCAGTTCCAAGTTCTTGGAAATGGGCTGAGGTGATTCCCATTTATAAGAAGGGGCCCAGGGGGGACCCTGCTACCTATCGCCCAATAAGTCTTATTGATGCTGGTCATAAGGTGGTTGGTAGGGTTCTCCTGGAGAGGATTCTTTTGTGGGCGGAGGAGAATAATATCATTTTGCAATACCAGGCGGGGTTCAGGGCCTGCACGAGTACAATCGACCAGGCTTTTAGGCTGGTATTACTGCACTGGAAAGTTGTAACCATTGGCAAGGGCGGTCTTTATCTCGCATTTATTGATTTGAAGAACGCCTTTGACCTGGTTCCCCGAGAGCGTCTTTGGATGGTCTTACGGGAGATGGGGTTTCCCCCGCCTATTTTGAACCTCTTGGCCCGCATGCATGACGGAAATTATGCTCGTATTAGGTGGGGCACCCAGGATCAAAAAGCAGACAAAATCCCTGTGAATAGAGCTTTCCGCCAGGGATGCGTTTTGGCCCCAACCCTATTCACGCTATTTGTGAGTGGGGTAGTGTCTTTCCTGTCAGAAATCAATGCCGATGCCCCTGTTTTGGCTGGTGATAAGGTCCCCGTATTACTTTTTGCGGACGATACGCTGTTGGTATCGAAAACTCCGGCGGGCTTACAGAAGCTATTAGATTGGTTCTGTCTTTTTTGTAATTTGAGGGGCCTAGTAATCAACACCACCAAAACGAAGCTCCTTTATTTTAATCCGAGCAGGTCGGTTAAATCCACGCTCGCACTTGATGGGGTGCCCTTAGAGCGTGTTAAAGTTTTTGACTACCTGGGGATTAGAATTTCGGACAAATTGAATTGGCAGCCACACATTGAAAAAATGACCCTAAGCCATAAGCGGGATGTGGGAGTTATTGGGAGAGAGCACCGAGCCTCAATCTCCAGACCTATCACTCCTGCTCTGGAGATTTATGCCGCAAAGGCTGTAGGTTGCGCATTATATGAAGCCGAGCTCTGGGGCTTCAATAATGTAGATGCCCTTGTGACAGCAGAAAATAAGTTCTTTAGGGAGCTTGTTTCACTTCCCAGGGGAACTCCTAGTAAACCCCTTCTGAGTGACCTGGGCCTCCGCTCAATTAAGGATCTAATTAGCTTGCGTCCCCATCTTTACTGGGCGCGCCTTTGGTGTACCCCTGAGTTATCCAGATATGCCGATGGCATAAAAGAAGTAATGAATCTCCAGGGATCTTATAAGATCACTTTGTTAGCAAATATAAATAGGCTTCTTTTGGCCACCGGCCTTAACCATGCATGGGAGTCAGGGGTCCCGTTGTCGTAAACGGAAATTAGGAGAGTATACTGGACATGGATTGATAACCAAGATCATCGAGATCCTAATCTGAGTAGACTGACTGATGAGTTCCTCCAGCACAAGACAGTGCCTCGTCTTGAGCCTTACCTGGATTTTATCCAGAAACCTAGAGACAGGGCCCTCTTCATTCAGTTCAGAATGGGAACTCTTCCCGTCCACGAACGCACAAACAAGTGGAAACCTCCCAACCAAACACCTGCTGATTGCCCATATTGTGCAGGGGTAGTTCAAAATATTCCACACTTCTTCTTTGGATGCCCAGCCTACACTAAACCTTGATTGAAGTGGTTAAGACCTGTCTGTCGACAGCTCGAGACCAGGAATCACTCGACTGCCCTCAGAATTCTTCAAGCAGATGTAAATACCGTGTTAGCTTGTGGGGTGGCTAAATATTTAAGCTGGGCTTGGCTGCTAAGATTGAAAGCCCTACGATGAATTTGTATAGTTACCAGTTTTTAACACCTTCAGCATGGCGCAAATTTTCGCGCTGTGCTGCAGGTTCTAAGAAACGGGCGTGGCGGAACGGTTCCGTCATAAGCACAGCCTAACCGGCGCTCGTGACGGAACGGTTCCGTCGCAAGCATCGAAGGGGTTAAGCTCTCAGCAATGCTGTTTCTGGTTTAACATATTTTTACTATTTTATTATAAAAATGATTGTCATTATAATCTTTTTTCCTGGTTACATTTTGAACGAAATGTGTTTTTAATTGTGATGTGCTTTTTAAGATATTTTATATCGAAATAAAGCTTTGTTGAACTGAACTGAACATAAATATACACGTAAGAAAATCACTTACCTTAATTGGCTGGATTGGGCTTGGTCCATGCTCCAGTCTGTGCAATAGTAGGGAAGGCATTAAACTTCAGATGGATTAAATGTACTATTTCCACTCCAATCTGTGCACCAGTACGGAAAAGATTATGCTTCAGAAGGTTAAAATTTACTATTCCCACTACAGTCTGTGCACCAGTAAGGAAAGTGTTGTAATTCGGAGGGCTTACATTTACTCTTCTCCCTCCGGTCTAATCAGGGAAAATTATTTATTTCAAACACATTACATATTTGAATAACCTTATTAATTTAGAACAAATATAAAACTCTTAGTATGAACATTATTATTTAACCAAAACATGTAAATACATAAAAAATAAAAAACAATTAAACAATTCAACTGATTATTAAACACTTTGGGCCAGAAATATGACCTGCCAAATAGTGACTCGTAAATTGCATCGCTTTTGCGACTCACAATTTGCGACTTGCTATTTGGCATGTACAACAGTGTCTTGGACACTGTTTGCGATTCCCAATGGGGTCGCCAAATTCGAGGCTTATGAATATTCGTTCGCCACTTGCATTTTGCGACCCCATTTGGAATGGCTGGCCCTCCCAGGGATGGTGGCCTGCTTGGCTCAGCATACCACCATGTCTGGGACTGCTTTTAAATAAAGCAGCTTTTTATTCAAATACAGCCCGTTTTCTTTAAAGGAAAAGGAGATGCATTGAAACAAAAAAATGTAACGTTTTAGTTGCATTTATTAAGGACAGACAATGGTTCCAGATTCCACTGCCAGCCCTTAAAATAATTTTGCATGTATTTGCAATGTGGAAGGGGTCACAATTTGATTTGCAACTTGCAAAATTCTGTTTGTGCATGGGCCGATGGTTTTTAGCATGCGCAAACGGGTCAAAGACTTGTTTGCGCACGCTAAAAACCGTCACACATCTGGCCCTAAAATAATTAAGTATCAATCTCAATTTTTTGTTATTACTTAATTATCTAACTGTACTATACCCTCACAATCCCAGCCCACACTTAAAATATAACTAAAATGAATAAGTATAACACCATTTACATAATTGATACTCAATTAACTAATTAATTAACAGTTAATAATTCATATTTAATTAATCATTACTTAAATAATGTTCCACCCTATGACCTGAAAACCTAGCAACCTACAACTAAGATGTAAGGAAAATAAATGTATAAATGAATAATTGTTAATTACTTATTACTTAGTTATTTTGCCGCCCTACATCCCATGGGTACTCACAAACTTTCTCTTAGGCGCCAGACTTAGGGGTGATTTGTGGCCACACCGGTGGGGGCAGGGTCAGAGGGGGAGGGGCGTGGCTAGAAAAAAAAACCTGTGACCTTGAGGCTGAACACAGGCCCCTGCAGCGGAAGGCCTCATTCACTGAGCCACCAGACCCGGCATACACACATCTGTCTCTCTCTCTCTCTCTCTCTCTCTCTCTCTCTCTCTCTCTCTCTCTCTCTCTCTATCTATCTCTCTCTCTCTCTGTCTCCCTCCCTCGCTCTATCTCTCCCTCCCTCTCTCTGTCTCCCTCCCTCTCTTTCTGTCTCCCTCACCTCCCTCTCTCTATCTCTCTCTCTATCTCTCTCTCTCCCTCTCTCTCTCTCTCTCTCTCTCCCTCTCTCCCTATGTCTCCCTCTGTTTGTCTCCATCTGTCTCCCTCTGTCTGTCTACCTCTCTCTGTCTTCCTCTATCTTTCTCGCTTTCTCTGTCTCCCTCCCTCTGTTGCCCCCATCCCTCTGTCTGTCTCCCTCTGTCTCCTTCTGTCTTTCTCCCTCTCTCTCTCTCTCCCTCTGCCTCCCTATGTCTGTCTCCCTCTCTCTGTATCCCTTTCTCTCGGTCACCCTCCCTCTCCCTCCATCTGTCTCCTTCTGCCTGTCTCCGTCTATCTCTCTCTGTCTGTTGTCCTCTGTCTCCCTTTGTCTGCATTCCTCTGTCTCCCTCCCTCTGTCTCCTTCCCTCTGTCTCCCTCTCGCTCTCTCTCCCTCTGCCTCCCTCTGTCTGTCTCCCTCTCTCTGTATCCCTTTCTCTCGGTCACCCTCCCTCTCCCTCCATCTGTCTCCTTCTGCCTGTCTCCGTCTATCTCCCTCTGTCTGTCTCCCTCCCTCTGTCTTCCTCTATCTGTCTCGCTTCCTCTGTCTCCCTCTCTCTGTGGCACTCCTCCCTATGTCTGTCTCCCTCTGTCTGTCTCCCTCCCTCTGTCTCTTTCCCTTTAGCTCCCTCTGTCTGTCACCATCTGTTACCTCCCCCCCTGGCAGCCTGGGCTGAGACAGCTACCTGGTCATACACAGCCGCACCCCAGTATACTTCACCGGTCTTTACAAGGCCATTTACTTGTTAATGAGGCTTTGTTATATTTCACCTCTTAGTGCCCCTGCATCTCCACTCTGACTATCGCTGGAATCGCCCGGCCTCCATAAAGCAGAGTTTCTCGAAGTCTGCGCTGCTGCTGCGGTGTTTGCTGACACTCTTCAAAAATAAAAAATATATAACACATGTACAATGCCTGCAAGGTCCGCAGGTCACCAAGAAAGGCTTGCTGGGCCTCTGGCGGCCCGCCGGCCATACTATGAGTACCCGTGGTATATCAATACTAACCCAACAGTCTACACCAAAAATAAAAATCAAATTTAAAGATATTACACAATTTACATTAATATTAAATAAGAATCAATTAAATAATTCATAATGAATTATATATTGTTTATTAATTATTCCATAATTAACTTCCCACCCCATACCCTTACAAACATTGAAACCCGTACAGAAAATATAATTTTAATAAATCAATATTACCTAATACACATAATGAATATCAATCACATATTTGCTTAAAAATCATTATTTGAGTTAACTTCTCACCAATCCATGAACATCCTGTTACAACACCATGAATTTCTGTTAAAAATTAAATTAAAAACAATTCTAATCACTTAAAATTACAAACTATATTTTAGAAAATTAATAACAGTTATACAAACACGATCCACAAAGCATTCAGAGGCACTTAGACACTCTACCTCAGAAAGAGGACTGTTACTCACATACCTAAAATACTTCACCGCTCCTGTAATGCTCATTTACCAGAGGTCCCTAGTTATAGGATAAACATCAGAGATGGCAGGGTATAAGATAATTAGTCAGACCCCCTTTTCATGCACCTCACTCTACATATTAGAGGCACTTTATTTCCGCAACCTTTTGGGCAACAGAGCACTTTACAAACCCAATACATTTTATATATCGGGTTGGAGCAATGTTACTGAAGATGACATACATACTGTTATAATTTCTGTTACTGCCTAGTTTGTACTGTAAAGATTGTCTCCATGACAATGTTACTTTAATAATGCTTCTATTTTATTTTAGGAATACACAATTGATATAATGTTTGCACAAGCATGGTATGACAGTCGTTTAAAGTTTAATAGTTCCATGAAGGTGCTCATGTTAAATAGCAACATGGTTGGAAAAATATGGATTCCGGACACGTTCTTCAGGAACTCGCGGAAATCAGATGCACATTGGATAACTTCACCAAATCGCCTGCTTCGCATATGGAATGATGGAAGAGTTCTGTATACATTAAGGTAACATAATTTTGATTTGTTCTTTCAAAGCTAGGTATCTCATTTACTACTTGATTTGAAATTGAATGTTTTCTCTTTTTGCTCCACAAACACTGAAGACTCATTATGATTTGGGAAGATTATCTAATCCAAAAGGTTGATTTTTCAAATGTTGGCAAAAATCTTGGTTACTCCTACTTGCATATACCATGAACACCACCACATGGATCCAAACTGAATCTGTTTGGAAGCAATTATACCCCTGCTCTTTTTATTAGAGCAATACAAGTATAAGTAACCAACCCAACAGATGTGTGAAACCCATTTCCATGTAACTATGTAGTGATGGGTATTCAACCACTGCATAATTAAGTTCATTCTAGTAGTTATCTTTTCCATACACATTTACCAGGTGCCTTTCCTGAATTTCTATTTTGTTAATTGAAGTAATTAACTGGTATATAAGTGTTTAATGTCAATAAAAATAACTAATTTCATATTTTTCATCACTTATTCCTAAATCTGTGTATACATGCATGACATGGCCTCTCAAATGCTTGAAACCTTCCGTTTCATTGATGTATACCCTCAAGCACCGCGACCATCTGTTTCTTTCTAAATATGCTCCTAGATATATAGTGCATGGGGATAATGTGCTTGTGCCCATACATGATCAGTATTTTCCGGTCTCTGCCTCCCCCCGGGGGCTCCCTCCCGCCATCGGTCTCTCTGCCTCCTCCCTCCACAGGGGGCTGTCCCCCCTTTAGTCAATGAAGTTGACTTAGATGGGGGAGTTCCATTTCATCGACTGCTCAATGATGATGCACAGTGTTTCAACCTGGTCTGTGTATGATCTATCATTGCGGCAGTCAGCTTGCTGGTCTAATAACTGAGTGTTCACTTGTCCCTTAATTCTGTCCAGGATGACTCTGAGGATAAGTTGGATTACATTGCAGGGCTACAGGCTTGAAGAGGGCTGCAAACGATGTCTGAAAATCATGAGATGGCAGTGGCTATAATGCCTATCTCCAAATCTGTAAGTCCTGCCACATGTGGGACAGTTTAGACGAGGAGCAGATTTGAGGCAACCACCATTGAAGGTGTTTAAAATCCAATATTCTATCGGTGTACTGCATCTATAAAAAAAAGCAGCCAGGGCGTCTACTGCCAAGTATAAACCTAACTCAGAGGTCTTCAAACCCTTTGCTCTGAGCCCCCAAAGTAAAATGTTTTCAAGTTGGGACCCCTCTAAACTCCAAACCTTTATTGCAAGGATTGGGGAGAGAACGGGACAAGGCTGAGCTCAGGTGCAGAACTTATGAGCTAATTTTATGGATACTTTTTCTGTAGCTCATAACAGATCCACAATAAATGTGGCAGTGCCGGACTGGCTACCGGGCAGTTTGGAATGCTGCAGAGCTGGGGCCTGATTTCGTTCATGGAGACCTGCGTGTGCTAAACGAAATTTGTTTTGCTTTAATTATTTCGAAGCACCGCAGACCTCCATGAACAAAATCATCCCCCACCACAGTAATATCAGTCTCCAGCTCGGCAGCATTCCAAACTGCCCGGTAGTCAGTCCGGCCCTAAATGTGGGACTTATAAGAGGGAAAATTCATCAAACAAAAAAATGAAATTGACAAAGAAAACATGCTCCTCAT
The DNA here is from genome assembly GCF_964263255.1 of Lissotriton vulgaris. Classification (NCBI taxonomy): domain Eukaryota; kingdom Metazoa; phylum Chordata; class Amphibia; order Caudata; family Salamandridae; genus Lissotriton; species Lissotriton vulgaris. The sequence goes on from NC_141689.1 coordinate 2,119,645,362, forward strand.
AATTTGGGATATTTAGGCCCCAGTCACTCTTGGGTCCTAATGCAACTGCACCAACTGCACTAAAATACCATGCTGTATGAACATTCCAATCTTGAACCATGCTCCCTATCCATTTTGTTTTTTGGTACGTTATATAGCAAAGACTGGAGACTTTGCCTGATTATCAGACACATTCCACAAGATCAGAGTCACATTGTTTGAGTTTGCCCAGAATCACAGAATGTTGATCTGATGCCGGGCCTTGAAACCAGTTCCCCTGTTTCAAAGTTGTCAGTTCTCTCTTTAAGAAGATACTACCTCCAATATATTGCCACCCATTTAGCAAATGAAGCCCCATAATCTTTTACTAGGGAAAGACAGTCATACTTGTCATCCAGTGGGTTCCTCAGACCCCTGGACTGCAATGTCACTGCACCTGCTTCACTAATGACTGCTACTGCCTTGTGAAGTCCTGTTCTTTCTGGCATTTCGTATAAATACAGTCTCCCGTATTGCCTCATCCCTGATGTTGCATCTCTCTGATGCCGTGACTATAGTGTTTCCTCTGCTTCCATTTTCCCTCCAGTGGGCCATTGCTCCAGGGCCCAAATCAGCACTGGCATAGCAAGTGTTTACTAGTGCCTCATGCAAGCAAGGAAGAAGTGTAAAACAGCCATAATTAGTCAAGGATAGTAAAATTACGTGAGGTTGTGGCCACTACATTTTCTGTATTATTATGTATTTGCCATATTTGCCACACAATCTACAATTTTCTGCATCATCTGTAGATTTGAACAAAGAAAGTAGTTTCTAGCTCAAATGGATCAATAGATACTAAAATAATGGCAACATGTGTTTCAGCTCAGTAAAAGGCCCTTCGCAAATGTTAACTGGTCCAATTTCTAATGCGTATTGCTATATTTGAGTGTTAAACCAGCACCATTAAAAGGAAACCAATGCCAACAGTGTTAACAAATGCAAAAATGTCACAGTAATGAAGTAAAACCATCACAAAATGTCCTGAGTTTTGCCACACTGTTTACCTTTTCTTGTTGCATAATTTAATCAATCCTGCAACACAATTTGGTCTTAACCTGCCACTTAATTTCAGTGGCCCTGGGTTTACTTGTCCCCTCATATCGCTTGACCCTGTGCAGTTGATTATTTATCAAACATAAAGGCAGTTCAGGCGGCAGTATAGGATTCAACTGATGGAGTCAGCTGGATCTCCGCGATGTCAAAGATGTATTCTTCTTGAGCGATAATGCAAGGGTGCTACCATTTAAGGTCTGGAGTGCATTCTTTTAATGTACACATAGCAATGCTTTTAGGTATATCCTGATTACTTATTACTAACATATAAACATATATACGTATATTTCTATTACACAACCTCCCTATTGCAATCCATACTGACCCAAATCTTTCAGTGGTGCTCACAGGGGTAATGCTGTGGGGTGGGGGGCAGGGCGGGCGGGGCTGGGTGGGGTAGGGTAGTGGAGTCCGACATACGATGGCAAAGGTATATGTAAATAAATATCCGCCATTGTATGCCGGACTCCACCACCCCACCACCCAGCCCGCCTCACCCCGTCTCACCGTGCCACAGCGTTACCTCTGCAAGCCGCCACTGCAATATTTTAAGAATATGCAAGTTCCTAAATAACCATCCCTATCATTATTGACTTCTTTGTTTCTGTGTTGGATTCTTATGTTAGTACCAGGACACCTTTGGGTAACCGCATGCTTTATGAATCAAAATCAAAACACATCATACTAATAATGATTTACGTATGCACAGTGCTTATTTCTTCAGGCTGGGATCTCATAGCACTATAAAAAAATAAATCACTATTCCTTAATGCACCAAGTAGATAGCCAGACGGCGCAACTGGCGCATGTTTTTGACTTAATTCCTTAAGGATTTTAAATGTTTATTTTTGTTTATTAGTTGTCATAGGGATGCTTTTCTCATAATATTCGGCCTACCTGCTAAGCAGCGCTTTTTGTAGGTGGCGAGTTTTTCCCTGTATTCTGCGAGGGCCTGTGGCTCAGAAGCTTTACGCCACCTTCTTTAATGGTGGTGAAGCGTGCGTTTCAGAGCTTGGAGATCCTTCGTGAACCAGGGTGCGCCCTTACCCTTGTTTCCTGTTTTTATTCTCTTGGCTGGGGCTAATTTATTCATGGTATAATAGCTGGCTGCAGATGAACTCAGTATCTTCATTAGTTTGACCACCTTACCCCAAACTTTCCAAGTCCCTGTTAAGAACTTAAAACACATGTTTTGTCTTAACTAGCCTCCACCCGTTGAAAAAGAACACCCTGTGCAGCTCTCCCTATGGTCAGCTCATATGTTGTGGGGAAGGCTGGCCCACACTCCTGGCCCCAGTGCATGTATTTCCCACTGTAAATAAAACTGCAATCTGTTGCAAAAAGGCTGAACATTAACAGAATACTTAATTGGTGGCAGCCCACCCTCCTCGTTCCTGGGGAAGAGTTATATAATGTAAAGATTGTTGAGTTTTATTGTACCGCCATAAAAATTTATGAAGATGGAGTCTAATTTCTCTACAAAAGAGCATTTAATATCAGGGGGAACAGAACAAAAAAACTAAAGTATCTTGGGGAGTACAACCATTTTAAGGATATTACATATGCCTATTATTAACAGGTGGAACCTATCCATACTTCTTAGGTCACTGATGATCTTACATAGCAAAGGGTCCAGATTTATTGACCATATGGAATCAACCTTACAATTTATCCAAACCCTAAGATACAGAACCACATTCTTCCTACTGACATCTAAAACGACAGTGTTCGCTGTACAGACAATCAGTGTTTTTTCTTTCATCAAGAGATACCCTGACTTCCTCCCATATTCCCCAGCCAAGATTTCTATTTCTACCATTGGGCTTATCCAGTAAGAGGTCTCTATGGCAATGTTGTCCATGTATGCCACTACTTTTGTGTCATAACCGTTCACACACACTGGCTTTATTATTCTGCTTTGCAAGATTTGCTCAATAAAAGGGTCCATATATATATAAAGCAAACAGAATTGGGGAGCAAGGGTAACCCTGCCTTGTCCCTCTAGCCACCTCAATTCTTCGTGATTCCTTACCCATCATTTGAAGCCTGGTATTCAGATTCAAATCCATTGTCCTATTGGCGATGATAAAGCCGGGCCAAATCCATTTTGTCCTAATATGCCCCGGAATTACCGCAATAACATTTGGTCAAAAGACTTTTCTGCATCAAGGAGGATCATAGCCATTTTATCTCCTGTTATTTCGTCTATATCAAACAAGCATTTGCAATGCAATAGGACTCGGATTCACACGAGTTTAAGTTATTGATATTGTAAATGACAATGCCTTTTATTTATGTTTTATAAACCAAAATATAAATAAAAGGCATTGTCATTTACAATGCCAATACCTAAAACTCGCTTAAATGTGAGACATATTGCATTGAAAATGCTTGTTGTGTCTTATGCTTGAGTTTCAATAAACCCCCTGTGAGATGCGCCCTCCCGCCGGTGTGCCTGGGGCCCTGTGTGCTTTGCGGGCCCCGTTTCCCTGCCTTTCTCCTCCTGTGAGTTGCAGTGAGTAGTCCGGCTGTGTACCGCTGTGCCGGGGTAGCTTCTCTTACGCACGGTTTCTTTCCAGCCTTGAGTGATCCGGTCAAACCTCTGCGATGAGATGTGTCAGCTGGGTGCGGGGGCACAGCCTTCGGAGTGCCTACAGTGGGGGGGCAGCACTGAAGTCTCGGCGGACCCCGAGGGAACCTGTAGCAGACGTCACCTTTGCTTTAGCATTGCTCCAGGCCGCAGCGCTGCTAAAACTCACTCAGCTACCCAAGCACTTCTGGCCGAAGCATCGCCCCCCAGAAGCCCTCCCGGTGAGCACACCTTGCAAGCTGAAATATCTCTTTATTGTCATAAGTTACACAACAGTTTATAAATGGGAGACCAATTTCATTATCATTGTTTTTTTTTTCAGGCTGGCTCTTTAGTTTTATTTCTAAGCAAATTAATTAAAAGATGAAAAATACGCACAGAGTTTGGTTTCTGAGACTGACCTCCCCACAAAACGCGTACCCTCTAGGTGTGCGTGCTGGGAGCAGGATTGCTTTATGTCATCTCTGGGGTGCAGAAAAACATTGACTAATTTTCTGTCTGGGATGCTGCTGAGACTAGTCATGGGGGCGGGGCTTGTTCAGGACTGCTGTTGAGCCAGGCTCCTCCCGTCTGTCTGCCCAGATCTCATGGGGTTTAAAGTTCCCTGGGGTTTGCTACGCGAGTACACATCACGGAGAGAAAAGCATCGTCTGACCGGGGCTGCGCGGATCAGACTGGTATGGAGAGGGAAGGGTATGCACGGGATAATGATCGGTGTTGAAGCGGGCTGTATGTAGCAGTGCTTCCTCGCTGTGTGCTCTCCGCACTGACCTCACATAGTCCACACTGGAGGCCGTGCACCTCCCACTGCTGAACAGAGTTGTTAGTTTACCGAGCGACATAGAGCATGCTGTTTCCACTTTACTGCCCAAGCCGAGTTAGCAGCTGCTTTTACGAGCTGCTGGTGGGGCTAGAGAAATCGAGTAGGAAATATTTTCCAGAGCATTGCTTTTCATTCACTTCAGTGCGCATTGACGGACCATGGACTGCGGAGAGGGGAGGGAAAGTGAAAGTAACTGCATGAGGATTGCAAGGGAGACAAGAGATGAACAGCGCGTGACTGTATGTGGGGAATGCGCACGTTCACATTTCCAGTCCGGCCGGCCTGCAGCCTGCATGTACCCATCTCCTGTCTCCCTTGAAAGCCCTTAAAAGCATAGTCGACGAAAATAGGTCTCGCTGGCGACAGCGCTTCGCGCTGCTTCGCCAGGTTCAAGACCTAAAAAGGCTATGGCACGCCTGATGTGATCAGTTGTTACCCTGCCACATATAAATCTATGTTGCCAATGGGGTGAGTAGAAGAGCTATGATCTTCCCTAAGTGAACTGCCAACATTTTTTAATACAATTTAGCATTCGTGTTTATAAGAGAACTCGGCCAGTATGAGGCGGGGTTATCCAAAAGTTTACCTCTTTTTGGAAAGATAACAATATCACTTCCTTGCCAGGATTCAGGGGAAAGCTCATTTTGCTGCAGGGGAGCTAACTCCGGCTGGAGTACTTTATATAGTTCAAGAAGGATTCTGTCTGTGATCGCCACTTTTCCTGAAGCCACAAGGTGCAAGGCATTTATGACTTCCTCAAGTGTAATGTTAGCCTCCATCTTCCGACTTGTTTTGAAATCGATCCCTTCCAGACTAACCCTTGCTCTTTCCTCTTCCCCAATAGGAGCAGAATTAGGTATATCTTGTTGATATAATTCTTTATAAAAAAAAAATCAAATATGCTGAAGATATCATTGGAAACCATTACCTACAACACATCTTTCTTTTTTATTCTAGCAATTCTATTCCTGGCTATCTTCTGCCTTGTATGCAGTGCTAAAACGTTTCCCACATACTCCCCATATTTGTAATTTTAATTTTTATGTGACTAAAATCCTTCTGTTATCCTCTAACTGTAATAGCTACTAATTCCTGCTTTTACGTCACAATTTCCTGTTGTAGTTGTATTTCAGTCTCTTTCTGTCGCTAATTTATAACCAAAGTATATTCTTTTTCCTGATTTGCAAATCTTTCCATCAGCCCATTGATTTATTCTCTTTGCTGTTTCCTACTTCTTCCTACAAAGTTAATAACCTCCCCTCTCAAACATACTTTGCCCAACTATGCGCTACGCGAATTGCACGTAACACAGTACAAAAACACGTAGCAGGTATTTTTTTCTTGCTCGGGATCCTTAACGTCAAATTGATGACCGCGAGCGGGCAAAATTACATCACGGCGAGACTTTTTCCTTGTTCGCGATCAGCAATATCAAGTTTCTGATTGCGAACTTGGAAAATAAACCCCCTGCTGAGATTCTCAACGCGGGGAGGTCAGGTTTCTCATTGCGAGTGGTCACGTATGCTCGCAACCGCTCGCGATGAGAAACTACCAGTCCATGTTGAAAAAACTGCAGCTTGAGTACAAATCTACTTGAGCGGCAGAAAACAACCGCTGGCACTGTGCAAGATGCCGTTTGCAATGATTGTACAGTGCGGACAAGCATCTGGCACTCTGTAATCAGTGTGAACAGCATTTTCCCTGCCGCACTACGCAGTTCACGTAGCCTACATAGTGCGAAGTGCACTCCGCATAGATACATGTAGTGCGACTACGCAAACTACACCCAGCGTTAATCGCAAGCGACTCCCCAAGAGACACTATAACGATTTATATCAAAATAGTCTACCACCCAATGTGAAATATGTTGACTAAATGAATTATTGAAGAGCAGTTTCTTTTCAAATATACATTAACTAGCCCTTGACCCATAATATCCAAAATTAGGGGGTTATGATGAGGCAAAAGTTAAGGTAGGTTCTTAATTCCTCCTTTACCAAGCATAGTAAGAGGAACCAAGAAATAATCTAATCTGACATAAAATGGGCATGTGAACAATATGTTTACCATGGATCGTCAGGATTCTTAGCCGCCCAAAATCAGTCAGACCATAGCTGGCTTTTAGTGTCGCCAGTGCGCTATAAACTTGTGGTTTTCTGCCTTGATATTTATTGGTTTGAGCCCCATTCACCCCCTGGTGTATATTAAAATCCCTCCAAATTATCAAGGGATTTGTTCAGGATGCCAATCCCACCTCCAGATCTTAAAATCCTTTGGGTAGTCCCGGTTCAAACCATAAATGGTACAAACCGTCAACCAAATGGGCAGGCATTGCAACGACAGCCCATCTACCACACTTATCCACCAGAACTCATTTTGCTGGCCCAACATTTTTCCTATCGTGAATAGCAACCCCCCTGATATAAGAGGTTTGGGTTGAGCATGCGGCTAGTGTGCATCCTTTAGTCATCAAAGTTTCCTTCTTAACCACAGAATATGGGTCTCCTGTTGACATATAATGTCAGGGCATTGAGATCTTTATACTTCGGCCACCCTAAACTGCTTAGTCTTGTTATTTAAACCCCCGCATTCATTTCTCCTTAAGGTTGTGTAATGCCTGTTTTTCTGCAAGAGTAAAATTGTAAGGCACAAACTCAAATTGGAATTTAATTTCCATGATTTTATAGAGAACTAATCTTTCAAGGTCAACACAAGGTGGCAGCTGGTGGGAGGAACGTTGAAGGAGGATGAAAAGGGGATTGGAGCTATTGGTTCCTGAGTGTTCTGTTAGAAACAAACTGCTTTAATCTAATGCATGGTGTGGGAGGTTTCTCATACATATATTTCTCTCTTATCCCCTTTCTCCCAGGCCTCACAAAGTAATTAACAGAGGGTACCTTCCGATCTTTGATTGGATTCCTCAGTGGTGCCAACAACCGTGGTCAGAAGGGATAAGCTTAGTCTCCTAGATGGAAGACAAAAAAGTGCCAAAAATGCAACAGTATTACAGATAATGTTACTAGAAATTCCCCAAACATTATTATGAAGGTATGTACTGACCAACAAGCCAGGCCCTTCCAGGTCCAAGTTGTGATATTTGTAGGGGTATGAAGCTGTTCTGTAGTACAAAGGAACCATGGGCAGAGCAGGGGAAATGTGCAGAGATGCTTTTAATGCACAAACCCCGTAAGCGGACAACTTGCACATTGATTGAAAGGAAGTGTTTCCAATTTTGGTCGACCTGTTCTCTGATGTGTGGTGGCACGAACAAGATTTTTGTGCCATCATTTGCTCCAACCACTTGAGGTAGGTGACCTAAACTATAAAAGCCCCTCTTCACATGTGCTAAATCCTGCTGCTATGAAAAATGGATAAAGCTGTTGGTGTGTCATCAAAAATTCAAAATGCCTGATTAGGGAGGAGCACTCTCTACAAGCTCCTGAGTGCTGGGATCACTATTGGTGTATATCCTTTGCTTGCCCTTGCCATCAGCCCACCGATAACTACAGATCTGAACTCTGTTATTGTTGTGCATCGTAAACTGCCTTTGACACCCACTCCCCTGCTGTTGGTACCATGCTAATCAGAGTCTACTCCTCCACTGTGACTGCTTTTTGTCTCCTGCTCCCCTGCGGTGTGTTCATGCTTTAGGACAGATCTGAACTCTGAAATTGGATGCCTAGGGGACTGCCTTCAAACTTCCGTGCCCCTGCTATGTTTCCCGTACGGACCAGAATCTACCCTACAGGGACTGCCCACCGACTCCCGTTGCCAGGATGTAGGCATTGTGCTGGAATCTGCTGCTGCAATACGTCTGCAGGACACAGTGCTGGATGATTGACCCCACACGCAGCCTCTAAACCGACTCTTTGAGACTGCTGCCTCCTAAGGTTGGGACTTCCCGCATAGGAGTTGCGGATCCCTCCTCCTCATGAAACGTGGCTGGCAAGTTGAGTCAGAGGGTCTGCACGCCCTGGGGCTGCCTGAATGCTCTGATCACGGCCTAACAAGAGGCACGCTGTCCTCACCGCGCACCAACGCTGTTCCTCCTACTTACTGTCACTGCCGTTGTCACACAGAACTGGTATTGGGCGGCAGGCTCAAGCGACAACTGTCAGATTTTTGGGGGAGTCTGGTTCTGCTCTCTTACATTGTGATGGTTGACGTGCTGCTCCGAACACACTTTTTTTTACAAGTTTCATGTTCCGGCAATTATGCCACCATTCCCGCCCACTTGCAATTCATAGGGCTGATCAGGACCACACCAACGCCACTGAGGTACTCTTCTAATTGCTTTTTCAGGTTCTCCATTTGTGGTTGACACCCATTATATGCTTCCTCCACTACTAATAGAAATAGAAGAGGTACACACTCATCGCACTGATCCGTACACTGAAGACTATGGAAATAAAAAGAGGAATGGTCTATCCTCAATCTCTGGCTGCCATCTTGGATAGGTTTGCTCACTTCATTCCTACATACTAGAATAATGGGATCTCCCTTAATGACATTCTTGCATTGACTACTGGAATTACCTAATATCGTCAGATGCTGCTTCTCCCCTCCCACTCATGTAGGCACCTCAACTTAATGGAATCTTCTTTCTTTTCAGTCTTATAAACTAAAATAGGACTGTCTCTCAGCCATCAAGACCCTTTATGGATATATGGGCGGCCATCTTGAAATGCTGTAAAGGCTAAGGAGTGCAACTCGACCAGCCCATCCCCATGCGGGAGGCCGTCAGGCTTACTTCTGACCTAAACTCAGCATGTCGCAACGCACTGCTAGCACCTCTGACCTCTGTGCTTGGTTAGGCCTGAATGCTTGTAAGATCATTTACCCCCCCAACTTATCGTTGAAACCGAAAAACACCTACAAACACAATCTCCTCAAATGCTGGCCAAAAATACTTATATCAGACACATTTATAACCTCCAAGGGCTCTGTGGTGACTGACCTCATTTTCTACACTAACAGAAGAGCCCAGTGGAGAAAGACTTTAACTTCTTTGCTGAGTTCTAAGCTACTGGCCAAAACTCACCCTCTATAATGGCACTGTCTTCACCTTACGCCTCTTCTGCCTACTTGGCTGAACCCACTCATCTACCTATATACCCAGGGGATTGCTCCAATAACTCAGAGGACACTCTTAGCACGCACACCACTATCACTGACATACCGATTACTCCTCCACATGGCTCTGAGAGCACTGATCCGTGTGCCTTCCACCCAGGGGTTGCTCCTAGGAATTCTCCTCTTCTACCCTAATGACGTCTAATGTTGCGTCACCATCCCTACAGACTGTTCGACCCAATATTTCCAACAAGATTAGGGCTGTGCATCACACCCTACACTTCAAACCATGATAGCCTTACTTCTCTTCCCCAAATTTCAGGCAATGCCACCTCCAGGGCTCTGGAACTAGCTGCTGGTCCATCTTCTCATTACCCTTCGAAACCTGTTTCTGGTTCCTGTGCTTCTCCTATTGTCTGTTTGGAAACCAACATGCCGGTCACCAAGCCCTACCCTGGTTCAGCACAACTCCCTCTTGCATCATCTCCTCCTGATAGTCTATCCTTAGTTGATGACAAATCCACGCTCAAGCGAAACTCTAGCCCCCCTTGTAACTGCGGTAAGGGTCCTACTGTACCTTCTCATTCCCTACAATCTTCAGGTTCCCACCCTTCGTCTTTTACTGGGGTTGGGGAGGAGTGCTTTAATGGACCTTACCTACTCCAAATAACTACTGCTCATGTTGAAGAGATTAATTCCTCCCCTCACATTAATTCTATGCTGCTCAATTGCAGATTGGTTGTGGAAAATGCTGCTGACATTTCTGCACTTATCTTAGCACAAGATGTGGACTTATTGAATATCACGGAAACAAGGCTCAGCAATACTGCCTCCCCTGTTCTTGACATTTTAGTACCCCCTGACTATGTCATTATCCGATGTGATAGGCCAGGGAAAATGGGGGGTGGCATTGCCTACATTCATCGATCAAGCCTTACCATAAAGCAATCTCAGAAGGCTCCGCCCTCTTCCTGTGAGCTACTAATGACAGAAATTTGATAAAAGGGCAAGATTGTCTTTGTGCTCCACATGGTTTACCATCCTCCTGGTGACAATTTGATCTGAATAGAGCAAATCATGGAGCCCATTAGCTCATGTTCTGATCAACCATACCATATCTTCCTTGGAGACTTTAACCTCCATTGGAATGACACCGATGATCTCTTAGTCAGCTCCTTTAAGACTTTCCTCTCTAATCGCAACTTCTCTCAGTTCTGTAAGGGACCAACCCACAAAAAAGGTGCCACCCTTGACATCATTATTGCTAGAGGCAATCTCATTCAATTGAAGGACATCCTCCCTTGCGGCTGGTCGGATCATCATCAAATTGCCTTCCATATACTGTAAAAGACCACTAGCAGAAAGGGACAACCTCTTAAATTGAAACAATGGTCTCACAACATGAGAGACGTAAACATCAATGCTCTTACTTCCATCTCCATGAATAGACTTCAGCCTCCCCCTAACATGACTTATCTGGATGACCTTTCTGACCATTAAATTAGCACTGTAACTGATGTCTTTGACACCATTGCGCAAAAACAATTTAAAAGGATTTCTCTCAAGCAATCCAAACCTTGGTTTAATGATTCCCTAAATGACGAATGCTGAAAACTCAGGCTTTTAGATAGGTCCTGGAGAAACGAGCCTTCCACCACCAACCTCTATCTGCTAAGGAAACTGAGAAGTGCTTACAATAAAAAAATCAACATTGCTAAAACTGACCATTTCAGGGCATAACTGGATGGTGCCAATAACAGACCCAATATGCTATTTGAAATCATCAATTAGCAAGCAAACAACACTTCCAACCCAAACCTGTCCTCAGTGACTCCACTACCTAGCGGGGAGGACTTCACAGTGCACTTCTCTAAAAAAACTAGGAAAATTGAACTATTGCTCCAACCTGTCGCTCCCATGGTGCCGCCTCTAATACTCACCACATCTCCAGAGGAGCTGGTATTTCCCTCAGCAGTCTCCTTTTTTCTTGGTTGTTCTCCCAATAATTATCCTGCAGATTACACAGGATTACTCCACGAGATGGCAACTCTGAAACAGGCCAGTGACTTCAATGATCCACTTAATGCAAAAAAATTTAAAGACCTCAACTGGGCCATTCTACCTCTTTGGTCGCGGAATATTCATGAATCTCTACTGCAGGGGAGCATCCCTGATTGCCTCAAAATTGGTCAAGTCTCTCCCATCCCTACGAATCCCAACTTGGATTTATCTGATCCAAACAACTTCAGACCTATCACTAACATCATGATGTTAGCCAAGCTAATCAAGAAATGTGTCCACAAGTTCTGCAACCATATAGAGAAAATTCCAACTTCTGGACCTCTATCAATCCAGTTTCAGAGCAGGGCATAGTACTAAAACTGCACTGATGCACATTGTGGATGACGCCCTGAAATCCCTTGATCTTAATGTCCCTTGTCTTCTGATCCTTCTGGACCTGTCTTTTGCTTTCAACACCATCAAACATGAAACCTTGATTAATCTTCTACAACGTAGGATATGTTTAGCAGGACCTGTCCTAAAGTGGTTTACCTCTTTCTTACACAACCGCACTCAATGGATTAAACTTCACCAGTCCCTTGCTTTCAGTACCCAGGTCAGGATTGGAGCTCTGCAAAGATCCATGATCTCGCTCACGCTCTTCAAGCTGTTGATGGATCACTGTCATTCTGAACCAGTCTTACATTTATTACCACCTGTATGTGGATGACATGCAACTTTACTTGAAGATCTCCTCTCTAGATGACAAAAAACATTTTAATGAGGCTCTTTCGCAAACTCGACAATGGTTAGCCCAGATCCATCTTTTATTGAATACCCTCAAAACTGAATTCCTGCTGATTGCCCCCCACAAACACTCTACACCTACCCTGGACAAATTATAGCATCTCACAGCCCTTAACTGCACATCTCACATGGTTGATTCTGCTAAATCCTTACGCATTACCTTGGACAAATTACTTAATATGCAAGGTCACATCAGTGCCACTATTAGGGGTGCCAACTGTCATCTTAATATCCTCAAGAAAATCAAACCTTTCCTTCCCACCGAAGACATACAACCCGCAGTACAATCCCTAGTGATCTCACGTCTTGAATATGGTCTGGTGCCCCTTGCAGGCTGCCTAAAGTGAGCCATGCCCCTCTCAGAGCCACTCTCAACTCTTCGGCCAGGTTCATGACAGGCTCCAAAAAACACAATCACATTACACCTGACCTTGTGCAGCTTAACTGGCTGTCTATTGAAGCGAGGATTATTTTTAAAATAGCTTACCTCACTCATAATGCCTTGCATTACAACACTTCAGCGTATCTGTTTAACAAGCTTGTTCTTTTTGGCTCGAGTCGGAACTTAAGAAGTACGTTCACACTTCTCTTGAAACCTCCAAAATTCTAGAAGAAATGTATGTACAAACATGCTTTCTCTGGCCTTGCACCTAGAATTTGGAACCCTCTTCCTACCGAGATTAGAGACAATCCTTCCACTGCCTATTTCAAGAAATAGGCCAAATTGATTTTCTTGAGTGATCATTAACTGCACAATTGTGTTCTCTTTTACATGTCCTTTTGTTGACAGACCTGACATTTATCCAACATATCGTTCTCCATTTCTTTTATGTTTGGTTGTTAATTATTATTTTACCCGAGGTCCCTCACCCTGCGGGTTTGTCAATTATTTTATTATGTTGTGTTGAGTTAACTTTTGCTTGTTTTGCTGAATATTCTAAGGAAGGTTGCCAGCAAGGGATTTATTTGGCACTTAGAATTTAACAGTGTAGCGCAGTCAATGTTGCTCAGACTTAGCAGCTGAATGAAGCAGCGACTGTTCAATTTATTATGAACCTGTTATCCCAGATCTATGGTAACTACCACACTAGCCCCATAGAGCTACAATAGTCAGAACAGATTCCGTGAAAAACTTGTAGTTTCAAACAGTGAATGAGATATTAAACACAAGAATGCAGGAAAAGCAACACGAAGAGGGTTTGTTTTTAGAAAAAATTATTATTATTTATATTCAAAAATAAATCATCAAAGAAAATGAAGGGTGTACAGTAATTAACAAATGCATATATTTCTAATGTAAATGGAGCTGATGAAACAATCCATAGATACAGAAGAAAACAATCCAGTCTAGACAAAATTAAATAAAATTGACTTCTTTAAAGGATGATAAATAGAAAGCCAAAGGTTGGAGAAGAGACTTGGATTGGATTGTCGACGTTTCGGTCTCAGTGGAGTAATCCAGAGACCATCATCAGGACAGGGAGGTAATGCAATAAAGATGACCCCTATAAAAAACATATTTAATAAAATTAACAATTAAACCTAAAACGTGTTGCAGTCATGTGAAGGTAGCTTAGACATATATACATTATTTACATTATGGCAGTTCAATGTATTGTACATTATTCATAAAGCTTGAATCTAACTAAATGGTCAGTGTGGTGACCAGACAGCAAACTGATGAAATATGCTTAGAAGATAGGAACCATAAACACTTACTTATACAGTGTATGAGACCAAGCTATTGCTGAACTTGCATAAAATTTAAAAGTTCATTGTCTGTAAAGGATGAAAAAAGAGCCATGAATGAGCTCACAGATAATCATGCGTGTTGTTACAGGTATCCATGTTAGTGAGGAGACCTATTTACCTTAGGGAAGCTTCAAGTCAGCCCTTAGATTCTATCCACAAATATTGGTCAGCAAAAGATTCTTATGGTTGATGGAAGCTGTGGCATGAGTCTCAGGATCCACGATAGCTGTAGGAAATGTAATATCAGACATCTAAATGCTATCTAATGTGATTTACAAAATATATAACTTATACCATATTTAATTTTTAAGCTCCTAGTATAGTCCATGTGGGTATATTTAGCTAGGCGGTGACGCTGCTAAAAGCTGAGAGATAAAGTTCTGAGTGTATTCTCAGATCGTAAAGGTTGATCAGGTCGGTTCAATACACAGTGTGTATTTGGGCGTCTGAGGTCTGGACTTACTAAATAGTGGTTGATCTTGTGACAGAAACAGAAACGAAGTGAACCGCGGATATCTATTTTGAAATAAATAACCCCACGTGTCTAAGTGGTGTAACAGAGTAAGGGGTTGATACAGCGTTAAGACATATGAAACTAACATGAAAATGCCATTGAAGCAGCGCGCTCGAGGTTCATGAACACAAAGAGGCGTCTCGTTAGCAAGATATTGGTGTATGGTGCTCAAGGCGGCTAGCCAGCATTTGATGTTCATGAAGTGGGATTCCCGGTTAACATCATGAAACTAGTAGTGACTGCACGGCGTACGCGTTTGAAATAGAAGAAAGCAAAGTGCGTCGCTGTGTGAGAGAGGTTTAAAGCGGTAACTGTCAAATGTTGTGTTAAACGCGGTGAAAGTTTACAGCAGTGACTGTCGAGTGTTATATTTAAACGCGGTAAGACAGCACTGGCGGTTTTGAGATATTTAGAAATTGCAACGCTAAGTCTAATAGGTTATAGCGGTACTTGACAAAAGTTCAGAGATTACATCTAAACGCTCTGGGTCAAGGGAGGTTACTTACTTAGAAAACGAGTAAATCGAACGAAGCGTCAACTCTGTGTCCAATCAGGAGTGAGCAGAGAAATGAGGTTACAGCTGCCAATATATAGCGCTGTGGGATTGGAAGACTAAGTCACATGATATGTGGCATCTCAGAGTCATAGCCTACATGGCCGCCATATTGTAGTGGCTATTAAGTAACATAGTGTGGCCACAAACAGAACATATCAAGTAATGGTGTAAAAAAGTAACTGGACTGTGATTTAAAAACGAAGAATATTTAAAAACCAGGTAGTTGATGAATTAGGCAATTATATGAGCTGACATAAATCAAAAGGCTTGGTGAAGGTTGCAGATAGGTTAAATAACACTACACTTGCTACTGTCGCATCATATTGCGCGCACATTCTTAAATAGTTGACAAACGATTCCCTGGTTTTTGAAATAACAAACATATGTACAATGACATCCTGTTCCAAAGATCAAATAACAAACATATGTACAATGACATCCTGTTCCAAAGATCAAATTGCATTATTGTGACATAGCGCAAACTGAGTCATGAAATATATAGAGACACAAATGTACAAATGATGCAATGACGGTATAGAGTGCCCGTGTGGCATGATATACATTGGAAAAACTACACAAATGATTAAACAAAGGGTTTTACAACATCAATCCAGAATCAGGTGCAAAACTGAGAATGCACCTCTATTTGAACATTTTGTTCAACTGAAACATGGTGAGAAAGATATCAAATGGTGGGTCATAGAAGTAGTCAAACCCACTATAAGGCAAACCAATGTTGACAGACTGTTGACCTTAAAAGAAAACAGGTGGATAGAGCTTGCCAATAGTGTTAAAAACGGTTTAAATTCATCTACCGAATGGCACACGCTAGCCTGTCTAACCTGATAGATCTTTTACTTGTCAAAATGTGACTCAACAAAGAATGTGAACGCAAGTTATGCGACAGACTTTTATTAAGATTACTGATTGTCATTGCATCATTTGTACATTTGTGTCTCTATATATTTCATGACTCAGTTTGCGCTATGTCACAATAATGCAATTTGATCTTTGGAACAGGATGTCATTGTACATATGTTTGTTATTTGATCTTTGGAACAGGATGTCATTGTACATATGTTTGTTATTTCAAAAACCAGGGAATCGTTTGTCAACTATTTAAGAATGTGCGCGCAATATGATGCGACAGTAGCAAGTGTAGTGTTATTTAACCTATCTGCACCCTTCACCAAGCCTTTTTGATTTATGTCAGCTCATATAATTGCCTAATTCATCAACTACCTGGTTTTTAAATATTCTTCGTTTTTAAATCACAGTCCAGTTACTTTTTTACACCATTACTTGATATGTTCTGTTTTTGGCCACACTATGTTACTTAATAGCCACTACAATATGGCGGCCATGTAGGCTATGACTCTGAGATGCCACATATCATGTGACTTAGTCTTCCAATCCCACAGCGCTATATATTGGCAGCTGTAACCTCATTTCTCTGCTCACTCCTGATTGGACACAGAGTTGACGCTTCGTTCGATTTACTCGTTTTCTAAGTAAGTAACCTGCCTTGACCCAGAGCGTTTAGATGTAATCTCTGAACTTTTGTCAAGTACCGCTATAATCTATTAGACTTAGCATTGCAATTTCTAAATATCTCAAAACCGCCAGTGCTGTCTTACCGCGTTTAAATATAACACTCGACAGTCACTGCTGTAAACTTTCACCGCGTTTAACACAACATTTGACAATTACCGCTTTAAACCTCTCTCACACAGCGACGCACTTTGCTTTCTTTTATTTCAAACGCGTACGCCGTGCAGTCACTACTGCTGTAAACCTTCCCCGCGTTTAACACAACTTTTGACGGTTACCGCTTTAAACCTCTCTCACACAGCGACGCGCTTTACTTTCTTTTATTTTAAACGCGTACGCCGTGCAGTCACTACTAGTTTCATGGTGTTAACCGGGAATCCCACTTCATGAACATCAAATGCTGGCTAGCCGCCTTGAGCACCATACACCAATATCTTGCTAACGAGACGCCTCTTTGTGTTCATGAACCTCGAGCGCGCTGCTCCAATGGCATTTTCATGTTAGTTTCATATGTCTTAACGCTGTATCAACCCCTTACTCTGTTACACCACTTAGACACGTGGGGTTATTTATTTCAAAATAGATATCCGCGGTTCACTTCGTTTCTGTTTCTGTCACAAGATCAACCACTATTTAGTAAGTCCAGACCTCAGACGCCCAAATACACACTGTGTATTGAACCGACCTGATCAACCTTTACGATCTGAGAATACACTCAGAACTTTATCTCTCAGCTTTTAGCAGCGTCACCGCCTAGCTAAATATACCCACATGGACTATACTAGGAGCTTAAAAATTAAATATGGTATAAGTTATATATTTTGTAAATCACATTAGATAGCATTTCGATGTCTGATATTACATTTCCTACAGCTATCGTGGATCCTGAGACTCATGCCACAGCTTCCATCAACCATAAGAATCTTTTGCTGACCAATATTTGTGGATAGAATCTAAGGGCTGACTTGAAGCTTCCCTAAGGTAAATAGGTCTCCTCACTAACATGGATACCTGTAACAACACGCATGATTATCTGTGAGCTCATTCATGGCTCTTTTTTCATCCTTTACAGACAATGAACTTTTAAATTTTATGCAAGTTCAGCAATAGCTTGGTCTCATACACTGTATAAGTAAGTGTTTATGGTTCCTATCTTCTAAGCATATTTCATCAGTTTGCTGTCTGGTCACCACACTGACCATTTAGTTAGATTCAAGCTTTATGAATAATGTACAATACATTGAACTTCCATAATGTAAATAATGTATATATGTCTAAGCTACCTTCACATGACTGCAACACGTTTTAGGTTTAATTGTTAATTTTATTAAATATGTTTTTTATAGGGGTCATCTTTATTGCATTACCTCCCTGTCCTGATGATGGTCTCTGGATTACTCCACTGAGACCGAAACGTCGACAATCCAATCCAAGTCTCTTCTCCAACCTTTGGCTTTCTATTTATCATCCTTTAAAGAAGTCAATTTTATTTAATTTTGTCTAGACTGGATTGTTTTCTTCTGTATCTATGGATTGTTTCATCAGCTCCATTTACATTAGAAATATATGCATTTGTTAATTACTGTACACCCTTCATTTTCTTTGATGATTTATTTCTGAATATAAATAATAATAATTTTTTCTAAAAACAAACCCTCTTCGTGTTGCTTTTCCTTCATTCTTGTGTTTAATATCTCATTCACTGTTTGAAACTACAAGTTTTTCACGGAATCTGTTCTGACTATTGTAGCTCTATGGGGCTAGTGTGGTAGTTACCATAGATCTGGGATAACAGGTTCATAATAAATTGAACAGTCGCTGCTTCATTCAGCTGCTAAGTCTGAGCAACATAGACTGCGCTACACTGTTAAATTCTAAGTGCCAAATAAATCCCTTGCTGGCAACCTTCCTTAGAATACTTTGCCTGCCCAAGCCCGCAAGGGTATATTGGGTCACCCACCGCTATCACTTGTTTTGCTGAATGTTACAGGAAATATTTTACACCCTAGGAGAATTGGTTCTAGTGTGGCCCACTACCAGGTCCCTGATCTTGATTGTGTACTGCTTGTGGTGTCACTGTACTGACCTCTATTGTACGGAGTTTTTGACAGCGCTCCGATACCCGTAAGGATGTGCCCGCTTTATAAAACGTTCGAAATAAATCATTGAAGATAAACTTTCTTGTAGCACACCAATGGATGTTGTTTGCAACAGTCCACCAGATACTGCCACAGTGTATTGGAAGGATCCTAAGGCCACAAAATGAAGTACTGCTATGAGTTTGACATAAATCTATCTTAGTTTGCCTATTCAATCTGATCTTCTTGATTATATCTCTTTCTTCCATGATGGCAAGGCCTGAAAATGGGCTGTACACCTGATGCTGTCATCTTCCAACTCTCCCAGGTTTCATATGTCTGCATTGGTGAAACATCTGAACATTTTTCACATTTCCCACAGCAAAATATTTGCCACTGAACACTTAAGTCATATAGTTGTCCCAAATATATATGGGTTTACATTTTCATAAAATGTTTGATTTTTGTTCTTTATTCTTCACAAATTACATTTATGGCCTAAAATAAATGTAAAAAAAAAATATTTGGTAAATAATACTTTTCAAATGTATAATTTACACATTTATTTAGTAAAAAATATTTTCCTCCAAAAACACCATCAACTGAGGTGAAAACATTACCAGGCTAATATCACTTGTCAGCAGCGTAATGCTCTACATATAAATGGCTATTGTATGAGTATCCATCGAAGTTTGAATATGTAAACTAATGAGCCCCCATTTTGAGTGATAGCGATGCACTTAACAGCCGCAAACACACTATTTTGAACCTCTAAAATGGTGGATGCCTGAGCTTGCAAAAGGGACATTTGAAATCAGCGGCCCGAGACAGAAGTTGAACACATAGTTGGCAGTAAACTCCACTACGGATGCAGCTATTAGCTAACGTTGGTGAAAGTAATGTACAAAGGCCAATGGCTGTGTTCGTCTCCGATGACAATCGCGTATACATATACGAGGCGGTTGAAAAGATAGCTCACTTGCCTCTTAACACTGCTGCTATCAATACGTCCTCCACTTTTGCTACTGTTAGTTACCTTTGTGAGCAATGATGGCTGGTCAAAAAAGTGAGCGAGTCCCTGCCTTGTTGCCAGAGGATTCAAAAAAGGGGGTGGTGACGAACAGAGTGTCTGAATTAAGCAGACCACTCTTACCCAGTCCAAAGATCAGGGCTTGATCCGTCACCGTTATTTAGCTCACTGCACCATCCCAGCTCAGAACCTGGCTATATGCAAATTAGTCTGTCCCTGGCCCAGTGCATCATGGGAACAGGGCAGACCAAACTACCAAGCCAATTCTTCACCAGAAAGGAGACAAGCTTCTGGGGACCGGTGTCTGGCATTTAAGCCGTCGTCGGCCCGGCTTGCTTGAATCCTGATGGTGCAGTGAGCAAGGGAATCATGTCTGAGTATACCCTGCCACACTTATAGTGGCCAAAAACGTTTCAAAAAAGGGGGTGGTGATGAACAGAGTGTCTGAATTAAGCAGACCACTCTTACCCAGTCCAAAGATCAGGGCTTGATCCATCACCGTTATTTAGCTCACTGCACCATCCCAGCTCAGAACCTGGCAAGCTTGTTTCCTTCCCAGTATAAGAAGTGGCTTGGTAGTTTGGTTTGCCCTGTTCCCATCATGCACTGGGACAGGAACAGACTAATTTGCATGTAGCCAGGTTCTGAGCTGGGCTGGTGCAGTGAGCTAAAAAACGGTGATGGGTCAAGCCCTGATCTTTGGACTGGGTAAGAGTGGTCTGCTTAATTCAGACACTCTGTTCATCACCACCCCCTTTTCTGAATCATTTTGTCCACCATAAGCGTGGAAGGGTATACTCAGATGTGAGTCCCTTGCTCATTGCACCATCAGGATTCAAGCAAGCCGGGCCAACGACGGCTGAAATGCCAGAAACCGGTCCCCGGAAGCTTGTTTTCTTCCCAGTATAAGAATTGGCTTGGTAGTTTGGTTTGCCCTGTTCCCATCATGCACTGGGACAGGAACAGACTAATTTGCATGTAGCCAGGTTCTGAGCTGGGATAGTGCAGTGAGCTAAAAAACGGTGATGGATCAAGCCCTGATCTTTGGACTGGGTAAGAGTGGTCTGCTTAATTCAGACACTCTGTTCATCACCACCCCCTTTTCTGAATCTTGTTGCCAGAGGAGCTGGACTTGCTGGCACAGGAGGGCCTCTCCCTGTATGGCCAGTTATATGGTTCACCAGTGGAACAGCTAAATGTCAGAAATGTATATGGGAATCTATCTAACTGGTATTTTTCCATTAACACAGACTACAATGTCCCTTTGAGTTCCTGAGAGAAGTGGAGCTAGTGATGTGAAGTATCATATAATTTTGTTCCTTGCAGAGGACAATAATGTTTGGGATTTCGAACCACTTTAAAATGTGAAAATACAATAACATTAGTATGTGTTGTGTGTTTAAAATCATGGATTCTAATTGGTATGCATGTAGAGATATAGCTATGTATATGTTTGAATTACATGTGCTACATTGAAAACTCACATAATGGAAATTAGAACATTGGAACGTTGGAAGCTCCATTGAAAACAATGAAGTCGCTCCGGGCTTATACAACATTCCAATGCTTCTTTGTGGCTGTGAACAAAGGCTTCAGGGAGCCTTAGGTGATTTCAATCCCCTCGCACACCCTGAAACCTTTGTTTAGTTTGTTAGACTATTCTGCCCTCTAGAGGCAGAATGTACTAATATCCTTAAAGCCCCTTGTAGCAGGGCTATACTGACTATTAAAGTCCCGCTGCCTTGCTAAAGTCCCTCGCTCAGGCCTTTAACGCTGCAGCAGGCCTTTAATAACCAATTTCACAAAGATACAACAAAGTTCAAATTAGTAGAGATATATAGGAGTCAAATGTGAACATGTTTTTGCTCTGTACTGAAGTTATTAGAAATGTTTCAAGAGATATGTATTTAGTTATGCTGTAGATGTCATGTCTCAATCCACACAAATATTTGTTTCTGACTGTCTTCAATAGCATAGATATCTACATAGTATGGGTTACATTGCTAAGCTACTTCAGTACGGATTTCATTTACAATTTCTGAAAATTGACATATACTTTAGTGAATTGAAGTTGGTGTTAACAGGGTGAAATGCTCAAACAAAGGTAACCTCCTTTAATTTATGCTAATATTGGTTCAACAACGCAGTATTTGTTGACACACATTGATTCATATTTTACTTGTTAAGAATGAAAAATTAGGGCCTAATGAACACACTCTGCAAAGGTTATTTTTTGATGTATATCCTTTTAGGTAATATCAGGTCTCTATTCTAAACAACAAAGGCCAACTATTCAGAGGAGTGAAACAGTTCCTGAAGAGATATAGTCAGGTAAAAGAGACAAGATCATACATGATATAGGAGATATTATAGGTAATGACAAACCTGCGACCAATTGTTTTGTGAAAATGTTGCCTACATGCATGAGCTCATGCTAATGTACAACCAAAGTTTGAAAGCCTGGAAGCAAGTGAAATTGGAAAACGTTGGAACTGTTTTGAGATCAAAGGGATTAGTTCTGTTTATACAGATTAAATAACAGTATTTTAGAAGTCACTTCAGCATCATCCGGGGGTTATGTAGGAGAAGTTGCCAACATAGGTGGTGAAGCAGCTGCCCGCTGTGTTTGAGGTTTGGACACCACAGACACCAAGGGACCCAGTGGCATGGAAGGTGAGAGGAGTGCAATGGTGGTGGCCAGTGACTCAACATCTTGTTCCCAGTCCTCCTCCAGCAAGCGCTGCTTGGTGATGGTGGACCCTACTACTCCTAATACACCTGCATCCTTGTCAACCACCTAGAGTACTATCTCTATCCTACCTCTTGTCCCCCCCAGTAGGCTAACCCTACTACCTTAAAAGGGGTGGTATCTCCCGTGCTCCAGACTCCTCCACTCCCACACCTGTCCCCCTGCGGTGTGTGAGGTGACCTTCTCAGGATCATCCCTGTAGGCCAGACTGCACTACTGAATACCATCCATGGGGCAATTGCAACAATTGGTAGCTCACCTGGAAGGCATTCACAGTGGTATATTGGGCTTAAAAAGATCTTTTCAAGGGTAGGTCTCCTCACTGACTGCAGCCTCCCAACCATCCCAGCCTTGTGCCCGACCTCCTACCCCTTCCCCATCCAAATCTCTAATACCCAGACCTGTCAAAGCTCACTCACACATTTTCACATACCCACTCACACTGACACAAGCAGCACACCCACACAGAATCACAAACACCACAAAAACACAGGCGCACATCAAAACAGGCAGCCCCAACATAATCACAGACACCACAGTCACCTTCCACTCTTACATGCACCACACCCAGCAGCTCCACATACACTGCTGCCACTGCCACCACAACCCCCACATATACCACCACCAGAACCTGCACAGACACCGCAACCACCACCACATGCACCACAACCAGGCCAAATACAACCATAGCACACCCATCCACACATACATCAGAATTCCCAGCCACAAAATGTAAATTCACATGTTCATCCAATCAATAGGCACCTATTATGTGAGACACACTCAAACATGCACAACATACCCCAGACCCAAAGGCACCTGCACACTCAACCGATACATGCACATCAGACACTGCCACACCCTCTACTTCCCCAACCCAACTCCCTCCTAAATACCCTACCATTTTCCCATTGAAGATGTGCTTTGTACCCTTACCCTAACCCCTGTCAAACCCCATCCCATTACTACCAAATGCCAATCCACACCTTACACACCCCTGCCCACCCCTTCTAAATCCCAAGCCACCCCAATCCAACCAAACACATATCCACCCCTTCTACATCCCAACCCACCACTGACAAACACAAGAGCATCTCTCCCAAAACCATGGGCACTCTTCTCAAACCCAACCCCCATCTCAGTTAAGATCATGAAGGTACCTGGTCTGCCTGGGGGATGCCCCTCCTTGATAAAGTTCCCCTGACAGTGTATTTGGAGGTAAGCTGTGTGCCACTGCACAATACTGCGGATATTTTGCTTTACGGGCTGCCATTTAGCTTAAATATTCTTTTGAGGGCATTATCTCATTGTGTTGAATAAATACATACTTTTGTTTTTACCAAATTAGTCCTGGCATTATTTTCCTTAACAATTGTTTGAATCGTAGCAATGTTTCAGAGTAAAATATGAAGGATGTATTTTTCTTTACGATAATGGCAAGTAATACAACTGATTTTTTTAAATGTCTATTTTGTTAAATGGATACACTGGTCAACTGTGAATGTGATGGTTATTTGAGGCATTTTTCATAGTAATGATCACTTACACCAACTAATTGATGTTACACGTTTTATTTGAATGTGTTATTACAGGTGAGTTTATTTCACCTTGATTACTGACAAGTATGACATAATTTGTGACTACTAAAATTGGATACAGTACTAGACAGTGCTCATTGACAGCACCTGGATACCCTCACGGGTATCCAGGTGCTGCCATACAAATCTAAAAACTGAGGGCCAGATGTAGGAGCCCTAATACCGGTCGGTAACGGCTGAATTCGGCCGTTACCGACCGGTATTAGGGTTTCCAGATGTAGGGGGCCTATATTTTACCGGTTCTGTAAATTTACAGAATCGGTAAAATACCGAATCGGTATATTTACTGATTCGGAAAAACCACATGTAGGTGGCACTCCTAAGAGTGCCACAGGCCCTTAAAAATCGGTATTTTACCACCCAATCCTATTGGGTGGTAAAATACCGAATTCAGGTGTGCATGCACATCTGTGCTAAGGGCCCTAAGGGCATGTCTGTGTGTCACATTGCACACAAGTCCAGAATTGGGGTGCCTAGAGGGTGTCAAAGTGACACCCCCTGCACCCTTGTAGGAATCGGTATTTACTGATTCTGTAAATACCGAATCTGTATTTCACATTGATTCCTATGGGCTTCAAGGCCCATAGGAATCAATGGGAAATACAGATTCGGTATTTACAGAATCAGTAAATACCGACTCTTACAGATTCGGTAATTTTTTCCCTACATCTGCCTTCTTCCAATTTACCGACTTTTAAATACCGATTCGGTATGACTCGGTATTTAAAAGTCGGTAAATCGGATTTACCTACATCTGGCCCTAAGTAACATTGAATTTAAAGTTTATTTCCAATGTAAAGTTTGCACCTTTTCCAGTGCAATTTCTACATCATGTCACACTGCACATATCCCCATGATGTGTGTTGCATATATTTTTAATGTGGGAATTTCAGGAATTTCTTGAAACACACCTGTATGGTGACTTTTTCATTTTTATTTAGCTTACCTTTTTAGTGCAAGTGTCCATTTCTTTTAAGGCAGGTTGCAACATATTTATACACACAATATGATCATACATGTGTGTTTCTTTAAATAGCTTAAATGTCAACATTACAGACACATGCATTGCTCATTGATATGTTCTTGCTTGTAAGTGAGATTTATAATGCATAAGTCCTGTACATATGTTACCAGACAAGTCAATAGGTAACAGGCAAGAGTGTAGCTTAGCATAGCTGGGTTCACAACCGTGTTGGGTTCATTTGTCATCAATCAGCAGCGGCAGCACTTGGAAGATTTGATCCATGGCAGAACAGGAAGTGTGTAGGTGAGAAAAGGTGAGTTTTTGCCTTAAAACCCTTCCATTCCACCACCCTAGGTGTGGACGTTTTGCCACCACAGTCACGTTGGCGGGAATGCCACATTGTGATTTACTAGTGGGGAAACTGGAGATCCTCCCTCTGAGAGCTACTTTTGCCTCTTCTGCCATCAGCAACATTTCCTGACAGTGATGGCGGGGCTGCAGCTGTCTTTCATCTATGGATTTGCAAACATCCAAATAGGGTGTGTGGACCATGAAGCAGGAGGGCGGGAAGACTGTTGAAAAAGCCCCTGCTGAAATCAGTCCACCCATCTCTAAATTAGGCCCTGTGTCATTTCATACATCAAAGCTAGATGAAATCGCCTCCTCCCAAATCTCCCTATTAGGGAAATGAAAAGTTATCACCCATCTCTTTGTTTTCAGAAGTATGAGGCAAGCCCTTCTTAGAGACAAAAGTGAAACACTCTCATGGACAGAGTTCCTTAGGTCAACAAAGCACATCTCAAAGGCATTTTTCGTGTTTCAATATATCTTGTCACAGGTGTCAAAGAATCAAACACATCTCAAACACTCTGAGAGGCCAGCACCCAATTACTAGCCCCAGAGGCAGTTTTCAAAGCTCCATGATGTTAAGTTGATTCTCAAACATCAGTATGAGAAATCTGTATCCAAGAAGCCAGTCCAAATTCTAGACCTGAAAAAAAGCATTTGACGTAACACTATAGTCAAAATTTCAGTCCAAAGGTTTATCCTAAAATGCTAGTTCCCGAAGACATGTACTCTAAATTATCAAGTAAAAAAACACCGTTTAGACCTTATCCTAAAGGCTTCTGAATTAAGAACTGGAAACATGGACATTTCACTATTGCACGCCTCAGAGGCAGTTGTCTGAACTAGAAGTATCCAAAGTAGGGCCAATCCTAAGTGGTCATGCAAACATCCAATTACATATTTTGATCAGGACAGGCCAATCAAAGTGTGAGTACTAAGAGATATATGACTCAACACTGTCCCTGAAAGGACTGAGACCCAAGGAGACTAGCCCGAAATAGCTATTTCGGAAGGCATTCCCATAGTCGAATCCCCCAAAAATATTTCATTAATCGCCTAAGGCTTGTGATGTATGGCCTGCGCAAAAGAACAATGTGTTCTGTGAACAGTTCCAAACAGCTGTAAATCTGAAGGCTAGACAACAACATGGCCAATGCAAGTTACATGATCAGTCTCTAAAAACCAACTCTTTTCAAGATTAAATTATTGCCAGTAAATGTATGAGATCTAATTTTTCACGTATATCATACCTTCCTTTTGGTGTACCTTGTACTCAGCAGCATAACTCTGAAGGTTTAGAGGTTGGCAGAGGTAAGTGACAAGATCAAAACACTTTGTCAGGGACAGTTGACATAAAAAAGAAAACTGTTGTAACTTGTTGCTCCCCTTCAGCCTTTTTCTTCCATCTCCTTAAGAACCCTTATTTTATTGGCCTTGTATAATGAAACCAGCGATGTTAGTACTTGAAAATATAGAATATAAACACAATATAAAATAACTGCAATAATGAATACAATGATATGACCTCACACTTGAATGTTAGGAGAGCTGCAGTAAGGATCAGGTGAAGAGGGGTTTCCCATACCATTTCCCCACAGACATTTCCACAATGGGAAATAGAACTCCTAGGGAATATAAATCAGTTCAATGAATTCTTATTTCTATGACACACATTCTAATAAAGTATATATGTTTAACATCACACCATAATTTAATTAATCGATGAATATTTTCAAACTATTAATTAAGCTAATAAACAGACAAACCAAAGTATAAATGAATAAAAATTGCTATTTATATTAAACATGAATCTGGTGGAAAAACATAAATACAAAACTGTTCACTAGGTTACAATAAAGTAAAAACTGTGGGCCAGATTCTTAAAGGTGAAGTTAAACCTAAAGTCTAACTTTACAATTTTTCGGAATTCACAAAGGTAAGATTAAACCAAAAGTCTAACTTAAACCAAACGTCTAACTTTACTACTTTTCAGTATTCACAAAGGTAAGTTACAAAGGTACGTTACTACTATTAAACTTAGTCTTTTACTACTTTTTAGTGGTTACAAAGGTAAGTTACTACTAGTAAAGTTAAAATTTTGGTCTAAGTTTACCTTTGTGAATACTGAAATGTAGTAAAGTTAGACTTTTTGTCTAAGTTTACATTGGTGAATACTGAAAATGTATAAACTTATGCAAAGTGTATGTTTTCCGGTGTGAAGCGGGCCCTATGAATACATTTTGTGCATTGCAAAACGGCTGTCTTTGATATGTACCTGAAAATAAGAAACAATAGCAGCATGACTACCTAGCATTAATACAGTCAACTGTCTAATATAAAACACTACATTACAATTTGCAACCGGTATGTTTTCACCACAACAGTTTCTTGCAAACTGACCAATGTATGAGTAGGTTAGTTAGTAAAAAGAGATTTGGAGTAGGTCACAATCTGATCTACCTCAGTAATATTTTGAGGTACGTCTCAAATTATGACTTTGATTTGAGTCCATCACAGACCAACATGCCACTGATTGTCTCTCAGTAAAAACATGTTTTTAAGTTTGTTTTAAATTTGGCAGGGGTCCTTTGGACCCTGCCCTATGTTCTGCTTAGGTCCTACCCCAGTGGTGACTCACCTATACTACTATTATAAAGAGAGAACTGTGTCCTTTGAGCCAGGTAAACTCAAAAAGTACACCACCAATGGCAACACCCAATACAGCGTTGGAAAGGGGGGGTCCAGGAGATGGACATAGGCTATATAAAATTTTTTCAAAAACGTAATTAAAAAAATTTACCATAAAAAAAAGTAGTCCCTTGAAAGTAGCACCAGCCGCGAGGTGCGTCATGACATCAGGAGCGAGGGGAGGAGCGGCGTACGCTGACGTCCGAGCATTGATTGCAAAGAGCGGAGACTGGAGGACTGGTGAGACGTGATTGGAGTAACCGAGAGGCGAAGAAAGGGGAACCCGATAAACGAGAGACGGGTGGCGAGTAGCAGAGAGGGTCAGGAAAGGGGCCACTCACTTGTGTGATAGTCACAAGGCAACAACGCTAGGAATGGGGCGGAGTGACGTGATGCTGAGGCGGCCAGGGAGCAGGTATTGAGGTACAAAGAACGTGCGCACGGGAAGGGGTGCTGTGACGTATACAGCCAGCTGGAGCGCAAGGGATATGGCAGAAGGCTTGAGAGGGCTGGCATGCGTAGAGAGAACCAAATAACGGCTTTTGCAGTACGATCATCCTTCAGCACAGTCAGAAAGTCAGTGAGCAAACTAACAAGAGTGGAAATGATGCACATGTGTCTACAGAAGTCGAAAGAATGCTGCCCTAGCATCTAAAAAGTTGACCAGGAGATGGAAAAGTGGGCTCTTATGCAAACCCGAAACATGGTCTGAAAGAAAAGATTTAAATACACCCAGAGCCTAACCGATCCCTTTTTCTACGTGCAAGCAGGGGCTCTGAAGCCTAATTGCTCCCGGGCAACGTCGGGACGGGCTGCTAGTATGTAATAAAAAGTGAGGTTTATGCCAGACAAAAGGTTTATTTGGCAAGGTTGACATGGTAGTTTAAAACTGCCCACATGCAGTGGCAGACCTGATTTATGTTTTTAAAGGGTTACATCAGTGGATGGCACAATGAGTGCTGCAATATAAATTAATTGCCCTAGCAGTTCATTTACAAGCCATAGGTGTATGGTGTACCACTTTACTAGAGACTTACATGTTAATTAAATATGCCAATTGGGTGTAAGTCAAAATTACTATGTTTACAGGGGGAGCACTGTATTCCTGATTTACTGTGGAAAATTGCACAGAGTCCTAGAAACAGTAAAATGAATTCAGCAAAATGAGGAGAAAAGTGTCAGGGCCGGACTCCGCAGGAAACGATTGTAGCAATATGGGGTCCACCTCCTGATCTCACCAACACCCCTTTTGTATATACAGGGTGTTCGAGTGATCAAGCGAGGGATTATAAAAGAACAAAACAAGAACCAGGAAGGGAAGGAAGGGGTCAGCTGGGAAGGGATAGCTGAAATGAGAAAAATCCACAGGTTAATACACCAATCTTAATCCTACTCTCATTTCATTCTCGCTACCCACCCTTGATCCTATATTCACCTGAATACCAGAATCCCACAACTCCACTCTGTGATTAGCACCTCGTACTATCTCGTATAAAACAGCCCCTACATGAAACAAAGACACAGGTTAATGTTCTGGCCAACAATCTTCACACTAAGCATAATGGAGATCACACCACAGCACACACCTACCCTCCTGGCTTGTTAGAAAGGTGATATCGTGAATATTCCCAATAGGTAGTTTTTCCACTCCTTCAGAAGTAGATTTAATCGCAAATTATAAGTGCTTAGCTCCCAAAAAACGTGCTCCAAAGAAAAGTATTCAATACATGCTGCCAATACCAGCACACGGTATGATGTATCTTCCTACTACCATCATCCGCGAGACAGTCAAACAGGAAGTTCAACTCCACCTCCGTTTACTATCAGACAAAGTTCCAAGAACGCCAAGAAACGGTAGAATGTAGGGCGCTACCCCACTATCCTCCGCTCTAGGGGAAACAGATGATAATTCCTTCCTGCAACCCCGGATCGCCACCACACTGTTATCTTCTTACCTAGGCACTCCGTGCTAGTAATGAAGAGATCGAGCACAATCACAGCGAGCCCGCTGAGATTTCCTATAGAGTCCCCTCCGTTCTTCCAGCTCCGGAAAACACAAGACACCGGCAAGGAGAGTAACTGTTTTGGCACAGTCCGCCCTTAGATACCTGACGTCGCTGTATGAACAGCGTTCACACAGCTGAGGGAAACTTCCTATTTCCAAATTACCAAGGTCCTCAGAAGTCGCTTCGGAATACCGCGACACAGCCTTCTTCCAGGAACACTCCGGCAATAATAACAAATTACGTGCAACGTCTCTATGCCACGCCCCCTCTTTTATTCCCCTCTGTAACACCGGGAATTCTGGGCGATGTAGTTTTAAACACTAGGCAGGCGCGCTGATGATCGTAAACCCTGACAAAAAGGCAAAAAGTTTAGATCTCACCCTACAGAGAGGGCCAGGTCCAACTACATTCTATTAATAGAACACTAAATTGGTGCTGGAAGACCTAAAAGCTGTATTGAAGCTAGAGCAGTGAATGGAGGAGCTTCTGCGTCTATGTTATAACACAAGCCCCATGTAAATTACCTTTTTACTCACCATATATATATCAGAGGACAGGCAATCTTGGTTTGAGAGTTTAATATTTGGAGTAGGGTAGGCTCAATATAGAATCTATTGGAAAAAGTAGCATAAGCCCAAATCTACTCAGGCATGTTAAGGAGAAGTACTTAGGAAATGGTCTTCGAGAAAAGAATGTTTAAGGCAAAATGTAGATCTTAGCTAATAATTTTATATGCGCTGATTGCATGAGAGGATTGATTTCAGGCTCTCTTGCACAATCTTCCAGAGCTGACAAAGTATTTGATAAAAATAGTAAACTTTATCACAATACGCAAGTATCAGCAGCAAACATAATTAGCAGCTATTATTAAATGAAATAAATTTGATTGCATCTAATTAATAAAGATCATCAGAATTACATCAATGCTCTATCATAAAACCCGATATAAGTAAAAACATTAATACATCAGCTAATTCAGTATTTATCCATAATATCCAACAATAAAACTTGGCATTTTGGAAAGTACACCAACAGATGAAATACCTACACATCAAAATTGAGATTTGATATCCATTAAATTGTCCATAAGGCCTATTCTTTATCTAGCAGAGCAACTAAATATGTCAATTGATAAGGCAAATCCATTCTAAAGCAACATAATGCACACCTGAGGAGCTTACCACTTAACATTAAGCAAGACACTCATTCAAGATTATGATTTGTTGCAAACAATGTAACATACTTCCTTCAAAGATATATGTATTTTTCTTGTTAAAACTTTTTAAAGTGCTTGTTCTAAAAATGGCAGTGTGGTTTGCAATATTTTGGACAAAAAAATGTCAACATTCCTTAATTTGCATTTGGTAAAACTTATGTAGGAGAAGTAATTTTGCTGCCAAAACAAGTCAATTTAATGTCATCATGGTGGTCGTATAGTCCAAAAATGTAAATAACATGAAAGTTGTGGATAGTTCCCACTTGAACACTGTATAACGGCTGGCTTGCATGATCTAATTTGTATAAACTGCTTACATAGATAGTACATACGAGCATTGGTCAGATTTGAATAAATGCGAAGGTGTGAATCAATGTTTCTTCTTTGTATCATCACAAACAAAATGATTGTGTTGACCGAGTGCACTTCCATTGTCTTGATGTAATAGGAAAATGTGATGCTCAAGTAAGACTGGTTGTAAATGACCATTCCAATTTATAGGCATCCACATGTGCTATTGCTTGGCAAACTGATTCTTGTACTGAAGAAACAAAACACGTTTGACTGATCTGTTTACAGCTTCCATAAAGTACGGGTCAGAGGGCGCTGAAGCCTATTGCAAGTTAAGCCCTAAGGTGCTCAATGTAGGCAAAAGGTAGTGTCCCCAGGGGTGTCTTTTTTACCAAAACTAACTTCAGCCCAGATTAGTGAGGTCAGGGGACTTTTGGGCGCTTGCTCCAGATGTTTTAGAAAATGTAACAAATGAGCACTGGTGTAACAACACTTGACTAGCTAAGCCAAATTTCATGCATATACGTGCCTGAGAGGTATTTGGTCGCAGTCAAAAAGACTCATGTAAAAATTCACCTGGATTTTGTGTAAAAGTCTGCAGTCTCACCCGCACATTTATTCAGAGACCTAGGAAAGTTGTGTTATGAGTTTTTCCTTGATTGGATTGAGTATTGAAGTTAACGTTGGACCTTTCAGATTGGACTCTAATGATTTGAATGCAGTGAATTAGATTTTTTTCTTAGATATTTGGAAATGCAGGCATACTGAAGACAGCAATCAAAAATGACTCCTAGATATGTGTATGTATCAGTTATGTCCATTTTTTTTATCCAGAAACCAAGAAAAGAGTATTTTCCTCTGGCAGTTGGCAAATACGATTACTTTAGTTTTCTTGGTATTTATTTCCAACCCATTCCTTCTATTATATGCTGCAAACGTTGTTGTCAGGCTTTGCAAATCTATTGGAGTCAGGCTAAGCAGGACTATATTGTCCGCATATTGAAGGCTAGATCATGTTGACAGGGCTAGCCGATGAGCCTCCGAACGTTCTTTTTTTATGTTTTATATAGTGCAAATTAGACTCGAAGATATCAGGTATCAGAGCGCTTTATATGAACACCAGTTTTGTTACAGATGGACACATTAATTTTTTTTTGTTTGGCATGGGGAGATACAGCGATTTGCCTGAAACCCTGTCTCCCCGCTTCTAAGTCGATCGCTCTAGCCATAAGGCTACATCCTCTCCCCTCTCTTCATTCATAATAACTGTTCATTTTCACTTTAAAGACAGCTTTAGAATTATACTGCGTGTAGACAACCATAGCTAAAGTGATTATTCTTGACAAAAATTCTTACAAATTTACAAAGAACTTGCATCAGAAGACGTTAGTTTGCCGTGCCTGAGATACCCATGAACTGTGTATCACAAAAACAGAGAGCCAATTCAAACAACTTGCAACAGTATTTAAATAAATTGTTCACAGAATGGTTTGTGTTCCTCCTTATTTCATTTATTTATTTCAACTATACTGGAACCTCTCTGTCCAAACATAAACAATGTTACCATTTGCCAAAGTCCTAACTATGAATCACAGTTTCTCATTAGTTACACCTGCTCGCCAGAACAGTATGTTACATTCTATCCTGGAAAAGTAAACATAACTCTATGCTCATCTAAATCACTGTAATGGGAAATGTCCTCTGCAAGATTATGCAGAGAATGGAAGGTTGCGAATGGAAGGCTGTAAAGATAGCCTACACTATATGCACAATGAAAATGGGGAATTATTGTAGGGATGGGCATAACTGGTGTAATTCTCTCTAGCCTAATTACCCATAATTACTCCAAAATTACGTATAATTATTATCCATAATTACAAGACAATGGTAATTCAGCATTTAGTGCTACTTTCTTAGTGCAATATGCCCCTCACTTCCGAAACGGGCCATAGGA
Organism: Lissotriton vulgaris; assembly: GCF_964263255.1. Lineage (NCBI taxonomy): Eukaryota > Metazoa > Chordata > Amphibia > Caudata > Salamandridae > Lissotriton > Lissotriton vulgaris. The sequence continues at coordinate 2,119,679,022 of NC_141689.1, forward strand.
TAAATGCTGCACTAAGAAAATAGCACAAAATGCTACAGGACACAAACAGTAGTAGTCAGCATGCACTAGCTTTCTCATAGAAAGTTATTACTGTTCTCCTGTGGCAGGAGTTTTGCCTCAAATTACTCTTAAATACTCAAGCAGGCGAAATTGTGTAATTTTACATCACAAGAGCAGTGCGCAATTATAGGCATTATTATGATTACTCTGAAGTAATTAGAACTTCATTCAGGCGCGGTTTATTGAAAGTATTGTTTTTTGCTTAGCAATGGCACAGTCCATACCTAAAGACATTGCTTGCTGTATTTCTTCACTAACATCTAGTATGTTTCAAGAGACCAGACACACTATGCTGATGCAAAGACTTCACACTTCACAGCTACTGTGTGTAAGAAATCCTCATGGTAAGATGAAGCTATGAATAAGCTACCACAATACAATGAAGTCTATGCCCTCAGTGACAATCTGAAGATTTCTTTAAAGTATCCTTTGCTTCCTCTGTAATGCCACACAAGGGCAGTTCAGTGCACCATGCAGGTGATGAAAATTCACCACAGAGGAGATGCGGAGTGCCACACAAGCCTCTCTGTCTTGGCGAGTGGTTTGGTAAAATTCTGCAGCACACGTATGTTGAGAGAAGACCACACCTAGTGCAGACATCAATAATGGATAACCTTTGAGATGGACACTATGATGCTGCTGGCCATCTCAGAGGAGCTAATGACAGGAAATCATGTGGGCTGGTGATGGCTTTGTAGTAGGGTGTTAAGGTTGTTATGAAAAGAGTTACCTCCTTCCCACCTCTATCTGCAAAAGCAAAGAAGGTGACTCTTTTCATGAAGATTCACTTTCCCCTCCTTCCTCTGATTAACATCACGAGTAAAGACACTCTGGGCCTGATTATGAGTCTGGCCATCCACGGTGGTGTTATGCGGTTAGGAGGCCCCAATATGCTTCTCAGGACCGCTGCGCTCCTGCCGAGGAAACAGAGGGGGCCCTGCATGTGCCACCCTTTGTGCATGTACACCAGTTCCTTTTCTGTCCTTGTCGTGCAGGAACTGTTTTTGGTGTTCCCATTCTAGTGTCCATTTTCAGGGCACCACCATGGGACATCAATAATAAAGCTTGCCAGACAGGAGGTAACTTTAATTATGGCAGGCGGTCTGACCACAGCTTGGTGTTGTGGCGGTGAGGCTGACCCAGCGCCGCACCGCCAAAGTTATAACAAGGCCCTCTGTAGTGACAATTTTTATAAAATGTTCACACAGGATTATGCTTCTTGTATACCTATGATCTGTACAGAGTAATTGAAAGGCACACTGGACAGCAGATTGTCTTGGTATTGGTTCAAATTTCCTGCATTAGCACTCACTAATACTTATTAGTTATATTGTTTATTATACGTATATTTCATGTAAGCCTTCCATCTGTTGAAGTGCAAACTGACTTTGTATGTGATTTGTTGTAGATAGTCTTTTTGTGCTGTTTGGGCAAGATTCTTAGTATTGTGAAGACAGTTGTGTCATTCAGACTCTTAATGCATTTTTCTGCCCTGCACATGTAGCTATTTTTACTTTGTTAAATTTACAATTTATCACTCCTGCATGAGTACTCCTTCTTTTCCTTTCTGTTTACCACCAAAGAACTAGTGGTATGCAAATTGTACCCTAGCCCACAGGAGAGGGTTGCAAAGGCCCTGTTGATAAAGGCTGTAAGGATTCTAAAGAACTTGTGGCAGCTTAGTCGATTGTTCCTATTTGTACGATTGTTCTTATCAGATACACTTGTGAGCATGATATTGTACTATGACTTTAGAGTCCCAGCTTTTCACCTCGTTTTATGAATTTCGTGTGATCATCTACTGTTTGTTCAACATGGCCTACTTATTATCTTGATAATATTTACCTCCAAGTTCTACTTGCTGATTTTAGTTAATTTTCATCCTGCTTATGTGTTTGATAAATAGAACCCCTATGTTTTTTAGCTTACTTGATGAAGGACATACATACGAAGTAATGGTGACTACCAGTTCGGGTGAGCAGTAAGAATTAAACCAGTGGAGCAGTTTGGTTGCAGCACCATCTTTTTTGTACACATAATTGGATGTATGCATAATCGGTTGTATAGTGGTGGAAAGCACCCACTGTGGGAAGATGATTTCATATTATTCTGGAATCCTGAAGACCTCTGAGCATCTTCATGAGTGGTGATATGTTGCAATGAAGGAAAAGAGGATCCACAATGATCCATAAAGCATACCATGCCTGGGTCCAAGTGTTCCAGTTTCTTCACTTATTTCTACTGGAGAGGATGAAGCCGTACCATGAAAATGATTCCCCTTGGTTGCAGAAGGTGTATGTATATAATTAGGGTGTCATATTCAAGAATGTAAAACAGAGCCTATTCAACAGAGAAACTTAGGATGTTACCTAAGACAGACATAAATGACCATGAATGTTTTATAGATGTGAAAAATGTAAGAAGATTCATGAAGCTAGTGGAACTGGGAACAAACTACCTCCACCAGTGTTATGTACAATGACATGATGACAGGCATAAGGTAATATGCTAATAGGTTTTCTGAGTGAATTCAAAGTAATACAATATTTAAAATGTACATTTTTTAAACATTTGAAAAATTTATGAAAAATAGATATATATTTGTGTGTTTTATTGTAAAATGTACACAATTTTATATAATTTGTTTAGTAAATTTAAAAAAAACAATTCATAGTTACTTTAAAAAATATCTGGAAATAATTAATTTAGGAATACAATACTGATGTTATCAATATTAGATGTATAGATTCATGTACATTGTTTTCTATTTCATAATTTAAAAAATAATATTGATGCAATTCTATTTTTAAATATCAATGTACAATATATATAATGTGATTGTGCTTTTAAAATTGTAATTATATTAATTATTTTATTAATAAGTTGTGTTTAAAAGATGTTATATTTTAAATGTTAATACTATAGTAATACATTAATAAATAATGTTTTATATGTACATGTATTTATGAAATTATAATAACTCTGTTTGCAAGTTAATGTGTTTATAACAATTATATCCATATTTATATATATTATAAATTGCAAATACCCACCCCATTTAAAATTAATTTAAAAATGCAATGTATTAATTATATAACAGTTAATTTATAATATCATTTATATGTTTTCAGTTTTTCACTGGATATATTTGATAATTACTTAAAATTTAAATATTACGTTTTCTATATCATGTTCAAATATTAAAAAATTTCACAATTTTGGTTATATAAAATGTTTTTTCTTTATTTACATTTTGTTACATTAACTTTTCCCAAAATAGTTTATAATGGAACGGGAATAGGAAATGGGACCCTTTTAATGTCCAACACCTTACCCAACATGGGAATAGTAAATGTAACCCATTTAGGGTCCAACATCCTTCCAAAATCGTTTAGATTGGAGTGTGAGTAGTAGAAGTAACGTTGTTAGTGTTCAACACCTTCCCCAAAATATTATAGATTAGAGAGCGAATAGTAATTGCAAACTCTTTAGTGTCCAACACTTTCCGCAAAATGGTTTCCGTTGGAACAGGAAAAGTAAATGTAACCCTTTTAGTATCCAAAATGGTATAGATTGGACGGAGAGTTGTCAATCAATCAGGGACCGTGAGGGTGTCAAGGCATTGTGGGGGGCGTGCACCGGATCAGACTAAGTCCTGAGTTAATCCGAAGAGCCAGGTCTTGAGGTTGTTCCTGTATTGCGTCAGCGAGGGTGGTTTCCCTGAGGTGGATGGGCCGGGTTTTCCATGTCTTGGAGGAGAGGTAGGTGAAGGACATTCCTCGGGTTCTGGTATTGAGGATTTTTGGGACGGTAGCCAGGGAAAGCTGGTCAGAGCAGAGTTGTTTGTTGGGTATGGGGAATGTGAGGTAGTGATTCAGGTATGCGGGTCTGGCATTGTGAAGGGCCTTGTATGCATGGAGTTTGAAGGCTATTCTTCTGTTGACTGGGAGCCAGTGGAGGTCACAGAGGTATTGAGTGATGCGGCTGTGATAGGGGATGTTGAGGATTAGTCTTGCTGCAACGTTCTGGACATTATGGATTCTCTTGGAGGAGTTTCTGTGTGATGTCAGCATAGAGTGCATTGATGTAGTCGAGTCAGCTGCTGATGAGGACATGGGTGACTGTCTTCCTGGAATCGATGGGGGTCCATCTGAAGGTCTTTTGAATCAGGCAGAGTGTGTTGAAGCAGGCTGAGGAGACAGTGTTTATCTGACGGTCCATTGTGAGCGAGGATTCCAGTAAGATGCAGAGGTTTTGTAGTTGGTTTGTGGGGTAGTTGGACTTCGTAGAACAGAGAGTCATTCCAAGCAAAGTGCGAGCCTCCCAGAATGAGAACTTCTGTCTTGTCTGAGTTGAGCTTCAGGCAGCTGTATTCCATCCAGGTGGAAACTGCTTTCAATCCTTCATGAAAGTTGTTCCTGGCGACAGTGGGTTCTTTTGTGAGGGAGAGGATCAGCTGGGTGTCGTCCGCGTCAGCGACAATGTTGAGCCACATGGTTCCTGACAATGGCTGGGAGGGGGGCCATGTGGAAGTTGAGGAGTGTGGGGCTGAGGTAGGAGCCTTGGGCTACTCCGCAGTTGATCTCTGTCAATTTCGGGAGGTTAGGGAGTCTAAACTGCTGTGTTCTGAGGTTAGGAAGGAATCGATCCACTTGAGGGCCTTGTCTCGGATACCTCCTTTGTGGAGTCTTGTGGCTAGGTTGTAGTGGTAGATGGTGTCAAAGGCCGCCAAGAGGTCCAGTAGGACGAGGACCGCAGTTTCACCCTGGACAAGGAAGGAGCGGATGTCCTCGGTGGCAGAGAAGAGGGCAGTCTCGGTGCTATGAATGTTTTGGAATCCTGATAGGAAGATGTCCAGGACGTAGTTTTGATTAAGTCAACGAGCTGGGCATTGATATAGTTTTGATTATTTTGGCTGTGAGGGGAGCAGGGAGATGGGCTTCCAGTTCTTGAGGTCCGGTGTATCTGCAGAAAGGTTTCTTTAGGCGGGAGTTGATCTTGGCTTGTGGGGAAGGTGGCGGTATCGAGGGAGCAGTCGGTGGTACGATATAGGTTACAATCCAATTGGTCGCACACTGCTTGTCCTATCTGCGTGTTGCCCCAAAGCACCGTGGTCCATGTAGTCAGCATCAGCGGGTACGCCTCTGCCAGGGTCTTGAGCAAAAAAACAAAGTCGCGTTGGCCATCCCTGGACACGTGTTTCGAGGTTGTTGCCTCTCGTCAGCAGGGAGTAGGAATGTATGAAGGGGTGCTGCATAGGCTGCCAAAAAATATCTTCAGGTTCGGTACCACTCGTGGCACGCAGGTGCGTAACCTGGCTCATCAGCCCCACCAGCTCCAAGGAGCTTGAATATAAGTTACAATCCAATTGATCGCACACTGCTTGTCCTATCAGCGTGTTGCCCCAAAGCACCGTGGTCCATGTAGTCAGCATCAGCGGGTACGCCTCTGCCAGGGTCTTGAGCAAAAAAACAAAGTCGCGTTGGCCATCCCTGGACACGTGTTTCGAGGTTGTTGCCTCTCGTCAGCAGGGAGTAGGAATGTATGAAGGGGTGCTGCATAGGCTGCCAAAAAATATCTTCAGGTTCGGTACCACTCGTGGCACGCAGGTGCGTAACCCGGCTCATCAGCCCCACCAGCTCCAAGGAGCTTGAATATAAGTTACAATCCAATTGGTCGCACACTGCTTGTCCTATCAGCGTGTTGCTTCAAAGCACCGTGGTCCATGTAGTCAGCATCAGAGGGTACGCCTCTGCCAGGGTCTTGAGCAAAAAAACAAAGTCGCGTTGGCCATCCCTGGACACGTGTTTCGAGGTTGTTGCCTCTCGTCAGCAGGGAGTAGGAATGTATGAAGGGGTGCTGCATAGGCTGCCAAAAAAAATCTTCAGGTTCGGTACCACTCGTGGCACGCAGGTGCGTAACCCGGCTCGTCAGCCCCACCAGCTCCAAGGAGCTTGAATATAAGTTACAATCCAATTGGTCGCACACTGCTTGTCCTATCAGCGTGTTGCCCCAAAGCACCGTGGTCCATGTAGTCAGCATCAGCGGGTACGCCTCTGCCAGGGTCTTGAGCAAAAAAACAAAGTCGCGTTGGCCATCCCTGGACACGTGTTTCGAGGTTGTTGCCTCTCATCAGCAGGGAGTAGGAATGTATGAAGGGGTGCTGCATAGGCTGCCAAAAAATATCTTCAGGTTCGGTACCACTCGTGGCACGCAGGTGCGTAACCCGGCTCGTCAGTCCCACCAGCTCCAAGGAGCTTGAATATAAGTTACAATCCAATTGGTCGCACACTGCTTGTCCTATCAGCGTGTTGCCCCAAAGCACCGTGGTCCATGTAGTCAGCATCAGCGGGTACGCCTCTGCCAGGGTCTTGAGCAAAAAAACAAAGTCGCGTTGGCCATCCCTGGACACGTGTTTCGAGGTTGTTGCCTCTCGTCAGCAGGGAGTAGGAATGTATGAAGGGGTGCTGCATAGGCTGCCAAAAAATATCTTCAGGTTCGGTACCACTCGTGGCACGATATAGCTCAGGTGCGATGGCGGAGGTGGCTCTGTGGAATATGTGTTGCATGAGGGGTCCTAAGGAACATCAGAGTGGATGCTTTCCATGGTCTTTATGGTGTCAACCATGGTGAGTGGGGACCAGCTATACATAGTCGGTCGGGGTCGGCATCGGTTGTGGTGTTTGCTGGCACAGTGGGGTAGTCCTGGGTGTTGAAGTTGTTGTAGATAGTCTTGTGGTAGAAGAAGTTGCCGAGTGTGTTGCTGAGATTTTGGGAGGGTAGGACATCTGCGGCCTTGCTGTTGGATTCAGTGAACTCCTTAATAATGCTGAAGAGTTCTTTGTTTGTTATTTGTGTGTCGTTGGTGATTCTATCCTGGAGGGCCTTCTTTCTGGTGATTTTGGTGAGGTGGTGGTGTGCAGTGGTGGCTGCTTTGAAGGCAGCATTGGCTTCCCTGGTTTTGTTGTTCCTCCAAGTCTTCTTGAGCCATCAACAATTGTGTCTGGAATCAGCTTGAATTATTGACGTATTGTTTGCCAGTGACTTTCTTGAGGGAGGCAAGGGTGTTGGCGAAGTTTGCGATCAATTGGTGGTTTCATTCTGTGGTGTTGAAATCTGAGGATGTCAGTGGTGATGTGTCATTGAGGAAGGTGGTGAGTTGATCTTCTGTGACTCTGTTCCAGCTTCTGCAGGGGAAATGGTGGGCATGCTGGTGTGCGGTGGGTTTGTTGAAAGAGAAGTCGATGCAGTGATGGTCTATCCAATAGAGTTCAATGGTGTGACTGTAGGAGATGCTATTTCCTTCGGTGAAGTTGAGTGTGTTTCCTGCTGTGTGCGTAGGAGAGGTTATTAGCTGTTGAAGTCCTATGTTGACAATGTTCTCAAGGAGGGATGAGTTGTTGGGTTTCTTTTGGTTGTCCAGGTGAAAGTTGAGGTCTCTAAGTAGGATATAGTCGGTGGAAGAGAGGGCCTGGGGTGCAATGAGGTTGAGGATGACATCAGTGAAAGCGTGCCGCTGAAGGTGGTTTTCTGGTTGGTCTGAATCTGGAAGTGTAAGTTTTCCTTGTGGGATGTTGGTTCATCTAAGTGGGTGGTCAGGCAGAGGGAGCTTTTGTGGACAATGGCAATGCCTCTTCCTGGCTGGATAGGACAGTCCCTCTGGATGATCTTGTAGCCACCGGGGATGGTGGTGGCGATTTCTGGTGCTGAGCAGGAATTTGTCCGGCTTTCCGTCAGGAAGGTGATGTCAGGCAAGGCGGCATCGAGGAGGTCCCAGATCTCTGTGGAGTATTTGTAAAGAGATCGTACGTTGAGGAGGATGCAGTTGAGAGGCTTGTGTGTAGTGAGGATTGATAGGTTGGGTGAGGGAGCCGGGGTAAGGAGGTGGGTAATGGTGAGGCAGCAGTGAAGGCTGTGGGAGTTGGTCAATGCCAAGAGCTGGCAGTTGTTGTGCCTGGGATCGTGGAGGATGCTGGCATCATAGCGGTGGCAGGTCAGAGGGCCAGGGTCCCTGGCGCTGGGTACGGTCGGGTCATGGTCAGGTACAGACATGCCTGCCTTTGGTGGGCCTTTGGCATGCCAGCTGCATGGACAAAATGCGGCTGCATTAAGTAATGTGAGGGGGAGGGCAGTTCATCTGGGAGACGGGAAGCAGGGAGTAGGAAAAACACTGCGCTGGAGGGGAGAGGGCAAGAAAAAGGGCCATCAAGAGTCAGGAGGGAAAAGGAAAACAACTGAGAAAAGGCAAGAAGAGAAAAAAGTCACAAAGAGTAGGAGGAAAGGAAAAGAGAGAGCTAAGAAAAGACAAAAGCAGCAGATAGCAGAGGGACAGCAGAGGGACAGAGGGCAGTACAGCAGAAGAGCAGAATGCTCTCCTACTGGACCACCAGGGCTGAGCACAGGCAGGAGGTTGCGAGTTGAGAAGGCCCTCGAACACCCGACCCAGAAGGTGCAGAATGCACTCATGCACTCAGGGGGCAGCTACTTGGAGGTGGAGCTGTGCTGTTGAAAGCAGTGACACTGACCAGTAAATCTAACCTTTCTAATATCTAACACCTTTGTTAAAATGGCTTTGCTTGAAGAAGGAGTAGTTAATGTAATATAATTTGTATCCAAGATTTTCTGGAAAATTGTTGTGCACATTTTGTATATATATATTCTTTTATTTATAAAGTTTTAAATAGCGTGAACTAGACCCTGGAAGTGTATCAGGGCACCTTACAAATGTTACATCAAATAAATAGTGCAAAAAACTAGGAACATATACATGAGTAGATAACAGGAAAACATAAATGTTGTCAGTACGTGTTGTGGATCCGGGAGGGATTCTAGAGTGTGTTGGCCATTCACACTTAGAGTCAAGTTCAGATCCTGGTTGGTGAGCTGTGTTTGATTAGTACCCACCAAGTACCCAACTAGAATTAGGATCAGGCAAGACTTTTTTTCATTAACATTGGTTCGACTTCTTTTTTGAAGGAAGTGATTGGCAGGTTCATTTCATTTGCTGGGGGCAGGGAGCTCCAGATCCTAGTTTCTAGTCTAGAGAAGGTACGGTTGTATGTTTTTGTTTTCTGAAGTGTTTGAAGTTTCAATATTATGGTGCTGGTGCTTCTCAATGTTCTCCCAATGCCTGATAGTTCCAGTTTATTTGCTAGATACTTTGGTGTGTTGAGTGCAGGGCTTTGTGTGCCATGCAAGCAATTTTATCTGTGTTCTTGCCTCATAAGGTAGCCAGTTTACTGCCTTTAGATCCTGGGGATGTGGTTGTACTTTTTGGAGCCAGTGACGAGTCTTGCAGCCATGTTAAGGGAGGCTCATAGTGGAGCCAGTCTGAACCTCGACAAACCACATAAGGTTGTATTCCCATATTCTATTCTGGGTATGACTAGAGCTTGCACGGCTGATGTGAGGTTGAGGTTTTAGTTTTCTAAGAATGTTCATATGAAAGTTTGCTCCTCTGGTGGCTATTCCGACGTGTTCCTGCATGGTGAGATTCTTGTTGAGTGTTATTCCCAGTGATTTTGTGGAATCTATGATGTGTTATGTGCAGTTTAAGGCTGTTAACTGTTTCATCCAATTTTCAATGTTGCTGTGTGCGTGTAGTGGGAAATTAGGAGAGAATCTTTATTAATAATTACATAGTGGACCATAATGAAGCTACATAACACAGTTTATAATTTGTATTTATTTCTTTTCATATTTCTTTAAAGTTTATATTTGCAATTTTAACATATGTATATTTGTACCTATACAAAAACCTTTTTGTAGTGATTTATAAAAAATATTTGAATATCAATTTATTAATGAATGAAGCATATAGATTATGTTCAGACAGTCTTGTATGATTTACATATTTTGTGTAATTGTTTTCATTGTGTTACCTTTATTTTTAAACATTATTACATTTGTTTCCAGTACTTTTTTACCTCTTTTAAATGTTGTATACATGCTTACATTTTTTTAAACCTATTTTAGGCATGTTTACATTAACATTACATTCTTATTGTTTTCTATGGGAAGATTGTTGTTTGTGTTTAGTTTCATTTAGCAGCCATTTCTTGTTACTGCTAAAGTTCATTTTGTAGTCTTTCTCATTTTGTAGTCTATTTTTCTAGAAGTAAGTCGTGGGAAGGTGCTGTTCATCAGAACAGGTAAGACATTTTTAAAAGGTTTTGAGTGAAGGGGAGATAAAGGGGGCATGTGTACAATATAGTTACTGGGCCCGATTACAACTATGGCGGTTCTAGGACTACTGTCTCAATCAGGTTGTCTGACTGCCCCCAAACCTGGCTGTCTGACTGATGAAATTAGAATACAGGCGGTGAGGCCACGGTCATACTGTCAAAAAACACTGCTGCCACCACTAGGATCTTGAGTTCCACGGCGGCAGAGAAAAAAGCGATGTGTGGAGGCACTGCTGGCATCAGCACCTTCATGGGAATTACAACCTTCCTTTCTGCCTTTTCAGGGCGGGGACTCTGCCATGAAATTATTGGTGCTATGGAAGGTAAGGGGCCCCACACAGGGCCCCTAGGGTGATTCAGCCCAGTTGGAATAGTGGCTGGGGGTGCATGCTCTGCCCCCTGTGCCTGAACTGTCATACGTGCACGGTGTGCTATGCACAACATGGTGCATGGTAGCAGTGTGCCTGACATGATGCAGGCACTGCAGTGGAACAGTATTGTCTTCAGTCTTACTCATTAAGCTGAAGCATGCCTCCACCAGCACACTACCAGCCCCATCTTGAACTCATGCTGTGGTGGTCAGGATGCTGCCAACTAGGCGGTGTTGTCCCAACTGCTGCTGCAGTGGGCTGGCAGTGTGCCCACCAACATCCTAATTGGGCCCAAAGTCCTAGTTGGAGTTTTTGGTATATTTAGTCATATTTTCTGTAGTTTATTCATTAGTGTTTCGGATTAGGCAAAGTTTGTTAACAATATTGGTATATTATGTTATATCATCTAATGTTATGTGCTTTGTTTTGATTAGGGGCCATATTATGACTTTGGTGGTCCTACAGCAGATGGTACAATGTGCCATACCATGCAGGAAATGGGGGGGCAAATACAAAAGGTCACTACATGTGCCCTCCTGCCTGCACCCCCAGGCCCAAATCTGGCAGGAAGCCTTTGTCGCTATTCCACCACCCTTTTCATGGCAGGTTCACTGCAATGAAAAGGGCAGTGAAATGGCAACTCAGAATATGCTCATAGTGACGGCACTGGGACCGCCAGCGTATTCCTGTGGCAAAAGACCGTGGCCCAGCAGGATGCTTGATCCCAGCGGTGGAGGCAGTCAAGTTACGGTCTGACCGCTGTAGTCTTAATACTGTGGGCAGTCCTATGGTCCACCAAACTCATAATAAGGTCCTTAGAGTGATGTATATGATAAGTTTGAAGTTACTGTTTTTTATGTGTGGGTATTTTTTTTTATGTTATGTTTTTTCTATTGTCAAGGTGACCTAAGGAAATTTTGGTTTTGCATTCTTTATATGTAAATCAGTATTGATTTCTAGTAAACCAAACTTTTTTTTTTGATTTCCTCTTTTTGTGGTTTCCAAGAGCATTTATTTTTTTGCATTCTCTTATGGTTCTTAAAGACTTCCGATTTCTTTGATGGATCTCGGTTGGGCTAGTGTTACTTTTGCATTTCTGGGGTTTTTTCGGTGTGCACTTTTCCATTTTTGGGGAACTATACTGTTTGAGTAATCAGAATCAGATGAGGGTCTGCAGCTACAGAGCAGTAACTAATGTATAAGTTCTTTGTTTTGAGAGGGAAATATTATGTTTTCTGAATTATTTACATTTTCATTTAAATGCTATGTGTTAAATAAAAATGTGTTTGTTGTAATATTTTTAAAATTGATCTTCATTATGATTTGAGGTTTGTGTCTGTGGGACTAACATTTTTTGAATAGTTGATGTACAATGGGGCGGATTTCAATATCCCTAACCAACACAGTTTCTGTGTGAGACCCGACAGACCATAGTTCGGTGATTCCGCACATCTCATTATGATGCGACCGCTTATGGTGCGGTCGCAAACTCTCATTTCTCTTTGGGAGCTTGTACGATGGGCGGAAACTGCCCACAACACAAGCTCCAATTGAGGAAATCTCTGCACCGGGTGGCAGGCACCACCCAGTGCAGAGATGTTCAGGGGCTGTGACCAAAGGCCTCAGATGGATGGAGGCCCGAAAGGACCTTTCCAACAGCAGTTCAATGTCGGAAAGGCTGACATGGAACTGCTGTTGGACAGTGCCAGCTTATGACGTAAATGCCATCCATTAGGGATTTGAGGACCTTCTGACTGCCCGACAGGCTCCTTGAGCCTCTCGGAAATAAGTTGCATTCTCCGGCCAGTTTGGGCTGCGACTGCCATTATTGTAATACAGTAGTCAGAGTTCTAACCTACGATGTCCATTGGAAAACCTCCGGCCTACATCGAAATCAGGTCCATAATATTTATATTCATCAGTCTTATTTGAAAAATTAGTTTTATATATTTTTGTGACTAATGTCTAAAAATAGGTTTATTATGTATTTCAAAATATTTTGGTTATTTTGCTTTGAATTATGCTTTTGATGTATTGTATTGTGTTCTGAAGGTTATTACTTCTATTATAATGGAGTTTTGGTTATTGATTTTTAGTAGTTTCCTCCTTTGTTGGTAATAAAGAATTTTAGTTTACATTTTAGCATGTTGTGCATTTTATTGGTTTATTTGCTTCATTCAGGTTTAATTTGTGTTTGTGATTGTTCCATTCATATTGTTGGTAGCTTCCTTTTTTGTAGGGATTCAATAAAGGTATAAAGCATAGGTTGAGTTCTGCCTAATGTTGATTGGAAGGCATTGTGCCATTCTTTTACTGCATTGTTTGTTTTGGCTTCATGAGCCATGGTGCTGTCATGGACATGCCACCACCATATTTGGAATTTGGGTTGGAGAATGTTTCCAGTGCTGTCCAGTTTTCCAATCAAGAGTCTTCAACATAATATGGAGAAGTGTGGCTCAGTGGTTAGAGGCGGCAGGCCCGCAAGCTGAGATCGGCCCTGGACTAGGGTTCAATTCCCCGCTTCGACGGGGCTTGGGCTCAATAATTCCACGGACTCGATAATTCTCGCTCCGGTGCCTACTCGACTCACGGGTTCACACTCTGCAACTCTGGGCAATAGCTTGCTTAATCTCCACAACGGCCCCTCGCGGCAGGATGCCTGGTTTTCACCTTGTGGATACCCTGCCGGGGTTATCTCACAGGGGAATACCAGGACGGGTTCCCTAAGCAAGCGCTTAGATGCCTGCGATGTGGGTGGTTTGTGCTATATAAATACCTGTACATTTACATTTACATAAATTAGGGGGCTAGATTTGAGTTTGTTTTGTGGCTAGAACGGACTTTCTATAAGCAAATTGTAGTGGTTAGCTAACTATGTGACAGGGGCATAGGCTGGTGATAATTTGTATTCTTTGATATGCAAATTGACTTATTGTGGCATTTTGTACACATCATGTAGATTGTTACGGGGGTCTCAATTGGCTTTGATTACAATTGTAGAATGTTTGTGGGCAAGGGTTTAAAATTGTTTGAATCATGGCTCATTCTAAATCTATTATTATTTTATGTGGGCATTAGTTATTTGTTTTAATTTTACTGTCATTTAGTAGCTTGTAGCAAATGCTACTTTGTCTATTAGGTAGAGGTTCATATAAAAATGGTATATTTGTATTCTAATATTCACCATGCATGGTGTATATCTAAGCGATTGGTTTGAGGCTCATTTTGAGGGTCCCATTCACCAGTCATGTCTGACATTTTCTTAGTTTTAATGAGTAATCTGCTGTAGAAAACATTAGGACTCGTTTTGCATTGTTCAGGTTATTATGTACGAGGATGGGTTCCTCATTATGTGTTGGTAAGTGTTCAGATATTTGGATAACTTTAAGGGGCATGAGGGGCATCAGTACTGTTTTTTAGTGCATGCAAGGTGTTATGATGGGGGTATAGCTGTTAGCTGGCCTATGATGTGCTTGGGAAATTTAGGGAGTATTTATTTTAGTATTTTAGTTGTGGACTACTGGGAGCTAGTGCTTACCTCTCTAATATCATGCAATACATCCTTTACCTTTATTCCTGTCACATTTGGGGGGTGGTGGTTGTGCTCCCTTACAATACTTACAACATTATCTTTTGTAATGACCCTCCCATAGCAGACATTAGAGTACAATGTATTACACTTCCAATTGATAGTTTCAGTGCTTGTACTTTCTTGGCTCAAAGTGTAGCCAATATAAGATAATAATTAGTTTTCTTTCTGTGATGCGATGTATCTTGCTCTGTCTGTCATTATGTCTGAAAATAGTGTAATATAATAAAGAATTACTTTTTTTAATGTTTGAGAATTCACATACGAAATGATGCTACTCAAATGTGTTCTGCTTACATATATGTTCTTACTGGAACAGGTAGTTCCTTTGAAACAGTATTACATTTGTTTCCAGTACTTTTTTACCTCTTTTAAATTTTGTATACATGCTTACATTTTTTAAACCTATTTTAAACATGTTTACATTAACATTAAATTCTTATTGTTGTTTGTGTTAAGTTTTATTTAGCAGCCATTTCTTTTTACTGCTAACTTTAATTTTGTAGTCTCTCACCTTTTGTAGTCTATTTTTCTAGAAGTAAGTCGTAGGAAGGTGCTGTTCATCAGAACAGGCAAGACATTTTTAAAGGATTTTGAGTGAAGGGGAGATAAAGAGGGCACGTGTACATTATAGTTACTGAGCCCGATTACAACTATGGCGATTCTAGGACTACTGTCTCAATTTGGTTGTCTGACTGCCCGCAAACCTGGCTGTCTGGCTGATGAAATTAGAATACAGGCAGTGAGGCCACGGTCATACTGTCAAAAGACCGCTGCCACCACTAGGATCTTGAGTTCCAAGGCGGCTGAAAAAAGCGATGTGTGGAGGCACTGCTGGCATCAGCACCTTCATGGGAATTACGACCTTCCTTTCTGCCTTTTCATGGTGGGGACTTTGCCATGAAATGATTGGTGCTAAGGAAGGTAAGGGGCCCCACACATGGCCCCTAGGGTGATTCATCTCAGTTGGAATAGTGGCAGGGGGTGGTGATAATTTGTATTCTTGAAAATGCAAATTGACTTCTTGTGGCATATTGTGCACATCATGTAGATTGTTACTTGGGTCTCAATCGGCTTTGATTACAATTGTAGAATGTCCTGTATAACTGTTTGTGGGCAAGGGTTTAAAATTGTTTGAATCATGACTCATTCTAAATCTATTATTATTTTATGTGGGCATTAGTTATTTGTTTTAATTTTACAGTCATTTAGTAGCTTGTAGCAAGTGTTACTTTGTCTATTAGGTAGAAGTGCATATACAAATGGTATATGTGTATACTAATATTCACTATGCATGGTGTATATCTAAGCGATTGGTTTGAGGCTCATTTTGAGGATCCCATTCACCAGTCATGTCTGACTTTTTCTTAGTTTTAATGAGTAATCTGCTGTAGAAAATATTAGGACTCGAATTTGAATTTAAAATATTTATATAGCGCAACATACACCATGCGGTTTCTTGGCGCTGTGGAAACACATTTAGCAGTAGGAACGAAAAACTGGAAAAAGGGAAATCAATTTACATTAAGAAAAGCCTGAGTGAACAGAAACGTCTTAAGATCTTTTCGGAAGATGGAATAATGTGTGGCCAGACGTAAGTGATCGGGGAGGGAGTTCCAGAAGGATGGTGCTAGGAATGAGAAATTGGCTCCGCCCCATTTCTTTCGTCTGTACCGGGGAACCTGGAGGAGAGATTGAGTAGATGAGCGGAGCTCACGAACAGGGGTAAACTCTTTTAACAAAGAAGAGATAAAGGCAGGGGCAGTGCCCTGGCGCGCCTGTAACGCCATGCAGCCTGTTTTAAAAAGGGATAGCTCCCTAACAGGTAGCCAATGTAGTGCCTTCAAAAGGGGAGTAGAGTGATGGGAACGGGGAAGGCCATACACTAATCTGGCCACCTGGTTTTGAACCAGCTGGAGCTTCAACAGACTATACGCTGGGATGCAATTGTAGAGGGCGTTGGCGTAGTCCAGCCGGGAGATGACCAGGGCAGACATGATTAACTTAAGTGCAAGGGGAGAGAAGAAACGAGAAACAGAGCGAATAGTTCGAAGAACAAGAAAGCAGGAAGAGACAACAGAACTGATTTGTGAGTGAAGGTTGAGCTGGTTATTAAGTTTGATGCCCAGAGTCTTAACTGAAGGAGAAGGTGTGGGAGAAGATCCTAGAGAAGAGGGCCAAAAGGAAGAGTTCCAGGGACTGGAGGAACCACCCGTAAGGACCAGTTCTGTTTTGTCAGGGTTCAACTTCAGATGGTTGTGGTTCATCCAGTCCCTGATGAAAATCATAATAGACTGAAAATTAGAAATAGAGTGAGAAGAAGAAGACAGATTAAAGATGAGCTGGAGGTCATCTGCATAATTATAAACAGTGACCTCCAGTTGCTGAAGTGCAAAGATCAGAGGATAGATGTAGAGATTAAACAAAAGGGGGGAAAGAGAAGAACCTTGGGGAACACCACATGTGACTTTGATTTGGGTGGCCGAGAAGTCCCCTAGCCGGACCGCCTGGGTGCGGTCCCTCAGGAAGGACGATAGCCAGACCAGGGCTGAGCCCTCGACCCCCGCCTCTCCGACACGGGAAAGTAAGATGGAATGATCCACCGTATCGAAAGCGGCGGAGAGATCGAGGAGCACCAGAGCCTGGCGGCTATTTTGGTCCATGCCCTCCCTGAGGTTATTGAGGACCGACACCACGACGGACTCGGTGGAATGCCTAGGCCGGAAGCCTGCCTGGCGGGACGCTAGGCCCCCATTGGCTTCCACATGGGCACTGAGGACCGATGTTACATGTCTCTCCAGCACTTTGCCCAAATAGGGCAAGAGAGAGATGGGACGATAATTAGCTGGAGCTTCTTAAGGATGGGCACTATGGTGGCAGCTTTGAGTGCTGGAATTACCACCCCCTGGGCCAGTGAGCTGTTAAGAAGGGAGATTGGCGGTTTAGGGCAAACGGAGTAGATTTGTTGCAAAATATGGGCTGGACAGATGTCCGCCGGGGAACCAGACTTAACTTTGGGAAGTATTGTAAGAAACACTTCTTCGGTAAGCAGAGCGATAGAAGAGAGACAATGGTGAACAGTAGGGGGGGAAGGCTCAGAGAAAGTGGGGGAAGGAAGTGGGATATTGGCTTTGATATTGCCAATTTTTTCTAAAAAGTAAACATTCAGGGAGTCACAGAGGGATTGAGTAGGAGGGGGCTTAAAGGTGGCCCTGTCAGAATAGGCCAGGTCCTGAACGATGGAGAAAATCTCCTTAGATTTGTTCTCCATCAGAATTTTTGCTGAGAAATATTCAGTTTTAGCACTTAATATGGCCTTTTTGTAATCACTCAGCACAGTCAGATAGTGAGTTTTTAATAGAGGGCAATAGTCCTTTCTCCATTGCCTCTCAGCCCGCCGGAGGGTCAACTTCTTGATCTTCAGGTCGTCGCCAAACCATCGATTCGATTCCTTGGATCTTCGGGTTGATATCCGTCGTAATGGGGCTACCGTGTCGCAGCCTCCAGCAAGCCAGGCATCGATGGCAGCGGCTTGAGAGATAGAGGATAAATCTCTAAGTTAGGTGCGGAGTTCAGAAGAGAGGATGACAGAGCAGGAAGGTCTACCCTATTCCAGTTCCGCGCCCAGATGTTTTTGGCAGGCGGGATCTTTGTATCCGACTTGAGACAGAGGGAGAAGGAGATCAGGGCATGATCTGACAAGGGGCATGGGGACACGGACATGGAAGAGACCGAGGTATTGAGCGACCAAACCTGGTCTAGTACATGACCGTGAATATGTGTAGGAATCTGGAGGTGAGAGACAAAATTCAGGGATGCAAGTGAGTCGGAAAATTGCTTAGAAGCAGTGCATTCGTGAGGGTCTAAGGGCCAATAATTAAAGTCGCCCAGTACCAGGACTGAAGCATGATTAATTGCTAAGGTGGCTAATAAGTCTTGAAATGCTGGCAGAAACAGATGGGAGGGCTGGGGAGGGCGATACATTAATAAACAAGTAAGCGGGGGAGAAAAGGCAAGGGAGCGCGCCACAAGGTGCTCAGTAGGATTAATAGGGGAGGAGGGGAGGAGTTGGAAATTGTGCTCCGATCGAGAAATGAGAGCCACGCCACCCCCAGCCTTGCCCGTTGATCGATCAGCGCGGAGGGCCACATAAGAGGGGGGAAGAGCAGCCAATAGAGAGGGCAGGGAGGACTCACAAAACCATGTTTCTGTTAACAATAACATGTCAGGCTGGTGGGTATCGAGCAGCACAAATAGCTCCTGGTGGTGCTTTACAGCCGACCTGGTGTTGAGTAGTATGATGGACAGGGGTGGGGAGAGGGATGAAGGAACGGGATGGGGAACATAAGGCAAAGGAGAACTTGGGTTAGTAGATATAAAGTGTTGAGGGGTGGGATCAAGGCCAAGAGCAGAGATGCGCTTAATGATAGGAACAGCCAGGGGCCAATGACCCTGCATAGCAAGTAGGTCCTCAGAAGAATAAGGAGGGACATAAGGATGTGCCCCTAGCCCCGTCCGGCCGCGGACTGGCGCAGACGGGATTGACTTAGGCTCGACTTCGGCGCGCCTTCGTCGCGCCCGCTGCGCTCGTCCACTGCGCTTCCTCATTGGGGGACGATTAAATAGGGGCAGAGCGCGGGGGGTGTGGCGCCGAGCTAGGTCGCATGACCAGCCCAACCAAAGACTCACTTTGCATTGTTCAGGTTATTATGTAAGAGGATGGGTTTCTCATTATGTGTTGGTAAGTTTTCAGGTATTTGGATAACTTTAAGGGGCATGAGGGGCATCACTACTGTTTTTAGTGCATGCAAGGCGTTATGATGGGGGTATAGCTGTTAGCTGGCCTATGATGTGCTTGGGAAATGTAGGGAGTATTTATTTTAGTATTTTAGTTGTGGACTACTGGGAGCTAGTGATTACTTCTCTTATATCATGCAATGCATGCTTTACTTTTATTCCTGTCACATTTGGGGGGAGATGGTTGTGTTCCCTTATAATGCTTACAACATTATCTTTTGAAATGGCCCTCCCATAGCAGACATCAGATTAGTTTCAGTGCTTGTACTTTCTTTGCTCTAAGTGTAGCCAATATAAGATAATAATTGCTTTTCTTTCTGTGATGTGATGTATCTTGCTCTGTCTGTCATATGTCTGTAAAACAGTGTAAAAAAAGAAGGAATTAATTTTTCTAATGCTTGATAATTCACATACAAAATTATGCTACTCAAATGTTTTATGCTTACATATATGTTCTTGCTGGAACAGGTAGTTCCTTTTCTGGTGGTTTGAAAACGGTGCATTAGTAAAAATGTTTGTTTGTTGCTACTGGGGGCTGAGGCAGGTAGGGTTTATTTTTTTTATAATTTCTATAATTTTAGGGTGACTTCCTATTTAGTAGTATTTTAGATTTACTTACTTTTTGTGTTTTGTTTTCCAAGTGTGCAAATGGTCTTGTTTTTCAAAATACCAGATTATCTAGGCCGCGTATAAATCAAAGCTCCAAGGTTCCCACCTGTTTGAGACGCACTCTGACATCCACTGCAGAAACCTTTATGAGGTAAAAGCCAGATTGGCGGGCGGATCCAGTTTACAGCATTCCTGTCGATTCACGCCGGACGTGTTTTGTGCTTATTGCACTCGTCAGCGGCGCGACAGTCATTTTGACATGGAGGCCATACCTCCCACTTAAAAATATCAGCCCTCCATTGGGCAACTCGAATGAGTCAGCATTGGTTTGTAGGTCTTGTGGTGTGTGCTTCAGTTATGTGCCACTGTCTGAGATGTTTCAAGCCCACCAATGGGCCTTCACTCGCACATCCGGCTTATCAATCCTCCATGGATGCCTCTGTATTGAGACTCCGTGATTCGGAGCTCTGTGGCCCCAAATTTCTGGGTGGTGCATCTCCAGCGGCTGGGAGGCCGTGTATAAATCAAAGCTCCAAGGTTCCCACCTGTTGGAGATGCACTCTGACATCCACTGCAGCAACCTTTATGAGGTAAAACCCGGATTGGTGGGCGGATCCAGTTTACAGCATGCCTGTTGATTCACGCTGGACGTGTTTCGTGGTAATTGCACTCTTCAGCAGCGCGACAATCATTTTGGCATTGAGGCCACACCTCCCACTTAAAAATATGACCCCCCAATGGGCGACTCGAATGAGTCCGCGATGGTTTGTGGGTCTTGTGGTGTGTGCTTTTTTTATGGCCCGCTGTCTGAGATGTTTCAAGCCCGGCTTGAATCGACCAGCCTGTTGTAAACTGGATCCGCCCGCCAATCCGGCCTTTACCTCATGAACGTTGCTGCAGTGGATGTCAGAGTGCATCTCAAACAGGTGGGAACCTTGGAGCTTTTTTATATATATATACCTTGGTCATGTGATCAAGGTACGTTGTGTACCGAAACGCGTAATGGGCAAAAAAAATAACAGCTAAATAAATAAGAATTCTGGCACTAACCTGGGTCTGTGCTCCACGTTCTTTCTGGGAGAGAAAGCACAAGCAACCAGCTTGTGGGAGTGGAGTGGATATATATAATTATCACAAACTCATAAGAACTTCACTATTGCTGACACCATGGCTCTTAAAACTGCTCATTCACTAGATAATGATGACGATGCCCCAAACAATACCCAGGATGTATTGGGTGCTATGGGAATCAGTAGTGGCAGTGCTGGTAATAGTCCCTTTTGTCCAAAATCTACATTTGTCCTGGTAATGCCTCGGGATGCGATCGACATCTTCAATGATAGGGTTGTGGAAGACTTAAAGGAATTGAATAAAACTGTGTCTAAGAATAAGAAAAAGAGGAGCTTTAGAGACAAACAATATTCTCTACTTATGCAAAAAGCAAAATCAAGAGGTGACATCGTTGTTAATAAAGCGGACAAAGGTGGAAACATCGTCTTGTGGCCACACACCTTATATCTAGAGGAAGCAGAAAGACAATTGAATGACCCAGCCTGTTATAGAAAGGCTTCGTATAATGAACTAAACAAAGTAAAAACTCTTGTACATGCTAATCTAACTACTTGGAAAAGGGAAGGACTAATCAGCAAAAAGGAATTTGATTTTCTGAAGAAGGATTTTCCGATTACCCCAACGTTGTACCTTTTACCAAAAATCCATAAAGGCACAACACCAATACCGGGGCGACCCATTATTTCCGCCCAAAATAGTTTGTTGGAACCCCTTTCCAAATATATTGATTTTTATTTACATGAATATATGGAGGCCTTGCCTAGTTACCTGAAGGACACTAGTGACTTTTTGCAGAAACTGAAGGAAGTTGTGTGGAAACCAAACTATCTGTTTCTAGTCATGGACATTACATCATTATATACCTCTATTAATCATGTTGATGGATTGAATGCGATTGAATACTTTTTGTCTACTAGAGATATTAAGTATTATGAACATAGTAAAATGCTCATCAGCATGATTGATTTATGCCTAAAGAATAACTTTTTTCTTTTTAATAATGAAATCTTCCAGCAGTTGCGTGGTGTTGCCATGGGTGCATGCTTCTCCCCCAGCTACGCGTGTTTACACGTGGGTTGGTGGGAGAGGCATGCTCTGGGTAGGATCCGCAATTGTCTGGATGAGAATGAAATTGGCATTGTTAAGATGTGGCGTTTCATTGATGATGTCTTTATAATCTGGCAGGGGTGTAGAACATCAGCAGAAGAATTTGTTTGCAATATCAATAACAATTCCCTAAATTTAGAATTCTGTGCCAACATCAGCAATGATAGAGTCAACTTCTTGGATGTAGAGGTATATATCAAAAACAATGAGATCATGACTAGGATGTATAGAAAAACTACGGCTGGAAACTCAATTTTACATGCACAGAGTAACCACCCACATCATCTTATTAAAAGAATCCCTTATGGGGAGTTTTTAAGAATCAGACGCATATGTAATAATGAGATTGACCTCATGAATGGCTTGAATGGGTCTTACCAAAGATTTTTACGTAGAGGCTATGACATTCCTAACCTCACCAACTCTCTGAAAAGGGCTTTGTCAACACAAATAATGGCCACGGTAGAACAGCCAGTGTTAGCAGTTCCCGAAGAGGGAATCTCTATGGCAGAGAAATCTTCTATTCGCCTAATTACCACTTTTAATAACCAACACAAAAAGATGAGGCAAATCATCAAATCTAATTGGCCCATCTTAAAAACAGATATTGTGGTTGGCCCATTGTTGGAAGATATGCCTAACATTACTTTTCGACGAGCACCCTCAATGAGGGATGCTCTGGTTAGAACTAGCCCTGAAATCATTGTTAAACCTAACTGGCTATCTAACAGAGCAGGTTTTCGAAAGTGTAGTTCATGCCGGGCATGCAAATTCGGTGTGAACACCAGCGAATTTGTTGACGGTCTAACGAATGCTGTGATTCCTATCAAGAATGTGTATACTTGCAAAACAGACCATGCGGTCTATGTTCTTAAGTGCACGAGCGATTTACATTATGTTGGCAGCACTAAGTTGCAAGTATTTAATCGAATTCTACAGCATCTCCGTGCCATTGTGAATTCCGACCCCAACTACCCAGTGGCACGACATTTTAAGCTGGTACACAGTAACAATCTTAATGACCTGCAATACTATGTTATTGACTCAGTTCCCCCAAACAAAAGGGGTGGTGATCGAGAGAAACGACTCAGACAACTAGAAAGTCAATACATCCTGAGACTAAATAGTAAGATCCCTAACGGTTTGAACATGGGAGAAGACCTCAACAATTTCTTGTAAATATTTTATTCCATCATATGCATGATTTCTTATAATGGATTTTTATAACTAGTTATGGTTTTAATCTATTTATTCATGATGAGGATGGTTTAAGATAATTTACTCTGTCATTTTTATAAACAACTTATTGACAAGACTGCATTTAAATTGTGTACATATAATCTAGCTGTATAGTAATGAATTGTGATATTCCATAGTTAATGCTGCTACATTTTGAACTCACTGAAATATGACTATCTGTTTAATCTCCCCTTTAATGATATTTATGCATTGCCGAAGTTTTGCACTTTTTTGCCACTTTGCACTTTATCACTTTAACCTTTCTGCTCCAGGTTTTGTCCTGGGTAAATCATGTTTGTTCCCAAACTTTGGGATTATGCACCCTGCACTTTTTTCTTTGCACTTAAATTTAGTAGTGGTCTTTTAGATCGATGTACTGGACAGACTACGGACCTACTGGACATTGTTTTTTATATCATCAAGTTCTTATTAGCATTTCAATATTGTGGTAATCCATTGGGCACTTGCCCTTTATGTGACTTTAAATAATTTTGATGTATAGTGTACTGTTATAGTTGTATGTATTTATTGCATTGATTTACACTATACAACGTATTTGGATGCTACATTCTACACTTTTTGAAGATATTTTCTTCATGTCTATTATTGAGTGGGAGGAGCTCCGTGTCTGTACCAGTATTTAACCACTTATGTCTCTGGGTTTTGTCATGTGATCAAGTCCGGGTTTCCCGGACGAAACGCGTCATGCTGCCATCCCCATTGATGGAATAAAGCACAATACTTTTTGAAAATCCTTGGTTTGTGGTCTGTACCTGGCTGTGTCCGTTTGGTGTCTTCGGCGCTACAGGATTGTGGATCCTTATATATATATATATATATATATATATATATATATATATATATATATATATATATATTACCTACTGGCGGTCGCCAGTAGGTATATATAGTTAGGATTTTTTCTCTATGGGACATTTGAAAATTCTATGTCTAATAACTTTGGCGTTTGTGGACGGAATCGGCTGAAATTCTCAGGAAAATGGCACATTTTGTTTCTGAGCAGCCCCTGAACATTTGGGGGGGTTTGTCAAGGGGGGGCCGAGAAAAAAGGGGGTCCCAAAACACGTTTTTCCCATTCATTTTTCCATAGGGCGTTTGGCCTCACCTTTAGCTCGAACGGCTGAATGGATTTGCACGAAACTTGGCAAAATTGTAGGGACTGTTAGCCCAATGTGCGTTTGCTGGGTCTCAATATATGTGCTCCAGTGGATTTAGAGAAATTAACATTTTAAAAAACAGATATATCTGTGACAGCGTCCCGGGTAGCGCTCCGGTTCGCAAACTTTTCGCGTAACGGAACTTTGTGAAGCGAAGCTGATTGGCTCTCCGGTGTCTGTCAACATTCTAAACAGTCGGGAGCGGCCACCATCTTGTCTCTCGGTAGGATCGAGAGACATGAGGAGGAGAAAAACGAAGGGGGAATTTAATGAAAGGGGGCAAGGTAGACCCTTCTTGACCCTCTAGGAATGATGTTGGGGTTATTAAAGGGTCCCGTGGGGCAAATAAAAAAAAAATTTGATTTTTTGCGGTAGAAGCGCTTTCCGGTTCGCGAACCGGGTAGCGAAATGGGAATTCGCCATTTTGTGTTTCGTTTTAATTAAATTACAAGATGGAGGAAAAACAATGTGAGAAATGGGTATAAGGGGGTACGGGAGACGTATCCTGACCCCCTAGGTTTTCTGAGGGTGGCTGAGGATGCTCATATATACTTGTCTTCCAGCGGCTGCGCGTGAGCATTTTTTTTTTTTTTTGCTGCGTGACGTCTGTTAACTTTCGATTCGAAGGAAATCAGGAAGTGTTGACCGCCATTTTGACACTGCGAGTAAATATATTGTTAGAAATTAATCCGTATTGATAAACATTGTCTGCGCCATCTTGCTTTTTTTCCAATGCCACACTTTTGTCGTGCACGGCAGCCATTTTAGATGCCTTGACCAGACCCACTATCTGTACGCCGCCGATCCTCAGCATGGCTCCCTACCCTCGCAAGCATCTCCCCTACGCACTGGTCACCCCGCTCTCTCTCTCTTATGAATGGGCCATAAACCTCCCTCCATCTGCGCTGCTCTTCCCTGAGAATCACACCCTGTGCCCGCCCAACACCTCCCTTTCACCCTATTCACTACCGCACCCTCTGACACTCCTCTTCCTTTGTGTCTGATTGTCCAGGCCGGTCCCAGGCTATCACCTAGCCCTGCGGATGTAGTTTATGGCCTCAACTGTAAAGAATCACCCCTCTTCAAAGGAGTCACAGTAGATCAAGGCCCCCACCCCATGAGATCCGTCACACCACATGCGTTCCTACTATCTGATAACGATCCTGTATTGTGATTGGGGAGGGGATTCTCACTGTGAGGGTGTGTGGGACCGAGCCTGAAGCGGAAGATTCCAGGGATGCCTTTTTGTACATCAAAGTCTTCACAATTATGTTTCACATTAAAAATATATAGCACTCCAACAAAGTAGTAGGATTATAACACTTTAATAACTTATAAATATATACAACGCACCAAAAACAGTAAACACGTAAAAAAAAAACATTTAAAACAAAGCAACAATGGTCTTTTGTGAGGTTGCATCAGTAGCGGTCTGTTGTGCGAATAGTCCGAAGGCAGCACAACGCGCTGACATCTGGATGGCACCCAGGTGATGTCCCTTACTTGCCGCACTGGTCTTGGCATCCTACAATGCTGCGCCAAAAAACGGCGTGGGGCGCCCCGGGGGAAGGGGGGGAGGCGGCGTGAATGGGCCTCCCCAGGTGGATGCTCCTCTGCTGCAATGGGGCACCCCTTTAGCGTTTCATTTGCCATTCAGCGGTTTTCCGCCCGCTTTTGCTGCACTGTGCCTCGTCAGTAGCGGTCTGTTGTGTGAATAGTCCGAAGGCAACATAACGCGCTGAGACCTGGACGGCACCCAGATGATGTCCTTTACTTGCCGCACTGGTCTTGGCATTCTACAATGCTGCGCCGAAAAACGGCGTGGGGCGCCCCGGGGGGGGCGGGGGGGGGGAGGCAGCGTGAGCGGGCCTCTCCAGGTGGAGGCTCCTCTGCTGCAATGGGGCACCCCTTTAGCGTTTCAGTTGCCATTCAGCGGTTTTCCGCCCGCTCTTGCTGCACTGTGCCTCATCCGCCATTCAGTTGTTTATTGCCCGCTCTTGCGGCTACAGCGTCTCGCCCACCATCTAGTTGAATTGCGCCCACTCTTGCGGTGCAGCGATAGGCGGCTGCCACAGGACTCTTAAAATGGCGGCCGGCTCTTCGGATTTGGGCCTGGTCCACTAAAATGGCCCTGGGACACCTTGGAACTCGGACGATTGCCTGCTAGGGCTTGGGCCCCATTCTCGAAAGCGTCCCCTCAGCCTTGAAGATTCTACAAAAGTCATGGGGGCCCCCGACTCCCGCAGGCTTCCGGTGGGGAGCGGCTGCCATGATTGCTTGCGGAATGGCCACGACGGAGCAACGAGATGGAGGTGCTCTCATGCTGACGCCAGCTTCAGTCTGAAACATCCAGAAACACTGTAGACTATCAATTTGATGACTTCCGGTGGAGCCTCAACGTGACCCGGTAGGAAAGAACTTGCCCTCCCCTCTTTTGATTGATGCTTCTTGTTGCCTGTCCCCTCTGTTGTCATCTAACGGAACCTTTTTGGATTGCCGAGTGAGAAAAAAAAAGGTGGGGCTTTTATCGTTTGGGAAAAAAAAATATTTTAATCCAAGGAAAAGTGTTATTTTTAGGTCATATGATCAAGCATTTCATCATTAGGAAACCAAAAGTAAAATGAACCAATGAAAAGTTTTATAAATAAGTCACATGACCTGTTATGCGGCTTTGGGCTATAAAAAGCCTACAAAATCCGTTGGCCTGTGAGGCGGCGTCAGTAGCGGACCAATGTGCGATTAGGCCGAAGTCAGCAAAACGCGCCAATATCCGGATGGCACCGAGGTGGTGTGGGGCGCCCCTTATCTTTTCACTCGCCGTCCACCTGAGTTGCGCCCGCACTTGCTGCTACAGTAGGCCGAAGGCAGCACAACGCGCCGAGATCTGGATGGCACCGAGGTGGTGTCCAGCAAGTTTCACTGGTGTGGCCATCCTACAATGCTGCGCCGAAAGACGGCGTGGGGTGCCCGGGGAGGGGGGGGGTTGGCAGCGCAAACGGGCCTCTCCCTCCTCCCCAGGTGGAGGCACCTCATCTGCAGTGGGGCGCCTCTTAGCGTTTCACTCGCCTTCCAGCTGAGTTCCGCCCGCTCTTGCGGTACAGTGACTCACCCGCTATCTAGCTGAATTGCGGCTACTCTTGTGGTGCAGCGATAGCCGGCTGCAACAGGACTCTCAAAATGGTGGCCAGCTCTTTGGATTTGGGCCTGGTCCACTAAAATGGCCCTGGGACACCTTGGAACTCGGACGCTTGCCTGCTACGGCATGGGCCCCATTCACGAAATCGTCCCCTCTTTTGACTGATTGTTCTTGTTGCCTATTTCTTCTGTTGTCATTTAACGGAACCTTTTTGGACTGCCGAAAGGGGTTCTGGTCCGACCGCTGGTTGGTGGAGACATTTTGACTATATCCTGGACCTGCCCGGCCTCGCCCAAAATGGCGCCGGTATAAATGGGACTCGTAACTCCTTGTTGTGTACTGGTTGCCCAACCTTGATATCACGAGATACGTATGCAGTTTTGAAGCACATGGCGGGCGGGGACGAGAATTGATTGAACATTTGGACATCCCTATTGATATTAAGTTCTGATGTGTTATTGATTACTGTATTATTGAAAGTGCGAATTAACGTCACCCATGGTACTTGCCCGCAAATGTATATCTAGATAATTTTATTGTAACTGGTCCTGTCGTACTTTAATTATAAAATGTACGTCCACCGATTCCGCAAATGTTAGACACCTTAGTTCTTGCAACCTAATGGGTCGCCCGTTACGTTTCTTCTACAGTGTAAATGTCCCCTCATCATATACGATTCCAGTTTGCTCCGTGGCCGGCCCACGTGGTTATAGGCCCATTTTTGTATACTGACATTTTCACAATAAAGGTTTTTAAAACAAAACATGGTATTAGTTCCTTCATTGGTAAAGTTTTGAATAATAGCCACTGTTTTCGAATCAGTAAAAGGCAAGTGAAATAAAGCAGTCCAATTACATGAAGGTTAAAAGGTATAATACGCAGGAACGCAGTAAGGATAAATGGTCAAGGGCTGTTGTGTTTTCCACTCCTGCAACATAAAGTGATCGATAAGAATCCGATATTCATTCCTATCAGCGACTAAGACAGCAGGCCAAGCCTCTTTTGTTCAACGGCTCCCTCATGGGACGAAGAAACGCCCTTTTTCTCAAAATAGGAATATTTTACTTGCAGGACAGTTGTAAATTTCCCGGGAAAATACATTAGCCTGGAACATTGTTAGTGATAAACTGTAAATGCATCTGGGTCCTTTGCTTTACAAGTCAGAGTGAGAAAAAAAAGGTGGGGCTTTCATCATTTGGGAAAAAAAAAGTATTTGAAAGCAATGATAAGTTATTTTTAGGTCATATGACCAAGCCTTTCATCATTAGAATAACAAAAGTAAAATGAACCAATGAAAAGTTTTATTAACAAGTCATATGACCTGTTATGCTTACGTTAAGCGCTGCACGCCGCACTCTGGATCGTTTCCGGGAAGCTGCGCCTCGCGCACCGGTCCACTTCCGGGTGCGCTAACGCGGCGCGTCATATGACGCATTACGCAACAACGCAGGTCCAGAATATAGTCAAAATGTCTCCACCAACCAGCGGTCGGAACACAACCCCTTTCAGCAGTCCAAAAAGTTCTGTTAAATGACAAGAGAAGGGACAGGCAACAAGAACCATCAATCAAAGAGAGGAGGGCAAGTTCTTCTCTACCGGGTCACGTTGGGGCTCCACCGGAACTGATCGAATTGGTAGTCTACAGTGTTTCTGGATGTTTCAGACTGAAGCTGGCGTCAGCATGAGAGCACCACCATCTCGTGGCTACGTTGTGGCCATTCCGCAAGCAATTATGGCAGTCGCTCCCCACCGGAAGTTTACTGGAGTCGGGGGTCCCGGTGACTGTTGTAGAATCTTCAAGGCTGAGGGGACTCTTTTGGGAATGGGGCCCATGCCCTAGCAGTCAAGCGTCCGAGTTCCACGGTTGCCCAGAGCCATCTTTGCAGGCCAGGCCCAAGTCTGTGGAGTCGACCGCCATTTTGTGAGCTCCGTAGCAGCCGCCTGTCGCTGTACCGCAAGATTGGGTGCAATTCCGTTGGATGGCGGGTGAGACGTTGTAATAGCAAGAGCAGACGCAATTCAGCTGGCCGAGCGAGGCACTGTGTCGCAAGAGCGGGCGCAAGTCAGCTGGTCGAGTGAAGCGTTGGGGTGTAGCTGAGAAACCTCCACCTGGGGAGGTGGGGGAGGCTCGTTCGCGCCGCCTCTCCCTTCTACTGCACCCCACGCCGTCTCCTGGCGCAGGTATATGTGATGGTCGGACCAGGGCACCGCAGGACGTGTCTTCAGGTCAAACAGATTGTGGGACAAGGTGTGGAGCAGGCGCAATTATCTCGGGGGCCTCCGTCAAGCGGTTCAGGGAGGCACCGCATCACATTGTTTTCCAATGCAGTCAGGTCCACAAACAGCCCCCACTTACTTTGAGAATAGTGAAGCTGCAGCAGGTGCAAATAAGCTTCAGACAGTGTTACAAGCGCTACTCCGAACCCTCAACTATGGCACCCAACATCCAGGACTTATGCCATTTGTGCAAGGCAGTGACATCGAAGCATCTCAGGGACCAAGCAACATACCATATCCAGAGTCCTTCCCACAACCTCTGCCTTCCTTCTTACCTAGTTGTTGTTCTTTCACTCCCACTCCAGGCTTTTAGTCTGTGGATGGAAAACCATGAACCTACACTCACCTATAAAAATCTTACTATTGATTGTTTTTTTTGAGCCCAAAATACAAAGGCTTGTTTGGATCGATGTTGAAGGAGGCTGCCATGTAAATAGTTATTTAATAAAACGTTTTACCCTGTTACTTTGCTGGTGTGTTGTATATATTTATAATATTTGCATAGTGTTTGTCGTTATTATGGGTGGGGTGGGCGGCGGAGCCGAGCTGTCTTGCAGCCATCATGGTGTCGAGCTCAGTTCCTCTCACTAGTTTCGTATTTGTCATGAGGGGTTGTTCATAATGTTTCTATTTTAGCGAGGTCAAAAAGAGATCCCATTAGTGGCCTACTCATTTTGCTTGATTCCTTTTGTTTTTTAACGATTTTTCACTATCTGCAAAGACTAAACAGAGTATTGCGACTCTGTGCTTGTTTGTAAATAGAGAATGAACCAAAGAGAACCAATTCCAAAACAATAAATGCTAGGATAACAATCAATCAAATGGAGAGGGAAGCAGGCTCGACAAATTACAATGGGGGCAAAGGCCTGTGTTACCTACCCTTCACTATCTGCAAAGAGAGAACACTCCTAAAAGAAAAGAGGAGGGGGGGGGGGCAGCGTTCAAAGCCCATCAGCGTGCATAAATACGAAAATGATTTTACCTACCATGAACTTGACATTTTACAGCTTTTGATATTTGCTATTAAAAAACCATTGAAATTCACTGAAAAAACCATAGGTTATAGACCATATATAGTTAGGAATTAGCATTTACAAAACCTAGAAAATTCACTGAAAAAACCATAGGTTATAGACCATATATAGTTAGGGATTAGCATTTACAAAACCTTATTTTACTCGCACAAAACCATTGAAATTCGCATATATAGTTAGTTGCACTAACTATATATCGCGCACCCGCAATCCACTGCTGATGATGTCACATATTACATCATTCATGACATGCTATGGGAATTTACAAGGGTCTATTATCAAGCCCATTATCGCCGCTTTATCGGCAGTTACTGGCGATAAAAGCGGCGGTAATGTATCGCCTTTTGTTGATAATATGCCCCTTCGTTTCTATGATAGTATGTAAAACTTTCCTTTTTGGTGTAGCAGTTGTACTCTCTACGCATGCGTAGCATCTTTTGAAGCCCACATTTTTTTCTTTTTCTTCAAGTTCAACAAACAAACCTTTCTTTATTTCAGGTATTAAATTTGCCGCTTTGTTTTCCGGGTCATGTGTAATCCGCTGGTGTACTTTTGTAATATATTAGTAATTGTATTTTATCTAGATTTATTTGGAACGTAATGCCGAGGCGCCAAAGGTTGATCACGTACTCCGTCCAGCTCCACTTTAGTAGTTTTTCACCGTTGTTTTTATTATATCTGTTACTTTCATTTTATCGTCCTCGTATTTTCTTTGTGAGCGATGAGATTTCAAGGCACGGACAACATGGTGTTTGTCCTTAAACTCTGATGTTATCAGACTTGGTCACACGTACACCTAAAAACTAATTTGAAGGACGTAAGTCACAGGCATTACAACGCGTGTTCGTCAACAGAAAGACATTATTAAGAATATGCATGGTAAATGGATAGTACTTGTAAAAGCATGCGTAGTAAAACTATGGGGCATATTAGATTATCGCCGCTTTTATCGGCAGGAAAACTGCTGATAAAGCGGCAATAAAGGGCTTGATAATAGGCCCTTGTGAATTCCAATAACAGCCCAAGTTAACACCATAACCTGGGCTGCTATGGGAATTTCCAAGGCCCTATTATCAAGCCCATTATCGTCGCTTTATCTGCAGTTTCCTGCCAATAAAAGCGGTGTTAATGTTTCGCCTTTTGTAGATAATATGCCCCTTAGTTCCATGTCCTGCATCGCCTTGTGTGTTGCAGGGCGCAGGATACGACATTCATTTTATTAATTTAATTGTTTATATACCTGCAATCATCCAGATGCCGCTGCTTATAAGCCCCCACCCTGCCGCTCCCCCGCCCCACCTGCCTACCCCACCACAACTCCCTCCACGGGCGGCGGCTGAGTCAGTTACTTGTACTTCCCTTAAGCATAATACATAATAAAAAAAATATATATTATTAAATTACCACCTGTGGAAGATACAAAAAAACATAGTTACAATATGTATTTTACAACACAAAATAATTTGTAAAACATTTCATTTGCCTTTTTTGCTGTTCTCGGAATGTATTGAACTTCACTATAAACAGTGAGTTCAATAGTACTCATCATATAACAGCGGAAAAAAAAAAGATAATCCATAAGGATATCTTAAAGAAACCCAGTCAACATTCTCAATAACATTATAAAAAATAGAAATAAAAAATATCTTAAATGTTTTTTTCTAAGAGCAACTTCTTACGTAAATATGGCTCATCTGAAACAATCATAAAATAACAAAATATTATGATTAATTTTCTTACACTGTAAATAATGTTACTTGCAAATATATGATGACAAACTACAGAGCAAAAACTCCTTAATGGTTTTACACACTTTTCCTTCTGGCCAAATAGTATGCATCAAGTCCTTTGTTTGGAAGTTTTTCAATAGTAATCCTGAATGTCCGCCTCCCAGCCTTCTGATTTAAAACCACCGACATCATCTACGGGTCCCCCAGGACTCATCCATCAGTCTGACGCTGTTCAACATCTGCATGGCCACCCTAACATAAGTAGCCTAGCATCACAACTTCAACAACATCTCCTACACAAGGAACACCCACCTCATCCTCTTCCTCACCAAGAAGCCACACACCACCAAAAGCAACCTCCACGGCACAATGAAGGAAGTTGCTAACTAAATAAAGAGCAGCATTGTAAACACAAACTGGCACAAGATGAAGGTACTCACCCTCAGATCCACCCCCTCAGCCT
The DNA here is from genome assembly GCF_964263255.1 of Lissotriton vulgaris. Lineage (NCBI taxonomy): Eukaryota > Metazoa > Chordata > Amphibia > Caudata > Salamandridae > Lissotriton > Lissotriton vulgaris. The sequence continues at coordinate 2,119,711,867 of NC_141689.1, forward strand.
CAGACAACTCATGCCACCTGACTGCACTGTGAACAGTATTAACACCTACCAACCATGTCCACAACATAGGATTCAACCTCAACTCCTCCCTCTCCATGTGTAACAAAGTCTACAACATCTCCTCGTACTGCTAGAACACCATGTACATGCTCTGCAACATTTACAAGTGGATCCTAACTAAAAGAAGAGGAACAGTGACACAGGCACTCATCAGCAGCAGACTACACTGTGGCAAAACACTCTACACATGAATTGCAGGCAAACACCTACAACAACTACAAAAAATCCAAAAGACCTCCACGTGTGTGATCATGAATGTCCCCGGCTGCACCTATATCATCCACCACCTGATACATCTACACTGCCTCAATATCAACAAAAGGATCACCTTAAAGCTTCTTACCCTCATTTACAAAATACTCTATAACACCAGACTAAACTACCTTAATAGCAGTAATCCTAAATGGTAAATTTTGATCTTAAAATTTTGCCTTTAAAAATATTAGGTAAGAATTTGGTAACTCTTTGGGCAAACATTGCTTAAAAACTAATTGAGTATCATTACAATGTATCCAAACTTTCAGACATTTTAAATAAACAATGTAATGTCCAGATGTGGTAGACGGTCCATCATGAAAAATAATAGCAACAGCTACAAAAGTTCTTCCTGATATTGAACATTGACCAGCTACAACATTTTTGATTAAAGTTTTCAATTTTCTTCCATCAGCTCTACAACGTTGCAGCATTAAAAAAACATACAGTCCATATCTTTGTATAAGTAATGTTGATGACATTTCTGATTTACATTCCATGTTTTGACTTGCTTCTCTAATTAGATTGTTAAAAGACACTGATTCACAGTCAGGTAAAGTCAAATTTATGAATCTCTCAGTGTCTATGTCAGTGCTACATGTAAACAAACAATTTTGACAGTCATGTTGCCATTTATAAGAAAGGCCAAAAAGGTTTTCAATATCTATACCTTCATCTTCCAGTACACCAAACATAAACATTAAAAATTACTGACAATCTTGCTGAATATTCTGTGTAAATTGAGTAGAACCAGAACATATGTCCAAAACATTTTGAATATCAGAAACACTTTGTATTTTACTTTTATCACTGGTACATTTCTGACAGAATTCAACAATGAACATAATCTTTTGTCCCGATTTTCTACAATTTGCTGTTGCAAACTTTCAAGAAAAAAAAGAACATTAACAACTACATTAGCATAGCAGTTGACACCACAACTATTTTCAAACCGATAACCAACTTTCTCTTCAAGATTGTCCTTTTTCTTTTTGCTTGCAGGCGCAACGTTATCTTGTTTTTTTTTCTTTCTCTAGAGTTTCACAACAGATATTCTCAAATCTTCTTGCTCTACCTACCACACGCTTTTGAACTACTGGATATTGACCTAAATTGGGTGCATATTCTCTTCTCAACCTGTTATACTTTTTCACACAATTGGTATCGGCACAAAACCTTTGTCTCATCAAAATCAATCAAGTACAATCCAGATAACGTTCTGACTCGAGACAAAGCAACATATGCCATACCTTCTTTAAACATGGTACTTCCAATGTTCACTAAAGCACAATCTACACTTAAAACTTGAGATTTATGAATGGCTGCTGCATATGCCAAACAAACAGGCAACAAACAGGAAACTGTTTTCTGCAGACATACAAATCTTTCACAAGCAAAAAACTAGCTGCACAATGACTAACTTGTACTTCAGCAATGTCATCGAATTTGATTTTCAAACATTCAATCCCACCTCTATTTACATAATTAACACAATCAACAATTTTACCCATTGCTCCATTTACTAAACCTTTTTCCACATTCAAATGATGTCGCAAAATTACCCTACAATTTACACATGCATATAAATTATTTTCTAAACCAGCAGTTTTACTTATCGATTTCTCTAAACAATCCAATTTCCTCTTCCAATTTTCACTCAAAATAATACTGATTCCTTCATGTTCTATTTTATCAATTGCTTCCAATTTTATAATTTCTTCATTTTCCAACGTTAACATTTCTTCATTGAATATAGAACATTCACGCAGTGTTGGCATTAAGCAGATTACATATTTGTTTTCTGCAATTCTCATGTATATTTTCTCTGGGACAATATTTGCATTTGGTAACAAATTGGAAAGTAATCGTCTCTGTAAAGTTTGTTTGCCATGTATGGTCAATTTTCCAATTCTTATATCTTGAAGAATAGTTCCATAATCAACATCATTTGCCTGTCGCATATTTGTAGTAAGTTCCTAATACTGAAAATATGACCAAATGTTTACATTGCCAATACTCCCCAAAGACTTTATAGTATCTCCATACACCAGTGTTTTAAACACTGGCTGTCCTTTTACAGGAGTAAGTTGTAGAAGATCTCCAAAAACTATGACGTGTTTTACTCTGAATAATACGTCATACTCTGTTTTAAGAATTTGTTGCATTCTTAAATGCACAAAGGCAAGCATTAAGTTTGAGACCATGCTTATACATCAATAATGAGAAGCTTCATTTTCCTCAACACTCTTGAAACTTCACAAGAAGCTTCTCCAGATAGCTTGTGGTATTCTAATTTGTTGTCATGCTCTACTGGTAGCATTAATAAACAATGTAAAGTAATTCCTTTCATATTGTGAGTTGCAGTGACAACACAAGACAAATGTGACTTAGTTCTTTTCTGTAGAAAACTTGTGATTACTTTAATAAAAAAACGTTTTCCTGTCTCAGCTTGCCACTCACATACATACAGATAGGTTCAAATGATGAGCAAGAGCATTCTTTCTTCTCATGAAGTAATCCATGGTCAATCTGTTCTCTCACTTGCTCATACATTTCTTTCTGCTCAAGATTTAGTTGTTCTTCCAAGTTTGCTAAGGTTGTTACATCTTCTTGACGTTGATACATTGCTGTTTCCACCTCTTCCATAGTAGTTGCTGCTTCATTTTGAACAATTGGTTCTCCTAGTGGCTCCTGACCCAACGGAGCAGAAGTTTGACTGTCTTGAGAACTGGCTCTAGCAATCTCAGCTGCAATTGTAGCGTCATGCTCAATTTCGTCATTCAACATTTTCACATAATTAGCAAAAAACAGACATTCTATAGTGTCTTTAGTTGCATTGAAGGGATCTTCATAGCTCTCAAAATCTCCAAGTAATTCCAATTCTGAACGCCATGGCTTGAAAAGTTGCAAAAGAGCTAAATAGTAAAATTCCCTTTTGTCAGTTGTTTCGCAACTTAGTTTATGGTGATTAATCAAATGACTTTTTCTTTGTTTCACCAGACATCCTTCGGAACCAATCACGGCATATATACCAATATTGATGTTTTCGGTAATATTCAGTTAAAAAACTACAGTTTAGAGACAAATGTTCTCAAGATAATGACTTCTATTTGGATAATATGTATCCAACATATTTGTTTTCACTATATCTGTACTTTCTCGCTCTTTTTCAACTAAATATTCAATTTCTTGTACAGATTTAAGAACTCGGTTTTGTGTTGCAGCAAGACCTAGACTCACCCAAATGATTCTTCTAGATTTAGAGTAAAGACTTGCAGATTATAAGCGATCTGAGCATTCATACGCTCCAATTTCTCGATGAGATAACATCTTCAAACTGTAACTGTATAATTTCTTACTTAGACTCTTCTCGTGGGAAATCTCTTCCCACATTTCCTTCAATTCTGTCTTTTCTGACTTTGTTATGTATGATGTCACATATCGAGCAACAGCAATGGAATTGTCTGCAACATATTGAATATCCATATTAGCATTCCACATGGACAAAATGACTGGGTTGTAGTCATTTATGTATTTTGACTCTTCATTTCTTCTTAAGTTGTAGGTATTTTTAGGAGACCTTCTTGTGATAGTATGTTGCAAAGATGACATAAAACAGTTCACTCTTCCTTTCGATATTACAGGTCGAGGAAATGTAAAACGGCATTTGCTGTAGAATTTGTCCTTAGATTAGTACTTTCGACAACAGTATTTCCCACAACGATGGCTTTGGAATCGTAAGACTTGTTGTCTTAAGTCCTTATTTTGTGTACTTTTGGGTACTTCACATGTAGCATATTCTTCAATAAAAGACATCACAGTATCATCTGAGTCTGTTCCAAATTTGGGAGCATCTTTGATCCATAATAGCATATGTATGTGAGGAGCACCTCTTGCATGATACTCCTTTCTCCAAAAGAAATCCAGAACCTCTCCAAGAGGAGGATTTTATTTATTGGTGATAAAAGACATCATACCTTTGAATATATGATTAAAATGCCTGCATACATTAACAGGATCCACAGAGCACAGTTCTCCAGGTGTCTTGTATTCGATATTTAGTATATTTGGATTTCCCTCTCGAAGAACTTGAAGTAAATCATCCTAAGCATATTCAGCACAGCTTACAGTAAGGAACCATGTCGGAGCTCCTAAGTTCCTTAGCATACATTTGAGTTCTCCGTGACGACGATACCAGTACTCATTAGTACTATGCTGACATGCCATCAGATTAATCAGCTGAGATTCCAAAACATTATCTTTCTGCTGTACTTTATCCATAAATTCCTTTGCCGAAACATTTCGCGGATATATTCCTGTTTTCAATATATGGTTTACTGCATAAGAAAGTCCAGACAAATCACTCTGTAACAAAAGATGAAACAAATACAGAATACATTGTTGAAATCTTAGATCTTCTGCATATAATCTTGATGTCTGGTATTCAGATGCAGGAATCTGCACAGGTCGTTCATCATATCGTCCTCCTTTTCCTGTAGGAAACAACTGTGGGAAACAACGAGCTTCCAAGCTATTTCCCCATTCACTAATGAGACTCCCTTTTGCTTCTTTCATTTGGAATAACTCTATAGAATTCCCCATAATTTCTTTGGAATGCAATGGATTAACACTGTAATGTTCGTAGTTTTCTTCATTTCTAGACACATCCACTTTTTCAATTTGTCCAGATGGCAAGTCACTATCTTCTTCTACAGTTAATTCTTCATCTCCCACATACACATTTTTGTAATATTGATTATTTTTACCATATACAATGTTGCCTTTTTCACTTTCCTAACATCCACTAATTCTTTCCAGATTTTCTTACTCTCAGTAGGAACACCATTAACAAGAATAACTAAAGGTTCATCCTCTGCATTTTCTACACCAATAGTTTCAATATTTTTCTTTAAATCTAGAGGCAAATATACAACTCTTCCCTTTAATCCTCTCTGTAAATCTGAAGGAGGCAATTTTCCTGTCTTAGGCTCCATAGGAACAATAGCCTGAAATGGATGCACACATTGAATAAGAATAGACTCATAGGTATTTAAATCCATCAGTTCTGAAGGAATACTTACCAACTCAAGTATATTGTGCACAGCTCTGGCAGGCATTTTGTTCTCATCTAATTTGTTATAACAATATTTACAAATGCGCTGATCAGAACCCAAATCATAATAATTCTCTACCAACAAATAAGTTGCAAAATCCTTCCACTCATTATTATTTTCTTTTTCACTTTTTAAATAAAGATCAACAGTCCAGGTCTGATTTTTATAATGAATTCGTCGACAACAGAAAAATGTGGCCTTTCACCTGAAATCACCTTAAACTGTATAATTTCTTTTCTACACTGCACTGTCCTACATTCTCTTCCACATTTTCTTCTATTAATCTTTCACTTTCTCCACTGTCTTCCTGAGGACCAAAGTAACTAATTTGAATTTAATCACAAACATTTGTTACATCTGATACAGATCCATGCAAAAGAGCACTGTTCAACTTTTTTAACATTAGTGCTGGACTTTTCGCGTAATACAATGTTCTGACTAATTTCCTCATCTGAGTATGATGAACTGCTATCATCCTGAAATGGTGGAAAACACTTCGACATACTTTTTTAGAAAGGCAAGCCAGAGAATGACCTTGGAAACCAGTATTTCCTCTCATGCTGCAAGGGTCTAGTCCTTGCAACATCTTAATCTTTTGTTTAACAATTTTCTTAGTATAATTACGTAAGAAATTGCGTAAAAAATCAATATATTCTTGCCGCACACTGCAAATACTACTACAATTCCAAGTGTACACTGGAGCTTTGGGACGTCTCCCTAAAACTTCACCAGCTAACACCTCTTCTGCATTTCTAGAAATAATTTTCTCTTTCTCAATAGGACAACCATTTCTAACCTCATAAGCACGACCAGTGGTGTCAACTGCATGCAACAAATTATTACTCTGAAGATAACTTTCTTCAATAAAAAAAGGCTCAGAACTTGAACTATGTTTCCATTCACCCAAAAAAACCTCACAAAAATAACTTCTGTTAATGAATCTTTTACACTTACTTTTGGACTTCATTAAATGGATTTGCTCATCTAGTGATCTAACTCTATTGACTACTAAAATAAACAATTTTCTTTTCAATTCCAAATCTTTCTCAACTACATTTTCTATAGCTTTCTTCTTCTTATAAAATACTGTTTTTTTCTTACATACCTTAATTTCTTTAATTACATTTGTTACAAATCTATTATAAAACATTTGTTTCCTAATTTCTATAAATTTATTTTGTTTCCATTTACTATACACAGTTTTGTATGCACTTGATTTTCCATTATTCTTTTCTTTATAAGTATTTTTTTTCATGGCTGATACACTAAAAACATTTTTCTCTTTCTGAACAATACTCTTAGTCTTTAATATTTTCCTCAAAAAAGTCCTCCTACTCTTACCAGGACTTTCTTTTTCTTTTTTAAGAGATGTCTCTTCATGTTTTTCTTTTTGATGACTTCTCTTCAAATACACACTTTTCTATCGTTGCTTGCGTTTCTGGAACTTCGTTGACATGATACAGTATTTTTCGAGTCGATAAAAACAGCCTATAATAAAAAAAATATATAAAATTACAAAAAAAATATCAAATATTCTATCATATTGCTTACAAGAACAGAGAAAGGATTATAAGGACGAACCTCGAACTATAAAAATAAAAGGAGTTACAACAAAAGAACAAGGAGTATGAAAAAACAAAAATATAATAAAAAATGAGATTATAAATAGACACTGCAATATAACGGGATAAAGAAACAGCTGCGGCCCGTGGAGGGAGTTGCGATGGGGCAGGCAGGTGGGGTGGGGGAGGTGCAGGGTGAGGAGTTATAAACAACGGAATGTGGATGATTGCAGGTAAGTAAAGAATTAAATGAATAAAACGAATTTCGGGACATATTATCAACAAAAGGCAATAGATTATCGCAGCTTTTATCGGCAGGAAAATGCTGATAAAGCGACGATAATGAGCTGGTTAATATGCTCTTGAGAATTCCCATACCAGCCCCGGTTAACACCAGAACCTGGGCTCCTATAGCAATTTACAAAAACCTAGGGGCATATTATCAAGAAGGGCGATAGGCAATTATCGCCATTTTAGAGGCTGTTTTCGTCCGCTAAGCGGCCATAATTCTATCGCCCTATTAGCAAGCTGTTGCTAACTGATGTTAGCGACAACTTTTAGGCGATAGCGAGCGGTTTGGGGCCCGCTTTGCATGTGAGTGATGTTTATCGCTAATGACAAGCAAAGTAGGGGTACCCAACTAGTTAGCGACAAAAAGCAGTCGCTAACGTCGCTATCGCCTATTAGCAAGGCAGGCGTATTATTGGAAATATTCGTGCTAGGTGCCAATATCTCCAAATGCCAGACCAGTTCTTAGCCATGTTATCCAATGGGAGGTGGATAACATGGCTAAGAGCATTTAGTCGCTAATGCATGAATATCGCTGTATTCTCAGTGATATTCACGCATTTCGCCGCTATCGCTGGATATTTTAGCACAATTGAGAAAAACGTTGCTAATAGCATGTTTAATCCGCTAACATATCCAGCTATAGGCAGCAATAAAAATTTTTTTTATTGCTACTTGTTGATAATATGCCTCTTATTACCAAGCCCATTTTCGCATTTTTACCAGCAGTTTCCCGCCCACAAAACGTTGATAATTTTAACACTGGTCCTTAATAATATGCCCGTCAGCGCCATATTATTGGTAAAAGGCGATACATTGTTGCCCATTACCGGCAGGAAACTGCTACTAGAGCGGCAATAATGGTTTCGATAATATATCCTTGTGAATTCCCATAAAAGCCCAGGTTAAGACCATAACCTGGGCTTCTATGAGAATTCACAAGGATATATTATCGAGACAATTATTGTCGCTTTACCGGCAGTTTCCTGCCGATAAAAGCGGCGATAATGCATCGCCCTTTCTGGATAATATTGCCCATAATCCTTTAATGTACAGAGACGCACACAGCCTCGGCCCGTGGAGGGAGTTGCGGTGGGGCAGGTAGGCGGGGCGGGGGAGGGGCAGGGTGGGGGGTGATAAAAATTGGCATATGGATATTTGGATTCGGAGGTCCAACCATTATTGTCCATAGTTTGAAAAAGCTAGGAAACATGTGAATAAATCTGCTTCTGCCTTTCTCCGAGACTACCGAATGGGGTCCTTTTACAACAACAATCTGTGTTTCAATATGCATGGCAGCTATAGGAAAGATGGTGTACATTTTACAGATGAGGGGAATAGAGTCATCCTCATAAACGTAAGACTATGCATCAGTACTTACTTGTAGGTAGTAAAATCTCCCAATAACACAACAGCTCTTTTTAGAGCCACACAACACATAAACAAATACACTTCATAAAAATCTAAAATTATTTTTATTTTTCTTGCTTACGTACGCTTATGTGATGACTTTCAACATTCCAGCTGTACGTGGTCCATACGTGCTTGGTACACGTACAATAAATCTACCACCCCTTGAGCAACAGTATATGTTTAGAATGTTTCTACCCTACCCCCTTTCCTTATTTATCAACTTTGCTTTACTGTTTCCTTGTGACTCTGCTGTCGTGACAAATAAGATGGCTGCCAACACTCCCTGGTTTGGAGTATTGACAGCCAATCAGCATTCAGCTCCTGCTGGTAAATGTACAGATTTCTGTACCCGTACTGTGCGATTTTTCTTTAAAAAAAAAAAAGAGAGTAAACATCCATATACGACCCCTTGAGCAACCGTAAAGGATCAGAATGTTTCTACCCTGCCCCCTTCCCTTATTTCTCAACTTTGTTTTACTGTTTTCTTGTGACTCGGTGCTACCGAGGCACAAGATGGCCTCCAACACTTCCTGGGTTCGAGTGTTGATATTATCAAACCCATTATCGCCACTTTGGCGGCACTTTCCTGACAATAAAGTGGCAATAATTTTGTTGCCCAGGCTTGATAATATGGCCCAGAGTGCGTAGTGTACAGCAGCTTCTCTGTAAAAATCTATATCAATCAATCAATCAAAAATTCTTTATTTAGATATAAAACAAATATCTTTAAAATAGAATTACAGATTTATAATATTCATAGATAAATAAAACAATGCAAACAATCAATTGTTAAAACCGCTTCCCAAGCTGTGAGTGCATGCGTAAAACAGCCCTTACTCGCAGCCTACTGTATAAACTGTTCTCATCGCTAGCTGCCTAATGGATTGTTTTTTTTTTTTTTTTTTTTAAAAGGCATTGATTAATTTAAAACAGATGGGGGTAAAGCAATAGCAAGGCTTTTTTGTTTAAAATTACGATAAGCATTCTGAATCAGGTTTGTCAGTCTTATATTTAAGTCAGTGTTATCCGGACTCAATGCAGCAATAATAGCTTGCCTACAGGTCCGAACCCCCAGCCGATTCCATTCGCTCTTCAGCTTGTGCCTGCGTTGGGGGTAGAAAGCGGGACAAATGCAGACCACATGCAGTAGCGTTTCTGCTGCTTTGCCGCACCCTCTGCAGGTTGTATCCTCTTCCACACGGTGCCAGATGGGAAGGTTTTGCAGGAATCGCCAATCACCCATTCTAATGCTTATGAAGCTGCGTTTTAAGTACAATGAAAAAGGACTTGAGAGGTAAGTGGAGGGGGCTAGCTGATTTTAGGAATTAATAACTGCCCACGTATGGCTTCGTTTTGAGAGCAGTGCTTTGTCTGTAATGAGTGATAGCTATCTTAATGTTTTTTTAATTGCAAGCTTAAATGCAGACTGACCAGGATTAAGGGCCCAGAGGCCGTCTGCTGAAATTTGTTGGATATAGTCCTTAATGAGTCGGCCAAAGGTTCCTCCTGGGTTTTTCTCCCTTATTTCTTGCCAAACTAGAGACTCTAATGTACCTGGGTTTGATTGTCGTAATTTATGGCAAAGATTAAGGAATACCCCGATACAGGAAACATCGTAGTTCAATAACCCCAACTCTAGTCTAATCTGTGGGGGGATGCAGAATGTGGCAACTGGCAAACCTTTTTGTAAATTTTTATTTCTGTAAAATCTATAATTACCTTCGAGCAGTGACAACAGATACTGTACAACAGTCTGAAAAACAGATCCACAACCTTATTACACCACTTTTGAGTCACTTTTAACATGGGTAAAGTGACGCAAGGAGCTTGTAAATCTACGTTTCACTTTTCAAGAAAAAATCTCAACTCTAAACTCTGCGAAACAGTTTTAATGTTCTTTTCTCTCTTTGTCTCTCTCACTCTCTGTGACATAATTTCTCTTTCTCTCTTAAATCTATAGACACTGCTTTCCACTTGCACATGTAGAAGAACCGTCCAACTAAAGTTGTGCATTCCACTGGCTGAAGTTGTTGGCCGCAATGTTTATACAATCTACAAAGCCTTCATAGCATTGCATTAGAAATAAGTCGACATATTTACAATCCCATTATGCCACTTTTGTGTCAGTAACGCAGTAGGCACTTCCATATAGACAGTACTTGAACGCGGCATTATAACAAGTGAAATGTACGAGGCACAGTGCACACGTAAAACCATAGAGTTACCTTGACTTGTAATGGTTCAGCTCATTTACTCACATCTACATAATTCTAAACTATAATTTTCTTTTATGTTTTCCAGATTACCAATCGGATATCTTATGAAGTCCATTTAACAATTTGCTTATAATATTGTTTGGTATTAAACTTATTTTTCTACTTGTTTGCAAAATAGTTATAATTAAGTTTCGTTTAGTTATTGTTTTAATAAAAGTTAATTAAAAAAAGTACATACTTCTTTTATTTTGTGGGAGTAGGGGTGTATGATGGTCCACAATAGAAATAATGTTGAAATAGTATAGTAAGATATTTAAGACTAGGATTGAAAACTAATGACTTCTATTTCCTCTGAATAGACTACAACTTAGAAAAGAAATCAAAACAATGTGTACCACATTAACAAACCTCTTGCAACATTTTCCCATGCAAACTTACTCCCCTACAAAACTAAATGTTTGGGCCTCAATCACACCCCTCATTCCATGGAAACAATCACCCCACAAAGATGTCTATATTGTATGAGGAGCTGCATGGCCCTCCGCCTACTGTCCTGGAGTCCACGACGCCCAGACCAGGTTGCTGCAGTGTCCTGGGGGGAAACAGCCATTACAACGCAGTCATAACCACGCGTGATCGTCACAACGAAGCCATTGGCATGCATTTCGGGCCAGATTATGAACAAAACGAGATAGATTATCACAGCTTTATCGCCACTTTCCTGCTGATAAAAGCAGGCATAATGTATCGCCTTTTGTTGATATCGCGTTTTGTTGATAATATGGCCTGAAATTCGTTTTATTAATGTAATTGTTTACTTACCTGCAATCATCCAGATTCTGTTGTTTATCACCTCTCACCCTGCCCCTGCCTCTACCCCACCCCCCTGCCTACCCCATCGCAAGTCCCTCCACGGGCCGCGGCTACAAGACGCGGTTGCGATCTAGTAATTTACCACATAGTATTGGGGAATCCTTGGTAAGGCGCGCGCTGACTAACGAGTGCACACTTCACCGAAGACGTTCTGGAGTTCAGACCCATTTTCAATTGCTCCTTAGACATTCCTGAAGAGAAATTGAAAATATTTCTGTGAGAGTTAAAGAACGTTGGGGCATATTACCAAGCAATAGCGATAATTATCACTATGCATGGTTAGTGGGTAAAATTATATCGCTGAGCACCGAGGATTTTTACCACTGAGATACCTTGATATTATCAAGGTTTATCTCAAAAGCGGCAAAAATCCTGCGAAATGCATGAATATGGCTGAAAAATCTGCGATATTCATGCATTATCGTGACAATGCTCTTAGCCATGTAATCCACCTTCCATTGGATAACATGGCTAAGAACTGCTTTTGGCAGGCGTTAGCTTTTGGAGATATTCGCGCTTAGCGCAAATATTTCCAAAAGCAGATAATAGGAGATAGCGATGTTAGCGACTGTTTCCAGTCGCTAACATCTTGGCACGCCCACTTTGCATGTCATTAGCGATAATTATCGCTGGCATGCAAAGTGGGCCCCAAGATGATCGCTATCTCCTTAAAGCTGTCGCTAAATGGTGTTAGCGACAGCTAGGTAATAGGGCGATAAAATTATCGCCGCTTTAGCGGGAAAAATTCCTGCTAAAGCGGCGATAAGGCCCTTGGTAATATGCCCCGTTGTTTGACAAGTTAGTGAATAAGTAAACTTACCCGACATTATAGACAATATTGAATGTACTCAGTCGATGTATTTTCTCTAACTTAAAACAAGAAACGATAAAATTCGTGTTAAGGAAGGTCTTAAGGGAAAAGAACACATTGAGTTAGGAATAGTAGGAAGACTTTTGAATTAAGAAGGAACATTAATGAAAAACATAAGATAGTGAAGGATTGAGAGAATAGATAATGAGCAACTGCATAAAGAAATGTTAGTAGACGAACACGAGAAAATTAATAACATAAAAATTAGACAATAAACTGATAGGCCTAGGTTCATGAATGTTACGTAAAAATAGTTGTATAATTGTGCAAAGCGCTAAAACTCTACTAATAGAATGTTATTAGATAATAGTATTTATACAGTATTTTTTGTAGGCCAAAATAGGTGAAAACTGTAGTTTTGTATTATATATTATGAAAAGTGATACAATTAACGGTTTATATTTTTATACAAGGAGCAAGAACATAAAGGAAAAATTATGGAAAGTGATCACCCTCATACTCAGTAGATTTTGGATATTACTTTGAGTATAATTGAAGAACTAATTGTATAAGTTCAAGTTCAAGTTCAAGAATTTATATAGCGCACTACTCACCCAGAGGGTCTCAAGGCGCTTGAGAAAGGGAGGGTGCATTACTTATCGAAAAGCCAGGCTTTTAGCTGCTTTCTGAAGGAGAGGTGGTTCTGTGTAAGGCGGAGGTGAGTGGGGAGAGAATTCCAGGATTTGGCCGCTAAGTAGGAGAAGGATCTTCCTCCCATGGTGGATCTGTGGATGCGCGGAATTGCGGCGAGGCCTTGATTGAATGATCGTAGTTGGCGGGTGGGTGTGTAGAAAGACAGTCTTGTGTTGAGGCGCTCGGGTCCTAGGTCGTAGAGGGCCTTGTGTGCGTGGGTGAGGAGACAGAACGTTATTCTCTTGTTGACGGGGAGCCAGTGGAGGTCTTTCAGGTGACTGGAAATGTGAGCTTGACGGGGGATGTCCAGTATGAGTCTGGCTGAGGCGTTTTGGATGCGTTGGAGTTTTTTTCTGTAGTTTGGCAGTGGTTCCGGCGTAAAGGGTATTTCCATAATCCAGTCGGCTCGTGACCAGTGCGTGGGTGACTGTCTTTCTTGTTTCGGCGGGGATCCAACGGAAGATTTTTTTGAGCATGCGTAGGATGTTGAAGCATGAAGCTGAGACGGCGTTGACTTGTCTGGTCATCGAGAGGGAGGAGTCCAGGATGAAGCCCAGGTTACGTGCGTGATCTGTAGGTATGGGTGCTGTACCCAGGGCCGGTGGCCACCATGAGTCGTCCCAGTATGAGGGGGATGATCCTAAGATGAGGACTTCCGTTTTGTCTGAGTTTATTTTAAACGGCTGTTCTTCATCCATTCGGCTACTTCTTTCATTCCTTCGTGTAGATTGGTTTTGGCGGTGTTTGGGTCTTTGGTGAGGGAGAGGATCAGCTGGGTGTCGTCTGCGTGGGAGATGATGTTGAGGTTGTGTTGTCACGCGATGGATGCGAGGGGACTCATGTAAACGTTGAAGAGGGTGGGACTGAGTGATGATCCTTGTCGTCCGCCGCTGATGACTTCGGTGGCCTCTGATTTGAATGGGGGGAGGCGGACTCTCTGGGTTCTTCTGGCGAGGAACGAGATGATCCAGTCCAAAGCTTTTCCTTGTATTCCGACGTTGCTGAGGCGTTGTATGAGGGTGCTATGACAGACTGTGTCGAAGGTGGCGGAGAGGTCGAGTAGGATAAGGGCGACTGTTTCTCCGTTGTCCAGTAGCGTTTGGATCTCGTCTGTAGCTGCGATGAGGGCGGTTTCGGTGCTGTGTTTGGCTCGGAAGCCGGACTGTGAGGGGTCGAGGGAATTGTTTGATTCAAGGAAGGCAGCGAGCTGACTATTGACGGCTTTCTCAATGACTTTGGCAGGGAATGGGAGGAGTGAGATGGGGCGGTAGTTCTTAAGTTCAGAGGGGTCTGCTGTGGGTTTCTTCAGAAGGGCGCTGAGTTCGGCATATTTCCAGCTTTCTGGGAAGGTAGCGGAGTTGAAGGAACAGTTGATGACATCGGGGAGATGGGATGCGATGATGGAGTCTGCTTTGTTGATAATGTGGTGGGGACATGGGTCGGTTGGTGAACCTGAGTGGATGGAGTTCATGAGGCGGATGGTGTCTTCATTGGTGATGGGGTTCCAGGCGCAAAGGTTGTGAGAGTGCTGTTTTGGTTCGGAGGTGGGTGGAGTGGACTGTTCTTCGGATTGGTTTTCAAAGCTGTTATGTATGTCGGCGATTTTGTTGTGGAAGAAAGAGGATAAAGAGTCGCAGAGGTCTTGAGAGAGAGTGATGTCGTTGGTGCCGGCGGTGGGGATGGTAAATTGTTTGATGATGTTGAATAGTTCCTTGATCTTGTGGGCGTTGTTGTCGAGTCGATCCTTGAATGCTGATTTCTTGGTGGATCGGATCAATTGGTGGTGTTTGCGGGTGGCGTCCTTGTAGGTGGTCAGGTTGTCAGTGGTTGGGTTTTTTCTCCAGGTTTTCTCGAGAGTCCGACATAACTTCTTGGATTTCTTAAGGTCATCGTTGAACCAGGGGGCCTTTTTGTTACCTTGTTTGATCTGGTGGTTTTTCAAGGGTGCTAATTCGTCAGCGCTGTGGGTGATCCATTGTGTGAGTTTGGTGGCAGCATGGTTTGGGTCCAATGATATGGCAGGGGGGTTTTGGTTAAGCGATGTGAAGAGTTGGTCGGTGGTGATTTTGTTCCAGTTTCTTCGAGGAATAGGTTGTGGGGGGTTGTGGGTCGTGGTCTTTTTGTAGCTGAAGTGAACGCAGCTGTTGTCCGTCCAATGGAGAGCTGTGGTGTGATCGAAGGAGATGTGTTTGATGGAGGTGAAGATAGGGTCGAGCGTGTGTCCGGCAAGGTAGGTGGGGGGTGTCAACAAGTTGTTTGAGTCCGAGATTGGCCAGGTTGTCCAGAAGGGTGGTGGTGTTGCTGTCGTTTTTCTTTTCCAGGTGGAAATTGAGGTCTCCCAGTAGGATGTAGTTCTCGGAAGTGAGGGCATGTGGGCTGATGAAGTCAGTGATGTCTTCGTTGAATTGTGTGCGGGTTCCTGGTGGTCTCTAGATGAGGGTGCCTCTAAGTGTGGTCCTGGGGTCGGTGTGGATCTGGAAGTGAAGGTGTTCGGCGGTCGCGAGGTTATCGTCGGAGATGGTCGTGATTCGGATGGTGTTCTTATGGACGATGGCGATGCCTCCTCCTGTTTGGTTGGTGCGGTCTTTTCGGATGATCTTATAAGCTCCGGGATGGCTATGGCGATGTCGGGGGCTGATGATGCGTTCATCCAGGTTTCTGTAAGGAATGCGACGTCCGGCGATGCAGTGTCGAGTACGTCCCAGAGTTCAGTGGCGTGTCTGTGGACCGAGCGGGTGTTCAGCAGGATGCACTTCAGGTGGTTAGAGTGGGAGCTGTGTTTGGAGTTCGTGGATTTGGTGTGGGTCTTGACGCAGGTGAATTTGCAGGAGTGGCAGGCGAAGGGTCCATGGGTGTGTCCTGGGGCAGCTTCGCAGCATTGTGGTGTGCGTCCGGGGTTAAGGGCAAAGAGGGTAGCGGCGTCATACGTAATGCGGGTGGAGTGGGTTTTGCGAGGACCAGGGGGTCTGGCGCTGGGCGCGGTCCAGGGGCTATTTTGAAGACGAAAGCTTTGATGGATATTTTCTGGAAGTTTTACATTATTTTGACACTTTAGTACAAATTAAATCAGAACCTGCTGACGAGGAAATTGATCTGAATGACATATCTGATAAAGTTGCGTTGGAATGTCTGTTAAATTATGAGATGTTACAAGAATAAATTTATTGTTGAAAACTAATAAAGGTTTGAGCACTATCTTCTAATGTATTTATTGTACTAAAAGTGAAGCAGTTATAGATTTAGTTATATATTCTTTAAATGTTTGTATTGATTTAAAATATGCAAAGTGGGTTTGAAGGTATCGATTGCTTAAAATCCGTATGGAGTATACATGCAGTCTTGTATGCAGCTGCAAACTTGTGTTCTATGCTTTCAATTGCCCAGTCTGTATCCTTGGACTTCCTGCAAACACTGAGAGACTACTATTTTAGTATTGTAGTGAGCCAGTCAGCAGTATGTTTTTTTTCATTGTACCGTGGTAAAACTGAAGCTGTAATAAATTTAGTGCAGAACTTTTTTTGCAGAAGTGTAATGATCAAGTCAGTGTTTAGATACTCATGGATTAAAAGAGGTCTTAGTGCATAGGCTGTTTCAAACCTTTATAGACTGTGCATGCACTGTTCTATGCACCAGCAAACGTATGTTTTATACGTTCAATTCCTCAATATTGTTGGAAGCCATTCAGCAGTATGTGTTTATCTGTATGCTGTGGTACAACTGAGGCTGTTATTAATTCAATCAGGTTCTTTCCTTGCAGTCTTGTAATCATCCACTCACTATCTAAGTATTCATGCATTAAAATAGGCCTTAGGGCATAGACTGCTTCAAAACCCTTATAGACGATGTATGCAGTCTTCTATCTACTTGCAAATTTGTGTTTTATACGTTCAATTTACTAGTTTGTATCGTTACACTTCCAGCAAACACTGTCACTGTTGCTTTAGTTTTGTAGTGACTCATTCATCTGTATGTAGTAATCCTATCACTACATTAAAACACTATTTACATATATATATATATATATATACAGTTATTGTGCTACGTGACAGCACCAACATGGATGCACCGTATATAAAATGTGGTGTACCATGGGACAAAAATTGCACATATATGTGATGTATCTGTGCTGTAAAGGTGGTGCATTGTTTGAGTTTGTATATAGAAAAAGCAATGTCCCAACAGGAAACAATCAAAAGGCAGTTTAGGTATGTATGCACAGAGCATTACATTGGAAGGAGACAAGGAGGCTCGAGTGGTTAGTGTATGGTTTGTAATTCAGCAGTTTGTTGGAATATTTACACATGAAAATACCGTTAAAGGCAGCACTGTACAAGAAAATTCATGTGACAACCCAAGGACAGCGTGAACGGCGCAAGGTGACAAAATTATATACAAAGGTGGCGCAATAATCAGAAGGTTTTTTGTCAGCTATAACACATTCAATCACAGTTATGAGCCAAATGCGAAAGTGCGCCAAACAGTTGCGCTGTGGTGTCGACAGCGTTTCGATCCCCAATGGTTTGGGATCTTCTTCAGGACTGGGTTGTCGAGTTGGTATGGTGCTGGGGAAACTTGAGGGGGCGGACGCTGGTACAGTTGGCCCCAAGAGCGTCAAGGCGCGATAGATTCATGGATATATTGAAATTTTGTTAAAGGCACGGATTTCAGTCAGTTTTATCCCGTCTCAGGGTTGGTAGATCTGTGCTGATGGATGAATGGCGTCTTACTTAGTGTGGTCGTATTCCAACAAACTGGTGAATTACAAACCATACACTAACCACTCGGGACTCCTTGTCTCCTTCCAATGTAATGCTCTGTGCATACATACCTAAACTGCCTTTCGATTGTTACCTGTTGGGACATTGTTTTTTCTATATACTTTATACCCAGTCCCAACGTTGTCTATGGGTTTTACTCCTGTTCTTTATCACTTGTTTGAGTTTGTTGCAAGTACAACGCATCTCCGTAAATGCTCTTGGGGCCCTATTCTCAGACTGCTGTGTCAATCCTTACACCTGCTTCAAGGTAGCGTAGGGTTTGACACAGCATGAGCCCAAAAGTGACAAAGTGAAATCTCCAGTCAGCTTCCTGCTCTCCAGTCTGTCTCGAATTTTAAACCACTCGTACCTGGTATTACTTCACTTTGCGTGCCTGAAGGGAATTTGGGGAGGAGTGCCTGATATTTTGCTTTGCATTTTCGTGCTCTTGGAACTTTTAATAAAATATAATTAGCGCTTTGTTGCTGGCATTTCTCAGGGCTCAGTCCTCCCTTGCCACGGCTCCGTAGCACTTTCGACCTCAATTGCAGCCGGGTAGCACCATCTTGGACGTGACGCGCGCTTCGTGCAGTCAGTGGTCCAGTCATTGGACGCATCTCCTCAGCACTGGGCAAAGTTATTTAACCGGGCCCCATTGCTGCAGAGCGCTGCTCCTGTCAGCTTCTTGCTCTCCAGTTTGTCTCGAATTTTAAACCACTCGTACCTGGTAATACTTCACTTTGCGTGCCTGAAGGGAATTTGGGTGGGGAGTGCCTGATATTTTGCTTTGTATTTTCGTGCTCTTGGAACTTTTAATAAAATAGAATGAGTGCTTTGTTGCTGGCATTTCTCGGGGCTCAGTCCTCCCTTGCCACGGCTCCATAGCACGTTCGACCTCAATTGCAGCTGGGTAGCGCCATCTTGGACGTGACACGCGCTTCACGCGGCCAGCGGTCCAGTCGTTGGACACATCTCCTCAGCACTGGCCACATCCTATTTAAATGTGTCTGGATATAATGTGCAGAGTTGAGCGCAGGGGGCGCACCGGTGGCACACCGAAGGCACGCCTAAGGCAAGCCCGTCTGTGCCCGTCCACGCTCAACCGGGTCCAGGGGCCACAACCTCTGTTCATAACTTATCCTACACACCCCTGGAATTAAGAGCGTTGGCGAAACATCACACCCTGCTGCCTCACGATGTGGTTAACCGCATTCGGTCGTACCAAATAGGAAACGAAACAGTGGATTTGACCATACCCCTTTATGCTCCTCCCACTAGTAGTTCTATCCCTCCCAAGACATTGAACATTCGCCTTCTCTATCGTAACACCAGGAAATTAGTCAAACATCAGCTGGACATTTTTCTGTTGCTTTCTATCAAAAAGCCAGATGTGTTGTTGCTTACAGAAACATGGGTGACCCTGGAGTCCACATCAGATATACTAGCTGCCCTCCCCTCAGATTACTATATCTTGAATATCAACCGGCATCTAGGCAAGTCGGGCGGGGCGTGGCAGCTATTATACATAAGAAACTTAATAGTACCTAAAGGTCCTCCCTGGAATTGCCTGATGTGGAGAATATGGTAGTTTCCCTAGATTCCACTGCGGGAACTATCGCACTAGTGCTGATTTACCGCCTCCCTCAGTCCATGCCATCCTTCCCGCTCTTACTCAGCGAACAAATGGCCAACCTTTTGACAAATCATTCCAGGGTCTTACTTATAGGGGATTTGAATTACTGGGCTAACGACGCACTCGGCGAAGCACAATCAGTAGAACTGTTTAAATTACTCTCCAACTTGAACTTAACCCAGATTGTATCAACCCCTACTCATATTAAAGGACATACACTGGACCATATTTGGTCCCACAACCTGTCAATATTGGTACCCTTGATATCTCCTTGTATATGGTCAGACCATCACCTGATTGATTGTACGCTCAGTCTCAGCAACAGGCAGAAACAACCAAAGGTTGAGGGAGGTTTAAAAAGAAAGTGGAGAACTCTTGAAACTCAAGAGTTCATTCACACTCTTACCGGCTCTCTTCCCACTTTTAACTCAAATGTTGACGTCATGGAAACTGCCATCGTGGAATGGCTGAAATCGGCCAGTGATGAGCACGCCCCCCTGATTCCATTTTCTCGTACTAGACACCAAGATGCTCACAAATGGTACACTGCCGAATTGAAGTCACAAAAATTATCGCTCAGACAATTAGAAAGGAAATGGAGGCACGGATATCTTATTCCAGACAGACTTAAGTTTCTGTTGGCTCATACAGAATATAATAAAAGCAATATTGACGGCTAAAGCAACATATTTCTCAGCTAGAATACTTAATGCGAACAACAGAACCAAGGATATATTTAAAATTGTTGGTGAGATTAGTAGCGACGAGAGGATACTTCCAATCCATGCTCCCACGCAAAAGGTATGTGTTGTCTAAAGCAATTTTTTCGTGGACAAAATTGTAACTATTAGATCAAGCATCTCTCCTTTGACCAACATAGTATGCCAGAATGATGTTTCTAGAAACCCGGTTACTATGAATTCTCTCACCGCCTTATGCCCCAAAAACCTCCCAGACTTACTCGTCCGGGTTAAGTCCGGCTCTCCGAATGACTGTTGTCCTCCTGTCATTATTAAAGATATATTTACAGCACTGCCACATAGTATTCTTCCTTTTTTGAATGCATCTCTTAATCAAGGGGTAGTCCCGCCTGATTTTAAGGCTGCCACAATAGTTCCCCTTCTGAAAAAACCCGGGTTAGATCCTCTTATTCCTGCTAACTACCACCCCATATCGCTTCTTCCCTGGCTGTCTAAAATCCTGGAGGCACATGTGGCCAGATGTCTATCTAGCTTTGTGGAGCCAAATCAAGCGGGCTTCCGACCGGCCCACTCAACAGAGGCGGTAGTTCTGGCCAATCTGGATACTCTAAGAGCTAATTCGGACAGGGGAACTCCTCAGGCCTTGGTGCTTTTGGATTTGTCGGCAGCGTTCGACACGGTCGACCATAACATCTTGTTAAACCGTGTGGAACAAGCAGGCATCCAAGGTTCTGCCTACAACTGGCTTAAATCTTTCTTAACTGGCAGAACGCAAGCTGTACGACTGGGCACCCTTACTGCCCCAACAGTGACCACCGCTTGTGGGGTAGCACAGGGCTCATCCCTGTCACCATTATTGTTTAATCTTTATCTGAGGCCTCTGTTCTATTCCTTAAAGAGTCGGAAGGTCACTGTATTTAATTATGCTGATGACCTTCAGTTGATCTTCCCCCTAGACGGTCCTAACGCTGCTTTGGAATTCCAAACCACCATGCTACAAATCCAACACTGTATGTACAGCAACCAATTGAAACTCAATCCGGGTAGGACGGAATTGGTGCTGCCAGGGAGGAGTGAGGACTGTTGGGGTCCACACTTTTGGCCTAGCGAACTGGGTCCCCCTCCTGTTCCATCCCTGTCGGTAAGAAGCCTAGGGGTAATTATCAATGCAGACCTCTAGCCGAAAGGACAGGTGGGCGCAGTGGTCTCCTCCAGTCTTTATCAGCTTCGCAAAATCAGGAAGATTGCTCATCTGCTGACCTATTCGGCGCTGATCCAGGTGGTGATAGCATTGGTTCTCTCACGCCTGGACTTTGCAAATTCCCTCTATATTGGCTTGCCTCAGTACTTAATGAAACAGCTACAAATGGTGCAGAACCAGGCAGCCACACTAATATATAAACAGCCAAAATGGCACTCTGCCAGGTCTTTGCTGCTCCAGCTGCACTGGCTCCCCGTGGATCAACGTGCGGCATTTAAGACCGGGTGCCTCGCTTTCAAGGCACTGCAAGGCAACATCCCAAAATTCATCATGGCCATGATAAACAAACATGTTTCTCGGCGCAATTTGCGCTCATCTTATCTTCATCTCCTATCTGTTCCGACTATAAAACTCAAACGGGTCGGAGGTTGCAGATTTTTGACCTGGCACCCACCTTCTGGAATTCTCTTCCAGTAACAATGAGAAGCTGCGACAATCTTCTGGGCTGTTGAAAGGTAATCAAGACGTGGCTGTTTGGACTAGCTTACTAATAGGGTCTGATGTAACAATCTAAGCAGGAGCAGCACCATGAAACCCTGGGGTGACCGTGCGCTTTATAAGTAAATGTTAAGATAAGATAGTAGATTTCAGTCAGCCACTTTTAGGAGGTGTTCCTGTGCCAGAACGCCCCCCCATCCCCTCCCCATGTAGGAATGTCTCTTTCTGGTACCGGCATTTACAATGGGACGCACCTTCCAGATGCGTCACATTCTAAATACCACATACCATGGCGCATCTTTTGCACCACCGCTTCATCAGAAAAGTGATGCAACGGCGGGGTAAAAGAGGAACAAGGATGTTGTAAATCTGCCTCTAACAAACACTTACAAATTCACCCAGGCAGTTTCACTAGCAGAGTATTCTTTTTGAATTTACTTTTGGTATTATTTTACATTAAAAATATGAAATGTAGCTTTCAAAATAAAATAAATATAAGTATTTATAATAAAAATGTAGGAAATTTCTATAAAAAGAAAGAAATATAATAATTAGTAAATTTTAAAATTATCATTTACAAAACCTTAGAAATTCACTGAAAAAAACCATAGGTTTCAGGCACGTTATAGTTAGGAATTAGCATTTAAAAAAACCTTAGAAATTCACTGAAAAAAACATAGGTTTCAGGCACGTTATAGTTAGGACTTAACATTTTTAAAAAAACGTATAAATACACTGAAAAAACCATATGTTTCACCCATGTTATAGTTAGCTGGATTTTCTCTCATACAAAACCATTGAAATTCCTCTGTTATAGTTAGTTCAGCTAACTATAACTCGCGCGCCCGCAATGCACTACTGATGATGTCACATATTACATCACTCATGACATGGTCAGTGACATCACTCATGACATCACTCATGACATCACTGATGACATCACCGTTGTGAAAGAGTGGCAGACCTCCTGTCAGCATAATATAACCCTTGATATAGACATTCAAAAATAGAAACTAAAATTTTCAAAAAATGGAGATACCAATATCAGTTACAACAACCTGTTCAGTAATTCCTAAATCTACATACATAACCAGTCATTCACTAACAGTGCTATATAGTCACTCATACATGTACTCACTCATCATATGTTCTTATACACCTATGCATCCTGTTTCACACTGACACTCATCCATAGAGTTACTCACACACATACTCACACATGCAAATAAACTTTCAAACATCCATTTGCTTGCATACATAGCTATACATACACTACTACACTTACTTTTACAGAAATATACACATACTAACTCTCTTAAACAATCACTTATAGAAACACATACTTATTTATACAGGAACTCTTCCAAACTTTCGCTCTCACATATACTCACGTATATACATCAATATTCACATATACTAGTATAAAACATATGTAGTTACCCATAAAAATACTATTGAGACAGTCATTCACTCACTAACACCCCGATACACACACTCATCTACCCATCAAGTCTTTCACACTTGTTGTCTTCAAAACACATACAAACAGTGAGTCAGTCATTCATTCATGCATCTATGCACTAAGTAATACCCCCCACCGAACCATACAGACATTCATACTGATACTCAAAAATCAACTAATAGCCCATGTAGACACTCATATAGCTACTCACCAACCCATGCAGCCACTTATACACAAAGTGAGACACTGATACAGATATTTATATATTTAAACATTACTCGCTAATACATTAAGCATGGGCGGATTTCGTGGATCCATGATCCCCGAATTTGTGGATTTGCGTATTCGCAGATCCGCAAAATTTGCGGATTCGCGGATTTTACGGACTTTTTAAATGGGGGGGTCTTCTGTGCGAGTTCAAGTGCCTCTTGTGTGTATAAATGGTCAGAGACCGATCAGAGCAGCAGATCAAGAGAAAGAAGCTCCTGGTCACAGGAACAGCGCTCGTGAAAGTCAAGGATACAAAGGCCTCTATCCAGCATCACAGCTGATTTTCGACTGTAGATTTGGGAAGAAGGCACACCTGCCCAGCCTCTACGACGCTCACGATTGTTTTTGGGCTGATGAATGAGTCACTGAATCTGAGCATCAACTAGTTCCAGCGACCATGTGTGTGTTACTATGCAATCGCCCTGAAGGGCGCATGGGTCCCTTGAGTGAGCTCACTGAGCTGTCCATCATAGTAGGTAAATGTCGGGAAGACGGTGCACACCGCGAGTGTGTGAGCGGGGCCAAACAGGCGGGGCTTCCATGTGAGTTCACATGCCTATTGTGTGTATAAAAGGTCAGAGACCGATCAGAGCAGCAGATCAAGAGAAAGAAGCTCCTGGTCACAGGAACAGCACGAGGATTGCGCTTGTGAAAGTCAAGGATGCAAAGGCCTCTATTCAGCATCTCAGCTGATTTTCAACGGTAGATTTGGGAAGAAGGCACACCTGCCCAGCCTCGACGACGCTCACGATTGTTTTTGGGCTGATGAATGAGTCACTGAATTTGAGCTTCAACTAGTTCCAGTGACCATGTGCGTGTTACTATGCAATCGCACCGATGTGCGCAGGGGTCCCTTGAGTGAGCTGTCATCATCCTGTAACTATTTTAGGATGGCGCCGGCAAGCTGCCATCGCCATCCTAAAATAGTTACTAAATTAGCTTCATCAGGAAGCACTAATAGATAAAATAAAGCAGGTGCTCGAGCACCTGCTTTATTTTATGTATTAGTGCTTCCGGTTGAAGCTAATTTAGTAACTATTTTAGGATGGCGCCGGCAGCTTGCCGGCGCCATCCTAAAATAGTTACAACAACTTCAAGCTTGAAGCCTTGAACTTTTGCCCCCCGGATCCGCCGCTCGCGGATTTGCGGATTTTCGGTAAATTCGCAGGAGTTCCCGGATTGCGGATTTACCGAAAATCTGCAGAATCCACGAGCGGAACGGATTTTGCGCTCACACCTATAATACATGTATTCAGTAAGATACACTTAATTCAGTTATACAATCAATTTTACAAAAAAAACAATAATTTAGACACTTATTTTCCCATTTATTCTTCCATCGACCTTTAGATATACATATATAAAAAATATTTATTTTTCAGAAAGACACACATTCACTGGATGATGTCATCAGTGATTTCATGAGTGATGTCACTGACCATGTCATGAGTGATGTCACTGACCATGTCATGAGTGATGTAATATGTGACATCATCAATAGTGCATTTCGGGCGTGCGAGTTATAGTTAGCTGAACTAACTATAACGGAGGAATTTCAATGGTTTTATATGAGAAAAATGTCCAGCTAACTATAACATGGGTGAAACATATGTTTTTTTCAGTGAATTTCTAAGGTTTTTTAAATGCTAAGTCCTAACTATAACATGCCTGAAACCTATGTTTTTTTCAGTGAATATATATATATATATCTTTCCATGCTGCGGTTAATAGTGCAAAGTTTTCTCTCTGCCTTTGAACAAGAGCCAGGAAGCTCGAAACGTGTCAGGTGATCAAATTATTCAAACGCATGAACACCAGGTTTGCTTTGCGAAATAAAAGAACTCTGCTGGGTTAATTGTTGTTGAGTGTGCCTCTGCATGGGGAAACTCGTTTTGAAAGATGTAAGTTCTGCTGCTCCGTCCGAGGAGGTTTGCACCACCCCGTTTAATCAAAAGGGGTCCTACGGAGGCATGGAACTTTTCGCAGCCCCGCAGCAGGAACAAAGGATCATTATCAACTGGTTTTCTTGCGCCTGGAAGCCCACTGGAGGGCATGAATCATGGAGTGATTTTGGAAATGGAGCACACCCACTAAAGGAGAATGACCCCGAGGCACTACATTTCTCAGCATAAAGATACCAAGGGAAAGTGCCTCGGTTAATAGTGCAAAGTTTTCGGGGCGTGGCCAGCAGCATGGTTGAGTAAGACGGGCTTTCGCTGAGCTCCAGCCAAAAGCCTGATCCGTCATAGATTCCGGCTACCTGCAGACCCGGAGAACACCAGCTTTTATTATCTTGGTACTAAGATGAGCTCTGGAGCTGGTAGAAACAGAGGAGGAAGCCCTAGAAGATATCTACGGGCTGAATATCGGCCCGACTCAACGACAGCGACCGCAACTTAAGATGGCGCTGAGGAGGGCTTGAATCGGCATCTGGAGGACCCAGAAGCAAAGCAGGACTGCGCCACAGTGGCTGCAGGGGACTGGTGACATTGAGGTGTGCTGTCCTCTCGTCACCATGCGGGGGCTGCTTGAGTGGTGTGAGGCCCTGAGGGCGCATCCTGAAGGCCCAGATGCCGTGGATGAGTGGCCCTCCTCTCCCTCCAGGTGTGTGTCTGCAAGCAGCGGGGCTCTGGCGCCCTGACACTGAGGCTGCAGAAGACAGCGGATGGCGGGGACTGCTAATCAAACTGTAAGCCCTGCCCCAAGAAGAGGTGGGGTGGCTCTGGAGGGGTCTGTCTCAGGGAGGAGGAGGCTCGCGCACTGGACCGGCACGCCCGCCCCGGGCGGTTGTACTGGAGATGTCAGATGTCTTGTGAACGGGGCCAGTGGAGAGAGCGGCCTCTGAGGGAGTGGTGACCCTCATGGACTGTCAAATGAAATATGCTGGTAGGGTGCTGGAGCTGGTAAACGGAGACCCTTGGTGGTGCTGCGGGGCCTGGAGGGGGACCCTGGAGCAGTGTGCCTCGACTTCCCGGTTCCCTCCTTCTCTTCCCCCCACCAACAGCGAGGTGCAGCATTGAGAGATGGCCGCTGGCCCTAAACCTTTGTGTTCCGGCGGCCTGGTGGTGAGTGCCTTCAGAGGGGCAGGCAGCATCTTAACGTGTGGGACTTCGGGGGAGGCCGAGGATTGACAATCATTGAGGAGAGCAAGGTTGGAGCCTGGGCTTGGGAATGTCCACATGAGGTATCACCTGATGCGGGATACTCTGAGGTGTTGACTGCTTATATGCAGACTTGACTTGAGGGGTACCTCTGGTGGTGGTCCTTGCGGAGCAGTGCGTGTTCAGAGATAGACGCAGGGTGCCCTCTCCTGCTGCCTCTGCCCCTCGGCCTGAATCTACTGCTTCTGATGTGGGGTCGAGATCACCAGATGCTATAGAAGGATCCTATCAGAGCAAGGTGTGCCTACCTGACTGAGCTGTGCACCTTGCTGGAGGTACAAATTTAAATAGGAGAAACCCCTGCAATCCTCTGCCCACCATTAACGGCTATGGGCAGAGATAGAGAACCGAAACCGCCGCGACAGGGCAAGAAGGATCGGTATACGAAGGTCATCACCCCTCCTTCTGAGGAATGTTCGACCTCCCGCTCAAACACGGACACCCTCCTTC
Source organism: Lissotriton vulgaris (assembly GCF_964263255.1). NCBI lineage: Eukaryota > Metazoa > Chordata > Amphibia > Caudata > Salamandridae > Lissotriton > Lissotriton vulgaris. Next base: position 2,119,739,285 of record NC_141689.1, read on the forward strand.
AGCCAAATAATGCATCCAGAGCGGCACTAGAGAGGAAAATAGGTGCAGTGGGCACGGAGGTGACGCTCTTGTGACAGGACCTGGGGAATTTGGCGGATAGGGTCACGAAGTCGGAGACTAGGCTGGGAGAAGCAGAGGATATGCTACAAGACCTGCATAAAGGAATGACGGAACTGCAATCATCTCATAAATATCTACCATGGCGAGTGGACAATGCGGAAAATAGAGCACGCTGCAATAACCTCCGTTTTGTGGGTTTTAGTGAGGCAACTGAATGAACGAACATGGCTCTTGCGCACCTTCCCGAAAGACAAATTCTCCACCTGCTTTGCTATAGAAAGGGCCCACAGGGCGTTGATGGCCGACCACCTGCAGGAACGCAGCCAAGACCAGTAATAGCCAGTTTTCTGAACTTTCTGGACAGATGCATGATCCATGATCCTCAGGGAAACCAGAAAGCTTGGGGAGATCCGGCATGAGAACACATGCATAATGATTTTCCCCGACTACAGCAGGGAGGTGCAGAAACAGAGACACAACTTCGACTTCGTAAAAGCCAAATTATGAGATCATAAGATCCAATATATGCTGTTCTTCCCTGCAAAGCTGAAAGTGCTCTTCATGGGCAAATCCCATTTCTTTCAGATGCCAGCAAAGGCGTGGCACTGGCTGGAGGAATGACCCACACTGGAACAACCGGAAGTAGCACTGCACAGTGATGTTCCCTCGGCAGGGGATGCCAGACGGTCTCCGGGCCCACAAAGATCGCTGAGACCCTGACAGGCCCGCAGGGATAGACTTATGGAGGCGACTCCATATGCTCCAAAAGACACTGGAAGACTCAGAAGGCGCAGTGGCTGTTCACTAGACTCTTGTCTCTCGTCGGGCTCCCTCACACTCCACCTTCCTGATCATCCTCGACCAGAGACTAAAAATAGGGACTCTTCCTCCGGAGAGGAGTAGGCTGAGGGCCACTCTATGCACCCCTTGGCAGCTGAAATACTGGTGATGGAACAGGACGCAGCGGCGGATGCTATGACTTCCCAAGTAGAACCGCCGGATACACATTCGTGAACAGGGACCTGCGAGCTTAACCGTGGATATGGACTGAAAATTCGGAGCATGCAAGCTGGACACTCACCACCCCTCTCTTTTTTCTTTTTTTTCTCTCTTTATTCCTTTGCTCTATCTACTGTAGCCTGCGGGGAATTAAAAGATACTCACAGAGCCATAGGCAAAAGGCTTGGAGTGGTCATAGACTTGGGTTCTCGGCAGCCCCTCCTCTTCAGCGCCTGCGCTTTCCATTGTTCTTTCCTTCCCTTTGTTGATCTTACTCCTCCTTTTACTTGTGGACTGCTGAGAGAGTTGGAACTTGTAGGGTAAGTTGGTATTGGGAGGGCGATAGACCTCCACCGCCCTATGGCTCATTCCCCAGTGAATGGTGGGGGATGCGACGTTGGGGAGGGGAAAGGTGGGGCCAGGGTGGAGGTTTGGTGGGTTACAACAGTTCTATTGTTGGGTTTACTATGTTTTGTTCTGCACAGCAGTCACACGGTCATGACGATGCACTCATTCACCTGCTACCCCCACTCGAGACATTCCTTGACCACTCATGTCTATCCACTGATTGATCATACACTCCCCATGAATGGGACAGAGACTGCCCCCTACAAGATACTCACCTGGAATGTGAACCGCCTGGGGGATTAAATGAAGAGAGGGTTGGTGTCCACATACATAAAACGAGTCCACCCAGACGTGCTCCTATTGCAGGAGACCCACCTTAAGGGCACAACATGTGGGTTTCCGGCAAAGGGAGCTTACATAGTTCTAGCACACGCATGGTACAAAGCGGGCTCCACGGTGGGGTGGCTATCCTGCTTAAAAAATTCCCCGCTTTCAGGGTAATGGGGACATGGACAGACCCCCACGGAACATATGTGGGAGTGACTGGTGCTTGGGGTAGAAAGAAGGTCACTATAGTATCGGTCTATGCTCCTCCGAGCTTACAAGCCAGGACTCTCCATGGGGTCACTGATATTTTATTGGATACCCCGGGTAAACTATACATTGTAGGGGGTGACTTAAATTACGTCATGTCCATCCCCATGGACCGCTCAGGGAATCATACCGCCCACCCCCCAACCACGCAACTGGCCAGGCTGATGGACACCCTGGGTCTGATGGATGTGTGGCAGCGACTCCTTCCAGACATCAGAAGTTATTCATACAATTCCATTGCCCACAATGTGCCCTCTCGACTGGGCTATGCCTTTCTTCCATGGAATGTCAGTGGTGCAGTTTGTGAGGTGGAGTATCAGGCACTTGGGATCTCTGATTACTCCCCCTGCTTGTTATGACATGGGGGAGGCCCCGGGCAAGACAAGGGAACTGGAGGTTGTCGGCTTGGGACCTGCAAAACGCAGAGGTGATGCTGTGTCTCCGGGCTGACACAACAGTGTATGTTGCAGAAAATGTAGGCTCGGTGCAGTCGGGTGTTATAGTGTGGGAAGTCTATAAGACAGTGCTTCGCGATAGGGACCAAAACCGAAGAGCTTCAGAAAAACGGAAGGTCCAAGAGGAGCTCACCACTTTGGAAACCCAAATTTTGGCACTAGAACAACGCTATCTTGCGGGAAATGACTCAAAGGTCCTTCGGCATTTGACTGACAAGCAACAGCGCTATAGAGACCTAGCAATGATAGAGGCTAAAACGCAGGTGCTGGGGACCCTTCATAGATTATACGACGCTGGGGACTAGTCTGGTAAGCTCTTGGCTTGGCTCAGCCATAGGGAAGTGGAAGTCCGATGGATAGAAAGATTAGTGGACCAACAGGGGCAGACACAAAAGGGAGACACACAAATAGTAAGGACATTTGCTTCCTATTTTAAGGATTTCGATGAGGCCAGGAACCTGTGTACCCCGTAGGAGATCCTGGCAAATCTAGATACTATTCAAACCCCAGGCTTAGAAGATGAAGAGAGGGAGGGACTTGAAGCAGACATAAAAGTGGCTGAACTTAAAGTAGCAATAACTAAACTACCCCCAGGGAAATCCCCAGGCCCGAATGGACTCCCAGCAGAATTTTATAAGAAAGAGGCAGACCTTCTGGTGGTGCTAATAGCACTGTTTAGAAACGAGGCCCAGGATGGTATTCTGTCCCTAGATCTTAGAATGGCCACGATCATCCCCATCCATAAACCGGGAAAGCCCCCTGAAGATTGTGCATCTTGCCACCCAATCTCCCTCCTCAATATAGCGGTTAAGCTCCTGGCGATGGTATTGGCCCTCCGTCTACGCCAGGTAATCTCAGGCCTGGTACATCAAGATCAGACGGGCTTCCTACCAGACCGGGCGACCAGACAGAACCTACGGTGGACCCACAATTGGCTCATGGGTTAACAGGGCCTTGATGATCCCCCCCGGTATACAACGTTTACAACAAAGTTTTTACAACGCACTACCATTACAACGCAGGCATTACCACGCATACCATTACAACGCATTGCGCTGGGGGGCGCTCTAGGATAGGGAATAAGTTTAATTTTCTATCCAACACCTTCCCTAGTGTCCCGGGGACTGGAGTTGGAATAGAAAATTATACTTACCACTATCCAGCACCTCTAAGCGCTATGCGTTGTAACGGTATTTGTTGTAAATACCACGTTGTAAAGGTATGCGTTGTAACGTCATACATCCGATCCCCCCATGTTCCTCTCCCTGGATGCAGAAAAAGCATTTGATGCTGTCCACTGGCCCTTCTTAGAGGCGGTTTTGGTCAAGCTTGGCTTTGGCCCCAAATAAAGACATCGGGTTGGACTCCTACAGACAAGGGAGTTACAGGGGTTTCAAATCACACAGACCTATTTTGGGAGAAGACAAGATCTCGCTCTATGCAGACGATATCCCGTTTATATGTTACCCAACAGGATGTCACGGTCCCAGTACTGTTCAAGCTTCTGGACAGGTATGGCTCCTTCTCAGGCTATGCTATAACCTGCACTGTAAAGCCCGCGGGCTGGTGAGATGTGGCCTCCCCCCCCCCCCGGAGCTCTCCAGGTAACGCAGACGGGCTTCGCATATCTGGGGACCTACCTCACCACAGATAGAAACCTCTCCTACCAAATCAATATCCAGCGAATCATAACAAACTTTGCAGCTGACACTATGCATTGGAAAGCTCTCCCCCTCACAATTCTTGGCCGTGCTACAATGTTTAAAAAGATCGCATTGTCCCGCTTTCTGTATGCCCTCCAAATTAGTACTTCCCCCAGACAGACGTTCAGGGTGATAGACGCAGAATTGTGCTCCTTGCTGGGGAAGCAACCAAGGATCGCCCTGAGTACGCTGGAGCAGAACCAATATAATGGAGGGATATCCCTGCCTGACATTGAGGCCTACTATTGGGCAGAGCATCTGGCACTGGTAAACGAATGGCTCCACGTCCCGCTGATCACCCCACCTACAGATTAGAGAGGGACACCATGGCACACCGTTCGTGCCTACATTTTTTATATGGGGTCCATGTAGGAGACGCCTACCCTCTGGCCATGCAAATAACGTTAGAGGTCTGGGATTGGGCAACTAAGGCACTGGGATGGACACGCAAACCGACTAAACAAACACCGATCTGGCACTGCACCTGGTTGAGGGAACGTCACAGACTTAAGGGCTTTGGAGGCTGGGATGACATCAGAATCTCCACTCTGGGGGATGTAGTGGCAAAAGGGGAACTCAAACACTTCAGGACATTGGCAACAGAGTTTGGGCTGCACCCCACCCAAGTTTTTAAATACCCACAATTGCGAGATGCCTGGACAGCCGAGAGCTTGCTTTCCTTTCCCCGGCCAGAATATGCCCCGCTAGAGGGTCGCCTATTGCAAGAGCAGATACCCAACAAGGCAGTCTCTCTAACGTACAGGACATTGAACAATGTCAGATTCCCCAGACAGACTGGGGAATCTGATTGATACATGGGAGCAGAACCTGGGCAGGTTAGACCCAGTGGATTGGGAGGCAGCCCTGATGCAGCACAGGGAGGTGGCAATTAAATCTTGCCTCCGACTCATTCAATACAAGATACTACACAGGGTGTATTTTGACAGGGTCCGACTCCACCGAATGGGCCGGGCTAGCGAACCAAATTTCCTGCGTTGCAGACAGCCGCAGGGTGACTTTTGCCATATCATCTGGGACTGCCCAGTTCTCCACACATATTGGACACATGTATTGGGAGAACTGAGTAAGGTATTATAGGTAACTCTTCCTATAGATCCTAAATTCGTATTGCTAGGTATACCTAACGATGTTGACTTGGGCCGCCCACAGCTTATTTTTGCACTACGAGCAATAGTGGTGGCAAAAAGAGATGTAGCACGCGCATGGGGAGCATCGCCACCTCCTCAATTAGCAGAATGGAGGAGGGGTATGGACATGGATCTGGCGGCGGAAAGGGTCACATATAAAACAAGATTATGCCTCTGGAAGTTTCGCAGAATATGGGGAAATGGAGAAAACATCATGGACTGGATGGTGGTATGGGAGCTGACTAGCATAACATGGGCTCTCTAAATTTTGCTGAGCCCCGGGATGGGGGGCAACTGGGCCTGTGTCTCCGACCCGGGGGGAGGTCAGGTGGGTGGGAGGAGATTATCAAAACTGAAACTTACGGGTGGCAGGGTATTCTACAGGTTCATGGAATAAAGAAGGTGATGTGGCTCGTAGATTGGGGGTGGGTGGGTGCTTCGGCACGAGGGTGACTATTTATGACATGCTAATTGTTTTGTACTGGATGAAAATGCAAATAAAAATATTTTATAAAATAAAAAAAAGTAAGTTTGCAAAGTTTACTCTCTGGCTGTGAACAAGAGCCAAGAGGCTCAAAACGGGTCAGGCTACAAATTATTCAAACTCAAGAGTACCAGGTTTGCTTTGCAAAATAAAAGAACTCTGCTGATTTATCTGTTATTGAGTGCGTCTCTGCATGGGGAAACTCATTTTGAAAGATGGAACTATGGCTGCTCCGGCAGAGGAGGTTGGCACCACCCTGTTCAATTAAAAGGGGTCCTGCAGAGGCAAAGAACTTTTTGCAGTCTCGCAGCAGGAACAAAGGATCATTATCAACTGGTTTTCTTGCATCTGGAAGCCCACTGGAGGGCATGAATCATTGAGTGATTTTAGAAACGGAGCACACCCACTGAAGGAGAGGAATGACCCAGTGGCACTACATTTCCCAGCATGCACCCAGTAAATGAGACTCACCTGCGAGAATCCACTGGAGGACAAATATACCAAGGGAAAGTGCTGCTGGTAATAGTGCAAAGTTTTCTCACTGCCTGTGAGCAACAGCGAGGAGGCTCGGTACGCATCAGGCGACAAATTATTCAAAGGCAAGAGCACCAGGTTTGCTTTGCAAAATAAAAGAACTCTTCTGAGTTATCCGTTGTTGAGTGTGTCTCTGCATGGGAAAACTCGTTTTGAAAGATGTTACTACGGCTTCTATGGCTAAGGAGGTTTGCACCGCCGGTTCGATTAAAAGGGATCCAGCAAAAGCATATACCTTTTCGCAGTCTCGCAGCAGGAACAAAGGACCATTGTCAACTGGTTTTCTTGAGCCTGGAAGCCGACTGGAGGGCATGAATCATGGAGTGACTTTGGAAACGGAGCAAACCCACTGAAGGAGAGGAATAACCCAGTGGCACTACATTTGCCAGTAGACACACAGTAAATGAGACTCACCTAAGAGAATCCACTGGAGGATAAATATACCAAGGGAAAGTGCTGCGGTTAATAGTGCAAAGTTTTCTCTCTGTCTGTGAACAAGAGCCAGGAGGCTCGAAACGCGCCAGGCGTTTAAATTATTAAAACGCAAGAGTACCAGGTTTGCTTTGCAAAATAAAAGAACTCTGCTGAGTTATCGGTTGTTGAGTGCATCTCTGCATTGGGAAACTCGTATTGTAAGATGTAACTACGGCTGTTCTGGCCGAGGATATTCGCACCGCCTCGTTCAATCAAAAGGGGTCCTGCAGAGGCAAAGATCTTTTCGCAGCCTCGCAGCTGGAACGAAGGATCATTATCAACTAGTTTTCTTGTGCCTGGAAGTCCACTAAAGGACATGAATCATGGAGTGATTTTGGAAACAGAGCATACCCACTAAAGGAGAGGAATGACCCAGTGGCACTTAATTTCCCAGCATGCACGCAGTAAATGAGACTCACCTGAGAGAATCCACTGAAGGATAATTATACCAAGGGAAAGAGCCACGGCTAATAGTGCAAAGTTTTCTTTCTGCCTGTGAACAAGAGCCAGGAGGTCGAAACGCGTCAGGGGATCAAATTATTCAAAAGCAAGAGTACCAGATTTGCTTTGCAAAATAAAAAAAACTCTGCTGACCTCATTAAAAATCAGCGGGACACATGCTCCGGGCACAAACGAAGGATTTATTTGGTTCATCACAAACGCACTCCTGTAGCCCGTGAAACGCTATGGCAGCCGCGTTTCTGGCCGAACTGGCCGTCATCAGTGCCAGTCCCACAGGCTATGATATTTCGTGGGCTCCAGAGACCACTCCCTTAATAGCAGTCTCTCGAATCCTCCTTCCACAGGCAGGTGTGTTAATTGCGCTGCGCCTCCCAGGAGCACTACAAGATGGAAGTTGCAGTCTATGAGGTCCAGCATACAAATGTATGGGACACAGGCCCAAATTAATGTCCCCAATTTCTTGGCGCTTTACTGCATTCCACCTCAGAGGTCCTGGGTATGATGTTGCGGCCAATACCTTCTTTTGTGCCTTTATCAGGCAGCGTGATGCTGCCTCCTCTCTCCCCTCACGTAGATACACCCAATGTGGAGAATACCACTGGTTTGAGGGGGCGCGGCGTTGTACTCCTCGTACTGCAATACTGTTTTGCTGATTACGCGGAGCTCCAGACCGAGAGAGCGTGCCCCATGTTGGTATCAGCAGAAAACCAGCTACAAACTCCACCAAAGCTGACCTCATTAAAAATCAGTGGGACACATGCTCCGGGCACAAACAAAGGATTTATTTGGTTATATACATACATACATTTAGTGATAAACTGCTATTCTGCTGTAAACATATATGTAAATATACATATATTCTGTTTTAGAAAATCCGACTGAGTCTCCTCTTCATGCAGCTTTTGTAGTTTTTTGAGTAGTAAATAGATGACATTTGTGTGTCTTTTATACTTTTAGTTGAATTTTTTTGTCTGATTTATTATTTCAGTTTGTTTATGGTTTATTTTTAATGTTTACTTTTCTTCTGGTTTAATTCATTTTTAAGGTATACCCATTCATGGTGAATGCTAATTGTGGTGTTCTGCCTAAAAAAAACTTTTCCAATCAAGACATTTGCCATGTTCAACAACAGTGATATCATAAACGGAGTCAGTTAGATATTTAATCATCATATATAATCACCACACTGTTATGTGACCCAGTTATGCCTAGAAGGAAGCATTGCCATTTTACGTGAACCCAGGTTCTTCCTAAAATTACCTTTACTTTTTCACTTTGACTTTTGACACACATTTGCATTTGTGACAGTTTGGATTAATTTTTTGGAAACATCACCCTTGCTTACTCGAGTCAACTTCGCAAGAATACTATCATATTGTCTTGACACTGTGTACAAGGCCTACACATATGTTGTACAAATGTACATGTAATTTTCATACATATAGCAACATAGCTATCGCTAGCACACAAACAATAACAGCTTGATTACAATCTCAGCCCAGGGCAAGGATGTCTTTTGTTATAAATAAATATCTGTTTTTGGGTGCTGGTAGAGGATCACCTTTACTGTTATCGAGAGGTCTCTACACGCTGGTGCTTATGCCCAGCAGCTGAATGATATCTCCATGAGGGGTGTCCAGCTTGAGAAGCAAGACGGTGTCCTACACTCTTTGCCTACAGGTGGTAAGAGTTGGATCATTAAGCATGGGGATTCTTGGCAGAAGATACATATATTCACCCTAGAGATGTAGGTTAGGGAAAGCATAGTAGGAGGATGCCAGATTGTTAAACTGTTTCATATACTTGCATATATACATTGTTTCAGCAAGATGGTGGCAATATTTTATATTTTCACTGTCATGATACTTCTGTTTCTGTTTCTGTCTACTGATAATTACAGCACATATATTCTATTCAGGAATCACATTGGTTCAATAAATATTGAAAACCTCCCTCCTTGTATTATATGTACACTTCATACACTTCCCTGAGCAAAAGAGATCACGAATGTCTGAGCAAAAGGGTTCTAGATCTGTCACTCCGGGTTCCTGAGGGATCAGGGTTGTCATGTTCTGTGGTTTCCAGAAGTATTTGCTCCCTACCTAGTTGTGGGGGGCTTATGGTGGCACTGTGAGTCCTGGGGGTGCACAGAATCAACTGACACCATACCTACGTTTATGCGGTTCCCAATAATCAGTTCCTACAGATTAGTGGAAACTACATGACATCTGAAGTCTATGACATGATATGGGAACACTGGTGGCTTTGGAAAGATAGAGAAATGGCTCTCCCACCTAGGGAGAGAACACCCCTGCGCACAACTGAGGGGGACCAAGCGGTCTGATTCAATAAATCCCAAGTTCAATAACTCATGTTCACAGTGAAAGTATTTTCATTCTTCCAGATTTAATGAGCTATCTTGTTTCTGATACGTTCCAAAGTATGCTGTATATCAAATCTTGTAATCCAAAACAACGTGCATGATTCTAGGTGTGTTGATTATCACACAACCCAATGCATTTTGGGCGGAGCCCATCGTCAGGGGAATACTCTACAACAAAAACAGAATGGCTAGCTATAATCACGGGGTAAAACAATGACTGGTAACATAAATAAACTAAGTGCATGCAGCGTATTGAATGAATGAATGATGGAAAATGACTGAGTGAAGAGCACTATAGATCGTGCGGGGCCAGGCAGGTAAGTGTGCATAGTTACTCAAATGAATAGAAACGACATGCGTGAAACTGAAGGAACAAGGTAAAAAACAATGTCCATGCCCATAGCGCAAAAAGACCTTCACCAAGAAACTGTCATGATGCAAAGCGAAGATACACCGTGTCTCACCGAAGCGGGTTGCCCCGTACTACTCAGAATAAAAAAGTCTAACCAAAGGTGAGTGCGTGTCCCAAGGCGGGGTACTTACTTGTGTGATAATTATGTTCGGACTCCGCGGAGTTCCGAGAAAGGTAACAAACCGGCGGGGAAGAGAAAAGAATCAAGTAGCGGGTACTAGATAGTGAAGAAGGACTAAACGACCCAGAGCGACTGAAAGTGAGGAAAATGTGGGCGCCATGTTGTAAGGAATAAACAATACGAACACAGAATCTGGAAAGACGAAGCAGGTCACAAAAAACATTGAAAATGCAGATGTGAGAAAAAATAAGGTTAGAAATGCAGCTTGTGATGAATCAGCAAAAGAGTTATAGGTAACACAAAAATTCAATACGATCATTGAGCCCCAAGGGCGCCATCGTGGATAGAAAACAAATCCAAAAGTTCTCCCTCTTGAGTAAGAGGATCTTATTGTTCAAGGTGATGGGTACTTGTTCCAGAATCTGATATTTTAATTGGGCCACTGAGTGTCTGTTTTCCAAAAAATGGGTGGCTACCGTGGATTTTAGATTTCCAGTGCGAATATTGGACTTGTGTTCTAAGATCCTAGTGCGGATCTTTCTTTCTGTATGTCCAACATAACATTTGCCACATGGGCATTTCAACACGTATATGGAAAGATTGCATTTTATTGGTACTGTGATCATCTTAACATTGATTTTAAATGTGCTGTTATGCATTGCGGAATACATACAGATTTGCTGAGTGCATAGATAATGGATAGCCATTTTGCTTGAGAAAGTTTTTTTTGCTTGTGGTTAATAAAGGCATGTAAATTGTGACAACACGTTCAACACAGCTATGTATAACATGCATCACATTAGCCAGCTTTTTAGCAATTAACACTTAGGTGTACCTTTAGGTGCCAAAAAGACATTCAGTGTCAGTCCCATATGTTGAAGGACACTTACCAGGGGCTATCATCTGTTTGATCTAAGTGGCTACTTTGCATTGCACTGCAGGCATGATAACAGCAGTGAAGGTGGCAGCAGGTACCCAAATGTGCCTACAATTATAATAGAGGAAGAGTGGATGTTCTATATAGCCATATTGTGTGGCAGTATGTTTAGTGCCTTATAAGAATTGACGTTATGGTGACACCTACCTGACTAGATGAATGTTGGGCTCTTGTAACAGTCTTTACTATGCACCTGCTAAACTGAGTGTATTTGCTGCTCCCACTTCTTGCAACATTGCAGACAAAGGATCTGGACAGAGTAAATAGGAGGACTGTTGCCTTGTGTATTTAGTGCTTGTGTGTGGAGATTTAGTATATAAATAAGGTATGTTAAAATTAAAACTATTGTTTGAGTGAGTGTGTATTGTGCTGGGCATGTCAAATGAACCCCTGTGTATTTGATGTGCATACATGCTATTCCATTGAGGTGAATAGGGCCCTCCACTGAGCCATACAGCTGCTACCTCCTCTCATCTTGCAAATGCTCAAGTCCCCTGTGGTGAATGCCTCTGCTGGAAATGCATTGAAGCTATTGTTGAAAAATAACTGTGAAGCGACTAAAGCAGCTTGGGAAAAGTTCAGTTGTGTTTACTCCACCTTGCAGGTGAAATGCTGTCTCTGACTACGAAACGTAAACTGGTAAAGTCCTGAAATTTAGATACCACCCTCATACAAGGGAACTGCATGTGATGACTGGGCACACCAACAGATGGATTTTGCTGTGCCTTGTTATTGAATTAATTCATGTGAGGTACAGTGCAAATGACCAGCTCCAAGTTTTAAACAGCAGAGTATTACAGGATCTTATGCAGAAGTAGCAAGTACTAGCAGAGTCACAGGGCATGAACAATGTAGGGGAATACCAGAAAGTGGGAATCTCAAAGTCTTTGCATGCCTTGATCGAGGATATGAAAGCATATTAAGATACACTACCCTCCGATACCTCTACCTTCTGATTCAATCTTGGTATATCATCACTGAAAGTGTCAAGCTATTCATGATGGAGCACTCCTTGACCCCACACATCTAAGTCAGCAGGTCTCACTTTCTCATCTCGGGCTAACCAGCAAGTCAGAAAGAGACTAATTATTTATTTTATTTCCTTCAAGGGTGGCTGACAATGATACAGCCAATCGCATAGGAAAGGGTAAATTATATCCAGTTAGGGAGCATACACTATACCAACTCTCAGAATGTGGAAGCATCCCAATTTCAAGACATTTCTTTAAGCATCTGAAAATATTCTCAGTAGCCTCAAACACCCACTTGATCTCAGCCAATGTGAGCCAGGCAGCCATTCCTAAATTTGGTTTCATGCTAAATCCCCTTCTGAGATCTTTAGTAAAGCTTGTGGCTCAGTTAGTGTTCTGATCACACCAGTAATTACTCTCAATTCAGCAGTGGTCCATATCTGAAATGATGCTGCATAACAAACCATGTCTTCCACACGTTGGAAGATGGCCAGTCTCATCACAGACATGAAAAACCTAGAAAACCAAGCAATCCAGTGTCTTATGCAAGTTGAACCCTCACAAGGAAAGCGTGGCTGGGGCTCTTAGCTCTAGGCACCAATTCATTTTGAGTCTCTGCTCACCACTTGCTTTAAAATTAAAAAATGTTATTTTAATTTATTTAGTTTATGAAGTGTGACATCTACCTCAAACAGAGGTGTGCCGGCGCGATAGCAGGGTAGACAGAGAGAGAGGGGCTACCAGGGGTCTAGCGCCGGCTAAATAGCTGGGTCTTAAATGCCCTTCTGAACTTCATTTCAGATTGAATCAGGCATAATTTAATAGGTAGAGAGTTCCATAATCTAGTCATTTAAAACAAGAGCGCTAATGCAACAACACCGCTAACTGGTGCCAAATGCTGTACTATGTCTTCCACTAGAATACATCTTCTTAATTCCTAGCCGTTCTTTCCATCAAACACCAAAAAATAGGTCCCGCAAAATGCTGGCTCCCTGCCGCATGCAAGGCAGCAGCGTCAGCCCTGTCAGCATGACCCAAGATGTGGGCAAAATACACAATGTAGAAAAGGAAGGTGAGTCTCTCCCTCAAAAGCCCATTCACATCCATAAGAGATATTCATGTTTTTGGTGTAAGACAAATATTAGTGAAACCAATATTATAAATATATATGACTTGTGTCTCCACCAGCCATCATTCGAAGGCAGTTGATCCTGTGATGAGATATCTTTGCCTATTTGTTTCATAGGGGATATCCAACCATACATTTTTGACATATATGTTTTCCCAACCTTTTAATTTTCTTTTTTAATACATTTTTAATTGTCTTGCTTTGAAAAATGTATTAGCATTTAACATGTTTTTCTGGCACTATATGAAATCTTTTTACTGTTATAAAATTGATAGTAAGAAAAAACGTTTACATTTCCAAGGGTCCTCTATAATTGAGAGGTGTTTGTCCCACATATCTTATAGTTATTTTAAAACATTTTGCTGCAGAATTATCTATTTTGTGTAAGGTTAAGGATTAACCTTAAGCGATCAAGCAAGTTACTGATATCTACTTATCTTTATACACTTTGTGGATGGACTGCTAATTTGTGTGAGGAGTAACAGCCTCGATGTCTCTCACAATTGTTTCTTTCTTCTCTCTTCCTCATTAGGTTGACAATTAATGCAGAATGTTACCTTCAGCTTCATAACTTTCCAATGGATGAACATTCCTGCCCACTGGAGTTTTCAAGCTGTGAGTAGTAACATGCTCCATGTTTTTAGCTTTTGTTCAAAATACAGATTAACAAAAGAAGGTGACACAACTACCCAGTCTGGTTGCTCCTTATGACCTTTGACCATGTGCAGAGGGGTTAGTTGGACTTAGACATTACCAAATGCCAGAACTTGCATACAACACCTGGCCTCTGGTAGAGTTAGACTCCTTGGGGGCTATCCACAAACTGTGCTTTTTAGTACATGAAGTACTACTACTGCAGGACCAATCACATATTATAAAATTTGTATTCACTAACCTACAAGCAGAGACTGCAGCTTCTGATTCACATATCTTTTCTGTGTTGAGATCTCCACCACCATGGCAAAGATCTGCTCAAGATGTAGGCCTTCAATTTAGGTGCAAATGTGAACTATATACTTTTAAATGGGAAGGGATTATTTAATTGTAAGGAGGGATTTAGGAATGTAAATACACATACACCACAAAAGAGTAGGACCTCTTGTATGCTACTTTTCAATAGTTACTACTGTTGTAAGGGTACAAACACAGGACTAAATGTACTTCAGCACATCTTGAAGTAAATCAGACACCACATATGGGCACTCACGGGTCCTAAAACACACTCCCATAGAAAATATAGGCAACAGAGAAATAAAATAACACCCCATTGGAAGTAATTTTAAAATAATTCAATATATATATTTATCAAGTCCCATGTCATGGACGAAACGCGTCATGGCTGCTGCTGTGCTTCCTATGGAATACAAATAAAATTGCAGCCGATGAGCCACGGTGGTCCGCGCTCTTTCTTTCTTTAAGAAAAGAATTATGTAAAGAGTTGTTTCGTATATATATATATATATATATATATGTCTTAACCTCAGTTTCTTACATGCTGAAATATCGCTGGCAGACACGATCAGAAAGCAAAGCACGGACCAGAATTTGGTTCTTCTTAGATGTTTATTTTGCTTGTCACCTTTATAACGTTATATTATATTACCTACTGACGATAGCCTGTAGGTAGTTATAGTTAGGACCTATTTTCCATAGGAAATCCGCAAAATTTTATTTGGAATAACTTTGGCTCCGGTTGACAAATCTTTTTGAAATATTCAAAACCTATGGCCAGCTCCGATCCGCTCCCATCCTGAAAGTGTCAGGGTGATTAGTCAAGCGGGGGCCTAGAAAAAATGGGGGTCCCAAAATGTGTTTTCCCCATGCAATTTTCCATAGGGACCTTTAGTCGCAGCTACAGCCCGAACTGCTGAACGGAATTACACCAAATTTGGCAGAGAGGTAGACCTTAGTACAGAGTCATGTAATCGTGTAAATGATGTAAATCCGTTCAGTAGTTCCTGAGTAAATCAAAATCACATATATATCTTTTGCCGCAGTGGATCCGTGCACCCTAAGCGCATCCTGCCGAGCACGAGCTGTATTCTGATTGGCTGTCAACACTCCAAATCAGGAAGTGTTGGCAACCATCTTAAGCCTCAGTAGAACCGAGGCACAAGAAACCAAATAAAAAAAATTGCAAAATGCCCTAGGCCTGCTCAGGGGATCCCACAAGGACACCCCAAGGCCCCAAAAAAAGCTATATTTTTTTAAACATTGGCAAAATCTGCTCAGCGTGCGTGGATCTTGCCGATAAAAAAAAACAAAGCGCGGTCTCCTGCGCTTCAATGCTAATTAGCCCCTGGGGGTCCAACACCCGGGGCCATGTTAAAAATACACTGCCCCGGAGACCGCCACCTCCTGGGGCAAAGTAGGAGTAATTGCGGGGGCACATGCCACCCCCTGCAGCCCCAGGGACCACCACCCCCAGGCCTTAAAAGTTTAATGTTGTGGGGGCCCCTAAGACCCCCAGAGCCCCAGGGACCGCCACTCCCCGGACTTTTTTTTAATAAATAAATACCCTGTGTGGGCGGGCTCAAGCCCCCCACATCTCCCCGGGGCACTAAAGATTTAAATTGGGGTCCTTGAAGGACCTCACAGCCCCGGGAACCATCACCCCCTGGGGATTTGTAAAATATGTGAGGGGTCACACGACCCCCTTCCTGGAGCCATTGGTGGCCCTGGGGACTGCCATCCCCTAGGGTGTCCCGTTGTGCCCACCCTGGAACACTGTAGTTTGCAATGACAAGGCAGGAGCCTTGTGGCTCCCACCCTGTCATTGCAAACTGCTTTGCTTCATTGAAGCGAGAGGAGGTTTCCTGCTCTCGCTTCAGTGATTTGCAGATTTGCTTTTCCACTTGTGGAGCAGCATGCTAGCTGCTCCCATGTGGAAAAGCAATGGCGGCCCCTGCAGGACGTAGGGAGTTGTCTGGGACCGTGGGGGAATTGGGGACCCCCGTGTTGCCAAAAGGAGAGGGCCTGCCCCGGTGGTTAGGATCCCCGGGGCTACAAGTGGCCTGGGAAGGGGGCCACGCAGCCCACCTCCCCAAAAGTAAAAAGAAAATAGAAAGGCCGGCCCCAGGGGATGGGGTCCCCGGGGCCATAGGTGGCCCGGGAGGGGGCCACATGGCCCCCTCACCAACAGTTTTAAAAAAAGAAAAGAAAAAAAGGCCATTCCCCGGGCCGATTGAGGCCTGGGGAGGAGGGCCACGTGGCCCCCTTCCACATTTTTTTAATAAAAAATAAAAAAATTAGGGGGGAGGCCCTGGGGGATGGGGTCCCCAGGGCCCGAAAAATAGAAAGCCCCACTGTGCAAGCACTCCCTGTGGCACTTTTTATATTAGGGAAAACATTTCCCTTCAATCCTGAGGGACCATGGGGGCCAAGTAGCCCACCAGTTGCTTCTAGGAAGCGCCAACGTGCTGCATTGCAGAGAAGTGGGGCAGGCCGTGCCCCTTTTTACATCTCTCTGCTACGCAGCTCTGTGACGTTTACTGAATGTACCTATTGGGCTAGATGGACTGTAGGGACCAGGATCAGGATTGAAGGGGAATTATTTTCCCAGCTTAAAATGCGGCACAGGGCGTGTTTGCACAGTGGTGAAGGGAGAGGCTGGTGTCGGAAAGTGGCTCTATATATACTGGACCGAAGTAAAATCAGCCTTACTACGAATTCCGATTTACTCACCTGCTTATAAGGAGAGACCTCAGTGCTGTATCTTTGAGCCCAGTACTGATCCTGAAAAGTAATTTTAACCGTACTTACCAGTAACTTGAACTTCCTTCCATGGATATCATTGCCTACTTTTTGCTGAAAAACTTTCTAAACGTCGATTTTTAAAACTTACAAATATTCCTCTAATATCGGTCAAACTACGAATTTCTTTCCATAGGCTAACATTGACTGGTTTCACTTGGAAATTCTTCTAAGTGTGCAGTTTTGGAACTTACAAATATTCCTCTAAAATCAGCGCAACTATGAATTCTGATTTATTCACCTGTTATCAGGAGAGACCTCAGTGCTGCATGTTTGAGCCTAGTACTGATTCTGAAAAGTAATTCTAATCATACTTACCAGTAACTTGAATTTCTTTCCATAGGCTAACATTGACTGGTTTCACTTGGAAATTCTTCTAAGTGTGGAGTTTTAGAACTTACAAATATTCCTCTAAAATCAGCGCAACTATGAATTCTGATTTATTCACCTGTTATCAGGAGAGACCTCAGTGCTGCATGTTTGAGCCCAGTACTGATCCTGAAAAGTAATTCTAACCATACTTACCACTAACTTGAATTTCCTTCCATAGGATATCATTGCCTGCTTTTTGCTCAAAAGGTTTCTAAGTGTTGATTTTTGAAACTTATAAATATTGTCTAAAAATCGTGCCAACGATAAAATCGTAATTACTTGACTGTTTTAGATAGAGGTCGCAGTGCTGAACCTAGGAGTCCAGCACTGGATTACAAAAGTAACGTGCACATACTGTACCTGCAAATTGAATTTCCTTCCATAGGACAACATTGGTAAATCCAACTGAAAAAAATAAGTAAATAATATAAATATATTAAAATAAAAATATAAAACAAAAAAAATACAGTTTCAATATTTAAAAAAAAGTGTCATTTATATCAAAAATATATTATGTAATAAAATATATATATATATATATATATATATATATATATATATATATATATATATATATATATATATATATATATATATATATATTACCTACTGGTGGTCGCCAGTAGGTAGTTATAGTTAGGATTTTTTTCAATGTTAAATCTCAAAATTCTATTTGGAATAACTTTGGCACCGGTTGAAGAATCTGCCTGAAAATTTCCTGAATGGCCTCGTCGAGCTCCGGTTCTTCCTTGAAAGTTTGGGGGGGATACGTCAAGCGGGGGCCGAGATAAAAGGGGGGTCCCAAAACGCGTTTTCCCCATGTTAATTTCCATAGGGCGGTCGATTTCACTTTTAGCTCGAACGGCTGAATGGATTTCCACCAAACTTGGCAAAATTGTAGGGACTGGTAGCCCGATGTGCCTTTGCTATGTCTCAAGATATGTGCTCCAGTGGATTTTGAGTAATTTAGGTTCAAAAAAATATATATATCTATAGGCGCTCTCCGGTGCCCGCACCGGAGTGCGCTCCTGGCGCGACACGCCACTTGCGCGCAGAAAGCTGATTGGCTCTTGGGTGTCTGTAAACATTCTAAACAGTCTGGAGCGGCCGCCATCTTTTGTCTCGGTAAAATCGAGACACAAGGGGTTTGAAAAAAAAAGGGGCAAATGACCATAAGGGGGAAGAGTAGACCCCCTCTGACCTCCTAGGTTTGATGTGGGGGCTAAAATAGGGTCCTGCGGGGCATTACATTTTTTCGTTTTGCGCGGGGGAAGCGCATGGTACGCGCACCGGGGAGCGAAGCACGGGGAAAATCCAGGACCATATTTATGAAGGCCTTGCGCTGCCAGTTTTGCGCCGCCTGTGCGTCAATTTTTGTGACGCACCAGCGGTGTAAAAAAATGCGCATTGTTACGCTATATTTAAAAAGTGACGCATCTATCTAGATGCGTCACTTTTTAAATATAGTGCAACGAGGCACATTTTTTTACACTGCTGGTGCGATGCGTCACTTTTCATTTTTCAGTACGTCGTTATTACCAAGCTTTTTGCGGGGGAATGCCCCCTCTGCATACATTATACCTGACGCAGATATAATGTGGCGCACAGTTTTAAAAAGTGACCCATGTACCTAGATGCGTCACTTTTAAAAAATAGCGTCAGGTATAATGCATGCAGAGGGGGTGTTCCCCCGCAAAAAGCTTTGTAATAGCGACGCAGTGAAATCTTTGAGATTTCACTGCGTCACTTTTAGGATGCTGTTGCGTCAAAATCTTGCGCCTGCTTCACAGCAGGTGTTAGACTGACGCAAGACCTTTCACATGGTGCTTTTTCCATGTGAAAGGACACATTACTGGAGTTGTGTCACTTTTGTGACGCACTCCAGCAATGCGTTACTTTTGTGTTTACAGATACGTCAGAAATACTGACATATCTGTAACTCCTTGCGACATGATTCCTCATACATTAAATATGACATATCTGGAATGTCATAAGGAGTGCGCACAGAAAAGTGACGCGTCGCACCAGTGGTGTAAAAAAATGCGCCAAGTTGCGCTATATTTAAAAAGTGACGCATCTAGGTAGATGGGTCACTTTTTAAAATCCTGCGCCACATTATATCTGCGTCAGGTATAATGCATGCAGAGGGGGTGTTCCCCCGCAAAAAGCTTTGTAATAGCGACGCAGTGAAATCTTTGAGATTTCACTGCGTCACTTTTAGGATGCTGTTGCGTCAAAATCTTGCGCCTGCTTCACAGCAGACCTTTCACATGGTGCTTTTTCCATGTGAAAGGACACATTACTGGAGTTGCGTCACTTTTGTGACGCACTCCAGCAATGCGTTACTTTTGTGTTTACAGATACGTCAGAAATACTGACATATCTGTAACTCCTTGCGAATTGATAAGTCATAAATTAAATATGACATATGTGGAATGTCATAAGGAGTGCGCACAAAAAAGTGACGCATCGTACCAGAGGTGTCAAAAAATGCGCCTCGTTGCGCTATATTTAAAAAGTGACGCATCTAGGTAGATGGGTCACTTTTTAAAATCCTGCGCCACATTATATCTGCGTCAGGTATAATGCATGCAGAGGGGGTGTTCCCCCGCAAAAAGCTTTGTAATAGCGACGCAGTGAAATCTTTGAGATTTCAGTGCGTCACTTTTAGGATGCTATTGCGTCAAAATCTTGCGCCTGCTTCACAGCAGACCTTTCACATGGTGCTTTTTCCATGTGAAAGGACACATTACTGGAGTTGCGTCACTTTTGTGACGCACTCCAGCAATGCGTTACTTTTGTGTTTACAGATACGTCAGAAAAACTGACATATCTGTAACTCCTTGCGAATTGATTAGTCATATATTAAATATGACATATCTGGAATGTCATAAGGAGTGCGTCCAGAAAAGTGACGCATCGCTGTTTTCACGTAGCGATGCATCACTTTTCAGAAATGAGGCCTCCAGTTTATTCACTGTGTCACCTCTACGACCCTTTCTTGCGTCAATACGTCCCTTTTGCATACATTACACCTGGCGTAGGAATAATGTGGCACAGGGGTTTACAAAGTGATGTATTTACCAAGAAACACCACTTTGTAAATATGAATAAATAAGGTGCATTTTTTATTGGAATGTTGTGTCACAAAAAGTGATGCTTTGGTGGCGTTAAAGTGACGCTTGGCTTCATAAATGAGGCCTTCTACCTTCAACTCCAGCAATGCATCTTTTCTTACCCTTCCACACCCCTCCTTTTCAACATTTTCTTTGAATATCAACATTCCCCATATTCATTCTTCTTCTCATAACTTTCTTTTCTAACACACACCTTCTTTCAGTCCTCCTACTTCACTTCTTTTTTCCTCTCATACCTTTCTGTTCTTTCTTACTCATTCTCCTTTCAATTATCAATGCACTATATTTCACTTACTCTTCATTTTTTTAAGAATATAGCTCTTTGATGAGAATTGGAGGTAGTTCTGAAAAGAACTTTTGGTTTTCTTCTTTTAACTGAACAGGAACAAAAACAGGAAATGGAAACTGCTCAACAGGAGCAAAAAGAACAAAAAAAAGTAGGGGTGGAAAGGGCAGCGATGGTTTTCTAATGCTCGAACCATGAGCTGGACACTTTGTTCTCCAAAGGTAAGCAGTTGATTGCAGTATCTGCATCTGAGGACACCATGGTTAAAAGCAGGTTGTATGTTTGGCACCTGCTCCTGCGATTTCCCTCTCCCAGAAGAAGTTGCTCCTCAAGTTGATGTAGAGGCCCCATCTCTGGGAACCTCTTGTGCCAGAGCCCTGACACTTTCCCGGGCAAAATTCTGGGGGTGCCTCCTCTCCACATGTCGGATCATCGTAAAGTTCCCAAAAGAGTACTTTTTTTGGGGGTCACCCCGTGACAGGACCTGTTTGCAGATCCTGCACTCCACTTTTGGTGCATTCACCTTCTTCTGGTCAGCTGGAATCTTATAAAATTTCCATATGAAATGTTCCTTCACCTTTGGGGTAGGAGGCTCTTCATTGATGAACTCAGGTTCATCCTCACTGCTGGATTCTCTGGCAGCCATGGTAAATCACGAAAGATCCAGGTGCAAAAAACAGGTCTTTCAGTCACAAAAGTGAAAGAAGAAGTGAAGGAAATGGGTGGGGATTTCATTCTTTGTAAAAAAAACTGTTAGCAACCAATGAAAAGTGTTATTTTAGGGTCACATGACCCGACGCGTTTACGCTGCGCGCTCCGGAGCACTTCCGGGTGCGTTTACGCAGCGCGATCGTAGGCGCTTCCGGGGCGCAAACGTGGCGCGATCGTAGGCGCTTCTGGGTGCTTTTACGCGGCGCGAACGTAGGCGCTTCCGAGGGCACTTACGTTGCGTGCCGAAGTGACGTCATCAAACTTTTACAGAAATGCATAATCATTTTCCTTATAAAAAAAAAATGATTTTATTTGTATGGTACGAAATGTTTTGCATTATTATTAACTTTTCATTCATATTTTTTTTCACGAACGACAGTAGCGCTCTGGGTGCGCTTTCAGGTGAGCTCACCGGAAAGCTTACCGGAGAGCTTAGCTGAAAGCTTCCCGGAGCACGCACCCAGAGCGCAAAAGAAAAAAATTATATAAAAAAAAAAATGAATACTTACAAAAAAACAGCAAATTGTAAAAAAAAAAAAGGTTAGAAACTCGATATAGAAAGGAATTAGCATTTAAAAAACCTATGAAATTCACTGAAAAAACCATAGGTTTCACACCAGTTATAGTTAGGAATTAGCATTTAAAAAACCTATTAAATTCACGGAAAAAACCATAGGTTTCACACCAGTTATAGTTAGCTGGAAATTTTACTGATATAAAACCATTGAAATTCCCACATTTTAGTTAGTCGGACTCACTGTAACTTGCGCGCCTGCAATGCACTGCTGATGACGTCACATATTACATCACTCATGACATGGTCAGTGACATCACTCATGACATCACTGATGACACCATCCAGTGAATGTGTGTCTTTCTGAAAAATAAATTTGTTTTATATATGTATTTGTAAAGGTCGATGGAAGAATAAATGTTTAAATAAGTGTGTAAATGGATGTTTTTTTTAAAAAAAATTGGTTGGTTAACTGGCTTATTAAGTGTATCCTAGTGAATACATATATTAGCGAGTATTGTTTAAATATGTAAATGTTTGTATCAGTGTTTCTCTTTGTGTATAAGTGGCTGCAGGGGTTGGTGACTGACTCACTGTTTGTATGTGTTTTGAAGGCATGGAAATTTGGCTGGACAACAAACTGTTAACACGGGCTTAGCTGCGCACAACACTGTTGTGCGCAGCTAAGCCCGTGTTAACAGTTTGTTGACCAGCCAAATTTCCATGTTATGTTGTAGAGTATTTGGGTATACTCCATTAGTTGCAGCACACAGATCATAATATTACTTTTAGGTTAACTTTAATTAATCCCTTGAGAAAAAAGGTGTGCTCGGTGCACAACAGTTCAGTTTTCTGTGTTTTGAAGACAGCATATGTGCAGGACTGTATGGGTGGATGAGTGTGTATATGTGTGTGTTAGTGAGTGAATGACTGTCTCACTAGTGTCTTCATTAGTAACGACATATCTTTTAATCTAGTATATGTGAGTATTGATGTATATAAGTGAGTATAGTATATATAGTGAGAGATTGTAAGAGTTCCTGTTTAAATAAGAATGTGTTTCTATAAGTGATTGTTTAAGAGAGTAAGTATGTGTAAGTTTCCTTAGAAGTAAGGTGGCAGTGTGTGTATCAATGTATATGCAAATAAATGGATGTTCAATAGTTTATTTGCATGTGTGAGTATGTGTGTGAGTAACTTTTGGATGACTGCTGATGTGTACCAGGATGTATAGGTGTATCACTACATATGATGATCTAGATAATTTGTGTATTTTAGGGAGTAAATAAAGTTTAGGCAAAACAGGAAACTCAACATGGAGGAACTCAAATTCTTGTGAAGAAATCATGCCTTCCCTTTTATACTTAAAAAGTAGTTTTTTAAGTGATTCTTTGGAAGATTCAAAGTGTCTCATGTTGGTAATGGAATATCAAGTGCCATCACTGAGCTGTCGCTTCGCTTCCTTGATGTAGTCCTCCTGGGGCCAGATGACCACATTGCCCCCTTTGTCAGCCGTGGTTACTATAATGTTGTGGTCATTGCCTAATTTTTTAACCAAAGCATGGTAATCGGTTTCCTGTTTGCTTCTGTATCGCTTTTTGTGCTTTATCCGATGATGCAAACGCTTTAGGTCTTCGACTACCACGTCCTGAAATACATCAATAGAGTCTCTGGGCATGGTAGGATTGAATTTGGACGCTTGTTTAAAAGGACTGGTATTAGCTCCAATTTGGGGAATGTCAGCTGCTCTCAGTTTGTGTGGATGCAAAATCGTTGGTGAGTGCATCATTGCCCAAAAGATTTAACACTGTAAGTGCTGTTCGAGTGTCACTGGCCGGAAGTGTGGGCACATTTGGAAGAACATTGGCAATAGCTCCAATTCCCTGTGGTGTCTTGTTGTTCAGACCTTCCTTAATTTCAAAGAATTTTTTGAGCTTCCATTTTCTTATATACATGTAAACATCTATGCGAGTCTTAGCATAGTTGAAGTCAGTAGCTGGACAATATGAAAGACCAAGGCTTAAGAGTTGTTTTTCAGCCATGGTAAGGTCAACAGAGGATAGATTGACTATAGTGTTGTCACTCACTTGTTTTTGCGTCAATATTGCCGCTTTGGTTTTTTGGGCGCTTTTGTGTTTTTTCCGGCGCTGGCCCCGTCTCCTGTTGTTCCTGGCACGCTTTGCTGCCGCTGCTGCCCCTTTGTCTGCTGTTTGTTCCGGGGCCTTAGTGACTGCAGTCTTTCGTTGGATAAAAAATCCACCTCTTCCCCTAAATCCAGGATGACCGAACTTGCTTCCCAAGTGCCACTGGCATCATCATCCGAGGTAGGGGCACTTGTCAGTGACTCATTGTCGCTATGTACTTGGTTTATCCTACTTGTTGTGGGACCCAGAGCTGGCACTGAGGTAGATGTTTGTCCATCAGATTTACCCTGTTTGGCCAACTGTGTTTGTTGAGCAAATTTGGTAAATATTCTGCCCTGTGCATAGTCTTCCTTATCGCGCGCAAATTTAAAAATCTTGCGGGCTTTGATTTTTTCCTCCTGCTTAGCAATGCGCTCATCTATTTCTTTTCTAGATTTGGTTATAAGATCATGTGGTTCAAATTTAAGCAGCTCCTCGTTAATTTCAGAGATTTCTTGCATGAGCTGCTCACGATCTATTACCGCATACTTGACCAAAATTTGCATCAACTTGGCAGATGACTCCAGATTAGCTTGACCCCATTCTTTAAGCATACTGGGATTTGGCCTGTCGTAGCTTGGTGCCAGCAATATATATATATATGTTTACCCACACTAACTTCAGTGAAGTGAAAGGCTAGCAAGCACCCAGTAGAAGTAGATGCTACTCAAAAAGTTGGTCAACTTGTTTTGAGTAGTATACCTTTTCTGTTCCGGTATTAACCCTGGGTGTGTCAGTGACTCAATCAAAAATGAATATGTAGGTTGATGCTTAATGAGTATGGTTAATATGATGAACATATAGTCTATAGTATTGCATTCTCCAATGTGATGATCAAGCATACATGAATACATTTGCAGTGTTTAATTTGAATGCTGACTTCATTTTTATACCCAAACTAATGTGCTCATGGAGGGATTCAACAAGACCATAAAAGGTATAATTATGGGTTTGTCGGAGATACCTCATAGAAAGCTGGATGACCTACTCCCATGCCTTTTACTTAGCTTCTGTGAATTACCAAAAAGGGAGTGGGCTTCAGACACCACCACAGGCCAAAAAAAGTCAAGCATTTTTACAATGCCGACATGACCATGCCTATGAAGGCTAATATATAGGCATAAAATAGAAACATTTAAACCACAAACCATTAATGGTTTAGGATCCAAGTTGCCAATTGATGACTGGTGGTCCCTTATGGGCAGTCATTGATGGGGGTCCCCGGTATACTCTTCAGCCTCCCTATCACCATCCGGTCATGCTAGGAGGGGACTGGCAACTTGCTTTAGAGGTGCCATTGTTTGTAAAATTGAGAAGTTACAACTGGATGGGGTGACATGCAGTCTTTTGATTTAGGATCGAGCCCTTATTTTGGTTTATTTGTAGTCTATTTATATAACAGTAACTATTCAGCTCAGAACAATCACATTTTGCAGGCTATTTAATGTTGTGGACAAACTAGCCAATAGAAACTTATGTTTGAATACACCCTTTAATTTAATGAGCAGTACTCGTCACTTTAGAATCACGGATCTATCAAGTGCTTTTGACTGTGTAAACAGATCCAAGCTCTGGGACATTTTAACTTCTCTGGGACTTGAACTTGAGGAGGGCTTGGTGGCTTTTTTGAAGTACCTTCACCTGGATCTGTCTGCTTTTGTGGGGTACAGGGATGGAGGAGAGTGTTCCACTTCTTTCTCAGTTAAGGGGGGAGTTTGTCTGGGATGTGTGCTGGCACCTATTCTTTTTTTACTGTACATAAATGGCACGGAAGCTGCATTAGTGAACTTGGGGTCTGACGGTCCCTTGGATGCTGTGTTTCTTGCCAGGACAACAAATGGCCTAAAGAAATTCATTTCCACCGTTGTTTTGTCATTTAGCATCTAGATCTAGAAACCAATTTGTCAAAAACCTCTATCCTGGTTTGCAGTCCCTTTGTAAGATCATTGAGGGAGGAGCAATCAAGAAAATTAGCCAATTCCCATACCTTGCCTAGCTGTATGGGTACCATGTACTGGGAATAGGAAAATAATTATTTGCACGCTATTGCCACTGTCTTTTTTGTGCTTCCACGATACGTAAAAAGCCATGCCTCCCTATTAGAGATCTACAGGAGAGATTGCTTCCCCATTTTAACCAATGGAGCAGGGATATGGGGTTACAGGGAGGTGGGTACCATTCAAACTGAGGGAAATAGAGTGTGCCGGCGCATACTGGGAGTTGCATTGCATTTTATTCTCCAGCAGGAACTGGGCCTGAAATATATTGGGACCAGATTGCTCCTTTGTTGCTCTGGGGTTTGGTCTGCCATAACAGGGAAGCTGGTATGAACAGAGAAATCATTTCAGATTGTCTTTCCTGTTTGTACAGGAATAGGATTCAACATCTTAAACATATTAGAGAGACAACTCTTGCCATAGACTGTCCTTCCATGTATGAGAACCCAACAGAGATTAGCAAAAAGGACAAAGAACGGGTCAGGGAGTTTTTTTTTATTACGAAGACGGACCCAGAGGGAGAATATGGAACTAATTAAGCCCTCAGTCAGGGAATACCTGTCTTCTACAAAACACCCAGGGTGTGGCACCTTATCTGAGCTGGTTCTAGGTACATGGGACCGCATGCTGTTCTCCAGTTTAGGCTAGGCTCAATTAGGTGGCTACTGTGCTTCCCACAAGAGCAGGTTTCTCCATCTGATATATGAATATGCCAGTGTAATGAGGTCCCGGGAGGACCTCAGGACACAAGTGAACTTCATCCCCCGAGCAGCAGTGTGCCAAGAGGCACATTTGCAGAGTGGTGTAAAAAGGGGGCATGGCCTCGGACCACCTCTCTGCAATCCAGCTGTGTGGTGCTTACTGGAGGTACCAGGTGGGCTAATTGGCCCCCTTGACCCTAAGTAATTAAAAGGGACGTAATCCCCTAAATTAGAATGTGCCAGGAGGCGTATTTGAAGAGTCGTGGGGAAAGGGGGCATGGCATGTGTCCACCTCTTAGCAATCCCACTGTGTGGGACTTATTGGAGGTAAAAGGTAGGCTAGGTGGCTCTTAAAGGACCCCCAGCAGTAAAGGGGACTTCATTCCTCATCCAAGATCGCACCAGGGAGCGGGTTTGCAGAATGGTGGGCAAAGGTGGCATGGCCTGTTATGAGAACTTAGCAATCCTGCTGTGTGGTATATACTGGAGGTAATAGGAGGGGTAGTTGGCCCCCAAGGATGTCCTTGGGGGCCAAGTGCCCCTCTTGTTACCTCCAGTACGTTCCACAAAGTAGGATTGCTAAGACGTCTTCATAGGCCATGCCCCCTTTCTCTACCACTCTACAAACATGCCTCCTGGCAGACTACAGGATGGGGGATGAAGTCCACTTTACTCCTGAGATACTTTGGGGGCCAAGAAGCCCTTCTGGTACCTGCTGTAAATCCTACACAGCGGAATTCCTGAGCACTGGTCGGAGGCCTAGCACCCTTTCTCCAACACTCTGCAAACGTGACTAATAGTTAAAGAAGTGTTTGCAATGTATTAGGTTTTGCATTTGCGAGAGTTTGAGTTATTGGCATTGTAAATGAAAAGTATTTTACTAATGTTTTTTGGCGTGGAGTGGATGTACATTGTGTGTAGTGGAATTATGTGGATAGAAAGTATATGGTATTTAATGTATAGGAATTATGTAGAGTGGGATTATGTGTTATGGAGAGTAATTATGTGGCATGGTAGTCTGTGTTGTGGAGTGGTAACCTCAGGTTTAATCTTCCTTGTTTCCATAGAAGTTCAACTATGAACTCAGTGAGACAAAAAAAGAAGGAATCACTTAGGAGCACTTGTGGACCTAGTCAGAGGTATGAGCAGGGCCACATGAATTTTGTGACTTTTTGGCTGCACCGACTTTCGTATAGTTATACATTTTCTGTATTAGCCACAACATTTGTCATCCGCTCCCTAATTTGCAGATTTGAACAAAACAAAACTTGTTTCTAGCTCAAGAGGTACAAATGTTACCAAAAATGCAGCGACAAGTGTTACAGCGTGGTGGAAGGTCCTTTGCAAACCTAGAATGGCCACCTGTTAATTATTGCTAAATGTGGTTGTTAAATTGGTACAAATGGTGTGCAGCCTTCTGCGCCTCTCTTGCCTCTTCCTCTAGAAAAAATGGATAGGGGTTCTGCCCACCTCACCCTCCCATACCCGAGCAGGAGACATCCAAAGATGAAAAAGTAGAAACAAATGGTACCGAAGGGATCAATCCACTTTTAATTATCAAACAAGATACAATTAATTGTCTTGTGATATGCGAAGTATACGCAGCAAAAATATATATTAATTCATATACACATATATGAGCGAACAGGCAGAGAGGCACAAAGTAAACAACTAACACAGTCTATATACAACACATCACATGTACACTGTATACAAATATACAAATACACAAAACACTTACAATGCCAAAAACACTTCTCTGTACCGTTAAGAAAAAATATATATACACCAATTTACATATGTACCTCCACTTAATTTTGGGTGGAGTATACAACAAAATGGTAGTCCCAAGAAAAACACACCAGGGGGTTGACTTATCAACCTAGTCTACATTTGTTTTGGTGCACCTAGGGAAAAATCAACTCTTCCTTAGATTTTTACAGGGGACTCCGTTCCAAGCATAAGGCGGTCGCGTTTCAGCCAGATGATATAGGCTTCATCAGGACATGGGTACTATTCTTCACAGCCCTGGCTAAATCTCGGGATGGTATTGCCGGCTCCCCCACACCACCCAAAGGGTGGGATAGGAACCACCGTCTCGGGTCTCTTCCCGTGGACTCTTTAAATCTTCACAGTGTCCGCCCAGATAGAGAAAATAATCTGAAGTGGCTCAAGTCTCGCAGTCTTCCTTCGGCATCCACATAGGGTCGGCGGCATGTAACCTTAGTGCTCGCTACAACGCCTCTCCAGCCCAACCACCAGAGAATCCCATTATGTAGCTTCTTTCTGCACATTTCTTTCTTTTTCTGCACTTTTCTTCCCTCTTTCTGTAAATCTTTTCTACTTTCTGCACCTCTCTATCCTATTTCTACATGTCTGTTCCTTTTTTCTGCACCTCATTTGCTTCTTTCTGTACCCCTCTTGACTCTTTCTGCACACTTCTTCCCTCTTTCTGCACCTCTCTTGCCTTTTTCTGTATCTGTCTTATGTCTTTCTGCACTAGTTTTGCCTCCTTCTGCACCTCTGTTACCTCTTTCTGCACTTCCCTTCCCTCTTTGTGCACCTCACTTGCGTCTTTCAGCTCCTCTATTGGTTAATTCTGCACTGCTCTTGCTTCTTTTGTCACCTCACTTGCCTCTTTCTGTACTTATCTTGCTTCTTTCTACACCTCTGTCGCTTCTTTCAGCAATTCTCTTGCCTCTTTCCTCACCTTTCGTCCTGCTTTATCACCCCTTCTGCCTCTTTCTGTACCTCTCTTGCCTCTTTTTGCACCTCAGTTGGTTCTTTTTACACTGCTCTTGCTTCTTTCTGTATCTCATTTGCTTCTTTCTGCATCTCTTGCTTCTTTCTACACTTCTGTTGCATCTTTCAGCAATTCTCTTGCCTCTTTCTGTATTTCTCTTCCTTCTTTTTGCACCCCTCTTGCCTCTTTCTGTACCTCTCTTGCCTCTTTGTGTAGCTCTTCTACCTCTTTCTGTACCCCTCTTGCCTCTTTTTGCACTTCTGCTGGTTCTTTCTGCACTGTTCTTACTTCTTTCTGCACCTCACTTGCCTTTTTCTGCATTTCTCTTGCTCCTTTTTAAACCTCTGTCGCTTCTTTCTGCACTTCTCTTGCATTTTTTTGCACCTCTCTTGCGTCTTTCTACACCTCTGTTGCCTCTTTCTGCATTTCACTTGTTTCTTTCTGCAACTCTTTTGCCTCTTTTGGCACATTTTTAATTCTTTCTGCACCCCTCCTGCCTCTTTCTGTACCCGTCTTCCCTATTTGTGCAACTTTCTTGCCTCTTTCTACACCTCTCTTCCCTCTTTCCGCACCACTCTTGCCTCTTTCTGTACCTCTGTTGCTTCTTTCTGTACTTCTCTAGCCTCTTTCTGCACCCTTTGTGCCTCTTTCAGCAAATCTGTTGCTTGTTTCAGCACTTCTCTTCCTTCTCTCTGCACCCCTCTTGACTCTTTCAGCACCTCTGTTGCTTCTTTCTGTACCTCTCATGCGCTTTGTGCACCTCTCCTACCTCTTTGTGTACCCTTTTGCCTCCCTCTTTGTGCACCTCACTTGCCTCTTTCAACACCTCTGTTGCTTTTTTTCGCAGATCTCTTGCCACTTTCTGTACCCTTCTTTTCTCTTTCTGCACCTCTCTTGCCTCATTCTGACCCCTGTTCCCTGCTTCTGCACCTTTCCTGCCTGTTTCTGTACTTTTCTTGCCTCTTTCTATACCTCTGTTGCCTATTTCTGCATTTCTCTTGCTCTTTCTGCACCCTTAACACCTGTTTGAGCACCTCTGTTGGTTCTTTATGCACTGCTCTTGGTTTTTGCTACACTTCACTTGCCTCTTTCTGTACTTCTCTTGCTTCTTTCTACACCTGTGTTGTTTATTTCAGCAATTCTCTGGCTCTTTCTGCACTTCTCTTCCTTCTTTTAGCATTTCTGTCTCTTTCTGTAACACTCTTGCCTCTTTCTGCACCCCTTTTGCCTGTGTCTGTACCTTTCCTGCCTGTTTATGCACCACTCTTGCCTCTTTTTGCACCTCTGAGGTAGAGGAACTTTTACCTCCCCTACACTCTTATGTACTAGGGCCTTACAGGGGAGGTCATGCTATTCACAGAGATACCCCAACCCATAGTGTACCCTAATGTATGTAGGTGTTTTCACTGCATTCAAAGTGTCTTTCAAAATAACACTGGCTCCAGGCCCGGTTAGTCAGAGTCAGTACCACCAGTACCGATCAGTAAAAAGTTGGGAACAAAGGCTTACTTTGAACAAATCACCTTTCTGCACCTCTGTTGGTTCTTTCTGCATACCACTTGCTTCTTTCTGCGCCTTTCTTCTACTTTCTCCACATGTCATACCTCTGTGGGCCTAGTTAGAAATTAGCATTTGAGAAACCTTAGAAAGTCACTCAAAAAACCATAGCTTTTAGGGACTTCACAGTTTAAAATTATCATTTAAAAACCATAGATATTCACTGAAAAGACCATAGGTTTCAGGGACGTTATAGTTAGTTGGACATTTTACTCGTACAAAACCAGATACATTTGGCCGTTATACTTAGTTGAGCTAACTATAACTCGTATCCTCACAATTCACTGCTGATGACGTCACATATTATATCATTCATGACATGGCCAGTGACATCACTCATGACATCTCAAATGACATCACTGATGACATCTCTGATGACATCATCAATGTGATAATCTGATGCACCTCCTCAACACCCTAATATAACCTTTAATATACCCACTCTATAATTCAGACTACCATTTTCAAAATCATAGACATACCAATACCAGTTACTACTTACCCACTCACTGATTCCTAGGTCTACACACACATGTCCACTCATTCGCTCATACAGTTACTCATGCATGCAGCCAATCATCGATATAGCACTATCATATGCACTCATACACCTATACAGACACTCACACACTACCACTCACCCATAGAGTTACTCATACACCTAGTGAGTCATGCAAAGAATCATTCACACTCCCATGTACTCACCTATACAGTTCTTCACACACCACTACACTTATTCATACAGATACTAATTCATACTTATTCTCTTATACAATCACTGATACAAGCACACAGTCATCCATACAGCCACTCTCACAGTTACTCACTCTCACACATAGTCATTTATATCCCCCAACACTCACATATACTTACTTTGACATATGTAGGTACTCACACACACTGAGACATCCTTTTACTCACCAACACAGCCATACACACACTCACCCACCAATAGAGCTCCTCACAGATGTTGTCTTGAACTCATACACCCAGTGAATTACCCACTCACACATCCATGCAGTGAGTCACACACCCCACCCACCCACACAGACACTCAGGCACCCATACTGATACTCAGACAAGCAATCAATACCCATATAGACACTCATGTAGCTACTCACCAACCCATGCAACTGGTTACACATCAACAGACAGACTGATACAGATATTCACACAGTTTAGTCACTAACGCATGCATGCACTAAGACACGTTTAATAACTCACTTATACAGTCAGTAACACACCTACTAAATCATCCATTCAGACATTGTATATTCATGTAACTGACTGAAACCATCAGAGACAGTATTGCACAATTGAAAGAATTGTGTACGAAACCTCTTCACCAAGCGCGATAAACCATAATAATGAACATTGCATCACAACTAAATGAATGCAAGTAAAGTTACATGAATATACAATGTAATGATCGAAACAAAGTCACTCACATTATGTCCTATTGTGAAAATGTATAAACTGCATAAAGTTTTGTTTTTTAAATTCACCATAATCACTACAGGCCCCATAATGCCTCATTATGGCAGATATGGGTATATATAGTGAAAGTAAAGAGGGACTCACTGACCGTGAAAAAAGCCAGTTAGGCTGAAACACGTTGGTCGAGTTGGTGTGTGGTATGAATAAATAATACCATAAGTAACCTAATCTGGAGTGCTGCGTCGTTTGCGGAATAATTAATGTTGATGGCCAGGATCCGGCCATAACGCGGAGCACCCGCTGTGGAGCACTAAACTGGCCAACCAAGGATCACATCATGAGGAAATATATATATATATATATTACCTACTTGCGGTCACCAGTAGGTAGTTATAGTTAGGATTGTTTTCTATAGGAAATCCACAACATTCTATTGGGAATAACTTTGGCGTCGGTTGAGGAATCTGCCTGTAATTTTCTTTAAATTTGCCTCCCTGCGCTCCGCTCCTACCCTGAAAGTTTGGGGGGGATTCGTCAAGCGGGGGCCGAGATAAAAGGGGGGACCCAAAACGGGTTTTCCCCATGTTAATTTCCATAGGGCGATGGGACTCACTTTTAGCCTGAACGGCTGAATGGATTTCCACAAAACCTGGCAAAATTGTAGGGACTGGTAGCCCAATGTGCCTTTGCTATATCTCAAGATATGTGCTCCAGTGGATTTTGAGTAATTTAGGTTAAAAAAAATATATATATCTGGGCGGAGCCTAACCACACATCTGATCGGATTAGCTGTCAGCACTGCATCCAAGAAGTGTTGGCAGCCATCTTGGGACCAATATACATGATAGCACCTCATTAAAAAGCATTGTAGTTAATAGAGGGTTTTAGGACTTTAGTTACATTATAAATCATTTGTTGATGGTACCATACTCATTTTAGGAATTGTGGTGTGTTCTAAGGTGATTTTACCATCTGAAAAAGCCTTCTGCTGTGATATCATGAATCATGTTTAAAAGGAAACTAATATCTCATGATTTTCCCACAGTGGTTTGGAAGGGGATCTATAAGCTAAACTGAAAGCATATTTTCTGTAAATTCACATTATCTTTCTCAGTCATGTGAGAATGAAGTCTGACATTCTCAGTAAAACATGCACATCCAACAAGGACAGAGACTGTCAGTTAATGAAAACAGGGCAAGGCGCAATAATATCCACGACATTGGGGTCCCGGAAAACCCCGAGTCTCACTCTGTGGATCTCCTGATCGAGGATCTGATCCTCACCCATCTTGCTCCCAATGGCCTGAGTAAATTCTTTGCGGTGGAGCGTGCACACAGAGTTCCGGGCGGACAACCCAAGCCGGGCTCCCCTCCGAGGCCCATTATTGCGAGACTTTTTCACTTTAGAGACCGCGATGCAATTTTGCAGGCATCGAGAGTGCATGGCCCAGTGAAATTTGAGAACTCCTCGATTAACTTTTTCCCGGACTTTACGCAACTTGTGCAACGACAACGGATGGGTTTTCTGGGAGTGAAGCGACGTCTCCGGGACCTGGGCCTCAACTACGCCATGCTTTTCCCTACCAGGCTTCATGTGGAATATCAGGAACGGACCTACTTTTTCGATCGACCAGACAGTGTGAGCGACTGGTTGGATTCCCTGCCGGGGCGAGGCGATCGTACGGAGCACCCTGGCGGTGCCGAGGGTGGTGAGCCTACGCATAAGTGACTCTTCGGTCCTTGATCTCTGAACATTGGACTTTGCTCAGCTGGGTGCTATCTTTCTATTTCTGTTGCCTTGTAGTAGTCCACATTTGGGTGGTGGGTGGGAACTGGCTTCTTTCCTCCTCTGGGGTCTTTCTGTAGAATGGGGTTGTTAGGGCGACAGGCACACTGCATTTTGGGGTGGTTTCTTGTTCTTTTGCAGGGGTGCAGGGAGGGGGGTGTTGAAACGGGTTCCAGTTGGGGGGTGGGGGGGTGATTCTGTTTGTGTTTTCCATGCTCAAGGCGGCATATTGATTCTTTCTCTGATCCTGATGTGCTGCTCTTCATGGGGAACCCCATGTAACATGTTTGGGAATGGGGGGTAGTGGGCTGAAGATTATATTGTGGAATGTCAATGGTTTGGGTGACGTTTGTCCCCCGATGTGGTACTCCTGCAGGAGATGCACCTAGTCGGCAATGTGTGTCATGCGATTAATAGATGCGGTTACAGACTGGTAGCACATTCTGGATTTACCACTGGTTCTAGGGGCGTGGGTATTTTGATCCGGTCTTTCCTCCCTCTTGAGATCGATAGCGTTACTCCCGATGACAGGGGGCGCTATATTGCCCTCACTGGTAGGTGGAAGGGTAAGACTCTTTCTTTGGTTTCTATTTATGTGCCACTGGACCTCCAGACCTCTACTTTTTCTGATGTGGGTCGGTTGCTGGTGGGACTCCCAGATGGTCTTCTCCTTGTGGGTGGGAATTTCAATTTGGTACTTTCCGGCGACATGGACCGTCACCCCCCCAGGGACCTTCAAGCGTCTCAATCGTGGTTGGGCGGGTTCTTGGACACCTTTGGTCTGTTGGATGCCTGGAGGCTGATGCATCCGACTCTACGTCACTATACCTTTCACTCTGGCGCTCACGGGAGTCTCTCCAGGCTAGACTCCTTTCTAATGCCCGCTGTCCAGTCCTCATACATCGGGGAATTCAGCCATTTGGCCAGAGGTATCTCAGATCACTCTCCTGTTTTGCTTCTTTTTGACGTGGGTTTACATACTGTGGGACGGGTTGCCCCTATCAACCCTTGGCACCTGCGTAACCCTAAGACTCGCGCCAGCCTCACTAAGGGCCCGATGTAGGTGCCCTAATACCGGTCGGAAACGGCCGAATTCGGCTCGTTCCGACCGGTATTACACTTTCCAGATGTAGGCCATGCATTTACAGAATCGGTATTTTACCGATTCTGTATTTACCGATTCGGTAAAATTACCGAATCGGTAAATTCAGACTCGGTAAAATACCGATTCTGTAAATGCAGATGTAGCTGGCACATGTCAGAGTGCCACAGGACATTTTAAATACCGGATACAGGTGTGCATGCACATGTGTGCATGCACACCAGTGCCATGTGACACACAGACAAGCCCTTAGGGCATGTCTGTGTGCCACATGGCACACGTTCCTGAATTCAGGGTGCTAGAGGGTGTCAAAGTGACACCCCCCTGCACCCTTGCAAAAATCAGTATTTACCGAATCGGTAAATACCGATTCAGTAATGACCATTGATTCCTATGGGCTGCAATGCCCATAGGAATCAATGGGCTTTACCGATTCGGTATTTACAGAATCGGTAAATACAGAATCTTAACGATTCGGTATTTACCGATTCTGAAATACCTACATTTCCCCCCTTCTAATTTACCACTTCTTAAATACCGAATCGGTATGATTCGGTATTTTAGAAGTGGTAATTTAGAATTACCTACATCGGGCCCTAAGTCACTTGATCACTATTTCCTTGAGAATGGGGGGTCTGTCTCGGCCTCGGTGTCCATATGGGAGGCCTTTAAAGCTGTTATTCGCGGACACGCCCTATCGTTAATAGCAGAGAACAAGAAAGCGAGGGACGGGGAGGTCGAGAGTCTTGAGGCCGAAATATTGGGCCTAGAAGATGACCTGGATATGGGTGTCACCCGGGATAGACTCCACGCCCTTAGCTTTAAACAGTTTGATTACAAATCCCTTGTGACAGAGGCTGCCAAATCGATGTACAGAGAACAACAAGGTAGAGTGTATGACGTTGGTGACAAGGCGGGTAAGCTGATTGGCTGGCTTGATAAGAAGGAGAGAGCAAATCGTGTGGTCCCTATGATTCATAATCCCGATGGTGTGGAGGTGACTGACCCTGGTGAGGTAGTTGAATGTTTTGCTGACTATTTTCGTGTGGTCTACTCCCCGGTGTCTGACAGGGACGAGGATGACTCTCGGTTTTTACTGAGGGATATCATGCTACCCTGCCTGTCCGAAGAGGAGCGGGAGAGTATGGAGGTATCGTTGTCAGTAGATGAGATAGCAACTGCCATTCGTTCCCTCTGTTCCGGCAAAGCCATGAGGCCAAATGGCCTGCCCATCGAATTATATAAACTTCGCCCAGACAGGGTCGCACCGTACCTCCGTGACATGTTTGCGGAGGCGCGTGACCTTGGCTACCTTCCCGTTGATCAGCGCCTGGCCACCATAGTGGTGATTTCCAAAGAGGGCAAACCTCTTGACCGCTGTGCCTCATACCGACCTATCTCTCTACTAAACGCAGAGCCTAAAATTCTCGCGAAGGTTCTTGCCAACCGCCTCCTCACTGTTATTTGTGACCTGGTCCATCCAGATCAATACGGCTTTATCCAGCACCGGAACACGGCTCTGAACCTGCGTCACCTTCATGGCGTTCTTGCAAGGGCGGAGCTTCTGTCTGAACCGACCATTTTGGCTTCATTAGACGCCTCGATGGCCTTTGATACAATAGAGTGGCCGTATCTTTGGACCACACTTGAGAAGTTTGGGTTCAGTGCGGGATTCATTAGTTGGGTGAGGCTATTGTATGCGGACCCTCTGGCCTGGGTGGTTGTTAACGGTAGAGTCTCCCAGCCTTTTGCTCTTGGGAGGGGTACTAGACAGTGGTGTCCATTGTCCCCCTTGCTCTTTGCCCTCGCCCTGGAACCGCTTGCTGCCTGGCTTCGATGGAAACCCTCGATAAAGGGCATATGTTGGGCCTCTGACTTTGAAGACCGGGTGTCGTTATACGCAGATGATATTCTCCTGTACCTCACCTCCCCCTGTAAGTCCCTTAACGTCCTCTTTGATGTCCTAACTTCCTTCGGCAAGAACTCAGGGTTGATTATCAACTGGTCTAAGTCCTGCGTATATGTTATCTCTGGTGGTCTTCCTCCCCTACCGACCAGGTTTCCCATTCAGGTCTCCCACTCTGGCTTTAAATATTTAGGGGTTTATATATCGTTGTACTCGGCTGCCCGTTACGAACATAATCTCCTTCCTCCTTTGCGGCGCTTGAAGCTCGACGTGGATCGTTGGCGCAGATTGCCGCTGTCCCCACTTGGTCGAGCGGCGCTGTTCAAAATGATGTCCCCACCCGATTCCTCTATGCACTCCAGAACTCCTTTGATATAATTCCTGCGCGCTACTTTCGGGTGGTTGAGGGACTCCAGAGAAGACTTGTTTCGGACGGCCGAGCGCGCATTGCTCTCTCGAAACTGACCCTCCCCCGGTACGATGGCGGTATTGCTCTCCCGGACATCAGGAGGTACTATTGGGCTTCCCAGTTGTCCGTAATTAACCATGCCACATATGCTCCCGGGCCGAATCCTGCCTACGCTATGGACAAATACTTGTTGCCAGGTGGCGACTTTAACAGAGCACTCTACTCTCGGACGGCGGGGAGGAACCTTACGGGACCCACTAAAATTGCAGTGCGTGTGTGGAAAGATGCAAATGTGGCTCTGGGATGGAATGATCGATTGACGCAGGCGACCCCTTTGTTTGCTTCGGAACGTTTGGGGTGCCTCTGGAAGACGAAATGTTTTGAGAACTGGGATATGATTGGACTTAGCAGAGTGGGCGATCTTTGGGTGAGGGGTGCGGTGAAAACATTCGCGGAGCTTCAGAGTGAATACGAATTAAGTGAGCGGGAGTTCTTCAGATACGCACAGGTGCGTCATGCTTTACTGTCGGTCTTCACGGCCGGTACTTTGGTCCCTGAATCTTCCCCACTTGAGGATCGTATACTTGACGGTCATCTGCCCGATAGTACGATTTCCTTGATCTATAAAAAGTTGATCAACAATCGGCCAGATCTCCTTGTGCACCTCAGGGAGACCTGGGCTAGAGACGGGTTGGAATTGGACGACGAAGACTGGCAGTCTGCTCTATCCTCCACTAAAGAGGTTGCCATTCCGGCCCGTCTCCGCCTTGTTCTTCTAAAATTGTTCACCGCGTGTATGTAACTGGTCCTCGTTTGTTGCCAAGGGTTTTTCGTCGGATGGGTTATGTAGGCGAGGCTGGGAATGAGTGCCACCTTTCTTCACATCCTCTGGGAGTGCCATGAGGTCGTTACGTATTGGCGTCGTGTGCATGCTGTGAAGGAGTGCGTCACTGGGGTCGCTCTGTTGCCTGAGGCTCGAAGATGTTTGTTGAATGTGTGGGAGCCGAATGATTACAACGTTGCCCAGACCTGGTGGGCGGCTCTTGGGAACATGATTGCCAAAAGGGACATTGCACAGCTCTGGGGATCCCAACGGCGTCCCACTGTGTCGAAGTGGAAGGAGAACATGGACTGGTGCATTTTTAGGGAGAAGACAATATATTTGGCTAGGGGCAAGCCTAGGGCGTGGAGTAAAATTTGGGGCCAATGGAATGCGTACCGAGGAGACATCTGCACTCCCCCCTTCGCAGATATCCCTGATGTTTCCCTGTCCCCCTGACCTCTGAGGTTCCTCAATACCATATTCCTTGATTGAATGTCCTGATTTCCCCAGTGCTTTCCCCCCCCTGTTGGTTCTTTAATGTCCTCCTGATTCCCTATCCGTTATGGTAGGACCCCAGAATCTGAGCTCGACTTCATTTATCATGCTTCGCGCCTTGAGTTGTTTGTCTCTTTATTTTTCATTGTTCCTTTCATAAAATAAAAAATTGCGTATCCTGCATGCGTCCTTGTTGCCGATTGTGTATCCTGTACTTCTGTTGGACCTACCAGGGACCTGCTGTTGTTTCACTGATTGCCTATTTATTTGATGATCCGTAGCGGCCGGCCTCCGGGTTGTAGGCCCATACTTGTAATTCTTCTGTTTTGCACAATAAAGTTTTTCAAAAAAAAAAAGGAACAAAATGAGGGGGTATATTTTGCCATAGAAAGTATGATTAGTGCTGCAGAAAGAAAAAAGGGCACATTTTGAGTGACTTCTCAAATCCTCTTCAATTTCATTAAAAAATTCTGACATACAGTCTCCCAACATGGACACCAGAGACAAAAGAGCCTAAATGTAGCCCAAATATCACCCAGATGTAGCCCAAGTATTGCCCAATGACAGAATGTCCCAGAGTGTTCTAAAGAACAACTAGAGCGCTAACAGTCTTACTTATGACAAAAGTATGGCACACCAGATGCCATCTTGATTGGAATGAAGTGGTAAGTCTGAAAACATTTAATTTAAAAAGGAACAAAATGAGGGGGTTCATTTTGCCATCGAAAGTATGATT
This sequence comes from Lissotriton vulgaris, assembly GCF_964263255.1. Taxonomy (NCBI): domain Eukaryota; kingdom Metazoa; phylum Chordata; class Amphibia; order Caudata; family Salamandridae; genus Lissotriton; species Lissotriton vulgaris. Next base: position 2,119,779,147 of record NC_141689.1, read on the forward strand.
AGTGCTTCAGAAAGAAAAATTAGGGATCATTTTGAGTGACTTCTCAAATCCTCTTCTATTTCATAAAAAAAATTCTGATATGCAGACTGAAACATGCACTTTGAATACCAGCAGCAGACTTCCCTGGTGAGCAGTAGCTTTACTACAGTCATCCAATGAGCAACTAGAGTGCTAACATTCAGAATTTATGGCAAATGTGTGACACATCTGAATGCCTTCTTGATGGAACCAAAGTAAACAAGCATTGAAAATGCAATAGACCTCGCACCCCTTTTTAGGTTAAAGATATTCTGTTTGTAATGAGGTGGCTTTTTAGCTTTGCTTTTATTAGTGTTTTTTAAACTTTCATGTAAATAACATGCATCTGTATGCATATATGTATATGTATGCATGCATTTATATTTGTATTTATATAGATATACAGATTATATATGTTTATATATGTATGTATATATATATATATACATACACATACATATATATAAATGCATATGCATGTATATGCATATATATGTGTATATGTGTGCGTTTATTCAAAGTGACTAGGTATCAATTTTACCAACACAATTCGGGAAGACTTGAGTAATTTATAGCATCCTCAAAATCAGTGTTTCAAAAATTCCAAAGTATAGGACATGATAATCCAAATCCAAATGTTTCTCAGGAAAAGTCATTTTTAATCGTTCAGAATATCGGTGTTTGGGCAGATATGACCCAGGGACCCCCAGTATGCAAGGGGAATTAGTCCCCCCTCTGCAAACGCGCCAGTGGCCTGCGTTGCAGAGAGGTGTAAAAAGGGGCATAGCCTCATTACACCTCTGTGCAATGCAGCCCCCTGGCGCATACTGGAGGGTCCTGGTGGGCTAGTTGGCCCCCAGAGACCCCTAGTACGCAAGGGGAATTAGTTCCCCCTCTTCAAACATGCACGGGGGCTGCGTTGCAGAGAGGTGTAAAAAAGGGTGTGGCCTCATTACACCTCTCTGCAATGCAGCCCCCTGTCGCATACTGGAGGCTCCTGGTGGGCTGGTTGGCCCCCAGGGACCCCCAGTATCCAAGCGGAATTAGTTCCCACTCTGCAAACGCAGCAGGGGGCTGCGTTGCAGAGAGGTGTAACAAGGGGCATAGCCTCATTACACCTCTGCAATGCAGCCCCCTGGCGCATACTGGAGGTTCCAGGTGGGCTTTCAGGTCTTATATCGTTAGGAATTAGCATTAAAAAAAACTTTGAAATTCACTGAAAAAAACATAGGTTTCAGACCTTATATAGTTAGGAATTTGCATTTAAAAAACCTATGAAATTCACTGAAAAAAACCATAGGTTTGACACCAGTTAAGTTAGCTTGAAATTTTACTGACATAAAACCATTGAAATTCCCACGTTATAGTTAGTTGGACTCACTATAACTTGCGCGCCTGCAATGCACTGCTGATGACGTTACATATTACATCACTCATGACATGGTCATATCAACCTCTCATCATTGGAAAAAATTCCATCGAGCGTGTGGCCTGCTCTGTGAGTAGCCCCTCTAACCAACTGGGCAATTCCACATGCTGACATGGTATCCTTAGTATCATGCTTCTCCAAATGAAAATTAAAATCACCCAGGATCGTGAATTATTTCTGACCAAAGTAGGGTTCTAAAACATGAAGAAGCCGTTGTTCAAAGTCGGTACGAGAACCAGGAGGGCGATAGGCCAAGATTCCATTGAAGATGACATTATGGCTGCTTTTTATGGAGAAGAATGGGGCTTGAAACCTGTCTGTGGGGTCGGAGATGGAGACAGTGTGACAATGAAAATGATCCTTGTAAAGAATTGCTAACCCTCCTCCCACCCGGCTCAGTCTATCTTGACGAGCTAAACAGTATCCCTCAGGAACAACTTCAATGAGATCGGGACAAGACGAGTCCTTTGCCCACGTTTGAGTAATAAAAACCAGGGAAGGCTTCCTATCTGAAACAAGATCCCTGAACATGATATTGTTTTTAATGAGCGAGCGGGCGTTTAGGAGAAGGCACTCTTCCTTCGGAGTCCTAAGGCTGGGGGAAGTGGGTTGTTTGGACATATGACTAGGTGGAAGGGGAGTGGGGTTAACCGTACCCAAAGTCTGACATCCACACGGTAGCTTGCCAAGAATAGCATCAGGCGAAAGAGAGTAAAAGCATGAGAGCCTGGGTGGTTTAAGCACAAGCAGAGTCTGAGAAGAATATCTAAAGAGCGGGGAGTCGGGGGGATCTAAGCCATACGTCCAGCCGTCCAGCCCGGCCTTAGCGCGGACGGGCTGGACTCTGGCGTGACTCCGGCGTCACTGCGGCGCACTCGCAGCGCGCCATAATAGCCGGTTTAAGTAGGGCTCTAGCCAGTCCTCCTGACTGCTAGAGCGCGGGAGAATACAGCGTTTCCCCAACACCCACTCAAGATGGCGCTCACCTAAATACGAAGCGCGAGGGACCGGCCCGCCAAAGTAGCGGTGAGGCCACTATTAGTGTGCAGGAATGCGAATGGGGATTTAAAATCAGGGGAAACAGTGTTTAAATGAAAACAAATTAAAGACAAAAACGGGATAATTTAAAAATGCTGAAGGCGTCCTGAAGCGAGCCTAGCTGCAATCGTAAAAGCCAAAGCAAGGAGAGCCTACCTCCTGCCCTGCTTAAGTAGAGATCCCGGCAGCAGCCTCTAGCCAGTCCTCCTGACTGCTAGAACGCGGGAGAATACAGCGCTTCCCCAACACCCACCCAAGATGGCGCTCACCTAAATCCGAAGCGCGAGGGACCTGCCCGCCAAAGTAGCGGTGAGGACACTATTAGTGTGCAGGAATGCGAACGGGGATTTAAAATCAGGGGAAACAGTGTTTAAATGCAAACAAATTAAAAGACAAAAACGGGATAATTTAAAAACGCTGAAGGCGTCCTGAAGCGAGCCTAGCTGCAATCGTAAAAGCCAAAGCAGTTAGATACTTTATGTCTTTGCAGACACATAACTGCTTAAAAACCTATCCTGTTCTCAAGTTTTGGTAGAATTAGAAACCGGTAATTGCTTATGTATTTGCAAAATGAGTCAGGCTTCCACACTAAAGTGCAGTACTGAAATATGTGGAATGTGTGCAGTCACCTTACCCCTTCCAGACTAGTAAATGTGTTTTGGTAAAGTCCAATGGAGTGTGTTGCTTGTCTAGAATCACACTGTGAGTCTGTGTGCATTTGGGAACCATCGTGAGAGAAGTATTTGGGTACTACATGTTTTTGTAGACACATAACTGCTTAAAAAACTGTCCTGTTCTCGAGTTTTGGTAGAATTAGAAACCAGTCATTGCTTATGTATTTGCAAAATCAGTCAGGCTTCCACACTAAAGGGTAGTACTAAAATGTGTGAAATGTGTGCAGTCACCTTACCTCTTCCAGAGTAGTAAATGTGTTTTGGTAAAGTCCAAGGGATAGTGTTGCTTGTCTAAAATCACACTGTGAGTCTGTATGCATATGGGAACCATTGTAACAGAAGCATTTGGGTACTGCATGCTTTTTCAAAGACATAACGGCTTAAAAACCTATCTTGTTCTCAAATTTTGGTTGAATTAGAAAGCAATCATTGTGTTATGCGGGATGCCCTCAGGATCGTTTTGACGTTTTATATTCCACCTCTAAATCTAGCCAATGACTGAGTTGCTGTAATAGCACAGTGCATTGGAAGGATTAAGTGGGGGAGAAATAGGGGTTTTGGGATCAGGAAGGAAAGGAAGGGGACAGCAGGGAGGTAGATCTGGAAAACACAAAGAAAAGCGTATATCATGAATACCTTATCATTCTTTTTGCCATGATCACACTGTAACCTTTCCCTTATTACTTCTAGCTCTCTAACTACCTGAAAAGTAAAAGACACTTCAGTGTAGAAGCAGGTGATGGTTGATAGTCAAGATGATGGTATTAAGGAAGTTGCTGCAATAATACAAAACCAACATATACATATAACAACCACTATAGGAAACATATACAATAAGGCATCAACTGAGAGGATAACGCTACATGAACATACCCCTAACTCACTCCTGATATGCTTCACAAGGATTGAGTGTAGACCACTACCACTCGTGAAGAACCCCTGTTAATAGAGGAAGTCAGAGACTACAAAGGTTAATACACTGTACATCCTGAACACATTCTCCATCAAGAAATAATAGAAAAGTGATAAGTGAGAAGCCCTGTAGTTAATGCACTCAAGGCAACGTATCCGACGCTAGAAACCTCTTCTGGTCTGAAGTTTAAGGGAGAGCTCCTTGCTCTAATTCCAGAATACCACAAAGTTAAAGTACCCAAAAGAACTGGAGATACCCGTGGAATACCAATCATCCACTTCTCCGTCGGCCGACAATACCGACCGGGTCAAATCCTGTTTGGAAAAGTACTGACCCACAGTGGATCAAACAAGAACACGTGTGGGCATTTGCCAACACGACCTCAAAATCAAGTGAATACAAAAGCGGCCGAATCCTGGTGCAAGCACCCTTACCGCACCCATAAAAGATTAGCAACCAACACCAGAGTACTGGACAGGAGGAATTCCCGACGTCGATCTCGGGAAATGCTTTCCTCTTATGCTTCCTGGTTCGTAATCTCGCAATACTCGCGAAGGATCATGGGAGATGTGGTTCCGACTCGCGTCTTGCTGGGAATTGTAGTTCCGATCCCATGCGCGATCGTGACACATTGCTTATGTATTTTCAAAATGAGTCAGGCTTCCACACTAAAGTGCAGTACAAAAATATGTGGAATGTGTGCAGTCGGTATTGCACCGTTACATCGCAACTTTTACAACGCACTTCTATTACAACGCAACTTTTACAACGCTGGATCCATTACATCGCATGCCTTTACAACGCATGACATTACATAGCAGATGCTATTACAACGCATGCCATTACAACGTAAGTATAGGTAAGTATATATATTTTTTTATTTTATTTATTAATATTTAATTAATTTAATTTATAATAATAATAAATAAATATATTAATTTATGTTTTTGTATTTCATAAATTAAATATATTAATTTAAGTAATTTTAAAAATAAGTATGAGTATAGGAGTATATGTTTTGGGGTACTGTGGTATATGTTTTAGGGTACAGGGGTATTTTTAGGTTTTAGGGCTGGGTTTGGGTTTTGGGGTACAGGGGTATTTTAGGTTTTAGGGCTGGGTTTGGGTTTTGGGGTACAGGGGTATTTATAGGTTTTAGGGCTGGGTTTGGTTTTTGGGGTACAGGGGTATTTTTAGGTTTTAGGGCTGGGTTTGGGTTTTGGGGTACAGGGGTATTTTTAGGTTTTAGGGCTGGGTTTGGGTTTTGGGGTACAGGGGTATTTTTAGGTTTTAGGACTGGGTTTGCATTTTGGGGTACAGGGGTATTTTTAGGTTTTAGGGCTGGGTTTGGGTTTTGGGGTACAGGGGTATTTTTAGGGTTCAGTTTTTAAATAAATAATTTATATCAATTTATAAAAAAAAATTGATTAATTTTATTTATTATTATAGTTCTATAATAATAATAATTATTGGGTTTTGAGGTACAGGGGTATTTTTAGGGTTCAGTTTTTAAATAAATAATTTATATTAATTTATAAAAAAAAAATGATTAATTTTATTTATTTTTATAGTTCTTTAATAATAATAATAATAATAGTTCTTTTAAAAATAAACTAGTTTATAAAATATATATAAGTACAAATTAATTATTTTTAAATAATTTAATTTATTTAATTAATTATATATATTTCAATTTCATTTTTAAGTAAAATAATATACTTGCCTATACTTACGTTGTAATGGCATGCGTTGTCATACATCCGTGCAGTCACCTTACCTCTTCCATACTAGTAAATGTGTTTTGGTACAGTCTAAGGGATAGTCCTGCTTGTCTAGAATCACACTGTGAGTCTGTATGCATTTGGGAACCATTATGACAGAAGCATTTGGGTACTTCATGTCTTTGCAGACACGTAACTGCTTAAAAACGTATCCTGTTCTCAGGTTTTGGTAGAATTAGAAACCAGTTATTGCTTATGTATTTTCAAAATGAGTCAGGCTTCTACACTAAAGTGCAATACTAAAATATGTGGAATATGTGCAGTCACCTTACCTCTTCCAGAGTAGTAAATGTGTTTCGGTAAAGTCCAAGAGATAGTGTTGCTTGTCCTGAATCACACTGTGAGTCTGTATGCATTTGGGCAACCATTGTGAGAGAAGCATTTGGTAACTTCACCCAGTGTCTCTCTGTGTACTACTCTAATCCTACTCTAATTAAAAAAGCCTAATCTGGACCCCGCCGACCTTGCCAACTTTAGGCCTATCTCGCTGCTGCCGGGCCTTAGTAAGATCGCTGAGAAGCTGGTCAACAGCCGCCTGTCGGACTTCTTGGAGGCCAATTCCCTCTTAGGTGACTCCCAAACCGGTTTCCGTCCCGGTCAGGGGACTGACACCGCCCTGCTGGCGGTTGTGGAGAACGCTAGGAGCATTTTGGACTCAGGGGGATCAGTGGCAGTGATCCTCCTGGACCTCAGTGCTGCTTTTGACACCGTGGACCATCAGGTGCTTCTCCAACGGCTGGCAGAGGTGGGGATCACCGGTCTGGCCCTCAAGTGGTTTGCTTCCTTCTTGGAAGGTCGCACATTCGAGGTATGGGAAGGCCCTGAAAAATCATCTTCAATCCCTCTCCAGTGTGGTGTGCCACAGGGCTCTTCATTGAGCCCTACGTTATTCAACGTCTATATGGCACCCCTGGAGAGTGTGGTACTGCCGCTGGGTATCAAAATCATCAGTTATGCTGATGATACTCAGTTGGTGGTAGGCCTTTCCCAGTCGGCTCACCATCCTGACCGACTGCACTCGTGTCTGGAGAAGATCTACACATGGATGTGCAGCTCAGCTTTAAAGCTCAACGGTTCCAAGACGGAGCTGATGCTGCTGGGAAACTCCTCTCCATCTCTGTCTCCCAGCAGCTGGCCCGGCTGCCTTGGACCTGTACCCACTCCCAAGCAGGAGATTAAGAGCCTCGGGGTTTGGCTTGAGCAGGACCCGTCGTTTAAAACCCATGCCAAAAAGACTGCTGGCGTGTGCTTTGGCCTGCTCCGCTCGGCTCGGAAGATTCTACCGCTGCTCCCAGCGGTCACTAGGAGACTTCTCATCCAGGGGCTTATCATCTCGCGGCTGGATTTCAGCAACGCGTTGTTCCTGGGTGCTCCAGAATCTACCATGAACAAACTGCAGCAAGTGCAGAATGCTGCCGCCAGGCTTTTGACGGGCATACCCAGATATCAATCTGCTCGCCCTGCGCTCAAGGCACTGCATTGGCTCCCTGTGAGGGACAGGGTGAAGTTTAAATCACTCTGCATCGCCCATAAAGTCCTGCAGGGGGCAGGTCCACCTATTCTGGGGAAGATGGTTCAGCCCTACAAAGCCCTCCGCTCTCTCCGGTCTGATCACCAACATCTTTTGCAGGTTGGGAGGGTGAAGAAAGTAAGAACTGGTGGCAGAAGGTTCTCTATAAATGTAGCCACTCTGTGGAATTCTCTTCCCCTACAAGTTCGCTCGGAAACCAGTTTGCTTCGGTTCCGCAAGCTTTTAAAAACTTTTCTGTTTTCGGCCTAAACCCCCGCATTACTCTGTAGTTTCATTCTCTGGTGAGCGCTGGGATGCCTTTTTGGTAACCAGGCGCTATATAAAACTCAGAATAATAATAATAATAATAATCATTCAGTCAGTATCCAAGTACTCATGCAGCGATATAGGGCATTAGCACATGGACTGCTACAAACTCCTATGCAATTCCCCAGTCATTATCCATACACCCTGTTTCTGCTCTTGCACTCCTTTAGTGACCCTTTCAGCACCATGTACTAATCCATTCACTAAAGTGAAACTCAACCAATTATACATTCACCCAGTGTCTTTCCTTGTACTACTCAAATCATTCAGTCAGTATCCAAGTACTCATGCAGCGAGCCAGGGCTTAGCACATGGATTGCTTCAAACTCCTATGAACTATGAATGTAGTCTTCCAACCACCTACACACTTGTGTTTCAGGCCTACAATTCCCCAGTCAGTATCCATACACTGCTGCAAATACCCTTTTACTCCCCTTGCGTTCCTCTAGTGACCCTTTCGCAACCATGTACTAATCTATTCACTGAAGTAAAACTCAAACAATTATAAATTCACCCAGTGTCTCTCCGTGTACTAGTCTAATCATTCAGTCAATATCAATGTACTCATGTAGCAAGCCAGGCTTAGAACATGGACTGCTTCAAACGCCTATGCAATATGCATGTAGTGCTCTAACTACCTACACACTTGTGTTTCAGGCCTACAATTCCCCAGTCAGTATCCATACACTTCTGCAAACACTCTGGTACTCCTCTTGCACTCTTTTGGTGACCCTTTCAGCATCATGTATTAATCCATTCACTGCAGTAAAATACAACCAGTTATACATTTACCCAGTGTCTCTCCTTGTAGTACTGTAATCTTTCAATCAGTACGTAAGTACTCATGCAGTGAGCCAGGGCCTTAGCACTTGGACTGGTACAAACTCCTATGCACTATGCATATACTCCTCTAACCACATACACACTTATGAGAAGACATTGGAAAAAATCCTGCATATTTGATTGGTGGAATTGCAGGGATATGGCCTATACAGGCACTGACTCTCCTGAAAGGAGCAGAGATTTTCAAAATGGTAACATTCCCCAAATTACTTCATGTGCTGTAGAAAACACCATTTCCAATACCAGAGGCCTTTTTTCAGAGACTGGAAAAAGAAATCATGCTGTTATTGTATGACGGAGCAGCCCCATGGATTGCTTTGAAAATGCTGTGCAGATCCATTTACAACTGGAGTATCACTCTTTAACATATTACTCCCCACTATTAGGCATCCCAATAGAGGCGGTGAATGATTAGATGGTCCAAGGGGCCAACTGGATAGACGCAGCATGGTGGCACCTTGTTAGGAAATTTTGATGTACAGTGGGCCTGAGAGCAAAACTCTCCTTAGCCCTGGACAAGCGGCTTTATCTGCACGAGACAGGAAAATAACTCATATTGGTTGCAGGGGTAAGTTCACCTTGCAGACACACTTATGGGGAGGATCCATCCAGAAGGAGGTGCTGAAGCTGCACAGATATACCTGCCGGGAAGTCCATGGTAACTAGAAACTGGGTGACATAATTGAGTGGGGCATTAAGTCTTTTGAGCAACTACTGGATTACTACGTGCACACACAGTGCTATACATATAATAAACACAAGTATGCCTGCATGCAGAAGTCTGTGAACGGGACAACTTATCAGACTCCGCCCGCTTGAGTATCATGCATGACAGGGCAGGGCACAGTGGCAAGAGACAGCAGTCTCTTCTATACAACAATAATTAAAGATACCCCAGACAATCTGAAAACCGCATAACAACTATGGGAGAGGGATTTGGGGACCTTAGAAGATGTATATTGGGAGTGTGCTCTGATCGATACCCATGAAGTGCCCTTCCAAATACAATTCCACCTAGTTCTATATATAAAATCCTTCATAGAACATACCTTGACAGGGTTAAATGATATAAAACGGGCAACTAATACATGCATATAATGTAACCCTGTTGAGGCTCTTTCTGTCACACTAGGCCAATGCCCCAAGATCCGATTTATTGAAATTCAGTCCTCAAGGAACTGAGAGATATCCTGGAAAGCACAATCCCACACAACTCCCAATTTGTACAATTAGGTGTCCCGAGAGATGTAGATCTAACACGGAAACAATTATTGATTTCTTCCCTTTGCCGACTGGTGGCAAAAAGAGTCATTGCACAACTATGGAGATCACCAATGCTGCTGACAAAAGAAAAATGGCTGAGGGGCATGGATGTATGTATGGGAATTGAGAAAGTGGTGTTCATAAGCAGAATCTGTCCTAATAAATTTGAGAAATAATGGGGAAATGCACAAGAATTCTGAGGTCTTGACTCTGGACAAATGGGTCCCCCTGTACACTAGACCTTGGGCACTGAATAGTCCTGGACATTAAGTCTGAATCCACAAACAAATGTGGGAGCTATCAGGGTGGTTGGACACCACCAGGAGAAGTGTCGGAAGATGTGAGTGAGGTGTATGGCCTTCCGATGTGAAATGAAATGAAATGAAATGAAAAGTAGATTTATAGAGCTCGATTGCTACCCGGGGGCGTCCAAGCACTAGGAACCAATAGAGGTGGCCTGGCAGAGTTGCTAACAGAGGTTACTGAGGGAGGTTGAAATGGAATGTCTTTAACTGTTTTCGGAATGAAGAAAGGTTGGGGTTAGCTCTAAGATGAAGGGGGAGTGTATTCCAGTTCTTGGAGGCATTGTAGGTGAACGTCCTGCCGCCAGACCTAGTCTTTTTTATTCTTGGAGCAGAAGCCATAAAAGCCTGGCTCGAGCGAAGACTTCTGCTGGGTTGATAGTGGTTGACTAGGTCACGGGTGATCATAGGACCTGTGTCCCAAAAGGCCTAGTGGGCAATGCACATGGCCTTGAAGAGGATTATCTGACGGACTGGCAGCCAATGTAGGCTAATCAGACCAGCTTTGGCTGATTGTCTGCGTGGAAGCTGTAGCAGTGTGCGAGCCGCACAGTTCTGCACTGTCTGAAGTCTACGCAAGGTGTATTCTGGAGCACCAAGGTAGAGGACGTTGTTAAAGTTTAGGCGGGACTGTATCAAACCCTGGATGGCTACCTGCTTAGCCTCCATGGGTTGAAGGGGGAGAATTTTCTTTAACATCCTGAGAAAGCCAAAGCAGGTAGCCGAGAGTTTTGTGGCCTAGATGTTAAATGAAAGGGATCTATCCAGCCACACCCCGAGGCTCTTGATGTTATCCTTGGGTGCTGGAGGGGTGCCTTGACAGGGGGGCCACAAAGAGTTGAAGAAACTGGGGTTAGAGGGGCCCAGGAGCATCAGCTCCGTTTTGTCCCCATTTAGTTTGAGGGATGATGAGGACATCCAGCTCTTTACCTCCTCTAAACACTCTCTAGACCCGCCTGACATTGGCATGTCGGCCTCCTGCGCCAATGAGACCACCAGCTGGGTGTCGTCCGCGTAAGAAATAATCTTAACCCCAAATGGACGAACAACCTCAGCCAGTGGCCTCATATAGATGTTGAAAAGCGCAGGGCTTAAAGAGGAGCCTTGTATCACTAGTATTGTCCAAGAAACAACAATGTACACTGTACGCCGATAAACGCTTCAAAAAATGTGTATTTTTAACCTATACATTGTTTGAATTTAAACAAAAAAGTAAATAAAGACAGTTGACAAAAAATAACCTATTTTCCATGTAACAAATCAACTTGCGGTGTGACGAGCAGTGGACTGTGGTACTATACAACGTTAAAAAAAACGTTTGGCAGGCAAATTAGTTCAGAAATTAAAATATAAAGGTATGAAGCTTATGATCCCTGTATTGCCTTAGAACACAAGGTATGTTCCCCGAATGAAGCAGATCCTCACAGAGCCATATCTCAAAGCTGATCAGCCACATTCAAGATTTTTGGTTAGTGGTGGCACCAAGAATAAAACGTTGGTAAAATAGGAATCTGAGTTAGGGTCCATAACCTTTTCAGCAACTTTCTTTACTTTAGAACAGCAGGATACATTGACATGCACTGCTGTTTTTTCAGAATTATTTATTAAAATCTAACCTTTATAGCAATAGTACTGTTAGGTTCAATGTGACTTTAACTACTATTCAATTTTGAATTCAATAGCAGTACTGCTGAAATGACTCATAAATGCTGCTGACTGTCTTTTGAATTTTTCTTTTTTAATAAGATGTAAATCATATGTCCCTAATGCATGTTATTGGAAGAAACTTGCAAGAGATTTAAAATACTTTTACATTTCTAGTTCTTGGCATGCCAGTCCCATTAGGAAGGCGGGCTGATCGCCCCCGCCAGGCCGGTGATCCGCCCGCCATCCTTGCTGCAAAGACCCCTGCCATATTAACACGTCTGGGGGGTCCGTGGCGAACGGAAAGACCGTCCGCCGCTTTTCCACCCCGGTCGCCATGCGACCGGTGCGGAAAAGGGTTGTATATGGTGGCAATGTCTATCAGACACCGCTAGCCATATTACAATGGGCATTGCCACCACGGAAAGGCATGCAGAGTCTCCCTGCGGGGGCCCGTTGCGTGGCCCCAGGGACTCCAGGGGGGTGGGGGGTGCACATGGGGGGTACCTATGGTACCCCCCTGCATTTCAAGGAACAACGTGGGAGGCACCGCGCAGTGCCTGTCACGTTGTGCTTTGAAATGCACAAGATGTATTCTTAGCATTGTGGCGGGCGGTGCTTTCAGCACCGCCCCGACAATGCTAAGAATACGGGATGCGCCCGCCACTTAGCCGGGCGCATCCTAATACCCCCCATGGGACCCCCGCCCTTATGGCGGGCGGTCCCTTCACGCGATGGGGTTATCCTAATGGACCCCTTAGTCTTCATCTTAATATGTAATAGTAATTCTCAGCCTTTGACCATGTCAACAGCTAAGTAATTTGATAGAATGTGTCATTGTGTGGGCATCCTGCTTTTGTGCATCCTTACGCAAGTCTGCGTTTGAGCTGTGATATGTAAATATAATGGTAACTGTAAAACTTCGAAAAATTAGCATGTGAGTGCTACTGAGCTGCTTTTGAAGAATCCGTCCTCATTCTTTATTTATGCCAGACGTCAATCCAATGCACTTTTAAGTGATTGAAATTGTCCCTCGTACACCACAAGGGAGAAAAATATTGCGAACTTTAAGACCTCGAAAATGAATTATTCATAATTTGAAAAAGGTCTAATTATATTGGCTGAAAAATTCAATGATAACACATATTTGTACATTGTCGAGGCAGCCCCAGAATACCCTGATTATGTTTTCGGTTTAATTCAGTTTTTTAATCATACTAAGATTTTTCACGTATTTCGATCCCACTGCTCCTGTATTTCAACGAGTACATACATAAATGTATTTTTCTTCCACTTCTTTAATGATTGTTGCATAACATATAATTAACCCGTTTGCAATTTGGTCACACTAGAGGTGACATTGTATCAATCAAATTCCACAAAGAACATCGAAAACACTGTAGTGGATGATTTTTATTTTACGAGATGAGAACGGAATTGTGAGGCATTTAGTTTACTAAAAGAAGGCTTGACCTAATTCACAAATGCTGGATAATGCTACAGCGGTGTAGATTTAATACTTTTTTGGATTCAAAAAGTTTTGGTAGGAAACAGCCAGGCATCCTCCTGGAAAAAACCTTCAAGAATTCAGTTACAGAAAGACCACATGTACACTTTATTCATTCATAAATCTGCTGAGCTTTTGCAAATGCACATACAGATTTTTTTCCCCTTTTTCTAAAGGGTAAATTATATTTCGCTAAGGAAGCCCTATCAGTTTGGCTGGTCTTCCGTTCCCTTTCTCACTCGAGACTGATTTTGTAAGTAGTGCATTTGTAACCTTTTCAGGGGAGGAAATGGCCCAGAACGTACTTTGTCAATACTAAAAATATTATTATCACGGTTATGAGAGGCTGCACTATTAATTAAGCATTTCGAAGTCAAGGTTAGGGATGAGAGTGACAATCACACTTTGATGCAAGTTTGTGATAAAGGTATAATACTGAAAAACGGGATGAAGATTGATTTGTCACAACCAACAATAGAAATATAATAAGATGGATAAGATGGAGTGTAACAAATTGGGTTATTGGTTGAGGGGGTTGGAAGTCCCACTCAGTCAACAACCACAAGCCTTGTCAGGATGAACCACAAAAGTTACTAAATTAAACTGTGCTTAAACCTCTGTAAGCTTGGAACAAAGCAGTGAGGTTTAACTTGGAGGCACTGTGTAAAGTATTTATGCAGCACTCAAACAGTAACAAAGTAAAAACACAACACAAGAAAAATCCCAAACCAGTTTAGAAACATAGACGAAATTGTAGTGAATTAATGAATGCCAGAATGACATAATTCCAATCGGTAGAGCAAGAGAAATGGACTTTTAACATTTTTTGTAAAAATAGCAGCAAAAGCACAATGTACCAACTGTGGTTATCTGATTGCAACAGACTGGGATAATGTCACAAGTAGAGGCCAACTGAACTGGAGCTCATCCTGGATACAGGACCTAAGTTAGTCCTGTTGAGAGTTGTACCTTATGGGCTTAATGCAAGACTTTGTGTCGCTCATTGTCAGTTCCGATTAGGAGCTGCGAGTGCTGCTGCAATGAGAAGTCCAATGTCAGGTTTCATAGCACTGTGTCAGTTCTTATCAGGATCTGAAATGGCTGTGAGGTTCTCCATCGAGTTGCATAGCGCAGCATTGGTTTCAATGAGGCAACTGACCAGGAGCTGCAAGGGGCTGTGATGGTAGGTACTTTGTCGAGCTTCAATTGATTTGATGGAGCCCACTGTTAGGCAGGGAAGAATACACTCTGATGCCAGCCAAGGGTCCAGGACCTGGTGGAGCATCAGGATTCACTCCAGGTAGAGGCCAGCAGCAGGGCTCAGACAGGTCCAGTTGCAGGTCCAGGCATGTCCAGTGCAGCCGATCAGCTGGGCATTTACAGGGATGCCTATAAAGCTTGTTGAGTTCTGTTATTCACACAGGAGGCCAGCCAAATGACCCTAGGAGTAACTCTGTCCGGCCTTCCTTCGCAGACACAATGAAAGTTCTTCAGCAGCAGGGCAGTCATTCTTGTGTAACTTCCACAACTCCAGGAGAGTTCTGAAGAGTGGCTCTGGAGGTTCTATATTTATATTGTATATCAGCCTTTGTGTGGGGGACTCCCTGTCCTACCTCCCACATCTGGCTCTGGTTAGTTCTACCTCTTACCCGTCAAGGCTCCAAACTATCTGGGGGTGGCAAAAGGCAGAACATGCCTGCTATTAGATTCCTTTGTGTGGGCAGGAGGCAAAGCCCTTTTTTAAGCGTAAGTGAGGCTGGGCATAGCCCCTTCCCAGTCATCCTGTCAGGATGACCCATCATGTCCACAACTAAGCTCCCTTAATGTTACTATCTGGAAGCAATAAACAGACCTCCAACAAATGAGGCATTCACAGGCATATGACCAAGGACATTGGCAGCATGCACAAATGGTTGAGACAAGAAAATGCCAACTTTCTTAAGTGTAAACTGCATATCTCTATCTGCTCCTAATCCGGAGTTAACATTTAGTAAATGTAGTAAGGTAACCCAGTGTTAGGCCTTACACACAACAGCAAAAAGTAACTTTAGGAGTTTTTCACTGTCAGGACATGTAAAATGTAAATACACATGTCCCACCATTTAAATAAAATGCACCCTGCCATATTAACCTTTATGGCCTACTTTTGGGACGAACATTAGAAAGGAAGAACATTTTTGATTATGCTATGTCAAATTGCAGTCGGAAACTGAAATACAGGCTGCAGTGGAAGGCCGGAAACAACTTTTAAAAGGCTACTTTAGCAAGTGGCGCTATGTGTAAAGAAGCTCACTAGCAAAATTGAATTTAATGGCCCAGGGTACATCTAGAAGCACCTAGTAGGGACTTACAATTAACTAAATATTCCAATTAGGTGTTTGCCAATTTTACCATGTTTGAAGGAGGGAGCACAAGCACTTTAGCAGTGATCAGAGTGGCAAAGTGCAAAGCCAATAAAACAAATTCAGCAAAACAGGAGGGGTGAAGGTAAAATGTATGGGGGAATACCACGCCAAAGATGTCTGTTCTAAAATGGAGCAATTAAAAAACTGCTTTATGCTATTCAACACTGGTTATGAACAGTTTTCCATGTCTGTAGAACTTAGAAAAGATGGTGAGTAGTCTCCTTTTAAATTTTTCAATTTAATTTAGAAAGTATTATCCCAAATTGATAACAGTCTTCCTAGACCAATTATAGCCAAAAAGGGGTTATAGTAGACAAAAGGGGTATGATAGGAAGTGGCAGGTTGTCCTAGGCTGAGTTACTCAAGGTCTCAAAATTACATCTAAGTATGAGGTAGACTAACATATCTCTAAAAGAAAAGAACGTAAAATATTATTGAAACTAAATATGATAGCTATGTAAGAGATCAAAATATAAAACTATCTTGGAGAATTCCAGCGAAAAGTTTAAATGTTAAACCAAATAGAACAACATAGAATAAGATTGTTAGAGACAAATCAATGTAGTTGCAAAATCTTTCAAGCCTCTAATGGCAGATGTTATGCAACAGAAACAATTGTTTGACGGAATACTAGAAAATGCAAACATTCACCCCCAGTCACAAGGATCTGGGTTAAATCAATCATTCTTTTGCTCACCACACCACCCCAGTTTGGATTCAGCCATATGAGCACAGGTTCAAGACTGATTTGCATATGGCTCGGTTCAAACTGGATGGCATGGGGAGCAAAAAAATGATGGATTTAGGCCCAGATCTCTGTATTGAGGTGAATATATGACTTTGTTATGCATTCTGTCCATCAGTTGTTCTTTTTGCATTTGTCACCCCGAGTGGGACGGGTATGCCCAGACATGGGCCCTGTGCTCTCCATGTCACTGGAGTCAAGCTATCCTGGCTGATGAAGGGGGAAACCCCGAAAATGGTCCTAGGATGCTTGGTTCCAGTCCACGGAGGACCTGGCCTGGCAGTTCGGGCTAAACTGTTCCCATTGGGCATAGGGTCAAGACTGATTTGCATATGGCTGGGTTCAAAGTAGAATGGCATGGGGAGCAAAAAAAGGATGGATTTAGGCCCAAATCACTGTGCTGGGTGAATGTATAACATTGTTCTGCATTCTGTCCATCAATTGTTCTTTTTGCAATTGCAGATGTTATGGAAAAAGAAATTACATTTGCTCCTTTCTTAAACTAAGAGGTGTATTCAGCAGTTATAGCTCAAAATAAGAATAAATATCCTGGTTCAGACTTTGTTGCAATCGATTTTTTTCTTAAATATTGACCTTTAGAGAGTCCCCATGAAAACGTTATTTAATCATATTTTGAAATAAGGGGCAGTCTTGTCTTCTGGAAAAGATGTGATCATTGGATAAGAATTCTCCTTGTGGATACTTTTGGACTGCATTCGTAACTTTACAACAAGATAGATTGCATGTCGTTTTGGAAATTCGTTTGTTTCCAAACTTTATTTTTTTAAACTTTTAACCCCATTACAATAAACTGCCCAAATGAAATCCAACATATTGCTATGTTTAGTACAGTGCATGGCTTTTCAATAAGTGTACAATGATTTTTAGTGAGTTGGGTACAGATATCGTTTCCCTGTTGTAATAACCACTCTGTAGTCTCCTAATGAGTGCCTTTCCTTTGTGACTGTCTCCTGTTCAAGCTGGTGGTGGCTACTGTTGGGCCTCTCCGGATGCCCTATTCAGAGATTGCACCTCCTTGCCTTTTAGTTCATACATGCTCTGGTGTGTCTTTCTCTGGATCTCCAGCCTGAGCTATCCGTAAGGGTAAGTAATTATTATTTCAATGGCTGCCATATTTCTCTGGGCCTAGACGCTGGGGGCAACAGCTCTGCACATATGTCCAGTTGTTCATTACAATTTGAAACACCAGCTTGTGACTGCTTAAACTTAGGTGCCCATCCCCATCTAATTGTCATCAGCCGCTTTGCCATCAGTAGGCCCAAGGCCACACATTTCTTGTGATGTACCCCTGTATATTTAATAACAAGGCCATCAGGAGATTAATTCATATCTTCTCATTTACCATGCCAAATATGGCTTTGAGAACCTCTTCCAAGTAAACAAATATGTCTGGACAGCCCCACACCAGAAGGAGGAACGGGCCACACCTGGCACAGCAGTCATTGGTGCACAGTCTCAATTTGAGTAGCCTCATCAGGGTATAATAGACGTGATGCATGCATTTATAAAGTATTCTTCTCAGCCTACTGCTAGCTGAGTTTACAGCTTTCTCCATTGTTCCTCGGTGACATCACAGCCGAGCTCCCCCTCCCATGCCAATCCAGCACCCCAAGGCAACACTACTGCTTCCTCCTGCCCTGGTGTGTATAGCACTGTTATTAGATGTTAAGTAGAAATGGCAATTAACAATCTATGGAGTGTCACGAAGTCCTGGGGCTCCCTTGGAATACCTAGATATGCAAATCTGGAGCTACTAGAATTCCTGTAATAATTAAAACTGGCCATGGGGGAACATGAAGATTCACCTATAAACTCTGCCAGTGTGAGGATGACACCCTGGTGATAAATATTACCTCAAACAAGTGGGTTATTTTTGAGAAGCTTGATATTACTAACTTCTTGTGTATAACTGCCAGTAGAGGATGATACATCAGCAGGAGTCTTTTCCACATCCTTGTTATGCATTTCACTGAGGATATCTCTTTTTTGTGGTTTCTAGTTGGTAGATCAATAAAAGGCAATGGAGGGACCTGATTCATGCTGTGCGAGGCTTAAACCCTCGTCCATGGAATGGTAGTGTAATTATTCCCCATTTTAACCAGAGTTGTTTCCCACCCATGTCAGGTGGACCAGCTGGGGTTTGAGTGATGCAAAAAAGGCAGTAGTGAGTGGGTACAGGATATTGAAGAATAGGTACAACAGTTTGGGAGGAGCACCATTTTTATTAGTCCTTTTTGTCTTGCTAGGAAGAGCAGGAATGAGATCCAGTGAGCGATCTGGTCACTAAAAGTGCTGAGCATGGCGTCATAGTTGGCTCTTAGCGCAGGGGAAATTCTGTTGGGAATGCCCATGTGTTATCAGTGAGGGGAAAGGTCTGAGATTTTCCCCAAAAATTTGTATCCCAGAAAGTGCTCAAAATTTTACAAATTCTTACAATTTTGTGTTCATGCTATCCCTCATTTTGGAAACTTCTAATCCCATTTCAGAATTCCAGACAGGATAAGGGGGTAGATGTATTATGAAGGTAATGCCAATTGTGATATTCATGCACACAGGTCTATTTTAAGGCATGAAAAAAAGTGAGCTGTATTTTCCACAGGGTCTAATTACAGCAACGCGTTTGCTTTTTGCAACAATACTGCATGTGTGAGGTATGGCAAGGCTGGTTTGTATTGTCTGGTATTACCAACTGGTTAAGGCAGGGGTTTTCTTCTGACACATTGCATTTTTTATTATATTGATTAATGAAGTGCCAACCCATTTCTCTAAGGTTATCGCTCTGAACAGCATTACAATCAAACTGAAAAGATGTCACACACCCTATTGGAATCAGCTGGTACAGGTTATAAGGTGAATAATGCTACAGAAAGTGGCAAGGTTTAACATATTAGTGGTGTGCAAGCTATATATCCTAAAAAAGAGGTTTAAGTTGAATGGTGGTGTTCCAGAAATGCTCTCTGAATTTAGCTAATTGGGTTTTAGATGTAGTAATATGGTAAATTGGCCAGCTTAGATAAAAAAAAGGTCAAATTATAATGCAAAGTAACGCCCAGGTGTTATCTCCAGGAGGGTCATGCCATCTTGAAGGGGGCAAGAATTGGGCACTCTGGGATAGCCATATGCCACACATCACAGGAATATCATCACTAGAGAGGAGGAGACTCAGTAGCGTATTGGGTAGTGACTGCATGGCCCCCACGGGGCACTTTCCTGGGATAAGTGGGGCACTCCTGGCACCCTATCCCTCAGTTCACATTGGAGAAGAAGTGTGGACCAAAGGAGGACTGCCCGGCTTACCTTGAACTGTGCAAAGAAAGGCTGCACCATCAAGAAGACTACACCTGCTGCAAGTTTGGGCTAGCAAGACTGGGACTGTTCCTGTGAGACCTGAACATGGGAAAAATTGATTTCCCAGCTTCACCAAGACTAGTGACTGCAAAGAATCAAGAGCTGAAAGAGCCCAAATGGGCTAAGTGGTAGCCACCACAGAGGTTTTGCTGCTACCAGTTGCCGGGCATAACAGAGATAGCTAAAACCTGCGCCCGAGTCTGGTGGACCCGGGAGTGCTGTTCAAGTTTGGATTCATCACACTCAAGGGACACCAGCCCCCAACAAAGAGTTTGCATCCAAATGCCTTGCAGTGTGATTAGTAGTGCTGCATTGGCTGTCCAACTAATGCAACATAGAGGACTTCGAGGGACCCTGAACGCTGTGGTCAAAGTTGCCCCACATCACCTGTGGACCTACCCAAATGCAGGCCCAGAATATTACAGCTCCCTTTAGGGTAAGAGCGCATAGCCTTTAAGACTACACACCCCCTTGCAGGAAGTTGCTTGTTGTCAGAGTGGTTTTGTAAAAAAATACCTGGTGTTGAACTCTGGTCAGTGTTCGTTCCTGGCGTCTTCTGTGCCTCTGTTTTCTGGGCATTGTTACAGCTCCGGTTCCTGTCATCGCAGTGCATGTGTTCTCCTGGAGCTGCTCCTGTCTTCTTTTGTTTGGTGTTTGCTTCCAAGATAAAGAGAAAAATACAACAAGCAGAGATTATTAACTTCTGGGTAACATGCTGAAAGCACTTCATTATTTTGAGAGAATAACTTACCTGTACGTATTTTGGGAATAGAGTCTCTTTTCTGTTTTGCAGCTGTCTATCAAAGAAACAAAAATACAATCACAAATGTTAGTGGTATTTCATTTGGGAATAATGAATGATTTTGAAATTACATCAATTTACTAAAAGATGTATTAACTTATGTTAAATTTATCATTTATATTTTTAGTCTGGAAAAAAATGTAATTGTATATGAGGAATGCTTAATTGTTTACAGATTTTTGAGAACATATGTACTGGACCTGCAAGTTCCAAGATAAAGCATGTTTTGAAGATTTACAGACTGCAGGGTAGGTGAGATAGTGCCTAATAGTTATATGTTACCTACTAGTTAGTGTAATTCGAGAAATTACATTAAGTTCTTTTTTCCAGTAACTAGTCAGTCTATCCAGAAGGGCAGCACTAAAGAACATTTAGGGCCCGATACCGATGTCGTCCGGAAGGCCTCCGAATTGGATTTGGCTTTCCCGGATCTGATTTGTAGCTCTTGTTTCCGACCGAATCGTACACAGGTCCAAAGACCAAGTACGATGGGAAGATTGCATATGCGGAGACCGAATTGTTTCCCAGACCCGGACCTGTCCGTACCTGTCCGTTAACAATTATTTTAATATATACTAGCCCTTAGACCTTATCACTGCTGGATTTGGTTGCCCAATTTGGGCCAGAGTTATTGCAGTAACATTTCCAAACTTCCCAAAAGTTTTCAAACTTTACGTTTGTCAACGCTTAATTGCAGTTGCATTTAAAAGTGATAAATAGTTCTAAAATCTGTATCTCCACAACACTCTGGTGAATTTTAATGGTCAATGTCTCTAGTACATCTGGAAAATGTGCTCTATTTTTAAATTGTTGTGTCTTTTTATTGGTGTGTGATTTTTGTATTCCATTGTTTGGTGGTGTTGAATGCCTCACACTAAGATCCTTTACCAAGCCTAATTTTTCACAGCCACAGCTACCCAGCGTTGAGCTAAGGTTAAGTGACAGATGGTATCTATGAAATCCATGATAAGGACTCACAACCATATCATATAGTACACCCCGATTCTCACACCGTTACTGGACGTTTAGCATATCATTAAGCATTGTTTGGAATTGGCCTCAAATTATGCCTTGCCCATTTCCCCGAAATCTTAACACGTAACTGAATGTAAGCATACCCGTCCAACTCTGAATGCACAGACAGGGGCAGCATGCATGTCAATACCGGGATGTCCTTCAACGGGTATTTTTGGCACTCTGCTGGTGGGATGGGATATCCCTTGTGCTACAGAAGCCCACAAGGCCACAGTGCTCCAAAGTGCTTAAGTTTGACCATCAGGGTCTCTCAGACACCTGCCATTGAGAGGGTGTACCCCTTGAGTCCTGAAAGCACTCAGACAGGCAGCATGCATGACAATATTGGGGTGAACTTCTCGGACCTCTCAGATGCCTGACATGGGAAGGGTACCCCTCCAGCCCTAAATAGACGCACCCGGGGCAGCGTGCACTAATGTGTATGTATTTTCTGCAATTGGCACCGGTTTATGATTAACAAGGTTATAGCAATGTTTGTGTTTACACATATTGTAATAATGGTGTGTGAAGATAGCGTTTCATTTTTTAAAACATATCACATTAAAATAAAGTTATTCTAGAAGCCCAAATGTTGTTTCAGGAGCCAGCCACCAGTGCTTTTCAAATTCTGCTGCCTAGTCTTGCTTCCAACTCACGGCCCTTTGCCTCATCACACCACACTTCTTATCTCTTTACCTCGCTCTCTCTTATAGTTTTTTCATCTCAACTTTCTCCCATTAGGTAGAATTTTCTTTCTCCTTCTTTCTCCCTTCTTATGACGTTTACTCTCTTGCTCTTAGAGAAAAACTAGTGATTAAATGTAAGCCATGGAACCCCAAATTCAGAGACTGTTCCTACCAACTGCTCAGTACTGGAATCTTGGTTAATTATATTTAGTCAAACCTTCTTAAAAATAATACCAACAGGGGCAATAGTGTTTCAACTCTGCTCAGGATGAACAATGCCCTTGGAAGAATGGACATTTTCTAAAATGCAGCACCCTCACCACCCATCAAATATTAGCGACTCTTACCCTGCTTTATGGAGCTTACATAAACCCAGATGGTGCTGACCTCATTCATGTGGGGCCAAATGTATCCTTAAATGGGAAATCAGGTAATCTAGCATAGAAGTTAGATAACTGTTAACTTTGCTGTTTTGTGTGTGTTCATGTTAGAGCTGGCATCCTTGGCATAGTTTCCCCTAACTGTTTGCCTTCCCATCTCATGTTTTTGCTGACTTGCTAACCAGTGCTGCAAAGCATGTCATCTGTACTTTAAACATGATATCTTTGATTTTATCTACAATTGCCATATGTGCCATATATGATGTACTTATAAGTACCTAGTAAAGTGCACTACATGTGCCTTCGGCCTGTAAATAAAATGTTTCTAGTGGGCTTGCAGCTAAGCATGGGCAAATTTTGCGAATCTCGCGTTCGCGAATTTTGCGTATTTGCGAACTCGCAATCCGCAAAATCCGCGAATTCTCGTGAATTTGCGGATTTTTTTTTTTGTGTTTGCCACTCTCTGTCACCACTGCCACTCTCTGACTACTCATGTCACCCTCTGGCCCACCCATGCCACCCTCTGTTTCATCACAGCACCCTCTGGTTGTCCAGTTTTACATTATTGTGGCAAAGCAAAGCACACCTTCCCTGCCTCAAGTGACCTGAATTAATTTGGGGCTGATTAATGTGTCACAGAATATTTTTTTAGCTGGCACCTGCTTCCTTGGTGCTTCCTGATTAGTGATCTTTTGCACTTGCTAAGTGCTTTCCTTGTTGCAAAATTAGTTACAACACCTGCCCTGCCCCAACTGACAATAATGAATTAGGGGCTGATTAATGGATTTGAACTTCCAGCCTGGCTCCTGCTTGTCTCCCTTAGCTGTAATTCAGGACCTTTGTGGCATATGTGTAACTATTCTGAGGTTCAGAGCAGGGTCAGATAATAGTTGCAACTGGCAACTGAACTCTGGAGGGGCCCCTCAGGAAGCACTACAGGAAATGGCTACTAATGATGAGCCTGAACTTTTGAACCTGGTAAGTAGTTTCAGTTTTGCTAAGATCGTATTTCTGCAATTTAGCGCTTATTCGCGGGGCGCGAAGTTGTACTGGAAAGCCGCGAACTCACGCGAACAGTGCGAGCAAGCCATAAAATCCGCTGCTCGCGGATTTGCGGTTTTTGCGGGAGATTCGCGAATCTCGCGGATTGCGAATTTACCGAAAATCCGCAAAATCCGCGACCGAAACGGATTTTCCGCCCATGCTTACTTGCAGCACTCTTAGTACCACCCACTTAAGTAGAACATTAAACATATTTCAGGCCTACCACTGCATAGCCTGTGTGTACAGTTTTGAACTGTCATTTCCACCTTGCAAGTTAATCGACTTGCCAGGCCCAAACCTTCAATTTTATTACAAATAGATAATGCCTAAGGTATGTCCTGGATAGCTCAGGGACAGGGTGCAGTGTATTTAAAAAGTAGGGCATGCACTTTTAAGTTTGACCTGTGTTGGTAGTCTGACAGGTAAGGTAATTTTATTAAAGCAAACACAAGGAGATGATGGACGGAGTGCTGAAACTTTTCAGACACTCACCCCCAGTCACAGATCTGAGTTGAATCCACTCTGTCCATCATCCCCTTGTGTTATGCAAGGTAGTTTTATTATACTATACTGCATTTACATAACACTTTATTAAATTGAATTATACAGAATTAGGATAACATTTAAATCGTTATATGGTCTGTCATGTCAATTGAGTGAATCTTCTTCAAGGTTAGAACCAAGGGAGAGTGTCTCTGGTATCAATTTGTCGTTTCACCATGCAGTGTCATTTTGGCTGCGAGTGCGTCCTACAAAGGGTTGTGTATTATAAAGTCTTGTGCTAAATGCCGCAGTGCAAAATAGGCTTTTTAAAAAAGATGTAGGTCCAGGGTTCTCACTTGTCAGTCTTGAGCCAACAATCCTTGTTCTTTTGGCTTGAGGTTTGCTATTCTACCTTTTTATTGTACGATTAGTGTTGTTATATCTTGTGTAGAGTGCTGCAGTGCATAGTAGTCTTTTTGGGTCCAGGCTTCCCCCGTGACAGTCTTGCATTATGTCCTTATTTATTTTTGTATTTTATTTTGTTTGTTTTTTTGCTTGAGTTTGCTTTTCTGTCCTTTTATTGTGATATTTTATCCTTGTGGAGATAATGTGATGTGCAAAGCTGGCATGGTTCTGTCTGCAGTCTCCTCTCTACTATATTGAAGATTTTTGTGAAACGGCAAATCAGTTGCCTGGAACCAGATTTAAAGCAATCCAGCACCGCCTGTCTGCAGGAGCAAATCTCAATTTGATTGAAGAGGGGGCACAGGAGCAGGCTAAACTTGTTCTGTTGCAGATTATGTGGATAAGATCCTCAGATCTGTGTCCACATAGTTGGCAGGTGTTGTCTCCAGGTTTCCTCTTCCATTGTGGAAGGTGGGGTGAAAATGGTATTAAGCCTATCTGATATTTTAAGATTTCTCTTTCAGAAGTATGTTGAATGCTTTGCTCAGATATATTTGTGGTCTGGTTGTAACATAGTTATTTGGTGTGTGCCAGCCATTTGCCCTTTTCGAGTGTGGCCTTGTATTCTTCCAATGACAGCACTTTGACAGATTTAGTGACTACTTTCTTAAAGCTCGTCTGGGTTGCTGGTGACTCCCATAGACTGTTCAGGCCTAGTTGGCAAAGGGATTCTCTAAGGTATGCTCCGGAGAGTGAATTCCCTACTAGCAACAGTTCAGCCCAGAGTTGCCAGTTTAATGTATATTGCTCTGCTCCTCTGATCTTATGCCAAGAATTTACAAATGCACCCCTTCTGACCAAGGACTATTTCTGTAGTCCAAAACTCTAGCCTTATTTGCTCTGGGGAGGAATATTTTGGAAGATGAAAAATCATTCTATACAATCTGATGATGCTTTTTTCCACAGCAATGGCATCTCTTCCTCGCATCACCTCACTCCCATATGTTAACGTCGGAAGGAATTTTGTTTGGATGACCTCAAGTAGGGGCAACAAAGAAGGCCCGGCAAGTGCTTTTTCTAGTGACTTCTTGCTGATGGCTATTGTATTGCCTTTTTGCCTAAGTGCTTCTATTTGGAGGTTAAAGCAACCTTTGCTATCTAGCAGGACTCCTAGGTATGAGTAATCCTTTACTGGTTCTAATTAGTGTGTGTCCAGATGCCAACAGAGTTTTTTCTTTTTGGTAAGATTTATGGTGAATGTATTTCTTTTGCCTAAACTGATCTTCAAAGTATTCTCATGAGAGTATTTTTGAGTAATGTCGAGTAAGTGCTGGAATCCTATTGGTGTTTGTCTTACTAAGACTAAATCGGCGGCGTATAGAAGGTTGGAGATGATCGTCTTACCTAGCTTGGTGGCACTCAATTTGCATTTATTTAGCCTTGCAGGTGGATCTGCCATGAATAGGTTGAATAACATGGAAGTAAGGAAAAACCCTTGTTTTAGCTCCTTGGTGGTTGTGATATGTCTCAATAGGTGTGTCCTAGTCCCCGGCTTGACTTTTACCCGTGAGTCCATGTGTAATAGGACTAGTTGTTTTAGTAGGGCTGGTGGTTTGCCTCATCTTTTCAGCTTTTGCCATAGACTTGTTCAATCAATTTTATTTATTTATTTTGATGGTTTTATATAGCACGAACAAAACACTTGCGGCTATCAGAGCTCTTTACAGGGTAAAAAAAAGAAATAAAACAGGTATAGAGTAATACAATTATGTCCCATACAAATCAAGAATCATGTAACAATATATATACATAGATCAAGTGAATTAAGCCATGAGAAGAGATTTCACTTCTGTTTTGAAAGATGCAGTAGACAAATTCAATCTAGTTTCTGGTGGTAGTGCATTCCAAATTATGGGTGCCATCCCAGAGAAGGCCTAGTTGTATGTTTTCTTCCTGTCAAATCGTTGTGGTTTCAATAGAAGGTTACTGGAGCTCCTGGAGGATCTGTTGCCACATGTAGGCACCAATTTTTATGCCAGATAACTTGGAGTGTTGTGATATATGGCTTTATGCATCATACATGCGATTTGTAGTTGAATTCTGGCTTCAAAAGGGAGCCAGCGAAGGGCCCTGAAGTCAGGGGAGATGTGAGAGTTTCTTTTGAATCCAGTGATGAGTCTAGCTGTTAGAGGGGCCGTCGAAGATCTGGGAATACCGTAAAGAGAGACACTCTCATATTCCAATCTTGGGATTACTAGTGCTTTAACTGCCAGTTTGAAGTCATTTGCGGGCAGGAAGGGTTTTAGTTTTCTCAAAGAGTTCATCTGAAAGTTTGCTCCTTTTGTTGTGGCACTTATGTGCCTCTGCATTTTAGATTTCTGTCCCGAGTTACTCCCAGCGACTTTGCGGTTAGATGTTTTAGCCAATCTTGGCTTATGGTTATTTGGGTGGGAGGAGCAATTAGGAGGAATTCAGTTTTGAGGGTATTTAGTTTCAGATAGTTTTCAGCCAGCCAGGTTTGAGTATTTTGTACTGTTAAGTTGAGAGATTTGATGTCGTCTTGCAAGTGGATCTTTAAATATAGTTGCGTGTCATCTGTGTACATGCAATAATGTACGTTAGAGGAGCTAAGAATTTCGGTCAGCGGTTCCATGAATAAATTGAAAAGTGTAGGAGGAAGGGATGATCCCTGCTGGACTCCTAAAGTGACTGGGAAGGATTTGGACAGGGATTTGATTAACCTTGATTCTTTGCAATCGAGAGGCAAGATGGTGGCCGTGGCATGGGCTGTGTGAACAGCTCAGTCCCTCACTCCAGGTTGTAGGGGGAGAAACCATAGCAGCAGACCCGGCTTACGGCAATGGCACGGGAGAGAATTGAGGCAGCGATGTGCAACTGCGGGTTAGACGCCTAAGAAAAAGCGCAAGTTTGACACAGTGTGGTAATATTTAATAGTTGCAAAACATCCCTCATGTCGCTGGATCACCACCGCTTTGCTGGACCTGTTCGTGCAAAATACTGCGCACTTTACCTCTGGCTCAGGCTTGCGCACACCTGTTGATTACGGCTCTGTTTGTGCTGCCCGGATGACGGTTGGTTTCCTTATCTTTTGGAGTGGAGCTCCACTTTGGCGGCTCCCTGTGTTCTTTCGTGGATTCCAACTCAGCGTGGTCCGGGGGCAAGGAGGAACGCAAGCGGCTGTTCAACGGAAAATGCCGCCGTAGATTGGAACGCCCAGCGGCAAAACGAAGGAACAACCGGTGGCTGAGATATCAGAAAAGATTCCCGGAGGCATGTAGGCAGAAGCGGAGATAGGAGGTGAGAGCATTAAGCATTTTACTGCGACCCCGAAGTTTAAAAAGGAGGGTGACTCCATGGATAAAGTGACGGCTCGTATGGTAAAACAGGGACTGAACACTTTACCAGCATTATTTGAGTGGCAAATTTCAAAAGGTGCGGCTGAGAAGCTCGTAGGCGGGCATGAACAGGGGGGCGAACTCGCTTCACAGAATGCCATGTCAGCTGATGCTCGAAACGGTGCAAAATCTCCTCCTCGACTAATAGAAGAAATAGAAGTAGAGGTTGATTCTATGGGTGGAACTGTTATCTCTAATGATCCCTGCTGGACTCCTAAAGTGACTGGGAAGGGTTTGGACAGGGATTTGATTAACCTTGATTCTTTGCAATCGAGAAGCAAGATGGCGGCCGTGGCATGGGCTGTGTGAACAGCTCAGTCCCTCACTCCAGGTTGTAGGGGGAGAAACCATAGCAGCAGACCCGGCTTACGGCAATGGCACGGGAGAGAATTGAGGCAGCGATGTGCAACTGCGGGTTAGACGCCTAAGAAAAAGCGCAAGTTTGACACAGTGTGGTAATATTTAATAGTTGCAAAACATCCCTCATGTCGCTGGATCACCACCGCTTTGCCGAACCTGTTCGTGCAGAATACCGCACACAATACCTCTGGCTCAGGTGGGCATGAACAGGGGGGCGAACTCGCTTCACAGAATGCCATGTCAGCTGATGCTCGAAACGGTGCAAAATCTCCTCCTCGACTAATTGAAGAAATAGAAGTAGAGTTTGATTCTACGGGTGGAACTGTTATCTCTAATGATCAGCGTTTATCAATGCAGGAAAATACGGCTTCGAAGACTTTAGGTGTGGAGAGAGGCATTGTGGTAGATGGAGTTCATCCCTGCACTCCCAAAGAAGTAATGACTGGCAGTTTGAGCAATCTCGTATTGGAGATAGACTCTTTAGTATTAACTGATGGTGCTTCCTCACAGGATTTGACTGGATCACAGGAAGCCGTTGATGACTTTTACTTACTTTCTGATCCCTCCTCGGAAGAGAGTACGAATTTAAGTAAAGACTGAATTGACTATGGTGAGGGGAGCAGCTCAGAGAATGAAATAATGTCAAACCCGGCTTCCCCAAATGTTAGTGCTTCTACTGTTAAACGGGTGAAGAAGAGAGGGGCTCAACGTAAGAAATCTAAAACGGAGGATCTAACTTTGGAGAGCACTGAGGGGGTGCCTATTGTAGAGATTGCACCATCTGAAGAAACAAGGCTTTGTCAAGAGAAGAACTCAAATGAGGTGAATCTACCCCAAGAGATTACTTTATCCACAATCTACAACACTATGATGAATCATAGGGCAGAAATCAAAGCTGAGAACAAGCGCACACAGGCAACATGCAGTAAAGTAAAGAATGCTTTGCGGCATGTAATTAAAATGTGCTCTGACACTACCGTTAGAGTCATGGAAGCTGAGACTAGAATTGCGACTCTTGAGGATGAAATAGCGACCCAGAAAGTGGAGTTGGACGCAATAAAAACACATCGGGACGATATTAGTTATAAACTATCCGAGCTTAAAAATCAGGCACATAGGAACAATTTGCGCTTTCTGGGCATCCCCGAGAAGAAAGAGGGGTCTGATGTTTGTAAATTTGTAATCGAACTTCATACGGAGGCTTTTCCAGAACTAACCCTGTGGGATTGGTCAAGG
Source organism: Lissotriton vulgaris (assembly GCF_964263255.1). NCBI lineage: Eukaryota > Metazoa > Chordata > Amphibia > Caudata > Salamandridae > Lissotriton > Lissotriton vulgaris. The sequence continues at coordinate 2,119,808,741 of NC_141689.1, forward strand.
GAAGTGCAAAGGGCATATAGGTTCCCGTTTACAGTGAGGAAGCCTAGGCAAGGGGAGGAAGATCACCCAAGAGCATTTCTAGTCTGCTTCAATAATTTTTTAGCAAGAGAAGCTATATTTTTACTCGCTCAGCCTGATAAAAAGGGGGTGGGCAAAGATTGCAATTTTTATGTCAGGCCAGATTTTTGCCAAGCCACAGTATCTAAGCATTGGCATCTCCGTCAACTCATCCCTGGCTTCCAGAATGAAGGGGCCACCGTCTTTCTGCAGAACAACGCAAAGCTTAAAGTCATCATAAAGGGTCAGAGCAGATTTTTCTTTTCAGAGATAGAGGCTAAAGATTTTTTGGGGACATTATAGAAAGGAGTTATCATAGTGTTGGTAATAGTAACAATGAAAATGGGTAGCTCTCTCCGTACACTATAGTTATTGCTTCTTTTCAATTTGGGGTTTGTCTATTGCAAATAAAAGTATTCCTTTTCTATTCTCCTACCCTGGGGCGGGGGCACGGCACTCCATATAGTACAGGAACTGAAAGACCCTGGGCCTCATATGTTGGGATGGGTGGGCTGGGTGGGTTGAGCGGGTAGGTGGGGAAGGGTCAAGGGCGAGGGTTGGGGAGGAAAGGGTATGGTGGTGGGAGTAGGGTGTTGGTGTGTGGGGGTGAAACATCACCTGCACTTAAGACACAGCTTAAATTGACTGTTTGTTTTCAAAAGATGTTTAATAACGATTGGAAATATCAAATGCCAAGTGAGGATGCTTTTCTGTATAAATTCATCTGCAATTTTCTTTATGTAACGATGTATGTACTCTTTGTTTTGAATAACGGATAGGAAACTTAAGATTTGTACTCTGAATATATGTGGACTTAACGACCCCAAGAAGCGGCAGGTATTGGCAAGAATTGTGCAGCTGCTACGCATTGATATACTATGCTTACAGGAAACACATATTGCCTGGGCTGATAGGGGACATTTGAAAAATTTAGGGCTGGAATTAGTAGTGTGTTCTAAGCAAACTGGGGTTAAGAGAGGGGTGGCTGTACTTATGAAACGAGGGCTTGGTGTTTGTACAAAATCTGTATCAGACAAATGGGGACGCTGGACAATTGGTGAATTTAAGATCAACCAAAGCATATTTACACTTTGTAATGTTTATGGTTCCAACTTGGATGATGATGAACTTTTGAATTATTTGAATATAGAACTTGCTCAGTGGACGCAACCAGTGGTTATGTGCGGTGATTTCAATATACATCTGGAAGCTCAGGTGGATATGAGAGAGAAAAATGAATATACAGGCAGAAAAAAACAGGTATTTACATCATTGAGGGGTCTGGTCTTAGAGCATGGACTTCATGACGTTTGGAATAGATTATACCCCGACGATCCTGGGTTTACCTTTTTCTCCACCCCTCATTCTAAATGTGTTCAGCTAGATAAATTTTTTTTTTCATTTATATTGTTAGGAAAGGTTAGCATTGAGTTACAGCCCAAACTAGTATCAGATCCTAATCCAGTAATATTAGAGCTCATTGTAGGTCCTGAGGTAAGAGAAGTGAAACAGACTTGGTCGTTCGAGAGAAAACTACTATTGGATGAGGAGTACTGCCAATTTATGAGTAAAATAATTAGGGAATTTTTTCGAAATTAATAAAGGAAAGGCCGAACAGAAAGTAGTATGAGATACTTTCAAATCTTTAGTTAGAGGAGAAACTCGTAGCTTTGCAAATTTCAAACATAAGAAAATCCTGGCCAAACATAAAAAGGATGCTGATCTAGTTATAATGGCGGAACGGAAATTAGCAGACACGATCAGGTTGGGCTTAGATTCTCTTAGTGCTCAAAAGTTCTTAGTATTAAGAGAGCAAGTGCGTATGCTAACCTAGCTGATCAAATAGTGGGAAAGTACATACAGTATAAGTAGGAAGCTTATGAATTTAGTGAGAAAACCGGCAGAATCTTGGCCAAGAGATTAAGGAAGAAAGCTGCTTATAATGAGATTACTAAAGTTACTGATTTAAATGGAGTTCAGCAAGAAAGAAAGGATGAGGTTCTGTAAATTACGAATTTGTTCGTGCTCAGCCTCCATTTTGTGATTGACGCCATTTCATGTTGCCCTCACTCAGGCAGTGCGGCAAATGCGATTTTTTTGTCGCTTCTGCATTTCCGTATCAGGTGGCTTCTTCGCCTATGTTTACTAACGAGTGTCAGGGTCTGGCCGAGTACACTAATTCCTGTCTGAGCTGATTAATCCCCGTCCGGACTACATGTTGGTTCACACCATTGTTTCCTTTAAGTTATCTTATCTGCTATCCTTCACTACACGTCTCATGCATTCTCCTGTTTCTTGACTGTCCTTCTACAACACGCAGCTGTGTTTTCTCTACTTGTAAATCGAATTGTGTGGATTCATTTGTAATTTACTTAAGGGGTCGAGTGAAAAACATAACCGGGAACTTGAGTTGCTTTGGTCTTAAAACATTGTCTATAACGTTTGCCTATAGCTCATGCTCTTGTGGGATTGCATTTTGCATTATATTGTATCGTATATAAACCTGTGCGCCACGGAGTTAAGTGGCAGTCTCTTTTGAACCTTGTTATACCAACGACTTCTAAGACCACTGTACTAGCTGCAGCTAATAAATACCATCTTCTACGCCAGACGAAGAGTCCGTGTCTCTGTTTCTGACAAGGCAGGTGAATCCCGGGGATTTCAGGCGTACCCTGCGCCGCCGGGCCTTAAGGCTGCGGTTCTCCAACTGGCGCCCAATGTGGGGCGACTTCAGAGGTAGAGGTTGAGCCCGAGGGTCGTGAGGAGCCCCGCAAGAAAATTCCGGAGGAAGCGCACCACGTGATCGACCCCTGTATGTCGGAAGTGGACCGAAGGTCTTTTACAGCACGGCTACTCCTCTCCGACGGCTGCTGACGACTGCTGCCCTGACTGTCGCCCTGCCTTGGACCCTTCTGATGATGTTTGGTAAAGCGAGGTGATAGACGGACCTTCGCTGGTGTAGATTGATCCTTAGTTAAGTATTTGGTGGGTCGCTCCCACAGACCTTTGTTTTGTTTTGTTTTGGGGTTTTTATTCAGGTATTGCAATAGCTGAAGCCAAGGGGTAAGTACGTTTGTACTGTTTCATTGATCTATACCCCTTGTTGTTTGTGATCAGTCTAGAGAAGTGACGATGCCTGGGCTGAGTAAGTTTAAAAGATTTTGTTGTCTAGGTTGTACGAGGGATTCCCAATTGGAGGAATCATGTCCGATCCCTCCAGTTGGAACTCCCAATTATGAGCTCTATTCGAAACACGGTATTGGTCCCATTACCCTTAACGAGACATGGGTCCGATACACGAAAAATAGTGGAGTTTTGAGATGGCCCCAGAATGGTAGTTTTGACCCCGCTATACTAGATAATTTGGAAACGATTCTGTTTAGAAGAAAAGCCCAGCCGGCTATGTTTGACTCTTTTCGCCTTTGGCGTAAAGAAACCAAACAGAAAGAAATCAAACAAGCAAAGAAGGATAAGAAAGCACAAGACATGTCGATTATACAGGCTGCCCAGCAGTTTAAAAATAACGAAGTAGATGGTGCGAATGAGGTACTAGAGAGACAACATTGCATGGCGATAGATAGATGCTATCCGATGCTGCCTACTTCCTCTTCAGATAAAAATAAGGAATTAGAAGAAGATTCCCTAATGTCTTGTTTATTGAATTCACCTCCACCCTCTGCCCAAAATGCTAATGCACCTCCGTTACCCCCTCCCGTCGCTCAACAAGTGGTTGCTCAATTGCCGATTATCCAGCAACCGGCTCAGCCTATTAATGCTTTTTTGCCTACTTCTGCTCCATCCTTACAGTCTGTAATTCTGCCCCCACCTTCTCCCGCTCTTACTCCTCAGTCAGCTATGTTTCAGTCTCCGTTGCCTTCTACATCTGTAATGCCTCCTATTCTCTTGAGGGATTCTCCTACTTCACAGAGGAGGATAGCAGATGCTGTTTCAAGTTTCTTTTCTCCTCTTCTTGGGTCTTTAAATCTGTCTCCAGCTTTCTCTAAACGACAATCTCGTTGTCAACTTCCTCTTACGGACGAGAAAGTAGTTTTGGGTTCTCTCGCTCGTAAATGGATTGAGCATGGACTAGAATATAGTACCGAAGATATCATGAGTTTCTTCCATCAATGGGTAGAGCCCACACAGAGATATGTTTTCAATGTTATGTGTCAAACTCTTATTAGAGGTTGGGAAGATATGGAGTCAGATACAGTTCCTTCGGAACTACTGAAATTACAAGCTGATTTTGATAAAGGTTTTATTGTAGGACCTCGAGTTGAAGAGGCAGTGACTAGACTCATTGCGCTTCGAACAATGTTCTTGTCCCTGTCCTTTTCCGAGGCTGATCCTGCCAATAAACAAGGCAGTAAGAATTATCCTATGTGTGAAGTTCCTCCCGTATGGAGAGAAGCGGTGCTTGGTCCACCTCCTGTTCCTGCTCTTTTCCAGCGTATATGGGTCCACGAACCCTGGAAAAGGTCTGAAGTATTGGCGCTTAAACAAACTCTTCCAGACCCCCGTAAAAATCCTGCTGGATATTACAAAGAATTGTCCCAAACAGTTGACGTCTGTATTATGAATTTGGCCGACATTGATATGTTATTTGGAAATGTTCTTCCGCAAGCAATATGGGCGCGGATTCGTAGGGAAAATCATGTGGCTGAATTAGGTGGCGATTGGGCTGCTATTAGAGCTGCGGATGCGAATCAGGTGGGTGGTGCGAAACCCGAGGATCTGATTACGGCTCTTCCAGGTAGAATAATTGAATTGATGAAGACAATGATGCCTGCGGTGCGAGTAAATTGGGATAAGCTGGCTGCATGCAAGCAAAAGAAAGATGAAAGCGTCTCGGATTTCTTCACTCATTTTGAAGAGACGTTTATTGACCACAGTGGTCAAGATTTGAGTTTTTTATTGTGGCCAGCGGTTGTTTGTGGACAAGTTTGTATATAATTTGCTTCCCGAATTATCGAATAAATTAAAAAGTTCTGAAAGCGCATGGGCTGTCTCTTCCCCTGCTAAAATATTGGCTACTGCACAGTATTACGAGAATAGGGATAAGGAGGAGAAGGAGAAACAAGAGAAGAAAAATAAAGATTTGAAAACGAAGGTTCTTTTACAGCAGGCTTATCCTCCGCGTCCTGCACAGCCTCAGTTTTCTCAACCCCCACAGTTTCAGAAAGTGTTTCAGAAGCCCGAGTATTTTGCACCGCGACCTTCGTTAGGTCCTAATCAATGTGCATACTGTAGCGAAGAGGGACACTTCAAGAATAGTTGTCCAGTTTTATTACAGCGTAATAATGGGATGTCTGCTCCCCGAGGTCGTGGTAATTTTCAGACAGGATCTAGAGGTAGAGGACGAGGTGCGTCCTCTCAGGAGCAGCATTCTTTTCCTCCATCTACCTTGAATTACTTTGACCAACAGACAGTTCCGTCCACACAGTATTATAATGAGGATTATCACGTTGAAGATAGGGCTGACGATATTCAGATTGAATAGGACAGCCATGGACGAAGTAAGGGAGTTGTGTCGATTCCAGTAGATCAAAATGGGCCGTATGTCACTGTCAATACTATGGGTGTTTCAGAACCATTTGTTTTGGATACTGGTGCGATGAGAAGTTCTATCATTCATTCTAAACTCCCTGGGGCACCTTTGTCTGGCTTAATGAATACCTCTAAGGGATTTTCTGGCGCCCCAGTCCGTAATTTGGTTTCTTGCCCCTTGCATGTCTCGATTGGTCCTTATGATTTGGATGCTTCGCTTATCCTAATAACTGGTTGTGGTGAGAATTTGCTGGGTTTGGATTTGTTGAAAAGACTGCATGCAACATTGTATTGTTCCCCGTCTGGTGTGCATCTTACGTTGGGGAAGAAATTGACATCTTCTATGCTTTTGTCCTGAGACCAGTTCCCACCCGAGTTGCTTTCTCTTCCTGAAAGTCTTTGGGCTACAGGCCCAAATGACGTGGGTCGTCTTGCGATCCCACCGTATGTTGTTACAGTTAAAGAGAATGTTAGAATGCCACGCATTCCTCAATATCGTATTTCTAGTGATGGAGAGAGAGCACTTTTGGCTATTGTTGATGATTTTATTCAGAAAGGTGTGGTCGAAGAAAAGAGAGGCAATGTTTGTAACAGTCCTGTTCTTCCGATCCTTAAGAGAACGGATCCTTCACAGCCTCCTGTTTATCGATTTGTTATTGACCTGAGAGAAGTCAATAAAATAGTGGTGCCACAGTTCCCTGTTGTTCCGGACATTACAGCTTTGTTGACGATGATTCCTGCTTCTGCAGCTTGGTTTTCTGTGATTGATTTGAAAAATGCCTTCTTTAGTATTCCTATCGCCGAAGAAAGTAGGGACATCTTTGGTTTCTCTTTAGGTGGCCGAGGTTTCCGATTTAAAAGAGCTCCTCAAGGCTACTGTGAGAGTCCCTCCATCTATAGCAAAGCTCTTAAGTCTCAACTTGATGCTTTCTTTTTGCCTCCAGGTGCTACGCTTATTCAGTATGTGGATGATTTGCTGGTGGCTGCTGATACGGAAGATGTGTGCAAGAGTGTGACTGTTGCGTTGTTGCATCATTTGTCTGTCTTAAATCATAAGGTGTCACCCTCTAAGCTGCAATATGCCCGCCAAGAAGTGACCTATTTAGGTCATCTCTTGTTGAAGGAGGGAAGGCGGTTGACCCCAGAACGTATTCACGCTATTTCACAGATGTCTGTACCTACCACACAGAGAGAAGTGCGTGCCTTTTTGGGTATTACTTTCTACTGTAGACAATGGATTCCCAATTTTTCACTTTTGGCGAAACCATTGGTGGCACTAACGTTGAAAGAAACGCCCCATCAGCTCCCTTGGACGGATGAATGTCCGAAAAGTTTTGTTGACTTACGTACTTCTCTGTGTTCTGCTCCAGTGTTGGGTACCCCAGATTATAGCAAGTCCTTTACACTGTACGTTCACGAGAGAGAAGGTTGCGCGTTGTCAGTTTTGACACAGCAATTCGGAGATAAGCAGAGGCCATGTGCCTATTTCTCCGCTACACTAGACCCAGTAGCTAAAGCTTTGCCCAGTTGTCTCAGAGCTACGGCAGCTGCGGTGATTTCTATTAGACAGTCTGCCGGATTAGTGTTGGATAACACATTCATTGTTATGGTCCCACATGCAGTGGATACCTTGCTGAATAGGGCAAAGACGCAGCACCTCACAAGTGCTCGTTTGTCTGGTTACGAGCTGGCACTTCTAGCGAGCCATGTACATATCAAAAGATGTAACACGTTAAATCCAGCTACACTGTTGCCACTCCCAGATGAGAAAGACGATCAGGAAAAACATGATTGTTTTCTTCGAACAGAAGAAGAAACAAAGGGTAGGATTGATTTAAAGGACACCCCGCTCGAGGACCCGGATGGGATCCTATGGGTGGACGGTTCTTGTTTCAAGCTTCCAAATGGAGAGACTACTTCTGCCTATGCCGTCACCACCTTATGCACAATTGTTGAGATGGCACGCATTGGACATAATTCAGCCCAAGCAGCTGAATTGATAGCCTTGACTAGAGCATGTGTATTGTCGAAGGGAAAGAGAGTGAATGTGTACACAGATAGTCAGTATGCTTTTGGCGTTGCACATAGTTTTGGCAAGTTGTGGAGGGAGAGAAGATACTTTACCTCCCATGGGACAAAGATTCAGCATGGTTAGTTAGTGACTGACCTTCTTGAGTCACTTACCTTACCTGCCCAGATAGCGATCATAAAGTGCAGCGCACATAAGAAAGTCACAGATGATGTGGGTCGTGGAAATGCGTTTGCAGACGAGGTAGCGAAAACAACAGCTAGAAACACCACTAGTCGAATGTATGTGACAGGTCCTGCAAACTGGGTTAGGGAAATTGGAATGTGTGAAGACACGATTGAGGGTGTGAAAACGATTCAGGGAGAGGCTACTGAGAAGGAATTGAGTACGTGGAAAGAAAGTACGGGAATGTTAGATTCAATGGGTTGTTGGACGGAGTTGTCGGAACATCAGCAATGGTTGTTACCGGACGCTTATGTTTTACCGGTCGTGATTATGGCTCATGGTCCAGCTCACATTAGTGCGAAAGGCATATGTAAGCTCTTGGCTCCTGTGTGGAAGAATGAAGGAATCCCGAAATGTGCAGAAAATGTGGTTAAGCATTGTATTGTTTGTTTAATGCATAACCCAGGAAAGGGTACCCCAACCCTAAGTATGTTCGGGTGGTGGTATGTGCCTTTTCCCGCTGGATAGAGGCCTACCCCTTGAAAGATAACACTGCTCTGTCGACCGCTAAAGTGTTGATTAAGGAGTTCTTCCCCAGATTTGGTTTGCCGCGCATTGTCTGGAGTGACAATGGAAGTGAATTTGTGGGCCAGATTATGTAGAAAGTATGTTCTGGTCTTGGTATTAGACAGAAATTCCATGCGGCAAACCATCCACAGTCAGCGGGTTTGGTTGAGTGTTACAATGGTACACTCAAGCTTAAGCTGGCCAAGATTCAAGCCAGTATGGGTCTTGCTTGGCCTGATGCTTTGCCCCTAGCTCTTTTGTCAACCAGAACTACTGTGCCCTCTCGTATGGGACTTAGCCCATATGAAGTGGTATTCAGACGCCCAGCTAATGTTTGGGGCGTCCCACGCCCCAAAAGATACTGACATACCATATCCTCTGTTATTTGACTATTTGCATGACTTGACTATTAAATTAAGTGTTATTCGCCAACAGGTGCTTTGCCGGAGGCCTCCACAGACCCAGGTCACACCATTTTGCCCGGTGACTGGGTCTGCATCAAGAATTTTCAACGGACTAAGAACTTGTAGCCTCGTTGGTCTGCGCCTACGCAAGTTTTGCTCGTCACCCGCACGCCCGTGAAAGTGGTCGGCAAGCGTAACTGGGTGCATGGTGTGCACTGTCAAAAGGTGCCACTGCCATTACCCTTCAACCAGTGGATCCGCAGTGGCGTAAGAGAATCTGAAACTGCAGCGATCCCTTGTTTCGTGCCTTTCAGTGATGCCCAAATTTATGGAACTCAGTCCGAGAAAGTGGATGACGACATTCTTCAAGCTGCTGTTCCTGCGCATCTTCGAATAGACACTACCAACCCAGAAATGTTATTCAAAGACCAGAACGTGCCGAGCAAAACACGCTACAACTGAAGACCGAGAGCTAACCAAGGGAACTGAACATTTTGAACACTTTTTTCTTTATTACTTAAAGACATTCTTTTTGGGTCCCCTTTTTTGCCTCCTTGTTTTTTGGTGTGATATTAGTATTAGATGTCCCATCTGTCTCCGTCACAGGGTCCCGGTAGGAGACTCAGACTGTAACCTGGTTTTTTTCCTTTAGCAAGTGGCTAGTGCCTCAGGATATACAGAAGTGAGTAGCTGAGTGATTAAGGAAGATTGCCGTGAGCGACATGTTTTTTAGATAAAGATGGATGGTACAACAATCGTAGGTAGGGATAGGAAGCAGGAAATGAGATCGAAGTATTGTAAATTATTGCGTAGTCGATTTGGCGTAACTTTGTGTGTTTTTATGTTTTTGTGTATTTTATTCGCTTGCACTGGTTGGATCGTACATGTTTTGCAATCAAAAAATGTTGTTAATTCTACATGTTCTTTGCCTTCTCGTCTTTCTGTCTTTTCACATAAAATGCATGCTCTACCCCCTCATGAACAGATAAGGAGAGCCAAATATCTGAATAATACGTTTATTCAGTTGTTGCACCAACATCAGTTGGCTATTAATATGACTGACTATTGGGTGTGCAGACTTATGCCACACATTACACAAAAGGGAATGCCATATCTGGTTCTTCCTTTCTCATACGAAGGTTCAGCTTGGGCCTATTTGACTATGTTTTCAGCCGCATACCACAACAGACTTAGAAGCCCTGTAAGAACTTCTGGGAATGGATTAGATTTCAGTCACAGCTCCTTGATTAAAGGTATAGTGGTAATGGCTAAGATTATAGAGAAGAACAAGATTCCATTAGATGAGAAGAGAGCTTATGACGGATGGAATGTTACCCACTATGTTTCTATCCTTGGTGACAAAACTAAGAAGGGTGAGTCTTCTCCAGTATGGACTGTACCCCATCAAGGTAATTTTTGTCTCCAAGTCAACAGCAAGAAAGCTGACATCAAGCAGAAATGTTTGTACACGTACATTTTCTCGTCCCCTGATTTCCCTCCGTTAGTTCCATCTCAAGGAACATATTTTGTCTGTAACGACCGAGCTTATACTTGGCTCCCTTCCAATTTTTCTGGAACCTGTTATATAGCTTTTCTTCTTCCCCCTACATATACGGCTCTGTCAGACCACCACAGAGTTAGACATAGCAGAGGTGTATTTGATGCCAAAGACACAGCAGAACAAGAGGGAGGAGATTTCCTTAAAGGATTCCTTCCCTTTTGGGGCCCGATGGTCAACAGCAGAAACATCAGGCAATTGGTTCGAGTGGTTGAGACCACTATTAATGTTACTGCAGGTGCGATAGGTAACATTACAGCAGAGCTTCAGGCTGACCGTCTTATGACGTTGCAAAATCGGATTGCGCTAGATGTGATCTTAGCAGACCGAGGAGGTGTCTGTAGATTGATCGGATCTAGTTGCTGCATTTATATTCCAGATGACGCTCCGGCAGTATACCAAGCCATTTCCAAATTGCACACTGTCTCCAAGTCGATTCATCAGGACGAAGGAGATTGGTCTTTTATGGGATGGTTCTGGGGAATATTGACCACTTGGGGATGGAAGATCTTAACGTTCCTCGGAGCAATTTTGGCCATCATATTCTCTTGTTGCCTATGCGTCCAATGGGGTCCTGCAGTTTGTGGCCTGTTGGCTACTTTATGTGTTCCACAAATCTGCGACTCAAAGACAGAGAATATTAGGATGATGGTGCAGCAACAGTTTGAGGATTTCATGAACATCGATGCTGATTCCGCCTCAGATTAGCATGAGTTGGTTCGTTTTTGCCTGAGTAATGGCAAAAGGAGGGTCTGAGGCTCTGTAAATTACGAATTCGTTCGTGCTCAGCCTCCATTTTGTGATCGCCGCCATTTTATGTTGCCCTCACTCAGGCAGTGCGGCGAACGCGATGTTTTTGTCGTTTCTGCATTTGCGTATCAGGTAGCTTCTTCGCCTATGTTTACTAACGAGTGTCAGGGTCTGGCCGAGTACACTAATTCCTGTCTGAGCTGATTAATCCCCGTCCGGACTACATGTTGGTTCACACCATTGTTTCCTTTAAGTTATCTTATCTGCTGTCCTTCACTACAAGTCTCATGCATTCTCCTGTTTCACGACTGTCCTTCTACAACACGCAGCTGTGTTTTCTCTACTTGTAAATCGAATTGTGTGGATTCATTTGTAATTTACTTAAGGGGTCGAGTGACAAACATAACCGGGAACTTGAGTTGCTTTGGTCTTAAAACATTGTCTATAACGTTTGCCTATAGCTCATGCTCTTGTGGGATTGCATTTTGCATTGTATTGTATCGTATATAAACCTGTGCGCCACGGAGTTAAGTGGCAGTCTCTTTTGAACCTCCTTATACCAACGACTTCTAAGACCACTGTACTAGCTGCAGCTAATAAATACCATCTTCTACGCCAGACGAAGAGTCCGTTTCTCTGTTACTGACAAAGCAGGTGAATCCCGGGGATTTCAGGCGTAGGCCTTAAGGCTGCGGTTCTCCAAGGAGGGTGTGTTTGGAGCTATTCAAGGATTTTATCAATCTTTGTATAGCGTCTCGGGGCAGAATTACAGGAAAGCGATGAAGGAGTAAACTTGAAAGATTTGTTATCTGAGGTATTGTCGGATACGCAAAAACAACATTATCTGCTCACTTGGCATGGGAGGAAGTCGAGGAGGCCTTATTAGGCTTAGCACAGGGTAAGGCTATGGGCCCCGATAATTTACCGCTTGAGTTTTATCGAACATTTCAGAATATCTTGAAAAATGAATTATTAGAAGTCTGCCAACAAGCCTTTCTAGGTAATGCTCCTGACTCTTGGTCTAAAGCAATAATTGTGGATTTTAAAAAGAAAGGGAAAAAGGATACGGAAATGGGGTCTTATAGGCCTATTTCGCTACTTTACTCAGATAGCAAAATATATTTAAAATTAATTGCTAATAGGTTGAACAATTTGATGCCAGGGTTGGTGTCTCAAAGACAACATGGCTTTATTCAAAAGAGAGACACTACAGACCATGTTAAAAGGATCATTTCCATGCTGGACTGGTCACAGGGCACTAATTCCCCGGTTGGTGTGGCCCTGTTGGATGCTGAAAAAGCATTCGACAGGGTCGCATGGAAGTTTTTGTGGTCAGTCCTAGCATGGAAGGGATTTCCGAAAGAAATGATTACAGCCATTCAGACATTATATCTCCATCCGTCTGCTGATATACGCATCTCGGGTAGCTTGTCTGGGGATATAGCGATAGCAAGGGGGACAAGGCAAGATTGCCCTTGTTCCCCCTTGCTATTCGCTTTGTATATTGAACCGTTTATAATCACCCTGGAGAATAATGTTGTATTAAAACCTGTTGTGATAAACAATGTGGCTTATAAGGTATTTGCTTACGCGGATGATATCGCCGTGGTTACGTCTGACGTAAGCAATGCCTTACCTATGATGATTGAAGCAGGTGAGTTATATGGACGGTTTTCGGGTTACAAATGAAATATTTCCAAGACGCAACTGATTCACTCAGTGGCTGGCCGACCACCTGACATTCATTTTGAAACTGAGGCAATCTATTTAGGCATTAAGATATCACCTGAAGTTGAGGATATCATCCCCTTGAACCTGGATCCAATAATTGTTTCTTCTAATGAGACACTTGAGAGGATTAATAACTTACATCTGTCTCTTTATGGGTGTAGTAATGTCCTAAAGATGCTTATTTTTCCCAAATTTTTGTATATATTTCGGACTATCCCTTTAATTATATCAGCCACCTTTTTTTCCCGTATTGAGAGAATGTGCTGGAGGTTTTTGTGGAGCTATTGTCGTTCTAGGAGAGCTATTAAATGGTTTATGCTACCTAGAGCAAGAGGAGGCTGGGGTGTTCCCAACTTCCGTTTATATCACTGGATCGCTATATTGCAACATATGGGGGTGCTAATTTTGCAGGACGATCCCACGGAAGACTTCGCTGCACCGTCTATTTATGAGATGCTACTGGGAGCTGAGGCGAGGCAATGTTTAAAACGCATAATTGAACCTAGTTATTATAAAAAGAAACAAATTTAAAGTTGTTATGGCTGCATTTGAAATATGGAGAAAAGTCAAAAAGAAACTCGGTATTGCCTCTAACCTGAAATTGAAAACCCCATTAAAGAACTGTCTCTTACTCCGGGATATATTTAGAGATCAGATTATGGCTAGGTGGTATAATGCTGAAATTTGTAAAATCGGAGATTTGTTTCATGGGAAACAGCATGTTTCTTTTGAATTTTTACAGATGAAATGTAAGTTAGCCCAAATAGATTTTTTAAAATATCTTCAGGATACGTAGCTTTCTTGAACAAAAAATTACTCAAAATCAGATTCTACTAAAGAGAATAGAAATCACGGAAGCAATTAAAGTAAGATCCAAAATGGGGCCTTTATATCAGATGCTTTTTGAAAAGTTGGAGGATGATCTCGAGGGTTGGGAGGTAAAATGGCAAAATAGACTAGGGATTGAGTGTATTAATTTTGAGAGAATAATTGAGTTAGCTATGAATGTTTTCTTTAATGGCCCCCTACAGAGTCAGCATCATATGTCAATATTTGACTTATATTATACACTGGGAAAACCTTCTAAATGGAATTCTACAAGGGGGAATAAGAGTAACCGGTGTGGGCTATTTGCTGCGGATGCATCTCACATGTTCTATTTTTGCCCAAAACTCTCCCAGTTTATTAAGGAAATATAGCTTTTTTTGATACATACTTTTGGCATTCGGCAGCAACTATCGGCAGAGTTGGTGATTTTTGGCCTTCAAGAAAAGTCTGCTAACTCTCTAACATTGGCTGAGGAAGGATTTATTTTTATTTGTATGTCTATTTTTCGTTTATGCATTACCTCTCAATGGCTGGACGCGGAACCTCCAACTTTTTTTAATTGGCAATCTAGAATACTGTCCATCTACCATCTGGAGATCGCGGCTTACAAATCTAAGTGCAGGAGAAGAAAAACTCTGGGGTTGAAATTATGGTGCCCTATTGCTAATTAAAATTTATGAGGCTGTGGTATGTCCAAATGTTTAATGGATTTCTTTTAATTGTATTAGATGTTTATTTTCTGATATTGAAAAGATGAAGGATGATGTATTTATGATTGTTTATATCGTTTGTGCTGTGTTTTTTCTGTTTGCTGATATAAATTTCTAATAAAAATATAAAAAAAAAAAAATCTTTGCAATCTATTTTAAAGGAACAATGTGAACCAATTTAGAACTGATCCACATAATCCCAGTCTGTGTTTTTGTAGGTCTAGCAAGCTGTCGTGTTTGACGGTGTCAAGCAAGATTAGCAAACAGGCTTAATTTTGGTCAAGGATTTAGCGGGTCATCAATTATGTGGGTCATGGCTGATTCAGTACTGTGCCCGGCCCGGAAGACGGATTGGTATTGGTTGAGAAGGTTGAAATGGTCTATGTGGTTGCCAAGCTGAATGTGAACACATTTTTCTAAGAGTTTGACTAGAGTAGGGATGTTGGATATTGGATGGTATTTATTTAAGTCCAAGGGATCAACCGTTGGATTCTTTAGGATGGGGGATACCAGCCCATATTTAAGGATTTCAGGGTTGATTCCTTGAAGGGCAGAGGTATTTATAATCTTGGTCTAAAGAGGCAGTCACAGTGGATTGAAGTATTTTATGTAGTTTGCGGGAAGAGGGTCTGTGAAGTCGTTTGGGTTCCATGTTTAAATATCCAAAACAAAAATATAGTCAACAAAAATATCGATGTAAAAATATCGATTACAAAAATATCGACTCCCTATACTTAAACAGGTAAGTACAATAATATCGACTTTAAAAAATAACATGACTTAAATTAAATTAATTAAATAATATTATTATTATTAACAAATGAAATTAAATGTAATATATATTTTAACTAATTATAAAAAATAAACTCAATTTAATAAATATAAACACAGAAAAAGTGTACATATACATATATTTACTTAAATACATTTTATTAACTATTATCTTTATTTAATTTATAAACTTTAATAATTATATAAAAATAAAATAAACACTTATATAAATAATTTAATATAAAATAAAATACTCTATATTTAATTAACACATTAAACTTTAAAAAAAATAATACATACATTTAATAACACAATAAAAACGTTAGTAGTTAAAACATTGGATAGCGGGGGGGTAAAAATTACTATTCCCACTCCAGTGAGTGCAACAGTAGGGAAAGTGCTGGAGAGCGTAGGGGTAAAAATGACTATTCCCACTCCAGTGAGTGCAATGGTAGGGAAAGCACAGGATAACGTAGGGGTAAAATGTACTATTCCCTCTCCAGTGAGTGCAACAGTAGGGAAAGCGCTGGATAGCGGAGGGGTAAAAATTACTATTCCCACTCCAGGGAGTGCAACAGTAGGGAAAGGGTTGGATAGCGTAGGGGTAAAAATTACTATTCCCACTCCAGTGAGTGCAACAGTAGGGAAAGTGTGGGATCACAAAACAATAAAAAAAAACATTTTTAATAAATGTAATTTCCAATTTTAACATAATTAATATTTAAATGTAAATATATTATTATTAACAAAGATAATAACAAATTATTATTTACACAATATTTAGCACTATAATATCCACAATACACACCTAAAATTAATTACACAATTACATTTATTATTTACTAATTAATTAATGAAAATTAATGTATTATTATCTATTAATTAATCAAGAAAAAATTAATTACTTACCAGCTTTCACACCCTTTATACATATAAACAGCACAAAAAAACACCTAAAATTGATTGCACAATTACATTTAATATTTACTCATTAATTATTGAAAATTAATTTGTTATTATTTATTAATTAATCAATAAAAAATTCATTACTTACCAGCTTTCACACCATTTACACATATAAACACCACAACACACACCTTAAATTAATGACACAATTAAAATTAATAAGTACTAAATAATTAATAGTAATTAATTTTAAAATATTTAATAATGAATAAATAAAAAATGAATTACTTACCACCCTTCACACCATTTACACATATAAACACCAGAACACACACCTAAAGTTAATTAAACAATTAACATAATAATTATTAATTGACTAATTGAAATTAATTAACAACTAATTATTAAACTATTATTAAATATTAAATGAACACATTAAATAATCAATTAATTTTGTATAATTAAATTACTTCCCACCCTATTCCCCTATAAACCCACAACCAGCTACAGAACTAGTAACGCAAAATTAAACTTAAATTATTAACTGACTAATTGAAATTAATTAGCAACTAATCATTAAACTATTATTAATTAATAAATGAACACATTAATTAATCAATTAATTGCATATAATCAAATTACTTCCCACCCTATTCCCCTATAAACATACAACCCGCTACGGAACTAATAACACAAAATTAAACTTGAAATAAATTAATAACTAGAAAAAGTTTAAAACATATAATAAAATGACAAACAATTCCGAGTAAAAACACTAAAATACATAACATTAATAATAAATCTATATTTTTGTCAACTTTATTTTTGTAAACGATATTACTTACCCGTCAGTCGATATTCTTGTCAACTATATTTTTGTTGTTGATATTTCATACAAATGATATTTATGCTGCGATAATAATGTCCCAAAGTTTTGAAGGAGAACCAGGAGGCATTATTTTTTAGGTCGAACTTTGGTAAGCATAGGGGTGGGACTCCTGTAGAGGGTGATTGTTACATTATGGGCAGAGGATGATATTGAAGCGGGATGACACAAGACAGCTGTTGCTGTCTCGCATTAGACTTGTGTCATATTATTGCATTGTTGGTTCTAGATTGTGCATTCTTTGAAGTGCCGGAGTTGGCAGGGTTGGAAAGGGATTAAGGCATTACTGTAATGACTAGAGACTGAAGAAGACGTGTGCTGCCAATAAACCATGCAAGATACTTTCTCCTGCCTCCTTGTATCTTTTCTATACTGGCGACGATACGGAAACGGACATCGTGCACATTTATGTTCCACAAATTCCTGATTTGGATATATATATATATTGTTTCTCTTCATGAAGAAAAACGGCATCGTTAATTTTCAACATCATTGTCTTGGAGCCTAATTGCTAGTACATGGATTGGAGCCTCATTACTAGCAGGTGGATGTGCATCTCTGAAGGTATTGTTTTTTTTTATCATACTCTAACCGAGAGATTGATCTCTACTGCGCGAGTGCTTCCAAATTGTTTGTGAGCGTGCGCCCGACTTCCTTCACTGCACGCAAGTGATCTCGAGCCTTTGTCACTGTACGTGAGCGATCTTGAGCCTATGTTCAAGTTCTCGATCGCCTGCAGAAACTAACGTGCATACCATGTTACGACGTTCCTTAAACAAGCTACATTTCCTCACAAAAAAAAACGTTAAACCGACGTGGCAGCCATCTTCATTTCTGGGATTTACTTATTTTTTTACAAAGCTTTTCCTTCGTTGTTCCTGCTGATTTTTTTAATTGAATTGGACAAAATTGTAAGGTATTTCTTTGTTTTCTTCATCTTTATTAATCTTTTTTTTTAATTTATTTAAACATTACATAAATTGTACTTTGCCTGTGCATTCCCATAAGTCTAAGGGATTCTGCGTAAGTCTAAGGGATTTCATCAACTGCTCTGCACTTATTGAAAATTAAAAGAGACCTACCCAAACTACAACTGCTCTGATTTTTTGAAAAATTAATAGATACCTCTCCAAGCTACACATATATTTATCTATTTGGAACATAAATATATATTAGATAATATATATATATATATATATATATATATATATATATATATATATATATATATATATATATATATATATATATATATATATATCCAACAACGAAATTTCCAATGTTGTACGCTCTCAGGAATCAAACACAGTCTGTGTTTGATTCCTGAGAGCGTACAACATTGGAAATTTCGCTGTTGGATATTGACTTTCCGGTTGCTTCGCCGGAGTGTACGCCACTTGTCCACGGGTCACCGCGTTGCAGCAGGAGCAGCTTTTTGTTGGTATATATATATATATATATATATATATAAATATATATATATATATATATATATATTTTTTTTTTTTAAAGGGGAAATTAGTGGAATCGTTCCTCTACCTACATTTTCAGCAAATAAAGTTGAACCACCTATGGATTGGGAAGTTTGGGAACCTGTTTTTTTGGCTTCTGTGGAAGTTTTGGAAGGAGCGGAGTGTGAACCAGAAAGGAAACTCTCACTCTTGAAATATTGTCTTGGTGGAATCGGTTTAAAGGAATTTTTTACATTACCTTCCTTAATTAATCCTGGTGAGAGAAATGTTTATGACTATGCTTCGGAACAAATGAAAATAAGATTTTGAAAGAAAAAGAATATCGTTATGGAAAGGTTTGTTTTCTATTCTCGCAAACAACATGCTGATGAGTCCATTGACGATTTTGTATCAGCTCTTAGATCACTTGCCGTCACATGTGATTTTGAACATATCACTTATGAACAGGTGTTGAGGGATCAAATTCTTATGAGGACTAACAACAAAAAAGTACAGGAAAGACTATGGACAACATCTGATATGTCTTTAAATGCAGCCATTGAGATTGCCAGATCTATTGAACATTCTGAGAAGTTCATAAAAGAGATAAGAGGAAATGAGAAAGGAGACGTTTTTACTATTTCAAAAGATGGAGATAAACAAAAGAATTTTGCTTCGCAAAAGACTGAAAATCAGAATAAAAATTATTGGAAGTCTAAATATATTAAGAATGAAAGGAAGGGTATTCAATGGACTTATTTCAGATGTGGCAGTCCAGGTCATTTGGCTAATTCGAAAATATGTCCGGCTATTGAAAAAATATGTTCTAAGTGTAAAAAGAAAGGGCATTTTATTAAATATTGTAAATCCACTACTAAGAAAGTAAATATTATTCAAGATTTTGAGGATTATGATTCCTCATACGAAAATGATATCAACACTGTGATTAACATTTGTGTTAGAGAGGGTGTGAGTAAGTTTCCATCTTGTGATGTAATTATTGACGGTATGATAGTAAATGGGTTAGTTGACTCATGTGCATGGTACACAATCATTGGGTTAGATGTTGTAAACAAAAATTGGCCATGCAAAGAGTTACTCAAACCTAACATTTCCCCTGGTGGTTACACAGGACACAAAATCGATTTGGTAGTTATTTTTTTAGGAAATGTAACTTTTGCAAACCCGTCGATTTTTTGAAAAATTTATGTTGCAAAGTTAGGTCAGTCTCTACTAGGATGGCCTCACCAGGAACAATTGGGCATCAAACTTGACCCAAGAGCTGATCCTCCGGTGTACGCTATCGAAGGTGTTAACCTTTCCAACCAAGATTGTTTATTGAACCAATTGAAATTAGACTTTCCATATGTTTTAGCGGGACACTTGGGAAATAACAAGGATTTAAACATATGATAAGATTGAATGATGATGCAGTACCCATTAGGCATAGGGTAAGGAATGTTCCCCTCACATAAAGAGACAAACTTAAGGATTTACTTAAAGATTTATGTGACAAAAACATCATTGAACCAATTGAGTCGTCTCCTTGGGTTTCTCCGATTGTAATTTCGGTTAAATCCAACGGAGAACTGAGATTATGTGTAGATCTTCGCAGTCTCAACAATTTGATTTGGGTGGATGTGCATCCATTACCAAATCTTCACGAAATGGTTTCAACCTTGGCTGGCGCTGAAGTTTTTTTATGCATTGATTTGGCTAATGCGTACCACCAAGTAGTTTTGGATGATAAATCTAGAAACCTTACCACCTTTATCACACCTGAAGGCCTTTGCAGATACAAACCCAAGCCTTTTGGCCTGACAAGTGCTGCCTCAGTTTTTCAAAGGTTGATGAAAGAGACTCTCGAGGGTTTGACAGGTGCCATCGCTTTTCAGGATGATTCAGAAAAGGGGGTGGTGATGGACAGAGTATCTGAATTAAGCAGACTACTCCTACCCAGTCCAAAGATCAGGGCTTGATCCATCACCGTTCTTTAGCTCACTGCACCATCCCAGCTCAGAACCTGGCTATATGCAAATTAGTCTGTCCCTGTACCCAGTGCATCATGGGAACAGAGCAGACCAAACTACCAAGCCAATTCTTATACTGGGAAGGAAACAAGCTTCCGGGGACCGGTTTCTGGCATTACAGCCGTCTTCGGCCCGGCTTGCTTGAATCCTGATGGTGCAATGAGCAAGGGACTCACATCTGAGTATACCTTTCCACGCTTATGGTGGACAAAATGTTTCAGAAAAGGATGACATACTTGTATTTGGGAAAAATGTTGAAGATCATGATAATAACTTAAAAGGAGTGATATATGCACTATCTGTTAGAGGTCTCACTGTACGCTTTGACAAATGCAGAATTAGAGCGAAGCAAGTGGAGTACCTAGGGCACACCATTAGTGGCGATGGTATTAAACCTAAGCAGAGACATGTAGAAAGCATTATCAATGCACCTGTACCTTCTTCAAAGGAACAATTAATAGCATTCTTAGGATTAATAGAATTCTATGCAAAATTTATACCCAATTTTTCTTCAAAGGTGGATCCTTTTATATGCCTTTTAAAAAAAATGCAAAGTTTGTATGGTCTTGTGAGATGACTGAGGCATTTCAAAATCTTAAGACATTCATTGTAAATGCACCATGTTTGAAACCTTTTGTTACTGGAAAAAAATGTACCATCATGGTTGACGCAAGCAACACCGGTTTAGGTGCTGTTCTCATGCAAATGACTGCGGGTAAGAATGGATAATTGCATATGCTTCAAGAGCATTAAGAGATGCTGAGAAGCATTATTCAGTTATCGAAAGGGAGCTATTAGATTGCGTTTGGGGAGCGGAATATTTCATCACGTTTCTATGGGGGACTAAATTCTTAATAAAGACTGACCATAAACCACTCATCTATATGATGGCACCGGGTGGGGGACGGACAATGTCTGCTTGTCTCGGTAGGTTAGCATCCAGACTACAATCTTTCCAATGTCAGATTGTGTATGTAAAAGGGAAAGTGAATATTCATGCGGATTGTATGTCTAGGTTGCATTCCTCTTTTGAAGATCACATAGAGCACACACGGGTACTTATACTACGGCCCGCGGGCCTCCAGCAGCCCGGCAAGCCTTCCCTGGCAGCCCGCGGACCTTGCAGACATCGTACCCGTGTTTTCGTTTTTTTTTTAACAGTGTCAGCAAACACCTCGGCAGTGCGACTCAGAGACTCTGCTGCTCTGTGGGGGCCGGGCGATTCCTGCCATAGTCAGAGTGGGGCTTCAGGGGAGCTAAGAGGTGAACAAAGCCTCATTAACATGTGAATGGTCTTTTAAAGACCTGTGAAGTGCTGGTATGTGGCTGTGTGTGTGTGTGTGCCCGGAAGCTGTCTCAGTCCGGGCACACACAGGCAGGGTAAAATGAAGAGGGTGACAGAGGAAGAGGGAGGGAGGTAGAGAGAAGGAAAGGGAGAGAGACAAAGTCAGACAGAGGGAGAGCGAGGGAGAGCGAGGGAGGGAGAGCGAGGGAGGCAGGCAGAGCAAGGCAGAGCGAGGGAGGCAGACAGAAGCAGACAGAGGGAGAGCGAGGGAGAGCGAGGGAGGGAGAGCGAGGGAGGGAGAGCGAGGGAGGGAGAGCAAGGGAGGGGGAGCAAGGGAGGCAGGCAGAGAGAGGGAGATCAAGAGAGGGAGGGAGACAGAGGGAGAGCGAGGCAGAGCGTGGGAGAGCAAGGCAGAGTGAGGGAGAGCAAGGGAGGGAGAGCGAGGGAGAGCAAGGGAGGGAGACAGAGGCAGAGCGAGGGAGAGCGAGGGAGGGAGAAAGAGGCAGAGCGAGGGCGAGGGAGGGAAACAGGCAGACAGAGGGAGAGCGAAGGAAGGAGAGCGAGGGAGGCAGGCAGAGCGAGGGAGGGATACAGAGGGAGAGCGAGGGAGGGAGACAGAGGCAGAGCGAGGGAGAGCGAGGCAGAGCGAGGGCTAGGGAGGGAGACAGAGGCAGACAGAGGGAGAGCGAGAGAGGCAGAGTGAGGGAGGGTGAGGGAGGGTGACAGAGGCAGAGCGAGGTAGAGCGAGAGCGGGAGACAGAGGCAGAGCGAGGGAGAGCAAGGGAGAGTGGTGAGATTCTCAATGTGGGGAGGTGAGGTTTCCCCTTGCGAGTGGTCGCATATGCTAGCAACCGCTCGCGATGAGAAACTACCAGTCCACGTTGAGAAAGATGCAGTTCGAGTACAAATCTACTCGAACGGCAGAAAATGACCGCATGCACTGTGCAAGATGCGGATTGCACTGATTCACAGTGCGGACAAGCATCTGGCACTGTGCAATTGGTGCAAACAGCATTTTGCACAGTGCACTACGCGTAGCTTGCATAGTGGAAAGTGCACTTCGCGTAGCTACGTGCAGCGCTACAACGCGAACTACGCCCAGGGTTACTCACAATTCAAATTCAGTCTTGATTTATTCATTGCAGAGTGAATAGTACTCTATGTCCTCCGATTTTATCAAGAGGAAGTGACAAAAATTCCTCGATGTCTGTGATGACTACTGCCTTCGATCTACACTGCGGAAAGATCGAGTAGCACTTGCAGATGACACAGTCCAGTAGGCAACAGACATTGCGGCCCACCTGCACCACGCATCATTGCTGGCTGTGCACACGCTGAATGCTTCTGATGCCACTAACTCAGTGCACCACAAGTCACCACCACGTGGCTTTATTGAGGCAGAATTCATTAGGCAAAAGACATTGCTCCCAGTGCAGCCCGCCCGAACCACGTATCATCGCTGGCTGCACACACACTGAGCTCCACTGTTGCAACTAACTCAGTGCACTGCAAGTCAACACCACATGGTAACGACATCACCCCATCGCAAGACCTCTGCGACTCCCTCGCCTCTTACTTCCACAACAAGATCGCGGACATACACAACAGCTTCAACAACCAACCAACGCACACCATGACCGAACAACCACCCCCCACCACCACCCTCCACGCCTGGACCCCGATCAGCACCGAAGACACCATCCGCACGATGAACTCCATCCACTCCGGATCTCCGACCGACCCCTGCCCTCACCACATCTTTAACAAGGCCGACGCTGTCATCGCACCCCACCTACGAGACATCATCAACACATCCTTCGACACCGCCACCTTCCCTGAGAGCTGGAAGCACGCCGAACTCAGCGCTCTACTCAAGAAACCAACAGCGGACCCCACTGAACTCAAGAACTACCGCCCCATCTCGCTCCTCCCGTTTCCAGCCAAAGTCATCGAGAAGACCGTCAACAAGCAGATGGCCGCCTTCCTCGAGACAAATGGATCCCTCGACCCCTCACAGTCTGGCTTCCGAGCCAATCACAGCACCGAGACCGCCCTCATCGCCGCCACCGATGACATCCGAGCCCTGATGGACAACGGAGAAACAGCGGCCCTCATCCTCCTAGACCTCTCCGCGGCATTCGACACTGTCTGCCACCGCACCCTAGTACAGCGCCTCAGCACGTCGGAATCCAGGACAAGGCGCTGGAATGGATCGTCTCCTTCCTCGACGGAAGAACACAGAGAGTCCGCCTACCACCGTACAAGTCAGAGGCCTCCAAAGTCATCTGCGGCGTCCCTCAAGGATCCTCTCTGAGCCCCACCCTCTTCAACGTCTACATGAGCCCCCTCGCGGCCATCGCACGTCAACACAACCTCAGCATAATCTCCTACGCCGACGACACCCAGCTGATCCTCTCCCTGACCAACGACCCCGCCACCGCCAGAGCCAACCTGCACAAAGGGATGAAAGAGGTAGCCGAGTGGATGACGACCAGCCGCCTGAAACTGAACTCGGACAAGACGGAGGTCCTCATCCTGGGCTCATCACCCTCCGCCTGGGACGACTCCTGGTGGCCTCCCGCCCTGGGCACCGCACCCAAACCGACAGACCACGCACGCAACCTGGGCTTCATCCTGGACTCCTCCCTCTCCATGACCAGGCAAGTCAACAACGTCTCCTCGGCGTGCTTCAACATCCTACGCATGCTACGGAAGATCTTCTGGTGGATCCCCACCGAGACCAGGAAGACCGTCACCCAGGCCCTCGTCACTAGCCGACTGGACTACGGCAACGCCCTCTACGCCGGGACCACCGCCAAGCTCCAGAAGAGACTCCAACGGATCCAGAACGCCTCAGCCAGACTCATCCTCGACATCCCACGAACCAGCCACATCTCCGGACATCTGAGAGACCTTCACTGGCTCCCCGTCAACAAAAGAATTACCTTCCGCCTCCTCACCCACGCACACAAAGCCCTACACGACCAAGGACCAAGCTACCTCAACAACCGGATCAACTTCTACGCTCCCAAACGCCACCTCCGATCAGCCAACCACGCCCTCGCCGCCGTCCCCCGCATCCGAAGAGCGACTACAGGAGGAAGGTCCTTCTCCTACCTGGCCGCCAAGACCTGGAACTCCCTCCCGACCGACCTGCGCCTGACCCAAGGCCACCTCTCCTTCAGGAAGAAGCTGAAGACCTGGCTGTTCGAGCAGTAGCGGCACCCCCCCTCCCCCAAGCGCCTTGAGACCCTACGCGTATGTAGCGCGCTCTATAAATGTCATTGATTGATTGATTGATGGTTGTGGGCCCTTGCTGACCGCTGCCTTCAGCCTACACTGCGGTCAGCAGGTCTCACACATGCCCAATCCAATTCTGTCCTGCAAGGACACGCCATCATCGCTTGCTGCGCACACACTGAGTTCTTCAGGTGCCACTAACTCTATACATAACAAATCATGGACCCTTTATGTTTTGTGCTGTAGACACCTGGTGCAACAATGTCACCTCAGACAGCGGGAATATTCCGAAGGGACATTAACAATTTCTTCACATGAGCACGCTCATCTCTGCTGCCCCTCCCTCAGTGCACCACAAGTCATGGACCCTTTACGATAGAATCTTTTGTGTGTTATTTCAGATCTGGTGCCCCTACCTTAGTGCACCACAAGTCATGGACCCTTTATGACTGAATCTCTGTGTGTGATCTGAGGATCAATGTTGAGGTTGTCTCCAGCACCAACCATTCCCTGAGGGCTGGCTTACACTCACCCCACACGCATCCAGCACAAAAATCACTGGACATATTGACCATGGTAATAAAAAGGGGACAAGTGCACGTGCCCGTAGCCAGTTCCACTATCTAACTGTGTCCGTGTGCTCATTATGTATGCTTGATGGCCCTGGGCCCTACCACATTACATTGTGCTGTTGACTGCACACGCAACCATGTTACCTCTGGCAGTGGAGAAGACCTTGGTTATGTAACTATGTCTGGGTCATTCTATGAGTACATGGGTAGAGACTGGATGATTAGAGTACTGAAAGGAGAGTGTATGGTGAATTTATAAGTGCATGGGGATTGGAGGAGTGATTGGATAGGTACATATGTTGCCGGAGCCTAACCCCAGAGTCCCATCCACTGGATACGCTAAAGCGAGCTGCTGGGTCCGTGGAGCACCAGTAATCAAAGGCCCTGAATCATGTCTGGAAAATGTTCCCGCACCCACAGCTCGATCATTGACATACGGCAGATAGAATCTATGGAATTCTGTAAGCGTAAGCCAGTCAGGGGTGCAATTAGAGCCAAATTTCGGGGGAGGCTGATAATATTTTTTTTGGGGGGGGGGCTAATTCTTCCAGTTATAGGCAGAGTGGAGATGCAGGGGCTCTAAGAATGGTTAAAAACACAGCAAAGTCTCATTAACAGGTAAATGGTCTTTTAAAGACCTGTGAAGTACTCTGGTGCCGCGCTGAAAGCCGCACTCCCAGAGCGTTCACACTAGGGGGCCGCGCAGAGAGCCGAGCACCCAGCACGTACACACTAAGGGGTTGTGCTGATCCCCGCGTTAGGATCGCCGCTCCAAACTTTTATAAAAAAAAGGTCCACTTCCATTAATTTATATTCACCGGAGGACCCCATCCCTCGGGCATGTCTAATTCTTGAATGTTTTTATTAACCATTAGGAAGG
The DNA here is from genome assembly GCF_964263255.1 of Lissotriton vulgaris. Classification (NCBI taxonomy): domain Eukaryota; kingdom Metazoa; phylum Chordata; class Amphibia; order Caudata; family Salamandridae; genus Lissotriton; species Lissotriton vulgaris. The sequence goes on from NC_141689.1 coordinate 2,119,835,108, forward strand.
GTGACTGCGTGGTCTGCCTTCCCTTGTCCACTTCTGGCCCCAGGGACCCCATCCCCCAGGGCCTGGCCTCTTCGTTGGGGACTGTGGGGGAGCCCCAATGCCCCAGGGTCCCACCGGCTCCCCCTTCCTGAGGGAACCGGCATTGCTTTTGGGCAAGGGGAGATGCTAACATGCAGCTCCCCTTGCCCAAAAGCAATCCTGCTCTGCGTCATTGAAGCGAGAGGAGTTTTTCCTGCTCTTGCTTCAATGAAGCAAAGCAGAGTTTGCTATGACATGGCTGGAGCAAGGCTCCCGCCTTGCCATAGCAAACAGCAATGACCCGGGAGTGTGTACCCCAGGACATTGCACAAGCCGGCCCTAGGGGGTGGCAGTCCCCAGGGCCATCAAGGACTCCAGGAGGGGGTGTTGAATGGCCCTCCTCCCTCTATTTTTAAAGCCCCGGGGAGCTGGTGGTCCCAGGGGCTTTGGGAGGCCCATAGGCCCTCCTGCATATTTAATTAAAGCCCCGGGGTGGTGGTCCCCTGGGCTTAGTAGGGCCCCAGAGTCCCCATACCAATAACAAAACAAGCCCCGGAAGGTGGCGGTCCCCGGGGCTGTGGAATGTCTGTGTGCCCTCCCGCACCTATTTTACATAGCCCCGGGGAGATGGCGGTCCCAGGCAATATAGTTATAGGATTGCCCCGGACCCTAGCCCACCCTTTGGCTCATTTAAATAAAGTGGGGGAGCCTCCACTTCATTATTTTTTTTTCTGGATTCGGGCACCCAGAGCACATTCGGCTGTTTTTAAAAAATATATAATTTTGTTTTGGGCCTGGGGGTCCTTGTTGGACCTCCTCAGCAGGCCTACGGAGTCAGGGTGTTTCTACCCTTCCCCATTTTCTTCTTTTAATTTTTTTTCAATTGTTTTCTTGTGACTCGGTTCTACGGAGTCCTACCCTCTAAAAAAAATTAGTATCAAAAAGATATAAAAAAAATTTGTAAGCACACATTTTTTTAATAGTTGTTTAAACCTATTAACAAAAATTGGTCTTTTAAGAGCTACCCTTTAGTTGCATGATCCATGTTGTTTGTACTGTTTTCTTTTTTCCCTTTTTCGAAGCTTGTGCGAGAGCAAGGAAGAAAGCCCGGTTTACTCTCACAATCACCATTTACACTGTTATATCCTGAAGCAGTATGTATAATTTGTATACACCAGTATATTATCACCTTCGAGTCTCATGACGAGCTCAGCTCGTCATGACCGTTAGAACGCTCGCATGCTGGGCAAATTCCCCTGTTGTGTGAGCGTTCTAAAGAAACGGGTGTGGTCATGACGAGCTGAGCTGGTCATGAGCACAAGACCACAGTGGCTCATGACGAGCTGAGCTCTTCATGAGCCCGGGGGCGCTGTGCACGCCCCCCGCCCCCCAGCACAGCAGAGGAATTTTCCCAGCTGTGAAGGGGTTAATAGTGTGTTTATTTGAAGAAAAATGCAATTCATTATATAATGGTGGAAAAAATAAACCACTAGATTTATGGAAACCCCACTTGTTTTATCTGCTTGGAATACACATTGGTGCATAGCTCACATTGATACACATGTATTTACTTTAAGTCCATTTATCATTATTTGAAAAACTTCCATCACCATCTTTTTTATGATCTCGTGAGACAGTGCACAGTATGGTGTAAGAAGGCCCTATATCTCACTGACACCTCTCCACAGCCTAACAACGGTGTATAGTAGACTATGTGAATGAGAATAGCTTCTCCAGTGAAACCTTGCATTAAATAAACTAGTAGGGTGCAAAGAGATACTGCATCTGCACTCTTTTCCCCAGGCTCAGTAGTATGCATAATATGGTGGGGAAGGTACACACCTAAAATGTAAGACCTTAATTATCCATAGTAAGTATAGTAAGTCTCTCCATTTAGACCTCTCCCCGGGAGAATAACCAGTGGTGTTTTGTTCTTCATGGATGGAAGAGAAATGCCCCACATGCTGGCACTGTGGTAAACACAGAATAATAAAATGTTCATTACCATTTTATTATTCTGTATGCCACTGGCCCACGCTGCTGGAGTGTGAAGGTGGTGTAGATTCCTACAGATTGCAGGATGTCTCCCAGGGCTCAGTGTGCATGTCAGATTGCGCCCAGACATCTCTGTGTTGAGGTAGCTGTTGCCGCTTTATAAACCTCAGTATTATTTCAGTATTATTATTGGCAGACTGTCTACAGCCGGACATTATGACATGCGCACTTTAGACCCAGCAATCTCGGGACTGAGAAACAGCCAGGGGATTGCTGTCACAGACCCCCAGTCTCTAAATGAGTACTGGGTTTCAATGGAAGTACACACTCACCTCTTTTTCAGACATCTCATTATGAGGACAGGCAGGCATAGTAAGGTGTACACAGAGACAAACCTCTCCACTGAAACGTCTCTCCAGAGTAACAAGCATAAATAATAACATGTGGAAAAGGACTTCCCTCTCCACCTCCGGACAGAAGTGCATAGTATACTATGAAGATCCATTCACCTCTGAGTTAAAACCTCTCTCATGTATAAAAATATTTATACTACAGTGTGAAGAAACACTAATCTTTCTATAGTACCATACATTTGCAGTTCTTGAAGATGGAACTGCCACTATAAGTCAACATTGCAACACTGTAACAATATTCAAATTTCTAAAAGCAATTAAGAAAAGAAACCACTAGTAACTTGAACCTTTGTTTAAAAAAAACAATCTAACACCATGACAAACACCAACTAAATGAAAAAAACACATCAACAACTGTAAAACAAACGAACAACAAACGTTTACTAATTTATAACATCTGTTCCTCAATCATAACCAGGTACTAACATCTTCTCCCCTTGTGCTTCATTTGCCTACTGGGTTTTGTTGTGTGCCAGGGTTTGCTCCTCCATGTGGGCGTTGGAGCGTCGCCCCACTGCTTTTTCGCAGTGCAAGCAGCAGAAACATAAAATGGTATAAATACCATTATACGTTTCTTTTTCTCGCACTGTGAGAAAGCAGAAGAAGGGTATGCCGGTTGGGGGCGGGTGGAAGGGTCAGGGAGGAGTGGCTAGCCCAATGTTATGGGTGCTGAAGGTTTGGTCGACCCCAGAGCTGACAAAACTAGTCATAGCACTCTCCGTTTTCTTCATGTAGGCTGCTGAGCAGGTTGCATGAAGAAAATGGCCTCCCCATAGATGTCTGTAAGGACGGCGTCCTAGCCAATCACAATGCTGCCATTGCAGCGTTGTGATTGGCTATGGGGAAGAGAGGGAGGCTGCCTGCTTCTGCTTCCTGTTAGCAGAGAGATCAGGAGACGCAATGCGGGAGTCCAGGACCGGATGCACGTTTTTAATTAAAAAAAAAATTAATTAACCCCACAGCTCCTCCCCGCACGACCCCCCACCCCTGCGATTCATGCCGGCCACGACTGTTGTATGCAGATCATCTTTTTCATTGTTTCAGCCACCATAGCCTGCCAAACAATATCTTTTTTAATTGTCTTTCAATGGCAGGCTAGGTGGCAAAATAGTCTGTGCAAAAATGTTGTTTTATAAAATTAACAAAAAGAAGTTCAGCCTGGAATATAGAAACAACCAGTGTGTTACATCTATTACAGTATTGTAGTTGCAATAATTCTGAAAGGCTAGCTAACACAAACTTAGATTGAGCAGCCAAACTAGAACCTTCTTCAGCTGTTTACACATTATTTCACCTGTCAGATACAACCTCTACCTAGGTACTTACTACTCAAGCAGATATCAATCCCCCTTATGTAGGTAAATCACATTTTTGCTGTTTAATTAAGCAGATCATTTTGTCATAAAAAACAAGTTGAGCTGCATAGAACAACCTTCTCCAAGGGTACAAATGTCTAAGTAGGCAGTAAGAGCAAATTCAGTTGTAAAATTATTTTTTTTCCTAACTTTCCAAACAGATATTATTTTCCCTTTCTTCCAAAGTAAACATTTTTGTTTTCCTCCTCCTTATATTGGGCGTGATTATGATGTTGGCTGCCCCTGAGGTCCGCTTGCCACATTACGATGCAGCGGGTGGAGGGACTCAAGGAGCCCGTCAGAGCATCAGAAGGCATCATGATCCCATAATAATGGCGAAACCAGTCTCAGCTCAGCGGTCGGTATTATGATGGCACTTTCCCACAGCCTTTCCATGTTGGACTTTCCGTCATGTAAAGGCTGTTGGAAAGTGACTTTGAAGGCCCATGGGCAGGGCCAACTTCCCCCCTGGCAATCCACTATGGGGCCTGGAGGGCACCTATGGTGCCACCCTAAACATCTTTGCACCATGTGACGTGGCACACTGTGTGAGGATGTTTAAAAGCATAAATATTTCAATGGCAACTTGAGCTGCAGTGCTTTTCTACCCATTGCATAAGCTGCCATTGAAAAATTGATGTTTCCAAATTCTACATTCGGAACCACTGCCCTATGGTCCGGCGGTACCAGTCCACACAGATGCGTCTGACCAACACCATAATCAGGCCCATTGTGGGACATGGAAGTTATGTTTTTCATAGCTTCTGCTTGCCATTTTTCTTCTACAAAATAAGTAGAATATTTAAAGGTACACACTGATCAATAATTGATAGTAGTGATACATCACTATATTCTCTGAGGATTTCCACATTTTTCACCCTCAATCACATATTATATGTTCTATATCGCTAACTTCATATTCCTCTCTCTTAAAAAACTTCACGCCCTCAAACACTTCATCTTTTTTATCCACAAATAAATTATAACATGCCTTCAAACATGGTTCCAGTTGTACACTAACACATTCCTCTTTTCAAACTTTTTCTAACAGTGAGCACAATGCTTTGCTCTAGAAATACCAATATCTCTACTCCAACATCTTATAGGAGTAGAATATTTGTACTCTAAGGTTCATAAAAACACTAGGCCTTGCATTAACAGATTGCAGATTATTTCTCTTGTAATTTCAGAAACACTGCCTCTTTTACTTAAAACTATATGCAAATTTAACATTCCATTTTTTAACACAACGTGCAAAACTTTTGATATCTCTCTACATTCTAATCTCTACCTCTCAGAAGCTTATTAACAAATATACACTTCTAGAAATATCTTTTCACTTAGTAAACCTTGAATAGAATACATTTACCAACAGTAGTGCACCTACTAACATTTCTCAACAAACTTCATAAAGTATATTTGTAATTACCTGAACTTGAAGCAGTTTCTTATATGCAGCTGAAGACACCAGCCTGTCCTACTTCAGTCGCTTCTATTCAGCAAAACTCAATCAGGCTTCCTTCTCCAACAAATCACCAAGAACAATGTGAACGATCTCTGGTTGTGCACCCAATCACATCACAGCATTTCTTCAACCATGTAATATAAATGATAACTATTGGTTGAGCCTTGGCCCTTTTTTCTACATCTCTCTATCAAAATCTCGCAAGACTCTCGTGCAATTGTAAAACATCTTGTGGCAGGCTCAGTAATTTTTTATCAGGGTCTTGTGAGCCTCTTGTGAGTTTACGCATGTCCATGCAGCGAGCTTCACTCTCTGAAGCTTGTGAGCTGTTGTGAGTGTCTTGCAGGATCACAACAAAATTGTAGGGAAATAGTAGTATGTAGGCCAGAGAATATTCTCAATTGAGACCCTTGTCTTATGTAACAGGTGTAAGGAGTATGGTGTGGTGAGAGACTGGCTTATCCACACAGAAATCTTTCTCCGATGACATGTGTACATTGTAATGTGTTTTGAGGGACTGTCCTCTCCACTGAGATCTCTCTCTCAGATGACGGTTATGTGTAGAAGGGTGTATGTAGAGATACTGACCTCTCCTTTGAGACGTCTCTCTCAGACGATGGGTGTGTGCAGTAGGGCATTATTGGAGTGACTAGCCTCTTCACTGAGACCTCTATCTCAGTTGGCAGGTGCATGTAGGTGAATATGTGGAGAAAAACTGATCTCTCTGCTGGCACATCTCTCTCTGATGATGGGTGTGCGTAGTAGTGAGTTGAGCGAGAATACTCTTCCCTCTCAGACCTCTCTCTCAGTTGGCAGATCTGTGTACATGGAGTGGCCTCTCCTTCCAGACCTCTCTCCCAGAAAATGGGTGTGCATAGTAGGGTGTGTGGAGAGAGACTGGCCTCTCCACTGAGACCTCTTTCTCAGATGATGGGTATTCACTGCTGGTATTGCTAAGAGAGACTGCTCTCTCTGCTGAGACATCTCTCTGAGATGTCGGGTGTGAGTATTAGAATGTGTACATGGTTTGGTGGCCTTTCCTGTCAGACCTTTCTCCCATCAGATCTCTCTTTCAGATGATGGGTGTGTACAGTAGGGCATGAACATTGACTACCCTTTCCTTCTAGACCTCAGATGACAGATGTGTGTAGTAGGGTGTGGGGAGGGACTGGCCTTTTATTTCAGAACACTCTCCGATAACGGATGTGCATGGTAGGGTGTGTGGAAAGATACTGGCCTCTCTGCTGAGACCTCTCCCTCAGATGATGGGTGTGCGTAGTAGCTTGTGTTGATGGACTGTCCTTTCCTTCCAAACCTCTGTCTCATAGGATAGGTAATAGTATTATTGCGTGGATAATAACAGGCCTATCCTTTCACACCTCTTTCTCAGATGACAGGTGTGCATAGTAGTCTGTTGAGAGGGACTGGCCTATCCTGTCATACTTCTCTCTTAGATGATGGTTGTGTGTAGTAGGGTGTGTGTAAGGACTTGCCTCTTATGTCAGACCCATGTCCCAGATGATGCCTGTGTGTGGTAGGGTATGTACATGGACTAGTTTCTCCTGTTAGACCTCTCTCTCAGCTGATGGGTCTTTGTATTAGGGTGTGTAAAATGCCTCTTCTGTCAGACCTCTGCTTCAGATGACGGATGTCCATATTAGGCTGTGTGGAGGGAGACTGCCCTCTCCACTGAGACCTCTCTCTTGGATTAAATTTGTGCATAGGATGCTCTGCCCAGGTATTGTCCTCCTTGATAACACCACTCTCTCTGATAATGGGTGTGCAAAGTAGTGTGTTGGAAGAGATTATACTCTACATGCAACTTTTTGAAAGCTAATGGGAATAAATAGTAGACTCTGATAAACACCATTCCCAGTAATACGCCTCCACATAGTAGCAACTGTACATACTCCAGTGTATTCAAAATTGACCTACTCCTTTCTACTTTTCATGATTCCACAAGTGTCTCGCTAGATCATAACTTAAAAAAAATAAGAATTAAGAATCTACTCATCACAGTACTCATCTCCACACACTTCCTCTTAAAAACAAGCACCACAATATGCATTCCTACTAATGGAGTGTACAGAGAAATCATCTACCCCTTTTTACTATTCACGATCCTGCAAGATTCCCACGAGATAGTAACGTTTAGTGAAAAGCAATATACTTTTATTTTCCTCACAGTAGTTATACATTAAACACCTCCCCTCTAAACTTAGGTGGACAGCATGCCCCTTATATAGATATTAACTACATTTCAACAACATCTACAATTTTTCACACTAAACAGTATTTGTGTCCATTTTATTTCTAACATTTAAAAAACCAGCCATTAAGAGCACCAGCGGAATTCAAAGGCACCTCTCACTTACACAAGAGCATGAAGGCTGACAGAAAAATCAGGCCTCTCGACCAATCACATGCCTCCATTTTTAAATTTGCACTCTGGCAGTAGACTTGCAGAACTTTTACGGCCCAACTGCTAAAATATACAATTATTGTTTACATTTAATTTCTCAAAAATTTACAGAAAATCACCAAAAGCAAAATCAGCAGAACAAGATCTTGCTTCCTGCTGAATTTAGTGAAAACTTACCAATGTAGTAAAGGCATGCATGGCAAAGGCATTGCATGGTAAAGGCAGCCTTGGAAATGTTGTTTCCTGCATGGCAAACCTAAACTCCTTGATAATGGTTCATAGTAATTTTATTTGGAGGATTGCTGTAGTGCCTAAACCCAATTCCTTGGATAGATTGAGGACAGAATTTGATGCAGGAGGAATAGATAAAGGTTCTAATTTGAAACCTTTGCTTTTGGGATGATCATTAAACTTTGTTTTTTCTAGATGGACTAAGAGACATAATGAGTTGTGATTAAGTGTAAAAGGTATTTGGATTGGTTGTATTTGAAACTCATTCTAAACTTTTGGTTTGACTTGCCTATGATGACGCCAGTATCAATTACTAAGGTGGCTGATAGACAACAGGAGTTTAACTTTTTGATTGGCATAAGGCAGAGGATTTTAAAACATTGTTGCTATTAAACAGTGGCAATGCCTTTTCAAATATAAATCAGAGGGGTTGTGGCTTGGCCGGCTGCAAGAGGGCCGCATTTTAAGTGAGCTAATAATCCGACATCATCCTGCAGAGGACAGCACTAATAAAGTCAACAACTAGCGTTTCCCGCTTCTGCATTACCTGAGGTGTGGATTGGTACCGCTTCTGCTCCATGGCAATGTGTGCAGGCTGAGATCTGTTGCCCGATCGCTGCACTGGGCCTGCTCCTTGAGGTAGGCCAGGCCCGGTCCTCCTCTTACTGCTATCTGGCTGGACACCAGGCGGATCCGCGCCGCCCTGAGGACTCCGGAGGAGTATAAGCTGTTAGACCCGGTGAGTGCCATTGCCGCTGTGTTCATTCGCAACGGGGCTAGGGGTCCGCAAGCCCGGGCCTGGGGATGGAAGAAGTGAACCCCCGCGCCTCCACGCTGTAGTAACCTCATTTGGGCGTGCGCTCCCAGCCACCACCCTGCTGATTTGTGTGGAGGGCCCTGAGAGTACCCGCTCCCTGGCCGCCTCCTCCAGCGGCCCAACACTCCTTGGCCTTGCTGCCCCCTGCACCTGGTGTCCAGTGCCCTCCCTGCTTCCCAGATGTGCCGGGCCCTGGGCCCCAGCAAAGGCTGTCTTTAATCATTGGCCTGGGTGATTGCTGCCGTGGACTGGAACTGCATTAGTCCTGGTGATTTGCTTACAGCCACTGAGTTGTGCGGGGACCCTTGAGCCCACTCGCAACCCCTGCTGCCTCTCTCCGTGGACCACCACGTCTCCGCCTCGGTGCCCTCGCCTCTGGTGCCCGGCGCTTTTCCCGCTATCTGGATGTCCCTGAGCCCGGGCCCCAGTGGCTGCTGTACCCTGCTATTGGGCTGCTCCCCTACACAGTCCAGACCTGTGTTGGTTCCGAGGCCTGCCTTGTGCCAGCTGACTTGCACCCCAGTGTGGCCTCTGGGCAGCCATACTGCACGTTGAGACTTTGCCCTTGCTGTGCTGCACTGCGACATTGCCCCGTCACATTTTGGACATCTGACAATTCTCTTTATCCCATACATCTCGTCTGTGGTGGCTTCCATTTCTCTGCCTGGGCCCTGAGAGGCATGCAAAGTGGTCACCTGTGCTCACCTGTCATTCCGCCACCGACCCAGCCCTGCCGCCATCAGTCCTGTGGAGCTGACCCCACGCTGTGTATTTGACCGCCTCCACTTTAGAACCTGTGGGCTCCTTGGCCATCCTCTATTCCTTCGGATTAAGGTGCCATGCTTTTCCTGTGTCTCTCTGCTGTGCTGCAGGCCTGGTGCCCGTGCCATCAGCTACTTCCCTTCATCGCCCCACGGCGCCCATTACCTGTGGAAGTTGGTTGCAACTGCTCCCCAGTGGAGAGGTCTCTGCTACCTCTTCTACTCCGCCTGTACCTGCCGTGGAGTGATGGCTCGCCCGATGTGCCCTTTGCCGCTGCCCCGCTTGATTGCTATTCCGCCTCCCGGTTCCCTGGTGGCGCCTTCTGTCTGAGTCCGACCGCCATGGCGAGGACTGACCCTAAGCAGCTTAAAATCACCTTCAACCAGCGCAGATCGACTCACCAAGCCGGTGCGGGACTGGACGGTGGTGACCCTGCGGCCATTATGGAGACACCTGCTTCTTGTGGCGATAACCTGAAGGCGATTGTGCTTGACGTTAAGTCCAGGGTCACCGGAATCGCGGCCCAACTCAACCAACTGTCCACATGCCTGGACTCGGTCAAGGCCCATGTGGACTCCCACGACACTCGCCTCCTTCACGTTGAGTCCAGGGTCTCGGATATTGAGAACGCCACCACTCAGGATCATCAGAAATTGTTGTAGATGAACAAAATACTTGACATTATCCGGAATAAAAATGAGGATTTGGAGGCATGTTCCCGTAGGAGCAATCTCTGCATAATGGGAGTACCAGAATCCACCAATATTTCCCGTATGGAGGATTTCGTGAAGCAGCTGGTCAGGGAACTTTTCAGTGACATTCTCTCCTCAGTCTTCATTGTTGAACGCGCCTATCGCTCTCTTGGTCCACATCCTTGTCTCGGACTACCTAGCAAAAATTCTGAACTTCAGTGTTCGAAACAACCTTCTTCGAGCGGCACGCGACAAAGGCAAAATCAGCCATCAAGGTAACTCGCTCTCCTTTTACCCTGACTATATTGTAGCTGTCCAGGCTGCTCACCATGAATTCCTCTCAGCAAAGCGGATCCTCCAAAAACCTGATGTTGCTTACACATGGGCTTACCCAGCAAAGCTGAGGGTCCGACAGGGTGCAAAAACACTTATGTTTTCTAATCCAAAAGACGCCCTCACATTTGACAAGAAACTCAATAAATCATACCGCTCGTCACCATCTGGCTCTCAGCTCACTTCAACCATTCACCTCAGTGACAATGATTGATTTGTTGTGACTTATTGGCTAATTCTTACCTTACGCTGTCCGTTGTTCTTACAGCTTGGCCACCCTGCTTTACTACAGGGGAGTACGCTGAGCTCTGCCATGTCCCCACGGGATAATTCCCGACCCTGATGTTGTTTTCCTTCTTCCAAGTTGCGGGTTACTGGGGTTGGTATGGGAGGTTTCTCAGCCTGATTGGGGGGTTGGAGTGGGTGTGGAGGTGGTGTTTCTTCTGAAAATGTCTTTTGGGTCATTGGGGTGGGGTGGTTGGGTTGGGGGCATGGTTTGGGAATGTGGCTGTCTGCACTCTGTCTGTTATTGTTTTGCCAGAAACTGGTTTCCCGATTGCATTTTGTGCGGCAGGTTGGGTTGGGTTGGTGTGGGAGGTTTTCCAGGTTTTCCTATCATTTTATTGGGACTTTTTTGCTTCTGTGTCTTCACCTTCCGCTTCTTATCAGCATGCATCACTTCACCGCTAGGCGTGATTCAATGCAGTATAACTGTACACGACATCCTACTCTTCCTGCCTGGTGCTGTTTATCCTCACCTTTTTGTTCTTAGCTCACTGTAGGCTCCCTCATGGTTGGGCCTTCTAGAATTGCAGGTTACCGGCCGGTCCCACCATATGCTTCAGGCGACTGCTCTGTTCCTCCCCTGGTCACACACCAGCGCACACACTGGCTTTTCCTGCTGCCTGGCCTCTTGCTCTGCGTCCCATTTTTACCTAGTCATAGAATAACATGACTGACACCATATGTTGGACTGGAATATCCATGGTCGCAATGATCACCTTAAAGCCAGGCTCATTCACTCTTATTTACACTAGCACATGGTCGACATTTGCCTTTTGCAGGAAACACACCTATTGCCTGTGACCTCCATCAGACTCCAGTCACGCCACTTGGGTGAATCGCACTCTTTTTTTTATTCCTCCTATTCTAGGGGGGTGTCCATTTTGATAAGAAGAGGGCTCCCCTGGCACACTACTCAGGTAAATATGGACCCTGATGGACAATATTTGATTTTGCACAGTTCCCTGCTGTCCCAACCAGTGACGATTGCTGCGGTGTATGGCCCAAACTCGGATGACCCCGACCTCTTCACGCACATATGGCACCTTATTTCTTCCCTGGGCCCGGCGGCCCTCCTCTGGGGGGGGATTTTAATTTTACACTTTCTGCTGTCTTAGACCGCTCTGGCCCCCACTCTTCCCATCTTCGTTCCACAGCTCTACTTCAGTCCATACTTACTGACAACTCGTTATATGTTGCCTGGTGTCACATGTGGCCCGAGGCCCGTGAGGGTACTTGCGTCACCGGTGCTCCTGGTCCTGTATTGATTTCTGGATTTCCTCAATGGATGTCCTCACTTGGCTTACCTCTGCTAATCATATGGCACACACTTTCTCAGATTACGGGCCTGTCCAGATTTGTCTTCGTCTCCCTCACTTCCCTCAGCACTCTTTCACATGGCGGCTTCATCTGAGCGCTCTCGGTGATTCCGTCTTTTGTGACGAGATCCAAACTGCGATTACCAACTACTTTGATATAAATGTCGGCTCTGTGGACTCAGCGTCTCCCCTATGGGAAGGATTCAAGATGGTGATACGTGGCGAGTGCATCTCGAAACAAGCTGGTGTCCTTTGTTCCATCCGTGCCTCTTTGGACTGGCTAGAATCAGAGATTAAGGCTTTGGACACCGCTCATGCGGCCAACCCCAGTTTTGAGACCTTTGCGCGCTTGTGTGAAAAGCATACTGAATTTGCTGAGGAGGCCGACAGGGAACTTTCCTTTCTTGGCAGAGAGGCCCGAGCCTGTCGCTTCAGAGTGAGCTATCGGCCTGGTAAGAACCTGGCCAACGTCTTACGCCCCTCCGTGCTGCGTCGTTTATGTTGCTGCTCTCCGGGATGGTGGCCCCACCAGAACCACCTCCCTGGTGAAATTAATGCTAGTTTTATGGACTATCACTCGCAACTCTACACTGCTGGCTCTCCTCTCTCGCATGAGGCCTTCAAACAATATTTTGTTACCCTCGCGTTGGTTTGGCTAGAGGACTACCATCGTACATTTTTAGATGAGCCTTTCTATTAGGAAGAGAAACTTGCTGCCATAAATAGTTCACCTAGTGATAAGACCCCTGGTCTAGATGGCCTCCTGCCTCATACTATAAGACTTTTGCTTCGCTTCTTGAGCCACATTTGGCTGCAATGTATAATGATTCCTTTGACAATGGCCTTTTCCCGCAGTCCCTCCGCGAGGCGATGATAGCGCTACTACTCAAGCCGGACAAACCAGCTGACTGCCGCGATTCCTACCACCCCTTTCTCTAATTATTATCGATAATAAGATTTTTGCAAAGTTATTGGCCTCCTGTCTTCTCCTCCTTATGCCCCTTATCCCCTTCCCAGATCAGTCCAGTTTCATCCCTGGAAGTGCCACCGCTCATAACCTTCGGACTATTTTTTCAGTCCTTCATCAAATCAACCCTAGCCTCCCCGCAGTGGCCGCTCTACTCGATGCCACCAAGGCATTTGATACATTGGAGTGGCCTTTTTTATTTTTCTTCTGCCTCGCCTTGGCTTTAGTAACATTTTCATCCATAAGATATCACTCCTCTACACTCGCCCCTCCGCATTTCTTCTGATTAATTGTCAAATATCAGATCTATTTTGATTGAACGCGGCACTCGGCAGGGATGCCCGCTTTCCCCTATGCTGTCTGTCATTGCGATGGAGTCTCTCGCGGCCCGATTTCGGCAACATCATTCTCAGAAGGGCATCGGCTTCTCAGCCCACGCCATCTTTTCTCCATGTATGCCAATGATATTACGTTGTATGTCCACCACCCCAAGACAACCTCAGCCCCCTTGTGCATGAGATAATACAATTTGGTGGACTGTCCGGCATGCAGGTGAACTGGAGCAAGTCAGTGTTGTTCCCTCTTACCGATGCCACCAAGCCATTCACACCAGATGTTCCTTTTGTATTGGCCACCGGCCCCACTCGCTACCTAGGTATTTGGCTGAGCAGTGACTTTGATGACCTCTGGAGGACCAACTTTGGGCGCGCTGTGGACTGGCTCGAGTCTAGAATATCTCATTAGAACCGACTCCCCTTGTCCCTGGCTGGTCCTGTAACCATTGCCAAGATGGTGATCCTCCCAAAATTCCTTTATCTCTTTTTGAATATCCCCATACCTCTAACTGCTCATTTCATTCGAAAAATTTGTTGTCTGATCATTTCTCTGGTCTGGGCTGGCAAACAGCCCAGGATTGCATATGACATCCTCACTCTCCCCATGTCGGTTGGTGGTATGGGTGCTCCCAATTTTAAACTTTATGCCTTAAGTGCCCAGGCCAGTTTTTTACATTTCTGGATTCATCCTAGCCCTTATCAGCCGCATGTCATGGTTGAAGCCGACCTTGCATCTCCTTGGCCACTGAACACTGCCCTGTTTGCCCAGGCGAGTCACCCACATGCTGAGGTGGACACTATTGAGACCCTGCGCTGGGCCTGGTTGGGACTGCGCCGGCTCTCCGATGCCTTAACGTTATCTGCTACTACCATGCCGATTGTGCGACATCCTGCCCCCCCCCCTCTCCAACCAACTGGCTTGTCTAAACATGCAGCCTGCTTGGGGCTGACGACATTGGCAGACCTTTACCCTGGAGACACGTTTTATTCTTTTCCTGCTTCCTCTGGTCCGATGGACACATTACTCTTTTATCAGCTGTGGGCTATCTGTAAGGAGTTGCATCCAAATTTCCCCCAACCTCCACCTTTGATGCCTGCACTCGATTTTATATATACATCCCCCACTCCCCTCAAGCTGGTAACTAAGCTATATGCCCTTACGCTGACGACCTCCTCCATCTCCACTGACTGCGCACGTGCGGCATGGGGCGTAGATTTGGGCATGGACATAGCCCAAGCTGATTGGCTTTATTGCTGCAGCTAGACGAAGAAACTATCTCCCAACTATCGTCTTTGTCTCATACATTTCAAATACCTGCACAGGCTCTACCACACCCCTGTTCAGCTACGTAAATTGGGACTCATACTTAAAGATAAGTGCATGAGTCGCTCTGCCCCTGCCGTGGATTTTAGTCATCTAGCGTGGTTTTACCCTAAGGTGTCGGAATTCTGGCTGGCGGTTTGTGCCACCATCTCTGAGATTACCTCCGCACAGGTTCAGCCCGCCCGCCGCTGTGCCTGCTGGGCTTCATCAAGTTTTGCCCGGACGCTTCTCGCCAACTGATCGCAATGCTGCTCGTCCTTGCTCAGTGTAGGGTGGCCATGTGCTGGGGTCGCAGACTGGTGCCCAAGTTCTCCCAAAGGCTTGAAGATGCTTTGAGATGCCATACCCTGCTATCTGACTTCTGGGACCTCCTGATATATAAATCAGAAGAGTATAATGAAGCCTATATTCGATTCTCCCAAGGTATTAAACAATTGAACGACTTTATAGGAAGCTGTAGCAAAAACAGTCCCCAGCTTGCTCTTGAAATGATTGTTTCCAAGGAATATAAGATATGTTTCATTGTTATTTACCACAATATACAGATTTTAGAGAAAAATGCTTGGTCAGGTGTGTGGAAATTGAGAACATCATCCTGTAATCAGAGGCAATTTTTGCACAAAGATGCAAGTTAAATTTTAGTGCAGTATGGAGGGGCAAATTATAGGTGGAGAGCTTCACAACAATGATATAAAGTGCAGGAGGTAGTCAGGATGTAATGAGGGGTGGAGTCTTTTTAATTTATATTTCAGTTGTATTATGGAGACCAATATTTAGGATGTATTTTATGTGAATCTATTTACTTATTTTTCTCATATTTAAAGATGTGTACTTAGTGCTGATTTACTGCATATCTATTATTTTCATATTGATTATTATTACAAATAAATCTAATAAATGAACTGTTAAATGCTAATAGCTTTGTAAATGTGGCACACTGCATTTGAAGTGGAAGTTGCTGCGTTTCTTCCTTCTGCCTGCATAAGTGATTATAAAGCATAACCAAATTGTAAGAAAGTAATGAGCAGTGGGTGGCATCTACAAATTGTTTTGTGTTACTGAATACTTTTCTTCCCTTCCAATATTACAGTGGGAGTCAGCCAGAAGAGATTATACAAAGAGCTGAACAGCTTAGCATCTTGGATACAACGCAGTTCCAAATAGAGTGCGTTTGAGGCCACTGCAGCCTTATAGGCCAAAGAGCTGCCGCCTATTCTCACCTGGCAGAAACGTGGAATCTCTGCGAGGAACGGTGCCATAGACCGCAGGTTTCTTGAGGGCACGTAGTATTTAAAACGCTTGCTGAGATAGCCAGGGCCAGACTGATACAGAGCTGTGTGCTCCGTGGTTAGGGCTTTACATCTCACTCTTTCCACAACCGGCAGATAGTGGAGATCACGCATATGTTGTTGTATGCTTGACCTTTGAGGGATATTCAATAAAATCCTGGCTGTGGCATTTTGGATAGACTGAAGTTTTTTCAACTGGTACCCAGGAATGCCCACATAAAGAGCATTTGCATGATCAATGCGCGACAGTATCAGGGCCCGGGTGACCATCTCCTTGGCCAGCTGTGATAAAAGTGGCAGAAACTTCCTAAGTGATCCTAGGACACCAAAACATTGTCCTGCTAATTTTTTTATCTGGGTGATGGACCCGAGATCTTCATTAAACTAAATCTCTAGATTTTTTACAGGTTGGCCCACTGAATTGGGTATTGGATATTTGGCTGGCCAGAGGGATTCTTTGAATTGAGAGGGAAAGGTACCATACAAGAGGATTTCAGACTCATTGTCGTTGCACTTAAGCCCTGCAGCATGAATCCATTTAAAAACGGCCGACAAACAGGCTCTAGACTGCACCGGAGAAGAATCATCTTTACTCCAAGTGAAAAGGAGTTGGGTGTCATCAGTGTAGGCGATGATCTTGGACCCCAGCTCCTCTGCCAAATAAATCAGAGGAGTCATATAAATATTAAAAAGGAGAGGGCTTAGGGTAGAGCCCTGAGGAACTCCGATGACCAGAGCTTTTGGCGTAGAGGCAAACTGGGGCATTGAAACTTGCTGAGAGCTTTGGTCCAGAAATGAGCCACCCCAACTCAGCGCAGAACCTGTCACCCCAATGTCAGCCAGCGGGGCAAGAAGGGACAGTATCAAATGCCGCAGTGAGGTCTAATAAAATCAGAGCCAGTCTGACACCAGCGTGCAAACACTCTCTGATGGCCTCAGTCACTTCAACCAAGGCCAACTCAGTACTATAATTGGCCCTAAGTCCAGATTGAGCTGGATGGAACAACCCTTTGTCTTCCACAAAGGCAGTAAGTTGTTTATCACCTTCTCGCAGACTTAGGCCACGGCTGGAAGTAGCAAAATTTCCCGGTAGCTTGTAGGAATCAAATGATCAACCGATGGCTTTTTCAACAAAGGCAAGAGTTTGGCTTGCTTCCACGTCAGAGGCACAGTGGTTGTCCTCAGGGATAGATTGATCAGAGTGTAACCTCGAGGTTGACTGTCTCAGCCACTGATGCCAACAGCCTGGCCGTGCAGGGATCTAATAGTGAACCAGATTGAAGAGCTTTTAAAATTGCCAAAGAGTCTTGCAAAGTAATGGAGAAAAAAAGCAGAGAAAGCAGATGATCCGTGTGGTCTCCCACGCTGACAGAACAGAGCACTCGACTGATGAAGTCAAAGTCGAGGATATCTTTCAAATTTACTTAATTGCAATGATTTTGTCGATAAAAAAACTCGATAATTTCTCACACCAAGCAGCCAACATGGGAAGAATGGTACTTTCGGCCGTAGGTGCCTGGAAACTCTGTACAATGGAGAACATTTCCTTAGCACTGTTTTTTGAAAGAACAATTCTCTCAGCATAGATAGGCTCTAAGCCTGCACAATGGCAGCATGATACAGTTTTTGAGCTTTCCTCAACAGCCCTTTAGACAGGAGGCAATAGGATTGACGCCAGCTCCGCTCTAATTTTTTACAAGCGCTCTTCTGTGTTTTAAGCTCCTTGGAGAACCAGAGTTTCAAAGAGGAGTCTCTGGCTCGCCTGGGGGGGAAGGGAGGGGAAGGAAGCACGACCACCTGAGTGATCCAGCTATTAAAGCTGTCCCAAGCATCCTCCAAATCTTGGGCTAAGTCTGGCTAGGACCCTGCCAAATCTGATCTGAATGCGTCCAGATTAATTTTGGGCACCAGTCTGTGCTGGGTGGGTTGTTTAGGGGGGAAAGGATCTTTAAGAAACCAGGAGAAAGGGATAAACGCATGATCCGTCCAGGTAACTTGAAAAGGAGGCTTAATAACCATCTGAAAACTAAAGCAAATAGTGTCCAGGATGTGTCCTCCACAGTGGGTGGGGGCATTAACCCATTGGGATAGCTGGGCCAGGTGCAGTGAATCAGCGAACTCCCTCGTATCCGCTTCCTCAGTACAGTCTAAATGGATGTTTAAATCACCAAGAAGAAGAAAGTGGGAGAAATGCAGTGAGCGAGGGATAATGATATCATCCAATGCTTTAAGAAAGGTGGCTGCGGGACCCGGAGGTCTGTAGACTAAAATACCACCCAGTGAAAATTGAGGGAAGATGGTCAGGGAAAAATCCAAAGCCTCCCCATCCCCAATGCTCACAATAACACCCTGTTGAAGGGACCACTTATCCCTATATACCACTGCGACCCCACCTCCTCTGCCCGCTATGTGATCAACCCGGG
This sequence comes from Lissotriton vulgaris, assembly GCF_964263255.1. Taxonomy (NCBI): domain Eukaryota; kingdom Metazoa; phylum Chordata; class Amphibia; order Caudata; family Salamandridae; genus Lissotriton; species Lissotriton vulgaris. The sequence goes on from NC_141689.1 coordinate 2,119,853,550, forward strand.
ACACTTTAAAAACCTTGGGTATAGCTAGTTCTATAAGAGGGTTGGTGAACTCGTGGAGCCACGTCTCCGTGATAAAAAGCAAATCCAGAGACCCGTCCTCAACAAGGTCCCAAACATCCTGAAAGTGGCAGACCAAGGAGCGAGCGTTAATAAGGGCTTCCTGGATAGAGGGGTCCCCCTGACTGACCCCTCCCAGGATCTCTGTAACGGGAGTGTCTGTGGACGTGGTGTACAATAAAATACTTTTTGGTAAGGATGTGCAAAATTCTATAATTTTGTGAAATCATATAAAGAATTATTGATCACATGAATTATTCTGAAAAACAGGATTAAATTGTTTTACAGATAGCAATTTTCCTACAATAATTAACTTGAAGTTCTTAAAGACCCATTCCAGCCTATTGTTTCTGTGTATTTTGCCATTCTAGACATTGGCTTACTTTACACAAACCAGTATGACCTATGCCTCATGGGAACATTCTATCCCAAACCTCCAGGCAGTCCCCTGCAGAAGTAAGCACATGTAACTTCAGGCTGGTTTCAGCCTACTTCGGCTTTATCAGTGGGGTGCTGCTTGAGAACTCATGTCATGGTCTAGCCATCGCACGTAGGGCATCAACTGCAATAAACAACAAAGTGATGGAGGGTATGCTTTAATTGTGCAATGGGTATGTCTAGGTGTGGGGCCCCTGTTTACTGTGCCACTTGAACCAAGTTGCACCACATAAAAGAGCCCAAAAACTGTTTTGGGGTTGCCTGTGTTATGATTCGGAGGGAACCTGATCTTGAAATTAGGGATGCTTTCCATGTGACTGTAGGCAAACAAATGCCAGTGACTGAGGTTAATTCAAGCACTACAGTTATGGTTTTTGTATTAGTCAATGGGTTAAAATTAAAGACACCCCTTATTGTTGTAACCTAATATTTTATCACAGATATTTTTCTTAAACTTACGTTAACATTTTACTCCATTTGTCATTTTTTTTCATTTGTTTGCCTTCTCTTGGAACATATTCTCACATGACGATTTTAGTGACATCAATCCTACTAGCACCCTCGAGGGAATATTTATCAGATACCATCCAAAAAAAAGTTATTAGTAGAATAGATCGCATGCCTTGGTCTTAATTGTGAGTTGTCTATTACTGGAGAGGGGCAAACTAAACGCGTAATTTACATTCCAGTGCAGCAACACTGAACCAGTGTCATACAATTGTGAATTAATCCCGAAGGAATGGAGAATAACCACGTGGAAGCAGAGCCACCCATCATTAAACCACACGAAATTGACAGTTCTATGAGGATTATTGGTTAACCTGCTGCAAGGAGGTGGAAAATGTATGAGTCAGCCTCTGTGTGAGATTGGGGTGGATTGTCGAGGAACTAGGGAGAAGGGGAAGGTGGTGAATTTTAATTTAAAGGGAAGCCTTGTATACTCCCCTGCCAGAAAAAAATAGGGAAAGAGGTTTGACTTCAGCTGCAACCAAAGCATCAGGCAATTTTACCAGACAGATTTACCGTCTGGTAAATTTAGGTCTGGTATTAAAATGTCTGGGAAAATTAGATGTAGGAACACCGTCCTTCTCAGGATTAAGCATAACGTAATTCCATATGATAATTCCGCTCCACCTGACTTGCAATCAGGGATATATCTTTGTTTCTGTTGTAACATTAATTGAAGATTTTTTATGCCATGCTCTCTGCTCTGATTTCCCTTTTTCGCAGATGGATATCCCAAAACTGAAATTCAATACAAATGGAAGAAAAACTCTGTTGAATTGGCGGATCAAAAATACTGGAGACTGTACCAATTTTCATTTGTGGGGTTACGGAACACAACAGGAATCTCACATACAATTTCAGGTACTGTATTTAATGGCGAAATGAATACATTATTTTAACCGTTGTGTTTTATTTAGTTTAATTTAAGGGTGTGCTGTAAACTGTATTAACATGTTATTGTTTGGGCTTATGTATTGTGGGTTGTCAAGGCAGATGTTTAAGTGCACAGGTTTTTTTCTGTGTCACTGATGCGCCCATGCTTGGCTTCAGAATGAAGAGCCCTACCCTACCATGTTAATGTTTTGAGGTTGAGCCTAGCCAGCGTGTATGCGCTGTCTGCAAGACCTGCTGTATTCAACAAAACAAATTTGTTCCTGCCAGCTACTTACCATTGGTTCAGTCCTGTGTCACTCTTCCATGCTGCCTCTTAAAACATTCAAGCAGCTGATACCTCACTTCCAGTCAAGGCTAAGGAGCACCGGCAAAGCACAGTTTCCTTATGCTTACCTTCTTTTCTGTTGTTTTTAGATAACTTTTCTTTTTTTAAATGTTGCTGTTAGACCTGGGGGCCTCTAGTTGGCAATGGCTTGCACCTTTGTCCAAATAGGGACCCTTGCTTCAAGTCAGAGTAAGGGGGCTACACTCCTAAATAACCCCAGTTCAACCCTGTGGTAGCTTGGTACGAGCAGGAAGGCTTATCTCAGAGACAGTGTGTAAAGCATTTGTGAAAACACTACAGATGGACACAACACAGGTTTTATAAAAATAAGTATTCTTTATATAGACTTAACACAAGACCCAATTGACAAAAATCCATAATACAGTATTAAGAACATTCTTTTAAGATGGTAGAAAATAGCTTAGTTCACTTTAGATGATAAATGCAACAAGTTTCTCTTAAAGTACCTTTGGATGCGTCATGCAAGATAACCAAAGGTGCGCTTGGAGAACGATGTGTCGGTTCCCTGCTTCGAGGGAGACAATGCGTCTGTTCCTCAGTGCTTGCGCAAAGTAGGCGATGCATCTGTTCCTTACCCGAGAGTAGGTGATGCGACGATCTCTTGGTGGGGCTCGGTTGCAATGCGACAAGATGGCGCCTTGACTTGATACGACGATCTGGTGCGAAGCGAGAAAATGATACGTATGCAACAACTGCGGATGCGACACGCTTCTTGTCGTTGAGTTGCACTTCCAGCTCCCAACAACATGCAGGCTTCTGCAGACTGAATTCCCAGCAAGGAAATTCAGGGGGGGGGGCTGGTGGTGAAGTCTTGTATCCCTGAGACTTCAGTAGGAGGCAAGCACAGTTTAAGTCCTTGGAGATTCTTCTGCAAGAGGATGAAAGTTGCAAAATAAAAGTCTTTCTCCTTTCCTTGGCAATAAAGAAACTGCAGGCCAACCCCAGAAAGCAACACACTGGCACAGGTGCCGTCCAACTACTGCAGATTATCTGGTTCTTCCCCTTTCAAAAGGTCTGTCTTGATATCCAGAAGTGATCTAAAGTTCTGGTGACTGGGGCCCCCTGTTTATACACACAAATCCTTTGTCTCTGAAAGCAGAGAGTGTCTGTACCTAGTCCAAACCAATTCTGGGTGCATACTGCCAGTGCACAACTTCTTCCTTTGTCAGTGTGGGCTAGGGTCATCAGACGCACCACAGAGTGTGGAGCCAGCATTGCGGAAGGCAAGCACAGCCCTATTTAGGCCCAAGTGCTACTCCTCCCACCACTCCCAATGCAGATATGTTTATTCAGCCTAGTGCTGACTCACCCTTCCTCCTGGAGCCCCCTCAGCCCCTGTCACTCATAAGCCAGACACGCAATACACAAGCTAGCAGAGGCAGGCTGGATGGGTTAGGCAAGAAAATACCTACTTTCTAAAAGTGGTATTTTCAAACTCAGAATGTTAAAACCAACTTTACTAAAAGATGTATTTTATCATTCTGAGTTCAGACACGCTAAATTAGCTGTTCTACCTTTTTTACCTGGGTCAGTTAGGATTATAAGATATTATAATCAAACTGCCCATTCTGACCTATGGGGACAGGAAGCCTTGCAATTTTGAAAAACGAAATTGGCTGCAATTCACTATCAGCAAAAAGAACAATTGATGGACAGAATGCAGAACAATGTCATACATTCACCCCAATACAGAGATCTTGGCCTAAATCCATCGTTTTTTTGCTCACCATGACATTCCAGTTTTGACCCACCCATATGCAAATCAGTCTTGACCCTGCGCCCAATTGGAGCAGTCCAGCCCGAACTGCCAGGCCAGGTCCTCCCTGAACTGGAAACAAGCATCCTTGGACCAGTTTCGGGCTTTCAGCCATCACTTATGATCTTTAGAAAGCAAGTGAAGACCTGGCTATTCAGTCAATGAATGTAAAGGAGTTGCCTCTTTGTCTGCCTCTCTGTCAGCCTAGCGCCGAGACACCATTTGTGGTATTTGTTTGCGCTTTATAAGTTTAAAAAATAAATAAATAAATAAATCAGCCAGGATAGCTGCTTTTAAGAAAAAGTTGAAGACACAGTTGTTCTGGTAAATCCTCTGTCTTTCCTTTTATTGGTTCCACGCCGGGATACTCACGAGTAGCTGAGTGTGCTATAAATTATTTTCACATAACATAGCTTGACTTCAGTGGCATGGAGAGCACAGGACCCACGTCTGGGCATACCCGTCCACTCGGGGTGACTAATGCAAAAAGTACAATTGATGGACAGAATGCAGAACAATGTCATACATTCACCCCAGTACAGAGATCTGGGCCTAAATCCATCTTTTTGTTGCTCACCATGCCATTCAAGTTTTGACCCAGCCATCTGCAAATTTGTCTTGACCCTGCACCCAATGGGAACAGTCCAGCCCGAACTGCCCTGACAGGTTCTCCCTGGACTGGAGACAAGCATCCTAGGACCAGTTTCGGGCTTTCAGCCCTCATCAGCCAGGATAGCTTGACTCCAGTGGCATGGAGAGCACAGAACCCACGTCTGGGCATACCCATCCACTCGGGGTGACAAATGTAAAAAGAACAATTGATGGATAGAATGCAGAACAATGTCATACATCATTCACCCCAATACAGTGATTTGGGCCTAACTCCATCCTTTTTTTGCTCACCATGCCAGTCCAGTTTCGACCCAGCCACATGTGGGGTGGCATGGCAAGCAGAAGAACGATGGATTTAACCCAGATCTCTTGACTGGGGGTGAATGTATGATTTATTCAGCATTCCGTCCATCATTTGTTTGAGTATTAATTGACTATCAGGACATGCTAAACACATCAGGGTATGTCCTACCTTTCACATACAATGCACCCTGCCCTAGGGCCTTATTTAGGGGTGGCTAACATGTAAAATAGGGAAGGTTTAGGGACTGGTAGGTGGGTGCGTTTACCAAGTCGACATGGCAGTACTAGACTGCACACAGGCTCTGTAATGGCAGGCCTGAGACACACTTTACTAGCTGCTTCTTTGGGTGGCACAATCAGTGCTGCAAGCCCACTAGCAGCATTGGATCTACAGGCCCTGGGCACACATGGTGCACTGTACTAGGGTCTGACAAGTAATTCAAATTAGCCAATCATGGAGTCACTAATCCATTACAATTATTTACAATAGGGAGCACTTGCACTGTGGCACTGAATAGCAGTGGCACAGTGCCCAAAGCATCTAACCAGCAAAAACATATCATAAACAGAGGAATCAACAGCCAAAAATAGAAGGCAGGCTAAGGCCAATGGTACTAGGTCAAACAGTTGCTTTATGCCCGTCGCTGTTTCTTCCCTCCCACCACCCTCTGACAGAAACTCCGTTTTTCCTTAATCGGACGGCGCTCCCGTCGCTGCATCTGCCCACCCTCTGACACAAATTCACTATTTCCCTTAATCAAATGAATGAGCATGTACTCCAAATATATATAAATGTAATGCTTTATAGTTATTTAGCTCAACACGTTAATCAGAAGTGGGGCATTAATCACATAACCTTTTTCAAATGTACATGTACAGTGAGATGTTTACTTTTACGATTGCAATGATATGTAACAAAAAAAATGAAAAAAATATACTTTCCTTAGCTTCCCTCGTACCTAGTGTTGGATTGGTTTTGGTAGGAGTTGCACATTTTTGGGCATCTTTCCAAGGTTAATTGTGCTTGTCTTGGATTTCGGGCCTGGCAACACTGCCCACATTCTGTTAGGGGGCGAGCTCCAGCTACGGGAATACAAACCTGTGGCCCTGGGTTCAGCCTGGCTGTCCGTATTATTGCGCTAGTACCTAGGCCTGAGACCACCCAGAAGAGTATAATATGCAGGACTTGCTATCCCCTTTCCGTTATATCTTATACTTAACCTCATAGCGCCAAATTGCGATAGAGCTCTTTACACAGCTTGGACCCTCCCCTTCATCTGGGCTCATTTCTTGAAGCAACTAATTCTAGCAGCAGTCTGGTGTGTTTTGATATTGTTTTACATTATGGTATGTGTTCCTTTATGCTATGTTTCTTTCCTTTATTAGAAGATGTTATACTACTGTTGCATGTTTTATGCTATGAACTGTGTTTCATTATAGTATGCTATGTTTTCATGCTAGGCTGTGCTACTCTGTGTGGCTAGGGCATTCTATGATAGATAAGCTATGTTCTGTTATGCTATATTACTCTATGCTATGTTGCTACTTGTGGATAGCCCAATAGGTTAATGCACCTTCTGCAGAGATGTGCATGAAATCAATGACATAGGGTTGGAATCCCTGCAGGACTCAGTAAGTATCCGAGGTGCCTTCTTTAGGGCAAAGAGGCATTGCCCCACTCACATTTTGGCTCCCTGAGCCCCAATTACATACAAATATTTAGTATTTCACTAACAGTAAGAAAACACAAAAAATTATTATATTTTGTAAACTCTGACCTTCAGTTGCAGCAGCATGTACAAACGGTTTGAGAGGGTGGGGTTTCTATTGACAGACAGACACTCATAGAATGTATTTGGGAAGTAAGCCCGGTGCACCTGTGCTGGCCCCAAGTGTGCATTGTAGCGTGGAGGGCCTAGGTGATGATATGCCGCAGCAGCGCTTAGATTAAACACACAAGACAATTGCTTTCACACTCGTGGCTGGAAGACCCTGAGCGGTCTCCGGCTGTTTATTTATCCTCTCGGGTTGAGCCAGCCCGAACGGTGTGTGGGTGCGTGGACATGGCTACAATGTAGTAGAGGGCCTGGGTGGCTCTCTACATCCCTCCTTTCTGTCGTTTCTGGACCATCAAGTTCTCCCAGTTAATGGAGACGTGTATACATAGTCCTTCAGTCGCTGACTCAGCACAGCATTCAGCCGCAGACGATACTTCTGGCTTAGGGAACTGTGACCGGCCGGAGCCCCGGACGGGACACCCCCGGACGACTCAGTGGCGGTGTTCTGGCACTTTGACTGGGCAGCGTCAGCACAACCTTGGCTGACTTGCTGGGGTGTCCCCGGTGGTGTACTACCCATGCTGGGTGAGGCAGGGGGGGAGAATACGGAAGGGAGCCCTGGTAGTCGGATTCTTCTTTGTCCAACTCCCTCTCATCTGTCTTCTTAAAACTGGACGGATTCCTCTTTACGAGTGCTGTCCCTTTTGAGCAGTGACCATGGTCCCTTGAATACCCACAACGATCCATACTTCCGGCTCGTAGGGCGTCCAGAACTTCCACCCGGGGTGTCTGTCTTTGATCACCACCTGGTCTTCTACTCTGAGCTGAGGTTCTTGTGCCCTTAGGGCTTCTCTGGCCTTCTGATACGTTGTCTCCCTCCTTGCTTGGCCTGCTGCATCATCCCACTCCACGGGCACCCACATCGGGTCTGACAGGATACTGTCTCGCAGGGCCCGCTTGAACAGGAGATGAGCCAGAGCACACTTGGTGGTGCTATGAGGGGTCTGTCGATATGCACCAAGGAATTGGTCGAGAGCTGTTTCAGCAACTCCACCCGATCCACAGCAATGTGCAGTGCACGATTGAGTGTCCTCATCAGACATTCTACTTCCCCTTTTGCTTGAGGCCATAGCGGGGTAATCTTCCTGTGGTGAATCGCCTGATTCTCAAGATACTCCTAGAATTCTCGGCCCTGGAATGGGGGTCCGTTGTCAGACTTTACCTCTTCCAGTAGTTCCATAATTGCGAAGGTTTTGTCCAGGCCCTTCTTCACCTCGGGAAAAGCTGTTGATGAGCACCACTTCGACAATGGGAAACTTCGAGAAGGAGTCTACCATGACCAGAATGAGACTTCCTTCTAGGAAGCTCCCAAAGTCTAGGCTGATCTGTGTCCAGGGGGTCTTGCTCTGTTCTTCAGTGATCATGGGTGCAGGTGCTTGGTCTCCTCCGGTGATCGTGCAGGCATGGCACTGTCTCACCATTTTCTTCACCATGGAGTCCATCACTGGGAACCAGACCTTGTACCGCAGCCTGTCCTTGCTCTTTGCCATTCTTGATGTCCGACATGTGCCAGAGTGAGGATCCACTTCTGCAAACTCTCCGGGACCACTATTAGGTGTCCTCTCAAGACTACTCCTTGTACCCCCACACTGAGTTTGTTGCGGACCTGCCATAGTTGTTCTTGGGCGTGGCTGATTTCCGGCCGGAGGTTGTGGGCTCCATCCATGAAGTGGACCCATCCATTGCTCTCCAGAGCTTCTCTCACTCGGGATAGAGTGTAGTCTTCTTGAGTGGCCTGGCCAATCTCTTTGACCGGCATGGCCGCTGGACACGCCCCTTGCGACACCATGTTGATGAAAGCTTCGTGTTACAGGTATCAGTCGACAGGTCCGATGGCATCGTGGACTCTGGGTAGAGAGACAGATAGTCGGCAGGGTTGTGGGCCCCTGGACGATAGATTACTTTGAAGTTATATGACTGTAACTGCACTGTCCATCGTTCGATCCTCGGGGCGCTAACCGGGTGAGCCTGCGAACAGTGGAAGTAGCGGTTTGTGATCAGTCACGACGTGGAACTCCTGGCCGCACAGATACAGGTGGAAATGTTGGCACGCCCATTTGATAGCCAACACCTCTCTCTTAATCTGAATGTACCTGGTCTCAGTGTCAGTGAGAGCCTTGCTGGCATAAGCGACTGGCTGTGTACAAATACGGTACGGAGTTCCTCTGTGGAAGTGTGCTAATTTAGCACAGTTGGAGCCTATGAAGATAAGTGTGTCACTGGTGGACCACTGATGTGTGAGTGAAGGAGAGGGGACTCTCCTTGTTGGAACTAGGGCTCTCACACACCCAGCAAGCTAGGTTTCATGCTTCATCATTTGAGCCTGCCCCTCGTCAGGTCGGCGCTGCAATACCTGACAGGCACCCGGAACCGGGGCTCTTTTTCGGGGATCTTTTGTTCCTGATGGTGGGTGCACTGGGGGTGAGGGACCTAGCATGTGTAGATGTAAAGAAAGAGTGAATTAAAATAGGTCAGTTAATCCTAAACAATATTTATTCCGAAGGTAAACTGCCTAGATTAAAAGTAAGAGTGGGGCAACGAACTGGTCGTAATGTGTCCAGTGGTATATGTCCTGCTCTCATAGGATCAACATTTTTCGTGTCTCTAGGGTCATGGTGATCGGGACACTTCTTCAGGATCAAGTGGAACTATCTACACTACAAGGTAAGTGAAATCTACATACCTCGTACTCTGGTGGTAGACCTGTAAATAGGAGAAAAATAGGTTGGGGGAACATGTTAATTGCACATATAAACATACACGTTGTCTCTGTGTACCAACCCATGCGTTCTAGCAAAGCAACCGTGCTCATGGATAAGACCTACGTATGTACATAAACACAGTGGTGATACCAGTGGAAACAGTGCAGGTCACATTATAGTCGGCTCAATAACTAAATACATTTAGTGCTGGTGTACATTTTTTCAAGTTAAAAAGTTATAATTACAGCAAATCCCGCAAAAATGTGGGGTAATACTCAAGCTGGTCAGGACAAGACTCACCTATACTGTATGCAAATTGTATATGCAACAGTAGCCGTCGGTATAGCGAGGATCCCAGTTGGGTTCTATTGGGGAAAGAAGAAGGTGAAGATCCAGCTCCATTAGTGAATACTCGTTGTAAGCATGGCAAAGTGTAATGGGGGCCATTGCTGAAACACTCGAGGGGCTGGTGGACAAAGGTAAGGTTGACCGGTCTGTGATCAGCCAGACCAAGGGCTCCAGTTCAATGTCTGAGCGGTACGCTGCGTGAAACCCTTGAAGCCCAGTGAGCTACTGCTGTGTCATAGGCAAGCCAGAGAACAACCCGTCAGTGCACCGGACCCAAGGTGGCCCCACCGCACACTCACCCAGCCCACAAGTAGCCGGGGTCCCTTGGAAGCACATCGGTGTGGAAGTACCGTGGTACAGTTCACTCACCTCCTCAGCATGGATAGTTGAAAAGCGAGCACTCACCAGCTTGTGTAACGCTGCTCAACGTTCGACCTACCCTGCCGCCGCCGTTGAATAGCTGGTAATGAATTCTAATGATAGTAAGTACATGCTACGGGCTGTAGTTTCTGAGTGCTATGTCATGGCACCACTTCATCGTGTGTCATATTGTACACAAGGGAGTGTCCAGTTGCATGGAAATGCACTAGGGACTGGTTGGTGCTCATCCTCAACACTGCCAAAGGACTAGCAGATGCCCTTCTGATTAGAATCCAAATCGCCGAAGGCGCACTGAAAACCACCATCCAAATTACAGCTTCCAAAACTAAACTTGCAGAAATCAATACGGAAATTGCAGATAACAAAGACTATCTGATGAAGCAGAAAATAAACAAACTCCAAAAAGACATTCAGAGATTTTCGAAAGAAAAGGAATATCCCTATCTCAAAGATGACTATATGTCAAATAAAACAAGTTACTCCTCTGATGACAACTCACAGAGAAGAGACTTGAGTGACAGCAACTCCAGCACAGGGAGTTGGGGAAGTAACAACCAAAGAAGGATCCAACGACCTAACCAATATTACAACGGACCGCCATACCAAGGACCGCCGTTATATCACGGGCCACCTCCTCCGTTCTGGCAGTTACCCCAATACCAACAGGGCATAATCCAATACTTTAACAACAGTAACCCGCCTTTTTTAGGCAGAGGTTGGGGCAGAGGAAAAGGGCGCAACAGAAGAAGCACACAGAAAAAGGTCCATTGGCAAAACCAAGCGACCAGCGGAATGGACACCAGGAGAAAAATCTGAGACCGGAGGACTTAGTGGTGAACCTGTCCCACCGTACTCTTTCTGACCCTGAGAAGGCAATACTTCAGAATGGTTTAGGCTTTGTCCCCACACCTAAAATAGACAGTGCGACTAAAAGCCTTCTTCAGAGACACTGCTCCCAGAGAACAGGATGACTGAGGCCTAAGAAATCCATCAACATTTACTCCACTCAACAACATGATCCTGGTTAAAGTCTTAGCCTTTGAACAAGCTGTTTTTAAAGAGCTTGATTTACCACATAGGCTTAGACCCTTTTACAACCTCTCCACCCAGGAAGAATCTACAGGGAGGAACCTAGCTGAGGATGAGACTATTACAATCAAAGAGGCGGACAAAGGTGGGGCCACAGTGATACAATCCACGGTTGATTATGAGACAGAATGCCTCCGCCAACTCTCCATTGAGAGTTATTACACACCAATCACTACAGATCCCACAGCTCGTCTAGCTACCACGATCTCCACATTGGTTTATGAGGCAGAATCCAATGGTTGGATCCGCCGGAAGGAAGCAGACTTCTTGATCGCCAAGGAACCAGAGGGTCCCCTATTTCTACACCCTACCCAAAATCCACAAAGGTGTGACCACGATTCCTGGTCGACCTATTGTTTCAGGAATTGGCTCTGTCTTTGAGCCTCTTTCCATCTTCTGTGACCACTTTCTACAACCAATAGTTAGAGAGACTCCGTCATTTGTGAGGGATACCACTGACATCTTGAAAATCATAGATGAGAGATCCAATGCAGAAGAGATCGACCTCCTCGTCACCTTAGACGTTGAGGCCCTCTATACGAATATTCCCCAGAGAGCCACTCTGGAGGCTGTTGAAGCAGCACTCAACGCCCGAGAATTGTCATCTCCAACACCCATTTCATTCATAATGGATTGTGCGACCCTGGCTCTTACTGAGAACTTCTTTGAGTTCAAACAGACTCTTTTCCATCAGAGCCAGGGTAAATCTATGGGGAGCACTTTTCCTCCTAGCTTAGCATGTATCTACACAGCAGCCTTTAAGAAAAACAATATTCTGAACACCAGTTATCCTTCCCACAATAACCTGAAACTATGGAAACGATTCATAGACGACATCCTGATTTTCTGGAATGGCACACGCGCTGATTGTAACGAGTTTGTGAGGTGGATCAATTAATTAAATGATTACCTCAGATTCTCCCATACTATCTCTGACATTTCCATTCCATTTCTTGACATTAATATTACACTCAATGCAGGGATCCTTAAAATTTCATTGTATAAAAAACCTACCAATTGTATTAGTTTACTTTTATACACTGGTCACCACCCCAAAGCACTGAGGGATAACTTGCCAGTTGGACAATTTTTGCGGATCAGGCGCAATTGCACTTTAATTGATGACTACAAAACGGAGGCCAACACCCTGGCATCTAACCTCAAAGCTAGAGGCTACCCTGAGAAACAAGACAGAGACTCACTGAAAAGAGCCAGAAATAATCCAAGGGAGGCATTACTGGAGTTACATCCTAGACCAACCACTGAAAATCTCACATGTGTTACATCCTTCACTCCTGACTCTGCCAGAATTAAAAAAATAATTTTGAAACATTGGCACATACTCAACACGGGTGATCTACAGTTGCCGAAACCTAGGTTTGCGTTTAAGAGAACTCGCAACCTAAAGGATACATTAGTCCATACCAGACCTAAGACATGTAACACCAACACACAGAGGACTCTGTGGGGTCTTCCGCCAGGGACTGGGCACTACCCTTGTGGTTCCTGCATTGTATGCCCTTTGACCACTACATTCAAATAACTAGCCATAATACCAAATTTCAAATGGGTACAAAAGAGGCATACTAACTGCAATACCAAACAATGTATATACATGATAATGTGCCCTTGCGGCATGAAGTATATAGGTATGACTATGCGACCCATCAAGATCAGGATTACCGAACATAGAAGTAACATTCGCAGTCAGAAAGAGTTACGACTAAATTATACACACACTACTGAGAAGCACCACTCTCCTCTGACAGTCTGTTCTGGTCAATATTGGAAGCCTTCCCAGTGATCACCAAGACAGCTTTGTTCAGAGCTGAACAAAGTTGGGTTCATAGACTGTCAACGCATATTACCTGCCTCATTGATGACATTCCGTGGAGCTCATTAGGTTGAGCTCATTAGTTTGAGTCATTATAGTTTTTTCATTGAGGGACCCCTCATTACTAAATAACCCACTACACTATGTGTCCTAATAGTTATAATCATTGATGAGGGCCCACTGTCTTAACACTGCCATAGCGGTGGCTACATTGGATTAAGGCTCACTGATCACCATAGTTGAACACTAGACTCGACCCCCTATGCCACCCTGGGGCGGGCACATATACCTCACAGATTTGTGTGAATCATCGCACAACATTACCTCGACCACTCCATCAGATAGGTTTCTTGAGCACTGGAAACTCCCTTGCGCCACCCGAACAATATGACACATGATGAAGTGGTGCCATGACATAGCACTCAGAAACTACAGCCCGTAGCATGTACTTTCTATCGTTAGAATTAATTACCAGCTATTTAACAATTAACTATGACATAAAAAATTGTTAGTACTCATTACTACGAGTCAACCTGCATCAGATCCGAGTGTCCAACAGTCCATATGACCACTTACGAACCGTATCCTTTACTCCACTACAAGATGGCGACTATAGCCGCCACAGCAATACAAACAATTGAATGACACTACTCTAATCCTCTCACGTGACCGCAGCACTGCACTGGCTGCCGTCACTATTTCTTGACCCGCCGCCGACCGCCTTTCGCCATCCCGGTTTCGGTGGCAGGGTAGGTCGAACGCTGAGTAGCGTTACACAAGCTGGTGAGTCCCCGCTTTTCAACTATCCATGCTGGGGAGGTGAGTGAACGGTACCACGGTACTTCCATGGGTTGTTCTCTGGCTTGCCAGGGACACCGCAGCGGCATTACTGGGCTCCGAGGGTTTCACGCAGCGTACCGCTCAGACATTAAACTGGAGCCCTTGAGCTGGCTGATCGCAGACTGGTCGACCTTACCTTTGTCCACCAGCCCCTCGAGTGTTTCAGCAATGACCCCCTTTACAATTTGCCATGCTTACAACGAGTATTCAGTAATGGAGCTGGATCTTCACCTCCTTCTTTCCCCAATAGGACCCAACTGGTGTCCTCGCTGTACCGCCGGCTACTGTTGCATATACAATTTGCATACAGTATAGGTGAGTCTTGTCCTGACCAGCTTGAGTATTACCCTACATTTTTGGGGAATTTGCTGTAATTATAAGTTTTTAACTTGAAAAAATATATACCAGCACTAAATGTATTTAGTTATGGAGCCGACTACAATGTGACCTGCACTGTTTCCCACTGGTATCACCACTGTTTTTATGTACATACTTAGGTCCACGGTTGCTTCCCTAGACCACATGGGTTGGTACACAGAGACAACATGGGTGTTTATATGTGCAATTAACATGTTCCCCCAACCTATTTTTGTCCCTTTTACAGGTCTACCACCAGAGTACGGGGTATGTAGATTCCACTTACCTTGTAGTGTAGATAGTTCTACTTGATGCTGAAAAAGTGTCCCGATCACTATGACCCTAGAGACACGAAACATGTTGATCCTATGAGAGCAGGGCATATACCGCTGGACACATTACGACCAGTTCCTTGCCCCTCTCTTACTTTTAATCTAGGCAGTTTACCTTTGGAATAAATATTGGTTAGGATTAACTGACCTATTTTAATTCACTCTTTCTTTACATCTACACATGCTAGGCCCCTCACCCCCACTGCACCCACCGACCGGAACAAAAGTTCCCCGACAAAGAGCCCTGGTTCCGGGTGCCTGTCAGGTATTGCAGGGCCGACCTGACGAGGGGCAGGCTCAAATGATGAAGCATGACACCTAGCTTGCTGGGTGTGTGAGAGCCCTAGTTCCAACAAGGAGAATCCCCTCTCCTTCACTCACACATCAGTGATCCATCAGTTACACATTTATCTTCATAGGCTCCAACTGTGCTAAATTAGCACACTTCCACAGAGGAACTCCGTACCGTATTTGTACACAGCTTTCTGGGGCATGTATGCTGGAACTCCATAAACTAGCCCATTGTCCCTCCTTTGTCCAACATAAGCGACTGGCTTCCTAACCTCCGGGCTGTGTTCTTGAAGGAGGACTGCTCCCAGGCCCACCGGGCTGGCATCAACGACCAGCTCCATGCGTCGTCTCGGATGGAAATAGGCCATTACTGTCTTGGTTACACAAAAGGGTAAACCCGGAATCACTGGAACCTGGGTACTTAACAATATATATTAGGATGGTCCCAGTATTTATAACATCACAAGTGTTAAAGGTCAAGACAAACTGTAAAACAAAGATTCAAAAATATACAAATCATAGTATACTATCAGTTTCAGTGTTGTTTAATCACACAGAGACTGGTCAGAATTTCTTCAGACGGAACAAACCACATTGTACATTTGTTATATAACTAGCACTGGTGGCTCTCTACATACATGTCCAGTTGGACGGCTGCCTTACTCCGGCCAGTCCAACATGTTCACTAGAGTTGCCTCCACTTACGAATTGGTGAGCCGGAGGTAAAGTCACATCCCCCGGTCTCAGAAATGAGGGGTGAGGTCCCCTGCCCCAGCCCATCCTGGTGATGCTGTAACAGTAGGAGAAGCACCAGGATTGGCTTAGAGGGTGGGACGGCAGGCAGGGTGGAAGGTGTCCCCCCGTTTTTGTGCAATCTAAGACAGAAACAGTGGTTGGTTGAACCGACATCCCGCTGCCCTGCTCCTAGGGAGACCTGGGCAGCCCGCCCAACTCTGAGTGGACCGAGGAGTGCTACCGAGTCAACAGTATGAAACTCGAGGCCATGCTGCAAGGTAAGGATGGCTGTCACACCGCTTTTCTTAACTCCTCAATGAATGAGGCCTGCATGAAGCCTGCTGTAGGCCTCTGCTCATCGTAAGGGTTGCGCGAGCGTGGTGCCATGAATACTCTAATATGGAGGCAAGCAATTGAGGGTGCTGGGACTAGCAAGAAGATGTGGCCATGAAGGGCTTCGGATATTTGGGATGGGCTCTGTCCTACGGTACCCCTGGAGCTCCTGAGATGCGCTACGCATGATGACAAATGAGTCTTTTCTGTGGCACAATACCAACCGAAAACTTATAATGACAAAAGGGCTGCACACCCATCAAACAGGGCATGTTATCTTCAAGTATACCTTCCGGTCTGACAATGGAAGGGTGAGTGGAGTTTCACATTTTATCGGGTACAACATACAACAGCGCTGAACATGAGGGCCCCACACGAAAACACGTCATGCTCTGACATCACCCCCTTACTTGCCCATCTCACAACTGGAACTATTTACATAATAAGTGGGGGTGGCTGGGGCACTCAACCTCTCATTTGATAAGCAGCACGCAGTTAGCTGTTGCTCAGATATCATCACCTAACCTTCCACCCTCCAAGCATTCGATAAAGGCCTGTGCTGGCCCCGGACGATTGCATGGACTTACACAAACACATGCTTATTCCCCACCATACTGAAGTGGTGGCAGTGAAAAAAAGATTAGCGCTGGCCAGCACAAATACCTCACAGCTTAGAGGCGAACTGTGGTGACTGGTCAGAAGTTTGACAAACTACCATAATGAAGTTGCAAAGCTAGGCCAAACTGACTAGCCACCATAATGTTATCCTATCTAGTTCAAATGCTTTTACTAGCGGTGGCAGTAGCACCATGGGGCTGGGCACAGCCTCCTTTGCTCTGTACTGTGTGCAGAGTAGCTTGTTGGAGGACGCAATGGAACCGACTGCAGTTCAGGTACACTTGGTATCTGCTGAAGGTAAGTCTTGTCGGTTCTCGTGCATCAGTCTGTGGTGCAGACGCACTGGCATAGCTGCATTGCTCCTTTGCCCTCTACCCTATACCCTCTCTTTGCTCCTCAGTCGCTTTTTCAATCACCTAGCCGCTCTCAGACTCCTCACATTGTTTGTGGAGGAGGCAGGCAGCTGGCCCCGTTCCCTCTTACTGCTCTCCTCGCACTTGTGGACATTTTCACACACAACGCCAGCTCTGACCCAGGGACACCCTCCAGCCCAATCTGAGATGCTGAAACAATGGATCCCGTGAGCTGCGAGACCAGGATTTCTATCACAGAAAAGCATTTTTCTTTTTACAATTTTGTTTTTGTTCTTGTGTCCAGGACAATCCCACTGGCTAGTGGGCCATTTAATAATGGTCTGACCATTGTGTGCATACTGTGGAAGTCATGGCTTTCTTTTCACTTATATGCCTAAATAGACTTCCTGTACCCTAAGTAATGTGTCTAGGATCACAATTTTTTGAGTCCAAGTACAAAAGAGTGTATTAGAAATCAGGAATGCCAGTTTCTCTGTCAGCCGCTTCTGCCTACTGTATCTTTCGGTATTTATATACAATGCAGACTATACCATCTTTCTCACACTGTTCTGTGCACCGCACACCACTCCTGCTTTTCTTTTTTTCTATTCTCCATCTCATCTGTCTTCTCTCAAATTCCATTCCTTCTGCCAGCCTAGCTCGCTGCTCAACCTTTCCTTCTCTTGCTTCTCTCATATGCTTTCTCTCGCTACCGATTCCTCTCTCCCCATCACTGATGGTCTTCCCTCTTGCTCATTTTTTCTCCCTCCCTCTCTCTATTTTCCTTGCTCCCTCTCATCGCAATCATGCAGTTCACGGATGATTTCCCCAACTTTCTACCTTCTCCCATACCTCCACCATCTCTAACTATATGTTCCTCTCTGTCTCCTTATATACCTCTCTCCCCATCTCCTTGATGTCTCCCATTACTCACCCACTTCTTATTTCTCATTCTTCCTTATTGTGACTCCCTTTACAATTCTTTTCCTCTTACTTTTCTTCCTCCTCTCACCTTACCTCCATCTTGCCCTCCCTCTCCACCTCTAGCCTCCTTCCGCTGGACTGGTTCCCTTCTCTGGGGAGCGCAGGCGCTGGGTGCCATATGATTGCATTGTATCCTAAGTGATATGTTTACTGTGTGGCGCAGACAATCAAACACACATAGAAGCTGTCACTCACACGTGTGGAATAGTGCCACCTAGATGATTTCTTAAAACCAACCTAACTAGCATATTTTCTGATTTATTATAAGAGATTTTTTAATGTGAATCCCTGCTCATTACATAAGCAGCTACCTATGTCATTATCAAATAAAATCTCTCAGAGCAAGACCTCTGATCTCCTGGGCAGCAAGACCTCTAACCTCCTGGTCAGGTAGCAGCTCTCTCCCCCTGCAGTTCAGCTGATAAGGGCAGCGGCCTGTGGTGTGCTGCGCTCTGTATTGTTAGGGGTTTGAGGCCCTCCTTCACCTGCAGGCTCTTGCCTGCGCCTCATCCCTGGTAGTCAAGTGGGAGAGCCTTGATCTTCTGCCGGTTCTACTGCATTGTGACCATTTTCTGTTCAGTTTTTCGTCTCTGTCTCTGTTTTTCTGTATTTATTATCACTGTACTGTATGAGAACTCCACCTGTTTTTCTTTTTTTGCCCCATGTTTTTGCCTTGCTTTTTTCCTGTTCCTGCCTGTTTCCCTTTCCTGCCGCTTCTGCCCCCATGGCCCCTCCCCCCTGCTGGTACCCTGTTCCCACCTCCCAGCTGCGATTCCCTACCCCCTTCCCTACTTAATGGCGGCCACTGCGAGGGAGCACGAACAAGATCTCTGACCTCCTGGTCAGGGCCTGCTCTCTCTCCCTCTGCTGCTCCGCTGGTAAGTGCTGCTTCATGTGCTGTGCTATGCTCTGTGTTGTTTAGGGTTCAAGGCCCTCCTCCACCCTCAGGCTCCTGCCTGCGCTTTATCCCTGGTGGTCCAGTGGCAGAGCCTTGCTCTTCTGCTATTGTGCCTGTTTTCTGTTCATGTTTTTGTCTCTGTCTCTGTTTTTCTGTATTTATTATAAACGTACTGTATTAGAACTGTGCCTGTTTTTTTGTTTTGCTCCTGTATTTTTGCCTTGTGTTTTTCCTGTTCCTGCCCATTTCCCCTTCCCGCCACTGCTTCCCCTTTGGCCACTCACCCCTGCCGATTCCCCATTTCCCCCTCCCAGCTGCGATTCCCTCCCCCTTTCCTACTTAATGGGGCCGCGCAGGAGGAGAACTCGCCATCGCACACAAGAGCTCCCTCCGACTCTCCACCTCCAGCATGAGTGACCCCCTCTCTAGCCCCAAACACCTCCACCTCCACTTCCATTTCCAGACCAGCCCCGTAACTACACTCCGCGGCACCCTTATCTGCAGACTCACCAGGCCGGCGCTCTTTCACCACCGCCATTGCTGACCTCATCGTACCCCACGCCATCGCCTACACAGACTACATATTCATCGGAGACCTGAACTTCCACCTCAAAAAACGCAGTGACCCAGACTCCACCGCCCTCCTGGCCAACCTCATTAACCTCAGACTGAAGCAGCTCGTCACCAGACCCCATCTTCGCAGGAGGTACTAACATCCACTTAGCCTCACCTCGCAGCCCCTCTGGACAGACCACCACTGTGTACACTTCTCTTTCAGCACCACCACGGCACACAAGCCCCCCCACAACAGACCTGGAGCACCAACACAAAAGAGGACCTCAACTCTACCCTCGCCCACAGCCCCCCTCCGCCGCAGTCAATGCCAACTCTGTAGCCACAGAACTACAGTGCTGGATCTCCAGCTGTGCAGACAAACTTGCTCCCCTCCACCGCCCCAACAGACAATGCCCTCTGAATGCCGGCAGGGTTCACCACCGACCTCTAAGCAGCTAGTCGCTCCTGCAAATGGCTGGAGAAAGGATGGAGAAGCAGCAAAACTACCAAAGACCAGTCTACCTACAAGCACGCCATGACAGAATACCACCAGCTCATAAGAACTGCCAAGAGGACCTTCATCAGGAATGAAAGCTGCACCAATGTCAGCAACTCAAAGCATCTGTACAACATCATCCAGTGGTTCACCAATTCCTCCCCCAGCTGGCCACCGACATTACACCATTCCAGGACCTCTGCAACAAACTCAGCTCTTACTTCCACCTAAAGATCAAGGCCCTCTATGACAACTTCAGTGAACAAACTCAAGAAACCACTTTCACCTCCAGCACTGACAGCCAGCCCACCATCACCGCCTGGACACCTGTCACCGCAGAAGACACCACCACAGCCATGAAAAAGCATCCACTCAGGAGCCCCCATAGAACACTGCCCGCCTCACATCTTCCACAGAACCACCACCACCATCGTCCCTAAACTACACCACACCATCAATACCACCTTCAAATCTGGCATCTTCCCCGATGACTGGAAGCGGGCTTAGGTCAAGCCCCTCATCAAAAAAACATTTGCTGACCCGACAGACCTGAAAAACTACCAGCCCATCTCTCTCATTCCCTTCACAGCCAAAGTCATCCAGAAACTCTTCAACGCACAACTGACCACCTTCATCGAAGAGAATGCCATACTCGACTCCTCCCAGTCTGGATTCCGCAGCAACCACAGCACAGAGATCACCCTCCTCTCTGCCACCGACGACATTCACATGCTACTCGACCTGGGACACACAACAGCCCTCATCCTACTAGACCTGTCTGCTGCCTTCGACACTGTTTCCCGTCGCACCCTTGCATCCAGACTCGATGACCCTGGCATACGGGGAACCACCCTCAACTAGACCCACTCCTTTCTTGCCGGCAGACCCCTACCCTTCCTCTCCAACCCACAGAGATCAACTGGAGAGTCCCCAAGGATCATTGCTCAGCCGACACTCTTCAACATCTACATTGCCCCCCTCATCGCCCTCGTCAGACAGCATGAGCTCAGCATTGTATCCTATGCTGACATCACCCAGATCATTCTCTCCCTCATGAAGAGCCCCAAAGACATCAGACACAGCTTCCAAGAAGGACTGAAAGACGTCACAGCCTGGATGAGCAACAGCTGCCTAAAACTGAACTTGGAGAAGACAAAGGTCCTCTTCCTTGGACCCACCCGTGGGAAAGGTCCTGGTGGATCTCTGCCCTCGGATACCCACCCACCCGACCAACCATGCCCAGAACCTCAGCTTCGTACTCGACTCCTCCCTCACCATGACTCGCCAGATCAACGCTGTGCCTCCAGCGGTTTTAATTCCCTCCACATCTTCCGCAAGACCTTCTAGTGGATCTCACCGGAACCCAGAAAAACATCGCCCACATACTCATTACCAGCAGATTGTACTACGGAAGCGCCCTCTATCCGGGAATCAACAAATCTCTGCTACGAAAACTCCAGATCATCCAGAACATTGCAGCCAGACTCGTCCTTGGCACCCCATGACACGAGTACATGACCCAACACCTGGGAGACCTCCACTGGCTCCCTGTCAGGAAGAGAGTAACCTTCAGGCTACTCACCCATGCTTAAAAAGCCCTCCACAACATCGGACCTAAATACCTCAATGAGAGAATCTCTTTCCACGCACCCAAAAGAAACCACCAGTCCGCCGACCTCAACCTAGCAAAGACCTGAGTATCCACAGAACCAGAGCGGGGGAAAAATCTTTTACTGTGTGACAGCCAAAGGCTGGGACGAACTCCCAGTCAACATCAGAGGCTCCCCCACCTTGCACACCTTCAGGAAGAGCCTCAAGAGATGGCTTTTCAGCTGACTTAGAGCTGCACTTCCCCCCAAGTGCCTTGAGACCGTCACCAGTGAGTAGCACGCTTTACAAACCCCTTATTGATTGATTGATCTATTGATGTCATAACTTCACATTCACAATTGCTTTATCAACTTTCTTGCTTTCTCATATTTACTTGAAAATGCACCATATGTCCACACTTTTTTTCAAACTTTTCTCAGGGTCGGAGGCTAGAGAAGCCTCCTGAATCCTGCTTACGGTGGTCGGACTCACTCACTCGCCACCTGGCACTCATCCAGAACCTTTATGCTCCACCATTTTCAAATGTCACCAGCCACAACTGCCAGAAAGCTCCTAGTTATGAAGTTTACCTGACTATCTGCCTATATAATCCACAAATAAAGGGTTAATATTTAAGTTACTTTAGGCTGAAAATGTTTATACAATATAATAAAACTTGCAAGGCACATTATTGATTGGTGTCAGGTCACATGTTTTCAGTTTTATGTTACACATTGAGGTATGTTATCCTATGCTAAACTACATCATGGTACATGGGCAATTCACTCCAGACTGGCATTCATATACCTTCTTGCCTCTAGTACCCTCTGAATTTGTGTTCAACCTTCTCAAGCGAACAGGTGGTAAGGTAGCTCAAGGGTTGAGCGTCTGCTCCTGAAACCAGTATGTAAAGAACAGCTCATATCCCCTAACCCGAACAAGCTGAAACACTCTTCAGCTTTCTGAGACTGAATAAAGAAATACAGTTCACAATATGTACAGTAATTGGAAATCCGTCCTCTTCTGCATTTTGTTTGCGTACATTTAAGATTACTGAGTAGTAGACTGGCTTCTAGTTGCACATATCTGGTCTTTGAAATATTAACAGCATTTTTACTGTCACATTCTTTCTTCTGCGCACATTCATTTATCATTAAAAAAAATGTATGTTGTCATCAGAGCACCAGCTGTTGCAGGACTACATAAGAAATTATTGAAAATTCAGTCCAATCTTGAGGATGCCTCATCCATTTGCAGGTGTGAGTTGTTTGGGTGGGGAGGGTGATGTGTAAAGGGATAATGGTTTAAATTCTTTAGCCATACTTCATAGGATCACGGATGCTATGCGGCATGGCTAAAACCCATTGGAAAGCCATTAGGTCCCAAAGGCGAGACTCTTCCCGCATCTCTCATGTGGTTGACTCCTAGTCTTTCATTGCAGTTTCTTTCATGTGCCTCTTCAAAGTTTCTGTCCCACAATTCCATGCTCTCCTCCTCTTCTTGGGGTGTCTTCTGTGTAAACAGGCGCTTGCCTTTTTATGCTGTTGTGGCCTACTCTCCCCTTCTTTCTCTATGTCTCATTCACTCTTTCTGCTACCCTGTCTCCAGTTTATTCAACACTTCATACTCAAGATACCTATCCCTTTCTATCTTCTTTTCTATCTATTCTGTGCAGCTCTCACACTATCTATTTACCATGCCACATAATTCCACTACAAAAATACACTCCACAGCTCACATACTGGACCCGCTCAATTCCATAATGAACAATTCCAATACAACCCACATAATTCCACATACACCACATACATACAAAACACTCCAAACAAAACTAATAGGTAAAATACATTGTCATTAACAACGCCAATAGCTCTGACTCTAGCAAATGCAAGACCTATTGCATTGCAAATGCTTGTTTTTGTTGCATTCAATTTATTTGGTAGACTAAAACTCAATTAAATATTATTATTGTATTTTAGTTATTTTAGCCTAAAGCTAGTTTGTGTTATTTTGATTTCAGGGATTTATTTAATGAAATGCTAAAACGTGTTCGCTTGCTGCCTGCGTTTATCAATTTATTTTCCCATAATGTTGAATGTAATTGGTTTCTTTTTGTTCTCATTTAATGCCAGACAGTGTGTTTTCTGTTGAGTCTATTATATAAAACTAGGTAGACTGGTAACTTTAGGAGGCCCTGTTCAGTCGTCGTGGTTACTATTTAAAATTGTGTTCCGACTTCATCTAAATCCCAGTCTTCAAATGTAGTAATGGGAACATTTTGTTCAGCAGTTCGATACATATTTTCATTTATAAAAGTTACTTTTTAATATTTGAAAATAAAATCTGTCTAATAAAAGTGCTTTGAAAAGTGCTTGGCCGGACCATAAAGTGGGACGCTCTGCGGAAGCAAAATGTACCTTTTGCCTAGGGATATGTGCTGGGAAAGAAACACGTCCCCCGCCTAGCTCATTCAAATCATTCTACAGACAGGGCAGGTCTGGCCATTGCGGGCACCGGGAAATCCCCCGGTGTGCCGCAAGGGTGTGGGCCGGGTTTGGGCTCCTGGGGGGCGTTTTTGTTCCCCTGGGGGCCGTTTTTGTTACAGGGCCGTACACAGCTGCAAAATCGGCCCTGTAACAAAATCGGCCGAAAACCGGCCCTGGCAAAGAGCACTTTGCCAGGGCCGGTTATGGTTCCCAGTCCGGCCCTGGCTACAGAATGTCGAGGGAGAGAACATTTCATATTTTTTGTAGGAAAAGGGAGGAGACAAAAGGCAAGTGAATGACTCAGAAGAGCATAGGATAATAAAAAAGAGCTCACCTCCAGTTTTGTAAAGGGCAACTTTCATGTGGCCCTACCCAACTATTTTCCTTTACACCACCACCAGGAACTTTGGCTATTTCTACATCACAAAATGGAACATCAGCCTGGAACTTACCTTCAGGTTTCTTGTTACCCAATGTTTTGCTAAAAAGGTTGTGTTACAATACAATACAGGTAGGTACAAACCGTCCCAACCTTTCAACCCAATACCCATCCACACCCCTAAACCCTAAAATACCCTTACCACCCAATACTCTTACTCACCCCTAAAGCCTAAAAATTACCCTTACCACCCAATACTCCTACCGACCCAAAACATTAAAAATACCCTTACTACCCCATGCCCCTAAATAAACCAACCAATACCCTTGCCTACACCTAAACCCCAAAAACATCCTTATCTCCCAAGACCCTTACCCACCACTAACCCCTAAAAATACCCTTTCCACCATAACCACTGCCAACCCCTTCCCATCTCCAAACCCCTACACAAACCTAAAACCTCTACCCAACCATATATATATGTATATATACACACACACACATACACACAAACAATTATACTTACCTTAGGGCGTGGTAAAGGCATGACTGCTAAAGGCATCCTCGTTGTAAATACATTTGTGGTAAAAAATGTGTGGTAACGATCTGCGTTGTAAAACAAAATCTTTGAAAGACTGTTTCCCACCTAAAAAGTAGACTTGCGAGAAGGAAATGCTTGTCAAGAATATTTATCTCTATTCCCTTGTTACGTTATCAGGAGGAAGACGGAACAGATGCATCTTTAAAGATATGCAAAACAATAAAACTCAATGTGATGCCGCACTCTGCCGCTTCAACAGAAACCCACAGGGCCTCATTTACCGAGAAGTGGCGCATTGCTGCGTGAAAGCAGCGATGCGCTACTTCTCGGTGCACCCTCCTTGCGACATCAATGATGTGTCATATTTACAATATGACGCATCATGTCACAAGAAAGGACAGATACATCAGTATAACTGAT
The DNA here is from genome assembly GCF_964263255.1 of Lissotriton vulgaris. Lineage (NCBI taxonomy): Eukaryota > Metazoa > Chordata > Amphibia > Caudata > Salamandridae > Lissotriton > Lissotriton vulgaris. Next base: position 2,119,878,863 of record NC_141689.1, read on the forward strand.
GTATCTCTCAGTGCAAAAAGTGGCGCATTGCTGGAGTTGTGTCGGAAGCCCGATGCAACTCGAGCAATGTTCCTTTAACATGGGGCAAGCCCCATGTGAAAGAGCCTGCATCACCCTTATGCCTGCCATGAGGCAGGCGTAAGGTTTTGACACATTGATAGATTTCGCTGCGCCATTCCTACGACCCTTTCTTGCGGGGGTACGCCCACTTTGCATACATTATACCTGACGCAGGTATGATAAGCGCAGAGGTTTATGAAGTGACGCATCTACCTAGATGCGTCACTTCCTAAATATGGCACAACATGGTGCATGTTTTACGCCACTTGTGCGTCACAAAAAGTGACGCACCGGTGGCGCAAAAGTGACGCAGGGGCTCATAAATGAGCCACTCAGTTTGAATGCCTGTTTGTATGGGTCTGACTAGCAGCGGAGTAGTTTTCTGTCCTTACAGTACTAGAGAAACTACTGCAGAAGCCCAAGCCTTAAATCAAATAAATATGAAAACTGAACAACTCTTTGCATGCAATCATTCCCCCCTGCATTAAGAGATTCATGCCACTGCCATCTCGACATCATAGACGTTCACAAAATGTTGATCTGCTTCTACATGTCTGACTGCAATTAGTAATAGAGTGCTTATATTTAACTTACAAAACTGCAAATCCCCTATTATTCTTCTGTTGAACCGATACATTTAAGATTTCAGCAGGATGCAGCCGCTGTGCAATCATGCTGGATAGAGGTGGTTACAAAAATGCAAATCAAACTGCCATTAATATGAACTGGGAAAACCCTGCAAGTCAGCATGATAGAAACACCAGCAGCATTGCAATTACAGCACTTCAATCCAGAACGTTGTGCTCATCATCCAAATGTGCAATGTCGCCATTCAAATAAAGTAGAAAACAGCCCCCCCACATTAACAAAACACAGACGGCATGCTTTCTATAACTTTCTTTGAAGGTGATATTTAGAGCACACTTAAATGATCATCCATCAGTTTGAATACTGTATAGTGTAAATGCTGCATGGCTAAAATGGACAGACACCCGGTCCAACAAATCACCTGTTGAATTTGGCCCTTTTTGCAGTGTCATCCCAGAACTTTTTGACTTCCTCCTATATTTTCTCTGACCTGTTGTTGGTGGTTTTATGACTCTGGGCACTTTACCACTGCCGATCAGACTTAAAGTGCATAGGCTCTCCCTAATAATTGTTTATGGATTGGTGATTCCATGATTGGCATATTTGATTTACTAGTCAGTCCCTAGTACAGTGCACTGTGTGTGCCCAGGGCCTGTAAATGAAATGCTGCGGGTGGGCTGTAGCACTGATTGTGCCACCCACATAAGCAGCCTGTAAATATAACTCAGGCCTGCCATTGCAGAGCCTGTGTGCAGTCTGGGACTGCCATGTCGACCTGGCAAGTGGACCCACTTGGCAGACCCTCACCATCCCTTTTCTTACATTCACCCCTAAGGTAGGCTCAAGGTACCCCTGTGGGCAGGATGCAATGCATGTAAAAGGTAGGACAATCTCTGATGTGTGTGGCATGTCCTGATAGTGAATTACTGCCAATTTCATGTTTCACTATTGCAAGGCTACCTATTTCCATAGGATAGATTGGGGAGTTTGCTTATAACATCTTATAAACACAAGTACCCCTGGAAACAAGGTAGGAAAATAAAGTTTAGTATGCCTGAACTCAGAATGTTGTAATGCATCTTTTAGTGAGGGTGATTTTTACAATCTGTGTTTGAAAATACCACTGTTAGAAAGTAGTTGTTTTCTTGCTTAGCGATCCAGTGTGCCTCTACTAGGATGTGGATTGACTATCTGGGTTTGGAGTGTCAGGTGGTGGGGATGTGCAGTGGCTCCAGAGAGTCTGATGGGCTTAATAGACCTGGGCTGCATTTAGAGTAGGGGGAGGAGATTTTCCTTCACCTGAATGGGCCTGGTCTGCCTTCCACAATGCTGTCTCCACCTCCTTCCAGGAAGCTGCACCAGAGAGGACAGACTGGTTTTGACCAAGCACAGGGCTTCTCTGCCACCAGAGAACAGAGGATTTTGTAGCATATAATATTGGGGCCCAGACCCCAGATTTTAGCTCATTTCTGGGAATCGAGAGGAACCTTTGCCAAGGAGAAGAGCCGGAGAAGCTGAAGAGAAATACTGCCCCTGTGCTGTTTGCTGTCACGGGTTGGCCTGCAGTGGCTACTTGACGCAGAGTAAAGGAGAAATTACTTTGCTGTTTGCTGTGTCCCCTGCTTGAGGAAGATCTCCAATGGATTGAAATTGAGCTTGCCTCCTGTTCTGAAGTTTCAAGGACACAAATACTTCACCACCAGCTCCCCTGAACTTCCTAGCTGAGAGTTCTGACCTGCTAAGTGGTGCCTACTATTGTTTTGGACCTCTGGAGGCTGTTTACGGCTGGGAGCTGGGAAAAGTAATGCAACTTTGAAAAGCGTGACATTTGTGGACCGGTTTCGAGAAGCATCGCCAGCGTCTGCCAGCGGCTCGAGAAATCGCTGCACACCTCATTGAGTGCACCGATCTCCAAAGTCTGAGATCAACCCATTAACCGCTCTACCCTTCTTACATCTGGCAATTGCATGCATACATGTTTATACATGCTTGATCATGTCTTGCCACACTCCACAACTAACAGATCATAGAGGAAATATAACAAGACCATCATTAATATTTCTAAATTCTCTAAATAAAAATCATACATAGAAATTAATACAAGATGCTGCATCAATACTGCCACCAGTGAACACATACAAGATTTGCGCTTGCATCAAGAGATCACCTTGATACATAACATGAGTGATCTATTGCCAACTGAACCTAGCCTGCTACTGGGTAACCTTGAACACTCTCAGCAAGAATATCCCCTCCAACAAATCAGACATAGAACAGCTAAAAAACTTCCACAACAGCACAATTTTGAAAGTGGTGATAAACAAAAAAGATGACATTATCCTCCAACATGGTAACATTGGTTCATCCCCTATTGGCATATTTAATTCGCTTATAAGTCCCTAGTAGACCCAGATGGCAGGGTGCAATGTATTTAAAAGGCAGGACATGTACTTTTAAGTTTTGCAGGTCCTGGTAGTGATAAACTTCTAAAGTTGATGTTCACTACTTCAAGGCCTATCACTCCCATAGGATAACATAGGGACTACCTTATTACATGTTATAAGTGTAATATTCAATTGGGAAGAGATAAGATCCCCAAGTCTAGTGTTTCTGGAATCCCAATTTAAGATGCGAACTTATGATGAGGTCAGTTTTAAAATTACAATTCAGGAAATACCACTTTTAGAAAGTTGCAATTTTCAGGCTGGGGTGGGAGACAGCTGGGCTTTGTGTAATCCCCCTATACAGCCACACACAATGGGAGCTTAGGTGTGACTCGATGGGCTATCCTGGTAGTATAGAAGGGAGAAGCTGGGCCCAGCCTCACTTACGCCTGAAAAGACTGTGTCCTGTCCCCACACAAAGAGACAGGACATACCCACACATACCCTCCTGTAGTGAGTCTGGAGCCAGGACAGGAATGGAGGACCTCTGTGCACTTCAAGTAACTGTCTTTGAAGTCTCTCCCACTTCAACGGCCCAGCAGGTATAAATGCTGGACCTCAGACACCATGATTTCAGTACACTTCTGGACCTGTGAAGACTTTGCCAGGAAGAAGAACATCTATGCTTTTGGTTGTTACTCTGCTGGACTGCTGCTTTGCCAGACTCCTGCCTTGCTGCACAGCACTGCTGCCTACTGTTCCCCTGCCTGGGTGAGAGGGACTGGACTTGTATCACTTGAACCCAGAGTGACTCCAAGGGCTAGCTTGCTTGCCTCCTGATCTGAAGTCTCAGGGACATAAAAGACTTCCAACCTACCTGCATCTACCCCTGGACTTCAGTGAGTTTGCCATGCCAAATGGTCCAACCCCAGTCCTGGACCCTTGGAAGTGGGCCTAAGGTGCTTGCTCCAGCAAAACCCATGCATCCTCTGTTGAGCCTGTGCATCATGGATCAGAACAAGCACATCACTTCTGTTGCATGAATAAGAACTGGATAATCGCTCCCGTAGTGTGGACCAGTGGGCTCATTGCCTCTGCTCCACGGATCGGCACTAATGCACCCCCTTCGAAACCACCACTGCACAAGGCTTTTCCTGTCTCAAGGTCTTCATAAACCTGATAATGGCATCCTCAATGAACAATCTACACATTGCAGCTCTTCTATAATCTGATCTGATTCATCGCAGCTGTTGCGCAGACCATCTTCAACGTCGCCGCAGCCAGGATTAAGGTACTTTTGATCAGAGGGCCTCACTGGGTCCCTGTATTCTGCTCGGGCTCCTTTGCAGTTGGCCTGAACATTTGACTTTGTCCCCGTCCGGCGCAACAAGACATCCCAAGTAAGCACTTATTGCTTCCAATTGCTGTCATATAGTTTATTCCTTAAAAATTAATATCTCAATTTCTACTAACTAGATTTTGTTGTTTTGGTGTTGTTTTATTTATTAAATCAATTGCTATTTTTCTAACCTGGTGTGGTATATTTGTGTGTGGTGTACTCATGACCTGACATCCCTTATTGCTTCCAATTGCTATTATTTATTCCTTAAAAAATCATATCTCAATTTCTACTAACTAGATGTTGTTGTTTTGGTGTTGTTTTATTTATTAAATCAATTGCTATTTTTCCAACCTGGTGTGGTATACGTTTGTGTGGTGTTTTCCCTGTTTTACTGTTTGTAGTTTTACACAAATACCTTACACATTGCCTCTAATGTTAAGCCTGACAGCTCAGTGCTAAGCTACCAGAAGGTGTGCACAGGTTAATTTAGGGTATGATTGCGCCTTACCCTGACAGAATTGTGGTTACTGCTTGACAAGGGCCTATTCCCCAATCAAGAACCCAATTTCTACACAAAAGTGTAGGGAAGCAGCACTTATATGTCTCCAGCTTTCTGTTGTCAGTGCCTTCACAGACTCTAAATGAGATTAGTAACTTAGCCAAGTAAGAACTATAGAGGAACAGCAAAAACATATATCAGGGCCAGTTCTTGATGTTAGGTATAACAAGTTAGCTGCTATTGCCGGTGCTTTCTGTAATGTTCATCCGAACATCAGCTTCGGAACAAATGCTGAAAAACAATGGCTGATAGTTTTATAACTTGGAATTCAGATCATATTTTTTAATCGAATCTTTCAAAGGAGACAGCATCATTGTTACTGCAGTCTGCATACAGAAATTCCTGGTTATGGGAAAGGAAGTGTTTTTCTCACAAAAAAAGTAAGGAAATACTGTCATCGAAAAATACACTTATTGGTAGGACACGTGTAGACAAAGGCTCATTAACTGAAAACTACCCAGTATTGTGTGATTTATTTCAAAGGTTCGTTGCAATCTGTTGCTGAATACTGCATGCAAATAACCATGGAATTCAAGATAGGGAATAATTGATTTCATAATGATGTTCATGCAATGAAATGTAACACTGAAATTATCATTCTTTTAGGACAGATACCCAGTCAGAAAATAATAAAGATGTAAAAATGCAGCATTAGAATTTAAACAAATGATCACACTGTAAGAGCATATTGGTCGTAATCAATAAACAAACATTTACACATGTATTAATGGGTGCATAGACAAAATATTGATGTAAAATTTACGATTTGCACAAATATCGAGGCAAAAATATCATGTGTCAGAAATCTCGACAGACAAAATATCTTGGGCAAGAATATCGATTTTAAGTAAGTAATATCAATTAAAAAAATATCGAAGTGTTAAATAGTGTGTGTAAAAAGTATAGTTTAAAATATTGATTTTTTATTAATGTAATGTCTTTTAGTATACATTTTATGTGTGTGATGTTTTTTTTATAATAATTGTTTGTATTTTTCTTATATGTGCTAACATTTTAGTTGTTAATAAAAAAAAATGTAATTTAGCGTTTTTAGTTCACCACACAACGCGGTACTGGGGGACTGCGTGAACAGGACAGAAACCTGTGGGCGGGGAGTAGAATCAGGGACCGGGCCTTATGAGTTTCTGAAGCTAATGGATGCACTGGTGTTCTCGGCTTCCATTAGAGGGGGGAACAAGTTCCAAGAGAGGTTAGTCCACTAAGTGCCATGAATAGCAGTAGGAATGTTTTTCCACTAAGTCTATAAGTGGTATTCGTATAGCATGAACCTAGCCAAAGAAAGTGAATCGTTGTGCAGGGTCAAATCCAAATATACTGCCAATGAGTCATAGGAGCAGTAGCTGTGTTTTGAAAGGAGAAGTTGATTGCTACTGTGCCATGAAGGAGTGTTCGTTAAGATGTGTGTTGGGATTGAAATGCCCATGATAGAAACAGGGATGCTGTTTCAAATCCTGAGAGCATAGGTGAAGGCCTGTTGCCTTGTTCTTTCTTTTCAGTACTTGTACTTAATCTCCAAGGTGAATGTGTTCTGGCTGAGGCTGTCCTAAGAGTGAATTGAAATGATTTGCTTGTCAGCCAGGTAGGCTGCAAGGGGCTAATAAATGTATCTATTATTTTTTAAACTTCACCATATTTGAATTATGGGATTAATGCTTGCAAAGTTAAACACTTGTGAGTTGCCTTTTTCACAACATTGCAAACAGATAAAGATAAATATAATTTTAAGAATGCTTTGTGACTTCACCATTTTGTGCCATAGAGAATTGCATGTCATGTTGTGGTAGGTAGAATTAGAGGGGCATATTATCAAGGGGGTTTATCTCCACTTTTTTGGCTTTAAAAGCCAAGAAAGCAAAGATAAAATGATCTCCCTATTACCTAGCTGTCGCTAACACCAGTTAGCGACAGCTAGTAGGAGATAGGGACCATCTTGGGCCCCGCTTTGCATGTCAGTGAAATTTATCACTAATGACATGCAAAGTGGGCGTGCCAAGATGTTAGCGACTGGAAACAGTCCCTAACATAGCTATCTCCTATTACCAACTTTTGGAGATATTCGCGCTAAGCGCGAATATCTCCAAAAGCTAACACCTGCCCCAGACAGGTTCTTAGCCATGTTATCCAATGGTAGGTGGATAACATGGCTAAGGGCATTGGCTCGGTAATGCATGAATATCGCTGACTTTTCAGCGATATTCATGCATTTCGGCCGATTTTTATCGCTTAGGAGATAAACCTTGATAATAGTAAGGTTCCTAAGCGATAAACATTGCCGCAGCTCGGAGATAAAAATATTGCCGCTAAGCCAACATAGCGATAATTATCGCTAGTTGTTGGTAATATGCCCCAGAGTGTTTTGTAAAGTTCCATATTACGTGTTCCTTACCTCTGTACCTGTGATTCATATTGTTATATTTTGTACGCCATTTGATATTCTTACCTGGTGCTGCGGGGAGTTGCTTGCCAGTTGAGGAGACATAGGGATGCTCCAATAAATTGTCTTAACTACTTCATAATTTTACATCATTTATCCTTACGACATATTTTTGTGATGGGTTGGAGGAGCACAAAAATACCCGGAGGGAGAATCCGGATATATCTCCTTTGGAATTTAAAACGTTTGAGGTGTATGAGCGAGCCAATTAGTGTCTAAAGGATGAGATACAAGCCAGCTAAATTTCCTCAATGAAACACAGAGCATTTTCTTTGAGTACACCTGGACAACTGATAATGTAGGGCTGCAGGGGCGGTGGATCCAAGGGAGACTTCGGAGAAAACAAGTACAGCTTCTGTTGATTTGCGGTAACAGCAGCAGCCTTTCTGTTGCTGGGCTGCAGCAAAGAGCTTTGTTGTTCTAGTCTTTTTAGCTGCGCCCTCTCTAGTGGGGCTTTCTGCATTTTGTAAAGGGACGAGCACCATCTCCACCAGCAAGGGACAAATACTGTTGCAGAGGTATTGTTGATGTTTGAGAAGCAGCACAATGATGTGCACACCAAACTGTAAGTGTTCTGTGTGCTCACCACTTTAATACGCACACCATAATTTTATTGCCAGTTAAATAAAAAGAGCAGTGACGTGAACACCAAACTGCTAGTGTTTTATACGTTTACCACGGCAAAGCGCACACCATAATCATTGTTGGCAGTGCTTTATGGTTTAGCTTTTTTTTGCATTTAACATATGATACACACAGGTTTCATTTATTCCAACACTCTTATGGTGAAACTACAATTTTTTATGCATTTTAGAAAGAAAGAACAAAAAGAAACAAGCATTTGCAATGCAATAGGTCTCGCATTAGGAAAGTTTGAGCTATTGGTCTTGTAAATGACAATTTTTTTATTTATGTTTTGTTTTTGAAAATAGCTAAATTAATAGCTTTGTCATTTACAATGCCAATAGTTATAACTTTCGCAAATGTGACACCTATAGCATTTGTATTGCAACATGTTTTGTATTTACGTGACTTAGATGTTTTGATGCCAGTCAGTGCGCAATTTAAAGTTCAAATTGTAAAACCCCTTACTATTGTATTTGCCAGAGTTCACAATGTAAAACTGTAAGAATCTCTCAGAGAATTCATAATGTTAAATCCCTTCCTATCTTAGTGGTCGCAGGGCTAGACCATGCACACATGCCAAAAGACACTATTCTGGCGAGACTCGCTATTTTGGGGCCAGAAAGTGCCTTATATTAGCTGCCCCCTTAAATTTGCCTTTGCGTCGATATTAATCAATGGGAACAATATTGTTTTTCAAAAACACCCTTTCTCCCCATAGCTGCCAAGTTTCCCAGGTCCATGAGTGATAAACTGCGTTGAGTTGGACGATAGGACCTTACTCGACCAGCCCGAGGTAAAGGAAGAAGGGCTGCAAAGGAAAGAGCACTGTGGTATAAGGAGCTGGTAAAGAGGGCATTGGATGGATGCATATGGCTGCATATGAGCAGCAGATTATAGGCCCATAAACAAAAGCTTTTTTTATAGCAAAGATATATAATTTCATTATAAATCACCAGCTATTTATTTTTAGTAAATACACATTTGTTCCTCAAGCATGCACGTTTTATTAAGTTCTCACATGCAACAATCCCACAATAGGTAGAATGTGATTAAAATCCCCATGCTTTTTAGATCACATTGTATACATGCTCGTCATATACCAAGTATTTTCGTCATTATGCCAAGGATGTTTATAACTGTACTATAAATATACACAATGAGCTTGAATGATGGGTAGCATATAAATACTAGCATGGCCCCCAATACAGACTTCAGTATCAGTAGCCACAGTACTGACTAATTCACCGAGCCTCAAGACCATTAAGATGACTGATATCTTGCTTGGACTTAAGATGTGAACCTTTACTACAAACTCACTACGAAGTTCGAGAGGAAAAATATTTACCCTTTGGGAGCTTCAAGTAAGAGTACGAATGTATTTCTACATTAATAAGACATCAGTCAAATTAAAAAGCACCCGGATCGTAATTTTGTACACGATAAGGGGGTTTGTTATGAGAAGAGGTTCTCGGGGAGATGCAGGTCAGATGGTATAACTCAAAACAGATTTATCGCAATCGTATGCGACCATCACACAACTTCCGAGTTTCCTTCCAATGGCTTCAAGGGAACATGCAACTGGGAAAGTGAATTGCGGTACATAAGGCCCAAATGGTGACATACGTTTGCCAAGCACACAAAATACACTGCATTTCTCAAAGACACACACATTTAAAAAGACATGAAAAAGAGATCGCTGTCCCAATGTAGGCAAAGCACTGAGCAAAAATAACACAATTAAAAATTAAAACATTACTATTCTTATCTTTATTCTCTATGACCACATCAATTGCAGGTTTTCACTTACATTAACTAAAGAGAAAATTAATGTGCAGTGCATCTTCATAAACACTTCAGTAAAAACGAGGAGGACTCTCTTGTGAAGGACAGATGATGAAAAAATTGTAACAGCAAATCGACAACAAACATCTCCTCCCCGGCAGGTGCGCCCCAGTCCCGTGTGTGCGAGTCCCTGATGAAGCTCTCACATTTGCTAATACCGGGTCTGTTTTCAAAGTTCTAGCCAATGGATGTAACCGAGAATCATGTTTAGACAAGCCAGCAACAAAACAAAAAACAAGAGAGAGGCGACTTTTTTTTGTTGTTGCAGATTTATATAGCGCGAAATCGGACCGAAGGTATTGAAGCGCTTTACACAAGCACCAGTTACAGTACACGCACACGGACACATTCATTTTCCCCGGGGCCGTGCCTACCAATAAAGATGAATGATTTGGCCAGTTACAGGATGCTGAGCCGACGCCGAGGTGTTAACATGTTTTCCCAGCTCCAACGTCGGCAACTCTTGCCCTTAGGCCACATCCTCGCCCTGAGGGTGCGCCTCAACATTGGTAACCGAGACAAAGGAGCATGGCATAAATTGTATTTTTTCTGATTCTACCAGTAAAGCTGGAATTGCCCCCAGCCCCCTTGTAAATATGGCGTTGTGTGGGCCCAGACAGGTAAGGTTTCCTTTTCTCACCATCTCGCCTTCCTGTTTTAAGAGTATGCCTTCTGTAAAAAAAAAAACACAGAAGGGAAACGATCTTCAGTAGCCTCGGCCTCAGTCCGGGAGGAGACGAGACGAGAGGCAGGGTTGGTTTGCAGTAAACATGTTAATCCCTCCCCCACCCCATGCTGGCCTAGGATGCTTCAAAGAGCAGGGGCTGGAGGAGGGGCCCACAGTGTATTAGGCTGGCAGTTGGCGCCTTGCACGTGAGAGAAGTAACGGGCTGGAGGAGGGGCAGTCCAAATTATTTTGTTTGAATATCGGCATGGTGTGCATTGCTCTATCAATACTGTTGCCTCAAGTTACAGGATAGATTACACTACTGCTAGTGCTGCCAAATGCCCACTCCTTTGGAGCTGAGGTGCGTCTTTGTTGATTGGAGCCAGGCTGCAGCCCCAGACAGCACGTCGACATTGACTGAATTGACTGTCTCATGGGAGACGGGTCGTCTGCATTAGGTATGTGAAAATAGGTAGCAGCTAACACTTTACAGCATTAATGCTGTAAAGTGTAAAAAAACGTGTTGCCATTGTTAAGTTTGGTATGGAGATGTTTCCCAATTGCGTTTCCAGGTTTTGGACATGTAATATCTGCAACCCTTGGTTAGTGCATCTCATCAGCCGCCACGAGAGAGTGCAATCACATTCCTATTTACTAGCGCCTCACAGTAAGTGAAGAGTAATTAGTTTTGAGGTCTGCGCGCTGGTGCAGCTGGAGCGGTAGGCAACAAGAATGAGCACAACATGTAGTAGAGTAAGGCAACTGATCAACTTCTGTAAGCACGGACACCCCTGCATCTGAAGAAAAGGGACTGCGCATCGGAGTGCCGCCGCGCTGCCCGCGGCGACCCGGAAGCTCTTGGCCGGCCGGCGAATCAGGTCGCGGCCGACCGGAAGTCCCGCCTCCCGAGGTCCGCGAGCCCGATTGAGAAGAGGAGACGAGCCGCGCCGCGCCGTGAGGAGCCCGCCGGAAGAGCGCAGTCGGTGAGTGGGGCCCAGGGCTGAAGTGAAGTGTATGCCTGGGAGGGGAGGGGGGGGGAGTGTGTGTGTGCGCGCGTGCGTGACTGTGTGTGATTGAGCCTGTATGTGTGTCGTATGCCTGCGTGTGCATGCGCGCGCCTGTGTGTCTGTGTGTGTGTGTGTGTGCGCACGCGCGCCTGTGTATGCGTGCATGCAGAGGGGTGGGGGCTGGCTGTGTGCGAGCAGGGGCTGTGAGTTGATCTGCGCAAGCGCAGGTCAGACGCGCGCTCCCGCAAGGAAAACTGCGAGCTCGTAACAGATTGGTGTCCTCATTCCCCAGCATTCTCACTAACGGGCCACAATAGGTCTGAAGCAGACACCGTCAATGCTCACGCATTGAGGGTAGGTCTGCTCGACCTAAAAAAGTACAGCATTTGTTTTCCAAGCGTGGTGGATTTCATTTTGTTTTAAACATGTCGGTGACATTGAAATCCTACACCTTCTTTTTTTAATAGCTCTAATCAGCCATCAATGAAATGGGAGAAATGGCTCAGCATTTTAATAATTATTTATTAGCTATTAATGGTTTTGCCTTTCTGGCTGCCAGGAAATAGGCGCTTTTGCTAAACTTAATGGGTACAGATGCTGAAGATGTTTTTTTTTTAAATATATTTTTATGGAGTTTTCTATTTAAATATGTCATGTCTTGAAGCAACGTTTTCAATAACAAAGCTACATAGAGTGGAGCATACAGAGCCTTTGGTGTTTAAGTAGTACTGTACATAGTAAGATTAGACCCAAGTGTCCATCATCTGCCAGCACAAGTATCAACAGGCTAAAGCCCTGGCCTTCAGAGGCCTTACATGGTTGAATATTACACAGCATCCCCATGTATATCAAGCTTATAATATTTAAATCAGGGCCCCCTCATCCTATGAAACTTCTGGGGACAGCCTCTTGTCTGATAGGTAACCCTCTCTGCCACAGCGTATAGGTTCATTCCTTACTTCCATTCCTGTAGGGTAGGTGTTCAGAGGCTCCTGAGTAGCGTGCCACATCTTGCTTTGCAACTACCATGCCTAGATTTCCAAAGAGGCGCTTGCTTCTGGGTACATCTACTCCAGTGGGTATTCCCTGTAAAATTAATTTGCGGTCTATCTTTAGGGTGACAACTAGTATCTCTACTATCTTATGCCAATAAACACTTATCTTGGGGCATGACCATAATGTGTGCAGAAAGGACCCCATCTCATCTCCAAATCTAAAACAGTTGGGTGTAGCAGCCCTACCTATTCTGTGGCGGTGAGCCCTAGCATAGTATACTCTATGAAGGACTTTAAATTGAATAAGCCATGTGTGGGATTTAATTGGCACCTCTCCAGGGTGAATCAGGGGCACTTCCTAGTCTGTGAAGTCTATTTCACCCACTAAAATTTTCCCAGAAACTTTTAGTTTTGTCAGGGTGTCATGAACATTTTTTAGGATAGTGCTGAAGATGTTTTTGTACATTTACCATCACTTATGCCACCACATGGTGTTGAAGCCGATAATTATGAATGTTTATCAGAAGCTTTGGATCCTCTCAAGAAAAAAGATTAAGGAAGGTCCCCATGTTGTTATTGAAAGATATAATTTATACATCTGACATACATTAGAAATCAACACATTATTCATTGCTCTAATAAATAAAATCCAAGCGCAACTCCTTTGTCAGCGGAATCCAACATTACAGGAAGCAATTGACATTGCCAAGTGTTGTATGTTCCATCAGTTCATTTAAAACTAATAATGTAGATAGCACTTCTTTGGGTGTAGCAGCAGTTTCTCTAAAAGGTGCCAACAAATCAGTGGGGTTTAAAAAAAAGAATAGTAAACCCTTGGTTCAGTTTACTTCTGCTAATAGATCCTAACGTATGCGTTGCAGTTCAAAAACACAGGCTGCTCAATTTAAGTGCTGTCCATTCAAAAGTAGAGAGTGTTTCAAGTGTGGAAAGTTAAAACATTGTGGCACAGTTTGTAAAGATTCTGTGAAAAGGGTATCTAGTGTACATGATGAATCAGTGGAGGAGTTATCTATCTCTGAGAATGTACTGTTGTGCATTACATAACAAGTTGGTTGTGATGTTACTGTACCAGAGGAGGTGTTGGAAGACACTGATAATGTATGGAAAATAGAATCTAATGCAACAGTTAATGAAACTCATATGGTTGCCAGCAGTAAGGTAAAAGGTATTGATGTAGATACCGAGTCATATGTACCACCCATGTGCAAAATCACTGTTGAGAACAGAAAGTTACAAGTAAAGGTGTATTCAGGATTCCCATATACCAGCGGTCTTCAATCTGTGGGGCGCGACCCCCAGGGGGGTCGTGGAGTCCTGGGAAGGGTGTCGCAGATTCTGCAGAGTGCAGTTCCTGGCATTGGGCTGAGGGTGCTCACGGCAGAGGCCTAATTCACACCAAGGTGTGAAAAACATCAACGCCTCATTAACAAGTAAAAGGCCTTTTAAAGACCTGTCAAGTACTTGGGTGTGACTGTGTTTGTGTCCCTGAAGCTGTTACAGCTGGGCTCACATACACGAGCTGGTGGGAGCTGGGGGGGGGGGATGGTCGAGTGGCTCTAGTTTAGCCCTTTGAGTTCAATGGATGTTGCGCACCTGGAGCTGTGGGTGCCGTGACACCTCCCCCGCCCCCAGCAGGGAGGCACAGAGATGCCCTCCCATGAGTGGGAAAGAAGAAGGAAGACGACGCAGAGAGATACTGATCCCCCCCATGAGAGAGGCACAGAAAAGGTGGGTGGATGAATGATGGGTGGATGGATGGATGAAAGGCTGAAGGATGGATGGATGTGTGAAAAGGTGGGTGGATGAATGATGGGTGGATGGAAGGAAGGGTGGATGGGTAAAGGATGGATGTATGGATGGAAGGATGAAAGGGTGGATGGATGAAGGATGGATGAATGGATGGAAGGATGAAAGGGTGGATGGATGGATGTGTGAAAGTGTGGGTGGATGAATGATGGAGGGATGTGATGAGGTCTAACAGGCGCATTTATGGTTGTCAAAAGTTGATGATGAGGAGTACCAGTTTCTAGAAACTTTTGTCGGAAGGGTGTCCTTACGCCTAAAAAGGTTTTACAAGGGGGTCTCGGCATCAAAAAGTTTGAAGACCTCTGCCATATACCATTTTTTCTGATGTGTTTTGTTTTGAAAATAAAAAAAACATGTAGCAATTTGATAGATTGCAAATATTAGGTTGGAGACAACAAGCTCGTCATGAGGCACGGTGCTCGTTTGCTCATAACGAGCTGAGCTCGTCATGACCACACCCATTTACATTGACCTCCAGCACAGGAGGAGAATGAGCCAAGCAGCCAAGGAGTTAATCCCTATGCCAAGGTTGTTTCCCAGAGGATATAGTGAGAGTGCAGAGTATCATCAGGGAGGAAAAGGAGTTGGAAAGTGTGTTAGGGAAACATAGCAGTTTATTTAGGAAACAACTTGGTAAAGTGAAAGAATGTTCACATCAAATTTCAACTTATGGGAAAGTCTGTTCCTACCAAACATAAACTAAGGCATGTGCCTGTTGTCAGTCTATAAGGATGTGTTCCAAATGTTAAAAATTATGTGTGAAGAAGGAATAATTGAACTAGTTAATTCTTCAGAATGGGTATCTCCCACTGTTCTTGAAGAAAAAAAGAAAATGTCGAGCTTCAAGTCTTTTCGGATTAGAGGTCAGTTAATAAGCAGATCCATGTGGATTGTCAATCTTTGCCTAAGGTAAATGAGTTATATGCTAAGTTAAATGGGTCAAAGTATTTTTCTACCAATGATCTAAAGGCGGCTTATCATCAAGTTGAGTTGACAGAAGAATCCAGTCACCACATTCATTACCTCGAATGGAGTGTTAGGGTATATCAGAATGCCTTTTGGATTTTGCCTCTGCCGTATCAGTATTCCAGAAGTTGATGTTTTGTCTCTTTCACAATGACATTGAGGTATATTCTGAATCTGAGAACCAACACTTTTGTATCCTTAGCAAACTCTTAGATATTTTAATAGAAAAAAGGCATGATGATTTGTTCGATATGTGCAAATTCCAGGTTCAGAAGGTAGAGTATTTGGGAAACACCATTACCACTGATGGCATTTATCCCACGAAAGATTTGCTGGAATCAATTTGTAACATGCAGATTCCAGTTGAGAAAGAACAACTTAAATCATATTTGGGATTATGTGAATACTATGCGAGATTTCCTAACACGTTTTCTGAGATTGTACACCCTTTGTTGTTATTACTTAAAAAGGAGATACCATTTTTGGGGTTGAGGAACATACTAGGGCTTTCAACAATTTGAAGTAAGGTATCATTTGGTCAAAACGTTTGTTTCCTTTTTCACATAATGCTATGAATAGGGATCACAGTTGATGCTAGTGCTACTGGTTTGGGAGCTGTCTCTTCTCATGTTAAAGATGGAATTGAGCAAACTAATGCTTTTTGCACCATTACCTTTTTCTGTTGATGAATCTAGGTATTCAACTATTGAATGAGAGTCTTTAGGATGCACTTGGTCAGTTGAACATTTTAAAATGTATTTATGGGGGAAGCCTTTTCACTTGAAGACAAATCATAAACCCCTTATTTCTTTACTAACTAACAATGGAATGGGGCACAAGTTAGTGAAAGCTCGGTACCGCCTGAGTCTAAATGTTGTCTCTTAAACATCTAAGAGGCAACTGACCTGAATCACACAGCCCAAGCCTGGGCAACCATGGGTATGTCAATAGCAAAACAGAACGCTGCCAGACATTGGGGGGCTGGGGTGCCACCACTCCTTCAAGATTGGTGCAACGATATGGATATGGCCATGGTGGCTGAAAGGGGCACATATGTCCACAGAGGATGCCCCCAAAAATGGGAACGAATGTGGGGTAAATTGAATACATTTAGGGAAGGTATCTGTACTCCTCCGACTATAGATCTGTTTTCAGACAATGATGATCAATAGCAAATATCTGTTCAATGATAAACCTTAAATGTACATCGGAAATGTTTCCAACCTCTGTACTCACTGTCCTGTGAAGGAATCTACTAACTCATGGTGATGTAATTCTGTAAATGTGATTATTGCTAGTCTTATCTTCAATAAAAAAAAGTAAAAAAAAAAGAATAACTATGGAATGGGGAAAGCTTCTTCCAGATTGGTATAGATGTCATCCAAACACTATTAGTACAATTTTACCATTTTTATTTATCGGGTGTTCAGAACAAGGGGGCTGATTGTCTAACAAAGGTTGGCAGGTGATATTCAAATGTATATAGATGAGCAGTTTCAGGAAAAATGTGTTGTGGCTACAATTGAAGATGTTCACCTGCCGTATTAGCATGGCGAGGGCACTGCGGCGGCCGGGAAGACCGTCCACTGCTTTTTCGGCAGTTGGATTGCCGGCCGGGCGGAAAAGGCCCTCAATATGGTGGCAGTGCCTTGTAGGCACCACCATCCATTATTAGGATGCCTGCCTTTCCATGGCAGAGACTCCGCCATGGAAAGGCATGCACGAATTCACTGTGGAGGCCAATTGCGGGCCCCTGGGGGGTATGGGTTGCTGTACTGGGGGGTACCCATGGTAACCACCAACATTGCCATGCACAAGGTGGCAGGCACCACCCAGTGCCTGTCATGTTGTGCATGGCAATGCACAACATGGGCTTCACAATTGCAGCTGGTGCTGAGTAAAGCACTGTCTGCCACAATGTTAAGGTTGAGGATGTGCCCACCAGTGTGGCGGGTGTATCCTAATCTGCCTAGCTGGACAAACAAAACTTCGGCGGACGGTCTCATGCTCCGTTGCGGTGGGGGCGGACAAAGTCTGCCTGCCATTTTAATAGGTCCCTTATTTTTAATAAAATGATCTGTTATGCCTTAATTTAGATAATGTTTTGAAAACACAACAACCTTCTCAGGTTCAAGTCACTATTCCAGAAGTTCCTTGGTCCAAATTAGCTATTGATGTGTTAGGAGCTTATGAACGTATTGTATCAGGAAAGATTTACATTTGAGCTTTAATTGACTATTTTTCAAGATGGGTATAGTTTAAACCTAATGCTGAATCTCTATAGGTTTTCTTCAGGATGTTTATTAAAAAGAGGTCTTTCGTGATGAGATTGTTTCTGACAATGGTATACAACTTACAGAGTAGTTGATTTTTTAAAAACATGGGTATTTTAGTATAAAACCTGCTTTATATTGTCCTAAAACGAATAGTTTGGGAGAAAGATTTATTAAAACTTTGTCAGAAGGCATTCAGTTAGCTATTACACCATGTATTGATATAAAAAAAAGAGTTAGTGTGGTCTTATCATTGCCAAACTAAATGCTCACCGTTTATGCTTTGAAAAGTAAGGAGGCTCAGACAACAATTGGATCTTAAGTGGTTGTTTTCACTAGGATGGTTTACCATATAAAGGAAATGTATGACACTGTCAATAGCAATAATGAGTTAAAAAGGGCTAGATACAAATTGTTGGTTAATCCTAGAAATATGAAAAATTCTGGTTGGGGACAAAGTCAATATCAAATTGTCAAGCCATGTTAAAAAAGTTTGTTCAAAAGTTTGTAAAGTATGGAAGATTGTGAAGTTGGGCAATTATTTATTAACAATTGTTGGTAGAGTATTGCCAGACTGGCTAAAACGTGTATCTCATGGACCTAACTTGGAATTGAATTGTTCCACTCAGCCTGAGTTCACTGCTAATCTATTGATTGTAATGTTAATAAGCGACAATAGAATGTGACGTCTCTTCAAGTGATGTTTTTTTAGATCAGAAAGGGGTAAATGAACAAGGGATATTAGGTTTCCAAAGACATTTCAAAATGTTGTCATATTTTAATTACTATGTTAATTCTTTATATTGTTCTCTTTTTAACATTTTTAATGTTACATTATAAGGAAGGTATGTGGTATGCAGAATTAGAATATGTTGTAAAGTTCCATAATACACAGTATTACAGCTTTGTTCCTTACCTGGGTATGCGTGATTCAGAGTGTTATGTTTTGTACGGCATTCCAAATTCTTAATGCGTGCTGCGGGGAATTGCTTGCCTGTTGAGGAGATGTCAGGATGCTCCAATAAAGTGTCTTAACTACTTCAAGTTTTATGTTGCTTATCCTTACGACACATATGTGATCACAATTGCACCTTTGGGTAGGGCAGAGCTCATTTTCTAGACATCAAACTGCAGATCCGTACTATACACAAATCTTAACATCATTACTGCATTTCATAGGCAGATCTGACTACTCAGAGCTAAGATACCATGGTTAAAGCACAAGCCATCACTGGAGTATCTCCAGTCACTTCACTTGGTTTCAGCACTGCCTGACCAAAAAGGAAAATGAGAACTATAGCTCTTGGAATAAACTGAAATTACTGCTTTCATGTCAGTTTCACTGACTGTAGTGCGAGTCATGATCTGTCCTCATTCCTGATCTTCCCCCACCCTTGCACGTGCCACCTCCACCTCACATACGTTGCTTTGTAAGACAGACATTCCTGGAGAATTAGATAGGATTCATCATACAGAAGCATGAAGGGCCTAAGCCCAAAATTCAGTGACCTTTGCAACTGCAGCAAGGATCATTGTGTAGTATTCAGATATCAATTTTGGGGCCCTCTTTTTCCAATCTTTCACCCATCTGAATACTCCATGACGAGTCTTGGAGATTTGGTCATACGAATTTAGAGTAAATATTACATTGCTAAGAAGGGTCTCAATTTGAATAGTGTGCTGTAAAACTATACCACATAACACATTGTCAAGTTAATGATTCCTCAGCACCCTATCTGCACCATAATGCTGTACAACTAACCTATAACTTGCAGGGATATTAATGTGTGTTTGTTGTTTGGCTCTCTTAGAATCCATGTTTGCTTTAAGAGGAGGAGTCTACTTAGTAAAATATACAATCTTTAAATGCGATAATTATTGTTTAAATCATAGCAGTAGAAGCAGTCACAGATTTAATAAGACAAAGGTGAGTAATCCCAATGGAAAAACCAAAAGGGAGCTGACTTCTGGAATCCTGGATGATGCAGAAGGCATAGAAATGGCAGAATGGAGAGGGGTAAGACTCTTATTCAACCTCAACATCTGGGTATCATCGGACACAAGGGAATATTACAAAAATAAGAGAGATTAAGATGGTGTCAAGACTGTGACTGGTCGAGTAGGTTGGGATGGTGTTAAAAAAGCCAAATGGTAGACCTTGTGTGTCTACTTCACTACTGGTTTTGTTTTTTGTTTAGTCTGAAAACAAGTACACCTCTTCAATAAAGGATTAAAAGGGGAACATTCTCCTTTCCACAGGAGACTCTACTTCTCCAACATGAATCGCTCGACTAAAGAAATCAGACATCAGGCCTTTGTCACCAAATCCCATCTGCTTTTTGTTCCTGCTTTCTAAAGTTGAACTTGGTGAAGAGCCTAGAAGTAAGGATTTATGGACGAAGTTCCACAAAGAATTTGACACTCATTCAACTTGATACATGTCAGAGAGGCCACTCCCTCAGCATAAATAGACAGCACTGGTAGGACAACATTGGTTTGAGAACCACATTTTGGAGGCTGGGTACTTCCTTTCAGTTCACTTCCCAGAGGCCATCTCCGACAGCCGCGTACATATCTAACCATGAATCATGTAAAGTGATTTTGTTGTTTAGGATTCCAAATCTAAATTCTATGTTCTTCTAATAGCAAGTTGGTGAACAATGAATCAGGGGCCACTGTTTAATACCACAGTCTTTAACAACAAGGGTTCATCTTGAATTACCAAATCTTACATGAACATGTATGATTCCCATACTTGATTTAGGCTAACAACAGACTTTATGCCCTGTTCAACTTGCCAGAAGTCCTTTTAGGAAAAAGAGACAGGCAATTTGCCTTAAGTCACACTGCATGGTGCAAGCAATTACAGGTTGATTGAATTCCTTGATTTAAAGGGTACATTATTCAAAAAAGTAACATATATTGAACAGTATATCGTAGATAGCAACTTGCCAATACAGCAAGCTAGCTTTTGCAAATGGGCCATCATGGTTAACAACATAACACTTCAGAGCACATTGTCAGCATAGGCTGTGGAAACAGGTGTTCCCAAAGTAGATTGCAGGTTTGAAGATTATAGTGTTGCATTTGATAATGTCCCTCACAACAAACTTTGGATGATGTTACAGTCATTAGTCATTGATTCAGCATCACTTTAGCTAAGTAATAGTGAAGCCAAGAAAGATAGTAATGAGGAAAGGACTGAAGCAGGGCTGTACCCTTGCTGTAATTTGGTAAGTGATTGACGGTATGGGCTTGGAAATGGCAAAGTAAACAACTTCCCTTTATGATAGGGATGGTTCCCTGAGATAATTTTTCAGATGATGGTATATCATGGACAGGACTCCCATTGGTGTTCTGCACTTCTTAATCATGGTATAGTTCCTCAGTGGGAAAATCCACTTGTATTGATTATCAGAAAAATGAAAAATGTGTATGTTGACACACATAAGTATGAATACTTTTAGATTGTCTAAGAAAAGAAATGTAAAGTTACTCAGACATCTAAATATTTGGGCCTTAAATTTAAATCTACATTAAATTGGAATTGTTGGGATGGGAATGTCCCCTTCATGGTGAATGCGCATGAACACCTGCCCTGAGTGCCTGAATGCAAGTAAATCTGCTATTCCTATTTTTTTTGCTTGGCCCTGCCATCACGCTTTTGTATGATGTGAACAGAGACCTAGGCCAGTACCTGGTAAAGGAAGATCTAGAACCTGTTCTGTGACCTGAAAGAGTGCAGAGAGTGGGGAAGTCACATAAAGTGGTGGTAGCAGCATATCATGTTTTTGTAAATCTTCAGTATCGCCAGACCACTTTTCTCTTTGAGGACATAACACAGAGTGCTGACTCCTCTCTTGTAGAGTACTGCTTTAATGTGAATCCATCCCTTGTGCTGTCATTTCATGTGTGTGTGTTCAGTGTTCAGAGTAACCCTGGGCGGTGAACTCCACTCCTTTTGCAGAGGTTTCAGAGTGTTCTGCACTCTGCGCTCCTCAGCGCTCGCTAAGTGCAGAAAACTCAGTGAAGCGGAGTTTTTTCCCAGCTCTCAATTTTGGCGAATACAAGCTGCCGCTTGGGTAGAATTTCTACCAGAGCAGCAGGAAGATCAGCTTTCCCGGTCGTGATTGCCAATGATAAGTTGGTGAGCATGAGCTGCCGCTCTGGTAGAATTTCTAGAATGTATATATTTGTTTTAACTTGATATTATATGTCAATGATTGTATTTTACGGGAAATAATTCAATATTTCAATTGTGTCGATTAATTTTTAAATTCGAACTAACAATACATTTGGAAAGCGGAAATCATCATGTTACTAAATAATTTCCCTTATTTGGACAAAATGCAGAATACTTTTGAAGATGTAACAAATGCATCCTTTGGAGTGTCATTAAAACAATTATTAACTAGAACGCCTTGTTCTATAGAGAACTCATTATAAAACGGTGTTATTTCTTTTTTTTTCAGGGGATTATGTTATTATGACAATTTTCTTTGATCTAAGCCGACGCATGGGGTACTTCACTATCCAGACATATATCCCTTGCATACTGACAGTTGTGCTTTCATGGGTGTCTTTCTGGATCAACAAAGACGCCGTTCCTGCGAGGACATCATTGGGTAAGAACAGTTCAAGCTTGTAAAACTCGATGACATTTTGTAAATGACTTGGGACTGTGCCCGGAACTATTTGGTTGAAATCAAAGCAAAAGTAGTAGCGCTCAAATCAAGTGCACAATATATTTCTTAGACTCAGAGGCATACACAAGCCCCGCAGCACCTGCTGTACAGGGGCAACTCCCCCCACGGCCTTCGCCGGGCCCCATTCATCCCAAGGGCCTTAAGTAAATGTGAGTTATGGAGCGAAAGGGGCCCCTTCCTCACCACATTCTACATGAGGGCCCTATTGTTTTGTGTTACGCCACCAGTCACGATACGATAGCCGTAACAATAATTTCACGTAACATGAAAGAGACGGAAATGTCCCGAGTTTGTAATTGAAATGCAGCTGCCCTTTATTAATACACCTCATTCGATGACTCACAACACTTTTAAATATTAAAGAAGCAGAAATGCTGGTGGAATTTGTACTCGTAATGAGACAGAACACGGAATGTCAGAATTAGTTATGTGAATGCAACTTCTTACAGAATTGTAATGGGATTTCTTTAGCAGCTCTTAGATTATAACATATCATGTAGGACAAGCGTCATTGATGGAAAATGGTTTGACTTAGCACGTGGTGTTTCCTAAAATGGAAGGAACCATTTGACAAAGATGTATGGAACCGCCCGTTTGGCTCACACGGTAGGAAACGCGCGTTAAGCTTAGCATGAACCCTGCAAAAAGCTTTTACATGAAGTACAGCATGTTAGGCTCAATATGCAGATCTATCTATGCAATAGATGCTGCAGTAGATAAATGATTTAGACGTGAGTGTGCATGATCGACTTTAGTTTGCAGATCATTGATCATTGATGGGTGTCAGCTACATCTGTGGTAAAACTGTTCTATATTACTTGGTCGGTGGGTGCCATCCTTTTTTTTTTTTTTTTACGAATGGGCACTCTTCCAGCAATCCTCCTTCTAACACTGACCTTCTGCAGCAATCCGTGGTATGAGTACGAGTGGCTGAAATCATTCTACATTGTACTGCCTTGTATTTCCTTAGAATGCATACATACTGCTCAACATGTCTTTTTGCACATTGCCTCAAATTGTGCGGAAAATAGCTTTACCCCCACCTGAGAAGTTGCAGAAGCTGAATCACAGAAAAGCTTTTAAAAAAGTGACAAAAACACTGATATTAAGATGTTAGATTGAATAATTCCTACCATAAAATACTTCCTCCATAGTTAGATACCATTTTGCAAACTCGTCACCTTTTCGAACTTACTACATCTCCTGATGAAAGACTATGCCAAGAGAATGCCCAAGCACAGCACATTTCGACCCCCTCTTCATTGCCACTCTCCGTGAGGCCGGGTCAGAATATCAACGTAAATCTAATTAATTTCAGAACTACAGGGACCTCGCTAAATATTCTCAGCCGAAACTCTGATAAATGTTGGCATTCCCAATGCATATGCTACTCTTTGTACTTTATTTTGTCCATGTGCTTTGCTCGCATCATTTTTTCTTTAGTCAAGATGGCATAATTGATACAGGCAGAAATTATGAATGCTCACAAATTAGGACATATTCAGATGAAGTATGGAAACGCATTCCACTTCCTGGCATCAATGAAGATATCGGTCTGCTTGTGACATTTCCTTTCTATATCATGAGTTCTGTTTGTTTATCCCCATTCTACCCTTGTCACCATATTATTTTAAAAAGTCTTCAGCCCTGCTTATAGAAGTAGGGCTTCTAAGTGAATCCACGTTTATCCTCGGGCCCAGTATTGAATCTCTTTCACCATCCAAAGCCCAATTCACCATCCCAAGTCCACTTTTCAACACTGCTCAAAAGAAGAAAGGATATTTGGATTTCCCAAAAGTACACGAAAGATACTGAGACATTTTCATTTTGAAATATACTGGTATTTTGTAACATTTTCAACTTTTTTGCCGGACATATATCTAACAACTGTCTCAAGTATTGGATTGTAGCTGCTAGAGAATAATACTCTGTATTCATTGTGAAAGGGGAGCCCTTCTTTGGGGCTCTTCATAATTGTCCTCATCTATCTAACAAGCCAATCCAGTCCAAATACATCAATCAACATACAATTGTAGGGGGGCGTGGTCTGGCCACGCAGGAAGATGGCCGCCTGCTAAGGGAGCTCCGCCGAGGGACGGATCACTGACAAGCTTTCTTGACTTACCTGCTCGTGTGGGTCATCTCGTGGGCGATTGCAGCACTTGGAGGATCATGGGGATTGCTCTGGTGGTTCTCTTTTCCGGCTGGCAGCTTCTGTTCCAGAGTTAGCAGAGAGACGGTGAGACGGCTGGATCTCACGACCCGCACTGTGGTGTTCGCGCACTTCTGACGCTGCGCCTCTCCTCAGCGAGGGAGGCGTCTTCATTACCACAGGGCCGCGCCTCTTCGGGATGTAGGCCACGCCTCCTTGGACGGTGGAGAGCGCGCTTCACTGCGGCCACAGACTGCCTCCCTTAATGCCTTTGCTTACATTTTAAAGTAAGCAGTGCCCTCCTCAGGATCATGTGACAATAGTTTTCTCTCAGTTGCCAGCGATTTTCAATGTAAAAGGCACCATAAAAAAAGGGAAATAAAGGACATCTGTAGGATTGGCACATTCCTCATTATAATGAATCGCGCTTCTTACTAGTCTAATGTATACATATGTCCAGGCAAACTAGCACTGCTTGCAGGGCTTCAATAGCATGACTTTTTATAATAATTGCTATTACATGCAGAATCAGGATATGAATGTCCCTTGACGAGTCGATATCAACGGTACGGGCAGAATTACTTGCAGAAGTACTGTTCCATCTTCCTCCTGGATTGTAACCACCTGGCTTTGACGTTTTTACTCAGTCACATTAAGGGTCATATATGTCATTTGGGTCAGAGTTACTTGACTCTATCAGTTTTATCACCTCTCTCTAATGTGCCATCCTGTTCTCCTATTGTGACACTTTACCAGTTCCGCTTATAAAGGAGGAGGCTGGTGGGGGTTAAAAGGAAAAGGGCTGCATTTTCATTCGCAACCACCGCTCTATGTTATGAGGTCATTTGAATTGCTTTTGTCTGGCATAGCCCTAGATGAATACCCTGTTGCTGTATTGCCTCACTTTACTCCCATGCTTTTCCTCAACAGAGGGGGTTTTGGCACTCAAAGTATGCTGCTCTTACTTTGAACCTGTTTCATACTGTACTGCTCGCTATTTTGTGGTAATGTCATAGTGATTCCTCAATTTGTTGCATTTTGGTTGGGTTGCATATGATGGTCACTGCTTTATTGCATGTACTTCTCTGGATTTGATTATTTGATGTACTCTTGATTTCATCATTGCTTCACAATCCAATACCTTATCAATCCATTTTTGTAGAACACCTCTACAACGGTGCGCTACAATGTCCACTAACAGAAATGGGGGTCGTGGTCCCAAACCACCACTTTTAAATGAAGTGGTGAAACAAAATTCTACTCCAATGGTGAAAGGAAATGCCTCACCACCAACTGCATCATCTTAGAGTGACAAGTCTTTGTTAGATACTATGCAACGTATCCTGCTAGAACTTTCTGGTGTCAATCGCAGATTGGAGGGACTGGACATCACAATGTCATCTTTGGCTGCTGAGACTAACTCTATTCGTGCTGAACTTACTACCTTCCATACACAGATTGATGCTATTGACTCTAAGATATCGGATATGGAAACTCGACTGGATAATGTCCAAGGCTCAGATCAAGATCTATTATTTTTGCATAGTAAAATTATTGATTTGGAGGATCGTAGTCGTAGAGACAATATTCGTTTTTTTGGATTTCCCGAAAATGTTGAGAAGCAGGATATGAAGCTTTTTCTATGTGAGACTCTTTCCAGGCTGACTGGTGTTCTGCTCGACCTAGACCAATTATTGCCTGCTTTCTTCAACATGAGCACACTCGACATATCTTATCAATGGCTCGTTCACGTGGCTCCTTCCTATTCCAAGGCCATACTATCCATATGGCGGCGGACTTCTCCAAAGAGACAAATGAAAGGCGGAAGGCGTTCCTCTCTCTACGGCCTCAGTTGCGCAGACTGGACATCAAGTATAGATTATTTGATCCCGCACGTTTTCGTATAACCAGGAATGGAGATTTCAAGGACTTCTACGATCCTGCTCTTCTTCAACATTTTTTAGAAACTATCACGACTGATGACATGGACACTCAATCTTCCTCCAGTGCTCAGACTTCTCAGTCCACGGTGTCGTCTGCAGGCCCTACTGCGTCTCCTTTGAGATCGTCTACTGACCCTCGGCAACGTGGCAGAGATATTACCCGTCTGCCTCATTCTCAGAATGATAAGGCCTCGGCACTGCATTCAGTTTCCTCCCTAACTAACATACCACAAAGGGACAAGTCTAGGTCACCTCTTAAGCAGCCCTCAGATGCTGACTGATTTTTCTACTTTATTGTCTTTTTGCTATTTTATGGATTAGGATAATTCCTATTGTTTGATGCTTTAACTGTTCATTTAACTGCCTGCGGATTTCTAGTATTACAAAATATGTGAATTGCGGCACTGTTTTAGTTTGTGTTTTATGTTTTATTGCTATCCTGTGAGATTTCAACACATTTTGCATTTTTTAGTAGGCTTTTAGGAATATTTGCGCATTTTAGTTCTCGCTCATTATATGATGCATATGTATTACCTATTACATGCGGGGCAAGCTCCCTGTTCATTCCCTTCTCCATGTTTTGGTTACGGTGGTTTAGATTTACATTGTTCATTTGCTTTATCAGATACTTTGTTTATGACATAATTTAATTTTATTATATTATTCTACTCATTTATGCTATCTATATTCATGAAATAAAATGAAAATGAGTTTTGTAGAGCGCAGATAGCTGCCCGGAGGCGTCCAAGCGCTGTGACTAGAAGGTGATCCAACAGATGGGCGGGTAGCACAAGAGGATGGGGAAGGCCTATTTATTGAACAAAAATGTTTTCAGTTATTTCCTGAAGGAGGTTAGGTCGTGATTGGACCTTAAGTGAGGTGGGAGAGTGTTCCACAACCTGGCCACGTTTAAGGTGAAAGAGCGGCCCCCAGCTCTGGTCCGTTTGACCCTGGGCACGATAGCAAGAAATGCATTAGCTGAACGCAGCTGTCTGCCAGGGAGATACAGAGTGATTAAAGGGAGATTAATTGCTGGACCTGTTTCCCAGAATGACTGGTGGGCAATACAGAGGGACTTAAAGCTAATCCTGTCCCTAACAGGGAGCCAGTGCAGTGTTTTCAGTCCAGGTGTAGCAGAAAGCCTACAGGGAATTTGCAGTAGGGTGCGGGCCGCACAGTTTTGAATAACTTGCAGTTTCCGCAATGTGGTGTCGGGGGCTCCAAGATAAAGTGCGTTTACGAAATCTAACCTGGAGTGGATCAGTCCCTGTACAACAGTTTGTTTGGCCTTGAATGGTAACAGGGGAAGTATCCTCCCTTACATTCTAAGAAGGCCAAAACAGGTGGCCGATAGCTTGGTGGCCTGATGATCTAAGGTCATGGACCTGTCCAGCCAGATGCCCAAGCTCTTAATGGCATTCTTGGGGGCTGGAGGGGAGCCCAGACAGGCTGGCCAGAACGAGTCCACCGAAGATGGAGCCGAGCGTCCCAACAGCATGACCTCTGTCTTGTCCCCATTAAGCAAGAGACAAGACAGGGTCATCCAGCTGTTCACTTCACTCATGCTCTCATGTTTCCTTATGTGTGCTTTTCTTCTTTTGATCACTACTTCTTTCTCTTTTTCTCTATTTGGCATTATCGACTCTGTTCTTTCCATATATTACTTCCTATGTTTCATTATTATATCTTATCTGTTTCTTTTATTGTATGCTATGGGGGTTTCTTCATTTACCTCACTTCCTTTTGTCTTCTTTTCTTTCTTTATCAAGTTATTATTTATTGTATGGTAATTCTGTCACGCGTTTAATCATTCTCTGTATTCATTGGCTGTGTCTTATGATGATATTTCATGTTCTAGCACGATTTTTGATAATGTTACCCTGCTCTATTGTGTCTCGTATATTCCATATTCTCCTTTGCTCTCTTGATCCCCATTCTTCTTTCCTCGGAGGGGGTCCGGTTTTCCCCTTGGCGCTGCGTTCAGTGCGCCCAGACCCCTAGATAACAGTCTAGGTTCTCTTCTCTTTTCCTAAACTTTTTTTTTTTTCTTCTTTTCCATTTTTCATATTTGTTTTTTCTTTTGTATTTACCTGTCTTGTCTTTCTTAGATACTCACTTTGCTTTTCTAAAATACTTCTGTATTTTCTTTTCTTTTTCTCTTCCTTTCTTCTCTTCTTTTTCTTCTTTTCCATTCTATTAGTTTTCCTCTTCCTCGACACACTCTGTTTCTTGCTTCCCAGAGTAACATTTTTCTTCTCTATTTTCTGTCCAATTATTTCCTTTTCTTTCTATTTACCTCTTGATTTCTCTTATCATGTCCTCTCCTAATTCACTGTCAGTGATTTCCTGGAATGTTCATGGCCTCACCCATTATATCAAGCATAAAAAAGTACATACTTGCGTTCTAAACATGTAGACGTTGCTTTATTGCAGGAAACTCGCTTAGATGATATTGAATCTAGCAAACTCAGCAGAGATTGGGTCGGTAAAGCGATTCATAGCTGTGTCTCCAAGCATGATCCCACCAACCCTAACCCTGTTCGCAAGTGTGGGGTAGCCATACTTTTTCTAAAGTCACTTCCCTTCACAATTCTCAAAACATGGTCTGATCCGGAAGGTCGATATGTATTTGTCAAGTTGAAAATTGTGAACTCTTTCGTTTGCCTTGGTTCTATTTATGCCCCTTTAGGCTCCAAAAAAACAGTTGTTTCTTCGTCTGAACCGCCTTTTCACGGAAATCAATGCCTCCCAGTTTCTTATTGGAGGAGATTGGAACCTGGCACCAGATCCTGCTCTGGACAGAACAGGTTGCTTTGACACCGTTAATGCTCCAGATAGAGCCATTCTCAGGGACATTCTTGCTGATACTGGTCCAGTTGATCATTGGAGGCTGAGTCATCCTCAGGACAAAGAATATATACGTTTTTCTCCTCTACACATGGTACATTCCCACGTCTCGATTATTTTCTTCTTTCACAACAGGCAGTCCAATTGGTTACGCAGTCCCAGATCTTGGAAGCAGCCACATCCGACCATTCCCCTGTTCTCTTATCTTTTGATCTGGGTTTCTCCAAACCAGGACGTAAACCATGGCGCTTGAATATAGACAGGTATAGAGCTCCAGCAGGTAAACTTCTTTTGCAATCGCATCTCCAAGATTACCTTACTCTCAATGACACATCAGTTTCTTCTAAGAGAATGGTTTAGGCAGCGGCCAAGGCAACAATTAGGAGTCAACTCATGCAGGACGCTGCTTTTCACAATAAGGAAAATGCAGCTAAACAGACTGCTTTGGAGGACGATATTCGCCGTCTTTCTCAATCATATATCTCAAATCCAACCCTTCAGGCTCGTAAATAAGTAGAGACTGCGCATATGTCTCTCAATAGTCTCTTTACTTCTAAAGCCGAATATGCTTTGCAAAAGATGAAAGGGCGTCATTATGAACAGGGGGAAAAGGCTGGTCGGTTATTAGCTGCGCAATTGAGACAGAAGGAGGCCGCTATGGCAATCCCAGCTATAACATCAAGTGGCGGTGACATAATTACTCGACCACAGGAAATTGCTGAGGAATTCGCTTCATTCTATAGATCTCTTTATTCTCCAAGCACTCATACAGACACACTTGCAATGTCCAATTTTTAAGATGCAGTCCATCTCCCAAAACTCTCCGATGAGGGTAGAGCCCTACTGGATGGTGCTATTACGAAGGATGAAATCTCTTCAGCAATAGCTGCCTTTCCATATCATAAAGCTCCGGGGGATGATGGTTTTCCTCCTGAATTTTTTTAATGGACCGGTCAAGGTATGATAGACACTTTACATGCTGCATTTGGAGAAGCAGTGAATGAGTCTTCTCTCGGTCCTCTTTCCAACAAGGCCGTTATAGCTGTACTACCGAAACCTGGTAAAGATCCTTTGTTATGTTGCAGTTATAGGCCCATATCTCTTTTAAATTCTGATGTTAAGATACTTGCTAGCATTCTTGCATCACATCTTCGTAAAGTTCTACCTTCTTTAATTCATAATTCGCAGGTAGGGTTTGTTCCAAGTAGGTCATCTCGTAACCATTAACGTACTTTGTCTCATACTTTATGGTCAGCCAAACATCTCACTGATGATGCGTTACTTCTTTCCCTGGATGCTGAAAAAGCGTTTGATCGCATTGAGTGGGAATACCTTTTTTCTATCATGCAAAGGTTTGGCTTAGGCGATCAGTTTATAGATAAAGTGCGGCTGCTTTATGATGATTCTTCGGCTCAGGTCAATTGCGGCGGTTTCCTATCTACCCCATTTTCAATCAGACTCGGTACACGTCAAGATTGTCCACTCTCCCCTCTTCTTTTTCTTCTCGCAATGGAACCTTAGGCTGCTTCGATACGACAATCTACTACTGTGGTAGGTGTCCCCCTTCCAATTGGTAACTCTAAAATGTATTTATATGCGGATGATATTCTCCTCACACTCACTGATCTTCCCCGCTCTCTTCCTGCTCTCCTCCACATAATCAATGATTTCTCTTTCTTTACTGGTTACAAGATAAACTGGGATAAGAGTGAAGCAATACCCATGACCATTGGTACAACAAGAGATGTGATTTCTGATTTCCCTTTCCATTGGTAAACATCCCGGCTTAAGTATTTAGAAATCTTAATTAGGGGTTGGATAATATATTAACGGACAATCTGACTCCTTTAATCGTGCAAATGCAAAGAGACTTTTATAAATGGAAGGCTTTGGGCTTATCCTTAAAGGGACGGTTCCAGGCGGTCAAGATGGTTACTCTTCCTCGATTTCTTTATGTTTTAGGTATGCTTCCTTTTCACATCCCCTTAACCACTCTGAGATCCATTGACTCCAAAATGAAACTTTTTGGCTGGGGCACGGCTAAACCGCGTCTTGCCTTTGCAAAATTAAAATCTCATCAATTGCAAGGGGGTTTGGGTCTCCCTTCTATCAGCATTACTCACTTGCTTTTCATCTTTCGCAACTTGTTTTTTTTCTACCTAAATCTAAAGACATACCTCAATGGGTCCCCCTTGAACGTCACTTATTAGCTTCTGGTCTTGGTTTGTACCTTCTATATGGTGAAGGGGTCAGTTCTTTTGATCCTAAAAACCCTATTTTATCTGCAATGTACAAATCCTGGCAGAGAAGTCATCATGTACTTAAATCTAATTCACGTATCCATATCAAAGCTCCTTTATGGACTAACTCTGCCGTTCGTGTTGGGGGTCGCACTCTGTCCTGGCCCGTATGGCAGGAAGCTGGTATTCAGACTATAGATCAGTTGTTTCACAATAACACTTTTAAATCCTTCTCTCAACTCTATGAAGAATTTCATCTGCCATCCACACAATCCTGCAAATACACTCAGCTCCAACAAGCTCTCACAAAACATTTAGGTCCTCCGCCTGACTTGGTATCCGTATCTCCTATCTTGTCCTACCTACAGTTGTGGGGGAATCTTAAAGGTGTGACTTCTGGTCTTTATAAAACTTTTTTGCATCCTCTATTTTCACAGCCTCTCTCACAAGCTCTCCAGCTAAAATGGCAATCTCGCCTCTCAGTTGCATATTCCAATACTCAATGGGATCAAATATTGGAAGGGTTGCATAAGGGAGTTCGTGAAGCTCATCTCAAATTTTGCATTTTTAAAATTGTACATGAATGGCACTGGTCTCCATTGAAATTGCATCATGCTAAGTTATTATCACATACTTTGTGTTGGAGGTGTTCAGCTTCTGGTTGTGATATTACGCATATTGTTTGTGAATGTCCTCGAACAACACCTTTTTTGCTTTTTGTACGGAAGACGTTGGCCAATACTAGGTCAATCCCTCTGCCCCTTACTTCTCTGAATAATATTTTGCATGATTTTCGTAGCCTTCCGAAGCTTTCTAGACCACAAACTCGTCTTCTTCATATCGCTCTGGCCACGGCAAAAATCTGTATTCTGCGGCACTGGAAATCTTCTATGCCTCCTTCACAGGAAGAGTGGTTGGCGGTGATGATGCAAACAGCTCTACATGAACGTACAATTTATAATTTGCACGATCAAGTTTCCATTTTTCTCCTGGTGTGGTCCCCTTTTCTGTAAGCCACTGCGCATAGTGATTCAGTTTCCACTCCTTCTTCTCCTCTGACAGTTCCACCTTCTTAATTCTATTATTTTAAGTTCTCTTTCTGGTATTGCTAAGCTTTACATTCCCTTTCCCTTACCTCTTTCTGTACTTACTCATGTTGCTCTGGGATACTTGCTTATTCTTTCTTTTGTCCCTTCCTTTTCCTTTTTCTTAATTTCCTCAATTTTTCCTCCTTTCTCCTTTCCTTTACTTTTCTTCTATAGTGTACTTATTTTGCAATTTTTTTTTCTTTCATTCTTCTATTTAGGCTTATGGAATATACGATATCTCTATGTCTTCATATTCATTATATTCTATGTGATACTTTTCCTCATTTGTATTATTTTTACTTATCAAAGATATTATTCTGCTTTACTTTTTGCATTTGTACTTTTATCTCAAAATTTCTAATAAAACATTTCAACAAAAAAAAACATACAATTGTATCTTTTCAACAGAGACAATCACTTGTATTAGGTGTCATTAGACGAACCACAATTTTTATGGTATATGTACTTTTACTATTTTTAACCCGTAATCAAATGTTCACAATTTCAAAAATGTTAAATTGTCTCTAAACCCACTCTAATCCTAAAGCTGGTTCATAACTACTACTTTTACTGCTAAAGTTACTGTTACTTTTTTCTTACCAATGTGGTAACGCTAATGTTATCCCTAACCCTAACATAACATTACAGTAATCATACTCTAATTCCAAACTTAATGCTATTCATAGCTCAATGCCTTACCTTTACACTTATTTCTTTAGCTTAGTGTAACCATATCACAAACTGTAATATGAATTCTAAGCCTGTACCTAGTGTTTTACCCTTCCCCTATCAATTACACTAATCTTTAATCCATCCCCTCCTTCAACCCTGATACTAACCATAATGTAACCAATAAGCAAGCCTTAATTTCAAGGGTATCTCAATTTTAATTATTGATAAATAACATTTTTACCATTTAGAAAATATCAATTGCCATAGTCTTTCTCATCTGTGAGATATTGAGTTACTGGTTGACTGGGTGGTGAGGAAGGGCACTGGTCAAGCAGCAACAATTATCCTTGTCAGGATAAGTTGCAAGCAAACCCTAAATTAACCTGTGCTCAACCACTCTAGCATGACACAGAGCAGTCAGGCTTTACTAAGAGGCAATGTCTAAAGTATTTCTGCAGCACTTCAAACAGCAATACAGTGAAAACACCACACAAAAAGGTTTTGACACCAGGTTAGACAAATAGGGGGGAAGTTAATAAACAAAAGAAGACCAAAATGACAAAAAACTAATCAGTAGAATTAAAGATTTTTGATTTTAAAGTTTTCATTCAAAATAGCACCAAAAGGAGTGAATGGGCCAACTGTAGATATCTGGTCGCACCGGTCCGGAACAAAGTTCCAAGTTCATGCCTTCCACAAAGGAGGATAGGCTGGCTACAGGGACTAATTTAGACCCGCCAGACACAGTTGCTTGATTGTGGGTTGTGGAGCAGTGCGAGGATCCGTGTCGGAGCTGCTTTGCGCAGCGTAAGTGATGTGTCGGTTCCAAGATGCAGCAAGGCTGCAGTGCAAGGGCCTGTGTTGTCAAGGATTCAGTTGATAATGCTTGTGATGTGAAGTCTGGAGTTGAGGATACAGCACGCAGTCAGGGCGATGCAGCTGTTCCAAGGAGCTGACAAAGCTGGGATGCAGAGACTATCGTCGTTGTCGAGACTGCTGTCAACAACATGCAGGGCCCTGTGCCAAGTATGTGTCATGCAGTGGTGGTTCCAATGCAACAACAGTCTGTGATGCCGGTCCTTACAACGAGTCCAAACAATACAGCAGTAGTTAGGCATCAGTTCTGCTTGGGATTTGCACCATGTAGCAGACGGGATTAGTTGGTTCTGCTGTATCCACCGGCTGGCAGAGTACCTTAAGCCCATTTTCAAGGTTCCAGAACTGGGGTGGAACCACTTGGCAGGTTAGACTCACTGATGACAGTGTCCAGGTGCAGTTACAAGGTTGATAGAAGCCTGTTACGTCCCTCAGGTTTCAGATTAGGAGGCCAGGTAACTAGTCCTTGGAGGTACTCTGGGTTCAGTATTCGTACATACTATTGAGTGAAAAATATTGAGATGCAGAAATATTGAGTTTCTAATACTGTGATCCACAAATATCGTGATGCAGGAATATTGTTGACAAGAATAGCGATTTTTTTAAGATAAATAATATTGATGTCAAAAATATCTTAATATTATTTACAAACATATCATTGTTAATATTATTGTTTTTTAATTATTATGTTTATGTATTTTAGTATATGATTTAATTGTATGTGGTATTACTTGTTTATAGAATTATTGTCAATGTTCTTAAAATAGTTTGTACATTTTTAGTTGTTTTAAATTTTAACTATAAATATTTATTGAAATGTTAAGTGTTGTAGTGGGTTGTGGGGTTTTAGCGGTACAGAGTGGGAAGTAAATTAATTACATTTAATATATTAAAAAAAATATTATCACTTATTATTGATCATTAATTATGGAAATTGTGTTATTCATTTATTTTGTAAGGTATGTTTTAGTTGCTGGTAGTGGGGTTTGTAGAGGTACAGTGTGGAAAGTAAATACATTATTATTTAGTAATAATGCACTTTAAATTATTAATTATTTAATTGATATTAAATTATGTAAATTGTGTAACTAATTTATGTTTTAATTTGCATTTTTGTTGCTGGTTGTGGGGTGTGTGGGGTGAAGGGTGGGAATGTACTAATTAATAGTACTTAATAATACTTATTTAATTGATTATTATTTATGTAAATTGTGCAATTAAGATATCTTTTCAGGTGTGGATGGTTGGGTTTGTAGAGATAAAGGTTGGATATTTATTAAATATAATGAATTATTATTAGTTAATTATACTTAATTAAGCCAGGAGAGGTGACAGATAGATTTGCGGTCGCTAAAGGGGTTAGACAGGGTTGCGTATTAGCAGCTACCCTGTTCTCCCTGTTTATTAATGGGGTGACAAATTATTTTTCTAACTTCCCGACCGATGCGCCCTCCGTTGCTCGCAGGAAAGTTCCCCTGCTCATGTTCGCTGACGACATGATCATAATTTCTAAAACGAGGCACGGCCTACAGCTAGCTTTGTCCCGTTATGAGCTTTTTTGCAGCGAACATGAGTTGGAGGTGAACATTGGAAAGACCACATTTAAGGTCCTTCGGGGCCCAAGAGCTGTTAAATCCAAGGTTAAAATGAGTGGGGTTACCTTGGACCAAACAGAGGTCTTTACATATTTGGGTGTCACCCTGAGTGAAAACCTAAGCTGGAAACCCCAGCTAGACCTCTTTTCCCTTGAACATGTCCAGCTTGGGGGGGCTTTACTGAAGGAATATTCTAACTCACTTAGGCTCCAGCCTCCCTGCTGCCCCTCCCACGCCCCTCCCCCCCTCGAAGTGTATTAATGACAGTTGCTCCCGCGCGCAGCGTTCACGCGCAGCGACCGCGCCCAATTCGCGCCGAAGGTGCGCCAAAGGTAAGCCCGTCTACGCCCGTCTGCACCTGGACCGCGCCCAGCGCCAGAGCCCCTGGTCCTCGTAATGTCCACCCCTCCCGCATTACTTACGACGCCTCCACCCTCCTAGCCCTTAACCCCGGCCGTTCCCCCAACTGCGTCCAAGCCGCTCCTGGACACACCCATGGACCCTTTTCCTGCAACTCATGCAAGTTCGACGGCACCAAGAACAACTCCTCATCTACGAACACACAACAGTTATCCGACCCCAACCACCTACAATGCATCCTGCTCAACACCCGCTCGGTCCACAGGCACGCCATTGACCTCTGGAATCTACTAGACACCATCTCGCCGGACGTCGCCTTCTTAACAGAAACCTGGATGAACGCCTCTTAAGCCCCAGACATCACCATTGCCATCCCGGAAGGCTATAAGATCATTCGCAAGGACCGTACCGGCCACACAGGAGGAGGCATCGCTATCGTCCATAAGAAATCCATCCGCATCTCAACCAGCTCAGACGTCAATCTCGCCAACTCTGAACACCTTCACTTCCAGATCCACATCGACCCCAAGACCACACTTAGAGGCACCCTCCTTTACAGGCCACCAGGACCCCGCGCACAATTTAGTGAAGACATCACGGACTTCATCACTCCACACGCGCTCCCCTCCGAGGATTACATCCTTTTGGGAGACCTCAACTTTCACTTTGAAAAGATTAACGACCACAACACCACCCCCCTTCTGGACAACCTCGCCAACCTCGGACTTAAACAACTTGTCACTACCCCCACCCACATCGCAGGTCACACACTCGACCCTATCTTCACCTCCAGCATACATTTCTCCTTCAGCCACACCACAGCTCTCCTTTGGACTGACCACAGCTGCGTTCACTTTACCTACAACAAGCCCACATCCAACAACCACCCCCAACCCACTCTGCAAAGAAACTGGAACAAAGTCACCATCGACCAGATCTCCTCATCGCTTCGTCTAAACCACCCAGCCCACTCCCCAAACCCAGACCAAACAGCCACCAACCTCACCCAATGGTTATCCAACAGCGCCGACATCCTAGCACCACTGAAAAAACGACAAATCAAACTAGGCAGCAAGAGGACCTCCTGGTTCAACGAGGATCTTAAGAAATCCAAGAAACTCTGTCGATCCCTTGAGAAGGCCTGGAAAAAAGACCCAACCACCAACACCAAGGACGCCTTCAAAAACGCCACCCGATTACACCACCAACTGATCCGGAATGCCAAGAAAGCCGCTTTCAAGGACCGACTAGATAACAACGCCAACAACAGCAAGGAACTATTCAACATCGTCAAGGAATTTACCAACCCCACGGCTAACTCCAACGACATCACCCCCTCCCAAGCCCTCTCCGACTCCCTAGCCTCATTCTTCCACAACAAAATCGCAGACATCCACAACAGCTTCGACAACCAACCCGAAGACCAACCCACCCAACCCCCTGCAGGACCCCCACCTGCCTTGAACACCCTCAACGACTGGAACCCAATCTCCACTGAGGACACCATCCGCTTGATGAACTCCATCCACTCAGGATCCCCAACTGACCCATGCCCTCACCACATCTTCAACAAAGCAGACTCCATCATAGCACCACACCTTCGAGATGTCATCAACTGCTCCCTCAACTCCGCCACCTTCCTGGAAAGCTGGAAACATGCCGAACTCAGCGCCCTCCTGAAGAAACCCACAGCTGACCCCACCGAACTCAAAAACTACCGCCCCATCTCGCTCCTTCCATTCCCGGCCAAAGTCATCGAGAAAGCGGTCAACAACCAGCTCGCCGCCTTCCTTGAAACAAACAAATCCCTCGACTCCTCACAATCCGGCTTCCGAGCCAAACACAGCACTGAAACCGCCCTCATCGCAGCAACAGACGACATTCGAACTCTCCTGGACAATGGAGACACAGTCGCCCTCATCCTCCTTGACCTCTCCGCAGCCTTCGACACAGTCTGCCATAGCACCCTTTTACAGCGCCTCAAAAACATCGGAATACAAGGAAAAGCATTGGAATGGATCACCTCGTTCCTCACCGGAAGAACCCAGAGAGTCTGCCTCCCACCATTCATCTCAGAGGCCACTGAAGTCATCTGCGGCGTACCCCAAGGATCCTCACTCAGTCCCACCCTCTTCAACGTATACATGAGCCCCCTCGCGGCCATCGCACGCCAACACAACCTCAACATCATCTCCTACGCGGATGACACTCAACTGATCCTTTCACTCACCAACGACCCTAGCACCGCAAAAACTAACCTACACGAAGGAATGAAAGAAGTAGCCGAATGGATGAAACACAGCCGTCTGAAACTGAACTCAGATAAAACAGAAGTCCTTATCTTAGGCACCTCCCCCTCTGCCTGGGACGACTCTTGGTGGCCAGAAACCCTTGGAAAAGCACCCATCCCGACGGACCACGCACGGAACCTGGGCGTCATCCTGGATTCCTCACTTTCAATGAATAGACAAGTCAACGCCGTCTCTTCATCCTGCTTCAACATTCTTCGCATGCTCAAAAAAACATTTTGTTGGATCCCCACCGAAACTAGGAAAACGGTCACCCACGCTCTGGTCACGAGCCGACTGGACTACGGAAACACCCTTTACGCCGGCACTACCGCTAAACTCCAGAAAAAACTCCAATGAATCCAGAACGCTTCAGCCAGGCTCATATTAGACATCCCACGCAAAGAACACATCTCTGGTCACCTGAAAAACCTCCACTGGCTCCCCATCAATAAGAGGATCACTTTCCGGCTCCTAACCCACGCACACAAAGCACTCTACGAAATCGGACCAGAATGCCTCAACACTCGACTGTCCTTCTACACCCCCTCACGCCAGCTACGATCATCCAACCAAGCCCTGGCCACTGTACCTCGCATCAACAAAACCACCATGGGAGGTAGATCCTTTTCCTACCTGGCAGCTAAAACCTGGAACTCACTTCCCACTCACCTTCGCCTTACTCAGAACCACCTAGCATTCAGAAAGCAACTTAAAACGTGGATATTTGACCAGTAATTCCCCACCCCTCTTCAAGCGCCTTGAGACCCTCCGGGTATGTAGCGCGCTATATAAATTTTCTGACTTGACTTGACTTGACTTACTAAACCCCTAGCCCCACTGATTAAAATTTATGACTCAAAAATTTTACCTTCCATTTTATATGGAGCGGAACTGTGGGGTTATAGCGACTTATCTAGACTGAAGGTGGCACAGAACAAATTCCTCAGAACAGCTATAGGTCTACCCTAATCTACTCCTTGCCTCCCCCGATTGTTTGATTTAGGATGTAATCCGATAGAGGATGTGGTACGGTATAGACCACTGGCATTCTGACGGCTCTTGCGGACTACACCGGAACTGTCCATGTATGTTGAGGCCATCTTGGGGATAAAGGGATTACAGGGGGCTTCTAGGGTTCCTTGGTTATCCGCTCTTAGAACGTCATTGCTGGATATGGGATTGGAGGCTCTGTGGGTAGATCCAGCTAGCGACAATTTTCCACCGAAGAATATCTTTAAAGAAATGTATTGGAGAAGGATCAAGGAGAAGAGATTATCTACTGTGTGGGGGACCTCTATGACCTCGGCATTTCTAGCTATCAAGGAAGTTCCGAGCTATGAAGATTATTGGGACATTATAACTAAACCACTCGATCGAAAATTGTATCACCAGCTGAGAGTGGGCTCACTCCCCCTACGTGGGTTAACACACTCTTGAAATCTAGAAAGTAGTGATAAATGTCCCTTTTGTACAAAGGAAGTTGAAACTATTGATCATTTCTTATTTTGTTGTATAATGTACTCACTAGCCAGACGAGTCTAGTTAAGTCCTGTATGTTGTTCATTGGGCACTAGATCTGCAAGTACTGCAAGTAGGATTCTGAAATCGGACACCTCTGCCTATATTGTCATTGAAGGGTCAAAGTTCGCTAGCTGGGACTGGTCTATACGATCACGGAATCTGAGTCCCTGAGCCATACTTCAAGTAATGTTCGTTGGTTAGATGATGGTTTTAACACTTTCTTTTTAAGAGATTCTCTTTTTCCTATGGAACCGGTCATGTGTCTTTCGGTGTGATATTTAATACTGTTTTATTCCAGGTTTTAGTGTGTACAGTATTTATGGATTTTTTTAATAATTATGAAATGTATTTTATGCTTGATGTATATTTGTCTTTTATGATACAAATCGAAATAAAGACCTATTGACTGACTATACTTAATTCTTTAATTAATCATTAATTATGTATATTGTTTAATTGAGATATGTGTAAGTTATATATCAGGTGTTTGTTGGGGTTGTAGTGGTAAGTAGTTGGAAGTTAATAATAATAATTAGTTATTAGTTAATTACTATTAGTAATTGTCTAATTGATAGTTAATTATGTTAATTGTGCAATTATTATAATCTATCAGATACATTTTAGCTGTGAGTTTTTTGGGTCTATAGGGGTACAGGGTAGAAAATTAATTAAGAAATAATTTATGGAAACTTATTTATTAATTTATTAGCTATTTAATTGAAAATGTTGTAAATTGTGAAATGATCATATTCGGAAAGTTATATTTTAGGTGCGAGTTGTTTAATTTGTGAAAGTATAGGGTGGCAAGTTATTTAAGTAGTAATATATTTAAAATTATTTATTCCTTTATTAAAAATGGTATTATTTATTATGTTATACGTTATTGGTGTTATGCTTTATAATTTCAATTCCATATTATGTGTTAGTTGCTATGAATGTGAGAATATATTGTAGTATTTAAATTATACTGTATTTGTTTTTATTGATAATAAATATTAAGCATTGTAATAATTATTCAATTTGTTTAATTTTGGTTAACATTTAGACATATCATTTTTAAAAGTAAATATTTATATATTTTGCTATTTAATAAAGTTGTTAAAATGTGTTATTTGTTTGTTTAAAGTGTACTATTCGCTCTTTAATGTTGCACCGACCTGAGTGTGAATTGTACATTTTATGCCTCCTTAGTCCAGCTCTATCCCTACTGTTGCACACACTGGAATGGGAATAGTCATTTTAACCCCTCCTGTGTCAAACACTTTCTCTACTCTTGCACATACTGGAGTGGGAATACTACATTTTACCTCTCCTGAGTCCAAGTCTTACCTTACTGTTGCACGTAGTGGAGTGGGAATAGTAAATGGTATTCCTACTGAGTCCAACTCTTTCCCTACTGTTTAATAAAGTGAAGTAGGAATAGTAAAATGTACCCCATCTCAATTCAACGTTTTTCAACTGTTGCACAGACTGAAGTGTGAATAGCACATTTTACCCCTTCCAATTCTAATGCTTTCCTTACTGTTGCACTGACTTGAAAGGGAATTGTAATTTTTACCACTCGTGAGTCCAATGCTTTCTCTACTGTTGCACCAACTGGAGTGGGATTTGTATATTTTACCCCTCCTGAGGCCACTGCTTTCCCTACTGTTGCACAGACTAGAGTGGGAATAGTAAATTCTTTTCCCTCGAGATGCCAATGCTTTTCCTAATGTTGCACAGACTGGAATGGGAATAGTAGATTTAACCCCTTCTGAGTATACCACTTTCTCTACAGTTGTAAACACTGGAGTGGGAATACTATATTTATAATTTATAGACTTTATTTTTTTAATTATTGCTTAAAAATATATTAATATTATGCATTTGTGAATTTAATTTTATATTTTTTTGTATTTATACATTAATGTAATTTTAAAGATATTTTTAGTATAATGCATTTTTATATATTATTTCTTTTTATGTACAATTAAATTGGAAATATATTAATTATTTGCAGTTTCAGGAACTTGTGAGCAAGACCGCTTGATGGTTGAAACGCATAACGAAGTTTGGATTTATGATGTAATAAATCCCCCTTTGATATCACTTTTCTTTTGGTTTTTGGTTCCCGTGAGCTCGCCAAATATGCATTCTGTTCTTGGATAACAGCACTAGTGACTCTGCTGGTTTGCGCGCCACCCCCCACTGGTTTCCTGGTACCCAGAAGCAGTGTTTACCTGTTTGAGGTAAATATATATATTTATATATAAATATTACCTACTGGCGGTCGCCAGTAGGTAGTTATAGTTAGGATTTTTTTCAATGCAAAATCTCAAAATTCTATTGTGAATAACTTTGGCACCGGTTGACAAATCTGCCTGAAAATTTCCTCC
Organism: Lissotriton vulgaris; assembly: GCF_964263255.1. NCBI lineage: Eukaryota > Metazoa > Chordata > Amphibia > Caudata > Salamandridae > Lissotriton > Lissotriton vulgaris. The sequence goes on from NC_141689.1 coordinate 2,119,921,121, forward strand.
AATTTGCCTCGCGGAGCTTCGGTCCTTCCTTGAAAGTTTAGGGGGGATTCGTGAAGGGGGTGCCGAGATAAAAGGGGGGTCCCAAAACATGTGTTCCCCATGTTAATTTCCATGGGGCGGTCGAACTCACTTTTAGCCCGAACGGCTGAATGGATATCCACCAAACTTGGCAAAATTGTAGGGACTGGTAGCCCAATGTGCCTTTGCTATGTCTCAAGGTATGTGCTCCAGTGGTTTTTGAGTAATTTAGGTTCAAAAAAATATAGATATCTATGGCCGCGCCCCGGCACGCGCACCGGGCGCGCAACGCGACTTGCGTGCGGAAAGCTGATTGGCTCTCGGGTGTCTGTAAACATTCCAAACAGTCCGGAGCGGCCGCCATCTTGTGTCTCGGTAGGATCGAGACACAAGAGGTGGCAAAAACAAAGGGGGAATTGACCATAAGGGGCAGAGTAGACCCCCCCCCCCCTGACTCCCTAGGTTTGATGTGGGGGCCACAAAAGGGCCCCGCTGGGAAAAAAAAAAAATACTTTTTTTTCGATTTGCGCGGGGGAGCGCCTGGTACGCGCACCGGGGAGCGTACCATTGGGAAAAAAGAATGTAGCCTTTTTTTTATAAATTGGAGGTAGTTCTAAAAATAACTGTTTTTTTCTTCTTTTTGTTGTTTTATATTTTTTTATTGTTTTTTTGAACATTTTTTACTTTTTTGGGGTTTTTATATTTTTTTGTATTTTTTATGGGGAGAAACAAAAAACAGGGAATTGGAAATGGCTCTACTGGAGCAAAAAAAAAAAAAAAAAATTAGGGTTTTTTCGGGCACTTATGGTTATCCCCAGCACAGATGATACGTTTTATACTTTGCTCACCATAGCAAATTAACTTTCTACAATATTTGCACATGATTTTAAAATCGTTAAATTTTGGTTGTATGATAGGCATTGTCTCTGTTGCGTCTGAACCCGATGGAGTTGGTTCTTTCGATGTTGAGGGTCTAGATGTTGATGGGGGTAGCTTACTGCAGAGGTCCCTTACCTCTGCAGCAGAATAGTTGATTGGGTGCCAACGGATCATGTGCCGAATCATGGTATGATTCCCAAAGGAATATTTTTTGTTAGGGTTCCCCCTGGACAACTCTGCATCACAAATCATATATATATATATATATATATATATATATATATATATATATATATATATATATATATATATATATATATATATATATATATATATATATGTTTAAAGCAAGTTTTCCTCTTTTCAAGAAGACGCCGCACACAACTTCAGTTTGGTTTCAGTTGTACTTTTTATTCTCCAGTAGGCATTCCCTACCTACGCGCTTCGGACTGTTACAAGTCCCTGATCACGGTCAACAAATGCGCCAGGGGGATGCATTGCAGAGAGGTATAAAAAAGGGGCGTGGCCTCATTACACCTCTCTTGAATTCAGCCCCTTGGCGCATACTGGAGGTTCCTGGTGGGCTAGTTGGCCCCCAGGGACCCCCAGTATGCAAGGGGAATTAGTTCCCCCTCTGCAAACGCACCAGGGGGAGGTGTAAAAAGGGACGTGACCTCATTACACCTTCTCAATGCAGCCCCCTGGCACATACTGGAGGTCCCTGGTGGGCTAGTTGTCCCCCAGGGACCCCTAGTATTCAAGGGGAAGTAGTTCCCCCTCTGCAAATGCATCAGGGGGCTGTTTTGCAGAGAGGTGTAAAAAGGGGTGTGGCCTTATTACACCTCTCTGCAATCCAGCCCGCTGGCACATACTGGAGGTCCCTGGTGGGCTAGTTGGCCCCCAGGGACCCCTAGTATTCAAGGGGAAGTAGTTCCCCCTCTGCAAACGCACCAGGGGGCTGCGTTGCAGAGAGGTATAAAAAGAGGCATGGCCTCTTACACCTCTCTGCAAGGCAGCCCCCTGGCATATACTGGAGGTTCCTGGTGGGCTAGTTGGCCCCCAGGGACCCCTAGTATTCAAGGGGAAGTTGTTCCCCTTCTGTAAACGCGCCAGGGGGCTGCGTTGCAGAGAGGTGTAAAAAGGGGCATGGCCTCATTACACCTCTCTGCAATGCAGCCCCCTGGCACATACTGGAGGTTCCTGGTGGGCTAGTTGGCCCTCAGGGACCCCCAACATGCAAGGGGAATTAGTTCCCCCTCTGCAAACGCGCCAGAGGGCTGGGTTGCAGAGAGGTGTAAAAAGGGGCATGGCCTCATTACACCTCTCTGCAATGCAGCCCCCTGGCACATACTGGAGGTTCCTGGTGGGCTAGTTAGCCCCCAGGGACCCCCAGTATGCAAGGGGAATTAGTTCCCCCTCTGCAAACGCGCCAGGGGGCTGCATTGCAGAAATAGTCAAAAATGGATACCCTCTCTAGTGGACTACCATCCAGACAAAGGTTTAGGCGGGTGGAATTGCCTACATTGAAAGCCATGTTTTTTGTTTTTTGCACATTAATTTCTAGTCCCCGTTGTTTACAGAAGGGGCCAAAGTTATTCAGGGTCCTAGTGTAAGCCTTTTAAGTGGTGGCAGAGATAGTCTGGGCTCCCATATCTAATAGAGTTACCCAGAGTTTGTCTCTTGGTACTAAGTCGAAGGGTGATTTATGGTCTACAAAAATTAGATGGAGGCTGCCACCCTCTATACTCACAGTTTTCCAGTAAATCATCTGAAGCCTTAAAATCTGGTCAGTTGTTGATATCCTTGCTCAAAACCCGGCTTAGAGAAGAGTGAGGATGTTATGTTCCTCCATCCAGTTGTGCAGGTGCCCCAAGAACACCTGTGCAAAGATTTTTTAACTTACGTCTATCAAACTAATGGGACGGTAGTTGACAGGTAAGAGCGGGAAGCCCTTTTTGTAAATTGGTATTATTTCGGCACCTGCCCAAGTGGAGGGGATTGCCATACCCTGTAGAATTGCATTAAATTGGGAAGATAAGTAGGGGGCCCATACAGTCGGCTCGGTGCGGAAAAGATCTCTGTGGATCTTGTCCAGCCCTGCGGCTTGTTCTGGTTTAATCATGCCCAGGGCCTTGTGTACTTCTCTCAGTGAAATCGATGGACATTCTGCAAATGTCGTGCACAGAGATGGTAGGGTCTGTTAACTAGCCCTTCCCCGAGTTCAGCTCTTGAGTAGAGAGATTCAAAGTGGGCCTTCCAATGTCATTCTCATATTTTGCCCTTGCATCTTTAAACACTGGCCTAACACTACTTTTGATAGCAGTGACATGGTCCTGTTTAGCCCTACGGCAATCAGAGTTAAACCAGGGATATTGAAACTTTTTAGTCGCCCTAGATTTTTTATTTTGATAAAAGAAAGTGGCCATAGAAGTGAAAAGCTCTTGATTGTTTTTCAAAATTATTGAATTATAATTAGAAGTGCCCTCTGTCTCTATAGCTTTGTATGCAGCCTTAAGATATAGAAGGATATGTTGGTAGAGCATGGACAGGTTTTTTTCTGACTGGTATAGTTCGCCCCAGCGCACTCTCCTCCCACCATTAGACTGGATCAAACGTGTATCTGCGGGTGTCAAGTTATCAGATGGTTTCTTAACATAAGTTGTTGTTAATGTTGGAATGAGGGAGTTATGGTAGCTGTCTACACAGGGACTAATTTTAAAATCTAGCACTCTGTACCAAGATTTCGTGTCTACCATAATATAGTCAATAGTAGAGGTATGCCCCTGTCTATTAAAGGTGTGGTGCCCAGGCATGTCAGATAAAGTGCGTCCATTGCAAGCTCTCAGTGAGACGTTTAATGTGAGGGTACTTATCTGTAGTGCTAGTGGGGACCATGCCCTTATATGGGGTATGTTGGGCTCTTGAATGGAGCAGTAGCTGTCCTCTTTACAGAGAGTGCCGGTCACCAACCCATTCAGTGCTTCAAATTGGCAATTAAAATCTCCACTGATGATTACCCCGAAATTCACAGGGATGATTGTGAGACAAGTATTTAGTTGTTCGAGTGTGATGGACTCCTTTCCTTTGGGTACTGGTCAAGAAAATACATTAAATAATACTATGTCTAGCCCCTTGTGGAAGGTAAGGATTAGACAGAGTGTCACAAGAGAAACTCTCCAGCTGTTTTACCTCGCAACCCAGATGAACTGCGACCCAGGTACACAGGCCTCCAGAGGGTCTGCCTTTTCCCCCATGAGTAGGTGGAATATTAAACGATGCATAGCCCGTTTTATATATGTCGTCTTTCGCCTATGTTTCTTGGAACATGCATAGTTTGTGCTGCTCTATAAAGCAACCACATTGCGGACAGTCCAGTTTAGAGGGAAGTTCAGCTATGTTCCAGGAAAGGATTTGCAGGGTAGCAGGGCCTGTTTTGTCTATTAGGAAGAGATGAATTGTAGCATCTCTATCTTGACTACCCAAGGGGAGTTGGCAGTGCTCCTTTCGCTGTACTGTACAGATACTACTAACTAGGTCGTGGGCACCTTTCAGGGTTTGTGAGGTGTTTGCTACATCCCTCTAAACTGTAATCGGGGTCTGCGATTCCTGATGAAAGGGATCACGGGTTGGCGGATATGTGGTTGCTGATATATGTGTGCTCCTAGATGGCCTAGACTTTCCTGTCTCACCATCCAATTCTAGCCCAAACTCTGCATTGGGATTTTTCGCCTCTGTACCCTTATCTTTTGCTTTGTCCCCGTCTTTCCTAGTTGATTAGGGAACTCTTGTGGGGAGACCTCACTCAAGAGTTAATCTACTGATTCCAGGGGGTTAAATCTGTTTTGCACAGGAATATTAAAGAGTAAGGGAGATGGTTGGCCCTGGCCTAGTGTGGAAAAGAAATTTCCCTGTAGCCATTCCTCCCTCCAATGACCATGTATTCCTCTTGCCGGTGGGATATGTGCGGGGGTAAAAATGGCCTAATGGTAAACAACTAATGCCCCCCTATCCCTCTGGTAGAAGCGATCTAAGAGGGATTCCGCATGCACTGGATTTTTGAAGTTGTTCACAACACAATCGCCGGAAGTGTTTTGTGGTCTTCATCCCGGATCACTGAAATAATATCTACTACCAAAATATCGAGTTCCCAAAATATCGATGACAAAATATCGAGGGACATAATATCGACTTTCTATCTTCACTAAGGTAAGTACAAAAATATCGACTTTAAAATATCGAGTGTTAAAAATATAGACTGTCAAAATATCGATTTTTTTATGTCTTTAAAATAAGTTAAAACTATTATAATAATACATATATTTAATATAAACATTGTTAAAATTATTAAATAAATGTAACATTATTACATAATTAATGTAAATTTAAAAATTAATAATAATAATACATATATATATAAATACATGTTATTAATAAAACATATAGAATATATTTACCGTGGCATAGCAAAAGGTTTAAATTTAATGTAACCACTCTAGTGGGTGCTACATTACAAAGATCGTTGGATAGCGTAGGGGTAAAAATTACTATTCCCACTCCAGTGGGTGCTACAGTAGAGAAAGCGTACGCCTGTACGCCTGTACCCCAAAAACTCAAAACTGACCCTGAACCCTAAAAATATCCCTGTACCCCAAAAACCCAAAACTGACCCTGAACCCTAAAAATACCCCTTTACCAAAAAACCCAAAACTGACCCTGAACCCTAAAAATACCCCTTTACCCAAAAACTGAAAACTGACCCTGAACCCTAAAAATACCCCTTTACCCAAAAACTGAAAACTGACCCTAAACCCTAAAAATACCCCTTTACCCAAAAACTGAAAACTGACCCTGAACCCTAAAAATACCCCTTTACCCAAAAACTGAAAACTGACCCTGAACCCTATAAACACACAACCCGCTACAGAAAATAAATTTTAAAAAATTAATTATTTATCAATTATTTATTTTAAATTAATTACCAATTATATTTTAATTATTTACCAATTATTATTTAATTAACAATTAGATTACATTTACATAATTAATTAATTATAATTAAATTACTTCCCACCCTATTCCCCTATAAACACACAACCCGCTACAGAAAATAAATTACTAAAAATTAATTATTTACCAATTAATAATTTTTAATTAATTAACTATTATATTTTAATTATTTACCAATTATTATTAAATTAACAATTAGATTAAATTTACATAATTAATTAATTATAATTAAATTACTTCCCACCCTATTCCCCTATAAACCCACAACCCGCTACAGATTTATATTACTCAAATATTATTAAATATTAATAACTTACCTTATTTTCGATATTTTTGTTGTCTATATTTTTTCTAGTCTATATTATGTCTAGTCTATATTTTTGATTCGATATTTTGGCTATTCTAGTTGATATTAGTCGATATTTTTGTTGTCTATATTTTGTCTAGTCTATATTTTGTCCAGTCTATATTTTTTACTCGATATTTTGTCCAATCGATTTTTTGGACTCGATATTATGTCTGTTTACCCTTCATCCCACCCAGCTCACCCTGCGGGCCATGATGATTTGATTAATGTCTTTGGAGGAGAATTGTTTGATATTAACTAGCCAATGCAAGCATTTATTTCTTAGATCGAGATATGACTCTCTATCCTCTTTTTTCAATTCAGGCCGCCTGTTAATATGACCTCATAGGGGGTTGACTCCGGCAGAAGATTTATTGCGGGAAGAGTTGGCCCTAGATCTTGTCAGCCCTTATGTGGGACGTTTTTGTTGCCTGACCTCTCCCTACAAGCATTGCTTACCTGAGGTCTAGTTAGGGATTGGACTTTTTCCTCTCCTGCCTGTGTTATATGTTTGGGCTCCTGGTGGAGTGAACTAGTTCCTTTTCCGATCTCCACTGTGTTTTTCAGTCACTTTTCCCCACCCTCCTGGTTGGGGTGGTTTGCTAAAATGAGTGTTGGTGTACTATTGATCGCTAGGGGTTTGAGGTTAGTACCTTGGGGGTCTGATTTGTGTTCGCGGGGTTCACTGGCTCCTTTTCCCTTGGTGCTGCGTCATACATGTCCACCCATAGCTCAACCTATTTGGTAAGTTTGTCAGGCTTTTCTCATATACTTTATATCTCATCCTTCACCATAGTACTTACTTTGACCTGTAGGTCCACCATTACGTCCATAACCCAGGATGGCTGCTCCTGATCTGGCTGTGAAAGTGTTCCCAAAGTCGCCTTCCTTTGGTTACCAGGAATTGCATGGGCCATTGTTTTTTTATGCTTTTGGCCCAATGGTCCAGCTGTTTTGATTTGATAAAGGTATTATCAGTTTTAAAGAGATCCCAAGAACCAGCATTTCAATCCATGGCAGGCCCACATCTGGAGAGAAATCACCACAAGCTACAATGAAAAAGGTGTCAACGTGTCCACACTCAGCGAGAGAAGAAATACAGCAAGCAATGGGACGACCTTTGTCACTGGGCCTGGATTAAGGCTCAAAAAATTCTGGAATTGTCCTGACAGTCAGATTCTCGGTGCTCTCTCTCAAGATGCCACTGTACAGGAGGTTCCTGAGTGTAGATTGCGCGCCCACCCTCAATGCTCACCTGGAAGAGTTTGAGCAGCAGTTTAATGGTGAGTCTATTATTTGTGCATTCCCTTAAGAGCATGTGTGTTTTGAAAGTGGTTCCAGTTATGTATTTCATCTGAGCTTTGTTCTAATGTTCCCTAGAGTAAATAACCTATGTTAATCATGTGTAACAAAAGTTATGAAAGGTTAAAAATACTAACAAACATGTAGCTTTCGGTGGTTTTAATAATCATCCTATTTGGCAATGATGGAAATGCTTTTCAAATTCTTCAGGACAACAAAGCAGATACAACACTACTTCAACATGTGAACTGTTTCATTTCTATTTTTTCAAACTTAGTGTATGTGATGCTGATTTTTTTAATGGTTTTATATCCAAAACACCACCTGAGAAAGGGTTTTCTAAATCCTCTAGCACCAAGGAATTAATCAATGTCCTAGTATAAGTCAAGCAATCATATGGGATACCTTGGAACCCACTAAGCATTGAATAACTAAGATGTGTATTCGGTAGAGTCGTTCCCGTGGGACTCACATGAATAGTTAGTTGAAACTAGGCTGTCTTTCATCAACATTAGCCATACTCAAGAACACTAGGAAGCTAAGGAGATTTTATAAAGATGTATTAAAATCATCAAAGTGCTACCCTAGTGTACATAAAATTAATACAAGTTTTTACACAAATAGTTGCAACAATATTTGTCAATAGGCAGAACAACACAAAATGATTTAATATTTGCCAAAGGGGTTTCTTTGTAGCAAAATATCCGACCTCTTTCTTGTCTAACTGAGCTGACCTTAGCACCAAAAAGGGCCTAATCCCGCTAGGCCTACTCATAGATGATCTACACCTGCATACCTTTTCCGCACAATTAAAATAGTGTACAAAAAGTGACAGTAGCTGCTGTTCTTGTCTCCATATCTAAATGGCAATGTTGTCCTTGAACATGCACATAAGGACTCAATGTTCCTTTTTTGTAAACTACAGCAGGAAAAGGTATTTACAGCTACCTCACAACCTTCAACCTGAAGCCTCTGGATTGGACGTCCTCTCCGTCTAATATTGCTTATCTCTAGTTTATATACTCTGTCTAAAAACTGTTGAACATTTTCAGAATACACAGTAATAAAGCTCTTGTAGCCTTTCACCTACTTATATTCTTGGAAATGTTGCATGCTGTTTAATAACAATAACTGAGAAGTCAGGATATTACTCTCTATGATACCTATTCCTTAGAAAAGGAATCCAAGCCATGCTAAATTAAACATTATTGTATTCAAGCAAACAGAATTATCATGTTGCAATGGAACAAATAGTTTAACAACATCAATAATTGTAAATTTATCTTTGAAGCAGATACCTAAATAAATGAACGTGCATAAACCAAAAGGGAATACCTAAATTAGAAAATGTGTCAAGATTATATTAGTGTTAAGGTTGAATTGTTTTCAAAACAACTATGTGACATAATCCTTTAAAATGTGGTCTTGCCTTGTGCCAATATGCTCAAATATAAAAGACAGGCAATGTGCTCAAGATGTTGCAGAACTTCCTTTAAACGTTTAATAACATGCTTATACAAAACATACTCTTTGACTAAACCTTTCTCCTCCTTTCAATGCCTGATAAACAAAAAAGTTTAGGAAATTAAAATTCCTTACTATTTTGGAAGTTCTTACAAATTCATAGATAAACATTGGCTTGTGTTTGGTAAAGGAGACACAATCTCAGTACTTGTATTTAGTGGCATAATAACAGTTAAATTAAGACATTTCATATGCAATATTCAACATATGAACTGACATTTCTGTCTTTTTCAACATTCCTTTTCAGTGGACTGGGACTGGACTCGATACACAATTTCAGTTCTTGTATTTAGGGACATAATAGCACAGTTAAATAACAACATTTGATATGCAATATTCAACATATGAACTGACATTTCTGTCTTTTCCCACATTCCTTTTCAGTGTACTGGGCAAGTAAACAGCAATCAAAGCAGTACAGGGGGCAAAGAAGTAGATCCTTGGCTGCAAGGCGGGCATGACAGCTTGACACCACCACCAATAAGAAGGATGTCAATACCAGCACATGGAGTGCTTGACCCAGAGACAAATAAGTACTGCCCCCAAAAGGCTCCATGTAGTGACTGACGAGCCAGCTGGGGCTGGGGGTGAGATGTGGATACTACAAACCAACAGGAGATGTAAACTGTGTAGTACACAATACAAGCTAAATCATAATCACAGACATGATCATAATAACCAAATCTTTTCCATTAGATTAAAGAAATAAAACAAAATAAAAAGAGGGCAGAAAGTAGTCAATTATATAACTACATTAATTTCCGTTGTACCAAGTGAGAGTATAAATAAGCAACCATTTATATACACATTTTAAAACAATGACCCCGAAAGCAACTTAAATTTGCTCATGGGTTGAACAGCCCTTGCTCTAGCGAATGCTTCCTCCATGTCGTGTATTTGCCTCACTAATACCCACCAATCCATTACTGTGGGAGCGTTTGACGATATCCAGACCCGTGCAATTGTGAGTCTTGCGCAGACAAGCAAAATGGTTAAAAGATCTTCGTTATCAGATCTCAACTCCCTTCCCTCCATCAGTATTTCCATGACCGTTAGTGGTGTGTTAATCCCCAATGTTTGCATCAAAATATGTTCCACCTTCTGCCAAGATAGTGAGAGTTCTGGGCATGTGACGAACATATGCTGTATATCTGCCGCATATAATTTACACCTGGGGCATTTTGCCCTATCATTTGCCTGGGTATTAAGTGGCCATTTTGCAATTCGTTTCTGCGTATAATAAAATAAGCAGATTGTGCGAAACTGTTGCATTCACAGATTGGAGGAATGAACTACTCCAGAAATTTTACTAAGTGCATACGATATCTTCTTAGCTGAGACCGGTATACCCATAATTCTAGTCCAGCGAGCAGCTATACTGGAACTATCCTCCAATCTAGGCCACATAGGCTTTTATATGCTTTACATATCAAGGATGTATCATTAGAGTCATATAAACAGTCCATTTTATCTGAATAAGATAAGCTCATCAGTTTAAGATAATTAACAGAATAATTGCATATCTGTACATATTTAAACTGCATGTTGTCTGTCAATTTATACACAATCTGCATTTTTCCGAACTCCATAAAACCAGCATGATCATATAGGTCCATAAACATGTTATCCCATAGTTGGCTCAACATTTCCCCATCGAATCATGAAAAATGCTAGGCAGTTCTGGATTGCCCCAAATAGGAAATTTGTCATTCATCAATGTCAAGCCATACTTGAGAGAAATAGCTTGCCATATAATTATGCAATCACGAACCGTCTTAAATTTGACCCTTTTGTTATAATTTGGGTCATTAGTTCTGAACAGAAACAGATTGCTCTCCCCTGCCAAAATAAATTTATGATAATAGGTACTCTTCTCACTGTGAATATAGCATAGAGCTACGAAGACAATCAAAAAAAGCAGACCAAAAATACATTTTTAAATCTGGGAAATCTAAGCATCCATGACTAAAGGGGAGTTTTAACAGTTCCAGGGCTTTTCTCGCTTTTTTATAGTTGCCGATGAAAATTCCAAGAATCCCATATTATTGTTTAAAAAAAGACATAGTCAATCACAGCAGGATATATCTAAACAGATGCAAGAATTTTGGCAAAGTCTTCATTTTTACAATGTTTATATGCTCTAGAATACCAATGAGTAGCCTGTCCCAGCTCTTAAGTAGGTTAGCCATCTCTTTCAGTGAGGTCTCATAGTTTAAAGAGATTACTCTTTCGATCTTTGCCGCCATCTTGATTCCCAAATATGTAGCAGTCAAACACACCTCCTGGATCGGAAACGCGGATTTGTAATTCAGTAAAAGATGAGTTTTATTAATATTCAGTTTGTACCCAGATATCAAGCCAAACTCTCGCGCTTCATCTGTGATCACTTGCGTGGCCCCCCCGGATCCATTGAGAACACCGCTATGTCGTCAGCGCATGCTATAAATTTAAGGGAATTATCCCCAAGCATATATGGACTAATTAACTGCTGATTTTGAAGGGTTGAAACAAAAGATTCTATCTAAAGGGCAAATAAAAGTGGTGATTGGGGGCAGCCTTGCCGGGTGCCCTGAAGAATCGGGAAAACAATTGATTGTAACCCTGCATACATTATCTTGGCGCTAGGTTTCTCATATAGAGCTTTTATCCACATGAGATAGTGCCCTTTAATGCCAAAGGCAACAAGTGTGGCCCTTAAAAAAAAATTCCCACCCCACTCGGTCGAATGCTTGTTCAGCATCAAACAATATCATACCGAGTGTGGTTGACTGTGTTTTTGCTGCATCAGGAGCCGAGACAGCCATGTTCATGTGGGCAGTCGTGTCTCTCTCCGGAATGAAGTCATGTTGGTAAAACGACACCAGACTAGGTAGCACATGAGATAGTCGATTCACAAGAATCTTTGCAAATATTTTTGTCCCTGCATTGATGAACGAAATCGGCCGCTACGACCCACACTCCTTTAGCGGTTAACCTTTTTTTCAACAGAAAATGATTTGCGTTATTTTCCATGAGTCAGGAGCCTTACCCTCTTCACCAATGAATCTTATAACCTGACTGAGTGGTATCACTAGCTCCTCCATAAACCGCTTATAAAATTCCAAAGGAATGGTATTATCTCTTGCTGCTTTACCTGATGGTAGAGAGGTAATTGCTAATTTTAGGGTGATGTTCCGGAGTATATAGCACTTGATAATAAGCCACAAATTGTTCCAATATCTGTTTTGAATGTTCTTATAATTTGTTGTTAGTCCCCTTAATCTTCTTAATAATTGTCTTGGCCCTATTATCTGCTACTCTAAATGCTAAGATTTTACCTATCTTCTCCCCTGACTCGTATTGCGCCAGACAATACTTATTTAATTTCGCTATGCTCCTCGTCCTGAATGTTTTGTTGGGGGAGCAAGATGGCGGAGAGACGCCGTCCGTGAAAAACCTGCACCGCGATGTGGCCGCTAGGAAGCTGGTGACTTCTGCATTTTTGCTTGCTTGCTAAATACGAGCGGAACATCACTTTTAATGTTATATGGAGATAACGTTAGAGAAGGGGACAACTTAAATAGATGCGAAATGGCAAAGCAGAGTATCGAATGTACTGTGGTGGAAGGAGAGCTTTCCTGTGAAGCCGCAAAGCCGAATTCACCTCACGGGGAACTAGAAGATTCGGGGTTGATTCAGGCTCGACTTGGCTCGACTTAATAGGATTCACCTGGCAGCCTCGCTGGTAGCTACAGCGCCGGATGCAGACGCTGGTTTGGATTGGATTGAATTGTGCTCCTCACCTGCCTCACTTGCTGCTCACCTACGAGGCAGCGTGACTTGCAACTTGGTGCATCTCATATTACATCAACTCAGGGACTGCTTTGCTGGTACCCCCTCTGCTGCCAGGGATGGCCCCACAGAAGAACCCCGCTAGAGGTACTCGCGCTACGATTGCTGTGAGTGGGGAGACATTGGGGGGTACAAAGGTAGCAGAAAAGACTAATGCAGCTGGGATAGAGTGTGTGAAACAAGCCGTGAGTTTTGGGAGGCAGGACTTGCCTACCTGCAGTCAAAAAAGTCAGCTGAACTGCTAGAAGCAAAACATTATGCAGATTCAACAACTAGTAACACACAAGTTGAAATTATTCAACCTATGGGGGCAATAATCAAGATGTGGTGCAGAAGGTTCCTGAGGACTCAGAACGGATAACGCCTACGGAAATGGAAGGTGACCTAGGAGGGGCTGAGAATTCGGACAGTGCTGTCATGCGGGGAAAATTGGGGGGAACAAGAAAAACAACCCAGAGCAATCTAGTGCGATGAATGAATCAGAGACAGGAACTAAGCATACAGAGCTACAGAAAGCAATTTCACTTTTAAATACTGTGCATGAGCATGTTACTGAAACTAATCAGCATAATTATGAGATGGAGAAAACATCTGGTAAGGTGAATGGTTGTACCACGCTATCTGCAGAGCATATTGCACTGGAGCACCCTATCTTAGCTATGGATTCTAAAGAGGCAGTCATAGCGGCTGCGGCTTCCATAACGGCTAACTGTTTGGGACATTACTCCGGTGTAATTCAAAGAGAGGGTGAACAAGAGAGTCAGGTTACTGAAGATGTTGACGTAGGGCAACAACCCCACACAGATATAAGGGCAGAGCAATTGACCTCCCCGGCATTATTAAAAAAAAAAGTAGAAGAGCCCAAAAGCTAAAAAATCGAAAAAGGCAAGCAGGAGTCAGAGCATATCTAGCGTGGGGTCTGCCAGGAAGAAAAAGGCACAAATTAAGGGTTTACCTGCTAACAGCCCAATGCGGAGATGGGTACAATGAAAAGGAGGGATAAAAACTGTGATGTCGAGGCTATCTGATGTAGGGCTGACGGATAAAGCTACAAGTGTTGTTAGTGCTGTTGAGTCTGGTGTGATAGTGCGAGTAGCAAGCTGTTCAGAAATGGATCTGCATTGAGAGCCCTGTACAACACCTAAGAGAGAGGGTGATTCAGGCCAAAATGAACCACTCATGGTACTTGGCTCACCTCAACGGCCCCACTTATCAAGCCCGGGGGAGGACTTGCAAAAAGGACTTACTGAGGAAAATGATACACCAATTCTCTCCCTGCTATTACAAGCTCTAAAAGATTAGAGAGAAAAGACAAGAGAGCTTTTTTTCCCAGATCAGGGCAGATAGCCTTAGTATTCAATTGTCCTTGAAGGAAGTAACAGGGAAAGTTGGTGAAATGACTTGCGAGATAATGGAGTTACAGCAGAGTGGTCACTAGGCAGGAGGTGACGGACAAAGTGGTAAACTTAACACAGCAATATGATGATCAGCTAGTGAACCTGGAACTCAAAATTTAAAAGTATTTGGTATTCCTGAAGGGCAAGAGGGCTCAGACTCAAGAACAGAAGGTCTTCCCGGATCTGGTGGACTTGGACTGGGATTGCCAGATCCAGAGGGCTCACAGACTTCCATTGGTGCAGCGCCGGAATGATGATTGCTATCCAAGGCCGTTTTTTACATACTTCTGGAAATATTTGCTGAGACAGGCCGTCTCTTTAAAAGCGGGCCCTCGAGCATCGATAGCCGTAGGGTCTTATTCGATCTTTTTCCGCTCCGACTCCTGTAAGGAAACTATGGACAGCCGGTGACGCTTGAGACAGTTAATTGATCCCTTAAAAGCTACAGGGGCACAAGCCTATTTACTGGAACCAGCTTGCTTGAAGATCATTAGGAGCAGTCAATCGCCTTCTTTTACATCTGAACCTGAGGACTGTCTAAGACTGAGGTGGGGACTGATGTTAAGGTGTCAAATTGGTTAAAGCAGATGGGCCTGAGACATCTTGGTGGCCATTGCGGAAGCAGGTTTTCAGTTTAGCTGCCATACCACCGGCAGCTATAAAAAGGGGATGATTCCTCCTCTATAATACGGGTGGGAGGGTTGGGGGTTTGGGTGGGCTGGTGGTAGAGGGAGGTGAGAAGAATTAGAAAAAGCCAACTCAATTAAATGGAAAGGGTAAAAAAGCAAATACATACGTAAGAGGGAAAGAAATCAGCAAGGTAATCAAAAGCTAATGGAGGTGGATAACAGAAGGGGCAGGGAAAAATTAATATATCGGGATGGCAATGATAAGGTGTTTAGCCTGGAATCTGGCTGGTCTCAAAAGCAAGACTTAGAGGCAGATAGTAGCGGAGGAATTATAAATGTATAACCCCCAGATTGTTATGTTGTCAGAAAAACATCTTTCTTACAAAGATAGAGGCGTTTTTGAGATATTTAAGTTTTGAGGTGATACTTTTCTTGGCACAAACGGTGTCTATCCGGGGCGTAGCTATTTTAAGTAGCAACCAATCTTGAGTAGAAGTTTGTAGGACACTGTCTGATAATGGGGGTAGATGGGCTATCGCTGAATTGAAAATAGCTGGTAAAAAATATTTTTTTTTGTTCATTGTATGGCCCCAATATAGATGATCCTACTACAATAGAAGCAGTTACTTTGGAATTATTAAATTAGGAGGGGGAGCAGTTGGTGATAAGGGATTTTATTTGTATAATGGATTATGGAGTAGATACTACACGGAGGGGGGCTTTTCAAAGGATGCGAAAGACACAGGCAGCCATATGGTAGTTGGGGCGTTTGCAGGTAATCAAAGATGTTTGGAGGACTCTTAATCCCAATATAGCAGATTATACGTACTATTCTGCCCCTCACAAGCTATTATTCAAAAATTGACATGGCCTGGGCATAAGATAACATTTTATGGTCAAGTAGTATTGAAATATGCCCGAAGGTCACATCAGACCACAATCCGGTTCTTCTTACATTTAGGATTTCCCCTGAATATAAAAACTCCAGATCTTTCTCCTTTCCCAGATATCTATTCACAGATGAATAATTTGTAACTCAGACTAGGGCACATTTTAAGGAGTTTATGGAAATAAACACAGGAACAGTCTCTCCCATAGTAGTGTGGGACACATTTAAAACAGCAACTAGAGGTTTTACCCAGCAATTCATCTTGAGACAGAATAAAGAGCAGAAGACGAAAATGGAAGCTACTATATTGGCTATACGGAAGATAGAAAATTTGCTAATTTATGCAGTTACTAGAGGTCTTCAAAATGCAGATGAGTTGGGGTACAGCATAGTAGTTTATAGATCAGCGCTGGCCTTCAACAATATCATCCAGTGTTTTTCTAAGTACAGGCCCCACCACTATCTGGACTTGCACCTACCCCCTCCCTCTAGAAGCCTCCTTAACTCTAGATGCTCACAAGCAGAGGAATAATTTCCCCTTCCCAGTGCCAGCCGAGAAGAATGCCAGCGTTTGAAGGACATGTCAGTCCTTGATATCCCAAGTCCTCTTGTGTAGCCCACTACCATCCCCAGAATGTGTGCCCTTGGTTGCTCTCAAGGATTTTCTGAGGTTAATCAGAAAGGTTAAGTGAGTCATCACTCAGTATATCTGAAACTTAGCTGGATATGTCTGGATACTCGAGAAACTTAATTGAGCAGCTCTGACCTTTATATAGCTTCATGTCCTCATTGATTACAGGCTTAACTTTGTCTCTGTCTTGCTAACTACCCAACTTTTTTGCACTGTGTCCCAGTTTGTCTGTCATGACTGTTTCTCCTACTGCCTCTCCACTTCGGTCTTCCCAAGAGGTGTCTGATACAACACGACCAGCCATTTAATGTCAGTTTTGGAGAAGAACTGTATGTTTGTTGTGTTGAAGAATGAGATAGTTGTAGTTGAGTTTATGGTATTGGAGATTGTGGTGGTGTAGACGGAGATGGAGATGGAGGTTCTGCAGATGAAGGTGGTGAAGATCATTGTGGCAGAGGTGTGAGGTGGGCAGGTAGTGTGCCTCCTAAATTGAGATGTGTCTGTAAAGCCTTATGCATGTGTTGCCCATGAATAGTGACTTTGGCATGTTTTGCGTATTGCAACTACTACTATAAGGACGGGCAAGGAATGTTGCCTTGCACTATTCCCTGAAATTTCAGAGTTGTGTTGGGGCTTCTTTTCCATGTCTTGGTAGTATTTCACAATAATATTCAAGGTATGTGTCTGCTTGTCCATCACCTGAAGGAATATTTTAAAGAAGACAGCTTTCTCACAGAGAGTAGACCCGATTGCATGATTATCTGTGCCACACATTAAACTGTTACCGGAAATAGGATCCTTCCATTGATCATTATTAGACCAAGCCAACTACCCCCTGCATGCATGGCTGTCTGACATGACCAACAGGTTAGTCAGCATGGAGAAGAATGCCATCTAGGCATTTGTATGGATGATAATGATGTAATGGGTAATACCTGATCCTCACCAGGTATTTTCTGGCTCCATTGAATGAGAGAGAAACAGAGATGCACCTTAATGGAACAATCTCCTGCTTAGCTAATAGCTAATTTCTGTGGATTTACAAACCTCAGAAGTGATTTTGGAGAAAGGTTTCTGCAGTGGTTTCAGGCTTTGCTGCCCTGGGTGTGGAGGTCTTTGCCCCAGTTGTGAAGGTATCTGGCAAGTATACAAAAAATAGTTACTAGTTGTGCTTGAACACTTTCCTGCATTTTTCTTTGGGAGCCCTGCTGAATGTCACGGAGCGCAAATGAGGCATCCCTGTTTGCCGCTGCTGGTGGAACCTCCCTGCTGCATACCATACCCTGGTGGGACTCGGTGTTCCAGGGTACAACGCCGGTTATTTATGGCATCTGCGAGGGGGGAGGCGTGGCCATCACGCTACATAGTGCTGTCTTAACACCTGCGGTGCGGGACGCGTTTGAACACTTGCCTGCATGTTTCCTTGGGAGCCCTGCTGTCAAGGAGCACGTTTGAGGCATCCCTGTTTGCTGCTGCCGGCGGAATCTCCCTGCTGCATTCCACACCCTGGTGGGACTCGATGTCCCAGGGTGCAACGCCGGTTATTTCCTGCAGTTGCGAGGAAGAGGTTTGACTATCGCACCTTATATCACTGCCTCAACCCACGCAGCGCTGGATGTGCGCGGACCACCCGCGGACTAAGCCTGGACCAAGGGCGGGCCCGTCTGTGTCAGTCGGAACCCGGAGGATGCTGGGCTGGGCACCTCCCCCCTAACATCTTCTTTCAGGATCTAAGGTTATTATCCTCTCACCATTAGTGCACCAGGATACTATTGGGAGACGGAATACCCCAGTGGAAAAGGAAGGGGGTGGGAAGGTAGTCACTACTCTTGATGCACTCCTGTCAAGTGCTGCAAGCGTCCTCTCTCAGCACCCCAGAAAATACCTTGTAGCTCCCACTAACTTTACAGGATCCATCCAACGATCTTCCGCCTGGTCAACGGATGCCCTCACCTTCCCCCCAATCATCCCCTGATCTTAATGGAAGGTCTGCTGTTGCATCATTCCCCATCAACCTTGCTGTTGAATCACCAACAACCAGATCCAGGGGCCAAGGGGGTGCGAAGCCCAGACCACCAAAAGTGTCACGTGCTATAAAACTCAGGGCAGTCCGCGCAAAAACAACCATGGCAAAAATTCCAATAATAGTGCAACCCTCTTCAGCTAACGCCCCATCTCATGACACAGCCCTGGATAAAGATTTTTGGCTGGAAGCAACCAAGCTTATGTCCACCATACTTGATCCCATCATGCTGAAGCTGATGCAAATCGAGGAGAGACTAGCCGGTTTAAAGGCTCTAAAACCATGAGCTCCTCAAAAAATGGTGCCCCACAATGTAAACTACTTCTCTGCAGTTATAGACCAGTCTAAATCCATTCCGTCCCCTAGTTACGGGGCTAGCTATTCATTGCCTTTGAGCATTCCACCATGGCCACCTGTGCAGGGGGGACCCGTCCTTCCATCTCGTGTACATTCAATTGGATGGGGTGTAAAGAATTGTAATTTAAAACCCTCATTAATGGCAAAGTCAGATTTTAAGTCAATATTCTGAAAATGCCACTTTTAGAAAGGTGGCATTTTCTTGTCCCATAACAACTCAAGACAAATCACATACCAATCTAGGAAAAGTAAGGATATTATAATATATAAAATGACACCAAACCAAAACAAACCCAATACGTAGAATTAGACATGTGCATTTTTTTTATAAACAGAGTTAGAAAATGCAGCAAAAAGTGCTAACTGTCAACCATAGGTATTTGTTCGCTCTATACCCGGTGAAATCAAAAGTTAAGGCTGAAGTGATTGTTCGCCAGTGGGACACATGGACCAGGTTCCTCCTGGTAGAATGTACCTTCTGACTTACAAAGGTTTCTAGAGGAAAAGTGGTTGGAGATGAATGTTGTTGGGGTAAGTTGTAAGCTGAATCAGAGGAATGGCTTGACAATAACAGAGAACCACTGTGAGTGAGTTCTCAGTGTGAATCAGTTACTGCTTAGCATCAAGTCTGGCAAAGCCATTAATGAAGGTGGATTTGGTCTTGTGCTGCTTTGCATTGAGTATGGTGAAGTCGCAGATTGAATGCTACTTGACATGGAATCCATTAAAGTATGCCTATAGCAATGAAAATAAACAGCTTTGGTTAAGTCAATGACTATCTGAATTTGAGTGAACTTCATTAGATACAGTTTTCAATCTTTCTCATCAGGAGAATTTTTAATTCCAAAAAGTAGACTAATTCATAAGGCACATTTCTTGACTGAATCCTCATTCTAGACTTAGTGGGCCATTTTGGGTGTAAGTTCGTTGGCTTCAATTTGCACCTAGGACCTGGTTGGATTTAAATTATTGAAACTGTGTGCTTAACTGGCAATGTTGTGGACTTATTGATTGTGGTGGACTCACGACCATCCCAATTAATATCCCATTTTTACTCCAGCCATCAGATTCCTAATGTTAGATATATTCTCCCTAAGTCAAAGGCTGTGTAGTTTTAAGGGGATTGTGCATTGGTTGGGGAAGGTCTACAAATGAAGAAAAAGTCCACTGGATAAAGTAGCATATTAACACCCCTTTGATCCCCTGACAACACTCCACTCATCAACCGTAAGTGTCCTCAACAATACTCAGCTAACTCTTGGATACATTTACTAGGGATGCAAACTCCAACTTTCATTTAACTATTGAAAAACATATCTCTGAATGTCAAAGCCCCATGCCATTATGTTAGGAGGAATAAAACCATGGATTCTTTAAATACATTCATCACCAAAAGACACTAAAAAGCTTAAATGGGACCAGTGGGCAAAGTTATTCACCCAGACTAAGACAGTGATCAGATTCTCTTTAATCATTCATAGAAATGTGGGGTGGCAATCATAGTTCTGAAATCTCCAGGACACAAGGTGTTAAAATGTTGGTATGATCCAGGTTAGGATATCATGTCTTTGTTAAGTGGTCCGTAGCTGTTAGGTCTCCGATCACAAACTGAAAGGATGCAACGAGAACCTAGCATTTGATCCCATACTAGACAGTTCTTGCCACCAGACAATGGTAGTACAGCAGATATGGTAATCTTACAGCCTCTAAGATCAAGCTGATTGTTGAATTCAACAGACAGGGTGTATACATTTCTGTATTATGCACTTTTTTTTCTAGTTCCCTTATTTAATATTTTCTGGCAACTAGTCCATTACTCCTAGAATCATGTACTGCAGCGTTGTAGAGGAGGGAATTTCCAACCATGCACTCGTGTTCATTGACTTAGACATGGACAATAACCAGCCACAAGCAGAGGACCTTCCCTACAACAATAATGGGAGAAGATGCTTTTCTGTCTGAGGTTTATAAGGTTGGCACACCATTAGTAGTCAAATGTTTAAATGAAGCTTTTAAGGATACCAAGAATACAGTCATGTTCCATTCTTTCTCCTACAAAGCCCTTTAATAAATGATTCTCCAACCGAGCAAGCAACCTTTAGGGTATATCCACTGCCTGATTTCACTACTCAATGTTGATAATAACAAGCTAGCCTAGGTTTTGGCCAACAGACTGAGAAAAGTGAACTCCTCTTTAATACATGAATCATAAGTGGGCTTTTTCCCACTGAGGACAGCCAGGCATCATGGGTGGACTCTTTCACACAGTTTGTGGCTATTCATAGACTTTCCTGACAAGACCTTAGCCACACCCATTGATGCCTTTGGTCGAGTAGACTGG
Organism: Lissotriton vulgaris; assembly: GCF_964263255.1. Classification (NCBI taxonomy): domain Eukaryota; kingdom Metazoa; phylum Chordata; class Amphibia; order Caudata; family Salamandridae; genus Lissotriton; species Lissotriton vulgaris. The sequence continues at coordinate 2,119,942,295 of NC_141689.1, forward strand.
GACTACCTCTTCAGGATCTTTGAAAAGTTTGGCTTGCTATGTAATTTCACATCAAATGCCACTGGCTTTATAGCTGAACACAGACATGTAAACTGTGATGGTTTCATGTCTGCTCCCTATCTCACACTGCAGGGCTGCCCTCTTTCACATTTCCTTTTTCTGTATAGGTCTATTATTGAGTCCATAATTTGTCCAATTGACAACATGCATTAAATAACTTTCACTATTGTAAGACATGATGGATACAAATTAATTCATGCAGTCACATCCCTTCTTTTGAAGATACTAGAACCTATGAATCACTTGCTACTGTTTGTTTGGTTGACCACTCTTAAAAGCACAAATATTAACTCCATGATACACTCCTCTGCCCCAACATGGCATAATCCAGGAATGCAGATTGGGAGCCAAGGTCGAATTTAGGGTTAAATGTGATAGGTCAACTCATTTGGGTGATGAACTTTAATCATTTGAGGACGTATACACCAAATTTAAATTAGAGCAGGGACACACTGGCCCGTTTGTCAACTGGGACCTGTTGGTAGAGTAAACTGGGAGCAGAGACAATGCTACTCCCTCACTCCCAGATATACATTCACAATACCACATAGAGAATGCTGAGGAGAGTTATCACAGATTTGTACAACCGCATTTATAGAGCACACAGCTACTCAGCACGAGCGCCCCAGCACTAATGGGCCCCAATTACCATCCCATGTGCCCCTAGTTGCAGAATATCCAAGTTTTAAGCTGTTTCCTAAAGACTGCCAGGTCCATTATACATCTGAGGGTTGACGGGAGCAGGTTCCAGGCTTGGGCCCCTTGGAACCTAAAAGATCTTATTCCAGATCGGAATATACATGTATCCTGGGTACCAAGGCATGTCATGGGATACTCTCTTCCTGAGATAGCCAGCAACCATCCTTGTAAGGCTCTGAAAATCAGCACCACAGCCTTCAATGTAATCCTCTTTCTCACTGGAAGCCAGTGTAGAGCCTTGAGGTTAGGGGATATATGAGTCCTGGGATGAAGCATGAGCACCAATCTCGTCACTGGATTTTAAACTACCTGCAAGTGGTTGAGAAGATACTCAGGTAACACCAGGTATAAGAAATTGGCATAATTCAATCTGGAGATGATCAATGCCTGGACCACAGTTTTCCTCATATTCAGTGATAGAGGTAGAAATGTCCTCAGCATTCGCAGTAGACCAAAGCAGGTACTTACTACTGACTGAACCTGAAGTCTCGAGAGAGAGCTATCAATAGAGATGCCCAGATCTTTGACCATGTTTTGAGCAGAGGATGGTGATAACATATCCCGAGGCTACCAGAGTCTTCACTCTTCCGAGGGAGGTGAACCAAAAAAGATAATCACTGATTTCTTAGGATTACACTTTAATTGATTCCTCATCAACCAATTGAACACCCTGGAGAGGCATATTCTGATCTTCTTGCCCTCAAAGTCTGCCCCCTTTTTACAGGTAAAAAGCAGCTGGGTATCGTCGACGTATGAAATTATTTTTGCTCCACAGTCTTCTGCCAATGATGCGAGTGGGGACATATACACATTGAAAAGTGCAGGGCTCAATACAGACTCCTGCAAGACCCTCACTTTCAAATTAGGGATAGAGCCCGTATAGAGAAGAGTCCACGTTTCCTGACTGCTGTCCTCAAGAAAAGAGTCCAGCCACTTTAACCCAGTACTGCCTCTACCAAGCTTCTGAATCCTTTCCAGGAGCCTGGCATGCAGGACAGTTTCAAAGACCACCGACAGGTGTAATAATACTAGGATTGCTCTACCCCCCTGTCATTAGTCAAAGTCCCTCAGGATAGGTAGATAGATAGATAGATATATAGATAGATAGATAGATAGATAGATAGATAGCTAGATAGATAGATAGATAGATAGATAGATAGATAGATAGATAGATAGATAGATAGATAGATAGATAGATAGATAGATAGATAGATAGATAGATAGATAGATAGATAGATAGATAGATAGATAGATAGATAGATAGATAGATAGATAGATAGATAGATAGATAGATAGATAGATAGATAGATAGATATCTGTGGATCATAGTTCCTGGGTTGTTATAGTTGCGTTCGAGTTTACATTGAAAATTCAGTAATACCATTGGTGGCATACGAGGAGTCTGCCCAAAACATTTTAAAGAAAGTAAATTCCAGAGTGGGTTTTCAATGTCATGTTTCATGAAGTTCTGATGTGTGGGGGAATCCCAAAATTTCGAATGAAGGTTAAACTGTGCAAAAGGAAGGGGTGTTACATGGTTTAAAGAAAGGTGCATTTAAAAAGTTGCTGCTGTTGGGCACACAGAGTTTAAAATTAAGAGATATTTGGACCGTTTATTTGTGAGATGTAACCAAAGCATCACTGAAATTCACAAGTTATGGTTATCTGCACAGTCCATACCTCAAACAAAAGCCATTTTGATCATACCTCTCACGATCTTAGTTATCAGTTAATTATAGACACTGACTCACATTACATTCTATTCTGAACTCTGTTATAGTACTTTATAGACAGTGACACATACAAATTCTATCCATTAAATCCCAATCCTATTCCACTGATCTACTCAAAATTCTCTCTCAAAACATGGTTAATATGAGGTATGTCTTGACTGCACATGGTCTTTCCGGTTTCCTACTTCTTTCTCTATGTCAAATTATCTTTGAGCATTTGTGTAAAGCACTCAAAAACCGGTCAGTACAGCAGCACTATGTAAAAACATTAATAAATAAAGAATTACATGTTGTTTTTGATTATATATATTTGTACTCAGCAAATATAGCCATAAAAAGAAAAATGCTACAATACAGCATACAGTTAAAATGCAATTTATACAAACAATACAGCCATATAAACTGTATAAAACTCAAAAAAATCCTAATAAAATATACAAAGAAAGCAGTGCAACTCTATAAAAAACTGTTACTTCATTGCTAAATTGAAAAATGGTTGCATGTACATTAAATATACATTTCTACATACATACAGACTTCCAAGGATCGAAAATATTCTCAGGTCATGGGTAAACTCGTATTTCTACCCCAAATCCATTTCAAATTATAATAACCAATGCATTCAATGATTCCTTTATTGCAATTAAAAATCTTCCTTTTGCACATGTCACATTTAAAAATCTCATATTTATCAGTAGGCTAAGTGCTTGATCCCTACTATCAGTTTTATAGGCAATAACATTTTTTTTAAAGTTCTTTCCATTCTTGCAGGAACCACACACAATCCAACAAAATATGTGGGCTACTGCATTTTACTTGTAATCCACATGTTCACAGGCCCTGTTTGTTTGTCATTGCAGACTTTATCTTTCAATCAGCATTACATGTATTCAGGCGAACTCTAAATTTCAATACTGTATTTCTAAGCTTCGAGTTTGGCATGGCCTCGATATAGGGGAACATCTGATCATTAGCCCACCATTTACCAAGAATTGGGTGGACGATTTGCTCACCAGGTAACATAAATATTCTTGTCGGGCCTCACTGTTCATAATATCACATAGCACCTGCTTGGAATCTGCTGCCAAGATTCCCATTGATCTGGTTCTAAGGACAGTTTGGCGCATAACTTATCTAACTTATGTCTAGCTTGGGACGCCCAGTTAGTTCACTTTCCTTTACTTCTCTTTTACAGAGGTTCAATGATGCTTGCATTACCTGAAAATTCCAGGCTGTAAGATGACATTCCACTCTCACAGCCTGTATCATAGTTGACGGAGGGAGAAGCAAGGAGCAGCTTCACGTATTTACCATCCTGTAAATTCCAATCCAATTTGCCACCTAAGGATAAAACCTCTACACCGTATTTGAATTGAGGGCGCACCATGGCATTAAAAGCTGATAGATTTGGCCACAGGGCAGGGCCTCCATACTTCTGCTTAAATTGCTTAAGGCCCCATACTGAAGAGAAGCCTTTGATTTTAATATATGTGATCCCTCCAATTTAACTTGCTATCGAACCACATATTAAAATATTTATATTTGTCCACTTCTTCGAATCTGACCTCTCTCAGTTTCCAGTAAAAAAAGCTCTTTCTTTTACCCAGCACCATTACTTTAGTCTTTTCTAAATTAACCGTGAGGCTTTTTTTAGACAGTAATTGTAAAATAGGTCCTGTTTTTATTTTGCAAACCCAACTCTGTCATGTCGGTTATCACTAGATTGTCAGCTTACAGCAGACATGATAAATTCGCCCCCTCCATTTTATGGCTTAATCTCCCAGCCTTACTCCCCTATTTTGTAAGTCAGAAAGGAACAAAGAGATTAACAGTGGAGCCAAAGCATAGCCCTGACGCAATTCATTCTTTATCTGAATTTTCTTAGATAAAGTTCCAAATGTATCCAAAATTACCCTGGCCCAATTCAGTGAATGCATTTCCTGTAATAATTAAAGTACCTTCATTTTGATTCCAAGGTTTGCCAGCATAATCCACAGTAGACTACGGTCTACTGATTCGAAGGTGACCCGGAAATCAACAAAACAGCAGAACAGATTTCCTCACACTTTGCCTTTTTTTCTATTCTTTGAACCCACCTTGCTCTATTAGTAGCAAATTGTACTGTTCTGCCCAGGACTTCAATACTCCTAACAATATCTTAGAGAATACTTTTCCCCCACATCCAGCAGGCTTATAAGGCGATAGTTCTGGAGCAGTGTAGCGTCCTCCTTATTATATATTGTTCTGACAATGGCCCCCTTACAACTTTCTGGGAAAATCCCAGAGGTTACAATATTTTGGAAGGTCACATTTAGAAAGCTTGCCCACCAGTCAGTATTATTTTTTAATATAATTGCTGGTAGGTTATCTGGCCCTGCGGCTTTAGTTAGTTTTAAAGATCGATTGGTTTCGTTTATATTTTTAAAAGAGAAGTACAGCTTTAATTGTTCTACATCCTTGAACCTTATTTCCAGGGTCTTCTTCATCCCCTACAATTATACAAATTACTCAGATTGTTAACCCAATCATCCTCTCCCACTAAGCACAGCATTTCTCCTTGTACATTTCTCTCTTTTACCAATCACCAGAATAATCTTATTTTATTAGTGTTTATCACTACTAACATTGTTTGCCAATTTTTGGACATATATTCTATTTTCCTTTCCCTCAACCTTTTTTTATACAAAGTTTTGCTACTCGGAGGCTTTCCACTGTTTTCTTATCCTGTCTTTTTCTTAACTGTCTTTTCCATTTTCATACCTTCAATTTTAAATTCCTACACTCATTATTAAACCAACCATTTGTTCTCTCTTCTTTCTTGGGTGGGTTGCCATGATTCTACTTGTATCCTTAAACAAATTACTACCTGCTCAATTACCATGTTAGAGTTTTATCTCTTTGCTCCAAATTACCAATAGACGTATAATCAATGATCATGTTATTGACCAGTTTGAGGCTGTCCTTGGTTATACAGGTGGTATGCATCCGAGGTGTTATATCTGTAAAGGGACCACTCTTTTTCTTTCCTACTCTTGTTCTATCTTAATTAATAGTTTTAGGTACCAGTGGTCACTGCCTTCACTCTGCAATACCTAAAATCATTCTACTTCCTTAAAGTGCCAAGTATTTATAAAAGCATAATCAATTGGGCAATTCTGATTCCCTATGCGAAAGGTCTTTCTTGCGGGGCGTTCGGTGTTCACCCGTCCATTGGCACAGAATAACCCTATAGATCTGACAAACTTTGCTAGATATTTGTTTCCTGCAGAACTACCTACTCCAGCAAAAATTGCTGGGGGTACCTGTGCATAGGTTAATAGACCTTTAAACAATTTATCACTAAGGGAAGGGTCCATTTTGGGATTAAAATCTCCTAGGATTATTTTAAATTGTGATACTTTTGAAATATAGATGAACTCCAGATCTTCCTCTAGCAATCCTAGTTGCTCTTCAGAAATATATGTGTAAAGTTTATAGCATTATTTATTATCATCGCTGAGAGTGATGTGGGCTAGTGCTTAATTTGTAAAAAAATAAGTGACGGTCACAAAATTTTGCAAAGGCCACGACTATGCTATTTAATGTCGGCATACCGAATACTATTGTTGCATAGTCTTGTTTCCACATCATGCCTCCAGACTTTCCCTGCCTTCTCCCTTTGTCAAGAATTAATGTCATTCTTTTCTTCTGTCTTTCCTCCTTGTGCATTTTTCCTCTCTTGCTCTGGTTCAAAGTCTGAAGAGGTAAACAAATAATGGAAAGGGGCGACCACTCGGTCCCCCCAAACATATGGTCGGGTGCTCCGATCCTCCCGGGAAACCAATTTGGGCGGGGGGCGTGTCTCGGCTGGTATGCCCAAAGCGGCGTAGCCGGGGCGCGCCTTTTCCCGCCCAAGAGGGGTTGTCCTAGACACCTACACCGATGACCACGCCCAGTAGGCGTACTGGAGGAGGGTGCACGCCCTCCCGAAGAAGAATAAATAGAGCGGGAATCCGAAGAAGCGTCCTCTTGTTCCTGTGCTCTGAAGGCTGCACCCACTCGTTGCTCGTGAGCCCTCGACGGAACAAGCGGCAATTTTGAGAACTTGTAATTCTTGTGTTTCTCTTTCAGTGATTTAAGGCGAAGAATCCAGGACCGTGTTGATCGACTCTGAACGGATAATCGAAACATGTCTGGCAAGAAGGCAGGAAAGGGTTCCGAGACAGACAAGGTGCTACGCATGTTGGTGAACCGGATAGCGGGAATGGAACGAAAGGTCGGACAAGTCCCAGCGCTTGGTCGAGATTTGGCGGTCATCAAAAAACAACTGGCTGCAATGAACAAGCCTGGTAACCCTAAGAAGGTAATAGGGCCGGCCTTGCCGGGAATCGTCCCCGAGGGTAGAGGGAAACGGGTCAAGAGGAGGGCGGTTGCAGGGGAGGTTCCGGTCCCTGAGGTGCCCCCGGTCATCCCTGTCACACCAGCTAATGACCCGGTACCAATCCCAGACGCGGGTCAACCGATCCCGGTTGTGATTACGCCCGCTAACGAGGAGGATATGCCTCCTGAACTGGCCACCCAGTTGGCCGCATGGCTCAATAAGAAGGCAGGGGGTGCTACGGCGCCCGGAGACATGGCCGAAGAGGCCAAGTTACTAATCCAGCAGTTGCGGCAGCCGCGAGATGCCGCGAAGGCGAATCTTCATCTTGTTTCCCCACAGGTGATACCGGAAGGACCGGCAGCTGGTCGCGAGAAAACGGCGGGAACAACGACCGAACCGGGTAAGCTCGCTTTGCCGCTGGCGGGAGAGGGCTCATTACCCTCAAGGCGGGAGAGGGTGGTACAACATATCCCGATTGCCACGAAAGAATTGATATGGGCAGACAAGTATGTCAATATGTTTTCGTTATTAACTGACCATCGAGAGATGGAATATGCAAAAACACAAAAAGATTTGTGGCACCCGAGCGTCTGGCGCGCCAAGATGGCGGAGTTTAGGGTGGAGGAGACGATAACGAATTGGGCGAAGGCCTTTGCAATGTTTACTGCGATTATTGGCAAACGTAAGCCCGAGGTATTGACTGAACTGTCTTGTTATCAAACTCGTATAATGGATTTTTATGAAATGTATGAGGGGGACGAATGGAAAGGTTACGACATGAAATTCCGTAAAGCGAAAGAGTATGATTCCTCTCTGACATGGGACTGCCTCGACTCAATTTCTTGGCATAAGCAGCTCCTGCCTGGGACGGCAGGGACATCCTCGCCAGGCGGGAGTGGGTCGGGGGTTTCCCGCCAAAAACCCGCGGTGCCCTTGCAAGCAGGCGCCAGTGGTGACCACCAGCCGAAGACCGGCGGGAATGGTGGAAAGCGGGGGGTCTGTTGGGGCTTCAATCGAGGTAACTGTAACAGACCGCAAGGAACATGTAGGTTCAAGCATGTGTGTGCAGGCTGTGGGAATTCCTCACACCCGGAGAGTTCATGTAGATCCAAAAATAACGGGGGGGGAGGAAAGGGAGGCTCCAAGCAGGAGTGAGGCTGATCGTTGTGACCAATTGCCTACACCCGTTGATCTCATGGCTATGACTCCTTGGTTGAACAAATACCCTGATCATGTCTCCGCTGGGGTGTTGAGGAAGGGATTCTTATACGGCTTCCACATCCCGGCGGGGGATTTTTGAGGGGAACCTTTTTGTAAAAACCAGCTATCAATGCAGCAGAATCCAAGTGTGGTAGAGAGAAAACTTGCAAAAGAAGTGAGTCTAGGGCGAGTGGCAGGGCCTTTTCAGCGCCTGCCAGTCGCGGATTTCATCTGTTCCCCATTAGGGGTGGTCCCGAAGAAGGAACTCGGGGAGTTTAGGCTGATCCATAACCTGTCTGCTCCAAGGGGTTCCTCGGTGAACGATGCTATTGACCCGGAAGTTTGTTCGGTGCGGTACGCGTCATTCAATGATGCCGTCGCCATGTTAAATCGCCTGGGCCCCGGGGCGCTGATGGCAAAATCAGATATCGAATCAGCGTTCCGGTTGCTCCCGGTACACCCACAGGATCAGCGTTTGCTAGGTTTTGCTTTCCAAGGGAGTTATTACATGGATAAATGCATGCCGATGGATTGCTCCATTTCTTGTGCCTATTTTGAAAGATTCAGCTGTTTTCTAGAGTGGGCATTCACCGAGGCCACAGGGCATAGGCATGTCATGCATTATCTAGATGACTTTCTGTTCTTGGGAGCAGCCGGCGACACGAAATGTGCGCAGGCGCTACAGGACTTTTGCATCCTCATGAGGGAGTTTGGAGTCCCATTGGCACCAGGTAAAACGGTTGGACCATCTACTTCACTGGAGTTTCTGGGAATTGAGCTTGATTCTGTGGAGGGGTGTTTCCGTTTGCCGGTAGGAAAGGTGGCTAAATTTAGGGCTTCCCTGGAACTTTGCCTTGGTAAGGAGAAAGTGACCCTGCACCTGTTACAGCAAACAGTAGGTCAGCTTAACTTTGCCTTGAGAGGTATACCAATGGCCCGCCCCTTCTCACGCTCTATTGCACAAGCTATGGTTGGTCTTAAAGAAGGACACCACTGTACGAGACTGTCTGCAGAGGTTCGCCAGGATATGCGCATTTGGTTGGCATTTCTGGCGGACTTCAACGGTCGAGTAGTGTGGAGCAAGCCGCCAGCGTCTTCAGACGAGCTGGGTTTATGGACTGACTCGGCGGGGAGCGTGGGATTTGGCGCCATTTTTGGTAACCAATGATCGGCGCAAACATGGCCGGCGTGGTGGCACTCCAGTGGTCTCACAAGTAACATTGGGTTTCTGGACCTGTTCCCTATTTTTGTCGCTCTGATGGCATGGCCAGACGATTTCAGAGACCGCTCAGTCGTATTTTGGTCTGATAATATGACTGTTGTCGAATGTATTAACTGACAGGCAGCACGCTGCAAATGGATCTTGAGATTGTTGAAAGAAATTGTGCTGCTTTGCATGAAACTGAATGTACAGTTCAGGGCGAAACATGTGCCGGGTGTACGGAATCATGCGGCTGATACTCTCTCGTTCACATATGCAGGCGTTCAGGGGTTATCTACCTACAGCGGACCTAGCGGCGGCACCATTCCCCGAAGCACTCTGGCTAATCGGTGCCCCGGATTACAAGACCTCGTGGCGGCGAGCTTAGCCCCCAGGACGAGGAAGGCATACGAAGGGGCGTTTCGTTCCTATGGTGCTTTTTTGGGTCCGACAGGGAATCAGAACTGGGGTCAGGAGGAATCCTTCCTAGGGTTCCTGGTAGCACTGCACAGAGAAGGCCGATCAGTGGCAACAGCCAATAGGCACAGGGCGGCCATTTCATTCATGGCCCAGGTACATGGCATCAAGGACCCAACAGGTTCCTTTTTGGCGAAAAAAGCCCTTCGTGGCTGGCAGCGCCTCGAGGGTCGCAAGCAAGATGAGAGGCGCCCGATTGGCTTAGAAAGGTTGTCCCTACTCATAGCGAAACTAGTAGAGACATGCTCTTCCCAATTGCAGTTCTGTTCCGTGCAGCTTTCGCATTAGCGTTCCATGGGGCTATGCGGGTGAGCGAACTGGTCGCAAGGAATAAGAAACATGTGGAGGGAGGCTTGTGCAGGGATTACATCCTAATTAGGGATGATTCAATGGTAGTCATGATAGCGAGGTCCAAGACTGACCAGGGAGCTACGGGAAACAGTGTTGTTGTGCAGCGCGTGCGAGGGTCCCCCACGTGCCTGATAATGTGTATAGAGGAATACTTGGCACTGAGGGCGGATACATGGGGGGAAGTTTGCTGAGGCACAACGATGGCACCCCACTGATGAGGTTTCAGTTCCAGAGGGTGCTAGCACTGACAATCGCTGCCGCGGGCATGGACCCGGGTGATTTTGGGACCCACTCCTTTAGGATAGGGGCTGCTACTGAGGCTACAGCCAGGGGTCAGGGTGCAGAGGAAGTGAAACAATTGGGACGATGGTCCTCGAATTGCTTCAAAAGGTATGTGCGATTGCACATGTTGTGAATTCAGTTGACATGCACTCACGCTTCATGTCTTTTGTTTGATTACAGTTTCGCGAGCATGTCATGCGGGGCGGAATTTGCAGTCGACCCAGTACCTGGAGACCAGCGGTCATGGATCACGGTCTGAGGAGAGAGTGGTGTGGGTCGTGGGCCACTTATACGTGAGGCGGGCCGGGGACGTATTCAAAGCAGGTGACGCGACTCGCGCAGCTGGGGAATACGGGTACAGAGTGGCCTTCCACGGAAGGGGCGGGCTCTGTATTGACCAATTCGAATCTTTTGTTGAGGGTCTCTTAGGGCGGCAGAGGTCACCGCCATCTGTAGTCATAGTACACCTGGGGGTCAATGACTTGGTGACTCTGGGTAGACGAGTATTGTTCGAGCAAGTTTTGTCTGCCGTTAGCTGGTTGGCAAAAAGAATCCCGGGGTGCACGATTGCCTGGTCCCACATGATTCCCAGGAAAGTATGGCGGGGGGGCCTTTCGGTGTCAGCACTGAACCATTCGGTGAAGAAGGTTAACAATAAAATTGGTAGATTGTTTCGCTCTACACAGTTGCATAGTATTCCTCATGGGTGTATTCGGGGTGATCACATGTATCTAAATGATGGGGTTCACCTGACCCGGGAGGGGAATGTTTTACTCATAGGAGACTTCATAGCATGGCTAAGGGGTTTGAGGAAGCATGACCTTTAGGAGGAGTGTGGGGGGGGACGGATAGCCGGTCAACTATCCGGCCTGTGGCGGTAAGGTCATGATCGGTGAGCAGTAATTTCAAGGTCCCTAGAGTGGGGCGCCACCCAATATGGATGGGAGCGCCCGGGGGGAGGCGGCCATTGGCCCCTCCCACTGGGAGGCGGAACCCACTAAGGATGGGTCGCCTAAGGGGAGACGGCCATAGGCCCCTTCCAGGGGAGGAGGCGGCTATATGCCCCTCCTACGAATTTCCCGGGGCCCGGATATCCGCGACGGCGGATAGAGAGTGTGGGGATGGGGCAGGGAGTCCACGCTGTCCTTCCTACAGATACCTCACACGGGAGCTCGGACGACCTTTAAGATGGCGTCGAGCGGAAAGGGGGGCCCCCCAACAAGACAAGGGAAATTGCAGTTGGCAATGAGGGTACAGTCCTCTGCGCATGCGCCATTCACACCGTGAGGGCGACAGTTTTGTTAGTAGGGATCTGACACCGGTTAAGACCTTGCCGTTGGCCCTTAATGCTAGGATGTACAATTTTAATTTAGAATGTATGCATTTGCAGGATGTTAGACTCGGCTAGGAAACCTTTGTATTAGAGATTTGTTAAGGTTATCCAAAGAACATGTCTTCATCGAAATGTAATAAATATAAAATTGTACATGATTATGAAACTTTTATTTAATGTTTTAATTTTGTTTCATATTTTAATAAATACGGCTCGGAGGGTGACTCCCTCCCGCCTTCCAAAAGTTCAGAACTGCGTCCGACTTCCCATCCTTGGGGATTGTGTTGGGAGGGGGTGACGGGCATCCCGGCCATACTAGGCCTTGTCACTATGATCCCCAATTTTATTTTGTAAAGTGACTATATTGAAATCTGGGAGTCATAAGCAGTGTTTTGTCAAATTAGTTATTTTGTAATGTGATAGTAACTCCCACTGTACTAGCACAATTTATTAGTACGACTGAACCAATTAACATGCCACTCTCCATATTAATTTTCACAGGCATAGTATATGTCGTTTTTAAAACCTTTGAGGACTATAACATAAAACAAGCAATATCAGGTGATGTACTTAATGCAACATATATTTACCGGCTCCAATGGCTGCATGTTTCCTTCTTCATGGGCATGTGTGTTTGGTTTGCTTATCAATTTGAGCTAGCATAAAGCAGTCCCATATCTTGACTGGAGAGTCCACACATTAGCAAAACCGTGAAAAGTAGCAAAGATTAAATTCGCAGTTTGTCAGACTGTCACTTTCATTGTAAAAGACCAAAAAAAACAACGTCTTTCTCCTGGCTCCGTAGCTCGAAAAATACACACAATGCCTTACCAGTGGCTAACTTAAAAATACATAACATCTGTTTGGAATGAGCTTGTTCGAAAACAATCTGTGCCTCGCTGTAGTTTCAATGCAAATGGGAAACTGTAGACAAAGGGATACAGAATATGAATGCATTGTACCACTCATCAAAACAATAGTGTTAATAATTAAAAGCAGGCTCAGAGAAGCATTTATCACTACAAGATACATTAACATATCAAAAAAAGACCATGTAGGTAAAGGCTGTAAATGTTTTAAAAAAAGGGTACAATTGGACATTATAAATTAGAAAAACGAAATGCAGCCCCAAACCTTATGATTTACTGAAGCACAGGGTTTGTGTTTGCACAATGTTTTTGTCCATATACTTACAACACCCTTTTTTTCGAGTGAAAATGGCTTTTCCAATTCATAACGGATGTATGACTCATTTTAACCGCAGGTAGGAAAGAGCATCAAAGTGGCGGCTTTCCAAATTGTGATTTACATGTATCATTATCTTGGACCATACTTGTGGTTTGCAAGACATTGAAAAGTAAATGACACCTCAACACTTAATAAGCCTCAAAGAAAGCACTTGCAATTGAGGGCCCCATTAGGATGACGGGCGGACTTTGTCCGCCCGCCACCCTATCGGTATTCTGGACCGCCCGCCATAAGGGCGGGGTCCCGTTGGGGGAATTAGTATGTGCCCGCCACAGTGGCGGGCACATCCTTCATTTTTAGCATTGCTAAAAATGCTGCAATGCTAAAAATGAAGGATGTGCCCGCCACTGTGGCGGGCACATACTAATTCTAAAAATGCATTTTCGCATTTGCATATATAAAGCGGCAGGCACCGCGCGGTGCCTGCCGCTTTGTGCGCGGTGCCTGCCACTTTGAATATGCAAATGAAGGGGGGTACCATAGGTACCCCCCCGGTGCACCCCCACCTCAGCCTTCACCCTGGGGGCCCGCAGGGGCCCCCAATAGCAACGACCGCATGCCTTTCCGTGGCGGGATCGCCGCCGCGGAAAGGCACCTATACACACGCATGCAAATATGGCTGGCGGTGTCTGATAGACACCGCCATCATATGAACCCTTTTCTGACCAGCCGCAAGGCGACCGGGGCGGAAAAGTAGTGGGTGGTGTTTGCCTCCGCAGCGGTCCCCCCGCCATTGTAATGTGGCGGGGGCAAAAGGGTGGCGGGGGGGCATTTCTGTCGGGCGGATCGCCACCGCCACCATGGCGGTGGCGATCCGCCCGACATCATAGTGGAGCCCTAAATGTTTTATGTATCTCATCAGGGTTCATAGCAAATAGTTCAGGGGTCCAAAAAGACTTGTACTTCAAAATATATCTTCCCAATGATTTGAAAACTTAATGAGAAATGTTGCTTCCCTTCTTAAAATGTCTTGCAACTGGACAATGATTTAGGGCCTTACTTAGATCTTGGCAGATCTAGTCCCGCTGTGGATTTTTCACAGTCTTCTCACCTGCCGGCTTTGCAGTGCACCCACCTGATTTAGATTTACATAGATGAAAGACTGCCATGGTCCTGCTGTCACACCCAGGAGGTTTTGACCGCATTAACGGCAGGATAGGTAAATGCAGCTGTCAGAGGCAGTACAGCCACGTTGTCAGCTAGGCCAATAATGATGTGCCTTCCTGCTGACACAACTGTGACAGCAACTTCCACACCTGAGTTAGTGGAATGAATGCATATAAGGAACAAACTCACCTTCACTCACCTTCCCACTTAATGTACCGCCTTGGATCTGACATCCTCTGCTGGCTGATCATGATGAAAATCAACACAGTCGTCGCTGGAACCGAAGGTAACCTCAACCATTACCTGCTAACTTTTCCCTTAACTGTTCACATTTACTCTAGACTCATGCCTTTCAAATTTACTCACACAAGAAATTGCTTTTTTTCTTTGTCCTCATTTCACCATGGCTACTGCATTCAGAACCGTTTACGTGTGTCCTCGATCCATCCATGATCCATGCATATTTAGACTCCAGGCCACCCTGGCACTAGTCTTATACAGAGCAAGCGGGGTCAACCTCCACTAAGCCCATGGCATGATGTAATCATTGGACCATAGGTCCAAAATAATAACCAAAACCAACAAACTTTAAATTAAAATCTTACTCTGACCACGTCAAGTAATAGTTCCAAAACTCTTTTGGCCTTTGTGGGTTGCATTTGATATCTAGTTTGCATGTCCAACTTATTGTATTTAACCAGGCAACTGGATGGGGGGCAAAGGGTCTAACCATCTTATACATATCTCTCTTCTTGCCAAAATCAGCAGATAGAATAATAGGACCCTTAGCAGCGGATAGAATAATAGGCCTCTTTGCTTACTGTTCAATACCTGCTGGGATGCATTATCAACCCCAAAGAACACCACTGTTGCGGTCAAAACAATATTCATGGTAAAAATAGCCCTTAAAATGGTTTCAACATTCTCCCAGAATCCTCGGATACCTGCGCATGTGAAGAAGACATGGATGTCACTGGCCCTTAAAATATTACACCTCTTACAGCTGGGAACCGGTTGCAATACGAATTTAGCTAATCTTTGAGGAGTCCAATATATCCTATGGATGACAAAGAAGTGATGGTGTTTAAGATGAGCCGGCGATACAAAGGCATATAACGTTTTCAAAGATTCCATCCACAGAGTTTGTATACAGTCTTCTTGTAATGTGCTTGTTCAGGCATCCAAGAGGGCCTTCATTTTATCATCTTCAGCCTCCAAAACTGTCCATACCATTTTGCCACTTCTGGATTTATGTCCTGTAATGAGGCTTTAAATTCCCAACTGCCCCCACCTCCTCTGCAATAGTGGAGGACCATAGGGTAAGCTGCAGGTATTTAATCATAGATAACTTATTGCCTGTCCTTTTATTTAATACATCTCATAAAATCATTCCTTCTGCAGATAGGAGATCCCCCAGTTTGCTATTCCTGCCAGTTTTAGTGGCAAATTCAGAGCATCTTTCATACATTCTGTTGTTGCCGGGGAATCCCAAATTGGAGAAAAGTCAGAAAAGTAGCTGATCTTTCATAGTCATCTCACTATGAACCATAATTTTAATGCCGATTTTAGAACTTTTAATCTCACTTGTTTTAAAAAAGAATTGGGCCCCGAATTTGTATAAAAATGCTTTCGGACTTAAATCCTTAACCATTTCACTCAGTATTAACCCCCATGTGCTGTTTGAAGGCTCCCTGCCAGCATGCAGATGTTTTTAAATTGGAAGGCCATGCAATAAAGTTTGAGGTCAGGCAATGCTAACCTCCCCTTTTTAAGGCAGCTCCATAATGTTTTCCATGACAGGCGCACACCCGGGGATGCTCGATATTTTACCCTGGACTTTATTTATTTATTCTTTAGGAAAGGGGAGAGGTATCCCATTAAAAGATATGTAAGCTTTGGCAGGACAGACATCTTAACCAGATTCACTCTCCCTTAGACGGAGAGAGGCAATTTCTTCCATCTAGTTAGATGCTTCTCCACCTCCTTCATGACTCGCTTAAAATTACAAGAAGCGATCTCTTTGATTTTATCGGTAATGACTATCCCCAAATATCTAATTTCTTTTCATCTTATACTGCCCCAATCCTCCATGTTCCAACACATCACTTCTATCTTTGATGAATTTATAGCATAACCTGAAAAAAGGCCCCATATTCATTTGTCAGTTGTTCCATTCTTATTAGTGTAAGGGCTGGATCAGAGGTGTATATTATTAAATCATCCTCATATATGTATGGGTATGATTTGGTAATCAGCTCAAAGCAAGTATGCTAGTGGTTCTATGTATAAGTCGAAAAGGAGTGGAGACAAGGGGCAGCCCTGCCTTGTCCCTCTCTGGATCTCAAAACTCCTTGTCAATGTGCCGTTTATAAGAATCCTGTCCGTTGGATGTTCATTCAGCTTTTGCATTGCTCTTATAAAGTCTTGGCCAAAACCCATAGTGTCTAGTACAACCCATAAAACCCCCTAGCTGACTTGGTCAAATGCCTTGGCGGCATCTATAGTGATTACCGCCAACAGAATTGATCGGGCAACGGCTAAGTCTATTGTTCAGATCAAGGACCATGTAAGAACCTGTATTTGTCGCTTTGGAACAAAGCCTTTCTGATCCGTACGGATTGATGGGCAACCTCACCCAAACGGCCCACCAGGATACCTGTATAAACTTTATGATCTGTATTCAGCATACAGATCGGGCGATATGAGTCAGCCCTCCTCGAATCTTTTGCAGGTTTTAAAATCAATATTATTATAGCCTCACTCCAAGACCTCGGGATAGTCCCTTCTTCTCTTTAGACTAATCTAAAGAGAGCCTTCCTTCATCTCAGGAACTACATCGTCTACTAACAATTTGTAGACTTCAATTGGTGTAGAATCGGGTCCAGCTGCTTTGCCGTTTTTCATGCGTTTGACCTGCTCTCAAATTTCCCTTTCTGTGGTAGAAGCAGGAAGTTTATTCCTACCCTCAGTTGTTACGGCTGGGAGACCTACATTTTTAACCAATGTCCAAATACCTCTTCATCTGGCCGTGCTTATTCTGTTTATAGCTCAGAGAAAAAGGAAAACAGGTTCTCCTGTATTTCCTCTTCTTTATTTGTGATTATTCCTTCATGATTAATTATCAACTCCCTGATATAATATCTAAATTCTCATTCTCTCAGCCTTGGACTTCCAAGCTAGGAGTGCTCCAGCTTTTTCTCCATACTCAAAATGCTGCATACGCCCAGTAGCCCACCTTTCCCTACCTTTTAGATCTAATTCAATCTTATAGTTCGTCCTAACTTTCTCAAGGTTTTTTCAGAATCTCTTCCCTCTGCTGTATGTTATGTGTTTCCTGCTGTGCTCTTCCTTCTAATATCCCAATCTCCTCTTCCAATTTTTTAAGTCAGCCCTTTCCCCCTTATTCTTATAGGAAACCGAACTTTGTAATACCCCCCCCCCCATGATGTAGGTTTTAAAAGCGTCCCAGATGACTCCGATTGGGGCTGATTGGGTGTTAGTCTGAAAAAACTCACGGGAGGCTTCCTTCAGGTGAGCAGTCACATCTAAATCTAAGAGTATAGACCTTTTTATTGTCCATCTCAAATTATTCCTCTTTTTAAGGACTTTCAGTAGGATACTGACCATAGCATGGTAGGAGATATGTCCTGGGAGTGTACATGCTTCTTTAAGGCTCACTGCAAACTCCCTGTCTACTAACAGATAGTCCAATCGTGAGAAGTGATGATATTTTTTGCTATGGAAAGTGTATGCTCTTTTACCTAACATTAAATGCCTCCAGGAGTCGACCAAGACCAGTTCAGCTAGCATATGTTTTAGAGCTTGTCTTGCTTTAGTCCCATGGTATTGGGCGCCGCTCCTACTGGTGGACCTGTCCAATACGGGGTCTAATAGCGTATTATAAATCCCCTCTAATATTACTGGTGCTGCTGCCCCAGCTACCATAAGTTGCAGTTCTACTATATGGTGGGGGTCGTCTACGCTGGGGCCATAAAACCCCACGCAAACGATTTTGAAGTCTATACCTCTAAGGGTGGCCATAACCTACCTACCTGAAGCATCGGTTTTAGAGGAGATCATCTCAACTCCTGAACCTTTTCTTATTATTATCGCCACTCCCTTTGAGTATTCCGATTGGTCGGAGGCTACAAAGCTCTCTATCCAATTTTGCTTTCTGTAGAGCTCCCTGCTCTCTATCGCTGTTAGATGAGTCTCCTGAATAATACCTATGTGAGCTTGTGACTCTTCCAGATACCTCATTACCAGGCCCTGTTGGCTTTTGTACTTAAACCGTTTACATTACACGTTGTGATTTCTAAATTATCATCCTTCCCTGCCATCTAGTTTTAGATGATATAAATCACTAGGACCCAGGGTTTTCTACTTCATGTTTCTCAAAAAAAGGCCTAATAATGTGTGAAATGAGGACTGATGTTTTGTTTTTCCCGCTGCTCCTCACCCCGTGCCCAGCCCTTGAACTCCCTATGGGAACCCTCCCACTACTATCAAGCATAAGCCTGTTGGGACCGCCAGGGAGGTTAGGCCTTGTTTCAAACCAATTATAGTAACTGTGAAGATCTCACCCCCGCTGCACCATCTGTTATATATATATATTACCTACTGGCGGTCGCCAGTAAGTAGTTATAGTTAGGACCTAGTTTCCATAGTAAATCCGCAACATTTTATTGGGAATAACTTTGACGCCGGTTGATGAATCTCCGCGAATTTCTCAAAGAAGATGGCCCGCTCCGCTCCGCTCCGCTCCTTCCCTGAAAGTCTCGGGAAGATTTGTCAAGCGGGGGCTGAGAAAAAAAGGGGGGTCCCAAAACGTGTTTTCCCATGTTAATTTCCATAGGACGATTAGACACGGCTACAGCCCGAACCGCTGAACGGAATTACACCAAATTTGGGAAAATGGTAGGGTCTGGTACGCAGATCACGCTTTTGTTTAAATGGTGTAAATACCTCCAGTAGTTCCTGAGAAAATTAAAGTTGAACTCATTTATATATCTATAAGCGCGCACCATGCGCGCACCGTGCGCGCACCTTACCGTGCACGAGCTTCATGCTGGTTGGCTGCCACTGTATGTCAACACTCCAAAACAGAAATTGATGGCAGCCATCTTGTGCCTCAGTAGACTGAGGCACAAGAAAGCAGATAAGCAAACATGTAGAATTCAAAAGGGGGCATGGTAGGAGCACCCTGACCCCCTAGGCCTGCTCAGGGGGTCCCTCACCGTGAACGCACCCCGCGATTCCCCCCCCCCAATTATTATTTTTTTGCCTTGGGGGTCCTTGTGGGAACCCCTGAGAAGGCCTAGGGGGTCAGGGTGCTTCTACCCTACCCCCTTTTTGAGTTTAACAACTTCTCGAGCACAAGCTCTATGCTCATTGGCTTTCAACACTTCAAACCAGGAAGTGTTGGCAGCCATCTTGTGCTCGGTAAACCAAGGCACAAGAAAGCAGGAAAACAAACATGTAGAATACAAAAAGGGGGCAGGGTAGAAGCACCCTGACCCCCTAGGCCTGCTCATGGGGTCCCACAAGGACCCCCAAGGCCAAAAATGTTTTTCTTTAAAAACCCGGTATGTTTATTTAAAAATGACCCCCGAGGGGGACCAAATTGTGGGGGCATAGTGATAAAGATGTGTGGGGGTCCCCAATCCCCCCCCCACACTGCCCCAGGGACCGCCGCCCTCCAGGGCAAAGCAACGCAGCACCCTGGTGCATACTGGAGGATCCTGGTGGGCTAGTTGCCTCCCAGGGACCCCCCGTATGCAAGAGGAATTAGTTCCCCCTCTGCAAACACGCCCAGGGTCTGCGTTGCAGAGAGGTGTAAAAAGGGGCATAGCCTCAAAACACCTCTCTGCAATGCAGCCCCCTGCTGCATACTGGACGTTCCAGGTGGGCTAGTTGGCCCCCAGGGGCCCCCAGTATGCAAGGGGAATTAGTTATCAATCTGCAAACACGCCCGGGGGCTGCGTTGCAGAGAGATGTAAAAAAGGGTGTGGCCTCATTACACCTCGCTGCAATGCAGCCCCCTGGCGCATACTGGCGGTTCCAGGTGGGCTAGTTGGGCCCCAGGGACAACCAATATAAAAGGGGAATTAGTTTCCCTTCTGCAAACGCGCCAGGGGGCTGCATTGCAGAGAGGTGTAAAAAGGGGCATAGCCTCATTACACCTCTCTGCAATGCAGCCCCCTGGCGCATACTGGAGGTACCAGGTGGGCTAGTTGGCCCCAAAGGACCCCCAGTATGCAAGGGGAATTAGTACCCCCTCTGCAAACGCGCCTGTGGGCTGCGCTGCAGAGAGTTGTAAAAAAGGGTGTGGCCTCATTACACCTCTCTGCAATGCAGCCCCCTGGGGCATACTGGAGGTTCCTGGTGGGCTAGTTGGCCCCCAGGGACCCCCAGTATGCAAGGGTAATTATTTCCCCCTCTGCAAATGCGTCAGGGGGCTTTGTTGCAGAGAGGTGTAAAGACATTTTTTTCATTTTATATAAAAAATATCTAATGTAATTTAAAAAATAAAATATCTAAAAATAAAAAAATTAAAATAATGTAGTAAATCAGTACAAAAAATATAAAAACTTTTACATTAAACAAATTTCATTTACAAAACCATTGAAATTCACTGAAAAAAAACATAGGTTTCAGCCACGGTATAGTTAGGAATTACCATTTAAAAAACCTTTGAAATTCACTTAAAAAAGCCATAGGTTACAGCCACGTTATAGTTAGGAATTAGCATTTACAAAACCTTGCAAATTCACTAAAAAAACATAGGTTTCACACACATCATAGTTAGGAATTAGCATTTTAAAAACCTTTGAAATTCACTGAAAAAACCATAGGTTTCACACCATTTATAGTTAGCTGGTCATTTTACTCATACAAAACCTATGAAATTCCCCTGTTATAGTTAGTTCAGCTAACAATAACTCGTGCGCCCGCAATGCACTGGTGATGACGTCACATATTACATCACTCATGAATAGACCTGACGCGTTTCGGAAATGTATTTTCCTCATCAGGGGCCAGCAGTAAAGTGCACGACGTCTACCATCTCCCTGTATGAAAACACGCATTGTGCTTATGGGAGATGTAGTCCATATATCCTGGATGGATGCACTTTCAAATTACTGCTCGTTCCAAAGGCTCTAACATGAGCCCCCAAACATCACTCCTGTCCTCATCAATCACGCAGCTCCACATACGAGACTCCTTGGATAGAGGGTCTCGTGGCCCCCGTTTCTTCGGGATGGTGCTACCCAGCGGCAGGACCGCCGCTAATATATTCCGCTCCGTGGGGTTGTCCAAGTAGCGGGTAGCACCCGAGCCTGCGTGCGCCTTCCCCAAGGCATTAGTTGGTATGGGCAGTTGCGTGTTTGAAATAGGCCCGACGCGTTTCGGAAATTTATTTTCCTCATCAGGGGCCAGCAGTAAAGTGCACGACGTCTACCATCTCCCTGTATGAAAACACACATTGTGCTTATGTGAGATGTAGTCCATATATCCTGGATGGATACACTTTCAAATTACTGCTCGTTCCAAAGACTCTAACATGAGCCCCCAAACATCACTCCTGTCCTCATCCATCGCGCAGCTCCACATACGAGACTCCTTGGAAAGAGGGTCTCGTGGCCCCCATTTCTTCGTTGTGGTGCTACCCAGCGGCAGGACCGCCGCTAATATATTCCGCTCCGTGGGGTTGTCCAAGTAGCGGGTAGCACACGAGCCTGCGTGCGCCTTCCCCAAGGCGTCAGTTGGTATGGGCAGTTGCGTGTTTGAAATAGGCCCGACGCGTTTCAGAAATTTATTTTCCTCATCAGGGGCCAGCAGTAAAGTGCACGACGTCTACCATCTCCCTGTATGAAAACACGCATTGTGCTTATGGGAGACATAGTCCATATATCCTGGATGGATGCACTTTCAAATTACAGCTCGTTCCAAAGGCTCTACCATGAGCCCCCAAACATCACTCCTGTCCTCATCCATCGCGCAGCTCCACATACGAGACTCCTTGGATAGAGGGTCTCGTGGCCCTCGTTTCTTCGGGGTGGTGCTACCCAGCGGCAGGACCGACGCTAATATATTCCGCTCCGTAGGGTTGTCCAAGTAGCGGATAGCACCCGAGCCTGCGTGCGCCTTCCCCAAGGCGTTAGTTGGTATGAGCAGTTGCGTGTTTGAAATAGGCCCGACGCGTTTCGGAAATTTATTTTCCTCATCAGGGGCCAGCAGTAAAGTGCACGACGTCTACCATCTCCCTGTATGAAAACACGCATTGTGCTTATGGGAGATGTAGTCCATATATCCTGGATGGATGCACTTTCAAATTACTGCTCATTCCAAAGGCTCTAACATGAGCCCCCAAACATCACTCCTGTCCTCATCCATCGCGCAGCTCCACATACGAGACGTCTTGGATAGAGGGTCTCGTGGCCCCCGTTTCTTCGGGGTGGTGCTACCCAGCGGCAGGACCGCCGCTAATATATTCCGCTCCGTGGGGTTGTCCAAGTAGGGAGTAGCACCCGAGTCTGCGTGCGCCTTCCCCAAAGTGTTAGTTGGTATGGGCAGTTGCGTGTTTGAAATAGACCAGACGCGTTTCGGAAATTTATTTTCCTCATCAGGGGCCAGCAGTAAAGTGCACGACGTCTACCATCTCCCTGTATGAAAACACGGATTGTGCTTATGGGAGATGTAGTCCATATATCCTGGATGGATGCACTTTCAAATTACTGCTCGTTCCAAAGGCTCTAACATGAGCCCTCAAACATCACTCCTGTCCTCATCCATCGCGCAGCTCAACATACGAGACTCCTTGGATAGAGGGTCTCGTGGCCCCCGTTTCTTCGGGGTGGTGCTACCCAGTGGCAGGACCGCCGCTAATATATTCCGCTCCGTGGGGTTGTCCAAGTGCCGGGTAGCACCCGAGCCTGCGTGCGCCTTCCCCAAGGCATTAGTTGGTATGGGGAGTTGCGTGTTTGAAATAGGCCCGACGCGTTTCGGAAATTTATTTTCCTCATCAGGGGCCAGCAGTAAAGTGCACGACGTCTACCATCTCCCTGTATAAAAACACGCATTGTGCTTATGTGAGATGTAGTCCATATATCCTGGATGGATGCACTTTCAAATTACTGCTCGTTCCAAAGGCTCTAACATGAGCCCCCAAACATCACTCCTGTCCTCATCCATCGCGCAGCTCCACATACGAGACTCCTTGGATAGAGGGTCTCGTGGCCCCCGTTTCTTCGGGGTGGTGCTACCCAGCGGCAGGACCGCCGCTAATATTTTCCGCTCCGTGGGGTTGTCCAAGTAGCGGGTAGCACCCGAGCCTGCGTGCGCCTTCCCCAAGGCGTTAGTTGGTATGGGCAGTTGCGTGTTTGAAATAGGCCCGACGCGTTTCGGAAATTTATTTTCCTCATCAGGGGCCAGCAGTAAAGTGCACGACGTCTACCATCTCCCTGTATGAAAACACGCATTGTGCTTATGGGAGATGTAGTCCATATATCCTGGATGGATGCACTTTCAAATTACTGCTCGTTCCAAAGGCTCTAACATGAGCCCCCAAACATCACTCCTGTCCTCATCCATCGCGCAGCTCCACATACGAGACTCCTTGGAAAGAGGGTCTCGTGGCCCCCGTTTCTTCATTGTGGTGCTACCCAGCGGCAGGACCGCCGCTAATATATTCCGCTCCGTGGGGTTGTCCAAGTAGCGGGTAGCACACGAGCCTGCGTGCGCCTTCCCCAAGGCGTTAGTTGGTATGGGCAGTTGCGTGTTTGAAATAGGCCCGACGCGTTTCGGAAATTTATTTTCCTCATCAGGGGCCAGCAGTAAAGTGCACGACGTCTACCATCTCCCTGTATGAAAACACGCATTGTGCTTATGGGAGATGTAGTCCATATATCCTGGATGAATGCACTTTCAAATTACAGCTCGTTCCAAAGGCTCTAACATGAGCCCCCAAACATCACTCCTGTCCTCATCCATCGAGCAGCTCCACATACGAGACTCCTTGGATAGAGGGTCTCGTGGCCCCCGTTTCTTCGGGGTGGTGCTACCCAGCGGCAGGACCGACGCTAATATATTCCGCTCCGTGGGGTTGTCCAAGTAGCGGGTAGCACCCGAGCCTGCGTGCGCCTTCCCCAAGGCGTTAGTTGGTATGAGCAGTTGCGTCTTTGAAATAGGCCTGACGCGTTTCGGAAATTTATTTTCCTCATCAGGGGCCAGCAGTAAAGTGCACGACGTCTACCATCTCCCTGTATGAAAACACGCATTGTGCTTATGGGAGATGTAGTCCATATATCCTGGATGGATGCACTTTCAAATTACTGCTCATTCCAAAGGCTCTAACATGAGCCCGCAAACATCACTCCTGTCCTCATCCATCGCGCAGCTCCACATACGAGACGTCTTGGATAGAGGGTCTCGTGGCCCCCGTTTCTTCGGGGTGGTGCTACCCAGCGGCAGGACCGCCGCTAATATATTCCGCTCCGTGGGGTTGTCCAAGTAGGGAGTAGCACCCGAGCCTGCGTGCGCCTTCCCCAAAGTGTTAGTTGGTATGGGCAGTTGCGTGTTTGAAATAGACCAGACGCGTTTCGGAAATTTATTTTCCTCATCAGGGGCCAGCAGTAAAGTGCACGACGTCTACCATCTCCCTGTATGAAAACACGGATTGTGCTTATGGGAGATGTAGTCCATATATCCTGGATGGATGCACTTTCAAATTACTGCTCGTTCCAAAGGCTCTAACATGAGCCCTCAAACATCACTCCTGTCCTCATCCATCGCGCAGCTCAACATACGAGACTCCTTGGATAGAGGGTCTCGTGGCCCCCGTTTCTTCGGGGTGGTGCTACCCAGTGGCAGGACCGCCGCTAATATATTCCGCTCCGTGGGGTTGTCCAAGTGCCGGGTAGCACCCGAGCCTGCGTGCGCCTTCCCCAAGGCATTAGTTGGTATGGGGAGTTGCGTGTTTGAAATAGGCCCGACGCGTTTCGGAAATTTATTTTCCTCATCAGGGGCCAGCAGTAAAGTGCACGACGTCTACCATCTCCCTGTATGAAAACACGCATTGTGCTTATGTGAGATGTAGTCCATATATCCTGGATGGATGCACTTTCAAATTACTGCTCGTTCCAAAGGCTCTAACATGAGCCCCCAAACATCACTCCTGTCCTCATCCATCGCGCAGCTCCACATACGAGACTCCTTGGATAGAGGGTCTCGTGGCCCCCGTTTCTTCATTGTGGTGCTACCCAGCGGCAGGACCGCCGCTAATATATTCCGCTCCGTGGGGTTGTCCAAGTAGCGGGTAGCACACGAGCCTGCGTGCGCCTTCCCCAAGGCGTTAGTTGGTATGGGCAGTTGCGTGTTTGAAATAGGCCCGACGCGTTTCGGAAATTTATTTTCCTCATCAGGGGCCAGCAGTAAAGTGCACGACGTCTACCATCTCCCTGTATGAAAACACGCATTGTGCTTATGGGAGATGTAGTCCATATATCCTGGATGAATGCACTTTCAAATTACAGCTCGTTCCAAAGGCTCTAACATGAGCCCCCAAACATCACTCCTGTCCTCCCCCATCGCGCAGCTCCACATACGAGACTCCTTGGATAGAGGGTCTCGTGGCCCCCGTTTCTTCGGGGTGGTGCTACCCAGCGGCAGGACCGACGCTAATATATTCCGCTCCGTGTGGTTGTCCAAGTAGCGGGTAGCACCCGAGCCTGCGTGCGCCTTCCCCAAGGCGTTAGTTGGTATGAGCAGTTGCGTGTTTGAAATAGGCCCGACGCGTTTCGGAAATTTATTTTCCTCATCAGGGGCCAGCAGTAAAGTGCACGACGTCTACCATCTCCCTGTATGAAAACACGCATTGTGCTTATGGGAGATGTAGTCCATATATCCTGGATGGATGCACTTTCAAATTACTGCTCATTCCAAAGGCTCTAACATGAGCCCGCAAACATCACTCCTGTCCTCATCCATCGCGCAGCTCCACATACGAGACGTCTGGGATAGAGGGTCTCGTGGCCCCCGTTTCTTCGGGGTGGTGCTACCCAGCGGCAGGACCGCCGCTAATATATTCCGCTCCGTGGGGTTGTCCAAGTAGGGAGTAGCACCCGAGCCTGCGTGCGCCTTCCCCAAAGTGTTAGTTGGTATGGGCAGTTGCGTGTTTGAAATAGACCAGACGCGTTTCGGAAATTTATTTTCCTCATCAGGGGCCAGCAGTAAAGTGCACGACGTCTACCATCTCCCTGTATGAAAACACGGATTGTGCTTATGGGAGATGTAGTCCATATATCCTGGATGGATGCACTTTCAAATTACTGCTCGTTCCAAAGGCTCTAACATGAGCCTTCAAACATCACTCCTGTCCTCATCCATCGCGCAGCTCAACATACGAGACTCCTTGGATAGAGGGTCTTGTGGCCCCCGTTTCTTCGGGGTGGTGCTACCCAGTGGCAGGACCGCCGCTAATATATTCCGCTCCGTGGGGTTGTCCAAGTAGCGGGTAGCACCCGAGCCTGCGTGCGCCTTCCCCAAGGCATTAGTTGGTATGGGCAGTTGCGTGTTTGAAATAGGCCCGACGCGTTTCGGAAATTTATTTTCCTCATCAGGGGCCAGCAGTAAAGTGCACGACGTCTACCATCTCCCTGTATGAAAACACGCATTGTGCTTATGTGAGATGTAGTCCATATATCCTGGATGGATGCACTTTCAAATTACTGCTCGTTCCAAAGGCTCTAACATGAGCCCCCAAACATCACTCCTGTCCTCATCCATCGCGCAGCTCCACATACGAGACTCCTTGGATAGAGGGTCTCGTGGCCCCCGTTTCTTCGGGGTGGTGCTACCCAGCGGCAGGACCGCCGCTAATATTTTCCGCTCCGTGGGGTTGTCCAAGTAGCGGGTAGCACCCGAGCCTGCGTGCGCCTTCCCCAAGGCGTTAGTTGGTATGGGCAGTTGCGTGTTTGAAATAGGCCCGACGCGTTTCGGAAATTTATTTTCCTCATCAGGGGACAGCAGTAAAGTGCACGACGTCTACCATCTCCCTGTATGAAAACACGCATTGTGCTTATGGGAGATGTAGTCCATATATCCTGGATGGATGCACTTTCAAATTACTGCTCGTTCCAAAGGCTCTAACATGAGCCCCCAAACATCACTCCTGTCCTCATCCATCGCGCAGCTCCACATACGAGACTCCTTGGAAAGAGGGTCTCGTGGCCCCCGTTTCTTCGTTGTGGTGCTACCCAGCGGCAGGACCGCTGCTAATATATTCCGCTCCGTGGGGTTGTCCAAGTAGCGGGTAGCACCCGAGCCTGCGTGCGCCTTCCCCAAGGCGTTAGTTGGTATGGGCAGTTGCGTGTTTGAAATAGGCCCGACGCGTTTCGGAAATTTATTTTCATCATCAGGGGCCAGCAGTAAAGTGTACGACGTCTACCATCTCCCTGTATAAAAACACGCATTGTGCTTATGGGAGATGTAGTCCATATATCCTGGATGGATGCACTTTCAAATTACAGCTCGTTCCAAAGGCTCTACCATGAGCCCCCAAACATCACTCCTGTCCTCATCCATCGCGCAGCTCCACATACGAGACTCCTTGGATAGAGGGTCTCGTGGCCCCCGTTTCTTCGGGGTGGTGCTACCCAGTGGCAGGACCGACGCTAATATATTCCGCTCCGTGGGGTTGTCCAAGTAGCGGGTAGCACCCGAGCCTGCGTGCGCCTTCCCCAAGGCGTTAGTTGGTATGGGCAGTTGCGTGTTTGAAATAGGCCCGACGCGTTTCGGAAATTTATTTTCCTCATCAGGGGCCAGCAGTAAAGTGCACGACGTCTACCATCTCCCTGTATGAAAACACGCATTGTGCTTATGGGAGATGTAGTCCATATATCCTGGATGGATGCACTTTCAAATTACTGCTCATTCCAAAGGCTCTAACATGAGTCCCCAAACATCACTCCTGTCCTCATCCATCGCGCAGCTCCACATACGAGACGTCTTGGATAGAGGGTCTCGTGGCCCCCGTTTCTTCGGGGTGGTGCTACCCAGCGGCAGGACCGCCGCTAATATATTCCGCTCCGTGGGGTTGTCCAAGTAGCGAGTAGCACCCGAGCCTGCGTGCACCTTCCCCAAAGTGTTAGTTGGTATGGGCAGTTGCGTGTTTGAAATAGACCCGATGCGTTTCGGAAATTTATTTTCCTCATCAGGGGCCAGCAGTAAAGTGCACGACGTCTACCATCTCCCTGTATGAAAACACGCATTGTGCTTATGGGAGATGTAGTCCATATATCCTGGATGGATGCACTTTCAAATTACTGCTCGTTCCAAAGGCTCTAACATGAGCCCTCAAACATCACTCCTGTCCTCATCCATCGCGCAGCTCAACATACGAGACTCCTTGGATAGATGGTCTCGTGGCCCCCGTTTCTTCGGGGTGGTGCTACCCAGTGGCAGGACCGCCGCTAATATATTCCGCTCCGTGGGGTTGTCCAAGTAGCGGGTAGCACCCGAGCCTGCGTGCGCCTTCCCCAAGGCATTAGTTGGTATGGGCAGTTGCCTGTTTGAAATAGGCCCGACGCGTTTCGGAAATTTATTTTCCTCATCAGGGGCCAGCAGTAAAGTGCACGACGTCTATCATCTCCCTGTATGAAAACACGCATTGTGCTTATGGGAGATGTAGTCCTTATATCCTGGATGGATGCACTTTCAAATTACTGCTCGTTCCAAAGGCTCTAACATGAGCCCCCAAACATCACTCCTGTCCTCATCCATCGCGCAGCTCCACATACGAGACTCCTTGGATAGAGGGTCTTGTGGCCCCCGTTTCTTCGGGGTGGTGCTACCCAGCGGCAGGACCGCCGCTAATATATTCCACTCCGTGGGGTTTTCCAAGTAGCGGGTAGCACCCGAGCCTGCGTGCGCCTTCCCCAAGGCGTTAGTTGGTATGGGCATTTGCGCGTTTGAAATAGGCCCGACGCGTTTCGGAAATTTATTTTCCTCATCAGGGGCCAGCCGTAAAGTGCACGATGTCTACCATCTCCCTGTATGAAAACACGCATTGTGCTTATGGGAGATGTAGTCCATATATCCTGGATGGATGCACTTTCAAATTACTGCTCGTTCCAAAGGCTCTAACATGAGCCCCCAAACAGCACTCCTGTCCTCATCCATCGCGCAGCTCCACATACAAGACTCCTTGGATAGAGGGACTCGTGGCCCCCGTTTCTTCGGGGTGGTGCTACCCAGCGGCAGGACCGACGCTAATATATTCCGCTCCGTGGGGTTGTCCAAGTAGCGGGTAGCACCCGAGCCTGCGTGCGCCTTCCCCAAGGCGTTAGTTGGTATGGGCAGTTGCGTGTTTGAAATAGGCCCGACGCGTTTCGGAAATTTATTTTCCTCATCAGGGGCCAGCAGTAAAGTGCACGACGTCTACCATCTCCCTGTATGAAAACACGCATTGTGCTTATGGGAGATGTAGTCCATATATCCTGGATGGATGCACTTTCAAATTACTGCTCGTTCCAAAGGCTCTAACATGAGCCCCCAAACATCACTCATGTCCTCATCCATCGCGCAGCTCCTCATACAAGACTCCTTGGATAGAGGGTCTTGTGGCCCCCGTTTCTTCGGGGTGGTGCTACCAAGCGGCAGGACCGCCGCTAATATATTCCGCTCCGTGGGGTTGTCCAAGTAGCGGGTAGCACCCGAGCCTGCGCGCGCCTTTCCCAAGGCGTTAGTTGGTATGGGCAGTTGCGTGTTTGAAATAGGCCCGACGCGTTTCGGAAATTTATTTTCCTCATCAGGGGCCAGCAGTAAAGTGCACGACGTCTACCATCTCCCTGTATGAAAACACGCATTGTGCTTATGGGAGATGTAGTCCATATATCCTGGATGGATGCACTTTCAAATTACTGCTCGTTCCAAAGGCTCTAACATGAGCCCCCAAACATCACTCCTGTCCTCATCCATCGCGCAGCTCCACATACGAGACTCCTTGGATAGAGGGTCTCGTGGCCCCCGTTTCTTCGGGGTGGTGCTACCCAGCGGCAGGACCGCCGCTAATATATTCCGCTCCGTGGGGTTGTCCAAGTAGCGGGTAGCACCCCAGCCTGTGTGCGCCTTCCCCAAGGCATTAGTTGGTATGGGCAGTTGCGTGTTTGAAATAGGCCCGACGCGTTTCGGAAATTTATTTTCCTCATCAGAGGCCAGCAGTAAAGTGCGCGACGTCTACCATCTCCCTGTATGAAAACACGCATTGTGCTTATGGGAGATGTAGTCCATATATCCTGGATGGATGCACTTTCAAATTACTGCTCATTCCAAAGGCTCTAACATGAGCCCCCAAACATCACTCCTGTCCTCATCCATCGCGCAGCTCCACATACGAGACTCCTTGGATAGAGGGTCTCGTGGTCCCCGTTTCTTCGGGGTGGTGCTACCCAGCGGCAGGACCGCCGCTAATATATTCTGCTCCGTGGGGTTGTCCAAGTAGCGGGTAGCACCTGAGCCTGCGTGCACCTTCCCCAAGGCGTTAGTTGGTATGGGAAGTTGCATGTTTGAAATAGGCCCGACGCGTTTCGGAAATTTATTTTCCTCATCAGGGGCCAGCAGTAAAGTGCACGACGTCTACCATCTCTCTGTATGAAAACACGCATTGTGCTTATGGGAGATGTAGTCCATATATCCTGGATGGATGCACTTTCAAATTACTGCTCGTTCCAAAGGCTCTAACATGAGCCCCCAAACATCACTCCTGTCCTCATCCATCGCGCAGCTCCACATACGAGACTCCTTGGATAGAGGGTCTCGTGGCCCCCGTTTCTTCGGGGTGGTGCTACCCAGCGGCAGGACCGCCGCTAATATATTCCGCTCTGTGGGGTTGTCCAAGTAGCGGGTAGCACCCGAGCCTGCGTGCGCCTTCCCCAAGGCGTTAGTTGGTATGGGCAGTTGTGTGTTTGAAATAGGCCTGACGCGTTTCGGAAATGTATTTTCCTCATCAGGGGCCAGCAGTAAAGTGCACGACGTCTACCATCTCCCTGTATGAAAACACGCATTGTGCTTATGGGAGATGTAGTCCATATATCCTGGATGGAGCGGAATACATATATATATATTCACTGAAAAAACCATAGGTTTCACACCAGTTATAGTTAGCTGGAAATTTTACTGATATAAAACCATTGAAATTCCCACGTTATAGTTAGTCGGACTCACTATAACTTGCGCGTGCAATGCACTGCTGATGACATCACATATTACATCACTCATGACATGGTCAGTGACATCACTCATGACACCATCCTTGTGACATAGTGACAGACCTCCTTTCACTATAATGTAACCCTTGAGACACATATTCAAAAATAGAAACTGAAATTTTTTAAAAAATGGAGATACCTATATCAGTTACAACAAGCAATTCAGTAATTCCACTATCTATATACACATCCACTCATTCACCAACAGTTCTATATAGTCACTCATACATATACTCACTCATCATATGAAGTGATACACCTATACATCCTGTTACACACCGACATTCATCCAAAAGTTACTCACACACATATTCACACGTGCAAATAAACTATTGGACATCCATTTATTTGAATATAGAGTTATACACACACTTCCACCTTACTTCTATTTAAAATTACACATATTTATTCTCTTAAACAATCACTTATAGAAACACATACTTATTTAAACAGGAACTCTTACAATCTCTTACTCTCACATATACTCACTTATATACATCAATATTCATATATACTAGATTAAAACATATGTAGTTACTGATAAAGACACTAGTGAGACAGTCATTCACTCACTAACAAACACATATAGACACTCATCCACCCATACAGTCCTGTACATATGTTGTCTTCAAAACACATACAAACAAAGAGTCAGTCACTCATGCATCTATGTGCTAAGTAATACCCCCACCAAACCATATAGACACTCATACTGATACTAATAAAAATATCTAATAACCCATATACATACACATGAGTGGATGTGTATTAGATGGTGGTATTACTGAATTGGTTGTTGTAACTGGTATGGGTATATCCACTTTTTTGAAAATATTAGTTTCTATTTTTGAATATGTGTTTCATGGGTTACATTACACTGAAAGGAGGTCTGTCACTGTGTCACAAGGATGGTGTCATCAGTGATGTCATGAGTGATGTCACTGACCATGTCATGAGTGATGTAATATGTGATGTCATCAGCAGTGCATTGCACGCGCAAGTTATAGTGAGTCCGACTAACTATAACGTGGGAATTTCAATGGTTTTATATCAGTAAAATTTCCAGCTAACTATAACTGGTGTGAAACCTATGGTTTTTTCAGTGAATTTAATAGGTTTTTTAAATGCTAATTCCTAACTATAACTGGTGTGAAACCTATGGTTTTTTCAGTGAATTTCATAGGTTTTTTAAATGCTAATTCCTAACTATAACTGGTGTGAAACCTTTGGTTTTTTCAGTGAATTTCATAGGTTTTTTTAATGCTAATTCCTAACTTTTTATACAGACTCATACCTATGTGTTTTTTAGTGAATTGCTAAAGTATGTTTTTGTAAAAATGAACACTATAATGTATATTGAGATAATATTTTTAATTTAAAATATTTTTTTTTATATTTCGCTTTCGGTGCGCGCACCGGTGCGCGTACCGTCAGCGCACTAACAAAAAAAAAGAAAAAAAAATGAAGGAGGGACTGTGTAATAGATAGTAAGACAGATAAAAAGTGTAAAAGGAAGTAACTGAGAAAAGAAAAATGAATAAGGGAGCAAAAGAAAGAAGAAATAGGAAGAAGACTAAAGCAGAGGTTAAGGGAGATTGTAAATGGATGTTGAAAGTAAAAAGAAGGACAGTTAAGTATGGGAATGTCAGGTAGTGACGGAATCAGAGGAAAAGAATAGCAGTGATTGAGGGAAAGTAAATATCAGTGAATATAAGTAAAAA
The DNA here is from genome assembly GCF_964263255.1 of Lissotriton vulgaris. Classification (NCBI taxonomy): domain Eukaryota; kingdom Metazoa; phylum Chordata; class Amphibia; order Caudata; family Salamandridae; genus Lissotriton; species Lissotriton vulgaris. Next base: position 2,119,975,334 of record NC_141689.1, read on the forward strand.
GGGGTGAAAGAGGGTACATGTAAGTGAATAAGGGTAACACATGGGGAGTAATAGAGACAAACAAGAGAGAGAGTAAAAGAAGGACTGTCACAAAGGGACTAAGTGAACCAGTAAAAAAGGTAAGTGAAGGAGTGTGCATAGGCAGAAGTACTGAAAGAAATTGAATGTGGTCGGAAGTAAACATGGAACAAAAGAATAAGTGAGGGAAGCAAAGTAAGGAAATAGGGGTGCGGTAGGGTGACAGAAAAATAGTGAAAATAAAACAAAAGGTGATAACAAAAAAGATTTTGTAAACACACTTACCATATAATCAATGCAAACTTGTATCTATGAAAGATAAAAGAAAAAACACGTTATAATTTCTTAAAAATATATAATAAAATAGAAACAACAGTTCATGAGGTTTAAAAATCTACAAAAGTTTACTAAGAAATGATGCAATAGTGAAGGATACAAAAACAGAAAGAAAGTAATGTAGAAAGAGAAAAAAAAAGGAAAAAGAAATAGAAAGAGAACAAATTCCTAAAGGTAAATAAGATACTAAAAGAATGTAAGATATCAAATCAAAATCAGTAAAGATAAGAAAATAAAAGAAAAATGAGTGAAAAGGAGAGAAGTCTGATTGAGAAACTATAAATAAAAAAGAGGAATAGAAGATGATTGAGAGTGAGTGAAGTAAAGTAACAGAGTGAAGGGATGAAAGGAATGAAGTTAGTATAGAACGATGGATAAAACAGGAGTGAGAGAGTAAGTACACAGAAAGACAAAAGGAAGAACTAAGTGAACTACAGTACAATGGATGCGAAAGAAAAAAAAAGGAGAAAAAGAAAGAGAGGGTTAGGAAACTAAAGCAGTGGTACTGTGAGAATATGAAAAAGATAAAAAGTGGTGGAAGGAACAGAGGAAATGCAGACAGTTCCTATTAGATTAAGAAGTTGTGAATGAAGTGCACTAAAGAAACAGCGATGAAAAAAGAGTGTAAATTAGTAAAGAGAGGTAAATAAGGGTGAAAAAGAAAATGAGTATAAGACAATGTGAACACAATATAAATTACACAATGCAAACTACACAATAACTTCTACAATATGTTACATTATTTATTTTTGCTGTTCTCAGAATATATTGAATTTCACTTAAATTAGTGAGATCAAAGTCTTCATCATATAACAGCGGGAAAAAAAAAACACAATCTAAAAGATTGTGTTTAAAAAAACCCATTCAAACATACATCTCATATAAGTACACTAATCTTTGATTCACTTACTTTTCCGTGAGACCAAATTGCAGATAGTGAAGGTCCTTTTGGTGGAAAAAAGTCTGCTGTGCTCTATAACTTCCATTTCATCGACTTCCTATGAAAAAAGATCTAACAACATCATATGTTACACTTTCCTCACGGCCAATTTGTGTCAGATATATCAGTATTTTTTACTTTGAGATCCACTTAAAGTATCTACATGAGATTGCAGATAGTGAAGGTCCTTTTGGTGAAAAAAAGTCTGCTGTGCTCTATAACTTCGATTTCATCAACTTCTAACAACATCATATCTTACATTTTCCTCACGGCCAATTTGTGTCAGATATATCAGTATTTTTTACTTTGAGATCCACTTAAAGTATCTACATGAGATAAATAATTTCAAATATTAGATTAACTAACTAACTAACTAACTTTTATTAACTATTCCCGTCTTCAAAGGCCAATTCCCTTTACTAAAACTTTGGTTTTAAAAACACTAGATAAGAATTTGTAGAGTCATAAGGCAAACGTTGTTTATAAGTTAAATGAGAATCATTGCAGTAACTCCATCCATTTTCAGATTTTAAGTAGCATGTATAATGTCCTGAGGTGGTCGAAGATCCATCATGATAAATAATAGCTTCAGTTGTAAAGGTCCTTCCAGAAATTGATAACTGAGAAGCCACAAAATTTTTGATAGAAGTTGTCAATTTAGTTCCATCAGGTCTACATCGTTGGAAAACTAAAATAATATACTGCCCATACCTTTGTATAAATAATGTGGACAGCATTGTACAGTTACATTGGGTACACACCATATTATGATCTGCTGCTTTAACTAGATTTTTAAAAGACACTGATTTACAGTCTGGTAAAGTCAAATATATAAATCTTTCAGTGTCTATTGTAGTAGTACTTGATAAACTACAATTGTGGCAGTCATGCTGCCATTGATAAGAAAGACTGAAAAGATTATCTACATCTACACCTTCATCTTCCAAAACACCAAACATATACATTAAAAATTCCTGACAATCCTGCTGAATGTTCTGTGAAAATTTATCTTGACCAGAACACAAATCTAAAATATTTCGAATTTCTGTTACACTTTCTATTTGTGCTGTAACACTGCTACATTTCTGAAACACAGAATTCAATAAACCACACAATCTTTGATCCCGATTTTCAACAATCTGTTCTTGTAAACTTTTAAGAAAAAAAACAACATTAACCACTACATTAGCATAGCAGTTGACACCAGAACTGTTTTCAAACTGAAATCCAACAACATTTTCTCCACAATTCTTTTTCTTCCTGTTTTCAATTACAGTTTTCTCTACTTTTTGTCTTTTTGCAACTACCTCACTACAATTATCCTCATTTCTTCTTTTTCGGCCTACCACACGTTTTTCAAACAGAGGATATTGAGGCAAATGTGGAGCATACTCTCTTCTTAACCTATTGTATTCTTTAACACAATCTAGATCGGCAGAAATCTTTGTCTCATCACACGCAATCAAGTACAATCCTGATAAAGTTCTGACTCGAGATAATGCCACATATGCCATACCCTCTTTAAACACAGATCTTCCAATGTTCACCAATGCACTATCTACACTTAAACCTTGAGATTTATGAATTGTCACTGCATACGCCAAACAAACAGGAAACTGTTTTCGGCGAACATATAAGTCTTTTACAAGTAAAAATCTAGCAGAACAACGACTTATTTGTTGTACTTGTTCAATGCCATCAAATTTTATTTTTAAAAATTCAATTCCATCTCTATTTCTGTAATTCACAAAATCAACAACATAACCCATTGCTCCATTTACCAGACCGCTTTCAACATTTAAATTCCTTCTCAAAATGATACGACAATTTAAACACACATTCAGAGTCTTTTCAAAACCAGCTGTTTTTGAAATACTTTTCTCCAATGAATGCAATTTAGTTTTCAAATTTTCTGACAAAACAATTGTTGCACCCATATGCTCTATTTTATCTATTGCTTCCAGTTTCACAATCTCTTCATTTTCTAAGTCTAACATTTTTTGATTGAAGATGGAACATTCTTGCAGAGTTGGCATCAAACATATCCCAGATTTCTTCTCAGTCATTTTTTTAAAAATATTCTCTGGAAGAATGTTTTCATTTGCATACAAATTTGAAATTAATCGACTATGCAAAGCTTTTTTCCCTTTCTCAGTCATTTTTCCAATTCTTACATCTTGTAGAATATTTTTATAATCTTCATCCTTGGCCTGTCGCATATTTTGAAGCAGTTCAGCATATTTAAAATTTAGCCATATATTAACATTTCCAATGCTTCCAAGGGACTTCCTGGTATCTTCATGCGTGAGCATTTTAAACACTGGTTGTCCTTTTACTGGAGTCAACTGCAATAGATCTCCAAAAACAATAATGTGTTTTCCTCCAAATAACACATCATAGTCTGTTTTAAGAATTTCTTGCATTCTCAAATGCACAAAAGCAAGCATTAGATTTGAGACCATGCTTACTTCATCTATGATAAGAAGTTTCATTTTCTTCAAGACTCTTGAAACTTCAGAACACGCATCTCCAGATAGCTTGTTGTAATGCAATTTATTATCATGTTCAACTGGCAGCATCAATAAACGATGTAGAGTAATCCCTTTAATGTTATGTGCTGCCAGACCAGTTGGAGCAGTTACAACACAAGACAGTGGTGAATCAGTCCTTTTCTGCAGATAACTTGCAACGGCTTTAATTAGAAAACTTTTTCCTGTCCCCGCTTCTCCACTTACATACAGTCGGACAGGGTCAAATAATATACATGAGCACTCTTTTTTCTCATGTCTGAATCCATGTTCAATCTGCTCTGTGACTTCATCATATATCTTTTTCTGCTCAATGTTTAGTTGCGTTACCAAATCTTCTAAGTTAACTCCATCCTCTTGAGCTTGTTCCATAGCTCTTTCCACCTCATCCATGGCAGTGGCAGCTTCATTTTGGATAATTGGTCCTCCTAGTGGATCCTGGCTCAATGAAGTAGAACTCTGACTATCTTGAGAACTGTTTCTAGCTATCTCTTCAGCAATTGTGGTTTCTTGCTCCATTTCTTCATTCAACATTTGCAGATAATTTAGAAAAATAGGACATTCTATGGTATCCTTAGTTGCATTAAAAGAGTCTTCATAACAGAGAAAATCTCCAAGTAGTTCCTCTTCTGTACGCCATGGCTTAAAGAGTTGCAAAAGAGCTAAATAGTAAAATTCTCTTTTGTCTGGAACTTCACAACTCAATTTTCGATGATTAATCAAATGGCCTTTTTTCTGCTTCACTAGACATCCTTCATAGCCAATGAGTGCATATTTTCCATTATTGATATCTTCTGTGATGTTCCTCTTATAACTGTAGTTTTGAAGAACTTCATACAAACATGTGTTCTCAAGGTGAGTACTTCTATTTGGATAGTATGTATCCAACATATTTGTCTTCAAAATATCTGTACTGTTTGGTTCTTTTTCCGCCAAATATTCAATTTCTTGTACAGATTTCAAAACTCGGTTTCGTGTTGCAGCAAGACCAAGACTCACCCAAATGATTGTTCTTGATTTGGCATAGAGACTTGCTGATGATAACCGATCAGAACATTCATATGCTCCAATTTCTCGATGCGACAACATCTTCAGACTGAAACTGTATAATTTCTTGCTTAGACTCTTTTCATGTGAAATGTCCTCCCACATTTCCTTCAGTTCTGTCTTTTCTTTTTTGGTGATGTAAGATGTCACATATCGAGCCACAGCAATAGAGTTGTCAGCAACGAACTGAATATCCATGTTAGCATTCCACATGGACAAAATCACTGGGTTGTAATCGTTGATGTACTTAGATTCTTCATTTCTTTTCAAATTATATGTGTTTTTGGGAGATTTTCTCGTCACAGTATGTCGTAGAGATGACATCAAATTATTTACTCTTCCTTTAGAAATCACTGGTCGAGGAAATGCAAAACGACATTTCGTGTAGTACTTTTCCTTGTTTTTAAATTTTCGACGACAGTACTTTCCACAACGATGAGATTGAAAACGTAAAACTTGTTGCCTTAAATTGTTTTCTTCAGTAGATTTTGGAACAGCACATGTTGAATACTCTTCAATGAAACTCATCACTGTTTCATCTGAATCTGATCCAAATTTGGGTGCATCTTTAATCCACAACAACATATGTATATGAGGAGCACCTCTCGCTTGATATTCCTTCCTCCAAAAGAAATCCAAAACCTCTCCAAGGGGAGGATTTTTTTTGTTGGTAATAAAAGACATCATAGCTTCAAATCTATGATTAAAATATCTGCAAACATTCACTGGATCTAAAGAACACAGTTCTCCTGGTGTTTTCAATTCTATATTTGGTATGTTTTCATTTGCCTCTCGTAGAAATTGAAGTAAATCGTCCCAGGCATACTCAGCACAGCTAAGAGTGAGGAACCATGTAGGAGTTCCTAAGTTTCTTAGCATACATTTCAATTCTCCATGACGACGAAACCAATACTCGTTGGTTCCACGTTGACATGCCATGAGATTGATTAGCTGAGATTCCAAAATACTGTCTTGCAGATTAACTTTCTCCATAAAGTCCCTTGCACATACATTTTGCAAATGAGGTCCACTTTTTAATATATGATTAACTGCATAAGAAAGCCCAGACAAATCACTTTCAAACAGTAGATGAAATAAATATGGAATGCATTGACGAAACCTTGGATCTTCTGCATATAATCTTAGAGTCCGGTATTCAGCTGCAGGAATTTGAACTGGTCGATCATCATATCGTCCACCACAACCTGTTGGAAATAATTGTGGAAAACAACGAGCTTCCAAACTTTCTTCCCATACACTAATGGGACTTCCTTTTGCTGCCTTCATTTGAAACAAGTCAATTGCATTTCCCATTACTTCTTTGGAATGCAAAGGATGAACAGTATAATGTTCATATATTTCTTCAGTTCTAGACACATCAACTTTTTCAATTTGACCAACTGAAGAATCACTATCTTCTTCTGTAGCTGTTTCCTCTACTCCAACACTTACATGTTTGTAGTACTCATTGTTTTTAACTAAATACAACGTTGCCTTCTTGACTTTTTTAACATCCACTAAATCTTGCCAAATTTTCTTACTCTTTGTTGGAACCCCATTAACTAGAATAACTAAAGGATCTTCTTCTACTCTTTCTACACCAATTGTATTAATATTTTTCTTTACATCTAGAGGCAAATAAACAACTCTTCCCTTTAATCCTCTCAGTAAATCTGATGGAGGCAATTTCCCTGTCTTAGGCTCCATGCGAACAATAGCCTGAAAAGGATGGACACATTGAATCAAAATAGATTCATAAGTATTTAGATCCATCAATTCAGAAGGAATATCTATCAACTGAAGATTATTATAAACTGCTCTTGCAGGCATTCTATTTTCATTTAATTTTTTCAAACAATAAGTGCAAATACGCTGATCCAAACTCAAATCAAAAGAATTCTCCACCAACAAATAACTTACAAAATCCTCCCATTCACTATTATTTTCCAATTCACTTTTTGCATATAAATCAACTAACCTAGTCTGAATTTTATAATGAGTCCGTCGACAACACACACAAGTTACATTAGGCCTCTCACTTGATTTCACCTTAAACTTGATAATTTCCTCATCAAACTTTTCAATACTTGAAATTTGTCCATTATCTTCTGCATTACCATCCATTACTATATCTATTTCTACACTGTCCTCTTTGTTCCCAAAATAACAAAACTCAATTTCTTCACAAATAGTCTTCACATCCACTTCAGATCCATGCAAAAGAGCACTATTTAACTGTTTAAGCTTAAGTGCAGGACTTTTTGCATAATACAACTTCCTCACTAATTTCCTTACGTTATTATGATGCACTGCTAACATCCTAAAATGATGAAAAACACTCCGACAAACTTTTCTAGAAAGACATGCTAGTGAATGCCCTTGCAAACCTGTGCTTTCTCTCACTCTGCAAGGATCTAACTCTTGCAGGATCTTCATTTTTTGTTTGAGACTTTTTTTACTATATGTACGTAAGAAATTTCGAAGCAAATCAATTGATTCCTGTCGCACACTACAAATACTACTGCATTTCCATGTGTACACTGGACCCTTAGTACGTCTCCCTAAAACTTCATCAGCTAAGACCTCTTCTGCATCTCTAGATACAAGTTTCTCTTTTTCCATCACACAACTATCTTTCACCTCATATGCACGACCACTGGTGTCAACTGCATGCACCAAATCATTTTCCTGAAAGTAACTCTCCTCATTAAAAAAAGGCTCAGAACTTGAACTATGCATCCATTCACCAGAAAATACTTCACAAAAATTACTCCGATTAATAATTCTTTTCCATCTACTGTTCGATTTGAAAACATCCATTGCCTTATTAAGTATCCTAATTCTATTGATTATTAAAATAAATAATTTTTTCTTAACTTCAAAAGCCTGATCAACAATCTTTTCTACACTTTTCTTTTTCTTGTAAAAAGCAGCTTTTAGTTTACTTTTCTTTTCATTTTTTAGCAAATTTAAAACTACCCTATTGCGAAACATTCGCCTACGAATGTCCCTAAAAACATTTACCCTTCTATTGCTAACCATTCTCTTCTCTCCTGGTCCAATGGAAACATTTTTTGTGGGCTTCTCTTTCCTTTTTAGATTTGTTGACTTTTTCTGTATATTCACATTAGCAATTTCATTTTTTTTCCTACGACATATGTTGCGAAGAAAAGACTTAATTGGCTTACCAGAAGCTTTTCTGGTGTTTTTTGAAGTAGTTGTTGAAGAGGATTCCATAAACTCTGTTGTTGATGTTCTCCTTTTCCGTATGGTATTTTTGATATTTCTTTGCCTTGAAGGCATTTTTGCTTCCTTTTCAGAAGTTGATTTGAATCTGTTGTTCTGTTAAAAAAACACATGAAAGACCACTATTAGCAAACAACAAAGTAATGTTAAAAAGCAAACAATATAAACAATAAATTGCAACATATTTAAGTTTATACAATAGCAACTCATGGCTTTATTTTTAAAGGCCTTGCGCCACCAGTGCGTCACTTATTACCCATGTTTAAAGTCAAGCATCAGCTGCACATGGCATTCATAAATAAGGGCCAAATGCAAATACCAATCAATTGCACCCAAAAATCGATTTTTCAATAACATGTAAGAAACACTGCGCAAAACCTAAGTACAACCACTCAATATCATCAAACAAAGTCAGGGTCTGATTTATAAAGGCCTTGCGCCACCAGTGCGTCACTTATTACCCATGTTTAAAGTTTTGCATCGGCTGCACATGGCAATCATAAATAAGGGCCAAATACATATACCAATCAATTGCACCCAAAAATCGATTTTTGAATAACATGTAAGAAACACTGTGCAGAACCTATGTACAACCAATCAATATCATCAAACAAAGTCAGGGCCTTATTTATGAAAGCCTTGCGCCACCAGTGTGTCACTTATTACCCATGTTTAAAGTCATGCATCAGTTGCACATGGCAATCATAAATAAGGGCCAAATACATATACCAATCAATTGCACCCAAAAATCGATTTTTCAATAACATGTAAGAAACACGGCGCAGAACCTATGTACAACCAATCAATATCATCAAACAAAGTCAGGGCCTTATTTATGAAAGCCTTGCGCCACCAGTGCGTCACTTATTACCCATGTTTAAAGTCATGCATCAGCTGCACATGGCAATCATAAATAAGGGCCAAATACATATACCAATCAATTGCACCCAAAAATCGATTTTTCAATAACATGTAAGAAACACGGCGCAGAACCTAAGTACAACCACTCAATATCATCAAACAAAGTCAGGGCCTTATTTATGAAAGCCTTGCGCCACCAGTGGGTCACTTATTACCCATGTTTAAAATCATGCATCAGTTGCACATGGCAATCATAAATAAGGGCCAAATACATATACCAATCAATTGCACCCAAAAATCGATTTTTCAATAACATGTAAGAAACACGGCGCTGAACCTAAGTACAACCACTCAATATCATCAAACAAAGTCAGGGCCTTATTTATGAAAGCCTTGCGCCACCAGTGCGTCAATTATTACCCATGTTTAGAGTCATGCATCAGTTGCACATGGCAATCATAAATAAGGGCAAAATACATATACCAATCAATTGCACCCAAAAATCGATTTTTGAATAACATGTAAGAAACACTGCGCAGGACTTATATACTAACATACAATTTCACTTCTAAAACATAACTATCTGCTTCCAAATATTCTCCATAGAGAAAATAAATCTCTATCTAAATTAAATGAATCATTACTTACCTTTAGAAATGCTTTTGGAGATTGAAAACAGTGTCAGACACACACACCAATTTTTCTTTAGCAGAGGAGAAGGTGTGCTCTCAATACACTGAAACCAAGACTGGCATAGAAAATCTCTATCTTTGTACACATATGCCTTAATTCAACCAATGAAAACTCTTCCCTCACTATTTTCAAACCAACACCCATCCCCCTCTCAAACCTTTCTATCTGTTACCATAGCAACTCCCTCCTAACTGAACTGTAAGGTTCAAAAGTTTATCTTACAATGTTGCAAATTAACTCAGCAAGGATGTTTGACCTGTCAATACAGCAGCCTATACAGGGTATTTTTGCTTTTGGTGACTTTTTTTAAACCATTCAAATTGCTTCTTTCACACAACATAACCATACACCCTAACTTTCAGTTTTCAACTATCTGAATCCACCAATCATTGCTAGTGATTCAAGAGCACAGAAACTCCACAATTATTTTTTTGTGAACTCCTACTGTTCCAACTGCCATTTCATTCCCACACTTCATCTGACTGGACCAGAACCTTCTCACATCATGTACTCTGTTTGGGTTATTGGACATAGCTACATCCACTGGGCTCAAAGGTATGCAGCTAGCAGAAATTTTCATAACCTTGATTTATCAAATGTGGAAATCAAGTGGATTGGCCACAGAGGATTAAAATGTCACCAATTGATACCATTGGTGAAAACCTTTTTGCATCTGCCAGAACCTGACCTTATAATTGTGCACTGTGGTGGAAACGATCTAGGCACATTAACTGGGGTAGGTCTGGAAATGCTATTAAAGGACACCTTTCATCAATTGATGATACTTTTTCCCCACACTGCCTTGGTATATTCCAATATATGCCAAAGACAGAAATGGAACTGGTCCAACCAATTTGGTCCACAATTTGAGAAAGCACGGAAACATGTAAATAAATCTGTTTCTGCTTACATGAGAGACTATGGAATGGGTTCATTATACAATAATAACTTGCGTTACAACATGCAAGACATCTACAGAGGAGATGGAGTGCACTTCTCAGATGAGGGGAATAGAATATTCCTCCTGAATTTAAGAATGTGTATTGGAACCTACTTGTAGGTACCTAAATCAACCACAGAACCCAAAAGCTCTTTTCAGAGCTACCCTAACTCTGATCATTCAAAGCGTTTATTTTTTTCTAACTTTTTTCACTATTTTTCACCAAAGTACGCTTTCCGGTACGCTTACAGGTGCGCGCACCAGGCGCTACCCCCGCGAAAAATTAAAGAATTTTTTTTTTTTTCACGTTTATGAGCCTCCTAAGCCCCCCTCAGAAAACCTAGAGGGTCAAGAAGTCTCTACAGTTCCCCCTTCTATCCATTCCGAACATTGTTTACCCTCCATCTTGTGTCTCGATTGTTCCGAAACACAAAATGGAGGACTCCCGTAACGCTGCCAGTGCGCGTACAGGAGCGCGCACCAGTAAGCGCTCGTTAAAAAAAGGTGGGAAAGTAATTTACGGAAAACCCAATGGAGACACTTTCATCAAATATAGAATACGCCCTACTACATAGCAGTCCCTACCATTTGCCCAAATTTGGTGAAATTCCATTGAGACATTTAGGCTACAGGCCTGTCTAAATATCCTGAGGTAAATTACATGACAAAAACACACTTGTAATGTTAGAATTTACAACCAATTAAAAAGTATCTCTCATTTTCTACGATTATTTCCTGACGTTTGATTGGTTAAGTACAACAATATATATAAAAGAAGAGAGGGAAACACAGCCATTTTGACTACTGCTTCCTGAAGTACACTTGAAAACAAATTTCACTGACAACTTCAACTAATTTCTCTAAGGTAACTTCTAATTATGGAAGTATATTGTACACGTTAAGTTTATTTCTTAAAAAATATTCTGTTAGTGATATGCTATCCCTCTTTAATAGTTAGAGATAGAGATAGACTTCTCTGTAATAGTTATGGATTGAGTTAGGCTTCTCTGGTATACTAGCTCTACTAATATAGTTAATTTGTATGCAATTTTCAGAAAGAAAATGGAAGGAGAAAATAAGGCAAATGATACTTCTATCAAAGTAAAGGTGGAAAAACCAGAAGATGAAAAAAAAGAAGTTGATTTCATGGATGACTCTTTGGATGAACAGTTTATAGAATGTTTGGAAGAAATTGAATCATGTACATATAATTATGAGGAAATTCCGGACAATATTATGTTAGAAATTTTATTAAATTATGAAAAAGAATCAGAGGAATAAATTTATCTTTAATAATTTCAATTGTTTCAGACAATATTCTTTTTTATATGTAATTCATGAAGTATTACCAAAAATGTTTAAAATATAAAGTGAGACTTATAGTATACTGTTCAACTATTTTTCTGTTACATAGTAAGTTTACTCATAGTTACTACCTTTCTCCCACTATATTATCTCATATGAATATTTTACACCTCATTTTCATAAGTGAACAGGACAGACTACTCATGATCCCCTAGAAATTCTCAGGGAGTGCTTAAAAGATCTGTTTCTCCTTTCCAGACAGACTATATTATGAATTCCATATACCACAAAAAATACAATAACAACATGCAAGATGTCTACAAAGAAGATGGTGAACATTAAATTTAAGTCTCTTCATTAGTACCTACATGTAGGTACTTACATAAAATAAAAAAATAAAAAAAAAAACAATTCATAAACATACAATTTTTGAAGTGATTATTTTTCCATAGTACCCTCCTCGATACGCTCCCCGGTGCGCGCACCAGGCGCTTCCCCCGCGAAAATCGAAAAAAAAAAAAAAAATTTTGAGGCCCCGCGGGGCCCTTTAATGGCCCCCATATCAAACCTAGGGGGTCAGGGGGGGTCTACCCTGCCCCCTTATGGTCAATTCCACCCTTTGTTTTTGCCACCTCTTATGACTAGATTTTACCGATAGACAAGATGGCGGCCGCTCCAGACTGTTTAGAATGTTTACAGACAACTGAGATCCAATCAGCTTCCTGCGCGCAAGTCGCGTGTCGCGCCTGGAGCGCTCACCGGTGCGCGTACAGGAGCGCTGCTCTAGATATATATATTTTTTTGAACCTAAATTACTCAAAATCCACTGGAGCACATATCTTGAGACATAGCAAAGGCACATCGGGCTACCAGTCCCTACAATTTTGCCAAGTTTGGTGGAAATCCATTCAGCCGTTCGAGCTAAAAGTGAAATCGACCGCCCTATGGAAATTAACATGGGGAAAACGCGTTTTGGGACCCCCCTTTTATCTCGGCCCCCGCTTGACGAATCCCCCCCAAACTTTCAGGGAAGGACCGGACCGCCATGAGACCATTTTCCTGAAAATTTCAGGCAGATTCGTCAACCGGCGCCAAAGTTATTCAAAATAGAATGTTGAGATTTAACATTGAAAATTATCCTAACTATAACTACCTACTGGCGACCGCCAGTAGGTAATATATATATATATATATATATATATATATATATATATATATATATATATATACACATAAAAGACCCAACAAGTGAGGCGCTGAGGAAGCAATGCTGTAATTTCCCTGCAACCTGCCAAATAAAGAAGGACAATTCACGACCGCGCGTGGCGCCTCACTTGTTTGGTCTTTCATATGGATATATAGCGGCCCCGCCCAGGGTCACGAGGTGCCCCGACACGGACGAGCAGCTCCGACGCATTGGGGATACTTACAACGTGCAAAGAACAGCATGACCAATGTTGGCTGAGTACACATGCAGGTATCCAGAGTTGCCTCTATCAGCAACCAACTAGAGGACTTTAAAAACAGTGAAGGGGCTCTGCTGTCTTGAAAACTACATTGACCACAATGCTGTGTCAGCACACACCCAAGGGTATGGCTATACATCAATGCTGCAAGTGCGGCGGAAGACTTGGCAGCTGTGTCTCTCTGTGCCAGTGAGCAAGGGCTAGGAAGCCCGAAACATGTTTGGTAATATTCGCTGAGGAAGTAAAGCTGTAATTTCCCTGCAACCTGCCAAATAAAGAAATACAATTCACGACCTTGTGTGGCGCCACACTTGTTGGGTCTTGCATATGGTTATATAGCGGCCCCGCCCAGGGTCGCGAGGTGCCCCGCCGTGGACGAGCTGCTCTGGCGCGTTGGGGATACTTACAACGTGCAAAGAACGGCGTGACCAATGTTAGCTGAGTACACATGCAGGGATCCAGCGTTGCCTCTATCAGAAACCCACTAGAGGACTTTAAAAACAGTGAAGGGGCTCTGCTGTCTTAAAAACTACATCAACCACAATGCTGTGTCAGCACGCACCCAGGGGTGTGGCTATAAATCAACGCTGCGAGTGCGGCGGAAGACTTGGCAGTCGTGTCTCTCTGTGCCAGTGAGCAAGGGCTAGGAAGCCCGAAACATGTTTGGCGATATTAACTGAGGAAGCAATGCTCTAATTTCCCTGCAACCTGCCAAATAAAGAAGGACAATTCACGACCGTGTGTGGCGCCTCACGTGTTGGGTCTTTCATATGGATATATAACGGCCCCGCCCAGGGTCGCGAGGTACCCCGCCATGGACGAGCGGCTCCGACGTGTTGAGGATACTTACAAAGCACAAAGAACGGCGTGACCAATGTTGGCTGAGTACACATGCAGGGATGCAGCATTGCCTCTATCAGCAACCCACCAGAGGACTTTAAAAACATTGAAGGGGCTCTGCTGTCTTGAAAACTACATCGACCACAACGCTGTGTCAGCACGCATCCAGGGGTGTGGCTATAAATCAACGCTGCAAGTGCGGTGGAAGACTTGGCAGCCGTGTCTCTCTGTGCCAGTGAGCAAGGGCTAGGAAGCCCGAAACATGTTTGGCGATATTCGCTAAGGAAGCAATGCTGTCATTTCCCTGCAACCTGCCAAATAAAGGACAATTCACGACCGTGTGTGACGCCTCACTTGTTGGGTCTTTCATATGGATATATATATGATGCACATGAACTTAGTTAAACGGAGGGCATAATGGGAAATATTTCTGATGTGAAGAAGGGCAACCGCCCGAAACGCGTCGTCTGCCACGCTGCTGTAACTTTATCGGAATAAATTACCTTTTGCCAGCATATTTGGGATTCGTTGCTCTTTCTGTGAGTAGTCACTGAAACGTTGGTGATTTCGGAATTGGCCTCTTGTAGCTGATATATATGTATATATATATATACATATATATATATATTTTTAAATATTATTTATATAAGTCTTCCTATTTATATTATACTGTGCTCATCTCAATTGTGTATATTACTCAGGTCAGAGTTTAACTCTACTCAGTCTGTCTTCAAGGCCGACCACCTTTTTTTATGTCTTCTTTAAGAATATCTACCTCATCTACAGCCAGTATGTTGCGCATTTGATTGTTCCACATAACACGGAGCATGGCTGGAAATTTTAGTTCAGCCTTAGTTCCTAGGCTATTTAGCTCCCCCATTCTTTTCCCCAGCTCCCATTGCTTCTGGTCTGTAGCATGGTAGACAACTGATCTGAAGTTGAAGGTCAACTTCTGGAACGTATGGGGTCATTTTTTAGGGCAGCAAGTAAAATAGTCTCTTTAACTGAATAAGATAGAAAATTTACCAACATTTTCCTTGGCGTTTGCCACTGCTGGTTTCTCTTTAATGGATCCAAATGGCCCAACTGGACCTCCAAATCAAGGTTATGTCCAGTCTCTCCTTCAGGGCTGTCTCCTTTAATAATTTTATCACAAAATCTTTAATGTTTGGCCTTTCCTCTGCTTCCGGTATATTAATAAACCACAGATTATTTCTACTAGAATGGTTTTCAATTCGTTACATATAGTCTCTGAAGTTGACGTTTTCTTTAACCAGGGCCTCTACTGCTTTAAAGTTTTTGAATATGTTGTTGCACATTGAACTGACTTCCACCTCCAGTTGCCCAGTCCAAACAACCACATCATCTAGCGTTTGCGCAAGCGCTGAGCAAGAGGCCTGAATATCAGCCTGGTTTGCCCCTGATGTTTCAAATTGCATGTTAAGTACATCCCGGAGGCTCATAAGAGTAGATGTCAATGGCATATCTAAATTTTCTGGGTCGGGTCGTGTTGTTAATGGGGGCTCAACTTGTGAAGGACTGCTTAGGGGTGTTAACACATTCTCTTGTTTTAATTCAGTTACAAGTTCGTTCTCTACCTCATGAGTAGGCAGGGCACTAAATTTATTTTGAGAGGTGAACTGAAAAAGCATCCCAAATTGATGTTTACTCCCTGTTTCACTCTCCCTTAGCCCCCCTTTGCTAATGCTGCTTTCTGGCGTACTGGGGTTTACTCTATTTGTGTCAGCTGTCTCAATTTCATTGTGTAGCATTGACAGCTCCCCTAAGCTTCTGTTCCCAATGACCCCATTCTCCCCAGAGGCCATCCAGTGGTTTAAGACTTTATAATAGGTTTTTAAAGACGGAGTGACTTTGGGTTGTATAGGGGAGATTTTTTCTCCTCTCCCTCGTAGGCTCTTCCCTTGTAGTTTTGATGTTCTCTTTGCCCTTACCACTCTTGGGGGAATGGCGCTAACAGTGCTGTCTCCTGGGGCTCTTTTGCTAGCAAAAGTAAAATCGTCACTTACCCCGTTGTGGCTCCCCAAAGCACACAAAGTTCTTGTATGCATGGCGTATCTCAAAATATTGTCTGGGAATACACCTGCGTTATCACAAACCTTAACTGCAGTGACTTTAACTTTCTCCATAGGGGGCATCCACCTCTGAAGTGTTCCCTGTGGGAGTTCCTTGAGAACTCGCGGACCATCTCCATTACACTGTAGCTCCCCCCTGTGATCAGCTTGCCGGGGGACGCTCCTCCACTCCATGCTCTGACTGGTACTGACGCCGCCGCCACTGACCCTCAGCATACGTGCGGCTCTAATGCACCGCAGCAAACCAGGCGCTTGCAGCCATGCCGACGCTCTCTCGCCCCAGCTCTGAATCCAACGCCATTGCACCCCTGATCAAGACACCACTGGTCAGTATATACGTGCCCAGATGTCTTTCTGCTCATTCTTGAGCCATTTAGCCTTGCGACTTAGTTGTTCATGTAGTTGGTGCAAATGAAGGGGGTGAGGGGTGGGAGGGAAGCCCGCTGCATGCAACCTCCTCACCGGCGGTCCGTGACCTTTTATCTCGTGGCCGCCATGTTCCCTCACACAAGCAATAGCCACCATTGTGCAATCTGTCTCTAATGTTGACATTTGTGTAATGTAAAGTGACAACTCCTCCCATCAGGATATGCAGGGCACACCTTAACTCCCTTTTTGTGAATGCACAACCAGTGGCGGCTGGTGACATTTGAAAGTGGTGACCCATAAAACAATAGCCGTACTGCAATGTCGCAAGCGAGCCTAAACCACCCATGGGGCGTTCGGGGTGGTTCTCCACCAAGAACATTTTGAAAAAGGAGTGGGCAAATGGTGCATTTTCAAAAAAATTTGAGTTAGCAGGAAAGTTAATAAAGCAATTATGAATCAGTTCTAACAAAGACAGTGAATGGCTCAGCTCTGGTCGAGCGCCTCTTTTTATTTGTTAACTTGCCCACATATAGTGTCCTACATTCCCAGTACCATCACTATCTATTGTCTCCATCTATTTACCTTTCTTGCCAACGGTCCATCCATCGTTCTCTTGTTCACCCATCCATCTTTTCATCTCTCCTTTTCAAACGTCCTTCCTTCTATCTCTCCTTTTCTTCCTTCCTTCTTTCCACTGCAAGAGATTGTATTTATGAGTTCCTGGGAGACCATACTGAATGGAGCTTCAAACAAGGGAAATATCTCCTGTTACACAGGATTGTCCTGTGACCTCCACCACTACTCAAGCTGCTATGGTAGAGGGTTTCTGACTAACCAAGGGCGAAGTACTTCGCTACGCCCACAGAGTCGGCGTAGTGTTGCCTACTTTGCCCTTTGCAAAGTAGGCGTAGCGAAGTTGCCTGCCACCCACCTCCCTCCTGCCCTCCCCTACATACTTAATTTGTGTAAATACTAAAATAAAAGTAAATAAAAAGTACTTACCTTGTCTGCTGCGTCCCGGGGCTCCCTCTTCTCGTTCGCGGCGCCGCCGCCTTAGATATGAATGCGCATGCGCGGCCGCCCGCGCATGCGCATTTCTCGCCTGCTTCGCCTACTTTGCAAAGGGCAAAGTATGCAACACTACTAGGTTTGGGGGATGGGGGTTTGGAGGGGTGGTCTTAGTTTTGTAATAGTACCTTAGCCTTTAGTGGGACTTTATGGGTGGTAGTAGGGGTGATTCTTTTTTTTGTGAGGGGTGGGTTGGGATGTGGAAGGGATAGGCTGGGGGTGGAAGGGGTAGGTGTGAATTTGGCAGGGGTGGGTTTAGATGTAACAGTTATCAGAGCAAGGTAAAACATAAGACTCCCACAGGGAAAACGGGTAGGATGGTCAGGAGGGAGTTGGGGTTGAAAGGTAGAGGGGGGTGGAAATATCTGTTGTGTTGTGTCTAATGAGGATGCAGGTATCTGTGTATATGGTGTAGGTTGTGCATGCTTGGGTTTGTGTAGGCACTTCTGTTTTGTGGGTGTGTGTTCTGGGCTGTGGAGGTAATGGGTATGGTCATGATGCATGTGGCTGTAGTAGTGGGTGTTTGTGGTAGTGTATGTTAGTATGGTGGATGGTGCTGTTCTTGGGGTGTTCTTGTGGTGGTGGATGTTGCTTTGGTGGTGGGAGTGGTTTCTGGGGGTGGGGGTGGTGTGGCGGTTCACGTGAGTGTGGTGGTGACTGTGGTATCTGAGGATGTGCGTCTGGTGGTAGGTGTGGCTGTGGTGGTGGGTGCGGTGTGCTGGTAGTGGTAGAATTGCATGCGAGTGTGGGCTGGTGGTGACTGTGGTTGTGCTGGTGGTGGGGGTGGTGTTTGTCTGTTTGAATGCACAATTGTGTTTTTTGTGGTGTTTGGGTTTTTGTGTGGGTGTGCTGCATGGGTCTGTGTGAGTGGGTGTGTGCGAAGATGTGAGCAGGTCTAGGAATAGAGAATCTGGATTGGGATGGGCCAGGTGGTGGGTCACAAGGTCAGGATGCTTGTGAGGCTGTGGTCAGTGTGGGGGCTAGACCTTGAAAAGACCTCTGTAGGCCAGGAATAGTAATGTGAATGCTTTCTGGGTAGGCTACAATCTGTTGCAATTGGCAGCCAAGGCTGTGGATGTCATTCAGTAGTATAGTCTGGCCTACAGAGATGTTCCTGAGGAATTCAATAATCTCTTCACTCAGCTCAGCCAAGGGGGCAGGGACAGAGTGTGAGGTGTGAAGGACTCGGCT
The DNA here is from genome assembly GCF_964263255.1 of Lissotriton vulgaris. Taxonomy (NCBI): domain Eukaryota; kingdom Metazoa; phylum Chordata; class Amphibia; order Caudata; family Salamandridae; genus Lissotriton; species Lissotriton vulgaris. The sequence goes on from NC_141689.1 coordinate 2,119,994,275, forward strand.
ATTCTAAGTCCCAGCGGTGCCAGGAAACAACACCTGAAACCTTCGTGGGTTACCTGTTCCGGCGTACAAATTACAGAGACACGGGACACTTCCTTTGGCGTCAAAGATCAGCGTTTATTTACTGCAGGGATACAGAAATCGCAAGAAGTACACTACGTGTAGGTTCTGAGAGACTGCTTCGAATTGCAACAGTGGATCGCTCCTTTTATACATATTTTAGTCATAGCACAACATGGCGAACAAAAGGTTACAACTCAGTTCCCACATTAAACTTCAAAAGGGTTGCTTTCATGTCTTCAGGCGCCCGGAACATAATTACAGTAGCATTGCCGGTTCCCAACTGTAAAAGTACGTTATCCCACCATTAAGTACATTCCATTCTGGCTGTAAACGAGTTTATGAAAAGAGACAGAAACAGGTGCAAGGAAGACAAAGATAGACAACAGATTGAAAAAGAGTGTAGGGGGCAATAACGGAAACATGATTGCAGGATCAAAGGATTCGTGCCTAATGCATGCACGACTGAAACAATAGACCGGCACGGCAAGATGAGCTTCGAGCGGAGCCATCTGCCTCTGCAGTGTCATCACCCTCGCCATAAAGACATCCTCAAAGGAACACGTGTCTTCCGTCAGAGCTTGGGAATCCCAGGGTCACGAAGCGGACAGTGTCCGTTGGCTGACTACTTGAGGGCAAGAGATAAAATGGATGCCGTATCTAAAATGGAACCCGTGGGCTCAGATGGAGAAACCCACGAATAAGACGAACGGTTCAAAGCAGCGTAGCGAAAACGCGTACACCCACTAAACTCGTCATTTGCGGTTCATAGATACCAAACTCGTCCATATTCGAACAAGTCAAAAGCGTCATTACGATTCTCACGGAACCTCAGATGCTCCTTTTGCCCTCATGTAGGCAAGCACTAGTCGATATCAGAATTGATCTCGATATGCATCAAATCATTCAGATGTTGCTGCAGCATTATTCTATCCATCAATGCTTCTTTGGGAACAGATGGCCGTCTTATATACGTTGTAGCACAGAGGCCACATAAGACAGGACCACACTGTACACAAAGACAACACGTGAACAGAAATGCTACAACAACCCCGATGATCATCAGAATCTTCCAACCCCACGTCGACATCAGGCCCCAAAACCATCCTAGTAGCGTCCAATCACCTACGTCCACGTGTATGGACTCAGAGATCTTATGCAACTTCGAGATGGCTTGATATACAGTTGGAGCGTTATCAGGGATGAAAATACAGCAACTCGAATGGATCACCTTGCACACACCACCTCTATCTGCAAGAACAACGTCTAGAACCATACGGTTCTGCAACGTCATAAGCCTATCCGCCTGAAGCTCTGCTGTCAGATTACCAAGAGCACTTGCAGTTATGTTAGCAGTCGATTCGACCACACGAGTCAACTGTCTCAGGTTCCTACTATTAACCATAGGTCCCCAAAACGACAGGAAACCCTTAAAGAAGTCTCCTGCTTCTTGACCGGCAGTGTCCTCTTTGCTAATAACGCCTCTCACAACTCTAGTCTTGTGATAGTCCGAGGCAACGGTGAAAGTCGGTGGCAACAGATTTGCAATATAACAGGTTGCCCGAGAAGTCACGGGGAAACCATGTATATGCGCGATCATAACATACAAAGTATGTACCCTTGGCAGTCAGAAAAACAGGGGAAGAGAGCGTCGGTAAAACATACATTTCAGTGCAAGCACTCTTCCCAAGCTGGGCTCGCGGATTTCGACCAAGACCTTGCAAGCAGAAATTTCCGAGATGGGGTACGATCCAGATCGGAGATGAGCTTTTAAGCTGTCTATCACCCACTGACATGCTATACTCAGCCTCACTCAGATCCTTGTATGCTCGCACCTCTTCCTCTGGAATAAGCGATGCATCAAAAATATCTCTATCTAAGTCAACAATCGCTCTTGCCAAAGGCTTGTGGTACGGGCCAGGACCAGGATCTGCAGAGCGTGGCTCTCGATGGGGGTAGGAATCTAGTGCGCTACGGAACATAGTTTGGAATGCTCGAGCTGACCCCTGGGAGCTGTAAGGAAGAAACAAATACGGAATACCCCTATCCATGGTATGTGGCATTAACCCACACACCCAACAGTAAGTAGTATTCATCACCAACTGATGCTGATGTAGGAGCTGGACAAAGGAATTGTTCATGAATTTCGCACGTCTAACCTGTTCATGTTGGGGCAGAGGATGAAAGGAATGTGGAGAAACAGTGGGAATGGAATCCAGTTCAGGAGAAGAAGAAGTAGGTGAAGCGAAAGGCAATAACGACTGTATTCCAAAATACACTCCACCCACTAAAAGCATAGAAACAGTCAGAAACAGCAGGAATACCTGAAACAGAAAGCATTTCGTTCGTACAACCCTATGCAATTTCAATCTTTGAGCCGACATCCTCTCTACTTCCGACAGCTTAGAGAAATCCATCCTCTAAAAACCTTCCATAACGTTCTTGACGCACTTCGTTCTGAGTAGCGATTATCAATTCCCAGGAGTTCCCAGAAATCGACAAAAGTAACCAACTTAGTGTCAGGAACCTGCTAAACAGAAGGAAGTACCCGCACGGCCCTACGGTCAACCCGGATGAAAAGGTTTTCTTTAATCAAACATTCAATTTTTAATGCAAATCTCCTAGCTGTGGAAAAAGAGGAACACACGTAAAAAAAGAATTAAAAAATTAATAGAGGATGCAATTGTTCATAATGTTCGTGGCAACAGTAAGGGGGTAAGATGAATTCAAAAAGAAAAAAAAAAGTGTTTTTTATTAGTCTTTGTCACGTGAACGAAGAAAATATCGACTTCTTCCAGGTCGAGTCTGCTCTTCAAATAATTGGTCAGGTTGCGAAACAGTGTTCGATTGATCAGATGACAGTTCCAGCCTTGAATTCTCCAATGCTGACGATTCAACAGATATATCTGTCTGCAATGAAGTGTCTCCTACAGGTTGAGCATCACTAAACGGCACAAAACATAGAGGGGTCTCTGTTTCCGTTGCGGCAATCCCAGTTCGAACCCAAGAATCTGCTGGCAAAGGGATCGGGACTTTCTTGGTGTGGGTGGCGTGCACCCAATTCTTTCTGCCTTCCAACCGAACTGCAGTCCTTGTCGCCAGCAGGACTTGGAAGGGACCCACAAATCTCGGCTCAAAGTTACGCTTTCTCCCAAAGTTGCGGGTGACAACCCAGTCACCCGGTTGGAGCCGATGTCCAGGACCCTCTGTCTGTGCCGGTAGAGCTTCAAAAACCTGTTGATGAATTAACCTCAGTTTAGCAGTCAGATCATGAAGATAATCAATTAACATTGGAAATTCGAGACTATCAAAGGCCTTAGGCCTCGGGACTCCCCAAATGTTCGCAGGACGGCCGAACACAATCTCATATGGGCTGAGCCCTACTCGAGAGTGCACAGTCGCCCTGGTCGACAAGAGAGCTAGAGGCAAGGCATCAGGCCATGACAAACCAGTCGTCGCTTGAATCTTAGCAAGTTTCAGTTTCAGAGTGCCATTGTACCCTTCAACTAAACCTGCTGACTGGGGATGATTGGCGCTATGGAATTTTTGTCGAATTCCAAGGCCTTTACACACACTCTTCATCACACTTCCCACAAACTCACTTCCGTTATCTGACCATACAATCCGTGCCATTCCGAGGAAAGTATTCCTTCAGTAGGACTTTCGCTGTGGACAGAGCAGTATTATCTTTGAGAGGATAGGCCTCAATCCATCTAGAGAACGCGCAAACCACAACTAAAACGTACTTCAGGTTATTGCATCTCTCCATATGGATGAAGTCCAATTGGATAACCTCAAAGGGACATGTAGGAGGAGCAAAATGTCCAGGTGGAGTGGGGGTGCCCTTGTCAGGATTATACATCATACATACCATACAATTCTTAACCACTCTCTCAGCACACTTAGCAATACCATCATTCTTCCATACAGGGGACAACAGCTTACATATACCTTTCGCGCTAATATGCGACAAGCCATGAGCCATAGTCACAACGGCTAGCACATATGCATCCGGTAACATCCACCTCTGACATTCCGACAAATCAACCCAACATCCATGCACATCTAACTTTCCGTGCTTTCTTTCCACTTAGCATTTTCAGTTTCGGTGGCCTCATTCTGAATCACTTTCACACTCTCAACAGTGTCCTCACACATACCAGTCTCCACCGGCCACCTCACTGAACTCGTAACGTACATTCGGGTTGCAAGATTCTTAGCTGTTACCTTAGCAATCTCATCCGCAAACGCGTTACCACGACCAACATCATCCGTAACCTTTCGGTGCGCGCTGCATTTAATGATTGGCACCTGCTTAGGTAATGTAAGTGCGTCCAAAAGATCGTTCACGAGCTGTCCGTGTTGGATCTTCGTGCCATGCGATGTCATAAATCCTCTTTCTCTCCACAATTGACCAAAGCTATGTGCAACTCCAAACGCATATTGACTATCTGTAAACACATTCACTCGCTTTCCCTTAGGTACATCATCTGATTCCATATTAGTCTGCAACAATGTCGCCAGATTCAGTAAATTACAACGCTTTATTTGTATATGACTTGCCAAAAGCGTCAACTCATAACCGGACAACCTTGCACTCGTCAAGGGTTGAGTTTTTGTACGATTCAAGAGAGTGTCAACTGCATGCGGAACCATCATCATAAGCATATTATCCATGACCAGTCCTGCAGATTTCCGGATGGACACCACAGCTGCTGCTGTCGCTCTTAGACAACTCGGCAATGCTCTAGCTACTGGGTCCAAGGTCGAGGAAAAATATGCACATGGACGCTGCTTACCGCCAAATTGTTGCGTCAAAACACTCAACGCACAACCCTCTCTCTCGTGAACGTATAGTTTAAACGGCTTACTGTAGTCAGGAGTACCTAACACAGGGGCCGAACACAACACGTCACTTTTCTGACACTCTTCAGTCCATGGCAAAGGAGTCGGAACATCCTTGCACGTGAGGGCTACCAATGGCTTCGCTAGCAATGAAAAATTTGGAATCCATTGCCTGCAGTATGACGTGATACCTAGAAAGGCACGCACATCTCTCAGAGTTGTTGGCACAGTCATTCGAGCGATCGCTGCAATTCGTTCTGGGGTCAACCTTCTTCCCTCCTTTGACAATAAGTGACCGAGATAGGTTACTTCTTGACAACAATATTGAAGCTTAGAAGGTGACACCTTGTGATGTAAGTCACATAGATGTTGTAACAGCGATACTGTAGCCGTTTTGCAAATCTGCTTAGTGTCAGCAGCCACTAACAGACCATCAACGTACTGAATCAAGGCCGCACCAGCCGGTAACACAAACGCGTCAAGTTGACTCCTAAGGGCTTGGCTGTAGATCGATGGACTCTCACAGTAGCCCTGAGGAGCGCGTTTAAACCTGAAGCTGCGACCACCTAATGAGAAGCCGAATAGATCTCTGCTTTCCTCAGCAATCGGAATGCTAAAGAAAGCATTCTTCAAATCGATTACCGAGAACCAAGAGGCAGAGGCTGGAATCAGAGTCAGTAAAGCCGTAATGTCAGGCACCACAGGAAATTGTGGTATCACAATTTTATTCACCTCCCGTAAATCAATGACAAAACGATACACAGGAGGCTTGGATGGGTCAGTTCGTTTCAAAATAGGTAACACAGGACTATTACACACATTTCCCAGAGTTTCCTCAATAACATCCTTCTTGATCAAGTCATAAATGATCGCTAACAGCGCTCGTTCACCATCAAGAGAGATACGATACTGGGGGATACGCGGTAATCGCACATTCGATTTCAATTGGACAACATAAGGTGATATGTCCAGCAGGCCCACGTCATTGGGACCTGTTGCCCACAAAGACTCAGGAAGAGAACTCAATTCCGGTGGGAGCTTATCAGTTGACAAGTACATAGGAGAGATCACTCTCTGACCCAATGTAAGCTCCACTCCCGCAGGAGAACAGTACAGAGTCGCATATAACCGTTTCAACAAATCCAGGCCCAAAAGATTCTCACCACAACCAGTAGTCAAAATCAAAGTAGCTTCTAGCTCACGAGGCCCAATTGTAAGGGGCAAAGGGCTAGAAACCGGATTGCTAACGGGGGCGCCAGAGAATCCAACGGAAACATTCGTTAAGCCAGACAAAGGTGCGCCAGGGAGTTTCGAATGCATGATGGAACTTTTCGCTGCACCAGTGTCCAACAGAAAAGGCTCAACTGCGCCTGATGTGGCAACTGCGACGTAAGGCCCTCTCTGATCATTCAGAACTGATACTACTCCCTCTCTTTGTCTGTGGCTGTCCTAGTAATTACCGTCAGCATCGATATCATGCTCAACGTAATAGTCGTCCACATGATACTGTGCAGATCTGCCAGACGATGAATTGCGCTAATCAAAGGAATTGTTTGAGTCTGATGAAGTGGTAGAACGCTCATTCTGATTTTGAGTGACACCGCGACCTCTACCACGTGAAGCCTGTTGAGGACCACTACAACCTCCTCGAGCCGAAACACCATTATTTCGGTCACGTAAAACCGGACAATTAAACTTCAAATGGCCCTCACCCCTACAATATGCGCATTGATTGTACTCAAGCATAGATCTCGGTGTAGAGGAGTCAGTACGCGACTGAGTCCTAGAAGACTGTGATTGTGATCTATTTTGCTGTTGTGAGTCATTTTGATTCGAGCGCGGAGGATACGCTTGCTGTAACAAAACCTTAGTCTTAAGATCCTTCGTTTTCTTATCTGCACGATCACTTTCTTCCTTTTCTCTGTTTTCTTAATATTTAGCCGTAGCTAATATTTGAGCAGTGGTAGAAACAGCCCATGAACTTTCGGAATTTTTCAATTTGTTGCTGAGTTCAGGCAACAAATTCGACAAAAATGTATCTACAAACAATCGCTGACCTCCCTCTGTGCTCATATCCTGACCACTGTGATCGATGAATGCCTCCTCAAATCTTGTAAAGAAATCAGAGACACTCTAGTATTTATTTTGCTTGCACGCAGACAGTTTATCCCAGTTAACTCTCATTGCTGGCATAAGTGTCTTCATAAGTGTAATAATCCTCTGGGGCAGATCCGTAATGAGCTGTTCAGGCTTAGCCCCACCAACTTGTCATCCGTCAGTCGCCGCAAGAGCAGCCCAATCACCGCCTAACTCAGCTACGTGATTCTCTTGACGGATTTTTGCCCAAATTGGTTGAGGTACTACATTACCGAACAACATGTCAATATCGGCGAGGTTCATAATAGTAGCATCCACTAATTGCGATAACTCCTTATAATAACCTGCCGGATTTTTGCGGGGGTCAGGTAAAGATTGTTTCACCTGTAAAACTTCTGATCGTTTCCACGGGAAGTGTATCCAAACTCTCTGGAAATGTGGCAAAATTGCAGGATTAACAGTAGCATCACCTGGCATCCACACTGGGGGAACTTCTCGCATGGGATACTGACCAGGTTGTGCCATCGACTCCTCAGTGGCGTCATTAAACAATACTCGAGGTTGTACTGTAGATCGAAATGATAAGAGACGCTCTAAAGCACGTCGAACATTACTACCCACAATCATACAGTTCGAAAACTGATTCTGGAGTTCAGTCATTTCGGGCGGTACATTGTCTACCTCATCATTATCCCACTCCTCTCGTAAGGATTTACACATTTCCTCAAACACGAATCTTTGTGTGGGCTCATTAAATTGAGAGAATGTCTCGAAAACTATGCGTGGGGTGTATGCCTAATCCATTTACGCGTCATTTTCACTAACGTCTCACTCTCCCTACCACCAGGAATTTGACTTAGTCTCTGAGAAACATCAGAAACATCAGACCCAAGGATCGGTCCAAATGGAGAGTAAAGATTAGCAACAGCATTAGGTATGCCACTACGGACAGAAGGAGAAGAGGAGAGAAGTACAGGGGCAACAACATGAGGGCTAAACGTAGGAGCAGTAGGAGCAGTAGGAGTAGCCAAGAGAGCAGAAGTAGTGGGAACAATAGACTGAGAAGGTATAGGCAGTGGAGCAGTAGGAAAAAGGGCAGGTAAGGGAGCAGGGACAACCTGAGGAGCGAGAGGATTCGGAAGGACAGGACCAATGGCAGGCTGACCCGCAGCTGCCGGAACAATAGGTTGAGGGGCAGGGGGAACCACAGGGACTGTAGTATCCCGTGCGTATGGAGGTGGTGATTTCAGTAGATAGGACAACAAAGGGTCCTCTACCGCTTCTTCTCCCTTCTTATCAGAACTCGACGGTAAAACAGGATAACACTTGTCCACCGCCATATGTTGCAGTCTAGCAAAAACTTCCTTTTCCTTCTCTTCTTTGTCTCGCTGAAACTGCTCTGCATTTCTCTTCACCGTAATGATACCTTCTCTCTTATTTTTCTTAATCTGTTTGATTTCTTTCTGCTTGGCCTCTTTGCGCCATAACCGAAAGGAATCAAACATGGCCGGCCTAGCTTTCTTTTTAAACAATTTTGCCTCAAGATTGTCCAAAACTGCAGTTTCGAAACTACCATGGGGTGGCCAAGTAAGGACACCATCGTCTTTAGCTTTAGTATAGCGGATCCAATAATCATTATATACGATAGGGCCCACTCCATGGCGACTATAGAGCTCATAGATCGGAGTTCCAACTGGAGGTATCGGACATGAGTCCTCCAATCGGGAATCCGTACTGCAACATTTAAGGAAACCAAACAAATTACTACGGCCAGGCATCGTGCACACTAACCGAGTTTACGAACTTCAAGGGTTATCGAATTACGATGTCCTCTCAAAAATGCAAGACCCTCGGTTTTTGGCAATTGCAATCGTCAAATAAAACCCAACAACTAAGAACCAACAACTAAGAACCACAAATGCAATGGAACCATGCAAACAACCAAGTTTCAACAACAACCAAGGACTCTGGGAGTGACCCACAAATACTTAACTGAAAGAGCAACGGCGTCACCAGGAAGGCCCATCTATCGTCTCGCTGTAAAAGGACTACGCCAGGCGCCAAAACAGGTCGACAGTCAGGGCATCAGTCCGTCACAGCAGTCAGGAGGCGGGAATCTTCGCGGGAAAAGTCTTCGGACCACTTATTTCGACAACAGGATCGATGAAGCGGGGTGCACCTTCCCTCGGAGATTTCACACGAAGTTCTTCACGATCGTCGGGCTTTGGACCGGTACCGCTGATGTCGCCCCACGTTGGGCGCCAACTGAAGGACTGGGCTATTCTAAGTCCCAGCAGTGCCAGGGAACAACACCTGAAACCTTCGTGGGTTACCTGTTCCGGCGTACAAATTACAGAGACACGGGACACTTCCTTCGGCGTCAAAGATCAGCGTTTATTTACTGCCGGGATACAGAAATCGCAAGAAGTACACTACGTGTAGGTTCTGAGAGACTGCTTTGAATTGCAACAGTGGAGCGCTCCTTTTATACATATTTTAGTCATAGCACAACATGGCGAACAAAAGGTTACAACTCAGTTCCCACAGTAAACTTCAAAAGGGTTGCTTTCATGTCTTCAGGAGCCCGGAACATAATTACAGTAGCATTGCCGGTTCCCAACTGTAAAAGTACGTTATCCCACCATTAAGTACATTCCATTCTGGCTGTAAACGAGTTTCAGAAAAGAGACAGAAACAAGTGCAAGGAAGACAAAGATAGACAACAGATTGAAAAAGAGTGTAGGGGGCAATATCGGAAACATGATTGCAGGATCAAAGGATTTGTGCCTAATGCATGCACGACTGAAACAATAGACCGGCACGGCAAGATGAGCTTCGAGCGGAGCCATCTGCCTTTGCAGTGTCATCCCCCTCGCCATAAAGACATCCTCAAAGGAACACGTGTCTTCCGTCAGAGCTTGGGAATCCCAGGGTCACGAAGCGGACAGTGTCCGTTCGCTGACTACTTGAGGGCAAGAGACAAAATGGATGCCGTATCTAAAATGGAACCCGTGGGCTCAGATGGAGAAACCCACGATTAAGACAAACGGTTCAAAGCAGCGTAGCGAAAACGCGTACACCCACTAAACTCGTCATTTGCGGTTCATAGATACCAAACTCGTCCATATTCGAACAAGTCAAAAACTTCATTACGATTCTCACGGAACCTCAGGTGTCTATACTGTAGGACACAACACTCCTTTTAGGGAGGTGGGGTTTGACAACTTGGGGGGAGCAATAGGGAGGATGGAGATGAGACTCTGAGTGGCAGACACATATGCAGCTGAAACAGGTGCAGTAGGGTCTGCCACCACTATGAAGAAGTCACTGGATGAGGCCTTTGATGAAGATGCTGAGTCATTGGTGGCCGCCATTGCACTCCCCTCAACCTCTGCACCACTGAGACTCTTGGTGTTGGTGGTGCCAGCATCAGAACCACAGGGCACAGCTGCTACCCATCACTGCAGCCAATGTCTACTCCGGCTGCTCCTGATAATGCTGAAATGATATATAAAATAGTTTCATTGACTCTGTGTAAACAGAATTGATCATCAGAGTTCACCTGCTTCAAGGCTCTCAAACGTTGGTTCTACATTAGCATAAGCTCATGCATGAAGGCAACATTTTCAAAAACCATTTGGTCACAGCTATGTCATTTCGCATGATTGATTCTATATCATGTATGATCTTGCCTCTTATCCATTGTTATATCCCTCCAGGAAATGTTTCATACCTCTGAATGGTAGGCATTTGTTGTTTAGAATAGTGAACTGATGTCACCTAAAATGGTATCAACTAAAATTACCTTCATACATTGTGTTCACTAGGCCCTGCATTCTTTCCATTCTCAATAAATATAATATGAATACATGTGTGTCAACAAAGACTGCAATGTTTAGCATAAACTGAAAGCAGGTTTTCTTTGTGCATTTCACCATGTATCACACATTTTTTAGATACCTATGCTGTTTAAAACAGTCAGAAACAAATATTTAGGTGGATTGACAAATGACTTCCAGAGCATAAGTAAATACATAGCCCTTGACACATTTCTAATACACTTCAGCACTTTCTGTACAGTGTATAGATAAGCATATATTGCTATATGGCTCACTACAATATTGAGACAGTAGTGGCAAAGTGTTTGGAAGGAGTATAAGGATAGAGACTGGGTAATTAAAAGTTTAAAAGACAAGTTTTCAGGTGCATAGAAGAGTACATGCATAGTAAATAGGAGTTTGAAGCAGTCCATATACTAAGGCCTACTTTACTACATGAATATTTGGGTACTGACTGGATAATAAGAGTTCTGCAAACAGTGTCAAACTGAATGTGTAACTGCTTCACTTTTAGAACAGTGTATAGATAAGCACAGCAGCATCAGAGTGTTTGCTGTAAGTATAAGGATACAGACCGGGGAATTGAAGGTATAAAAGACAAGTGTGCAGGTGCACAGAAGTCTGCATGCATAGTTTATATGGGTGTAAAGCAGTCCATGGCCTAATGCCTACTTCGCTCCATAATGACTTGGGTACTGACTGCATGATTACAGTTCTGCAAAGAGACTGCATGACTGAATTTATAAGAGCTTCATTTTTAGCACAGTGCATAGATAAGCACATATGCCCACATGCATCAAACTCCCGTTTTGCGATTCCAAATTTGCGGTTTTTACCGAATCGCAAATATGGAATAGCAAAACGGGATGCATTATTGAAAGTGGATAATATTTGCGATTCGGTAAAAATCGCAATTTTTACCGAATCGCAAATATTATGCGAATTCCAATTTGGGATTTCGCAATTCCCATTGATTCCTATGGGCCAAAAGGCCCATAGGAATCAATGATAATTGCGAATTCGCAAATTGGAATTCGCAAAATGTTGATGCATTCCATGGGTGCAGGGGGGGGTCCAAAGGACCCCCCCCTGCACCCCAGAAATGTATTTCAAAATGGATGTTTCACACCCACATGTCCTAAGGACATGTGTGTCTGTAACATGAAAGTGTTTAAAATGCTAATTTGAGCATTTTAAATTTTTTTCGCAAATTACCATGAGGTTCAACCTCGTGGTAATTTGCACTTGCAATCTTCAAGATCGCAATTTTTAAAACAATGATGCATTGCATTTAAGGAATCGCAAAATTGCGATTCCTTAAATGCAATCGCATTTTAGAAAATCGCAAAAAAAGCGATTTTAAAAAAAAAGCAATGATGCATCCCAAAAAGCATTTTTGGAATCGCAAACGGCCGATTTTTAGGAATCGCACCGTTTGCGACTCCAAAAATGCTTGATACATGTGGGCCATAGTGCTGTATGGCTCAATATAATACTGAAACAGTGGTGTGATAGTGTTTGCTGGAAGTGTAAGGATATAGACTGGAGAATTGAATGTATAAAAGACAAGTTTACCGGTGCATAAAAGACTGCATGCAAAATGTATAGTAGTTTGAAGCAGTCTATGACCTAAGCCCTATTTTAATGCATGAGTACTTAGTTCTGCAAAGAAAGTGCCTGACTGAATTTATCACAGCTTCAGTTTTACCACAGTCCTGCCCGTCTGCGCCCGTCAGCGTCCCGGAAGCGTCTGGCGTGGCTGGTACCTCTGGCCACTATGCTCTCCTACTCCGCTCAGGAGCTATACTCTTTGCGTAACTGGAATGCGTCGTGTTACACGGTTTTTCCTGGCCGATATAAGGGTAAACATACGTGCCCTGCTTGCCATTGGCACCCTGTTCGCTCCCTCCCCTCCCCTATCCCTGCTAAGGAGTGTAGCATAAAACACCTTTGTTTACTCCTCAATACGAGGTCGTTGCACCGACACACTCAAGAGATTTTTGATCTCCTCTCAACGACCAGTCCTACCTGTCTGATGCTTACTGAAACATGGCTGAATGATTCCTCCCACCCGGACATTGTGGCAGCCATCCCCACGGACTATACCATCCATCGACAGGACAGAGACAAGGGTAGGGGAGGAGGAGTTGCCTTGGTGGTTAAAAAATCTTTTCCGTGCACGGTCACGCATACTCACACCATCGCAGGGGCGGACTCTTTAGCCTTTACCATCTCCCTATCGCCGCAACAAGCGCTGAAGGGTCTGATTGTTTACAGACCTCCGGGCCCAGTGGGATCCTTTCTTGATGATCTCCAGCAGGCCATGTCGATCCTTGTCCTTAGATCGGACCTGTGCCTACTGGCGGGAGATTTTAATTTCCATATGGACGACCATAATGACCAGGACGCCATCAAATTGCTGGATATTGCATCCACTTTAGGCCTTGCCCCCTATCTTTCTGGTCCGACCCACAACAAAGGCCACACACTCGATCAGGTGTTTTCCACCACACCTATCATGGCTGTAACTCTTCTGCCAGTCGTCTGGTCTGATCATTATCTTGCCCACTTTGAAATACCTTCTACTGTGACCTCTCCGGCCAGTGTCATGAGGCAGCAGGGCAGCAGCTATAGGGCATTCCACCGGGTGACCCCAGACATGCTAACGCATGCTCTGGCAGATCACCCTGTTTCCTGTACTGGCGACCTGGAGAAAGATCTGGAGAGCCTACAATCCTGGCTTCTTGCCAGACTAAATGAGCTCGCTCCCTCACAGCCACCCAGATCTGCTGCCCGGCGGGTCTCTGCCCCCTGGTTTACGGTGGATTTAGCCCACGCTCGTAGGCAATGTAAAGCTGCTGAGCGGGCGTGGAGAGTCCAGTATGAGCCTGAAGCCAAACAACGCTATAAAATCATGATGAAGTCCTACCACGATCTTATCTTACAGGGCAAGAAATGTTACTTCGCTAAAAGGATTGAAGACGCAGCTAACTCCTGTAAGGAGATTTTTTCAATTGTACGTGAATTCACCAGCCCCCGGACAACCTCTACTCAGGGTGCCCCGGTGGAGACCTGGGCTAACACTATTGCCAATTTCTTCACCACCAAAATCAGGCTAATTCAGGATTCTTTCCCGTCGAGAGCGTTAGATGATTTATCTACGATGCCGACGGAGACAGCCTTCCTGTCTCCTCATGGCCCAGCTTTGCTAGACTTTCCTCCCCTTCCGGTTGCCGCATCCTTAGCCTTGATGAGGAACCTTAAATCAGGCTCACCGTTAGATCCGTGTCCAGCAAAATTCTTAGCGAAAATGGCAGATGTCATTAATCCCATAGCTAATCCTATCCTCAATTTATCCCTGAGTCAGGGTTTTCTGCCCCAGGCCTGGAAGCAAGCCATGGTCATCCCCCTGATCAAGAAGCCCAATCTTGATCCAGAGGCGCCTTCTAATTATAGGCCAATCTCGCTCCTTCCAGCACTGACCAAGATCCTGGAGAAACACGTGCACAGCGTGCTTTCTAACTTCCTGGAGTCTAATGAGTTACTTCATGAATCCCAATCGGGCTTTCGTTCCAACTTAAGCACCGAGACGGCGCTCCTGGAAGTCTCGGAGATCGTGAAGGAGGTGCTGGACACAGGAGGCAGGGTGATGTTAGTCATGTTAGACCTGTCGGCGGCGTTTGACACCGTCCCCCACGAGGATCTCCTCACTAGACTTCATAACATCGGTCTAGGGGGGACGGTGCTCAACTGGTTTCGTTCCTTTCTGGCCAACCGCCGGCAGACGGTCTGGGTCCCACCCGGGTCCGCCGAGATGCCGCCATTGGAAGTCGGAGTGCCTCAGGGCTCTGTACTGAGCCCCACTCTATTTAACATCCTTATGACCCCTCTGGCGACACTGGCGGAGTCCTACGGGGCCCGGATCGTCTCTTATGCTGACGACACCCAGCTTCTATTCACCTGTCGTAAGAGCGAAGAGTTCGATGGAGAAAGGATCTGCGAGTGCCTTGGGGCTGTCTTTAGCTGGTTTTCACACAACAGCCTCAAATGCAACTCGGACAAATCCGAAATACTATTCTTCGGATGCCCATCAGAACCAGATTGGCAGGGATGGTGGCCTGCTGACATGTTCCCTCCCACTCAGTCCTCTAAGTGGGCTAAGAACCTGGGGGTTAAAATTGACAACGAGCTCTCGCTCAAATCCCAGGTTTCCACTCTTACGGGAACATGCTTTGGGATACTCAGAATGTTGCGCAAGTTCTTTCCCCTTCTCTCGGAGGAACATCGGAGGATCACTGTTCAGGCACTCATAGGGTCCAGATTGGACTATGCAAATGTCCTATATCTGGGTCTGCCTGAATACCTCCTCCAGCGTTTGCAGGTTACTCAGAACGCTGCTGCTCGTGCAATTTTTGGCCTGCACCGCTGCACCAGTGCCTCCAATCTCCTTGTATCCCTTCACTGGCTTCCGGTGCGGAAGAGGATACTTTTCAAGGCCATGACTCTCGCCCATAAGGCCTTGCATGGCAATGGTGCCAAATATCTTCAGAGGAGGCTGGAATTCTATCGACCTGTACGATCCCTCAGGT
This sequence comes from Lissotriton vulgaris, assembly GCF_964263255.1. Taxonomy (NCBI): domain Eukaryota; kingdom Metazoa; phylum Chordata; class Amphibia; order Caudata; family Salamandridae; genus Lissotriton; species Lissotriton vulgaris. The sequence goes on from NC_141689.1 coordinate 2,120,009,702, forward strand.
CAGAAGCTTTGGCTTTGGCTCGGGTGCCACGCATCAAAAGGGCTCGGCTAGGCGGCCGGTCCTTTAGCTTTCTTGCTCCGCAGCTATGGAATTCCTTACCGGTGTCCTTGCGAAACACCGCTAACCTGCTTGCCTTCAGAAAAGACTTAAAAACCTGGCTGTTCACTGGATAATCTGCCCCCTCTTTTAGGCCCCTGCTCTTTTTACTGTTATGTTTTCCAGCTCTTTCTTTGGTCTGGAGCACAAAAGCGCCGGGACACTCCTTTGGAGTAGCCGTTGCGCTATAAAAGTCCCATTTAACATAACATAACATAACATATAAGGAAATACTGCTGAATGGCTCACTACAATAATGAAACAGTAGAGTGAGAGCGATTGTTGGAAGTCTAATAATACAGAATGGGGAATTGAAGGTTTAAAAATGCAGGAACATAGAAGACTGCATGCATAGTCTATACGGGTTTAAAGCAGTCCATGGCCTATGGCCTACTTTGCTTTATGATTACTTGGGTACTGACTGGATAATTACAGTTCTGCAAGGAGCGTGTCTGACTGAATTTAAAAGAGCTTTATTTTTAGCACAGTGCATAGATAAGGACATTCTGCTGAATAGCTCAATACAATACTGAATCGAAGTGTAAGGATATAGACTGGGAAATATAAGCTATAAAAGACAAGTTTGCCGGTCCATAGGAGAGTGCATGCATAGTCTATTGGGGTTTGAAGCAGTCCATTCCCCTAAGGCCCACTTTGCACCATGAGTACTTGAGTACTAGCTGAATGATTACAATTCTGCAAGAAGAGTGACTCAAACTATTATTATAACAGCTTCTAAAATATTTGCATCAGGTATTTCATTTTCCTGGTTATCCATTTCAAAAGTCATATGATCAAACTCAATGTCATCTAATGCTTCCACAAAATCAGCATCCAAGATTTTGTCTAGGAAATCACAGCTGACATCTGCAGCACTAATTTCTTCCTGTTCATTCTCGCTGCCCGTGAAAGGTATGTTTAGTTCTTCTATGAGACCCTTACTAATTTCAAAATCGTCTTCCATATTGTTCAGTTGTTTTTCTATAGTGAATTTCTTATGTTGTAGGTCCTTGTACAAAAACATAAACACTTCATTTTATAATTTTTCCTAATACATAACACAAAACTAGCTTTATCAACTATTTTGCCCTTTTAAAAATAATATACAAATACCATTCTCAACTACTTTATACAAGATTATATAAATATAATTATTAATATGAATGTTCAGTTTTTAAATCTTCTTAAATTTTCAAACCAGTCACTCCTTATCACTATAGGAAAAAACTCAGGCTGCTATAATAAAATGCAGTACTAAAAAAAGTACAATATGCCTATTCACCTTACCTGTTCTAAACTAGTAGATGTGTTGTAGAAAACTGCAAAGAACACTGGTACGCTCAGTATATATATATTAATTTTTTGAAATATGTTTAAAAGATACAAACCATCTTTACACACTTATGTACTCCATCCATGTTTTGTTACTTCAGCTCTGTAGAAGCACATTCCATCGACCATTTTTAACAGTTATTTATACTTACCTTACACATAATGAATAATAAAGAAAATTATATATTATGAAATTAGTATCTGTGGAACACAAAAAAATACAGTTACAATATATCTTTTAGAACACAAAATATTTTGTAAAGCATTTCATTTGCCTTTTTTGCTGTTCTCAGAATATATTGAATTTCCCTACAAACAGTGAGTTCAATAGTACTCCTCACATAACAGCGGGCAAAAAAAAGACAATCAATAAGATTATCTTTAAAAAAAGCATTCAACATTCTCAATAAGAATCTAAAAACCAGAAATAAAACATATGTTAAATGTTGTTTTCTAACAGCAATTTTTACGTAACTATGAGATATGTCAAACAATCTTAAAATAACAAAACACGATCACTGCAAATATATGCTGACAAAATATACAACAAATAGTCCCTAATGGTTTTACATACTTTTCCTCATGGCTAAATGTTATATGTAAATTTTATAGCTTGGAAGTTCTTCAATACTAATCCTCAGCATCCGTCTCCCACCTTTCTGATCCAAAACTAGCGACATCATTTGCATCCTCCCCTAGGGCTCATCCCTCAACTTGACGCTATTCAACATCATCTACATAGCACCCTCACACAAGTGGCCCACCATCACAACCTGAACATTATCTGCTAAGACAATGACACCCAACTCATCTTCTCCCTCAGCAAGGAGCCACATAACAATTAAAGATGTCACCAACTGGATAAGGATCAACTCTCTAAATCTCAAGTAGGACAAACACCTACAACGACTACAACGAGTCCAAAACACTTCTGCCCGACTGATCATCAATCTCCCCTGCGCAGTCACATCACCCACCACCTGAGAGATCTAGACTGACTTCACGTCAACAAAAGAATCACCTTCAAGGTCCTCACACTCACTTACAAACTACGCTACAACACCAGACCAACCTACCTTAACAGCAGTAATCCTGAAAGGCCACATTTTGTTCCTAAAATTTTAGCTTTAAAAATATTAGGTAAGAATTTGGTAACTCTTTAGGCAAACGTTGTTTAAAAACAATTTGACTATCATTACAATGTATCCAACCTTTCAGACATTTTAAATAAACAGTGTAATGTCCAGATGTTGTCGAAGGTCCATCATGAAAAATAATTGCAACATCTACAAAAGTTCTTCCTGATATTGATACTTGAGTAGCAACAAAATGTTTAATTAAAGTATCCAATTTTCTTCTATCAGCTCTACAACATCGCAGCATTAAAATTACATACTGTCCATATCTTTGTATAAATAATGTTGATGACATTTCTGATTTCCATTGGCTACACTCCATGTTTTTACTTGCTTCTCTAACTAGATTGTTAAAAGACACTGATTCACAGTCTGGTAATGTCAAATATATGAATCTTTCAGTGTCTATGTGACAATTTACAATTTATGTTAGTGCTACATGTAAACAAACAATTTTCACAGTCATATTACCATTCATAAGAAAGGCCAAAAAGGTTTTCAATATCTATATCTTCATCTTCCAATACAACAAGCATAAACATTAAAAATTCCTGACAATCTTGCTGAATATTCTGCGTAAATTGAGTAGAACCAGAACACATGTCCAAAACATTTCGAATATCAGAAACACTTTGTATTTTACTTTTATCACTACTACATTTCTCATAAACAGAATACAACAAACTGAATTTTCTTCCCGATTTTCAACAATGTGCTGTTGCAAACTTTAAAGAAAAAAACACTAACAACTACATTAGCATAGCAGTTGACACCAGAACTATTTTCAAACTGATTACCCAAATTCTCTTCAACACTGTCCTTTTTATTTTTGCTTGCAATCACAACTTCATCTTTTTTCTTTCTCTACAGCTTCACTACAGATATTCTCAAATCTTCTTTTTCTACCTACCACACACTTTTCGAATACTGGATATTGACCTAAATTGGGTGCATATTCTCTTCTTAACCTATCATACTCTTTAACACAATTTGCATCTGCACTAACCTTTGTCCCATCAAAATCAATCAAGTACAATCCAGATAAAGTTCTCACTCGAGACAAAGCAACATATGCCATACCCTCTTTAAACACGTTACTTCAAATATTCACTAAAGCACTATCTACACTTAAACCTTGAGATTTATGAATGGTCACGGCATATGCCAAAGAAATAGGAAACTGTTTTCTGCGTATATACAAATCTTTTAAAAGCAAAAACCGAGCTGAACAATGACTAAATTGTTGTACATCTGCAATTTCATCAAATTTGATTTTCAAAAATTTGATACCATCTCTATTTACATAATTAACTAAAGCAATAATTTTACCTATTGCTCCATTTACTTAATTTTTTTCCAAATTCAAATTACGTCACAAAATTACCCTACAGTTTACACATGCATATAATTTCTTTTCTAAAGTAGCAGTTTTACTTATCGATTTCTCTAAAGAATCCAATTTCCTCTCCAACTTTTCAGTCAAAATAATAGTGATTCCTTCATTTTCTATTTTATCAATAGCTTCCAATTTTATAATTTCCTCATTTTCCAACTTTACAATTTCTTCACTAAATATAGAACATTCACGCAGTGTTGGCATTAAGCAGATTACAGATTTGTTTTCTGCAATTCTCATATATGTTTTCCCAGGAAAACTATTTTCATTTGGAAACAAATTGGAAAGTAATCGTCTCTGTAAAGCTTCTTTGCCATGTTTAGTCACTTTTCCAATTCTTATATCTTGAAGAATAGTTCCATAATCAGCATCATTTGCCTGTCGCATATTTGTAATAAGTTCCTTATACTCAAAATATGACCAAATGTTAACATTTCCAATGCTCCCCAAAGACTTTCTGGTATCTTCATGCACCAATGTTTTAACGACTGGTTGTCCTTTTACAGGAGTAAGTTGTAGTAGATCTCCAAAAACAATGACTTGTTTTCCTCCAAATAATACGCCACACTCTGTTTTAAGAACTTGCTGCATTCTTAAATGCACAAAGGCAAGCATTACGTTTGATACCATGCTTACCTCATCAATAATGAGAATTTTCATTTTCTTCAAGATTCTTGAAACTTCACAACAAGCTTCTCCAGATAGCTTGTGGTATTCCCATTTGTTTTCATGCTCTACTTGTAGCATTAATAAACGATGTAAAGTAATTCCTTAAATATTGTGTGCTGCCAATCCAGTTGGAGCAGTGACAACACAAGACAAATGTGACTCAGTTGTTTTCTGTAGAAAAGTTGTGATTACTTCAATTAGAAAACTTTTGCCTGTTCCAGCTTGTCCACTCACGTACATTTGGATGGGTTGAAATGATGAGCAAGAGCACTCTTTCTTCTCATGAAGTATTCCATGGTCAATCTGTTCTCTCACTTGCTTATATATTTGTTTCTGCTCAACATTTAGTTGTTCTTCCAAGTCCTAAGTTTGTTACATCTTCTTGAGCTTGATACATTGCTTTTTCCACCTCTTCCAGAGCAGTTGCTGCTTCATTTTGAACAATTGGTTCCCCTAGTGGATCCTGACTCAAGTTTGACTGTCTTGAGAACTGTCTCCAGCAATCTCAGCTGCAATTGTAGCTTCTTGCCCAATTTCTTCGTTCAACATTTTCAAATGATTAGCAAAAACAGGACATTCTATAGTATCTTTACTTGTCTTGAACGAATCTTCAAAGCTCTCAAAATCTTCAAGTAATTCCAATTCTGAACGCCACAGCTTGAAAAATTGCAAAATAGCTAAATTCCCTTTTGTCAGGAGTTTTGCAACTCAGTTTACGGTGATAAATCAAATGTCCTTTTCTTTGCTTCACCAAACATCCTTCAGAACCAATCACAGCATATACCCTCAAGCTCGCCACCCGGAAGCACCACCAACTGATCCGCGCCGCCAAGAAAACTGCATTCAAGGACCGGCTGGACAACAACGCACACAACTGCAAGGAACTCTTCAACATCGTGAAAGAGCTCTCCAACCCCAGCGCAGGAAACAACGACATCACCACATCGCAAGACCTCTGCAACTCCCTCGCCTCCTACTTCCACAACAAAATCGCAGACATCCACAACAGCTTATGCATTCATCCGACGCACGCCACGACCACAGCAACGCCGCCCACCCCCACCCTCCGCGCCTGGACTCCGATCAGCACCGAAGACACCGTCCGCATGATGAACTCCGTCCACTCCGGATCTCCGACCGACCCCTGCCCTCACCACGTCTTCAACAGGGCAGACGCTGTCATCGCACCCCACCTGCGGGACATTATCAACACCTCCTTTGACCCCGCCAGCTTCCCTGAGAGCTGGAAGCACGCCGAACTCAGCGCTCTACTCAAGAAACCCACAGCGGACCCCACCGAACTCAAGAATTACCGCCCCATCTCGCTCCTCCCGTTTCCAGCCAAAGTCATCGAGAAGACCGTCAACAAGCAGCTGGCCGCCTTCCTCGAGACAAATGGATCCCTCGACCCCTCATAGTCTGGCTTCCGAGCCAACCACAGCACCGAGACCGCCCTCATCGCTGCCACCGACGACATCAGAGCCCTGATGGACAACGGAGACACAGCGGCCCTCATCCTCCTAGACCTCTCCGCGGCATTCGACACGGTCTGCCACCGCACCCTAGTACAGCGCCTCAGCAACGTCGGAATCCAGGAGAAGGCACTGGAATGGATCATCTCCTTCCTCAACGGAAGGACACAGAGAGTCCGCCTACCACCATACAAGTCAGAGGCCACCAAAGTCATCTGCGGCGTCCCTCAAGGATCCTCGCTGAGCCCCACCCTCTTCAACGTCTACATGAGCCCCCTCGCGGCCATCGCACGCCAACACAACCTCAACATAATCTCCTACACGGCCGACACCCAGCTGATCCTCTCCCTGACCAACGACCCCGCCGCCGCCAGAGCCAATCTGCACAAAGGGATGAAAGATGTAGCCGAGTGGATGACGACCAGCCGCCTGAAACTGAACTCAGACAAGACGGAGGTCCTCATCCTGGGCCCCTCGCCCTCCGCCTGGGACGACTCCTGGTGGCCCCCCGCCCTGGGCACCGCACCCAAACCGACAGACCACGCACGCAACCTGGGCTTCATCCTGGACTCCTCCCTCTCCATGACCAGGCAAGTCAACGCCGTCTCCTCGGCGTGCTTCAACATCCTACGCATGCTACGGAAGATCTTCTGGTGGATCCCCACCGAGACCAGGAAGACCGTCACCCAGGCCCTCGTCACCAGCCGACTGGACTACGGCAACGCCCTCTACGCCGGTACCACCGCCAAGCTCCAGAAGAGACTTCAGCTTATATATTTGTTTCTGCTCAACATTTAGTTGTTCTTCCAAGTCCTAAGTTTGTTACATCTTCTTGAGCTTGATACATTGCTTTTTCCACCTCTTCCAGAGCAGTTGCTGCTTCATTTTGAACAATTGGTTCTCCTAGTGGATCCTGACTCAAGTTTGACTGTCTTGAGAACTGTCTCCAGCAATCTCAGCTGCAATTGTAGCTTCTTGCCCAATTTCTTCGTTCAACATTTTCAAATGATTAGCAAAAACAGGACATTCTATAGTATCTTTACTTGTCTTGAACGAATCTTCAAAGCTCTCAAAATCTTCAAGTAATTCCAATTCTGAACGCCACAGCTTGAAAAATTGCAAAATAGCTACATTCCCTTTTGTCAGGAGTTTTGCAACTCAGTTTACGGTGATAAATCAAATGTCCTTTTCTTTGCTTCACCAAACATCCTTCAGAACCAATCACAGCATATACCCTCAAGCTCGCCACCCGGAAGCACCACCAACTGATCCGCGCCGCCAAGAAAACTGCATTCAAGGACCGGCTGGACAACAACGCACACAACTGCAAGGAAATCTTCAACATCGTGAAAGAGCTCTCCAACCCCAGCGCAGGAAACAACGACATCACCACATCGCAAGACCTCTGCAACTCCCTCGCCTCCTACTTCCACAACAAAATCGCAGACATCCACAACAGCTTATGCATTCATCCGACGCACGCCACGACCACAGCAACGCCGCCCACCTCCACCCTCCGCGCCTGGACTCCGATCAGCACCGAAGACACCGTCCGCATGATGAACTCCGTCCACTCCGGATCTCCGACCGACCCCTGCCCTCACCACGTCTTCAACAGGCCAGACGCTGTCATCGCACCCCACCTGCGGGACATTATCAACACCTCCTTTGACCCCGCCAGCTTCCCTGAGAGCTGGAAGCACGCCGAACTCAGCGCTCTACTCAAGAAACCCACAGCGGACCCCACCGAACTCAAGAATTACCGCCCCATCTCGCTCCTCCCGTTTCCAGCCAAAGTCATCGAGAAGACCGTCAACAAGCAGCTGGCCGCCTTCCTCGAGACAAATGGATCCCTCGACCCCTCACAGTCTGGCTTCCGAGCCAACCACAGCACCGAGACCGCCCTCATCGCTGCCACCGACGACATCAGAGCCCTGATGGACAACGGAGACACAGCGGCCCTCATCCTCCTAGACCTCTCCGCGGCATTCGACACGGTCTGCCACCGCACCCTAGTACAGCGCCTGAGCAACGTCGGAATCCAGGAGAAGGCACTGGAATGGATCATCTCCTTCCTCAACGGAAGGACACAGAGAGTCCGCCTACCACCATACAAGTCAGAGGCCACCAAAGTCATCTGCGGCGTCCCTCAAGGATCCTCGCTGAGCCCCACCCTCTTCAACGTCTACATGAGCCCCCTCGCGGCCATCGCACGCCAACACAACCTCAACATAATCTCCTACACGGCCGACACCCAGCTGATCCTCTCCCTGACCAACGACCCCGCCGCCGCCAGAGCCAATCTGCACAAAGGGATGAAAGATGTAGCCGAGTGGATGACAACCAGCCGCCTGAAACTGAACTCAGACAAGACGGAGGTCCTCATCCTGGGCCCCTCGCCCCCCGCCTGGGACGATCCCTGGTGGCCCCCCGCCCTGGGCACCGCACCCAAACCGACAGACCACGCACGCAACCTGGGCTTCATCCTGGACTCCTCCCTCTCCATGACCAGGCAAGTCAACGCCGTCTCCTCGGCGTGCTTCAACATCCTACGCATGCTACGGAAGATCTTCTGGTGGATCCCCACCGAGACCAGGAAGACCGTCACCCAGGCCCTCGTCACCAGCCGACTGGACTACGGCAACGCCCTCTACGCCGGTACCACCGCCAAGCTCCAGAAGAGACTTCAGCTTATATATTTGTTTCTGCTCAACATTTAGTTGTTCTTCCAAGTCCTAAGTTTGTTACATCTTCTTGAGCTTGATACATTGCTTTTTCCACCTCTTCCAGAGCAGTTGCTGCTTCATTTTGAACAATTGGTTCTCCTAGTGGATCCTGACTCAAGTTTGACTGTCTTGAGAACTGTCTCCAGCAATCTCAGCTGCAATTGTAGCTTCTTGCCCAATTTCTTCGTTCAACATTTTCAAATGATTAGCAAAAACAGGACATTCTATAGTATCTTTACTTGTCTTGAACGAATCTTCAAAGCTCTCAAAATCTTCAAGTAATTCCAATTCTGAACGCCACAGCTTGAAAAATTGCAAAATAGCTAAATTCCCTTTTGTCAGGAGTTTTGCAACTCAGTTTACGGTGATAAATCAAATGTCCTTTTCTTTGCTTCACCAAACATCCTTCAGAACCAATCACAGCATATACCCTCAAGCTCGCCACCCGGAAGCACCACCAACTGATCCGCGCCGCCAAGAAAACTGCATTCAAGGACCGGCTGGACAACAACGCACACAACTGCAAGGAACTCTTCAACATCGTGAAAGAGCTCTCCAACCCCAGCGCAGGAAACAACGACATCACCACATCGCAAGACCTCTGCAACTCCCTCGCCTCCTACTTCCACAACAAAATCGCAGACATCCACAACAGCTTATGCATTCATCCGACGCACGCCACGACCACAGCAACGCCGCCCACCCCCACCCTCCGCGCCTGGACTCCGATCAGCACCGAAGACACCGTCCGCATGATGAACTCCGTCCACTCCGGATCTCCGACCGACCCCTGCCCTCACCACGTCTTCAACAGGGCAGACGCTGTCATCGCACCCCACCTGCGGGACATTATCAACACCTCCTTTGACCCCGCCAGCTTCCCTGAGAGCTGGAAGCACGCCGAACTCAGCGCTCTACTCAAGAAACCCACAGCGGACCCCACCGAACTCAAGAATTACCGCCCCATCTCGCTCCTCCCGTTTCCAGCCAAAGTCATCGAGAAGACCGTCAACAAGCAGCTGGCCGCCTTCCTCGAGACAAATGGATCCCTCGACCCCTCACAGTCTGGCTTCCGAGCCAACCACAGCACCGAGACCGCCCTCATCGCTGCCACCGACGACATCAGAGCCCTGATGGACAACGGAGACACAGCGGCCCTCATCCTCCTAGACCTCTCCGCGGCATTCGACACGGTCTGCCACCGCACCCTAGTACAGCGCCTGAGCAACGTCGGAATCCAGGAGAAGGCACTGGAATGGATCATCTCCTTCCTCAACGGAAGGACACAGAGAGTCCGCCTACCACCATACAAGTCAGAGGCCACGAAAGTCATCTGCGGCTTCCCTCAAGGATCCTCGCTGAGCCCCACCCTCTTCAACGTCTACATGAGCCCCCTCGCGGCCATCGCACGCCAACACAACCTCAACATAATCTCCTACACGGCCGACACCCAGCTGATCCTCTCCCTGACCAACGACCCCGCCGCCGCCAGAGCCAATCTGCACAAAGGGATGAAAGATGTAGCAGAGTGGATGACGACCAGCCGCCTGAAACTGAACTCAGACAAGACGGAGGTCCTCATCCTGGGCCCCTCGCCCTCCGCCTGGGACGACTCCTGGTGGCCCCCCGCCCTGGGCACCGCACCCAAACCGACAGACCACGCACGCAACCTGGGCTTCATCCTGGACTCCTCCCTCTCCATGACCAGGCAAGTCAACGCCGTCTCCTCGGCGTGCTTCAACATCCTACGCATGCTACGGAAGATCTTCTGGTGGATCCCCACCGAGACCAGGAAGACCGTCACCCAGGCCCTCGTCACCAGCCGACTGGACTACGGCAACGCCCTCTACGCCGGTACCACCGCCAAGCTCCAGAAGAGACTCCAGCGGATCCAGAACGCCTCAGCCAGACTCATCCTCGACATCCCACGAAACAGCCACATCTCCGGACACCTGAGAGACCTGCATTGGCTCCCCGTCAACAAAAGTATCACCTTACGTCTCCTCCCCCACGCACACAAAGCCCTTCACGACCAAGGCCCGAGCTACCTCAACAACCGAATCAACTTCTACGCTCCCAAACGCCACCTCCGATCAGCCAGCCACGCCCTCGCCGCCGTCCCCCGCATCCGAAGAGCGACAACAGGAGGAAGATCCTTCTCCTACCTGGCCGCCAAAACCTGGAACTCCCTGCCGACCGACCTGCGCCTGACCCAAGACCACCTCTCCTTCAGGAAGAAGCTGAAGACCTGGCTGTTCGAGCAGTAACGGCACCCCCCCCCCAAGCGCCTTGAGACCCTACGGGTAAGTAGTGCGCTCTATAAATGTCTTTGATTGATTGATTGATTGATACACCATTATTGATGTTTTCGGTAATTTTCCGTTTAAAAATATAGTTTTGCAGCACTTCATAGAGACACATGTTCTCAAGATGATGACTTCTATTTGGATAATATGTATCCAACATATTTGTTTTCACAATATCTGAACTTTCTGTCTCTTTTTCAGCTAAAAATTCAATTTCTTGTACAGATTTAAGTACTCGATTTCGTGTTGCAGCAAGACCTAGACTCACCCAAATGATTCTTCTAGATTTGGAGTATAGACTTGCAGATGATAAGCGATCAGAACATTCATACTCTCCAATTTCTCGATGAGATAACATCTTCAAACTGTAACTATATAATTTCTTACTTGGACTCTTCTCATGGATAATCTCTTGCCACATTTCCTTCAATTCCGTCTTTTCTGATTTGGTTATGTAGGATATTACATATCAAGCTATAGCAATGGAATTGTCCAAAACGTATTGAATATCCAAGTTAGCATTCGCCATGGACAAAATGACTGGGTTGTAGTCATTTATGTATTTGGACTCTTCATTTCTTCTTAAGTTTTAGGTATTTTTTGGAGACTTTCTTGTGATAGTATGTCGCAAAGATGACATAAAACTGTTTAATCTTCCTTTCGATATTACAGGACGTGGAAATCCAAAACGACATTTGGTGTAGAATTTGTCCTTAGATTTGTAGTTTTGACAACAGTATTTCCCACAACGATGGCTTTGGAATCGTAAGACTTGTTGTCTTAAGTCCCTATCTAGTGTAGTTTTGGGTATATCACATGTAGCATCGTCTTCAATAAAAGACAACACAGTATCATCTGAGTCTGTTTCAAATTTGGGAGCATCTTTGATCCATATTAGCATATGTATGTGAGGAGCACGTCTCGCTTGATACTCCTTTCTCCAAAAGAAATCCAGAACCTCTGCAAGAGGAGGATTTTTTTTATTGGTGATAAAAGACATCATAGCTTCAAATCTATTATTGAAATACCTACATACATTAACTGGATCCAAAGAGCACAATTCTCCAGGTGTCTTGTATTCAATATTTAGTAAATTTGGATTTGCCTCTCGAAGAAATTGAAGTAAATCATCCCAAGCATATTCAGCACAGCTTAGAGTAAGGAACCATGTAGGAGTTCCTAAGTTCCTTAGCATACATTTAAGTTTTCCATGACGATGGTACCAGTACTCCTTAGTACCACGCTGACATGCCATGAGATTAGTCAGCTGAGATTCCAAAACATTATCTTTCTGGTGTACTTTATCCATAAATTCCTTTGCCGAAACATTTTGCAGATGTACACCTGTTTTCAATATATGGTTTACTGCATAAGAAAGTCCAGACAAATCACTCTCAAACAAAAGATGAAACAAATACGGAATACATTATCAAAATCTTGAATCTTCTGCATACAATCTTGATGTCCGGTATTCAGATGCAGGAATCTGCACAGGTCAGTCATCATTTCGTCCTCCTTTTACTGTGGGAAACAACTGAGGGAAACAACGAGCTTCCAAGCTTTTTTCCCATACACTAATGGGAATTCCCTTTGTTTCTTTCATTTGAAATAACTCTATAGTATTCCCCATCACTTCTTTAGAATGAAGTGGATGAACACTGTAATGTTCGTAGATTTCTTCGGTTCTGGACACATCCACTTTTTCATTATGTCCAGATGGCGAATCACTATCTTCTTCTACAGTTATTTCTTCTTCACTCACATACACATTTTTATAATATTGATTATTTTTTACCAGATACAACATTGCCTTTTTCAGTTTCCTAACATCCACTAATTCTTGCCAGATTTTCTTACTCTTAGTAGGAACGCCATTAACAAGAATAACTAAAGGTTCATCTTCTACATTTTCTATACCAATTGTTTCAATATTTTTCTTTAAATCTAAAGGCAAACATACTACTCTTCCCTTTAATCCTCTCTGCAAATCTGAAGGAGGCAATGTTCCTGTCTTAGGCTCCATATGAACAAAAACCCGAAATGGATGCACACATTGAATAAGAATAGACTCATAAGTATTTAAATCCATCAGTTCAGAAGGAATATTTACCAACTCAAGATTATTATGCACAGCTCTAGCAGGCATTTTGTTTTCATCTAATTTGTTACAACAATATTTACAAATACGCTGTTCAAAACTCATATCAAAACAATTCTCTACCAACAAATAGGTTGCAAATTCCATCCACTCATTATTATTTTCCTTTTCACTTTTTAAATACAGATCAACAGTCCTGGTCTGATTTTTATAATGAGTTCATCGACAACAAATACAAGAATAATTTGGCCTTTCACCTGAAATCACCTTAAACTTTGTAATTTCCTGCTAAAAATTTCATGTACTACAATGTTGTACATTCTCATCTACATTTCCTTCTATTAATATATCAGTTTCTGCACTGTCTTCCTCAGGACCAAAGTAACTAACCTGAATTTCATCACAAACGTTCATTACATCTGATACAGATCAATGCTAAAGAGCACTGATTAACTTTTTAAACATTAGGGCTGGACTTTTTGCATAAAACAATCTTCTGACTAATTTGCTCATTTCAGTATGATGTACTGCTAACATCCTGAAATGGTGAAAAACACTTTGACATACATTTTTAGAAAGATAAGCCAGAAAATGACCTTGCAAACCGGTATTTTCTCTCACTATGCAAGGGTCTAGTCCTTGCAACATCTTAATCTTTTGTTACACACTTTTTTTAGTATAGTTACGTAAGAAATTGCGTAACAAATCTATAGATTCCTGCTGTACACTACAAATACTACTGCAATTCCAAGTGTATACTGGAGCTTTAAGACGTCTACCTAAAACTTCATCAGCTTATACCTCTTCTGCATTTCTAGGAACAATTTTCTCTTTCTCAATAGGACAAACATTTGTAACCTCATAAGCACGAACACTGGTGTCAACTGCATGCAACAAATCATTACTCTGAAGATAACTCTCTTCATTTAAAAAAGGTTCAGAACTTGAACTATGTTTCCATTCACCCAAAAAAACATCAGAAAAATTACTTCTATTAATTACTCTTCTCCACTTACTTTTGGCCTTCAATAAATGGATTGGCTTATCTAGTGATCGAATTCTATTGATGATTAAAACAAATATTTATTTTTCAATTTCAAAGTTTATCAACTACATTTTCTAACCATTTCTTCTTCTTATAAAATGCAGTTTTTTTACATTTCTTAACTTCCTTAATCAAATTTGACAAAACTCTATTATAAAACATTCTCTTTCTAATATCCTCAATTTGATTCTTCCTCCTTTTACTATACACAATTTTTTTAGAAGAAGAATTCCCATGGTTGTTCTCTTGCTTTTATTTTTAGTTGCAGATACACAATTTGTATTTTTAACATTGTGCACATTACTCCTTGTATTTGATAAATTGTTCCAAAATATCTTCGTTCTCTTACCAGAACTTTTTTTTGTTTTTGTTCACACATTGTTCAGGTAAATCTTGTGGATGACTTCTCTTTAAATAACACCCTTTATATGGCTGAGATACCCGCCACCCCCTCTCAACACAATCCCCAAGAATTGGAAAAACCGGAAACAGTTATTGAACTTTTGGAAGGCGGGAAGGGAGTTACCCTTCCCGGCCGTATTTATTAAAATATGAAACAAAATAAAACATTAAAATAACAGTTTCATATTATGTACAATTTCATTTCCACATTACGATGTTTGGCTAACCTTAACAGATCTCTAATACAAAGGTTCTCCTAGCCGAAATGACATCCTACAAAACATTTGACTTGAAATTGTACATCCTAACGTTAAGGGCCAACGGCAAGGTCGTAACCGGTGTCAGATCCCTAAACCAGAAATACCCCCCTCACTTGTGAGAGGAGCGACCGCACAGAGGCATACCTCAAGTGCATCTACCAATTTCCCTTTGTACTTGACGGGGGCCCCAATAAACTCGACGCCATTTAACGGTCGTTCGAGGACTCGTGTGAGGTGTCTAAAAGGTAGCGTAAACCCCCTCCCGCACCCCACACAACTTACCCATCTTCCGTCGCAGATGTCCTGGCCCCGGGAAATTCCCCAGGAGGGGCCGTAGCCCCTCCTATCCAGGAAGGGGCCTTGACCACCTTTCCTTTCCTTACGGCGGCCTCTCCTTAGACAGGACCGCCTCCCCGTTGAGGGGCCAATTGGCCACCTCCCCCGAGTGCTCCCATCCGTAATGGGTGACGCCCCCTCATAGGGATCTTCGAATTACTGCTCACCGATCATGACCTTACCGCCCGACCAAAATAAATACGACAATTCTACCTAAGTTACTAAGATTACACAGCAAACATCACTTATTACCAAGCTTAAATACTGATCAATCCTTGTTCCAAATTACTTTATTTGCAAAACATACTGAAAATAACCAATCTTTATTGCATCTTAAGAAATTTCACGACAATCATCACAACCTGTAAGAAAACAGAGAAACACAAAAGATACTATATCAACTGTATTCACAACGAATCGCTGTCCTCAGGGGCTGGTGGGTGGGTCAAAATTGCTCTTCGTTCCGTCTCGAGCTCACGTGCAGCGGGGAGGTGCAGCTTCAGAGCACAGGAACAAGAGGATGCTTTCTTGGCTTCCGCTCCTTTTATCCGTCTTCAGGGCGGGCGTAAAGCCGCCCCCGCCTGCCTCCGAGGGCGTGGCCGGCCGCGTCGGTGTCTAGGCCAGCCCACTCTAGGGCGGGAAAAAGGCGCGCCCCGGCTACGCCGCTTCGGGCATACCAGCCGAGACTCGCCTCCCGCCCAAGATGGCTTCCCGGGGGGATCGTGGTACTCCACCATACGTTCGGGGGGACCGAATGGTCGCCCCTTTCCATATGGCTGAGATACCCGCCACCCCCTCTCAACACAATCCCCAAGAATTGGGAAACCGGAAACAGTTCTTGAACTTTTGGAAGGCGGGAAGGGAGTTACCCTTCCCGGCCGTATTTATTAAAATATGGAATAAATAAAACATTAAAATAACAGTTTCATATTATGTACAATTTCATTTCCACATTACGATGTTTGGCTAACCTTAACAGATCTCTAATACAAAGGTTCTCCTAGCCGAACTGACATCCTACAAAACATTTGACTTGAAATTGTACATCCTAACGTTAAGGGCCAACGGCAAGGTCGTAACCGGTGTCAGATCCCTAAACCAGAAATACCCCCCTCACTTGTAAGAGGAGCGACCGCACAGAGGCGTACCTCAAGTGCATCTACCAATTTCCCTTTGTACTTGACGGGGGCCCCAATAAACTCGACGCCATTTACCGGTCGTTCGAGGACTCGTGTGAGGTGTCTAAAAGGTAGCGTAAACCCCCTCCCGCACCCCACACAACTTACCCATCTGCCGTCGCAGATGTCCTGGCCCCGGGAAATTCCCCAGGAGGGGCCGTAGCCCCTCCTATCCAGGAAGGGGCCTTGACCACCTTTCCTTTCCTTCCGGCGGCCTCTCCTTAGACAGGACCGCCTCCCCGTTGAGGGGCCAATTGGCCACCTCCCCCGAGCGCTCCCATCCGTAATGGGTGACGCCCCCTCATAGGGATCTTCGAATTACTGCTCACCGATCATGACCTTACCGCCACAGGCCGGATAGTTGACCGGCTATCCGGACCCCCCACAAAACACTCCTACCTAAAGGTCATGCTGTAAACTCCTTAACCAGGCTATGAAGTCTCCGATGAGTAACTCGTTCCCCACCCGGGACAAATGAACACCGTCCCCCAAATACATACTGTCCCCTTTGATACAACCATGCGAAACAGAATGCAGTGTATTTGAACGAAACAATCTACTCACTTTGTTATTTATCTTCCTCACTGAATGATTCAATGCAGTAACCGAAATAGCCCCCCGCCACACTTTCCGTGGGATCATATGGGACCATGCAATTGTGCACCCTGGAACTCTTCTTGCCAACCAACTTACTGTGGAAAGCATTGCCTCGAGAAGAAGTCGTCTACCAGTGGCCACCAGATCGTTACCCCCAAGATGGACTATGATTATAGACGGCGGTGACCTCGTCCGCTCTAACAAACCCTCAAAAAAGAATTGAAACTGGTCAATACAGAGCCCGCCCTTTCCGTAGAAGGACACCCTGTACCCGTATTCCCCAGCCACGTGACTCATATCACCTGCTTTGAATACGTCCGCGGCACGCCTCACATATGAGTGGCCCACGACCCACACCTCCTTATTCGCAGACGGTGATTTCTGACCGCTGGTCCCCAGGAGTCGGGTCGACTGTACAGTCCGCCCCGCTTCGTAAGCTTGCGTAACTGAAAATCAAACAGAGACAAGAAGCGTGAGTATATCATTACAGCTTCACAACATGTGCAACCGCACATACCTTTTATAACAGTTAGAGGACCAACGCCCCACACGTTTTACTTGCTCCACACTCAGACCCCTGGCTGTAGCCTCAGTAGCAGCCCCTATCCGAAAGGAATGGGTCCCGAACTCGCCGGGGTTCAAGCCCGCGGCCGAAATAGACATCGCAAGCACCCTCTGGAACTGAAACCTCGTCAGTGGGGTGGCGTCAGCGTGTCTCAAGAAGGTCCCCCCCAATGCTGCCACCCTCTGCGCTAAATATTGCTCTACGCACACCACAGGGCACATGGAAGAACCGGGGATCCTCTGAATGATTACGCAGTCCCCGATTGCACCCTGATCGGATTTGGACCTAACAAACGAGACCGTCATCGTCTCCCCCCTGACCTGAATGTGCTCCCAACACAGTCCCCCCATCGTATCCCGCTTGTTCTTCGCCACCAATTCGCTTACCCGCATAGCCCAATGGAATGCTAGTGCAAATGCGGCTCGGAACAACACTGCTTCGTACTGGGATGAACACGTTGCCGGGAGTACGGACCATAACAGGGTCAGCCTATCCAGACCTATCGGGTGCCTCTCATCTACTCTGCGACCCTCAAGGCGTTGCCACCCACGTAGCGCTTTCTGCACAACGAAAGACGCTGTCGGGTCCTGGATCCCATGAGCCTTTGCCATAAAGGAAATGGCGGCCCGATGCCTCTGGGCCGTAGCTACTGATTTGCCTGCCTGATATAAAAGAGAGCAGGAATTTCACTACAAACTCTTCCTGACCCCAAAGCTCCCCCCTAGCAGTACCCAAAAAGGCCCAATAGGAACGAAACGCCCCTTCATATGCCTTCCTCGTCCTGGGTGCTAAACTCTCTCCCACAAGGTTTTGTAGTTCGGGGCACCGAGAAACCAGAGAGCTTCGGGAAAGGGTGCCGCCACCGGGTCCGCTGTGGGCAGAAAACCCCAGAAGGCCTGCATACGGAAACGAGAAAGCGCATCAGCCGCTTGGTTCATCACCCCCGGCACATGTCTCGCCCTAAACAGTACATTCAGTTGCATGCATAACAACACAATTTCCTTGAGCAGTCTCAGAATCAATTTGCATCGTGCTGCCTGACTATTGATACACTCCACCACGGTCATGTTATCAGACCAGAACACCACAGAGTGATCACGGAAACCCCCAGGCCACGTTTTCAGGGCCACCAAAATAGGAAAAAGTTCGAGAAAAGCAATGTTACTCGCCAACCCGCACTCATGCCACCATGATGGCCATTTTTGAGCCGACCATTGTGTACCAAATATGGCGCCAAAACCTATACTCCCCGCCGAATCTGTCCAAAGCCCCAGCTCCTCGGAGGACACCGCTGGTTTGTTCCAGACAATTCGACCATTGAAATCCGCCAGAAATGCCAACCAAATGCGCATGTCCTGGCGAACCTCTGCCGAGAGTCTCGTGCGGTGATGTCCTTCCTTCATGCCGACCATGGATTGTGCAAACGAGCGGGAAAAGGGGCGCGCCATCGGTATTACTCTTAGGGCAAAATTCAACTGACCCACCACCTGTTGCAATTGATGCAGGTTTACTTTTGTTGCACGAATACATGTCTCAAGGGATAATCTCAATTTCAACACTTTTTCCTTGGGTAATCGAAAACAACCTTCCACCGAGTCGAGCTCGATCCCCAGAAACTCGATCAAGGTCGAGGGACCCACAGTCTTACCTGGTGCCAATGGCACACCAAATCCATTCATTAAGACACAAAATTCATGTAAAGCCTGTCCACACTCAGGATCCCCGGCTGCCCCCAAAAACAGAAAGTCATCGAGATAGTGCATAACATGTTGAAAACCTGTCTTCTTTGTGAACACCCACTGCAGAAAACAACTGAACTTCTCGAAATAGGCACATGAAATCGAGCACCCCATTGGCATACATCTATCCATGTAATAGCGACCCTGAAACATGAAACCAAGAAGACGCTGATCGTCTGGATGTACCGGGAGCAACCGGAACGCTGACTCGATGTCTGATTTTGCCATCAGCGCCCCGGGCCCCAGGCGATTCAACATGGCTACGGCCTCATCGAAAGATGCGTACCGCACCGAACACACTTCCGGGTCTATCGCGTCATTCACGGAAAGACCACGTGGGGCTGACAAGTTATGTATCAGCCGAAACTCACCCGGGTCCTTCTTGGGGACCACCCCTAGAGGAGAACAAACAAAGTTAGCAACCGGTGGTAAATCGAATGGACCGGCGACACAACCTCGAGTCACCTCTTTCCCAATCTTTACCTGCACCACCGCCGTGTGCTGCAAGACCGACAGTTGATTCTTACAGTTTGCTACACCCTGAAAATCCCCCACTGGGATGCGGAAACCATATGAGAACCCATTTCGCAACACCCCAGCGGAAGCATGATCCGGGTATTCGTTGAGCCAAGGAATCATTGCCATGGTATCAATCGGGGTAGGTAAAGGCGCCCCTCGGACTATATCAGACCTGTTTGGCGCCTCCCTTACCACCGTTATCACCCGTTTTGGCTCTGCACAAGGACTCAGGATGAGATGGCTGCCCACACCCCCCACACTCATGTCTGAATTTGCATGACCCCTGGGGCCTCGTACATTTCCCTCTGTTAAAATTCCAACAGATCCCCCTTTTTCCTGTGTTGCCACTCGGCTTCGAGTGGTACTCATTACCTGCACCCGTCCGAAAGGGCGTCCCAGAGTTTTGGCGGGAAGATTCTCCTCCGTTACTCCCTACCAATGGTACCTTCAACATTCCTGTACTCTCCATTTTTTGCCATGACACGGAGTCGTAACAATCCCAAGTCAACAATGGGTTGTGTTCCTTAGCTTTTCTAAAAAGATTGTCATAGCAGAACCACTGATTGCCCCCATATGCCACAAAATACTCCATAATACGTGACTGATAAATGGGTAACTCGGTCAACAACTCGGGCCTGCGCTCGCCCATGATGGAGGTAAATATGCCCCACGCTCTGCCCCAAGTACCAATGTTCTCGTCTACCTTAAAGGCGGCCATTTTTGCGCGCCAAACACTCGGATGCATGAGCTCCTTTTGGCTCTTCACATGCTCTATCTCGTAATGGTCGGTAAGCAATGAAAACATGTTTACGTACTTATCCGCCCAAATCAATTCCTTAATTTCTAGTGGGACATGCTGGGCAATCTTCTCCCTTCGAGAAGGTACAGACCCCTCCCCCGCAATCGGCAATGGCCGCTTACCTGAAGTAGACCCCGCGCTTGTCGCCGAACTTGGGCCTGCTGTACTTCCAGCCGCCGGAACCTGTGGGGGAACAGAAGATGTTGCCTTCGCAGCCTCCCTAGATTCCAGCAGTTGCCTCATTACTGCCCGGGCGTCGTCAGCCGTGGCGCCCTCGCTATCTTTCCCCAACCACGCTGCCAATTGTGCCGCTAACTCGGGGGGCATATCCTCCCTGTTCACGGGGGTGCCGTCTCGAACTCACGTGCAGCGGGTAGGTGCAGCTTCAGAGCACAGGAACAAGAGGATGCTTTCTTGGCTTCCGCTCCTTTTATCCGTCTTCAGGACGGGCGTAAACCCGCCCCCGCCTGCCTCCGAGGGCGTGGCCGGCCGCGTCGGTGTCTAGGCCAGCCCACTCTAGGGCGGGAAAAAGGCGCGCTCCGGCTACGCCGCTTCGGGCATACCAGCCGAGACTCGCCTCCCGCCCAAGATGGCTTCCCGGGGGGATCGTGGTACTCCACCATACGTTCGGGGGGACCGAATGGTCGCCCCTTTCCATTACGTTGTTTCCTCTTTTCACTTTTTGAAGGCATGATACATTTCTTTTACTGTTGATAAATACAATCTGTGATAAAATATATATAGAACATTATAAAAAAAATTAAGCAGTTCATCTCCTAAACCCTACTTCACTGCATCAATACTGAATGAATTTATAAGTGCTTCAGCGTATGAGGACACGCAAGCAGTATAAGGAAACAGGGAAGAATATGAAGAGAAAGGAGTGAGAATGAAGAAATAGAGAGGAGTATATAAACACACAGATGTGTATAAGTAGACAGTGAAGTGAATGTGGAAAGATGGAGAAGTATCAGAAAATACGGGAGAGTATAATGAGAGGATGGAGTATGAGGAAAGGGGGACAAATGAAGAGAGAGGGTGGAGTAACAGGAAAAAAGGGGTGGTATGAGGAGAGAAGAAAGAGTATGAGGAGAGAGAGAGGGAGTGTGAAGAGAGAGAGGGGAGAATATGGAAAAAGAGGCGAGTATGAGCACAGACAGGGGGACTATGAGGACAATGGGGAATATGAGTAGAAAGGGAGGAGTAACAGGACAGAAAGGTGAATATGAGGACAAGGGGGAGTATGAAGACAAGGAGCACTATGAGGAAAAAAAGAACTGAGAATAAGAAAGGAGGAATATCAGAAGAGACGTGACAGTATAAAGAGAGAGAGGTAGACTGTGAGAAGAGAGGGAAGAAAATATGGAAAAAGAGGCGATTATAATTCCTTAATGTATACAAATACTCAGTGTGATTCTAGACAAAATAAATGAAACCATGCATTTTACCAAAACACATTTACTACTCTAAAACGGTCAAGTAACTGTACACATTCCATGTATATAACTACTACATTTCACTGGACAACCCTGTTTAATTTTGCAAATACATATTCGATTTGCTGCATTATTTTTGCCAACATTTCATCCAAAAAGAGACACAATAGAGCAACAAAGAGGCGCAAGGGGCTTGTAAATCTGCCCAAGAGTGTATTCAGCAGTGTATGTATACTGACTGGGCAATTGTTAAAAGTGAGGTATGATGTGAGAGGGAGGAGAAAGAGAACAGAGGAGAGAGTATAAAAAGAAGGGTGAGTATTAGGAAACAAAGGAGACTATGAGGACAGAGGAGATATATGAGGCCAGAGGGGACTATGTGGACGAGGAGCACTATGAGGAGAGAGAAGTGAGAATAAGGAAATAGGGGGAATATCAGAAGAGAGGAGACAGTATAAGCAGAGAGAGGTAGACTGTAAGGAGAGAGGGGGGAGATTATGTGGATAACCCTGACTCATTTTGCAAATACATTTCCAATTTGCTGCATTATTTTTGCCAACATTACATAAAAAATGTGACACAATAGAAAAACAAAGAGGCGCAAGGTGCTTGTAAATCTGCCCAAGAGTGTATGCAGAGGTGCATGTGTACTGACTGAAGAATTGTTACGAGGGAGGTATGATGAGAGAGGAAGGAGTAAGACGACTTAGGAGAGAGTATAAAAAGAAGGGGGAGTATTAGTAGAATGTACCGTAAAAAAAAAATAGCCTCTAACACTAATTTTTTATAATCCCCGGACGCCCCATCCCCCGGGGCTGAAATATAACATTGGGGACTGTGGGGGCATTGGGGCATCTTAACAGCTCCCCATGTGGAAAAGCAATGCCGGCTCCCACAGGTCGCTGGGAGCCTGCGGGATCGTGGGGGGATTGGGGACCCCCCACAGTCCCCAAAAGAGAGGGCCAGCCCTGGGGGATGGGGCCCCCAGGGCCATAGATGGCCCAGGAGAGGGGCCACAAGGCTCCTCTTCCCAATTATATAAAAACAAATTTAAAAAGGAAAGGCCGGCCCCAGGGGATGGGGTCCCTGAGGCATAAATGGCCGAAAAAGGGGGAAGCCCCCCTCAAAAAAGTAATTTTAAAAAATGGCCAGGTCCCGGGGGATGGGGTCCCCAGGGCCAATTATGGCCTTGGGAGGGGGGCCACCTGGCCCTCTTCCAAAGTTTTTTTTACAAAGAAAAAAAATAGGGGGCAGGCCCTGGAGGATGGGGTCCCCAGGACCAACTTAATAGGAAAAGAAGGGGGGCCACACAGCCCCTGTATAAAAAATAAATAAAGAAAAGACCGGATTCGTGCCAGAGGCCCCGCCCCTCCCTGCAACACTCTGCAAACACGCCCCCTGGTGCGTTTGCCAATGGGGAACTAATTTCCCTGGAATACTGGAGGTCCCTGGGGGACAACTAGCCCACCAGTAACCTCCAGTATGCACCAGAGAGGTGCGTTGCAAAAAGGTGTTCTGAGGCCACTCCCCTTTTTACACCTCTCTGCGACACCGCTCTGTGGCGGTTAATGGAGGTACCTGGTGGGATAGTTCCACTCCAGGGACCTTCAGGATTCGAGGGGAGTTAATCCCCCAACTTAAAACATGCCAAGGTCGCATTTGGACAGTGGTGAAGGGAGGGGGCGGGCCTGAGTTTACATGTGTGCAAACACACCCTGTGTCACGGTTTAAATTGAAGAATTAATTCCTCTTCAACCCTGAGCGTCCCTGGGGGCCAAACAGGTACCTCCAGTAAGCACCACGGAGCTGCGTTGCAGAGTGTTGTAAAAAGGGGCATGGCTCCTGAACACCTCTCTGCAAAGCAGATCTCTGGCGCATACTTGAGGTACCTGGTAGGCTAGTTTGACCCCAGGAACCCTCAGGATTGAAGAAGAATAAATTCCCCAACTTAAAACGCGCCACAGGGCGTATTTGCAGACATGTCACCTCAGGTCTGCCCCCTTTCTTCACAATTGTGCAATCGCTCCCCTTGGCAAGTTGTAAGTTGAGGAATGAATTCCTCTTCAATACTGAGGGTCCCTGAGGACCAACTAGCTCACCAGGTAGCTCCAGTATGCGCCAGGGAGCTGCATTGAAGAGAGGTGTTCAGAGGCCATGCCCCTTTTTACACCTCTGTGCAACGCAGCTCTGTGGCGCTTACTGGAGGTACCTAGTGGGCTAGTTTGAGCCTAGGGACCATCAGGATTCAAGGGGACTTAATCTCCCAACTTAAAACATCCCGAGGGCGTGTTTACACAGTGGCAAAGGGGGGGGCATATTTTAAGTTGGGGAAATAATTCCCCTTCAATCCTGAGATCCCCTAGGGGCCAACTAGCCCTCCAGGTGCTTCCAGTACGTGCCTTTGCACTGGAGAGAGGTGGTCCAGGCCGTACCACTTTTTACACCTCTCTGGAACGGCGCTTGCTGGAGGTACCTAGTGGGCTAATTTGACCCTAGAGACCTTCAGGATTCAAGGGGACTTAATCTCCCAGCTTACAACGGCAAGAGGGCGTGTTTACACAGGGTAAAGGTAGGAGACGGGGCCTGAGCTGACATGTGGAAACAAGCCCTGTGGCACGTTTCAAGTTGAGGAAATAATTCCCCTTTGATCCTGAGGGCCCCTGGGGGCCAACTAGCCCAACTGGAGCCTCCAGTAACCACCTCTGCGCTGCGTTGCAGAGAGGTGGTCCAGGCCGTGCCCCTTTTTACACCTCTGCAAAACAGCTCTGTGGAGCTTACTGGAGGTACCTAGTAGGCTAGTTGGACGCTTGGGACCCTCAGGATTCAAGGGGACTAAATATCCCAAATTAAAATGGACACAGGGCGCATTTACACAATGGTGAAGGGAGGGGATGGAGCCTGAGGTGACATGTGCAAACATGTCCTGTAGCACATTTTAAGTTGGGGAAATAATTCCCCTTCAATCCTGAGGGCCCCAGGGGGCCAACTAGCCCACCAGGTGCTTCCAGTAAGCGCTACTAGGCTGCGTCGCAGAGAGGTAGTCCGAGGCCACGCCCCTTTTTACACCTCTCTGCAGAGCAGCTCTGTGGTGCTACTTGGAGATACCTGGTGGGCTAGTTAGACCCAAGGGAAACTCAGGATTCAAGGGGACTTTATGCCCCAAATTAACACGGCCACTGGGTGTGTTTGCACACATGTCACCTCAGGCTTCCCCTCCGTTCACCAGTGTGTCAACACGCCCTGTGGTGCATTTTAAGAGGTATTTTTAATCCCCCTGCCTGATTATTTACTAGGGGCTTACAGAGGAGGCCATGGTAATCACAGAGTACCCCAAAGCATAGTGTTCTCTAGTGTATGTAGGTGTTTTAACTGTATTCTAAGTGTCTTTTAGTATAGCACTGGCTCTAGGACTGGTTAGTCAGAGTCAGTTACCACCAGTACCCAGCTGAAATAGTTCAGGGTACAGCATCATTTTGCAACAAGAACTCTTTCAGCTCCTCTTCTTGTTCTTTCTGCACTTCTTCCGGCACTTTTCTTCACCTTGAGGACTTCTGTTGTGTCTTTCTGCATTTCTTTTGCTTCTTTCTGTGTGTTTTATCTTCTTTCTTCACATGTCCTACCTCTGTAGGCATTGGTCGAAACTAGCATTTAAAAAACCTTAGAAATTCACAGAAAAAAACATATTTTTCAGGCACAATATAGTTACAAATTAGCATTTAAAAAACCTTTGTAATTCACTGAAAAAACCATAGGTTTCAGGCACGTTATAGTTAGGAATTAGCATATATGTAGTTAGTTCAGCTAACTTTAACTTGAGCGCCCGCAATGCACTGCTGATGACGTCACATATTACATCACTCATGACATGGTCAGTGACATCACTCATGACATCACTGATGACATCACTGATGACATCAAATATAACCTTTGATAC
This sequence comes from Lissotriton vulgaris, assembly GCF_964263255.1. Taxonomy (NCBI): domain Eukaryota; kingdom Metazoa; phylum Chordata; class Amphibia; order Caudata; family Salamandridae; genus Lissotriton; species Lissotriton vulgaris. Next base: position 2,120,035,743 of record NC_141689.1, read on the forward strand.
ACACACTCAAAAATAGAAACTAATATTTTCAAAACAATGGATATACCAATACACTTACAACATACCTATTTAGTAATTCCAAGATCTACACACATATCCACTCATTCATCAACAGTCCTATACAGTCACTCATACATGTACTCACTCATCATATGTACTCATACACCTATGCATCCTGTTACACAATAACACTCATCTATAGAGTTACTCACACACATAGTCACACACACAAACAAAGTATCAAACATCCATTAAATTGCATATACAGTCATACACACACCAACACACTTACTGCCACAGAAACTTACACATACTTACTCTCTTAAGCAATCACTTACAAAAACACATACTAATATATACAGGAACTCTTACAATCTCTCAATGTCACATATACTAATAATATACACCAATACTCACATATACTAGTTTAAAACATATGTAGTTACTCATAAAGACACTATTGAGACAGTCATTCACTCACTAACACACCCATTCACACAGTCATCCACCGATACATCACTGCACACATGCTGTCTTCAGCACATACAAATAGTGAGTCACTCATTCATGCATCTATGTACTACATAGGACACCCAACGAACCACACAGACACTCAGACATTCATACTGATATTAAAAAAAACAAATAATAACTTAAATAGACACTCATGCAGCTACCCACCAAACCATGCAGCCACTTATACACAAAGTGAGAGACTGATACAGATTTGTATATATTTAAACATCACTCCCTAACCCATGTATTCAGTAAGATACACATTAATCAGTCAGTTATACAATCCTTTTTTCCCAAAAAATCATCCATTTAGACACTTATATACGCATTTATTCTTCCATCGACCTTGAGCTATACATATATAAAACATATTTAATTTTCAGAAAAACACACATTCACTGGATGATGTCATCAGTGGTGTTATCAGTGATGTCATTTGAGATGTCATCAGTGATGTCATGAGTGATCCAACTGACCATGTCATGAGTGATGTAATATGTGACATCATTAGCAGTAAAATTACGAGTAAAATGTCCAACTAACTATAACGCCCCTGAAACCTATGTTTTTTTTTCAGTGAATTTCTAAGGTTTTTTAAATGCTAATTCCTAACTATAACGTGCCTGAAAACTTTAGTTTTTTCCAATTAATTATATATATATATTCACTGAAAACACCATAGGTTTTACACACGTTATAGTTAGGAAATAGCATTTGAAAAACCTATGAAATTCACTGAAAAAACCATAGGTTTGACAACAGTTATAGTTAGCTGGAAATTTTACTGACATAAAACCAATGAAATTCCACGTTATAGTTAGTTGGACTCACTATAACTTGCGCGTGTAATGCACTGCTGATGACATTACATATTACATCACTCATGACATGGTCAGTGACATCACTCATGACATCACTGATGACACCAACCAGTGAATGTGTGTCTTTCTGAAAAATAAACATGTTTTATATATGTATATGTAAAGGTCGAGGGAAGAATAAATGTTTAAATTATTGTCTTAATGAATGTTTTTTTTTAAAGAAATGATTGGATAACTGGCTTATTAAGTGTATCTTAGTGAATACATGTATTAGCGAGTAATGTTTAAATATTTAAATATATGTATCAGTGTTTCACTTTGTGAATAAGTGGCTGCATGGGTTGATGAGTACCTACATGTGTGTGTATATGGGTTATTAGATGTTTTTTTAGTATCAGTATGAGTGTCTCTATGGTTTGGTGGGGGTGTTACTTATCATATAGATCCATCAATGACTGACTCACTGTTTCTATGTTTTTTGAAGACAGCATATGTACAGGACTGTATGGGTGGATGAGTGTGTATATGTGTGTGTTAGTGAGTGAATGCCTGCCTCACTAGTGTCTTTATTAGTAACAAGATATGTTTTAATTTAGTATATGTGAGTATTGATATATATAAGTCAGTATATGTGAGACTAAGAGATAGAAAGAGTTCCTGTTTAAATAAGTATGTGTTTCTATAAGTGATTGTTTAAGAGAGTAAGTATGTATAAGTTTCCTTAGAAGTAACGTGGTAGTGTGTGTATAGTTGTATATGCAAATGAATGGATGTTCAATAGTTTATTTGCATGTGTGAGTATATGTGTGAGTAACTTTTGGATGACTGTCGGTGTGTAACAGGATGTATAGGTGTATCACTACATATGATGAGTGAGTATATGTATGAGTGACTATATAGAACTGTTGGTGAATGAGAGAATGTGTATATAGATGGTGGAATTACTGAATTGGTTGTTGTAACTGGTATGGGTATCTCCATTTTTTTGAAAATGTTAATTTCTATTTTCCAATATGTGTTTTAAGGGTTACATTACACTTAAAGGAGGTCTGTCATCAGTGATGTCATGAGTGATGTCACTGACCATGTCATGAGTGATGTAATATGTGATGTCATCAGCAGTGCATTACACGCGCAAGTTATAGTGAGTCCAACTAACTATAACGTGGAATTTCATTGGTTTTATGTCAGTAAAATTTCCAGCTAACTATAACTGTTGTCAAACCTATGGTTTTTTCAGTGAATTTCATAGGTTTTTCAAATGCTATTTCCTAACTATAACGTGTGTAAAACCTATGTTTTTTACAGTGAATTTCATAGGTTTTTTGAATGCTAGTTCCTAAGTATGAAATCACGTTCGTAACTAGATAGTGTCACCGCCTACACGTCCTAAGAAGCGCATGTAAAGTCATGTGACTTGAAAACAACACTTGCAATTGGTTCTTAGTAGTTTCTGTTTTGGAATTTACACGAAGCACTCCACCCACTTTCCTCACAATCTTTTCTACTCTCAAGAGACAACAACGTCGAGCATCTTCCGGAAAACTTTGCTGAAATGGCTGCCCTTCCGCATTCATCTTCCGAATCTGAAGGAAATGAGCGACCACCGTTAAGAAGAAAAAAGGAATCTTTCATTTGGCAATTTTTTACTTATCCTGAAGATCAAAAGAAAGTGAATGCGCCAAAAGTAACCTGCACGATATGCAATTCGGAGCTCTCAAGGGGAAATCCAGATAGAAAATATTCCTTTTCTATACACACCATGCAGCGGCATGTTAAACAAAGGCACCCTGAGCATTATGCAAAAGCATCGACAAGAGCCCTGGCCACGCTATTACCATCAGAGGTGGCCAGCACATCTTCTGGTGGACGACCTGTATCTCCATCGAGTGCTGAGATGGACTTGAGACCATATCTTGCGAAGGTGCATATGAAATGCAACGAGTGTGGAAAAATTCTTTTGTATGGAGAGCAGAGCCTCGTTCTTATTAAACTGAAAATTGAAAGTCACAAATGCCCCAAGAAAAGATAAATTTCTTCACTTCATTTTCATAGTATTACATACTGAAAAATGACGTAGCAACTTTAAAAAATCGAAAGCATCATAACACTTGTTTCCAAAAAAAAAAAAAAAAAGTTCTTTTCAGAACTAACTCTTTCTACCAAAACGTGCTCCAAGAGCATATTATGAGATGGTTTTTCGCCGCTTTATTTTAGTGCGAGACCGGGTGCGCGCACCCTCCTATCGCGTACAGGACCTGACACTTGCATGTGAAGTCATGTGACTTCAAAACAACACTTCTAATTGGTTCTTGGTAGTTTCTATTCTGGAATTTACACGCAGCACTCCACCCACTTCCATCACTTTCTTTTCTACTCTCAAGAGAGAACAACGTTGAACATCTTCCCGAAGACTTCGCTGCAATGGCTACCGTTCCGCATTCATCTTCCGAATCTGAAGGAAATGAGCGACCACCTTTGAGAAGAAAAACGGAGGCCACGCTATTACCATCAGAAGTAATCAGCACATCTTCCGGTGGACGACCTGTACCTCCATCGAGTGCTGAAATGGACTTGAAACCATATCTGGCGAACGTGCACATGAAATGCACAAACTGTGGAAAACTTCTTGTATACGGAGAGCAAAGCTTTATTCTAATTAAACACAAAATTGAGAGTCATAAATGCTCCAAGAAAAGTTAAATTTCTTCACTTTATTTGGATAGTATGACATACTGAAAAATGTCGTAGCAACTTTAAGAAATCAAAAGCATCATAACACTTGTTTCCAAAAAAAAAAAAGTTCTTTTCAGAACTAACTCTTTCTACCAAAACGTGCTCCAAGAGCATATTATGAGATGTTTTTTCGCCGCTTTCATTTAGTGCGCGTCCGGGTGCGCGCACCCACCTATCGCGTACAGGCGTCGAGAAACGCATGTGCAGTCATGTGACTTTAAAACAACACTTCCAATTGGTTCTTACTAGTTTCTATTCTGCAATTTACACGGAACACTCCACCCACTTCCCTGGAAAACCAGTTTATCGAAAAACTTTTAAAGCCTCCTCTTATGAAATATTCAACATCGTTCACATAGCAGAGTAGTAAATAGCACTATATACACTCCGTCCCTTAATTATAAGAGACTTATTGCTATGTGAGAACAACTTTTGTTTTCACGCGATAATGTGAAATGCTGAGCCTGTTACAGAATTTTCTTTCACATATATGTTACTATTCTCCTTCGAGCACTAACACAGTAGAAAATACCACCAATAGCGGTGATATTTTTTACACCGAGAACAGGCGATTTGTATCGCTGAGAGCCCTTACAATTATAAAGTTTTATTTCCTAAGTCTCTGATCTCCAACTGTGCAACGTGGCTCCCCTGTGTCGTAATGAGGTCCATAGACAAAAACTACAGGGCCAGCATTATACACATGCACAGAACCACAAAACCACAAGAGCCACCATGTTAATATATATCCTTAATATAATAAACCTCTGAGAATAAATACATATTTCCGTGGCACCCCATAACAGAAATTTGGCGTCCTCTGACTCTGCTCCATTACCAAACACCCTAACCCCCCGCCCCCCTCCATCTTCACTAAACTCCGCACTCCACCCCACCCGGACCCCCTATTACAAACCCCCAACCTACCCTACCTGCCCAAGCCCACCATGAGTCTCAAACCGCCCCTGGAAAACTTATGAGACACAGGATTACTAAAACTCAAAGAATAGGCAACAGGCAGATAATCTAAATAGTACATAAAGGCACATATTTTTTCCATATTACTATTGAAAAACATGTTCTATTTTTTATAAATCTATCATGCATCTGACCCTCTAGAACCGCTTTCAAAACGTGAACTATAAACCTCTACATTTCATTTTCAAACCATACACTTTCAATTACAATATTTTTTTTTTTACAATTCATGTAATGTTACACACCTTTTCTAAAATACACCAGTCCCTGTTATTTATAAGGATTTATTTTCAGTCTTCATCATTGACACTTTCTTAACATATAATGAAAATCACTGTAACTTTTTAAACGACAATGCTAACGCGGTAAAAATAATCCTCCATTTGCTTTCCTTTAAGAATGCAGACTATCTACCCCACGCATGCGTTTCTTGATATTTGCATTTGGCAGCGAATACCGACCTTGAATCGGAAGACATGAACAAGAGCTCCATTGTCACATTTAAAACTTAACGTAGCATCTGCTCACACATATATCTTTCACTTAGCTAACATTCACAGAAAACAGCATTGATGTAAAAAAAAGTGACCTTCAAGAAAAGCTACTTTTTTGATAACTACTAAGCAATATTTAAGTGACTAGACTCCTAGAGTTGCTATACAACCGGCAGTGCTGCGCCGTTTCCTTTACCATCTTGGGAAATTCAAAATGGATGTCCCTCCTGCCTTCGCAACGAGCCGGACCACTTAGAACTATTTCGACAGAGAATACTTCTGTACTACGGCACCTTAGCACTCTCAACTTTGAATACTTCATATCGATTATCATTTCGATATTCGTATTTCACCTGTGTGCAGCCTGTATTTCATTGCCTGAGCTGTGATTTCACGTGGGCCCTGGATTTATGTCTCTGCAATTTGGTACCTCCTGAACCGAATTACAATCACCTCATGAATCCGTTACTTGATCATGAACAGCTTTGTTACAACGGAGGGTTTATGGCCTTTGCAGCGATACAAGGAGTTCTGGGTCATTGGAATATATTCGCAGCGGCGCAAGATTTCCTAACAGAGAGCTACATCGAAAACCCACCGAGCTGCCCAATGATGGTAAAAGACGCTCCAATAATGACAGATCATGAATGCTCCTTTGATCTTCTCAATTGGATGGCTGACATGTTTTCAGATGATAACAGTGATTTCCTGTTAGAAGCACTTGCCGCCTACTTTGCCTACACAATGGACGGTTAACTCTTTCCTAACAGAGAACTGCATCGAAAACCCACCGAGCTGCCCTCTGATAATAAAAGAGGCTCCGATTTTAACAGATCATGAGTACTGCTTTACTCTTTTCCATTGGATAGCTGACATACTTTCAAATGATAAAAGTGATTTCCTGTTACAAGCAGAACCTACCTATTTTGCCTAAACAATGCTTCAATAACTCTTATATAAGCCATTGACGTCCTCATTTCCTTTTGCTTCCCTATATTCTTCACGTTATTTTCCATATTTTCTTTTGAAGAACAGACCTATTGGCTTTACTAACAGTGGACATTATGATTTCGTGCTGGTTAAATTTTGGTCTTTTATGTGGACTACATTTGTTTCTTCAGCTACTCGATGTTCAACTTTATTTTTTTACAGTCTAATCTCAACAATTCTATTGCATATCTTATCTAAGGTTATTTCAAACGTACTCGATGCAAAACTCGCTAATATATGCTACATGTGCCCTAATTAATGTGTAAATTTTAAACGAGTTTTTTATAACTGTAAACGCCATTTCGCATCTCAACTGCTTATTTCCGCCTCACACGCCTCTACTCCTTTAATTTCCTATAAAATTATGTTTTTAAAATACTTTACAGAAAAATATGTTCTTTCAATAATATTTCCATTATTACTTGTGCTGTATTTCAAATGCAATACTACAACCTTCAAAAGATATCTCAATACAGTAGTTCTCCTCAATAGTGATTCGCGCAGCATCCAACAGATTATATACATGCACCTCTCACCATTTTATCGCTTTTGGCGCCTTTTTTTCCCCTCACACACTGACATAACACAAACTTGATAGTGCTTCGCATGTAGACAGCTGATTGATAAAGTAATGATGTATAACCACTTGCATTTTCATATATCGTTCCCTAACTGAAAGGCCAGAGACCTTCTTCCATTTATTAAAATATGATATACTTCCTTATAAAAGTGTACAATGTTTTTTTCTAACTATATTCATTTTTCTTCAACTATAGCGTTTGTATTCCATGTACTACTGACAATACCAATTACTGTGTTTTTTGCAATTTCTGTACTCATATTACATAATGATTTGCCTTTAAAACAGCACATTTCTAAATAAACATTTCAAATATTCACGGTTTCTCTTTTAATCCATAATCTCAACTGAAATGATTTCATATTGAAAAACTATTCATGGGTTCCACATAACCTTAACTGTAGTCACTGAGGACCTTATTTATGAAGACCTTCCGCCGCCGGTGCCTCATTTTTTAAAATGTGAAAAACTGACGCACCGGTGGCGCAAGGCCTTCATAAATAAAGTCCTGAATGTTTTCTTTTCTCGACCTCACTTACTGATACTAGAACCTGCAAGCCAATTACGGCCCGTGAACTCTTTCTTAGTAGGTCGCGCACCGTACAGACAGTTATACCACTGTTAAAATTCTTTTTTTTACTGTTACTAAGCACCGCCACAGTTCCGCTTCACTTAAACTTAATCACTGCTCCCATGCTTCTACAGGCCAGACGCTATGTCGTATTTCTCTCCTTATCACCCTTTCATCTCCACAATAACAAACAGTTCTCCGCCAGCCACCAGAGAACAGAGTCAGATGCAGAGGCACCAAAGAGTGAACCCATCACCAACTGCCATCTCCGGCTGTTTCCATGGTAACACCTCATTCTGCACCTTGCTGAAGGCACAGGTCAAAAGTTCATGTCTCAACGTTCTACAGCAAACTAAGAAGACTGTTTTCCCTCCAGAAACACCTGCCAATCCACAACTATGTTACATGTCTTTTTTTTCACACCCAATAGTACTTTTTGTTTAACATAAACATTAACATGCAACGTACTGTTCAATCTCCACTTATTACAATCAACCAATCATTTTTATTTTTTTAACCACACTCAGCCTCTTCCTTTTTCTTTATTTAGAATTTCAACTTCTAACTACCATTCCACTTCCAGGACCGATCGGAGGACGACTACAAATCCCTTGAAAATGAAGGTCTGGCTAATAGGACACAGTTATATTCACTGGAGTGAAAAATATGCAGGAAGCAGACGAATTTGCAACCTCGGCTTACCAAATGTACACATAACATGGATTGCCAAAAGAGGATTGAAATGTCACCAATTGATTCCATTGGTGAAAACTTTTATGCATCTCCCAGAACCAGACCTTATAATTGTGCACTGTGGTGGGAACGATCTAGGCACAATCACTGGGGTAGGTCTGGAAATGCTTCTAAAAGACACCTTTCGACAATTGATGAGACTTTTTCCTCGATCTGCCTTGGTATATTCCAATATATGCCAAAGACAGAAATGGAATTGGTCCAATCAACATTGTGCACAATTTGAGAAAGCAAGGAGACATGTAAATAAATCTGTTTCTGCGTTCCTCAGAGATTATAGCATGGGTTCTATTTACCAAAACAACTTGCGATACCACATGCAAGACGTCTATAGGAGAGACGGTGTTCATTTCACGAATGTGGGAAACAGAATCTTCCTCTGCAACATCAGGCTCTGCTTCGGTACTTACTTATAAATGCAGAAAACACTCAATTAACACAATGGCTCTTTTCAGAGCCACCTTATATCTAAGCACTCAAACTTCTGATTTATCTCCATTTTCACACTCTTGTAAATAGGTGTGCGCGACCCCGTATTTTTTTTCGGGAAAAAATTATATCTTTTTGCGTTTAAGGGCCTTACTGCACACCCCGAGAAAAGCTACGCAGCAAAACAATCTCTACCTTCTCCCCTTTCCATGTTTCAACGCTTTAAAATTAACAATATATTTACTCGCAGTGACAAAATGGCGGACACAACTTCCTGATTTCCTTCGAATCGAACGTTAACAGACGTCACGCAGCAAAAAAAAAATCCGCTCACGCGCAGTCGCTTGAGTGCGCGCACGCGTGCCCGCCTATAGCTATATAATTGACTTTAACTTTAATTTTCTCAACAACTACTGAACGGATTTACACCATTCCAAAAAAAGCGTAATCTGCGAACCGTATTCTACAGTTTTGCCAAATTTCTTATAAATCCATTCAGCCGTTCGACCTGTAGCAGAGTCTAAAGGTCCTATGGAAAATAACATGCAGAAAACACGTTTTGGGACCCCCCTTATATCTCAGCCCCCACTTGACCAATCCCCCCCAAACTTTCAGGGAAGGAGTGCAGCGGACCGAGCCATCTTCTTTGAGAAATTCGCTAAGATTCTTCAACCAGGGCCAAAGTTATTCCAAATAGAATGTTGAGGATTTCTTATGGAAAACAATCCTAACTATAACTACCAGTAGGTAATATATATATATATATATATATATATATATATATATATATATATATATATATATATATATATATATATATATATATATATATATATATATATATATATATATATATATATATATATATAAAACGTGCCTGAGAACTTTGTTTTTTTCCAATTAATTATATATATATATATATATATAATTAATTGGAAAAAACAAAGTTTTCAGGCACGTTATAGTTAGGAATTAGCATTTAAAAAACCTTAGAAATTCACTGAAAAAAAACCATAGGTTTCAGGGGCGTTATATATATATATATATATATATATATATATATATATATATATATATATTCACACAAAAAACCATAGGTTTCATACACGTCATAGTTACGAATTAGCATTTAAAAAACCTTAGAAATTCACTGAAAAAACCATAGGTTTCACACGTTATATTTTCCTGGACATTTCACTCATACAAAACCATTGAAATTCCCTTGTTATAGTTAGTTCAGCTAACTATAACTTGCGCGCCCGCAATGCACTGCTAATGACGTCACATATTACATTACTCATTACATGGTCAGTGACATCACTCATGACATCACTGATGACATCTCAAATGACATCACTGATGATAACCGTGATGATAACCGTGATGTTTCATGCTCTCACTATACACACTAAAGTAGAGAGGCAGTCTACAAATGTAGTATGGCAAATTATTCTCATATGAAGCACAATACTCACCCTTCTCTAAACATTATTGCAAGTGCGTGTTGTGTGCAAAGCAGAGCAGGAAAACAAAAATGGCGTTTAAGCTTCTAATAAACCCATGCTATCTTAACAAGGTGTGAGTGCAAGGCTCAGCCCACAACACATTTCCTTGACAAAAGCACATAATATAAATGTGGGCAAATTACGAACGCACAGTCCAAGCCTAAAAAGCAGAGTCAAGTTCAATTTTGCAAAAAAAATTATTTGATCTTTGATAAAAAGCAGTAACTAAATAATAAAGAATAGGTAGAAAAATCAAACAGTCTTATTCCACCAGCGTATAAGCACAGTATGTAGCAACAGCCTCCAACAGGAGGTCATTGTTCTCATCTGAAAACATTTCAGACATCCAATTCAATAGTGAGAATGAACATACATGTTCCTCAACGACCGGAGCCTCTATCACCAGAGTGATCGCACCATAGTTTCTACTGTGAATCATTCTCATCATACCCTACTAATACGATAAAACAGCAATAATTTTAACACCGGTCCTTGATAATATGCCCCGAATTTCGTAGCGCGCCCTGCATCGCAAAATGCGATGCAGGGCACGGAACAAAGGGGCATATTATCAACAACATAAGGCGATACATTATTGCCGCTTTTATCGGCAAAAAACTGCTGATAAAGCGGCGATAATGGGCTTGATAATAGGCCCATGTAAATTCCCATAGCAGCCCAGGTTCTGGTGTTAACCTGGGCTGCTATGGGAATTCACATGGGCATATTATCAAGGCCATTATCGCCGCTTTATCAGCAGTTTCCTGTCGATAAAACCGGCGATAATGTATCGCCTTATGTTGTTGATAATATGGCACGAAATTTGTTTTATTAATTTAATTGTTACTTACCTACAATCATCCAGGTTCAGTTGTTGATCACCCCACACTGTGCCCCGCCCCCACCCCACCTGTCTCACCGCAACTCCCTCCACGGGCCGCATCTGGGCTTGATAATACACCCTTGTTAATTCCCATAGAAGCCCATGTAACACCAGAACATGGGCTTCTATGGGAATTAACAAGGGCGTATTATCAAGACCATTTTTGCCGTTTTATTGGCAGTTTCCTGCCCATAAAACGTCGATAATTTTAACACCCGTCCTTGATAATATGCCCGTCAGTGCCATATTATCAGTAAAGGGCGATATATTATCGCCGCTTTTATCGGCAAGAAACTGCCGTTAAAGCAGCGATAATGGGCTTGATAATAGGCCCCTGTAAATTCCCATAGCAGCCCAGGTTCTAGTGTTAACCTGGGCTCCCATGGCAATTCACAAGGATATATTATCAAGATCATTATCACCGCTTTACCGGCAGTTTCCTGCCGATAAAACCGGTGATAATGTATCGCCCTTTATTAATAATATGGCCTTAATGTACAGACACGCACAAACGATATTAAACAAAAAAAAATAACAGCATGCATTATAGCAAAACACATTTACTACTATAAAATGTTTAACAATGGACAAATATAGGGGCATATTATCAAGACAGGCGATAACATTATCACAGCTTTATCAGCAGTTTTCTACCCATAAAGCGGCAATAACATTATCGACTGTCTTGATATACCCCATAATTCCTTAATGTACAAAGATGCACCGCACACACTCCCATACAACTTATCAACTCACCTTTCAAATTGATTTGTAGATTAAGAAGAATACCACTCACACAGTGGATATTCTTGTACAGAATCTCTCCGTGTTTGCAGCAGAACCGTCAAATGGAACATTTTCCCACTCATTTAACACATACATGCATATAAATAAACAATTAAAATCCTGCACACATTAATTCAAAACAAAACACACATTTCTATTGATTTAACATTCCAAACCTTTCCAACTGACATAACTTTCCACCCTACCCCCAACAGATCATGCAAAAGTCAACTTCAACAGAGGTCAAAAGTTCAGCACTGTTTAAAACACTGCTCCTTAACAAATTTAGACTATGCATAAGCACTTACTTATAAGTACCAGTAGAGCAAAAAGTCTCATTACAAGCAACAAATATATAAACACATAAACTTGATAAATATCTGTAAAAGATTTATTTTTAATTTATTTTGCTTGCTTACGTACACTGATGGAACAACTTTCAAAATTCGCACTGTACGCGCACAATAAATATACCGTACAAAAAATAAATAGCATACATAACTCATCCACCAAGCCTCAAATATAACGTTCAAGACCGTAGGTAGAGCCCCAAATCCACCACGTTACCAGCCGGCCCCTGCATCATTCGGGAGCCGGCATTGCTATTCCTCACAGAGAGCATCTTACATGCTTCCATTCTAATTTCAAACATGATTTCAACAGTTTGTTATACATGTTATAAAATAATATAGTACTGCACGCTAAAGCAGAAACATTAGCACAATTATGATAAAATACAAAATAGAAAAAATATATATACACTTCTAACCTCAACAAACTCGTAACCTAGAGTACACAGTTTAATTTAAAACACACCCACTGCCTCATGGCTGGTATACACCCACACCACACCCATTCAGCGCATCCGTCACTACACACGTGACCCTATCCATAAAAAAGACGGAGCGCATGTGTTGTACGCCATTTTAGAGTTGCTCCCAAATCACCGAACAAAGGGCCCACTACTACATGCGTGGCCTCTTTGGTCACTGAGTTAGTAGTGCCCGAAGCACTTAGCGGGTGAAGAACCTGCAATGATGATGATGATGGGAGCACAAGTATGTTGTAAGCCATAGAGGTATAAAGACTCGGCAACACGTATGAGACTTCTTTTTTGAAGATCGTTACTACATCATGAAGAAACTCGTTTCCAAAAAAAGCAGAGCAATGACACTTGAGGAGTAAATGAGTTGTAGCTGACTACATACAAAAATGCGACTTAATATTTTAGACGAAAGCACTCCTATATAATGTATTAATTTACATATTTTTTTTCCCAATAGCAGTAATGTTTTTATAATCGCTGAAATGTCCGGAATATATTTCGAATACAAACAGACATATTATCAAGGACTGGTGTTCAAATTATCGCAGTTTTATCTGCAGGAAAATGCAGATAAAGCAACAATAATGGGCTTGATAATACGAATGAATGAATGAATGAACGAAAGGCGATTTATAACGCGCGAACTTAGCTCCAGAGGGCATCGTATGCCCTTGTGGATTCCCATAGCACCCCAGGTTCTTGTGTTACCTGGGCTGCTATAGGAATTCACAAACATATTTTTTATAAAAAAACACCCGAGGCGTGCCACTCCCCGAGACTGAGGGGAGTGGGACCGTAACCCCCCGCATAATTCAAAATAAAACCAGAGGAGTGCCGTTCCCCAGTGCTCAGGGCACCTTACAAGCCTCCATTATGCAAAAAAATTGCCCCCGTAATTTGCCCCCGAGACAGAATTAATTAAATGGACTTTATTTTGTGGGGGAGGGCTATGATGGACCACAATAAAAATAATGTTGAAATACTATAGTAAGATATTCAAGACTAGGATTGAAAACTACTGAGTTCTAAGTAACAGATATAATCAAAATAACGGTGAAATACTACTAAAATGGCGGTGGCGATAATGGGCTTGATAATAGGCCCTTGTTAATTCCCATAGAAGCCTATGTTCTGGTGTGAACATGGGCGTCTGTTTTCTTGTGACTCGGTTCTACCGAGGCACAATATGGCCGCCTACCCTTCCTGGTTTCGAGTGTTGACAGACAGTTGACAGCCAATCAGCATGCAGCTCGCGCTCATAATTGAACGGATTTCCGTACGCATGCTGAACTCCATCTCTAGATATTGCTATGAATTTGCTTGCAATTTTCTCAGAAACTACTGAACGGATTTACACCATTTAATAAAAATCACAATCTGTGAACCGAACTCAACCTCTCTGCCGAATTTCATGTAATTCCGTTCAGCCGTTCGGGCTGTAGCCCTGGCTAAAGGTCCCTATAGAAAATTCCATGGGGAAAACACGTTTTGGGACCTCCCTTTTTTCTCAGCCCCCATTTGACGAATTACCCCCAAACTTTCAGGGAAGGAGCGGAACTAAGCAGGCCATTTTCTTGGAGAAATTCACGAAGATTCGTCCACCGACGCCAAAGTTATTCAAATAGAATGTTGTGGATTTCCTCTGGAAATTAGGTCCTAACTATAACTACCTACTGGAATTACAGCATCATATGCTCCCTGGCGCATTTCAGCTTCCTGCAAGCCTTGATCACAGGTGAGTGAATTTCTTAGTTAATAAAAATCACTTGCTTATGAGGCCTGGTACCACATGACTCTCTGGCATAGAATTAGCCTTTCATTCCCAGAATGCAATTTAAAATTATTATTCATGTTTAGAGTGTCCTTTATTTATGACTGCATAGTGTTCACTTTTTCCAGACAACAAATTAAATTGTTAGGTGCACTGTAGTTCTATATATATATATATATTGGCTGCAGAAGGTCGATTTGGAATCACCAGTGTCTCGGCGATCACAAACAGAAAGACCAACGAATCCCAAATGTTGGCAAAAGGTAATTTATTTCCAAGAGAGATACAGCAGCGTGGCCGACGACGCGCTTCGGGCAGTTGCCCTTGCACACATAAATATATATATTCACTGAAAAAAACATAGGTTTTAGGGGTGTTATAGTTAGCTAGACATTTTACTCATTCAAAACCATTGAAATTCCCCCGTTATAGTTGTACTAACTAGAACTGGCGCGCTCACAATACACTGCTGATGATGTCACATATGACATCATTCATGACATGGTCAGTGACATCACTGATGACATCTCAAATGATATTAATGGTGACATCACTGATGACATCATCCAGTGAATGTGGTTTAGTTCGATATTTAAATATGTATTATATATATATAGCAATCTGTATTGAAGAATGAGTGGATGTATACGTTTCTGGATGGAGCATTTAGTAGCACTGTGATTGACTGTCTAAGTGACTAATTTAAAGTGTCTCACTAAATATATGGGATAGTGAATAAACTGTGTAAATATCTGTTTCACTATATCTCGTGTTGTATAAACTACTACATAAGTTGTTTTCTACTTCAAAGTCTATATATCTATTAACTAGTTAAGTAAGTATCTGTACCGGATAGTGAATGTATTTGTGGTTGGGCGGGAGGTGTGTTACTGTCCAAAAATGTCTAAATAGTTCATTTAGTAGTCATATGAGTTTAGTACTGCACGTGGAAACACTTGTTTGGGTGAATGAATCTCTTCATAGGTGTGTTGATGAGTAAATATATTTCTCAATGATACATATCCAACAAAGTTGAAAGATAATAGGCAGTGTATGTGACACTTGTTGTTCATAAATAAGTATGCATAAGACTCAGTGATTGTATGAGGGACTGTATTGAAAACTGTACACCTGTAATAGTGATTTTATAACACACTATGTATAAGTTATTATCTATATAAATAAATAAAGTAGTTTTTTTATAAGTGTGTAGCCTAGTAAATGTAAGTATGATCAATTGTTTGCATAAGTGTGTAGGATGACTGCATAAGTGAATAGGATGTGTGCTGGTCTGTAATGTTGATGCAGGTGTATCAGTATATTTGATAATGTTCTATTGATCTTTGTTAGCATGTATGGGTGAATCTATAGATAAGTGTTAAGATGTCTGTGTAGATGTAGGAATCACTTAGTGGGTTTTTACAAAACTTGCATTGGTGTGTCAATGGTTTCAAACATGGTACGCCATATTTTATAATGAGTGTTGAAAGGTTATGCTACTGTATGATAAGGGGTATCAGTTTGTCACATGGATGATGTCATCAGTGATGTAATTTGAGATGTCATCAGTGATGTCATCAGTGATGTCACTGACCATGTCATGAATGATGTAATATGTGAAATCATCAGCAGTGGATTGCGGGTGCGCGAGTTATAGTTAGTACATTTAACTATAATGGGGAAATTTCAATGGGTTTGTAGGGAAATGTCTAGCTAATTAAAATCACCCCTAAAACCTATGGATTTTTTCAGTGAATTTCTAAGGTTTTTTAAATGCTAATTCCTAACTATAACATGTCTGAAACCTCTGTTTTTTTCAGTGAATTTCAAAGGTTTTTTAAATGCTAATTCCTAACTATAACATATCTAAAACCTATGTTTTTTTAAGTGAATTTCAAAGGTTTTTTAAATGATAATTTTGAAATATATTTATTGTTGTTTAAAAAAATATATATTTTAACTACATTTTTTTAATCTTTTTATTTTTAGATATGTTATTTTTCAAATTACAATACACATTTTTTTTTAATAAAATATGTTTTAAATAAAAATAAATATTTTTTATTATTTTATATTGTTTATAATATACTTAAATTATTTGTATTATTTTATTTTCCTTTTCTTCAGGAGTCACCCTGGTTGTTCACTGCGCGAAACGTGTCCACCATTTTAGGATTGCTGTATAGGATCCGTGTAGGGTGTTCGACGACTTAGACTTTTCCAATGCGGTCTCTATGCGACTTGTACGCGACTCCTGGTGCATACGCAAGATGTACGTATTACGCGACGTGATGGACACGCGGTAGCGCGTGACGTCATATGCATATCGGACGTGGTGGGAGCGCGACTCCCGCAAATTTTATTTAATGTTCAGAAACGTATATATATATTTATTATAAATATTAAGACAAGACATTATCTGAGGTAATTATAAAAATATTATTCTTTAACTTTCTAAAAAAGTACATCCCTTTTAAATGCAAATTCGTGATTTACGCTGGGTGCGAGCAGGATGCGTGCTGAGTG